>NC_141694.1:646462957-647662957 GCF_964263255.1 Lissotriton vulgaris | reverse complement strand
TACTGCGCCGGCCACTCTACTAAGCTCGAGTCATAAACTGTTGAGCTCTGCTTGCCAGGAGCCCATGGAATTAAAAATAATCCCTAGATAAATTAATTTACTCATGCTACTGAGCGATTTACCTTTTACTGTAAGCTGTGCTTTTTTTTACCTGGCCCACAAGCCATATGTGCGATTACCCGTAAATTGTTACAAGATCGAAGCTGCTCATAAAAAAAACTAAGCGGTCCGTTAGCACCCGAAGAGCAATAGGGGTTTGTACCAGTAGAATTGCGGTGCAGGCATATAATCATTCGAGCACCTGTGCATGAGTGCTTTTAGGGATATCTACTGGGGCCTTAATCAGGGAGGGGCACAGTCCGTTAATATAAATGATGAAAAATAATAGGGCCAAAACGCATCCCTTGCACAAGGGAAAACATCTGACATTTCACTTGCTGGGTAAAGCTGGCACATGTTGCCAGAGGCCAGTGTAGGTCACCAGGTGCCCACAGTGGAATGATGAAAATTGTCGGACGAATAATCCTGAAAAGATTAACCACCTGGTTGGAGGAAAAAAACATACTGTCGAAACTACAATATGGCTTCCGGACAGGTAGAGGTACAATTGAACAGGTCCTCAATCTACATCTAATCAAGTCCAAATACATTGATATCAAAAAGCGCAGTCTGTACATAACGTACATCGACCTTACCTCAGCATTCGACTGCGTCCAGCATGACCAACTATGGGACATATTAAATCAATTTGGGATAGATCCATCAACCCTTCTATTCTTAAGGCTTTGTACAGAGAAGCCGGAGCCAGAGTTAGATTTGGACTGAGGGGAGAGTGTTCGCCACGTTTTAATATCAACAGAGGGGTCAGACAGGGGTGCATCTTGGCACCCCTTCTCTTCTCCCTTTATATAAATGCGATTGGCGAGCATCTCAAAAACATCGAGTGTGATTTCCCCAAAATAGGAGGACAACCGATTCCAATCCTGCTATATGCAGACGATGCTGCAATTTTCTCCCAGACTAGATTGGGTCTACAAAAGGCAGTTTCAGCGTTCACGGATTTTATGAATGATAGGGGCCTTAAAGTGAACATAGGAAAATCTTATTCTATGCTAAGTAACAAAGGCCACAAAAAAAACCCATGCCCCATCTTCATTGAGGGCCAAAGACTGGAAACAGTGGAGGCATTCACTTACCTGGGTATCTGTCTACATAAAAAACTATCCTGGAAAGCGGCAATAGAGAAGAGGAAACTTGCTTTTTTGAGTGCCATTGGCGGGCTGCGTGACTTTGCAGGTAAAATAGGGGGAAGACCGGTGAAACAATTACTAACCGTATATAAAGCAAAATGTGTCAGTACTGCTACGTATGGGGCAGGCCTTTGGGGAATAGACAAAAACATCTCACCGATACAAATCGTGGAAAATCAATTTGTAAGGTATCTCCTGGCCGCATCAAAAGCAACCTCGGTGTACCAGATGCACATCGAACTGGACTTACCGTATATATCAGATATTATAAAATCTGAACCTCCCCTTCTTTGGCACAAAATTTGGACTACCCCCAAGACTGATTTTAATAGAGAGGTGATACAAGACATTTTAAATCTGGAAGGGGCTAAACATTCTCTATCAAACTGGCTGGTCTATGTGAAAAAGTTCTTTCTTGAAATTGGGCGCCCAGAATGGTTCACAGATCCTTCGTCATTAGAAAATATTACACGAAAATGCTTAAGAAAGACTCTAATGGCCCACCTGGAAACAGTCAGATGGAATAAACAAAAGCACCGTGACACTATTCTGGCATATCAAAGGGTGACACCACACAAGGGTCTTCAACTATACCTTTCAACAGATTTTTCGTGCTATTCAAGGATGCTGCTCACCAGATTCAGACTGGGTTCTTTCTTCCGATATGTAACATTTCCAACATGTAACGATTGGTCTCGGACTCTCTGCTCCTGCCCTTGTGATACTATATCTCAACAAACTAACATCCATACCATTCTTTTCTGTAAATACTATGGGTTATTGAGAAAAGCTCTATTATTACCCCTACTCAAGAGATGGAATCTCAGGTCGTGTAAACTTGCCTTCGAGCGTTTACAGGAACTCGAAGATAGGGAGGTGATAACTAAAATGGAGCAGTTTTTAAAATTATTGATAAAATTTAGGAATACTTTAGACTGATACGGGAGAAAACAATCATCCCTGTTTTTAATTGTCGTTTTTGTTCACTGCAGTTTTTAATAGTCCTCACACCAATGTTTTTATCATCTTACCGAGTACTGGATGACTTTTTTTAACTGAAATCTTTCTTGTCTTTTTAATTACAATGTTTTATAAACTCTGTATAATAATGTATGCTTATATGATATTTCTCTGAATATCGAATAAAGCTTATTTTGAACCTTTGAACCTTTGGTGTGAACAACGGCCTCACTATTTTCAGACCAAGATTGCGAATATTCAAGCCAGCCTACTTCCCATCCAAGCAGTTGGAGGAGACCATGGGGAGCTTGTTACACCCTAGACCACAGCTTGATTCCTCTAGGGCCCTCGACAGGTTTAACCAGATCTCCATGGAAGACTCTTTTGCAGCAATATGTAATCTTATGTCCAGCTCCCCATCTGACCCGTGTCCCCCTAGCCTCTTGGCCTTGGAGGCAGGTATCATCAAACCTCTGGCTAACAAACTTCTGAATGCTTCTTTGTCATCAGCCGTAGTGTCAGTGCCTAGAAGCAGGCAATAATTCTGCCTCTTCTGAAGAAACCCCAGCCGGACCCTAGCAAACCTAATTACAGACCGATTTCTCTTCTTCCTGCCCTCATGAACGTTTTGGAGAAGCATGTTAATTACCAGCTTTCCCAGTATTTGGAAAGTAACAACTTATTGCATTGATCCCAATCTGGTTTCCACCCCAGTTTCCGTACAGATCCGGCGCTAGTAGAAGATTACATCAAGAGTGCCCTGTATGTCAGGGCGGGGCTGTGCGGATCTGTCAGCGGTCTTCAACACGGTACCCAACTCCACTCTGCAGGTCCGCCTTCAAGCCATTGGAATTAGGGGGCTTGTATGGAGCTGTTTAGCCTCAATCCTAGAGGAAAAAGGTCAGGAGGTATGGTGCCCCCCTTGTTCATCTGGGTCTAGTGAGCTGCAAGTGAGAGTGCCACAGGGCTCGGCTCTGAGCCTGACACTCTTTAATATCTATCTCAACCCTCATGCTTTTTGGCAGAGGCCCTGGGAGCAAAAATAATTTCCTATGCTGATGACACTCGGCTACTATTTTCATGGAGCAGGGTTGAAATGTTTGGGGTTGATAAAATCAGAACCTGCTTAACAGCAGTCTTTTGGGGAGACCCCTCACACATGACCTAGGCTGAGAGCAGAGAGGTTGAGTGACTTCAGTGCACCACATACCATGCGGTGGACATTAGCCAGATAGTATTGCTCATCCTCAAAGATTTTGGAGGACCCTCCCACCCCATGGCTCTCGGCCAGAGGGCGCATGCCCTGGCCACTTCGGGAACCACACAACTAGACATTGGAAATGTGATGATTAAATACTGGCTGATAGTTTCCTATGTACGTGGCCCTCCTGGTTTTTGTGTTTTGTTCCTTTTACATTCACCTTATTCAACATCGCTTATTGGCAAGGTTTGTTACCGTACAGATAGCAGCCTAGTCTTCTCTACACAAACACTCGTAGCACAAATACGACGCCCGCATGTTCCTCCTTCGTAAAAGTAAGAGGATGCTCTCACATACTACATGTGGTGGTTTACTGTTAATATGACCAAAAACAGTCCCAATTAATATAAACAAATGTAAATGCAGAGTCTTTAAAATGTATGTTTTCTCCTGTGTTTCGATTTGTAAACTACTGAGATGACATGTAATAACATAAATGCCAATAAAAATATCTACACAAAAAACAGAGGTCTTTCAATGACTGACTCACCATCAGCTCAAACTAATGCTGAGAAAACTGAGATACTCTTCTTTGTTGTAAGGGCGCAAGAGCCCTGGCAGTTCGTTTGGCTGGTGGATGCTCCTCCTCCACTATGCCAGGCCAGTACGATGGTTTTAGGCATTAAGTTTGAGGGCGAGCTATCCTTTCTGCCTCAGGTTAAAGCTGCGGTTGGGACTTGCTTTAGTCTACTGAGTGTGTTAAGGAAGTTCCTGTGCTTTCTCTCTTTCTCAGCAAGGAAACAGGTTGTTCAGGCCTTAATAACATCTAGGCTTGACTATGGTAATGCACTGCACTTGGGCCTGCCTGAGTTCCTGATTAATAAATTGAAGGTGGTCCAAAACACAGCAGCCTGGATTCTTCTTGGTCTGCCTTTAAGACCATGTTTCCTTCTTATTTAACCCCTTCCAGGCTCATGACGAGCTGGGCTCGTCATGGTGTAGCCTCCTCAAACACTGATGACGAGCCCAGCTCGTCATGAACAATGGGTTTTTAAAAATATCAGCATGGGTGCAGAATTCCACTAGCACCCATGTGGTTAAGGGAAGTGCACTGGATTTCCATAAGGAAGAGGATTCTTAGTAAGACCCCACTGCTTATACATAGGGCTCTACATCAGTCTGGTGCTGCTTATGTTAGAGCAAGGATAGACTTTCATGTTCCATCCAGACGCCTGCGCTTAGCCAACTTATTTTTGGCCAAAATTACAAGGTTCCAGTGGTCCAGGACGGGAGGCAAGTCCGTTCCGTTTTTAGGACCTACAGTCTGGAACAAACTCCTTTGGAGTTACGGAACATTTCAGCCACCTTCCAGTTCCAAAACAAATTGAAAAGTTGACTTTTTCATCAAAACTAATAGTGTGGATGCATAGGGCCAGGACACTCCCTGGAGTGATATAGTGCTTTATAAATGCCTGTTACATTACAAAGCAGACTTTCGCAGCTAGATTTTCATGTAGAACATGTTAAAAGTTTACTATCGTCACCTCCACCACAAGATAAAGTAACATCAGCCACAGCTTGGTTCTGTTGATACAGTCAAAGGCTGTGGAGAGGTCAGTAAATGCTGCGGAGAGATCCATGAAGGCCAGTTACAGTGGGCAGCGCTTGGCGATGGTATATTTACTAGCAAATTCAGATTAAAACACTGCTCCACCATACCCAGCCCAGAACGGAAGCCAAATTGGAAGGGACATAGGATATTAATATCTTTGGCCCAGGGTGTAAGGCGATTGAAAACTACCCTGCCAATCAATTTGTCTGTATAATCAATGACGGAGATGGGGGCGATAACATTTGGGCGACATGCAATCCCCTTTTTTGAAAATGGGTATGATGGTGGATAAAGCCCATGAGCGAGGGATGGTAATGCTCAAAGAGTCGTAAGACATTGATGATCTGAGATGCCCTCAGAACACATATACCACAAAATGAGGTCCATCAGTACCTCTTCTGGCATGGGGACTTTTCCACCTCAAATCTGCCGAACAGCAACGTCCACTTGCAGCGATGATACAAGAAATGGTGCTGAGTGGGATAATCTACCTGCAAAAGTTTCCCCAGACTCCTTTTCCACCAAATAGTAGGTGGCACTATAATGTGAGACCCACTCTGGACCCAAGTTGCTACAACGCAAGAGTGGGTTTTTCCGGAGCATCCCCTAACCTAATCTTCTTGACTGTGTGCCAGAACATCTTGCTATTTTGTGCTACCGCGCCATATTACAGGAGCTCACAGTCCTTCCTGTGCAATGCATCCTTCCTTGCCTTCAAGGTGTTTTTATAAAACTTCTGGGCTTCTCAAACCTCGTCCCAGTCTTTCGGGCTAGCTACAAGGGCCTTCCTCAATCTCCGGTTGGCTGCCGAGTAGTGTATCAAACCACGGGTGGCCCCACTTGCTAGACCGAAAAAGTTTTGTAAACAAACGTCTGATACCCTGGCTTAAATTTACATATTGAGCTATCATGGTGTCCCCACTTGTGTCTGACAGACAATTAAGGAAAAGCCTGAGTTGTTTATTCAATAATGTTGCTAGGGTAACCCTTGGTTCCTATTTATGTCAGATAAGCCTGAAACCGAATGAATGTGGGGTGATAGAGATGACCTCTGTAGGACGATTGATCCTACTAATCGGGAGCTGGCCCATATGTAAAAGAGCATTATGGTCCCCCCATTCTGTCTCCACGACCACCTCCTTAGAGAACCAAATAGAAAGGTTCCTCATCACAAACATATAGCCCATGACCGAGGCCCGACCATGTCCTCTGTATGAGGCTATGGGTAACCCGTCCCATCTAAACATATTGACAAGGTCACATGCAGCTATATACCTACCCAGCTCCTCAACTCTACTATTGCATTGCTCCCTGGATGTTGCCTCATGTAACTTCCCTCCAACCTTTGGGTAAACTGCTAATTTCGCATTGTCCCCACACAAAAAATAATAGGGTTGGACGTTAAACCAGCCCCTAAGGGCAGTAAATTTGAAAGGCAAGCATACAAATGAGTAAAATGAACACATACGGAAATAGAAAAAGTATTATTGTAAAAATGAATTAAATTAAAATAAAAAGGAGACCATTAATCCTGAATGAACAAAACTAGAAAGTCGGAACTCCCATAGTCAATGGTAGTCACTTCCACTCGCAGGCTCAAGTTAATCCATATGGAGAGGCTGTCCTTGGCTTTGCACATGAGGAAGGGATGGTGAGGCAAGAATAGCAAGCATAGCCCTCGCAAGATAACAAAGAAGTATCTCAGGTTTCCTGCATAACAACAAAGTCAAACTTGCCAATATAGGTGAGTTAGGCCTTGTAGGTAATCTTGTTTTTAAGTCCTGCGATATTCCCGCTCAGAAGAGTGAAAGAACAAGTCATACTTTTCCCCAAAGGTTCCTTCTTTGTGGCCAAAGTTTTCAGGATGCCAACAGTTGAAACATCCTGTATGGTACCATCTGAAAGTCAGTTTGGTCTGGAAAGGGCTTCATAACGGTTTGCACTGGGGATTAGAAATGGTTTCATTTGACTTGGGGTAAGAACTGCCGGGCCTCGGGCCTTCCCTACCTTTAACTGAGCTAATGCAACCATGGTGACAAAGGTTGCAGATTCCTCACTTTGCTGTTGGAACGGGTTACCGTAGATTCCAGATAGTAAGCATTTTTCTGTAGATAAGATACACTGGGTTTGTAGAAATAGCCAAATGGGACCAAGGTAATATTACTCTCTGCTGTGGTGCAACTATAAGGCCCAAACAGGATACTTTGCACCAAAAAAGGGGATCAAAGTTCACTGTCACACAGTCCCCTGGTTGTTCAACTGAACTCTGCCCAATCAAATCACACCTACGGGTCAGCAAAATGTATTTTTCAAAATGGAAAGGCAGCCCTCTGTAGCGCACAAGCCAATCTATGGTCTTGTTATACAGCCCCTCATTGTTTTCCTTTTGCCCAATACGTTGATAGGGTACCCCGATAAGAACAATCTTGCAGGGGCGCGAGGTAGGAGGTAGGTTAACTGTGACCTGTTTGGAAACAAAAGATGGTTCACCGTTCAAATGCACCATCCTTTGTGAATTGCTCGGGGCACCATCAGTGTCCTGTCTGCCTGAGCGGTGTGTTGAACTTAGGACTTGGCTGAGAAGCAGCAATAGAGCAGGTTGACTGATTGAGTTGTATCTTGTGATCAGCGCTCTGGTCATCCCTGGGAAGATAAGTGAAGGGATAGAAGGAATCACCTAGAAAAGCTGTGGAGTGGGTGCCTGTGGGATCTCTGACCGAGAGATATAGTTGGCAACTTTTGGAAGAAGCGAGCTTGGTAGGGCTGAAAGCTGGGCTTCAATAGAGTCAAAACAAGAAATTGAAGGCAACATTTTAGCACTCAACAGTGCCCAAAGTTTCTCAAAAGAGCCCTCTATAAAATGCTCCATATATTGAGGACTGAGGTTTGAGGTTTCCACAGCCCCTGTTGAGGGAGTTGGAGAGGTAGAAATATCTCTGACCTCCATCTCCATAACCAGTGTTAAGTTTGCCTGAGATGCTTTGGTGGTATTAGCATTATGCTTAATGTGAGTACCCCTATCGCTATCTGTATTGTGTGCTACCATAGATGTTGAGTTGGTAACATCAGTACAGAAGCAGTAAAAATGGAAACAGGGGTGGTGGAATTGTGAGGGGGAGCCATCGGGGCCCAGAAACAATATCAGTCGTAGGCATACTAGTGGAAGCAGTACCCACGTTCTTTGAGAGCCTCCTTACAGTGAGAGCAAGTTCTGTGCTGATGACCACTATGGTTCTTTCTAGCATACGATCGATGGAGGTATATTTTGCAGCAGGATTAGTAGCAGATTACCCCCTACAAGTTTCTTTTTGCCCATTCCTTGAGCGATGAGTAAATGATCTTGAACAATCAAACCAGAAAGGGGTACACTGTCATTTAATGTGCACAAACAGTTCCAAATAAGGAAACTTGAGAGGAGCCAAACTGTACCTTCAGAGCAGAAAGCCAAGGTGGGTGGCCTAGACCAGCCTCTTCTGGGCTCAGATAGACCTGTCTTGGCCTTTCCAAGGTGTGTTACTCGTCGGGAGAACTGCAATCTTTGATGTAGCCCCGTAATCCTACAGGGGCACCTGGTAGCTGTAAGTACCAAACCCAGACAGCAACAAACAGCAATTTACAGTAGAAAAGGAGGCCCCACGCTGCAGAAGAACTGCTGCCTTTGATGTAATCCTGTAATCCGCCAGGAGCCCGTGATAGCTGTGGTCCCAAGCACACACAGCAACAAATAGCAACCCGCAGTGCAAAAGGCATCACGTGCTGCAAGAGAACTGCTGCTTTTGGTGTAGCCCTATCATCCTCCTGAAGCACCTGGTACCTGTAGTACAAAAAACAGCCAGCAACAAACAGAAACCCGCAGTGGAAAAGGCGGTGCAAAAGTACACCAATTAAGTGTTTTCTACCTTTCATAGCCAGTTCAACAGCTGCTGATCAGCTGTCCCACGCTAGTCACTGTAGGTACAAATACACGTATAATAGTGTGCATGGGATCCACTTCAGGGCATACCCGTACTACTTAGAGCGACACACTAAAGGGTAAACATTGTTTACCATGGATGTGATACAATGCATCCCATCACAACGCGGTCATTACAACGGCCGTGTTGTTACATCACATGCCATTACAACGCAAGTCATTACAATGACTTGCTGTAGGGGGCAGAAGGTGTTGGATTTAAAATCTCCCTACTGTTGCACAGACTGGAGTGGAATAGTAAATTATACTTATCCAAAATCCAGCATCCCCCTACCGCAAGTCATTGTAATGACGTATGTCGTAATGGTATTCGACGTAACAATGCAGTTGTTGTAATGACTGCGTTGTAATGGCATGCGTTGTAAACGCATGCGATGTAACGTGGCATATTCCATACTGAAGTATACAAAAAAGTGAGGGATGGATTGGAAAGCTTGAATTACTCTTGCCCACTGGTAATTACCCAGGCTACATCCTAGTCCATCGTTATTTTGCACACCATGCCACCTCAGTTTGTGGCCAGCCATATGCAAATCAGTCTTGACACTGCTCGAATGGGAACAGTCCAGCCCCAACAGTAAGGCCAGGTCCTTCCTGAACTGGAACATAAGCAACCTATGGCCAGGTTAATCTTGGTTTGAGCTCATCAGCCAGGTGTAGCTTGGTTTCAATGACACTGTATGCATGGAACCTACGTCTGGGCATTCTTGTCCCACTTAGGGCAACACACTAAAGCATGCAAAAAAGTGATGGATGGAATGCTTAAATTAAATTGATGGGAATTGGCAAATGGACCACAGGAGGTGAGAACTAGAAGGAGAAAAAGGTAGGAGTAGGTGAAAGACTGTCAATGATTACTGGACTAGGCCAAATCCAATGAACATGACCAATAATTAGGTCCAGACTAGCTATTAATTTAACATGTACAGATGAATATCAATTTGGTTAAATTCTGGGTTTCTTGAGGTCGAACAGTCGTCCAACAGCAATAACAGGACAAGTATACACCTGATTCTGAAGCTAGCAGCTGCTCCACACTGTTGTGCTATAGAGTATTACCAACTTAATAATACTAGGGCGACAGGACAGTTCACAGCCAGCACTCTAAAAATACAAATGGCACTAACTAGGGCACTGGTTTCTTGTTTTCTGCCAGAAAGTTAGCCTCACTCATCCCTCGACTTTCTTGGTAGACGTGGATGTATAGGCATAGCCTACACCAGGGTGGGGGGGGGGCAGGGGGTGCTGGAGGGCATGTCTAGGTACAGTACCACATGTACATGTCTAGGTACAGTATCACACACTTACCAAAGCTGCAACACTGATTTCAATGTCCAGCTTGAAAGCTGGACACACAACCCTTAATAGTAACCCCATTGATAATAAACTGACCAGAATATGTCATATGTAACACTGGTTATTGAAATGGTATGAAGCTCTAAGTTAGACATATTACCTATATCTAGACTCACAACAAGTTAAGTCAAGGGCGTGAAGCTCCTGGATTAAAATGATAACGAAGGAAGAAGAGGAAAGTTGTGCTTCAAGAGGTTACCTTTAACTTCACATGACCAAATTATTCATGATAATATATTATAAAATAAAGCTTATGTTATTTCCTTGGCACTGTACATCACAGAGTGCTGACAGGTAGTTTCCTAAGACGTTAACCAAAGGTATACTCACGGGCATTAAGAAGATGAAGAGAAACACATGCGTATGCGCATGAGATGTTGGAAATGGAAATGTATTGAAAACTGCATGTACATAAGTTAATATTGTATCAGTTTCAGTCCTAAACTATAATATAGTAAACACCAGATGGCTGGAGCTTACTGAATGCTAATGCATTTCTAAGTACCTTTGAGTATTAACCTTGTCAGATATGTACAAGTTAAAGAAATGTGTTAGTATAATTGTATGCTTATACAGAAAAGACAGAGTGAAGATTCGTAAGGTCAAACACCATGTAAGGATTATTCCTTGAAAAGATGCAATGATTGACAGCTAAAGGGCAACAATGGCTCAAACCAATCGGTGTAAGGTATCAGCCAGCATGCATGCTACCAGCATTTGGACTTATAAAGTCTAGAACGCCCAAGCACACTCGTCAATTTGCAACTTCAAGTGCTTAACCTCATTGATGCTCAGGACGGCTCCGGCCATCATGAGTCATGGTAGTCGTGTGCTCATGACGGCCGGGAGCCGTCCGACTGTTGCCGCTCCGCCCACGCGTGGGTAATTCCCCGCCTATGCGGGCAAATTAATTGGTGGGCGGAGTTCGGACGGCTCCCGGACGTCATGAGCACACGCCCACCATGATTTATGACGGCCGGGCGCAGTCCTGGGTACCTGAGTGCCACCCCCAGCCCCGCCCCCCCCTTGCACCGCGGCGGAATTTGCAGCGCAGCGAAGGGGTTCATATACAGTGCTGAGCTGAGGAGGGCAGCTCCCAGCTCTGTAAGACATAATACCTACCTTCAAGATCTTCACTACTGCAATATACTACTGCCAACCAGGGACATTTGGTGGCTTAGGATTCGCTCCAAAATCGATATGGCCTGGCGGGTATTTGTGTGCTCAGGTAGAGTAAGGTACCAGAAGCAACAGGAGGAAGGAATTACAGAAAAGGCCCAGGGCCTGCAACTACAGCAAACAGGTGTGCATAGCTTTGTACTCTTCTGACATGAAGTCATGGCTTATAAACAAGTCACGGTGTGAGTGCTTCAGCTAGCTAAACAGATTGTTGTGCCAGAGGCGGGAGAGTCTGGGGCCTAGGGGAAATCTCATCCGATCTTGTTTTCCTCCAGGGCCCAATAAGATTGTGCTGAGAGGATATCAAGAGAAACTGAACACATTTTAGTAACAGTAATGTGCTTTTAGAACGTGTGGGGTGTAAAGTCTCTCATTTCATGACTCGGAAGTGGAACATGATTACACAGGATCATCATACATAGGTTCTTACCCCACCACATTGGTTTCTGAGTCCCCTTCTGAACATGAGAGATAAGAAGTGAGTTCTCATGACATACATCTCCAGACAGGTGGTAAACTCGGGGTTGTTTGAGGCAGATGCCTTTGGGAATGCTCCAGCGAATATGCTGACGTGTTACTTAAAAATTCAAGGGGACTTGTCAGCAAACAGGTCTCACAGCCCCACTCTGCTCATTTGCTTAGAGCATCTCCCCTATACTTGAGCAAGTACCTAAGGAACAGAAAAGAGTAGGTGCAGTCGCTGACTGCACCTACTCCCTTAGGAGCCCTGTAGGGTCCCCCTGAAAGCCTGAGTTGAATGCTGTCCATGGCTCAGCACTGACAGCACCATTCATTGCTGCATAGGTGAGAACTGTATCTGAGCACGTTCAACTCTTACTGAAAGTTTCTAACGTCATTCAATTTCCCAGAGAAAGGTTCCCCAGGGTGTTTCTGAAGCTCTAGGTACCCACCTCTCACAAAGCACACAGGAAGGGTGTGGCCCATGTGACAATGGGCAAGTAGGTGGTCTTGTGAACAGATTATCAAGGACAACCTGGAGGGAAACCACCCCCATGTGCAGGTATAGCCTGTGTCCTCAACAGATATTGCACATGGTTACAGTCATGGATATATATAAGCCGTGCCACACACAGCTCACTGCACACAAAACAGCTTGCTGGAAAGTTAGAACCATTCAGTTAAGCAGATTCCGTTGCTTCTAAGCAGTAAGGCTGGTAGGCGTTCGACCTTTCATCAGTGTATTTAAAAAAAAAAATTTTTAAGCCTGTGCTCTAAAATTAAAATTAGTTGCCAGGAAAGGTCAGCCTCCAAGGGCCCTATATAAGGTGCTAATCGCCACCCTGAATAGCACCGAAAAACGTGAAGCACTTGTCAAACACTTACAGACTGTCAAGTCCACTTGGGGGAAACACAGGTCAGAAAAATGCCAGAAGAGTACTTCTTCCACAACTATGTGAGGACTTCTCCTGCCCATATACTGCTGCCGAAAGGGAGATGGTAGTAATCAGGTTTGTAAAACGTCCCAGACTGAATATTTATTTTTTATGTTTTTAGAGCCTCAATGGGCTGAGAGAGTATGAAGGCATGAACCGACTGGAAGGTGGCAACTATCAGCTTAGAGCTGTCACGAGGCTTCGCTGTGAAATGTCCCTTTTGATATTAAAAAGCCTTGCTTGTGATTAGGGAGAACAGGTTGTTACGTTCAAAGGGTGATCAACAATCTTGTCTGAGTTTCTGCATTACAGAGAGGGAAGGAGGGAGAGAGATCAGTCATAGTCTCTGAATAACATTACTCTGTCAGCCAAGCACATAACTATTATTCATTTGTTTGGAGTTTTACCCCACATACCATACTAAGTGGACGTTTTACTGTGTTTTCATAAGGATAAATGTTAAGACATACAGAAATTGCTACTGCTATCAGTAATCTTGGCCTTTAGACAATGTATTGTTCTTCACACTAACACATATCGCCGTGGGCCTTTCCATCCTTGGCCGAAAACAGGATAGTGAACATTAAGATGTAAATAGTGTAACCATTTTTTTACTTTTCAATTTGTCTGAATTTACTACAGTTCTAGCTAGTGTGACTGTGACCACAGCAGTAAACTACTGTAGCATCTATTGAGGCACTCAATCAAACTACTGGCATAGTTATCAACCATTTCCGTTCAGGGCCGGACTGGCCGTAGCAGGCACCGGGCAATCACCCAGTGCGCAGCCCGATGGGGGGCCGGTTTGGGACCCCTGGGGGCCGTTTTTGTTACAGGGCCGTTTTTGCAGCATAGCTGCAAAATCGGCCCTATAATAAAATCGGCCAAAACCGGCCCTGGCAAAGAGCTCGGTGGCACCTCTAACCCACCCGAGTGGAGAGGGGGGCGAGCACTTTGCCAGGGCCGATTTTGGTTCCCAGTACGGCCCTGTTTCCGTTGGACCTTCTGCTCTTCTTTTGTAGGTGTGGTCAGTGGCGGCAGGCATGAATCGAGAGTGGTGGGTTGGCATGGGGGGGAAGGGGGCTGAGGGCGGTCGCGGGGGAATCACAAATTTCAACAATGGAAAATAAAAAATAAAAATTTCACACTAACCTTGCTGCCGGCGCTCGGTTCCGTGTCTCGTGGGAGAGGAAGCCAGGAACAGCCTGGCTCCCTTGTCCAATCACAACTCTGCAATACAGTGTTGTGATTGGTTTTGAGCATCCTGGTTTGACTCTCAAAAAGGGATTGGGGGTCTGGGCTTGTTCTCCACACAGGCTGTAATGCAGCCTGCATGGAGAATGGGGACAGTGCGCATGACCCATTTGGGCAGCCCGAGAGGGCCAACCACTCACTGCACACTTAGGAATGGGCAAAAGACTCCTGCTCTGCTCCATGAGCAGAGCAGAGCAGCCTCGCCCGCAAAGGAAACATAAAATTAGAACATTACGTTATTATCATTTTATAATTCCTTTCCACTGCTCGAAAAGCAGAGGGCGACACTCCTCCACCATAGAGGAGGAGCTGCCACTGGGTACGGTTCGAAATATGTCAGCCAGTCTGAGTAGAAAACGTGTCAGTGTTAAGAATGTACACTCACAGTTTACTTTCTATTGGTGTTTAAGCGCATCAATGCGTGTATTCAAATTTTTTATTGATGGTTACAGATTGTTCTATTACCTTCACCTGTTCTCGATGATCCGCAGGCTTGGGACCATCTTTATTTGAGCAGAGACTGACAAGTACTCTAAACAAACAAATCTTAAACAAATCTTTGTGAGAGTTCATATATCCCAACTAACACAGTACCACCGTGTGACACACAATATCGGCTCCCATACCACGGTCTTCCAGTGAGGAGCTGATATCACACAGTGGCAGGAAAAACGAGCTGAAAGCCAATGTAAATAGGAAACTGTAAATAGTGGTTTTCCGGCTCGTTTTTCGAGGCATTGAACTGCTGACGTCCACTAAGGGATATGACAACACACCAGGACATCAGCACCAGTATGAGTAAGTTCTTTTTTTCTTTTTTAGAGAGAGAAGGGGGGCTTGTGGGCAGGGTGTAGCTAAAATGTGCCTTGTCCCCTCCTCACACAGTGAGATTGTTCTTTAAGTTGGCAGGTATGAGAGTGAACCAATGATTTGCAGTGCTCTCCACGAGGTAAATCCATAATCCACGGTGAACAGGGCTCATTATTACGTTTTTATACTTTGTTCTTCTTTAGAGATAATTTGAGCCTCAATTTGGAGTTGTTGTGTGGCCCGTGTTTATTAGTAGCCGGAACACTAACTCGGAGGAGGAAGGGGCTCACCAGGATATCGCTGTTCAGCGCAGAACTATCCCGGCAGTCTGTTTAGTAATAATGCAATGAACAGAGGGGTGACAGTGGTCTATCATTCAGGCACTGATGTTCTGAATGACCTTCATGAAGGAGACTACGTAAGTTAGATGAGGAGGGGTGGAATTGTGTTATATGGAATAATACTTGGCCACATATTTATTGGAAGTGTGAACATTTCTAGGATGCCACTACAGATGACTGTAGCTTCGTCAAAGAGGTATGGTACACAATTGAGTAAAGAGGCTTGCACTGGGTGTAAGGGGCCACAGCGCAAGATTACATGCTTACGAATGCTCTATGTGCATGTCGCAATATATTAAGGCCCTGGTTAGATCTATTGGGGCAATCAGGTACAATCTGCACTTTACGCTGTACAAATGGGGTACAAACTGAGCCTTGATATGAGTCTGCTCCTGTGACTTATATAAAATAAAACCTACTACAAGTCACTGGGGTAAACAGCATAATTACAGCTTGCACATTCTGAAATGTGTATTTTTTTTACCAGATTCACGGATCTGTACTTGATATCATGTACAAATGGCCCAATGTCAACCCATATTAGCAGCATTTAGTGGAGGTGTATATTGCCATTAAACGGTAAATTACCTTTTCATAGGATGCTGTCTTGTACATCTCTGCAAACCCTTCCTCATGCAACAGCAATTGTGGAGAACGTCAAAGTCGCAGAATACAAATCTTGGTCGCTGTAAAGGCAGTGGCAAGCAAGTGACAGGAATGGCGGGTCATCTCGGAAAGGTCCGATAACTTATGGAGGAGAATTACCCGGTCTGGGAGTGGTGAGGGCAAATTCATTGATTCAAGGAGCGTAGATCCCATTGCTGTCCAGAAGGGGCGATTGGCAGGACAATCCACAAGGCGCATAACGGCATCGTCAGTGTACTGACGGAGCCACCCGGCCCGTCCACACACGCACGCACGCACGCATACAGCCTGAGGGCGGGTCAAGCCCCAGGTATAAATAAACGGGTGCGAGACCGCCTCGGGGTCTACTCTTCGGCCCTAACTGCAAGCTAGTGTCTGGTGTCTGTTACTGCACAACTGTTTAGTTAGGCCCCACTCTGCGGCCTAGGTTGTCCTTACCCCTGCTAACTTTACACTGGCGACGAGGCGGGTCCTCTACCCACGTCTCGCCCCCGCGGACACGCCTGCAGTGCTCAGCGGTGTGTCGGACGCCGCGCTCGCACTGCCTGCGCTCGAGCCCGCGGCTGTGGCCTACGCCGCCTTCCACGAGGGAGGTGCTGCTGCCTGGGCCCGATCGGCCCCATCGGCCCGAAGATCGTACCATCGCGCCTGCCTCGGTGCTCAGGTGAGCCTCCCGCGCTGCTGTGCATGGTTGGCGGCTGCCACCTCACGAGGGCACTCGAAGTGCGTCTGCCGGGGGGTAGCATCGGCCCCCGACGCGTGCCCCACCCCGCGCTCGAGGTCCGCGGATGTGCACGGCCTGCCCTGCGTTGTCTCACGCATCTCACGGGCGCGTGTTTTCCCGCCTTTGAGGACCATCACCACAGCACGTGGCCCTCGTGCCACTGCACCTAGAAGATGGACGTGGATGGCAACGGCAACGCGGCTCTTCAGCCCCCAGCTCCTCAAGCGCCTGCGGCCCTTCCGCCTCCGGCTCCGGCCCAGCAACAAGCGGTCCCTCCCAATGCACAGGTGCTGATCCCCGCGGCCAACGCCGCGCCCGCCCCGCCTGGCCATGCCATGGCCGCGCCGCTACCACCGTTCAGTGAGCTAGCAGACCCGCCCACGGCGGCTGCGCGGTGGCGCCTCTGGCTTGGGCGGTTGGAACACTACTTCGTAGGTGTGCGGGAGACTGACGCGAAAGTGAAGCGCTCCCTACTTATGTGCTACGGAGGCGACGAGCTGTACTAGCTGTTCAAGACCCTGCCGGACCGGGGTGACGAAGATGACTACACGGCCGCGGTCACGGCGCTCAATCGCCATTTTGACCCACGCGCTAACCCTGACTACGAATGGTTTAAACTACGCCAGGCCCGCCAAGCGGAAGGCGAGTCGATCGACGTCTACTATGCAAGGCTCCGCAAGCTGGCTACGTCCTGCGAACTGCCGGACCGGACTCTGGAAATCAGGGCACAACTCATTCAAGGCTGCAGGTCTGTCCAACTGCGGCGTCTCATTCTACGGCAGCC
Organism: Lissotriton vulgaris; assembly: GCF_964263255.1. Classification (NCBI taxonomy): domain Eukaryota; kingdom Metazoa; phylum Chordata; class Amphibia; order Caudata; family Salamandridae; genus Lissotriton; species Lissotriton vulgaris. The sequence continues at coordinate 647,645,474 of NC_141694.1, read as the reverse complement.
CCGGATTAGCCTCGACGAAATCCTCGTCCTAGCAAGATCGCATGAACTCTCCAATGCCCGGGCTGAGGCCATGCAAGCGGCGCTCGACAGGCCCGCCGCACCAGCGAAACACGTGGTGGTGAAAGAGGAACATGTCGATGCTCTCCGTAGACGGCCTTACCAGACCACCCAGAAGCCTCAACAACCCACGTCGCCGCGCTCGGCTTGTGGAAACTGCAGAATGGATCACCAGTCGCAAGGTCGGTGTTTTGCGAGAGGAAAGACCTGCTCGCACTGTGGCAAGCTGAACCACTTCGCTAAGGTGTGTCGGAGCAATGGCAATCGCAGAACTGGCCAAAGAGGGAGGAGCATCGCCCAAGGTGTGCGCCAACTGTCGCTGGAGGATCCCGGCGACGACGGCGACGCCACTCAGTCGGCCTGCAGAGTTGACGAGGAAGATGACGAAGTGTTTTTTGTCTCGTTCATGGGACGAGAAGGTTCGAGAAGGAGACCACCGCCCATGTGCGAGGTTCAGATCGACGGATCCCCGGTGAAGGCGCTGATCGATACCGGAGCATCGGTAAATGTGATGGACAATGTACAGTACGAGCAACTGTCCCCCCGACCACCACTGGCACCCTCGAAGGCAAGGATATACACATATGATAGCGATGACCCGCTACCCCTGCGCGGCGTGATTGATGTTACAGTCACATGCAATGGACAGGAAGTGAACACCAAGTTCCACGTGACCGGCGGCAAGCGCGGCACGCTCCTCAGCTGCCACACGGCGGAGGACCTACAACTGGTATTCTTCGCCAACCAGGTACATGAACGGCATGCGGAGACCATGTTAAATGAATTCCCAGCGCTCTTTCAAGGTCTAGGCCGCCTGAAAGGGAAGACGTTCAGATTGCACATTGACCACACGGTGAAGCCCACGGCACTGCGGCACCGAAGAGTCCCTTTTCACTTGCGGCCGCAAGTGGAAGCCGAACTGAAGAAACTAGAGGAACTCGGCGTAATAGAGAAAGTGTCAGGACCCACCCCCTGGGTGTCCCCCCTCGTAGTAGCTCCCAAGCCAAAGCAACCGGGGGCCATAAGACTCTGTGTGGACATGCGCCTCCCCAACAAGGCGATTAAGAGGGAAAGGCACCTCACGCCAACGATGGACGACATCGTGGCAGACTTAAATGGGGCTCGCTGGTTCTCTAAATTGGACTTAAATGCGGGATATCATCAGCTAGAGCTTCACCCGGACAGCAGGAACATCACGACCTTCTCGACCCACGTGGGCCTACGCAGGTACAAACGCCTGAGCTTCGGCGTCTCCTCCGCCGCGGAGGTCTTTCAAAATGCGATCAGAGAGACACTGTCGGGACTTCCAGGCGTCATCAACCTGAGCGATGATATCCTCGTCTTCTCCAAGACACAAGAGGAACACCATGGCCACCTTCGAGCCACGCTCAACCGACTGGCGGAACACGGCCTCACCCTACACCGGGAGAAATGTTCCTTCTATAATGAATCGGTGGAATTCTTTGGCTACGTATTCTCCCGAGACGGCTTGAAGGTAGACCCGAAGAAAGCGGACGCCATACGGGCGGCACCCAAACCGACCTCCGCGACAGAAGTCTGCAGCTTTCTAGGGATGGCCACCTACTGCGGTCGGTTCATCCCTAATCTGGCGTCCCTCTCAGAACCCCTACACACTCTCACGAAGTCGGGGCAACCATGGCTGTGGACGGAGAAGGAGGACGGAGCGTTTCAGGCAGTGAAGAACGCCCTGGTAGACGACCAGGTCATGGCCTATTTCAGACCGCACCGGCAAACAGAGGTTGTCGTGGACGCCAGCCCGGTGGGACTGGGCGCAGTCCTACTACAGAAAACTGAAAATCAAGAATGGGTCCCCACAGCGTATGCGAGTCGAGCACTGACTCCGACCGAGATGAGGTATGCACAAATCGAAAGAGAGGCACTCGCGATCAAGTGGGCGTGCCAACACTTTCACCTGTACCTGTTTGGCCATGAGTTTAAAGTCATCACGGATCACAAGCCACTTGTGCCGCTCTTTGGAGGCTCCGCCAGGCTGGCCCCACCCAGGATCGAAAGGTGGGCCGTTCAGCTCCAACCATACCGATTCGAAGTCATCTTCCGCCCTGGAGCAGATAACCCGGCGGACTTCTTGTCAAGACATCCGAGGCAACCCTCTCCCGCGTCAGAATTAGCAGATGGAGAAGATGTGGAGGAGTTCGTTAGGGCGCTGACCCAAGATGCCTGTCCCAAAGCGCTCACGCTGGAGGAAATAGGGGCCGCCACGAGAGAGGATGAATGTCTCCGTAGAGTAAAAGCCACACTTGAGGAACACTCTTGGAAGCACTTCTTTGAGGGGTGCGGAGCACTCACGCCAGAAGAACAGACTTTCCGGCAGCAGATGTGGAGAGCCCAGAGTGAACTGAGCATGTGACCCCATGGCGTGGTGCTAAGAGGCACTACCATTGTCATACCCACGAGCCTGCAGAAAGAAGTCATCCGCCTCGCCCACCAAGGGCATCAAGGAGTAGCAAAGACCAAAGCCCGCCTGCGCAGTCGGGTGTGGTTCCCGGGAATAGACAGTGCGGTGGAGACTGAGATCAAAAATTGTCATTTGTGCGCCATCACCATCCAAGAACCAGTGCCACACCCCGTCATCACAGAGGATTTGTGTGAGACCCCGTGGTCCAAAATCAGCATGGACTTCGGATCGTTCCCGGACGGGCGACAAGCCTTGGTGCTCATAGACTCCTGCTCAAAGTTCCCTGTAGTGGAGGTAATTCAGTCAACCGCGTTCTCCCATGTGAAGCCCGCGCTCGACCGCACGTTTGCCATGCTGGGCTTCCCGGATGAGGTGAAATCGGACAATGGACCGCCTTTCCAAGGCAGCGATTTCAAAGCGTACCTCAGCAGGAGGGGAATTAACCACAGAAAAATCACGCCGCAGTGGCCGCAGGCAAACGGCGAAGTCGAGAGGTTTATGAGAACCATGAACAGAGCCCTTAAGATCGGAGTGGAACAGCGGGAAGCCCCAGAAGAGTGCCTGGCCCAGTTCTTAAGTGCCTATCGGCAAACCCCACACTGCACCACCAAATGCGCGCCCGCGCACATCATGTTCCGCAGGACCCCGCGAGACTGCATACCGACAAGCCCGGCATGGAAGGCCCCCGAGCTAGACCACGAGGCGACCCAGAACCGAAGAAGGAACACCAATGAAAGAGCCAGCCGCACCCGGAATGCCAAGGTCCGACCATTGGCAGTCGGTGATCGCGTGGTGCTGAAGACCCGTCAGCGCAGCTGGAAGTATCAAGCCACGTTTGAACCAGAGATATGGGAGGTTGTGAACGTTCACGGCACGATGGTATCAGCCACACACGGTAGGAGGGCGGTAACCAGGAACGTATCATGGTTCAAGAGATTTGCTGGAGAAAGCGTCGAGAGGAGAGAAGAGCCCGAGGACGGGGAGGGAAGCGACGAGTACCCATCGCCGCCGGGAACCCCGATGGTACCACCTGCTCGGGAAACACCGGAGTCCAGACCGGCCTCAGACTCCAGCCCAAGTTTGGAAAGTAGAGCATCTAATCATACAGAAAATGGAGCACAAACCACCACGCAGCCTGAACGCGGAGAGTCCGCGGCAGAGCCACGGAGCCACAGATACAACCTCCGACCTAATCCAACCCCCAGTCTGAGACTCAAGGACTATGTATGTGGTCTCCGCGTCTCTGGGACTGTAAAATAACCTGGACTAAAGAACTGTAGGTTTGGAGGGATGTACTGACGGAGCCACCCGGCCCGTCCACACACGCACGCACGCACGCATACAGCCTGAGGGCGGGTCAAGCCCCAGGTATAAATAAACGGGCGCGAGACCGCCTCGGGGTCTTCGGCCCTAACTGCAAGCTAGTGTCTGGTGTCTGTTACTGCACGACTGTTTAGTTAGGCCCCACTCTGCGGCCTAGGTTGTCCTTACCCCTGCTAACTTTACAGTCAGCAGGCTGAGTGAGGAAGCAACCTGAAACAATGCAGGGGTCAAGTCTTAAAAAGACTGATCTTAAAAAGACTGAGCTTCATCCTGTCTCCCGAACTCCTCGTTCCAGGGCCTCCAAAAGCTCTGCCCAATCCTCCTCATTATATTCCACCTGCAGGCGGACCTGGCTGCCAGGTCGTCCTGAGGCTAGCCAATTGTGGCTGGGAGTAGAGGTAGCAAATCAATAGGTTGTAGAATCCGGACATCACACTTTAATTTGACCCCAAGTATTGAGGTAAGAGAGCACCAGGAAACAGTGGATGGTTCAGGGTTGGGGCGTCAGTTTGCTCAGCAGGCAATGGCGTAGTTTTGTATAGCCCACTGTTGCATATGCAGTAGACCAAATTTGCCCGTAGCATCTCAAAGGACTTGAGTTCGCCGTCAGAGAACCAGTGTGTAAGAGTCAGGATCCTAGCTCAACGCCAATGGCCCCATTCAAGCATGGACCTCACCCTATGCGGATAACTATTGTTTCAAAGTGGAGCTTTTTCATGGAGATGCGCATCCACCGAAAAGAGCTTGTGAGCTTGCATCCCGGTGGCATACATGGCTTTCAGCATGGGGTTGGAGGACCCGGCGGAGGAGGAGCTAGTAAGATAGAGAGGGCCCGTAGTCTCAACGAGGCCTTATAGTGTCTGCGTTCGATCGCAGTCCGTAAAGGGGGTCTTGAACACAGGGGTGCATGTACGCCATGTGTGCCAAATGAAGGACTAGACAGTAATGATCCACAGAAGGCAGAACCAGTTCCTTTGCTGATCTCCGAGTTATAAGCTTCCAAATTGCCATGCGAGGTCTCACTGAAGCCCAGATGAAGACCTTAATGGTCTAGTCTATCTGTCGGAGGGTCCAGAAGGTTATTAATTGGGGAAGCATGCCCAACACGTACGTGAATCAGGGGATGGTAACCTTTTTCACTGCTTGAGTCTGTCCCCAGAGTGAGAGATTCAGGTGGGATACCTTTGCAAACTCCAATCGCATTCACCTCATAAGTGGGTCCAGGTTATTTGCCACCATGTACTTCTGACCAGTGTGAGGCAGGCTATATCTACCTCCAGCTCCTTATGATGCTCCTACCTAAGCCTATTGGGCAGCTCAGCATTCCTCAACAGCTGCCCCCTGATGATCACCGTCGCTGCTGCCCACAACATCAATGTGTAAATAAAAAAGGGGAAGAACCTGGGCTCCAAATTATTTATTTGAAAAAACTACACTATAAGCCTTTTGTGGTTAGGGTTGTTTATTTACCCTCTTTTTTCTTTCATTATTTTGTATGACTTCATAAAAGAAGCTCTCTCATTTCCAGAAAAACATAAAAGATGTACTACAATCAACATTAATCACAAAAACAATATAAACAACATTGGACAAAACTCAATAACAATTATGTGACAAACATATGCTCAAAATTGCACAATATTGTGAAGAACTCCACAATTAAATCATGTGTGTGTATGAAATCCTTTCAATTCAAAGAAAAAGCTACTATATACAACCCACTAGGGTAGCAATTTCTAAATGCTTTCCAACTCATTTAATGCACAGCCTGATTTAACAGTTTGACAAATTAATATTATCAAAGAATATGCCGACGCGTTTCTAGCCACGTTTTAATTCCTTTCCGGGCTTTCAGGAAAGCATTTGGAAATTGCTACCCTAGTGGGTTGTATATAGTAGCTTTTTCTTTGAATTGAAAGGATTTCATACACACACATGATTTGATTATGAAGTTCTTAACAATATTGTGCAATTTTGAGCATATGTTTGTCACATAATTGTTATTGAGTTTTGTCCAATGTTGTTTATATTGTTTTTGTGATTAATGTTGATTGTAGTACACCTTTTATGTTTTTCTGGAAATGAGAGAGCTTCTTTTATGAAGTCATACAAAACAATGAAAGAAAAAAGAGGGTAAATAAACAACCCTAACCACAAAAGGTATATAGTGTGGTTTTTTCAAATAAATAATTTTTGTTTGCACCTAGGTACAGCAAGTTTCCATAATCTAACCTGGAAGTAACAAGTGCATGGGTCAGGGTCTTTCTTGCCGCCAGAGGTAGGATGTCTAGGGTCTTCCTTAATATTCTCAGGATTCCAAAACATCTACCTGCAACCCTTTTGATTTGGGTCTCAAAAGATAATCTATGGTCTATCCATATTCCCAGAATCTTGGCTCCCGTCCTTGGGGTAGGAATCTGACCTAGCTCGCTGGCCACCAAGCAGATGACCAGCTAGATGGTGTGTTGCCGACTATTAGTATTTCCCTCTTGTTTCTGTTAAGCCTTAGACAGTATCTGTCATCCATCCTGCTAATTCTTTTAGGCAGTCCGCAAAGCTACTGGCCGCTAGTGCAGATTTTTGTGTTAAGGTGACCACAAGCTGTGTGTCATCTGTGTATGACACTATTGTAACGCCATGTTTCTCCACTCTTTCTGCAAGGGGGGCTATGTATAAATTAAGCAGCGTTGGGCTCAATATTGAACCCTGTGGAACTCCTTGTGCTAGCTTGATGTGTTTGGAGGTGTGTGTGGCTTGTGACACCTGAAAGCTTCGCCCATGCAGGTAGGAAGCCATCCAATTCAGGGTCGACCCATCCACACCCCCCTTCTGAGTCGGTGCACTAACACCTCATGTGACACCGTATCGAATGCTGCGCTGAGGTCTAGAAGAACCAGCGCAGTTGTCAGACCTTCGTCCACTCTCTTCCGTACTGACTCTGTGGCATAGAGCAGTGCGGTCTCAGATGAATAGAATGATCTAAAACCTGATTGTGTTGGATGCAGTAGGTCATGAGTCTTAATGTGAGCCCCTAACTGTATATTGACCACTTTTTCTGATATTTTTGAGAAATAAGGGAGTAGTGAGACTGAACGCAGATTTTCCATTACGTTCCCATCCGCTGTCTGCTTTTTTTTAAGTGGGCGGACAATGGCTGGTTTCCATATGGAAGGTACCTTCCCTTCTTTGAAGGACATTTCTAGCAGCTACTAGATATGGGGTGTATTGTACCTAGTCCAGCACAAATGACCTTAGGTGTGGCTGGGTCAAGTGGTGATCCCGATGTTATGCTCCATGCTATCCTTTTCAACTCTTCTAGGGAAGGAGGAGTAAACTGGGAGGTATCCTTTCCCCACCACTCCTTCATTTGTTCATTGTCGTTTAGATGTCCGTTGTGTGCGCTGTCCGGAAAAGTGTCATAGATCTTAAGAGACCTTTTCTGTGAAGAATTCTGCGGTTTTATTGCAAGATTCTTCTGAACAAGGGGCAGGTGCTACTGCTCTATCTAATGAGGATAGTTCTTTGAAAATGCTAAACAATTCCTTAGAGGAGTTATCCGCTGTTTCAATCCTCTCTGTGTAATATGAAGCTCGTATTTTCTTTATGTGTACATGGTACTGTCTCAGCTTTAGCTTATACACTGTTTTATCAGAGTCTAAGAAGTCCTTCCTCCAATTCCGTTCTACCTTTTTACATGCCTGTATTGCAATCCTTAAATCCTGGTTGTACCAAGGTGCGCTTTTCGTGTTCCTGCGCGGGGTACTGGTTGCCCATGGGGCCGCCACATCCAGTGCAACTTTGATCCAATTATTTACTTCTTTACTCTGCTGGTTAATGTCAGTGTTTAAGAGGGGGGGTTTGCTAACAGGGCCTGTGAAAACTGTTTCCCTCAAAGTTCTTCCAGTTCCTATGTCTGCTTTTATATGCCGGGTCCGTTTTTTTTTAGGTGACTTTATTAGAGGGACTGTAAAGGCCACCAAATAGTGGTTCGACCATGGGACTGCTGTTTGGCAGTCCACTGATAGCCCCTGGCAGTTTCAAAAAATGGGATCTAATAGATGCCCTAGTTGATGTGTTATCAGTGTGGATTTTAATTCTAGTTGGACGCCTGCTAAGTCCTGGCTCAAGGCTTGTGCATCTCCTCATGATTTGTTATCAAAATGTAGGTTTAGGTCCTCTAGAACTAGCAGGTTACAATAGTTTAGCGCTGGCTGGATTAAGCAATCCATAAGGCGTTCTCTGAAACCGGAGGCTGACCCCGGGGGTCTGTAAATCAAAAAACCCTTTATTATCTGCCTGGAGTTAGCCTTAATTGTGAATGAGGCAGCTTTGCAGTGGTCTATCTCTGCCTCTTGCATCAAGCAGTCTATAGATAGTTTATAGATCATAGCTATGCCCCTCCCTTTTTTATTGGGTGATCCACTCTAAGGATCCATATAATGGTGGAAGTGCTTGTAGGACGTCGGGAGCTGAGAATTCGTCCAGCCAGGTTTCTGTTAAGAATAGGATGTCTAGATTCTCTTCTATAATGCAGTCATAAATCTCTATTTTCTGTTTACTTAATGACTAGCAGTTAATGAGTAGGCAATTCAACCCCATACCTTCTTGATTTATAAGAGTGGTTAATGTTGTGGCTAGCCTGAATGGGCAATGTTCACATCTCTTCAAGCCTTGCTCTACTAGTAGGGAGTGCCTGCATTGTGTCTGTTCTTTGGGCACTAGATCTCTAAGCTCACTGCTTGAGTATTTTAAACTGTGCCCATTAGAAAATTGGCCAGCCTTCGCGGCCCCTGGCCCCAGCCGGCCGCAGACGGGCACAGACGGGTGTGCCTTTGGCGCGCCCGCTGCACGTTCTTGTTGGCATTTGTTTAAATATTCTACGTCGTTGGTACTAATTCTCCGTACTTTAATTTACTAAAAAGATACAAACTTGAAGCCTAGACACAGATTCCAGCAAGATGCCTATGCTGGTCGTAGCACTAACGCAGCCCACTCACTTGCTACTGTCTATGCGCGTTCCTGCCGGCCTCTGTTTAAATATTCACCGCCCTACAGCACTAGACTGCTGCTTAGCAGAAGTGTTTCGCCGGAAGTGAGTCAAAGTGGACTGCCCCAGTCCTCCGCTCAATCGACACTTGCCGTGACGGAACAGGGCGGATCGGGCAGGACCACATGTGAGGTGCTTCAGATAAAATTACTGCATGCAATTTTTGAAATCCTACGTCGTTGGTACTAGTTCTCAGTACTTTAATTTACTAAAAAAATACAAACTTGAAGCCTAGACACAGATTCCAGCAAGATGCCTATGCTGGTCGTAGCCCTAACGCAGCCCACTCACTTGCTGCTGTCTATGCGCGTTCCTGCCGGCCTCTACTTATAGCGTTGGTTGAAGATTTCTCGGATAAGGTCCAAACAGGATTTGTGCTTTATTGTGTAGGTGCGTTATTGGAATAGCTAATGCCAAATAAGGTCTAGTGTTTGCCCCTCCGCACGTACCTTTCTCAGCAGTTCTTGTGCTGGGCTATAATTATGTTTACCTAAGTACATACAGTGTGATTTAGATGGGAAGGAATGCCAAACCCACAGCTCAAGGCTGACTGAAAGACAGTGGAATTTATATATCCCAAAAACCATTGGCTCACCATGTGATAAGACAAAAAAAATTAAACACCAAAAATGCACTTTTGTATTTTATTCACATTCTTCTCACACTAGGCTTGTATTTAAATTAATAAAGCTAAAAGCTCACATGCAATCCTAGGAAACTGCCTTCAAGGAACCCTGAGGTCTGTTAGGTGGGGAGATATAGACTGTTGTAATGTGGGGAGGTGTAGAAGACTGTGAGGTAGGAAGGGAGAGGCACAAGGCAGCCACGGGCATGCTCACCAGCTTGTGGATTTCACATTCTAGGTTCTGGATGCAGTCTAGCTTCCGCTTGCGGCAGCGCTGGGCGGCGATCCTGTTCTTGCTGCGGCGGCGGATGTCATGGATGAACTCGAGCTGTTCCGAGGTCAGCTTATGCATCTTTATCATCATCTGGAAGTCGTTCCTTGGAAGATCTGTGATTTGATCAACGGGAAAGGGAAGTTTCACCTACACAAAAAGAGATCAAGAAAAAGATGAGAGAAATACTGGTGCACTTTGTGCCCACCATGATGGGCTCTCAAACGACAATGGTCTCATTCAGGGAAGTGCCTTCAGCGAAAAAGCTTTAACCTACTTTTTAATTCGCTTTTTTTGTTTTCAGGAAAAGGCAACAAGTGTGTTAGTTGTGTTGCAGAACAATTTTTTCTATGTGTGCTCTAGTTAGGAATGTAGGATTAGGCTAAAAAGATTTAATGAGTAGCAAGTGTAATTCCTGCGAGAAAAATTGGATTTTACTCCTGTTCTGTGAGAGTGGCAATCAGTGTGAAAACTGAGACTCTCATGATACTTTTAATTTGCAAGACCCTTATTTTCACCTTCTAATTGTGAGCATATTTGCCCTGTGTAACTGACAGCTGTTAAACACAACCAGTTTCACAGTTGCCACAAAAAAATCATGCTCGAACCAACTCTCCTTTGAGATAAAAACGATGATGTTGGCATAGCATAAGGCAATCAAGAAATTATGCATGCTATGAGGTTATGCTCACATAATAAAAATTACACACAGGCCGAACTCTACCTAGCAATAAAGTGGAGAAAAAAACTTGAAATATACATTTTTTATATAAGACTTTTGAAACAGGGTGCCCTTGACACAACATTTTAGCATTTAACTCTTTGCCCAGAAGAAGAGTCAAGTATTCATCTACTGGTAAAGCACGAACTATTGTCTGCTGGAACAGTAAAGAACCACGAACAAATGAAGGAAAAAACACAAACTCACAAGCAACAGAGGGAAAACATCAGCTGGACAAACAGTGGCACAGAAGAAAGACAGAAGATAATGTAGCAACAACCACAACAAAACGGAGAGTTGTCAGCTTTCCTAGAAATATCGTGGCAGGTGGTTTGACAAAGATCAATGTAATCTTTAGGCCCAGTGATCCGGAACGACGTTAATCTCATTGGGCCTTGTGAAAATGAGTGCTTTAGTTTAGAGCAATGAGAGGGGTCCTTATCTAAAGAGCCTGCGTCCAAGACAGGGTGAAATCAAGGAAAACAGGAGCTTTGGGCGCTTAGATAGTAGGCCCAATGGACCAAGCAGAGAACCTTGAACTAGATACACTGTCTAACCGACAGCCAGTGCAATGCACTGTGGGCTTCAGATATATGACCGAAACTCTGAAATCCAGCTACAAGGCTCAAAGAGGCATGTTTTAGATCCTCTGCAACTTGCCAATTTGAAAGTCTGTTATAGTCAGAGGAAGAGCTCTGTCTTAGTCAACTTGAGATAAGATGGTCGACCTGATCACTCCTGCCCCCTTGTCCCGAGCAAGAAAGGATGTGATTTTCATGAGGGCTTTTAGTTCCAAAGAGAGCATGGCTATGTTTCTGGATCTGGGTATTAAACGAGAGGCCCTGGTAACACCAGACCTCATTATTTTATGATGTTGACACTGGGCTGCGGAGCAACCAGAGCTGAGGGATAGAGGTCCTCCAAGCATAGGGACTGTCACAGAAAATAAAAAAATCTGTTTTTATCAATATCCAACTTAACAAAGTGAATCAATGCTTTTACACCTATAAGACAGTCTCTGGAAAACAGGGGATCGGGTCAAATATGGATACAAAACTTGACAAATAACTTACTGTTTCAGCAGAGGTCAACAGGTTAAAATCAAAACTTCAGATAAGGTCTCTTGGAGGTTGAACTTGAATGTTGAAAATAATCTGACAGAAGGAGGAACCTTACTGAACTCTTCACCACACCAGCCAGGCCTTGGTGCAGTATGGGGGCAGAGAGAGAGCTTGAGAGCACTATTGTAAACAGCAGATGAACCAATTTTAGGCTGATTCAGCCAAGCCAGTCCCCCACATGAGATTCACCAGGATGGAGAGGTCGCCCGAATCAAAAGAAGTGGAGCGGTCCAGCAGCAAGAGGGCACCCGGGACTACAAGATCTTAATAATAATATTATAATAATCCACATTTGTAAAGCGCACAATCACCCGTTAGGGTCTCTAGGCGCTGCGGGCCGTCGGGAAGATTAAGCAAGCTATTGCCCAGAGTCACATGGTGTTGGGTTAATCTGCCGCCGATGCCGGGGATCGAACCGCGAGCCCCACATTACGGAATCAGTCGCCCTGTGACCTCGGGTGCTGTGTCCTGACTGCAAACCTGCTTGAGTCTAGCCAAGGAGATAAAGAGAATCCAGGCTAAATGCAAGCCTATTGGCAAGGATATTTTCGATTTTTTATTTTTTTTTTAGAAAAATAGGAGCAGAGCGACTGGTCCCAAGTTTTTAAGATCCTTAGGACTGAGGTCAGTTTTGGGCTAATGATGCCCTATATACAGAAGCAGGGACAGGCCTAGAACTAAATAGGCATGTGTTAGCCTCACAGAGACTTGGTTGACTTAAGAACAGCTGGGAGACAGTCCACCTAGTAACCACCCTCTCCCACACTACTCACCGCTACCAGTGGAGGCCATTAAATAGTTTGCCTCCAGCCTGTTTTAAGCCGAATCCTTGGCCTTCCTCCCCCTTAGACAATGAGGTTCTAGATCACTAGGCCCTGTTGCGTCCTTCCCTTGCTGTTTGTTTTCTTTTTAGGAGTTGGTGGGAGGAAGGGTGGTTATCGGTTTATTGTTCCTGAATGTTACCACCTCCCTTTGGGACTATGTCATCCATTCGTGCTTGTTCCATCGTGACTCAGCTTCTGATTGTCGATATTCCGTACTTTCTGTTTTATATTTTTTAAATGTTAAATACAAAGATTTGCAACAAGAATAGCTGACAGGCTTAAGGGTATTCAGCTGGAAACAAACACGGAGCATAATTGTTAATACAAAGCGGGATTTCTTTTTCTAGCTTCCCAATTATTATGACAGCACATAATGAGTGCAAGCAGTACCCAAACACTGATTTGTCCCCCAATTACAACATGGCAAAAAAAAAGTAATTTACTAGCCAAAAAAAGAATGACTTCAGTTTATCAAAGTAAATATTTGTGATTTTGAGGGATTTTTAACTGAATAAGCACTTGAAAATCCTGCCATTACGACCTGGCTTAGACTAAAGTCCGTTTTTGAAGTAAATGTACAAAGCAGAATATCTAATTCTTCTTAAATAAAGTTTGTCAAAATGTGTATTTAAAGCTAAACTTTGACACACCTCTCTTTTAAAGTGCTAGGCACCGTTCTGCACTCTGGTGCCAATAGACGGCTCTTTGCGTCATAAAACATTTAAATTGATGTGACTTCTTTGACTTTGGTCTCCAAAAAGAAGCTCATAACATCAGTGCAAAAGTTTAGCAGGATAGAGCTGTGTGGTGGGGGAACAAATGGAGCAACAGAGCATGGGAAGGAGAGAGGGAGGGAGTAATGGAGAGAACAATGGAGATGAGGATGGATGGATAGATAGAGAGAAGCAAGGATGTCTGGCATTTTTTGTCCGCTCAGTGACAATTGGGATATAGTTCAAAGCGGTGGTATTTTATTTTTATGGCTACCTCCTCGGGCTCAAGCAATGAGACAGCTCGTTGTGAAGCGGCCCAAAACCTACATACAGTCTTGAGGAAATACCTCAAGGAATTGTACACTCGGCTAATTAGAACATTTTCTTGCAGACTGGAAAAGATTCAACGTCTCCCGGTGCACAAAGCTTGGATGCACGTGGTAGCCTGTACGCAACCTAACTTTAGCAGGGAGTTAAATGGGTCATCGTTAATAACATAAACATCATTAGAGTAGAAATGCAAAGTGCATTTCACACATTCAATATACATGTCATGCTGCAGCTGTGTGAAAAAAAACCCTCAAAATATTCTCCTCAGCTGTATGTATCGCTTCTCCCTCGTAGATCAATCCAGCGCGCCATGTGCTACTTTAACATAAACACACGGTGGCGCTACACACCCATTTCACAGGACTGACCATAAATGGGAATGTTTGACGCCAGCTACAGGACACAGTAGGCGAGGGTGTCAGACACAACTGGGTGATAGAAAATCTGGTCACAGTACGTTACAGAATAGGAGCGTTGAAGAAGCAACTTAAAATTACTCGTGCTTTTTACACCCTCCTGTACATCTATTCCTTCTGTTTCTTCACCTCACACTCCCTTCCTCCCAGACTCATCTTTAAGTCTCACAATTACCGTCTGGAACGATAAGGCAAATAGGCAACCATGCTCCACTCAGCTACTATTTCACACTCCCCCCAGAAATGTGTCCACACTTCAAACAACTTCGACTTCTCTGCCACAAATCAGTGCTTAATTTGCAAAACAAAATTAAACGTCAGGGCCTTTTTCGGAAGGCCACTGCAGCCTGCACCACCCATACTCTGCCAGCGTTGCCAACTAAAGTACCAACATAGCACCTAACCATCACACTCCTTCAAGTGTGACAATTCAGACTATTTCAGGCTCACAAAGCCATAATAATGGCATGAGAGGTTGGTATTATTCATTTTCAATATATACTGACTAAATAAAGACAGCTGTTGTGCTCATTTCACAATTAAAAAGACAGCATCACCAAGTGGTGGACTGTCAAAAGAGCCGGTGCTGACAAACACCTGAGACCACCAGCCCAAATTAAGCACTGCCATAATTCCATCATCTCCACTCTCCTCCACCCCCCCCCCACGACTCTCTCACTCACTTGTTTAAAATGTTGTTATAACTGACTCTTCAACCTTCGCTTTTTCTGTGAATTTCTGAGGTTTTCAAACATAAAAGTAAAATATAATTTCCAGACGTAACTATAACGTCACTTTAACCTTTTTTTCAGTGATTTTCTAGGGTTTAGTTTAACGTTAAAAAATTCATTATCATCACTTCTAACTAGAACATCACTTTAACCTTTGTTTTTTCCTAGGGTTTTTTTAATAAAAAAAGATATTACTACTATTTCTAACAGTACGTAATAAAGCCTTGGATATATAAGGAAGCTTGAGTATGTGGAGGGAGGGTGCTCTCCACGAGGAGCAGAGCAGAGAGCCCACCTAATGGGGCTTAGGCATCTGGAGGAAGTGATAGCTGTGTGCAGTAGGGTTTGGTGTGAGACTGTCTTCTTTGTGAAAACCTCTGTACAGGGTGAATGCTGCCCGCAGTAGGGTTTGTTGAGGGTGCGGTAGTGCAGCTCAATTTTGGCTAAACCTTTACACGCCACAATGACAGAACATGAACATACACTTAGCACATGGTTCTCTTGTGGTCTAACAACATTAGAATAAGATTTGCACTTGACATTATTACTAAAGTCCATTTATAGTAGGATTAGCACATTTACCCATACTGTGTGCCTTAAACTGTATAAAATGAGATATTAATAAACCATCCTTACTTAGTAGACATGTACCCACTATAAAGGCGAATTTGATTTACATAATGTGCGCCTTAATACATTAATTATTGGTACTGTTTAGATGACTGAGTAGAAACTGTCTTCACATTATCAAACTTCATTTATATTAGAAACGAATAGGATGTATGTAATCTGTACACTAATGTTTCATATATTGCATTAAAACATAGTTCCTAGACATACACGTATACATTTAAGATTTTACTGTATGCCACATGTAATATGAACATAATGTACTGACTTTATATTCATTTGTATTTGAATGTGAACATGTATATTAAATGTGCACCTCTGAGTTAAAACATTAAGTTGTCTTTAGTAGGCTTGTTTCCCATGCTACTTAAAATACTATTTTTCATTTTCTGGTAACATGACATTTCTTGCAGGTATTCACATGCATTGTTAGATAAGAATAGATACAGTACTGTACTACTGATGGAAGGAGAGAGCCTGAGAAGAAGACCTTGACAAAAGAACATGGAGAGCCAGAGCGGTAACTGAAAGGCCTATTCAGCAATGTTAAAACCTAACTTGAGTGTGAGAAGACAATGTTGTTCCCATGTTGAATGTGAAATCTTTTGGGAATGTTGCAGTCTGCAATGTGAGAATGGAAGAAGACAATAGTACCCCTGATGATGCTTACAGATGGATGCTGCTCTCAGGATCCTGACAGAAATAACTCTTGTTCAGACCATCTGAGGTTATCACAATTTCCTTTGGAGTTGAGGGGTTTAGTCCTCTAAGCTTCACTTTGATTCTTTCCTAAGTGTGGCTTAGGCTACACTTATTCCCTGACTCAAGAAGACTCTTAACCAAGCTTCTGAAGTACCAACACCTTTCTGCTTAAATCATCCTGCCCTGTTCTGTTTTTTTCCTTATGGAGAATTTTGAGATCCTTTTGGGTTCAAATATCATTCTCTTAGCTTGGACTCTGATTTAGGTGATTTTGATATACTAATGTATAGACGAGAAAATCGGAGACTTCTCTGAGCATCAGATACTTTTGTTAATCTTTTGTATTGCTGTGAGGAACTACTTGTTTGGTTAATACTAGTATGCCTACACTTCCTTAGGAAATGCAGAAAGAACAATTGATGGACGGAATGCCGAACAATGTCATACATTCACCCCAGTACAGAGATCTGGGCCTAAATCCATCGTTTTTTTGCTCACCCTGCCATTCCAGTTTGGACCCAGCAATATGCAAATCAGTCTTGACCCTGCACCCAATGGAAACAGTTCAGCCCCAACTGCCAGGCCGGGTCCTCCCTGGACTGGAAACAAGCATCCTAGGATCGGTTTCAGGCCTTCAGCCCTCATCAGCCAGGATAGCTTGACTCCAGTGACACTTCCTTAGGAGGCTAGGTTTTCCAGTTGTTACTTTGTATCTTTATAGCATGGAGCTAAGAGTTGTGTACCTTAACTTGATTGCTAACTTGTAATAAATCTTCTTAATTATAACTACTGATTCCTGGTCCTTATTGTGTAGCCAGATGGGTTACACTTTTAATTGAAATTGATTGATGTAATGTTAACTCCCATCACCTCTACGGGTGGAAAATAAAAGGTCCATTGGAGGACGGATGGTAAGAGGGTTGGCCCAAAAAGCTGCATCTGTGGCCTCTCTATGAAGACCTCTGTACAGGGTGAAGGCTGTGTGTAGTAGGGATCTTCTCAGCTAACAGGACTTCCGTGTGGTGAGGGACTGGCTTGCCCTTGACGACCTCTGTACAGGGTGAATGAACTTTGAACATAGTAGGGTTTGGGGAGGGACTATCACACTGCTCTACCTGGCAAAACTAAACGAAAAGGAAGTATTTTAACAGCTATCTAACTAAATTGAGTAGTCAACCTTCAGGCTGATTCACAGGCTGGGTCTAATCTCTCTTCTTTCTGACCAATAACAATTGAACTCACTTAGGGCTCAATTATTTATGAAAGAATGAATGATGGAATGAATAACGTTGTATTGCGCACAGGTACTCACTGGCTACAACTATGCAAATGATGCCCAGATCCTCTTACAAATTTCAGTCTGCCAACTACAACTGAAAAACCCTGTAATTGTGCATTGAATTACAACTTAACACAAACCACTTACAAGCAATACAGAAATCCTGACCGGTGGCACTAGACCCAACTTTGATCTAGCCCCTCAATGACCCATAGTATTGAGTCTAGTGAGTCTATCTCCCGAGCACACTCCAAAAGATTAAATTCACCAATAAGACTCCTGCTGCAAAGAAGTCCTAGCTTCACGTAACACCTTCACCAAAGGACTTCAGTGGTTACCAGCGACTCACCCAATCTTCATCGTACTATGTCGGTGACTTCGAGGTGCGCAACCAGCAAGATAGCGCCAATAGTTTGATATTCCTGTACCACCCTTCCAAAGAGCCAACCGACAGTGGTCCTATGCATCCTTGATCAAGGAGAGCGGCTAGAACTAGGGGGCACCAAACAGTGGAGTTGGGAGACACAGTGAGAAGATAATGAGACTCGGCAAGAGTAGGAGTGCCACTGAGCAATTGTTAAATCCTCTCCTGGGGGCCTCCTCGCATTTGGTGTGCCACACAGCTGGGAGTAATTGAGCCCTCCAAACTGAGTAGCCTGACTCCTCTAGTTCACGGTGACTCTCTATGTTATGTACTGTACTCCGCAAACAAAATAGTGGCGGACATCATGCAACATCTGTCTTGTGATCTTCCATTTTAAGATTTATTCCCATACTACTAGTTCTTATGAACCAGTAAGTGCTGGTGATCCTTGGACCTGAGCTAGTCTTGAGTGGACAAGCTGTAAACACAGTGACTGGATGAAATAAGGACTCTGAACAAGGGCAGTCCTGTGTCTCACCTGATAGCTGGGTCTGGTCTCTGGTTTCCCTCGAGGTGCTCATGTAGTCATCAGGTCTCATGCTGGGAATAGTGACCTGTCGGATCCTACAGTTAGATGTTCCAAGGACTAACCGAGTGGGCTGCAGAAAAAACTTCAGGTCTGAACCCATGGGGAGTCTGTAGCATGGAGCTGAGTTTGTACTGATACGGGGAAATCAATCCAACTTCCAACTCAAATATAATTTGCTAACAGTTTGAAGGCCTCATCAGCTAATATCAGATACTGTTGTCAGAAATGTCCTGCAGTATTGTGATCTAAAAACAGAGGGCCACTGTTGCAATAGTAAACAGCAGGAGTTGAGGAATGCCACCAACATGTACTAGTTATTATTTGTTACTTTGTTTTGAGTGAGTGAGCCGCGTGCCAAAACGATTTAGGTCTGTGGTACTGCAATGCAGAAGAAGGAGGTATTTGTGTTGCGTCTCTCTTCTCTGCTGCTGTGATCAATAGCCCATGACCTATTCCTTGGACAACCAGCAGCATAAGTGTAAAGAGGCAAATCTTCATTCCGCATGTTAGGACGTTACAGAGCAACAAAAGCCGCTCACTGATGAAAATGTGGAATTAGGATAAGGAGCACCTATGATTCTAAAACAAGCTCTTGGGTAAGTTTGCACCACAGAAGCACAGTGACATCAAAAATTAGTGAACTTATATTGAAGAGCAGGGAGCAATACTCCACAGGGCCACACATAGCTGCATGGAAACTAATCAGCTGCTTCCAATCCTTAAGACTGACGCTAAAAACGAGATCTTATCAGCAATACAATCCACCAAGTCAAAAATGATTCAATTTATGAAGCAATTGATAGCTGAGTTGAGTTACCTACATCAAAAGGTGTATGACGATATAGAGGCTGTATAAAGTTTTATCCATGATGCGCAACAAAATGAAAGTGAAATTGTGAGACTTTGCAGGCGTCCTTTACGATGACCTTCCATAAGCGTGAAGATTGGAGAACGGACTATGGATAACCTATTGAACAAAGTCTGGGTAGAATGGGGCTTTCTGCTACAGATGTTTGCCCAGATCTTGATGGATATTTAAGATATACTTCTTGATAGAGTACACAGTGTGAGCCCCTCTGATGAATATAAAACTAGGTCCTAAAGACATGTAATGAGTTCGATTTTTATCAAGTGAAATAGTAAAGACAGTTTGAGAACTGGACTATGTTTAATTTCAGTAGAAAATACTTTACATCTACTATGATGTCACACCCTTCAGATCCCAGAAGAGAGCTCAACTGAGCTTGTTCCCTGATATCCTGATGAGCATAAAGTAAAATACAAGTAGATCTATGCCTACATCCTGTTTTTTCTGCAGAGCAGTACATCCTATAGAATGTCCCATCTGGGGAAGCAATGTGCATCTTTCATATAAATGTTGAATACAAACCCTCATCAACGTTTGTGCTTAAAGGCTGGAGACCATTTGCGTAGTGGTCTTAAATGAAGGAAGGTGACAATAAGCTACAGCTAAAAAAACAGAGGGATTTAATATTAGGTTCAAGTTTAAAGATAACTTTATTTGTTTCTCTGATTTTGACTAATGCCATATTAGGTACGTACTCAGCCAGAGTCACTGGTATTTTCAGTATTTTGAGTAGTTTTGTAGGTGGGTGCAAGTGAGGATCTCTTCACCAGAAGGAGACAAGTAGGTCATGATGCCATTTGTCTCACTCCCATGCATCTATTTTTGGATGATGTTTGTTAGGGGATGAAATGGTGGTAAGTGGTAAGTGGTGGTAAGTGGATGGGTTTGACTTTGCAGAGTTATGAATTCCCTAGTTCACCTATGGATTCGGGCCACTGGATGGTCAACTATGAAGCTTCCCTTGACCTCTTGTCTCAGCAAGTACAGCAAGTACAGTAGCTAGAACTGCAACCTTTAATGCTACAGGTCTATACTCCCCGAACGAAAGAGTGCACTCTGTAAAATATCTGAAGGACTGAACAGCGACATTTCTTCCAACTACGACATACATTTGATGAAACAGGAATTTTCAGTTGAACTAGTCTGCAAGTGCCCACCAAACACATGGACATAAATGACCTAGTCTTGCTTTTACTGCTAGTATTGTTTCTAACTAATTTAACATTTCACAGAGCTAGATAAGAAACAGAGAACTGTTTACAGGAAAAAATGGAGAGTCAAACTAAGCGGTTATCAATAACATCATGGAAGGTGTCTGAGATGCAAAGTGGGAACGGACAAAACTGTGGTCAACTAGGATTCCATATTGTTGGAACTGGGCCCTAAGTTGGAAGACACCCACCATAGACTGCAGTTGTTGGGTATTGTACTCAAATCATGACACAGAAGCTTTGAATTATTATGAGTAATTTATAGACACTGTGATAGAAGACATGCAGCTTGGTATATTCAAACCTGCATCACACCTCGCCAGATGCACGTGAGAACCTATGAGATTCTAGACTATCCCTGAAGTCCCTACTCAAACGTTTGATAGCTTATTTTTTGGACAGCGCTAGATATCTCCTAAACTTGAATTTATTTTGTTGCAACGGGTGTGTTGCTCATGCAAGCATGTAATTAAGGTACTAACAAAGCTTGTTATTAATTTTCAAATATAAAATTAAATAAAGATTTTTTTTTAATCTGATGAAACAATGAAAAGTACTAGCCTATCACTTTTGTAAGAAACTCATTTAAATGAGTCTGAATAAGAAAAGCTGAAATACAATGGGTGGGGAATGAGGACCACATTTGATTTATGTTCATCTCAAGAAGTTTAAGCTCTTTGTTGAAAATAAAAAACTGCTAAATTCACAAGCAATATGATGAAAAGACATTTGGAAGGAAGATATTTAACTGCAAGTTACATGTCCGACTTCTAAACAGGATTTCGTCCAAGAAGTGGCACAGAATTTGCCCTCATCGCCATCTGGGATGACCTTAAAAACACAGTAGACAGGAACTGGGTAGCTGCACTACCTCTCTTGGACCTTTCAGCTGCCTTCGATACAGTTGACCATGAAACTCTAACCAAAAGACTCTACAAAGGAGGCATAGAGAGGACTGCTCTTGACTGGGTCACATATTACCTACAATACAGGACAGATGTCTTCCATACTCCCCGTTTTCCTCCAAACCATATTTCATTAAAACAGATGTCCCTCAAGGCTCTATCATCTCATACATGCTTTTCAACATGAAGTCAGTACCAGTAATGATCAATGAATTTCAGCTCACATGCTAAAACTATGCAGATGATGCATAAACACTTCTCAAACTGAAAAGCCCAAAATACATTGGAAACTGAAAAGTCTTCAGTTGCCTCAGAGTTGTGGATTAGTGGATGACATGGACCCACCTCAAATTGAATGCTTTGAAAACAGAAATATTCACATTTGGCAATTAGAAAAATGATGACCCACTCTACGCCTGGCCTGACGATCTGGTACCACCTCCTAAAGTATCTAAGGAATTAATAAACCCGGGAATTACCGTAGACTCCAAATTATAAATGAAATTCCCTAGTGGACAAGTTAGCAAGATCAAGCTTCATTACCATGAAAACTCTGCGATACATCTTCCCCCACTTAAGATTTCCACACAAGGTCCAAGACACTGTCTCTCTTGTACTGTCTAAACTTGATTATGCCAATGGCCTCTACCCGGCTCATCTTCATCAACTATGTAAAAACAACAAGAAATTCAGAGCTCTGCTGCCAGACTACTCCTACATGTAAAGCCACAAGCCCACTTCTCCCCTGTCTTGAGGGCCCTACATTAGTTTACGGTTGCCAGAAGATCCACCTTCAAGATGCTTTGTATCACCCACAAAGCAAGACATGGAACAGGACTGCTTTGTTCCAGGAAGAAAGGGGCATATGTATCAAAAAAACATTTTGCGAGTCCTTAATAGCGATTTTTAGCGAATCGCTATTAAGGACTTGCAAAATGCAATGTATGTAGGTTTCGCAATAATAATTGCGACTCCTACATATTCCTTAATTGTGAATCGCAATTTGTGATTCGCAATTAAGGAATACCTTCCCATTCATTCCTATGGGCATAGAGGTCCATAGGAATGAATGGGAAGACAGTCGCAATTAGCGAGTACCTATTGGGTAATAGGTACTCGCAAATTGCAAATGCAATTTTAAGGGTGCAAGGGTGTCAAAAGTTGTTGCATCCCTGAAGTATGCATATGTGCACATGTGGCGCACATACATGCCCTAAAGTCATGTGTGTGCGCCACATGGCACTTAGAAAAATGCAAAAAAGTGAATTTTTCATGGAAATCGCCAATTACCATCAATTTCAAGTTGGTGGTAATTTGCGATTCCCTAAGGCCAAATCGCTATATTCAGGTGCTTCCAGAATAGCATCTAAGGAATCGCAATTTGCAATTCCTGAAATGAATTAGCAAAGTAAGGAAACACAAATTTTGAGATTCCCTATTTTGCGATGGCCTTTTGGGATGATACATCCCAAAAGGCTTTATCCCATTTGCGAACGGGAAACAGGCTTGATACATATGGCCCAAAATCACCAAATACATCCAACAAAGGAACATTCGCTCAAGATTGCACATATGGAACTTTTTGCAATACAATTTTAAATCTCTATATTATTTTCCTTATCCATGTATATTTTTATTTATTTATAAAAGCATTTGTAAAGCGCGAAACGAAGGCCCGTGGGCATCTCGGCGCTAAGTAACTGCTATGTTTTAGCCAACAAGGGGGTATACCCTTTCTATGTAGTGATATAAGTACATATTTAATACATTACTGCTACAGAGGAAAGAAAGAGAGAAGAAAGAAAGCAAGGAAGGGAGAAAGAAAGCGAGAAAGAAAGAGAAAGACAGCAAGAAAGAAAGAAAGAAAGAAAGACAACCTAAAAAAAATCCCTCCAATGCACTACTCTATGTCTCATCCTATACCCCTCTCAATATATACACTCTCTGACTCATCCCACATTTTATTCTACTACTATGATCCCCCTAAGATCCTTTCTTGATTCTTCCCTCCTCTATCCCTCCTTGACTCACCCAAACCTAATTTTACTACTATGATCTCTTGAATAACACTACCCAGAATCTTCCCTCGTCTATCCTTCCTTTATTCTATTCAATCAAACAGACTCATATGTTCATCGCTCAAATTAACAACTTATATTTCCCTATACTAATCCACCACTAATCTTTTGGGTTCTAGAGTAGCGTGCTACTTACTGAAAAGCACTTCAATGCCTCGGCAAGGGCAGTAAGCACTATTTAAGTACAATTACAGTGTATAAATGATAAAAAATAAGAGTGATAAACATTTACTATCTAAAGTAACTTAAAGTCTTTGTCTAATACATTAAGAAGAAAATTGGCTTCTTTTTTAGAGGAAATGATAACTATCGTACATCATTTTAACGTTCTTTTGGACTGCTTGTTAGATAGAATTACCCAAGGACAAGTCAGACATCAGAAGAATATGCCAGAAGTGAAGATATTTATGGCAGAAGGCCATCTGATTGATGCCTGTAGATTAGACAAACCAAAAGAGAGACTATACAACATATTATTCCATGGCACACCGCTGCTCCTCTTGTGTAGACCAAATTTTATGGAACAGAAATATTTTAGAAGTGGCAGACATAAGACAGAAGTAAACATGTAGCAGATATGGTGCAATAGTACACATGGAAGCTCTCTGAATCATAATGGGAAATGAAACATTAACACAAAAAAAACTGAGCAAGAAATAAGTTACACATTGAGAATGAAACATCAGTGAAAAATGTTTACCATTGCTTGGAAAACCTTAAAAGCTTAATAAAACCTTATCTAAGTAGGACTGTAATAGCTTATGCCTCGAGGAAGAAAAAAATAATAAAAACAGACTTGGAAAAGTTGCACAACGATTTGCCATCATTAGAAAAATATTTCAATTAAAGACTCCCAGATGGCACTGTGAGAAGGAAACGGACAACTAAAATTTGAACAAGGAAAATACTACACCAGGAATGCAGAGTTTGCTTGGAAGACTGTTTGCTCATAAGGTGAATTAATTAGCTAACTCCAAAACAGCCTCGATGAAAGGAGCCAACTCATAACTAGAAAAAGAGACGCTGGTGGTGAATTTGAATTCTTTTCCAATTATTTGCATAACTCCAATGTATGCGATGATCAATATATTCGAGCTTTCATTAAAAACAAACTAAACAGGATGTAACTGTATTGAGAATAAGAAGGGAACGCGAATGTTATAGAATAGTCAATCATGTGGTTGTGAAATGGATAAGAATTATGCCAAGATAAACAGTTCAATGACGCACAAGCATAGGAAGCCAACATCAAAAATGTACAAGGAGCAGGAAATGACATGATTTACCTACACTGAAGAAGGCAGGTATAACTAAAGAGACTTGGTGCAACAAAAGTTTAAATCTTTTATGCTAAGTGCCACGTACCCATGTATTGATTTCAGTTACACAAAGTGGATAATTATATTGACAGGCTTGTTGCACCCCCCTGAAAAAGGAACGTAAAGAGGTTCGAAACATTATGTGGGACGGCTAGCTAAATACATACAACATCGAGTTAGAATATCATAATTTGGATTTTAGAACCTTTTGAAAAATCATTGGAAGTTCATGCAAATATGTCCAAAGTGTGGTTAATAATTTAGGGAATGATGAGTATCCGAGATTTAAATTAATAAATGAAATAAGAATGAATGAATAAACATTTGGGAACATGTTTTAGAAGATTTAAATTTAAAAGAGAGCAAAAGCAGTGCCGGATAGCTAGGTGCATTAAACATTCCTAGAGGAATTACTCACACCTGCTTTAGATGATACTGGTCGCAACATGTTGGAAGCTAATATTATCGATGTGGAAGGTAAAGGAGCATCCAGCACACTATGGCTTGGCAACCCTTTGGAGCTGTGATGTTTTTTCAAGGACATTTTTATAAAACTTTTTTTTAAATACTTCCTTCCTATGTAAAGTTTACAATTAGAACAAAGGCATTGAGGAAGCTGTCGCTTGAGTAGAACATCTACCTGAGCAGAAGAAAGAAGCTGCACCCTCTTGCACATGGTGCCATTCGTGCTGATTTTACAGCAAGGGACAATTTCATGGCGCTAGAAATCAGCACAAGCAGCACGACTTCACTCCACCGCTTGTGGAACTCCACGGTACGCTGTAGGTTTTTTTTGTCACTTCACAGAGTTCAGCATAGTGGAACTCCGCGAACCCACCCCAGGCCTAATCATTGGTATTGCTTTAGTAGTGAATAAATATCGGGGTAGAGAGAAATTGGAATCAACATTAGCCAGCGTTGGTGGAATTTCGAATTTTGTGGGGGAAGTACATAGCTACCTAATTTTGCAGGAACAACATAATTAAGATTTCTCCCACTGCTGCAGTCGGATGTCCTACCAACGTGTACAGGAAATCAGGTTGCAGGAATTTATGTTTTGCCTCTGTCACCATAGAGGAAGCATGGGAAAACACAATGGTTGCCACTAAGCCATACCACTTTTCTCTGTTCCTTAAAACCTTTGACATCCAGCAGCCGGGACGGAGATGGAATGTGGCACCGCGTAAGAAACGGTTACCTGTTGCCTCTCTTGGCCCTCTGCTGCAGCAGGAAATTTCCTGGTGCAGTGCAGGGGCCATTTTAGGTTTTATTTTTTAACCTCGTGGTTTATGAAGCTGGAAAATGTAAAAAGAAATATAAGCGGTTGTGTGGCCTTTCCATCTAATTTTTTTAATATACCTTTATTGTTTTTTTTTCCTTTATTACAATCTGGTAGGTCATCTTGTACATTCGGTCTTGCACCACCCCCAGAGCAATTGTTGTTTGTGATATAGTCAACACATTTCACATTTATTTTCACTTTACCTCCGTGGGTAGTATTCTGTTGTTTACATATTGCTAATCTCGAGTCATTTATATGTACCCTTGATCTATGTGCTCTCTAGGGAGTTATCCAAAACCTCAAGTAAGGATATATTCAAATTCAGCCATGTCAACTTTTAACTAAACGTGTTGGTGGTGTGTCTCCCAGTGCCCCCGCACTCCCCCAAGTCAGCGCTATATTGCTTCTTTCAATAAGGATTATTATACTGTGGTTCGGCTGTTTAGTGATCTGTGGCCGTCTTCAGTTGGGTCGTGTAGGCCTTTGCATCTATGACGACCATTCGTTCTAACCTGTCTTCGTTCTTGCTTTGAGTTGCTGTTGGCAAAACCGCAGCCAGGGGGCGCTTGGTTTTGCTGTCTGAGCAGTCTACTCAAGCTTCCCTGCCGCTGACCTTTGGCATCATTCCCTCTTCACTGGTGGAACTTCCCCTATCAGACAGGTTACGTAACCCTTCCACTGTAATACGGCAGACTTTGCACAAGTCCAGCACACCATGTCAGAAGAACTGCCAGAGAAAACAGTGTCTGTGGTTACGGGAACACTGACCTTAGACCTGGTGATGTGGCTCTTTTTTTTCATTGGGAAACATTTGCTAATTTTGAGATATTGTGTGACTGTGCTGGCCTACCTTTTCAAACAGCATTTCAGTGCCAGCCGTGTGAAAATCAAAACAATCTGTCTGATAAATATATCAGTTTATTTCTACATTAGGAAATTATGCTAGAGCTTCGAAAACTGGAGGCTTGTTGGACCCTGTGCATTCAAGGAACATTGTTATTTATTGTAATATGCTTCAAATGAAATTCCACCTACCTGCTGGAAAAGCTTAAACTCAGGTGGACTCAGACAGGGGAAGGTTGAGCAAGGCAGCAGCAGACGTTTTTAAATAAAATAAAATGTTCTGCTAGGAAATGTATATGTTTATTACTAATCCAAAATGAATCTATAGTCATCAATTCTGTAGGTAGAAAATTGCCAAAAAGAAGAACGCACCCTCATGATATATTTAAATTCATGTGGATTCCGGAGTTGTTAATGTTGGAAATTGAGCCTATCCGCTGTTTTTAAATGTACGAACATGTTATTCTAGTAAAACGATCTTTTTTTTACACAAAATATAGGCACATTATTTTGGAATGACTGAAAATTGCTAAAGCGAGGACTACGAGATCTGTAAAGGAAAAAGAAGCAATCTAATGCCGAGTTTCTGTTAATCTTGTTTATAAATCCGTAAAAAGGTTTAGTTAGTTAACGTGCCCTAACCAGATAACCGTGGGCAGTCAGGGCCAACTCAGGCTTTCGTTCTTTCAAGGTCAATAAAATGAGCACAGCTGAACTGATCTACAAAAGAACCTGCTATTTACTGCACAGCAAACAAGACTTCATGCTAATTTGCTGTTGGCATCACTAGAAAAAAATCAAAGGTCTAATACCATAGGTTTGTCTATGTAAGTTGGCTGCAGTTTGAGCGAAGTTTCACTGGCAAGTTTAAAGACTTGTGGAGTTATTGCAATCTCGGTGAGCAAAAATTCCTTTATCAAAGCCCCGTTGAGGCTCCCATGAGTGCCTTTTTACTCCAGCTAAGGTTTGATCTAAAACTTAGACAATTTTCTGACATTGCAAACACAACAAAATGATGGACAGAGTGCTGAAACTTTTCAACCACTCACCCCCAGTCAAGAGATCTGGGTTTTATTCATGGTTCTTTTGCTCACTATGCCAAACCAGTGTGGACCCAGCCATATGCAAATCAGTCTTGACCCTGCTTCTTATGGGAACAGTGCAGCTTGAACTGCCAGGCCAAGTTTACCCTGGACCGGAAACAAACATCCTGGGACTGGTTTTGGGATATCACCCCTCATCAGTCAGGCTAGGTTGAATTCAGTGGCACAGCTAGCAAGGGACCCACGTCGGGGCATACCTTTTGCCTCTTAGAGCGAGCATAACAAACACAAGAGGAGAGATGGAGCGCTGAAACTTTTCAACCACTCACCTCCAGTCATTCTCAGACATTGCCTATTTAAAACCCATTTTGCATTGGGTCAGGCTATGGACAAAAGAAGGACTAGAGCCATATAGAGATTGCCTAAGGGAGATACTGGCTAACAATCGAGCACACACAATCCCCTGACTTGTGCATGTAAAAACGAATAGTTTCTTACCTGTCGGTGTAGTTTTGCAGCTTGATGATCTTTCTGGATTCACTATGCTGTGCATATTCCGCGGTCTTGTGGTTGGGTCCGCATTCGTAGTCTTTTCTTTGGTTTTTTTTTTTCGTCGCCCAGGTGGGCGTCGGCGTCACCCCTCTTTGGGTGTATTTCCGGTGACGCCGGCATGCTTCCTGCGGAAGCTCCCACCCTTGGGCGCCATCTTCGGATTCTTTTTTTTCCGTGTTTCTTTCGTCTCCGAAGTGATGGCAATGTTCAATGTAGGTGAAAGTTCTTTTAACCGCTTTGAATATAAAGTAATTTCTGGTTTTTTTCTGACCACCTCTTTCTTCTCCAGCCTCATCTTTCTGGCGGAGGTGGGTGGGTTCGCTAGTGAATCCAGAAAGATCATCAAGCTGCAAAACTACACCGACAGGTAAGAAACTATTCGTTTTGCAGCGTGAATCTTTCTGGATTCACTATGCTGTGCATAGATTTTGTAGCGGTTTCTCATTTCTGTGGCGGCTGGGTGGAAGATGAGCTTTGGTTCTTGAATATGTGCTGGAGCACCCTTTGTCCGACTTGTGCTTCTCTGTTCATCTGAACATCAACGCAGTAGTGCTTCGTGAATGTGTGCACCGAAGCCCATGTTGCCGCCAGGCATATGTCTTGTATGGGTGTATTAGCCAGGAAGGCTATTGTAGCACCTTTTTTCCTAGTGGAGTGGGCACGTGGCCCCTCTGCTAGATCTTGCCCTGCCCGTTTGTGGCAGAGTTGGATTGTTTGCGCGATCCATCGTGCAATAGTGTTCTTGGTTACAGCCTTTCCCATGAAACTGTTGGCGAATGACACGAAGAACTGCTTTGTCTTCCTGTGTCCTTTTGTCCTCTCGATATAGTGCATGACCGCCCTTCTGGCATCTAGGGTGTGAAGGGCTCGCTCTGCGCTATTTGTTGGTTTTTGGAAAAAACTCGGTATCTGTATGGACTGGTTCATATGGAATTTGGACACCACCTTTGGCAAGAAGTGCCGGTCAGTCCTCATCACAACCCTGTCATTGTGTATTTGTATGTATGGTTCCTGCAGTGTTAGCGCTTGAAGCTCGCTCACTCGGCGTAAGGACGTTATTGCAACCAAGAAAGCTGTCTTCATGGTCAGCATTTCTAGTGAGGCCTTGTGGAGTGGTTCAAAGGGCTCCTTCATGAGTTCCGTCAGGACTATGTTCAAGTTCCATGCCGGTGGTGGCACCCGCTTGGGTGGTGCGATCCTCTTCGCTCCTTCCAGGAATCTCTTCACAACCTGTGACGTGAAGAAACTCCTGCCCATCTCACCCCTTGTATAGGCGACTATCGCTGCCAAGTGTACTCTTAAGGAGGACAAGCTGAGTTTTTTCTTCAGTAAGTGCGTGAGGTATTTTAGCACTGTGGAGTCCTTCTTCATTTTATTGTGAAGTCTTTCCTTCCTGCACCATATTGTGAATCTCTTCCACTTTGCCACGTAGCACTTCCGTGTGCTGGGCCTTCGTGCCTCCCGAAAGACCCTGAGGGTGCTCTCTGGCAGCCTCAAGTGTGCGAATTCTATGTCCTCAGGAGCCACGCCACTAGGCTCAGGCTCTCTGGCTCTGGGTGCAGTACCTCTCCGTTGTGCATGGAGAGCAGGTCTTTTCTTCTGCCGAATCTGTGGGGTGCACTCTGTGCCATCTCCATGATCTGCAAGTACCATGTCTGTCTGGCCCACTGTGGTGCGACCAGTATCAGGGTCATGTTGCTCGCTCTGCACTTGCTCAGTACTCTGTGTATCAGTGGTATCGGGGGAAAAGCGTAAGCAAATGTCCCGCACCAATCTATCCATAGGGCATTCCCAAGGGACCCTTCTTCGGGTTGTCTGGATGCGAAGCTTTGGCATTTGGCATTCTGGCGTGTTGCAAACAGGTCCACTGATGGCGTTCCCCACTTGTTGAACAACCACTTCGTCTCCTGAGCATTGAGCTCCCACTCGTGGGATGCCGATGTCTGTCTGCTGAGCCAGTCTGCCTGAATGTTCTCCTTCCCCGGTAGGTGTATGGCCAGTAGGTCTAGCCTGAGGGGGATGGCCCATCTCCATATCTCCTGCGCCAGTGTCGAAAGCATTGTTGACTGTGTTCCACCCTTCTTGCTGACGTAGAACATCGCTGTGGTGTTGTCTGTCAGCAGCAACACCCTCTGCTTGTACAGTCTTGTATGGAAGGCTTTCAGTGCAAGGAAGATTGTTTTCAATTCTAGATAAATTATGTGCTTTGTCGCATCTGCTGGTGTCCACAGACTCCTCACTTTGAGGTCTTCCATGTGAGCGCCCCATCCCATCAGGGATGCGTCTGTGGTGATGGTCACTGTTGGTGTTGGGGGTGTAAGAGGCTTTCCCTTTGCTATGTTCTCCATGGTCCACCATGCCATTTCCTTCTGCACTGCGTGCGTCACAACCACTAGATCCTCCCAACTTCCTGAAGCTTGTGACCATTGTTCCTGGAGCCATTCTTGGATGGGTCTCATGTGAAGTTGTACGTTTGGTACCAGGTGGATGCATGATGCCATCATCCCCAAGATCTTGCTCGCAGTCCTCACTGTCCGAGCTTGTCCCTTCCGGTAGAGGCGAGTTTCCCTCACCAGGGCCCCTGCTCTCTTGTCGCTGGGGAACACCCTGCCCTGTAAGGTGTTGATCTGTGCCCCCAGGAAGATCTTTACTTGTTCCGGCTCCATTGACGACTTTTTCCAATGGATGGAGAACCCCAGGTTTATCAGCGTGCTCGTCACTGTATGTGCGTCTTTCTTGCATTTCTGGTACGAGTTTGCTTTCACTAACCAGTCGTCCAGGTAAGGATATACGTGTATTCCCTGCCTTCGTAGGTGCGCTGCGACTGCCGCGAGGCACTTTGTGAAGACCCTCGGTGCTGATTTTAGACCGAAGGCTAGTGTTGTGAACTGGTAGTGGCTGTCTCCGACCGTGAACCTGAGCATATGTTTGTGCGTTACGTTCATTGGTATGTGCAGGTAGGCGTCCTTGAGGTCTATCGTGACCATGAAGTCCCCAATCTGCAATTGCGGTAGCACCTCCTGCAGGGAGGTCATTTTGAATTTTTGTGTTCTTATGAATGTGTTCAGGAACCTGAGATCCAGAATGGGTCTCATTGTCTCGTCGACCTTTGGCACCAGGAAATACGTTGAGTATATTCCCTTGTTTCTTTCTTTGAAGGGAACCCGTTCTATGGCCTCCTTCTGTAGGAGCTCTCTTGCTTCTTCCTGAAGCCGCTGTAGCTGTTCGTTTGCTAGTGGCTTTCGCTTTGGTCTCCTGCTTGTTAGCCTCCCTTCCAATTCTAAGCAGTACCCGAATTGGATGATGTTTAGAATCCATTTGTCTGATGTGATCTCTCTCCATTCCTGGAGGTAGAATCTTAGTCTTCCACCCACTGGTGTTACGTGGTGGTAGTTGTCCATTGTGTCCTGACCCCTTTGTACGTGCTGCCCCCTGGGATCCTTTCTGTGGGCGGGCACAGGGATCTCTCTGAAGTCATTTAGAGGCGGGCTGCTGGCCCCCCCTTTTATGCTGTCCTCGTCCATTTCCTCTCCCTCGAAAGGACTGGCCCCTTGACTGGTACTGCCAGGACTGCTTCTGTTGACTCGGTTGCGCCTGCGAGTCCGCCTGGCGCGTCTGTTGGAAAGCCTGGTGTGAAGTACCTGGCTGGTTTCCACCTCTTCCGCCGGGCCTCCGCGACTGGGTGCCCCTTTTGTTGCCTCTGAACTGCAAAGCTCCCATGGAACGTGCAGTTTCATTGTCTTTCTTTAGTTGACTGAGTTTGTCGTCAACTGTAGTCCCGAACAGCGTCTTGCCATTGAATGGAGTGTTCAAGATGCTGTGTTGCACCTCAGGCTTGAAGCCCGAGATTCTGAGCCATGCGTGTCTTCTTTCCGTGACACCCATCATCATGAGCCTGCTGGAGGTGTCTGCTCCATCCAGGGCCGTCTTGAGGCAACAATTTGCCGCATTCTTCCCGTCTTCCACCAGTTTCTCGGCCTTCTGCCTGGCCTCCTGGGGTAGGTCTTTCACCAGTTTTCCTAGCTCCTCCATGATCTGGTACATGTGCCTGTTTATGAGGGCATTGGAATTAGCCATGCGCCATTGGGTCGCGGCATTCCGTTTGATCCTTCTGCCCACCAAGTCCATCCTTTTGCTCTCCTTATCAGGAGGTGGTCCAGAAGTAGTGGCCACGTTAGCCCTCTTCCTTGCTGTGGCCGTAATGATGGAGTCAGCTGAGACCACGCCTCGAATGTAGGCTGGGTCCTTTGATGAATGTTTGTACTTCTTTTCCGTTCTGGGAGTGACTGCCTTGCATCTTGCGGGCTCCCTGAATGCCTCCATCCCCTGCGCCAAGACGCTATCGAGCATAGGTAGATACTGGCTCCTTGTTTGCGTGGGGAGTAATGTCTCGAGGAGAAAGTCCGCTTTCTGCTTCTCCTCGTCGAGCTTGAGCTTGAAAGCTGCTGCCGCAGACCTTATCACCGAGTTGTAAGCCCCGATGTCGTCCGGCGGCGATGGCCTCGAGGGGTATGTGTCGACCGCCTCTTCCGGGCTCTCGGTGTCGACATCCAGGTAATCCTCCTCCTGCGGGTCAGAGGTGGCCCACTCAGCGTCCAACCTGCTGTCCTCTTCCTCCTCATAGCTGTAAGCCTCGTAGGGATTCTCGTCCTCTTCCTGGTCGTCGACCATTTCGGCGCCAGGCTCATGTTCCTCGACGTGTTCGTCTTCCTCCTCGACCAGTTCTTGCATGGGTGGCTTGGTCTTGTGGGGAATCGTGAAGGCTCTCATCTTGGCGTCGAAATCCTTTTTCCGCTTCAAGATGTTTTCCATTTCGGCTTCTAGTCGTCGTTTTTTCTTTTCCATCTCGGCCGCGTTGTCCGCGCCGGATTTTTCGGCCACTCTCTTCGGCGCCTGGCTCAGCTGTGAGAGTTTCGGCGTCGAGGACTTGGACGTCGAACTGGGTTTCGGGTCCCTGTACGGCGTCGAGGCTTTAGGGTCTTTCTCCCTTGACGTCGATCGGTCCTTTTCGGGGACGATCTTCAATGACTTCTGCTGCTCAACAGCTCTCGGCGCCAGGGACTCCTTCTCAGAGGATCCGCTGGGCCTGTGGGTCTCCGCGGACGCCAGGTGTCTCTGCGTCGGCACTTTCGGGGTCTTGCCCTCGTTTTTTCGAGACTCGGAGTCTCTCGTGCTCTTGGGGAACGACGAGTCTCCTACCTTATCAGATGTCTTCGTGTAATCGGTCTCTACGACCGTGTAGCTGTCGTCTTCGGCGGCAGCGTTGTCCTCTTCCTCCGAGGACATCCCCAGCTCGCACAGCGATGGCGTCGGGGCTTTTCCTTGGAGGGTGGCGTGCGCTACCCTCTGGCTCTTCCTCACACGAAGGGTCTTCGGGGCGAAGACGGAGCAGGCGTTGCAGTCCTCGCTTCTGTGTTCTACCGGTAAGCAAAGGTTGCAAACCGGGTGTTGGTCTTTCTGCGCGAACTTGTGGTGGCAGTTAGGGCAGAACTTGAACGGTGTGTTGTCCATCATCGAGTGTTTAGGCCTCCCTGGCCGCGCGGACGTCGACGATCGTCAAAGTCCTCGATGATTTCTCTTTCCTTTCGCTGGTCAGTGTTCGGCGAAGTCTTTCGTAGTCTTCTTCTTTCGATATTTTCTCCAATTTCAATCTTTTCCTAGTACTTTCTCCAAAAATGTCTGGAGCCCAACGGGAACGATCCAGACCCGACCACGGAAAAAAAGAATCTGAAGATGGCGCCCAAGGGTGGGAGCTTCCGCAGGAAGCATGCCGACGTCACCGGAAATACACCCAAAGAGGGGTGACGCCGACGCCCACCTGGGCGACGAAAAAAAAACCAAAAAACAAAGAAAAGACTACGAATCCGGACCCAACCACAAGACCGTGGAATATGCACAGCATAGTGAATCCAGAAAGATTCACGCTGCAAAACCTGGTTTACTAGGCTAGGAATGAGAGAATCCTGGCTCTCCCATACTACAATCCCAAGCTGCGCTGAGATACTGTTAATACTCATTAGTGGGAATTTGTGTTTTGTTAGCTTCGCAAAGCTTAACAGACTCTTACGTGTCCTTCACATGTGCCCCTGAATTTGAGGCATTCATGGATTACATCCCGTCTTCACAAGCCCTTATTATTAGATTTAGGTTAGGGGTTATGATAATATCCCCCTTCACTAGTTCATGGTCTAAAAATGTTGCTGGCTTTACTTTATGTCCCATGGGCTATAACGGGCTATAACGACGTGGAAAATGACAAACAACTATTTTTTCTGAAGTGTTTATGTAAAGCAGTACGCCAGTTGGTTTGCTCCTCTCTGTCGGCTATTTAGACCTGTAAACAAACGCCATCCAAGCAGGGGCAGATTTACAAGCCCCTTGCATCATTTTTGCACCACTGTTGCGTCACTTTTTGTGACGCAGCAGTAGCGTAAAAATGCGGCCCATTTACAACGTGACGCATCTAGGGAGATGCGTCGCTTTGTAAAGTCCTGCGTCACATTATACCTGCATCAGGTATAATGTATGCAGGGTGGGCGTTCCAACGCAAAAAGGCCTTGAAGAAGTGACGCTGTGAAATCTACAAGATTTCACTGTACCACTTCTAGGATGCCACTGCGTCAAATGTTTACGCCTGCTTGAAGCAGGCGTAAGGAGTGACGCAGCACAATGAGGATAGGCCTCTCCGTGCATTGCTGGAGTTGTGTCGTGCTTGCGACACGACTCCAGCAATGCGTGACTTTTGCATTAACAGATGCGTCAGAATTTCTGACGCATCTGTCAATCCTTGCGCCATGGTGCATTGTATTGTAAATACAGTGCATCTATAGTGGCGCAAGGGTTTCTAAAGATGGCGCAGGGAAAGTGACGCATCTTTACAGATGCATCACATTCTTGTAAATCTACCCTAAGAGTGTCCAAGTCAGATAATGGGAGCAGTATTGAGTCCTCAATCTCAAAGCACTTAAGTTCAATTTGGCATATTAGGGTGAAATGTGTTGGTGAGAACGTATGGTTATATGGCCATTTTGTTTTATTCTATTAACGTTTTTAGACGATTTTATGCACTATGTATATCAATTTTAACCAAGTTTGAACATATCTGAGAATCATTTCTCAATTTGCAAGGCCTTATAACATCATCCCAGATGGCATAGTGGACCCAGCTTTGAGTGCCTTCTTTGTCTCACATTGAGGTTTTTGTGTTCAAGTACCAGAGATAGCATGGAGGTATAACAAATTGTAGTTGTTCTAAATGAATAAAGCATGATTTAAAATTGTTACTGTATGGACTTGAATGAACTATGGCCCTATTTTGTATGTTTTATGTTTTTTTACTTGTTTTATATCGTTCTTTTATGGTTCAATGAACCGAAATAAAGTTAATTAAGATGATAAGTTTAAAAATTCTTCAAACACAACGGAGAATGAGAGTTCTAATAAAGCTCAGGGTAAAAGGATTATGTCAACAAGACAGGCATCAATGTGAGGCATTTCAGATACTAAGGTTGGATGCAATCACTGTCAACGTACGAAGTTGAATCTTGGATTTACAGGACATTGTCTTCCCAGCTGCCCCTTCACCACCAGTCATTAAAATGCAGTGATTGGTTTGATTGAGGGCATTCTCATTAGGCATCTTTGCTGTAACATCATGTTGTTTTGGTACTGATCCCCACCACAACACACCTTGCTGAGGTAGCACTTATAATATCTCAAGCTGATCTCACTCCTGTCACGCTCCTTGGGCCAGATGTTGAATTACAGGATTATACGGTCCTGTTCCGTGCACTGATTGATACTGAAGCAAGAATTTCAGGTTTATATTTAAGGATGCAGATATGGTTTTAATTACGGGCCGGTTAAGGCAATTTCCTTCTTGTTGATGGAATTCCCACCTATAACCTTAGTGGGCCTTGTAACTCTCAAGTTAGAAGACATGTCTGATGATCCTACAGCAAACCTTAGTAGATCTCCGAAGCATCCATGACAATCACCCACTTTGCTCATGGCCTGATTCACAAACATGGTTATGTGCAATTTGATATTTCTCTAGAGTCTTCCTAAATTCTGACCCAACAGTACGTGCTCCAGTTGAGGTTAATTGCCTTCCACCAGATTTCATGCAGCGGGGTGGACTCAGTTTCCTTTTTTGATTTGCATTCATCTACTCTCTTATCAAGAGAAATGGGAGTTTATACAAAGTCATTAGACATGCAGATTAGTAGGGGAAACATCTGCCGTTTTCCGTGAACCCAGGATGTTCTTATTATTATTATTATATCTGATTTTGTTGAGCGCGCAGCTACCCATGGGTTTCCCGGCGCTAGAAGAACAGAAGTAAAAGAGGGCAAACTGGAGTGCAAGGAACAGGTTACAAAGAGAACAGCCAGGTTTTCACTCCTTTGCGGAACTTAAGATAACATGTTTCAGACCGCAAAGGGATGGGAAGCGAGTTCCAGAGCGTGGGTGCCAGGTAGGAGAAAGAGCGCCCACTAACTCTAGCACGCTTGAAACGGGGGACTGAGAATCTGCAGTGAGTGGAGGATCTAAGGGTGCGGGAGGGACAATATTGATGGACTAAGGTGGATAGATAGTGAGGGGATTTTCCAGCTTTGATACGGTGCATAAAGCATAGTGCTTTAAATTTGGACCTAGATTCTATGCGCAGCCAATGCAGGCTGCGCAGGGAAGAAGAGACTGAGGTTGTTCTAGGCAAATTACAAAGTAGACGGGCAGCCATGTTCTGAACCACTTGGAGCTTCCGGGTGACCTCCTTGCAGGCACCCAGAAGAAGTACATTACCGTAGTCCAGCCGCGATGTCACTAAGGCCTGGACCACTGACTTCTGGGTGTCTGGGGGAAGCATCCATGTGATCTTCCTCCGCCACCTGATGATGGTAGTACAGGTGGCTGAGACTTTAACCACATGTTGTCTCATGGATAACTGATTATCAAAGAGGACCCCAAGATTACGTGCTGTAGTTGCTGGGGCCGGCAATGGTCCCATTTGCTGAGGCCAATGTTGCGGGCCCCAGAGAGCGGAGTCCGGCCCAAACAGGAGTAGCTCCGTTTTGTCGCCATTCAGCTTCAGTTTGTTCGTCAGCATCCAATTGGCGATGTCAGTAAGCCCAGAACGAAGAGAAGAGGAAGGGGAGTGCTGATTAGAAGAAAGAGAGAAAATGATTTGAGTGTCATCATCATAAGAAAAAATAGAAAGTCCACACTGTCCAGACTTGTGTTTTCTTGACATTGGTATTTTACCTTAGCTGTGGTTATGGTCCTCTGCATCTTTTCCAAACCATTGTGTCTGTCTCAGATTAAACAACAAATATGTGACCATAGAACAATATTGACCAGTAACACAGACCCAGAGGCCCACTGAGGCCCAGAGGTGCTCTGGAATATAAACTTATGTGGTCGAAAATTCTTTCGGAGTTAAACAGCAGTCTTCTGAATAAATTACAAAAATCCGAAGCGCTTTTAACTATCTACTCCATAAGGTTGCTCTAATCCTGCTGGAATTTGATTAACTCACAACTGAAGAACATATGGAACGTTTTACAGACCGCAATATTTGTGATTTTTGGGTAATATATGGAACGTCAACTTTTGCAACTCATTCTGTGCATTCACTAGACTGGAATTTTCCCTAGAAACTGCTGCTTTCTCTTGTTTTGATATTCCAAATAGAGAAGCATGTGCATCAGCATGGGATTAAGTGGACCTTTTCTGTAGGAAGGCAAGATATCTTATAGTAGCCGAACATGTTTTACAGTCTGATCAGTGGCTCGAGCCTAGCCTGTAGATGGCCTGAGGCAGCTACTGACACTTATTCACACTTCTCTGCCGGTAATCTTGTTTCTTGGTGAGTGAAAGTCAAGTGAGATTTGGATTTACAGTAAAGCATATCATGCATGATTTACTCACACATGCAGGTATGGTTTAATTTTAGGGAGATTTACCATTGGGTTCTTAAAGGATCAAGGCTTAGGTATTTGCATAAATAGTGCCAAACGTCAATCACTTAACATCCCAGAGGTCATGACTCCTTGCCAACAACCCCATTGAGTGGATCCAGCACCCACATATCATGTTTCGATCTACAGGGGTGCCTTCATTCACATGGATTTTCTTAGTCAACTTGAGACTGATTTGCTAAGCGTTTGCGTTGAGCTTGGATCTGGGGACTTCACACTTGAGTTAGAGTTCATCTGTGACATGGCCTCCTCCCCTTCTAGTAAGTGAATACAACACTGATATTTATAGTAAAAGAGAAATGCATTTCCACAGGCTAATATGGTTGACTCACTAGTTGGCTAGTGCCTTGATTTGATTCCACTATTAAGAACCACAAGGACAAACGCTATAACCAGTTTCTTTTTGTATTCTTCTATTTTTACCCTCAAACATTTTGTGGATTCTTTCTAGATTTCTGCCTTACATTCTATGTCTCTTGGCTGCACAGCATTTCTTGCTGATTCCCGCAATCCGCAGCAACTCTTGCTTGCATTGTAAATTTTAAGCTGCCTTCGTTCTATGGCCAACTGGTTTTAAAGTGTGAAAGCTCTGCTTGAGCAAATTAAAACTCTCATCTCTAGTTTGTCAGTGATGCTTTAAAAATCCTTACTCAATCAATTTGAGTAGTGCTGCTTATGACCAAGAGCAAACTTTTTATTTTAATGGCATAACGGTTAGCCAGCAATCAAGTGGGCATCAAAGTATTTTATAATCTAAATAATATAAATATTGTCAAACTTTAATTAGGAATTTAGTTTGCAGTGTCATTAAAAACCTTTGAACAACATACATTAAAAGAAAGAATGAACTCTTTTATAGATTTCTATATATGGGTTAAACTCTGGGTGTATCTAGGAGTGCCAAACTTGAAGCACAAAACTTCAGATAGTCGATATGTACTGGAGAGTAGGCCTAATATTGCTAACTTCTATACACTACAATTGTGGCCCTCATAAATGTTGGCTCAATAAACACAAAAGTTTTGTAGGTTATAGTGAATAACTAATACTGTATCACAAGACCTCACAGGACATCCGAGCAGACACTGACAGCCTGATTCATCATAGGGAAGTTTTGCGAGTCTGAAATAGCAAATCATAAGGAATCGCTATTCCAGACTCGCAAAACGGGATTCATGTAGGAATAGCAATATTTTTTGCGATTCCTACAGATTCCTTATTTGCGATTAGCTAATTGCTAATCGCAAATAAGGAATAACTCCCCATTCATTCCTATGGGCCTAAAGGCCCATAGGAATGCATTTAGGAGTCATTCCTAATTTGCGATTAGCAATTAACTAATCGCAAATGAGATTGCGATTTCAAGAGTGCAGGGGTGTCCAAAGGACACCCTGTAACATCCCTGAAATGTCAAATTACACAGATGTTACACACACACGTCTAAAAGACATGTGTGTGTGTAACATGCAACTTAGAAAAATGCTTTTAAAAGCATTTTTCTAAGTTTTCGCTATTTACCACGAGGTTTGACCTCGCGGTAAATAGCGGCCCAAAATTGCGATTTCGCAATTTGAAAATGGATGATGAATTGCATTTAAGGAATCTCAAATAGAGATTCCTTAAATGTAATTCCTCGCAAATTTGCGAATTCGCTATTACCGATTTTTGCATTTGGGATGATGAATCCCAAATGCAAAAAATGCGCTCGCAAAGGGCCAGATTCTGAGAATCTGGCCCTTTGCAAGCGCAATTCTCCTTCATGAATCAGGCAGTCAGAGTGGAACTTAGGAGCTCAAAGCAAGAAATCGCTTTGCATACACAGATCATCATGCTGCATGAAATGGAGCTTCTACAATAATTCAAGTGGACATAATCACTAAAGACTAAATATATTGGTATATTGAGAGCTACATAAATTAATGGAACATGAGCCACATAAATTAATGAATATTATGCACCACCTAACACAACCTCACGTGGTACTTGAGACCATAATCACAAATTCTGTCTTGTCAGGATTACATTTTCCCAACTTCTGCTCCCCAGATGATCTTCACCACATCAGTCAACAAGGAATTTTGCACAACTGGGCTCTTACAATAGGTTACATATCTGTAAAACCTGCATATTATTTGCACTTTAGATTATGCCACTGAATGATGGCTACCAACAGTTACACATTCACAATTAAGAACAGGTTCCAGTATATCATCTCACACATAATCCCAAATGGAGAAAGTGCCTGAGGAAACACAAGAGAACCTTTTGCTACTTTCCGGGTTGTCCTTCATAGAACCATGACAGTCCAATGTACAGCTATCTCCCCCTGTAGCCCCTCTCAAATAATCTCACCCATTTCAGCAGATGCCAAAACAACACAAAATCATGAACTGTGCCTACAGATGGAACACTTACCGACACAAGTATAACAAGACTGCCCCATGTCATCATCTCCCAAAATAACAATCAGATAGTGAGACTGGCACAGACTATACTAACATTAGTATGGAGACCAACATTAAATAATATTCAGATTTAATCACTAAAACACAGTTCAGACTGAACTGAGAGGGGAAAAATTCATCGCAATATCCATTCCCACTGCCCCCCTGAAATCAAGAAGTGTAAAAACCAATCACATAACCAAATTAGAACTAAAAAACAACCAGAAGAACAATGTTGCTTGGCACACCTTATGCAAAGAGATCATCTTTAAAATCTCATTCTGCTGACACCGCACCTCACTGGACTAAACACCACCAATCCCACACTTCCTGATGCTGGTCAGAGGGGTTGTGGTGAGGTGGGTTCCCTATTGCACATCCTATGGTCCTGTACCCTGCTGGGACATTTCTGGGATAAGGTCTTTGTGGCAAAATGAAGATCCAAATCAGGAACACGTGTTGAACAAAGCCAAGGTTTATTTTCATAAGATAATGAACAAACCACAGTCTTCTCTGACATCGCCCAGACCCACAGCTACTACACCAACATATAAGCTCTGGCTACATAAATTAATGGAACTACTGGGACATGAGAAACTAGAGCACGACCTAGCAGATAAATCTCAACTTTTTAACAAGTTATGGACCCTGGACCGATCTTATTTAAACAAGGACAACACAGACTCAAGCTGCCCGCAATCTTTGAGGACTTTGGGACATATTGATCACACTATTGTTTCCTGGTTTGGAATGATTGAGGCCTAAGAAGACTGATATGTAATGGAACTCTTAACTGTATGCATGAGTGGTTTAGGGTGGAGGGGTGGTGATTTGAGGTTCAGGGCGTTGGGGGTTTGTTATCATTGGATGCCGTCAAAGGATTGTGATTTCTTTTGTTAAGTTGTCTTGCGCAGGAAAATAATAAACACTATTGAAACTAAAACATTTTTTTTTAAACCCAGATAAAAAACAATTTGGATTAGGAGTGCACAACTGTACAACTTTGCAAGCCCAGATCTGAGGAATCAACTAAACCTGGCTACACTCAAAAATTAAAACTTTTAGGACAAGTATCTTCTTGGAGGTGTTCCCTGCCATTTCTAATTTCGATGCCTCCTTCGATACAAGGATCCATCAAACAAGAATAAAGTCCAAACATCTTAGAAGCCACGATCTTAAAAGATGAAGACTTGTCTCCCCTATCCAGGAGTTTAAAAAAACTCCTAATGCAACGAAGAAGAGACTCACATGGTGGATTTTTTGGGTACAAGCCACCAATTTACATCACAATTAAATAGATAAAAGACATAGGGAAATATTGGACTTGAGCCCTCGTGGCTGTGACAGGCAGGATCCAAGCCTCACACTTTTTGATGATTGCACAACATATTATTGCAGATTGCAACTGCATCACTAGCATACAGTAGGACATGGGATCTACAGAACCCAGCTCTGATGACCTGACTCCCTCTCTGGATAGGTGTGGAACAGCAGCTTAAATGTATAACAAAACGTGTTTTGGTTACTAGAAAAAGAAAAACATCCGAAAAGGTTGTAGATCCTGATTTTATGGATCAGAATCAGGATCTAGCGTTTTGTACATATCACTGTGATTTCCTTATGGAGAAAATTTGGAGAAATATACCATCACTGATTTTAGACCTAGATGGTGTTCACAGTTTAGGAAATGTGCTTTAAGGAGCCGAAAGGACCAGGTCACTGAGGCTGATGCGATATGTTTTGACATCGTGAACATTTTCTAGAATAAAAAAATAACACTGTGACAATCCAATCCTTTCATATCTGTTTTTGTGTTAAAGAGAAACATATTCAATTCCGACGCTGCATTGATCACACTCCGAACAATGGAAGTTAAAGCTCTTAAAACTTCTTGTTCTTCACATTTTCCTCAATGTAAAAACTTTGGATAAGACTTAACTTCCTGAACTAATTAAGATTTGACAAGAGGTTGGTTACTATATCACCTACATTGATGGGCTACAGGTGGACAGAAATTAGTACCTGTTGAAGTTCCCACTGTATGACATTTGAGGCAGCTCTTCATTGGTCTTTTATTGGCAAGACTGCTTTCAAAACAAAGGGCGCAGGGAAATGGCCGCATGGACAGACGTTCTGCAAAGATACTGCCCCAGGGTAGGTCAAAGGGATTGCATCACCCAACAGACAGGTGGTGGACTTAGTAAAAAAACACAAATCAATGTGATGAACTTTCCCCTGCATTCAAGAGATAAACTCAGACGGTAACCTGTACTTTGCCCACGTCTAATCAAAACAACAAAACGTGACTGGGCAATGTGAGCTGACTTCCACTTGGGAATGCGTATTCAAACAATCTGAGCTGGCTTCCACTTGTGAAGTTTCAAAGTAGTCGAAATCTACAGAATCTCTACTGAGTTCATGAGCAGTTATGTTATAGGCCATTATTTAGGGCCAATTTGCCATTAACAAGGACTTGTAGCGATATCCGGGGGTGCCTTTCCCCACAGTTTCAAAGATTTTATCTCAGACTAGAGTCAGAGTCATGCGTATTTTGTTTCGGCCTTCATTTGGGACAAAGTGATGTAGTATAGGTTGACTGGTGTGTGCGGTTGGGTGTTGGATTCATGTGCGAAAGGAAGATCTATGGTCATTTTGGATGGGTGGCAGGTTCTAACTTATTGGGTTTTAGGTGTGTACTTTCGAAGCTGGAGAGAAGTGAATGGATGGCTACACCAACTGCTTATGCATCTGATAGGTCATGCCCATTTCCTAGCAGTCTGAGAGCGTACAACACATCTATAATAATCCCACAAAATGGCACCCTACAACTAATAATACTTGAATGCCACAATGAATGTGAATAAATTATTCTGCAATCAAGTTTTTTTTATTTATCTTCCCTCAAGCTCAATTTGACCCCAATTGTCTTCTTTACTGTAACCCTTGCCCTAGTGCATAACTTACTTAACTAACCCTTAAATAAACCTTACGTCTAACCGCAACTGTCCCTCTTCAACTTAAGTGTAACTCTCATCGCA
The DNA here is from genome assembly GCF_964263255.1 of Lissotriton vulgaris. Classification (NCBI taxonomy): domain Eukaryota; kingdom Metazoa; phylum Chordata; class Amphibia; order Caudata; family Salamandridae; genus Lissotriton; species Lissotriton vulgaris. Next base: position 647,601,731 of record NC_141694.1, on the reverse strand, counting down.
CTCATAAATTATCTATGACCCAACACCCATGCAAACTTCATACCCTAGTAGTAAGAGTAACTGAAACCATATGGAAGCTCTTTATCTTATGTTAGCTTAAACAATAATAATTGTTAAACCTTTATAGAGCACATGGCTGCCCCAGCAAGGCTTCTAAGGGCTAACTAAGCCTGCTACCTGAAAACAGATAGTTCATAGCTCCAAAGAGCCAGATTATAAGCAACTTCTTAAAATGGTCCCACTGGGGCTCATGCGTGACAGGAGTGGGAGATAATCCCAGAGTTTGGCAGCTAGTACTTGAAAGGAGCGACTGTCCGTATGGGCTCTGCTCGCACTTGGTACATAAGAAAGCCTGCGATTGGCTGACCGTAGGGCCCTAGTCTGGTTGTAGGTTAACACATAGACCTCTTTGCTACAATATGAATAGCCTGAATTTTTTTTTCCAATGACATATCGTGAGGGGCGAATATCTGGAATGGTTTTCTGTGATCTGGATATTTTTAACATAATATAACCTGGTTTGACCGTGGTGTTGCTGGCTATCTGTATGTATGAGCTATACTTAAGATTTGTGTGATGTTCTGTCAGATGTGGTCTTGTATTTGTGACCGATATGTCTTCTTAGTGTTGTTAGTGTCCAATATTTGTTGTGAACCGATATATGCTGAACGGTCTCTATAATGCATTTCGTGTGTGACGGATAGTGCACTAAGTACTGACCAGATACCCAGCCTTATGGCATATCTGTGCTCTGGTGGATGTTTGTCAAATGTTCCGTTTTCCAAGCATTAAGTTAGTAAGAAATTTAATGCGGTGTTTCTGTGCATCATATTTTGGTGGTTAATAATATTGGGAGCTATATGGGCGCTTTCAATGTGGTATATATTTGTGCAGTGTTAGGTGCATGTGCAGCGCTCTATCTAATATGCTCTTTGGGGGATTCTTTTCTAACACACCTTGTTGGCTAGTGCCGTTGGGAGTAACGTGGAACAAAACTACATGCGCAAGCCTGTGCTCTGTTCTATATAAGTGAAACTTGATGCCTACTGCATTCTACCGGACACTTTGTGGCATATCTTGGTGGGAAATGCAGCTGGGTTCAATGCGATCTCCGTTGATATGTGCTGTACTGGATGTTTAATGTGGTCTGCCGGATGTTTGTTTTTAGGTTTCTTACTGGCTAGTCCTCTTAGGAGCAATGCAATAGCCTACTACAAAGCTTATCTATGGTGTGGTGTTGAAAAGTAGTCTCTAAAATGTGAAAGTGCAGACAAAGGAAAACACTTCAAATAGCCGTTTTGTTTCTCTGCTGTCATAAGTATGAAACATGGGTACAAATGATGGACTTACCGTACTGAAAACACATACACTCACGTTCAAAGGCAGCTGACAATGCCTACCAGCAGAACATTTGTAACATTCTAGTGTGTGCATCTGAAACTTGTAATACCTTCCAAGCACTTTTAAATAACCATCCACAGTCCTTGCTAGATAGATGGTTTGTTCAGGATGCAAGGAGTTTAAAATGCACTCACACCTTTCGCTCTGTCTGTGAGGCAGCCTTGGAGAAGGAAAATTCACACACAGGAGGATGAGGCTAGGAGAGCACAATGAGAGCTAGCTTGTCTGTGGAAGTATGTCTGTGCATGCAATGCCATCTGAATTTCTTACCTCAGGTCCCCGGTCCTGTGTAGGACAAGACTCGCTATCTGCTTCAGAGAAGGACCCAGATTCATCGCTGGAGTTCGTCCCATAAGATTGCTCACATTTAATCTGGGGTCGGACTTGGTTGAAGAGTGTGTCCCCCATCATGCCCGTCTCTTGATGGTCAGCAGCCAGGAACCGGGGTCCTTGCGAACAGGGAGAGGAGGAGAACTCGCACAGCGGGAGGCTGCAGGGAGAGCCACCGCTGCCATCTTCTGCGTATGAGTAGGAGGAGCAAGAGCTAGATGTTCGCGTTCGTGTCTCTAGTGGGGGAGACCGGGGGCAGACTTTGATTGGCACTGGGCAGCTCGTGTTTGGCCGCATCCTTCCAGGCAAGTGATCGGAGAGTAATCCGCTGTGGCAATAGGTATGCGAGCTGGGAAGTGATTGGCTAGCTCCTGCCCAAAGACCCTTTGGCAAATGCTCAGGAAGTTCTTTGTCCAAGCTGTTCACACCAGGGTAGGACTGCACTGGGGTGCCTATTTGGTCACAAGCACTTGATGAGAAAATAACACTCCTTCGGTCCAGTTCACCTTCCTGCTTACAGACCGGTTCAAACCCAAGCCCTTTGAGGGGTGACCCCACCGTGAAGTTGGTTGCATCCCTTTGAGGTGTGCGGGACCCCCTATAATTACCAGTGAAAGGGCCGTGGTCCGTTTTATGGTCACCCTGAGTTGCTCCTTTATCCACGGGGCAAGATGGGCTCCTGACAAATCGCTCCTGGGAAGAACTATGAAATCCGACCAACTCTACCCCTTTTGTCCTCTTGAAGAATGATCTTAAACAGGATGGGGAGGAACCACTTTTTGAGCTATTGATGCAAGTTGGACTGGGCTGCTTTCTGTCCATTTCCATGTCTCCTTCTTTTTCCCTGATTTCAGACTCATCTGCAGACAAGCAAAGAGTTATGCTCTCCTCGTCATTCTCCTCAGTCTGAGGTTCGGTCTTAATATGGGCCAGAGGCAGTCCCGGCGCGAGGCCATTGCCAGGACTCGTGTCAACTAATGTGCTTGGAAAACCTGAGGTACTAGTGTGTGAGGCGTCATAGATATTCTTGGTACAAGCCAGCTGGTATTTCTTATATCTCGGGTACCGCGTCACGGGGTCTTTGTCTGCAGGCCCCTTGCCATCTTTCTGCATCTCGGAGTTGGGCAGCATGTCTTCCTCCTTATCCGCCAACCTGCTCGTGGGCTCAGAGCTGAAAGGCTCCAGGTCCACTTTGTCCCTGGGGCAAGATATTTTGGAGGTTTCAGACTCCATGGTCTCCTCCTCGCCATCAGAGATTTCTTCCTCCTGCATTTTCTGGCAGAACGTGTCTTTTTTGCACAGTAACAAGCCATCCTCATGATTCAGAAGCTGTGTCTGGAGAAAGCGGAAGCAGGAGTCTTCCAGGTTGTGCATGCGCAGGAATTCAGCACAGCGGATGACCTCCTGGATGTTTTCTCTGCTGAGTAACAGCTTAGCAGTGTAGGCAAACTGTAACAATGGACCAAATCCCCTGGCTGTGACCTGCAAAAAAGAGGGAAATTGCCAGCATTAGTATCAGCACTGCTATTGTTCCAAGTCCCTCAAGTGTAGTTAGACAACCTGACAGCTCTACTGTGCCCAGATAAATACTGGAAAGTATCAGCTGATCTTCATCGTGGCCGAAGCCATACTACTTACATTAACGAGTGCCGCCTCCATTTAGGATGCTGCTTTTACATTTAGCATTCCCAAGGTGATAACAACAAGCCCAATTAAGTGGCTCGTTAGAAGGGTGGTGATTTATCTATGCTGCTTGAAGAACACACTTTAGAAACAACCATTCATCATGCAAACCATGAAACGATAACATGCACAGTTATTATAACAAAGAATGAGATGCATAGCCACCAACAAACAACCGATCACTTTTAATGTAAGTTTACTATTTTTTTGCTATTCACAAACTACGAGTGTAGTTTTACGTGTAGTATCTTTACCACTTCAGTGACTATCTTTTTATGCGCGGAGTTCTCCACAGTTGTAAAGCTACTACACTAAAACTACACTCGTAATTTGTGAATTGCAATAAAATAGAAAACTTACAGCAAAAGTGTAAGTATACTTTTGTGAATAAGGCCCCATGAGTCTTATGTTACGTTAGCTCCTCTACCACAGATTTCTCTTGGAGAGCCTACATTTTATACCTTGGAGAGCAGAGCAAAGAAGAACATGTAAGAGATCTTAAACCTTTGCCATTAAATGCAACAAAATGGTACATGTTCCAGCAATTTAACAAACAAACTTAGCGGAAGTTGGACTCCATTTCTACTTACCTGGTTGCAAAATCAAATGTTTAGCAATTTCGCCCACAGCTTTGCCCCAGGTTTTTGACCACCCCTTGTAAATAGGCATTCACACCTCACTCTATGAAGAACGGTTAGCAGTGGGGACAGACATGGGTGCTACAGGGGTTGCAGCTGCGCCTTTATCAATATAATCTGTTACAATACACTTGGTGTGGGCTTCCCTCTTTGGACTCAAATCTGTGGACCTTTTTATGTGTGAAAGGAATAGGCATGTATAGCAGTAGGGGGAAGAGTTTCAGAGTGTCCCGACTGGGCACCTGTAAGCAGACCCATACCATGCTCTTGGCTTCACTATTACACTTGAATCCTACCTCACTACATCTCGAGACAGAACAGAGTTTTGAAGGGGCTGGGTTTCAACCCATACTTGCTAAGCCACTTTAGTCAGAGAATCCCTTCCTTCTTTCCAAAAAGCCACAGACAAACATTACAGGAAGTGATGTTTTTGTTGTGAGGTGCCATTATTGACATATCCTGCAAGAAATATGTATCTCCTTTTCTGTTACCTTTTTAACCCTACACAGCGTGATAAGCATACATGATCGGTGCCTTTAAACATTTAGGGCCCACCCGAGAGACAGCCAGACTTGTAATAAAGCCCTTAGAGACTAGACCAATCACTATTTGCAATGACCCTACAAAAATCTAGGCCTGTGATGATTTTCCCATGTCTGTTTGAGCTTTCCTGGGAAACTCCCACATTGCTCATAACAGTCCATCTCAGGGATTCACAAGACTACAAGCACCACAGCCAGAGCTATGCATCAAGAACATCAATTTGGGATAGCCAGGGGTAGCAGGTGCCACACTTTGGTATCTTCGACTCTGCTATTGCTATCCCTGGTCACGATAGTCAAGTGGACAGAGGCAGTACCAGAGAGTAATTCTAAAAGCTCAAATTACTTTCTGTAACTGCCCTTACTCTAAACCATGGGTACACACAAACATTTTCCCAGGGGGCGCAAAGTATGGTCTTTGGTGTAACCGAGGGCCACACTGATGCCAACAGGTGAGGAGGGGGTTGTGAAGTGGGTGTAGGGGAAGCAAAGCATGTATATTTATTGGCTGAACTCAATTGCGCAATGTGCAACCAGAAAACTTGGGATACATCCAAGCTTCCACACTTGATCAAAATGTGCGACCTTGGGCAATTGCTTTATTTCCGTTTCCCTCCTTTTTCTTCATTATTACATATTAAAGGACCTCAAAATATATTACTTCAGGATGCGTGCTGTACAAAACCATCTCCTATGCTTCGATGTAATCACTAATGGTATTGTTATTGGGGTGGGGGTGAAAAGCATGAACATTTCTAAATTCATGTTTCAAAAACATCACTTAAAAAAATACTGCTGAATGCACTGCTATAATTTGATTTACTATGGTGAAATAGTTCTACAGGTCAATGTAAAAACACTTTTTCAAATTTTCAAGACTATCATATTTTTACATGTTTGCGGTCTTTAAAAATGAAGGTGTTCCTAAAGTTAAGGGCCTAGTTACTTCCTTTTGTTTAACTACAAATAACCTTTAAATGAGTGCTTGCTATAGATTTAAAAAAATGTTTGAATGTTTAGTGCTGAGTTGAGTAACAGCAGCCCAGTGCTGCTGCTGCTCAGGGGCCTGCATGTAAAGGTCAGGAGGTCCCGGGCCGTATCATTGCTCTCAACTATAAGCAGCAAATAGGAGGTTGTTGACATGCTAGGGGTGAGGCAAGAGATATACTCTAATGTCATTCTGGGTTAAACTTGAGTGAAGACACATGTGAAAACTGGCAATTTTGAATTAATATCCATCGCAATGATCAAGATCATTTTCGGCTTGTACCCGACAGCATAATTTGGTCACCCAGCAGTGTCTCTGGATCTAAGGACCAATCCTTACACTTCGGGAGGTGTGTCAATATTGTTCCTAGGTAACATCGAATGGCTGTCACGCAACTGACTAAAGAAGCAGCTTTCAAATTCAGTTTTAGTTTGCCATAGTCGAGGGCCACTTGGTTTAGCCTAGGCCTGATGTTTTCAAGCTTCTGTGTGAGTTAATAAGGCGCGTTAGTAAGGATAGGAAATCTTAGCAGGCTTCGAAAAATCTACTCACCCACTCGCTATGGCGAGCTAGATTTTATCAGGTCGAGCTATTTTTAGGACTTACTCGTCCATCCTATTGAGTGAATTTAAGCTAAAAAGTAACAGGTGTTCTGAGCATTCAGAAAGTGAATGATTAATAAAGATTGTTTAAATCTTGTTTTTATCTTGACACATTTGCTGCTGTCTGTTAAAGGACAGAGGTCAAATGTCAACCTTTTTTTTTCAGATTGCTGCTCATCTCATCCTGGAAAATTATGTTTACTTTTCTCTCTCTCAATACATTTAAAGGTTTTGTCAAGTGAGCTGTCTGACAATCGTAAAAATAAAAAGCTGTAAGATGTTAGTTTTTTCTAACATATTTAAATAGCTTATAAATGGACAGTAGAAAAAAATTCATAATATATCAGGAATTACAAAAGCACTTTTTGTTTGTAATTCAGAAGTGTAATGCAAACAAGATTTAAATAGGAGCAAAACAAATAAGAACAATTTACCTGGTGATGTGCACATGACAAATATTTGCAGAATCTTGATTTCCAAACATTATTGTTTGTACACTATATAGTTTTATCAGAAAAATTGCATGCTGCAAGTCAGTGAGAAAGTTTGTGGACATTTCAATGGAAACATCTGCTGACTGCAAATGACAGTGTGCTACCACTTCATGCTTTAGTTAAGTATTTATTAAAAAGTAAAAATGTTTAAACATAATTTGAGAAATTGCTGGCCCCACCCAGATGACCATGCTGTTAATGAACTAAGAAGTAGGTCAGGGGTCACATATATCCTAGATGTGGCCAGATTTGTATTATATATGGGGCAACATTTTAATCTATTAAATCAAACAAATGATTTTTTTTCAGCACACATGCTGAACTTGCACATTTAAAGGTGCTCTGATATGGGCTAATGAAGAAAATGGCAGCTCAGTGAATTTAAATATTTGCCCAGGATCACAGAATTTGAAACTAGTTTACAAATCAAGAGCATTACAATTAGGGCTAGTAGAATATTTTAGTCACTAGACTTGGAGGTCTAGTAACAATTTTATGATTTTTGTTTTGCTTAAGGAACATCCAAAATCTCTGTTACCAGTTAAGCAAGGCTGATTGGCTATCTGCAAAATTACTTCATGTATCCTCTTTACTAGTGACTGAATCTATTAAGTCAAAATGATGAAAAGCTGAATTGGGAAAGCTTTAGTCGCATGAAACCAGACTGATTTAACCTCAAATGCATGAAATGTTGAGCTCCACAATTTCTTTATTGCTAAAAATTGCACGTTTTTCATCAAAATGAAAAGGACCTATATTAAATCCTAGGTCTGACAAAAGGACAATATCAAATAAAACTTACAAATGTCCAACAGTTTTAAAAAATACAAAAGGGAGGATTTAAAGGATAAATTAGGTAAGAATCAAATATGGGGAAGAGGGAAGTTAAAAAAGCAAGGTCTATTTTTTCTGTTGCTACCACAATAAAGGGACAGAGTTCAAGTGTTGGAAGATAAGAAGGGAGGAAGAAGCATACACACACACAAGTTTGCAGGCAAGCACATGCGTAAATGTATAAACAGTACATGGGAGCAGAAGAGAAAAGGGGTATAAGTCTGAAAGACATGGACAAACAGGAGATATGAACAAGGGCAATGAGATTGCAAAATACCAACGATCCCCAAAGACTGCAAAAAATAAGACTAGATAGAAGAAGTCAGAAGGGAAGGTAAACAAAAAATATAAATAAAAGGAGCAGGGCTCCTTCTCTTCTTTGCATTGGAAAAAAATTAATCTATTGAACAAAATAAGCATAAACTGTTTCGTCAACATGGCCAATGCAACCAAAACCAAAATATGTTTTGGAGAAATGGATTTGTAAGGACAATCTTAAAAAATGAACTTCAAGTTGCTCATATTGGTTTTCTGCTGAGCCCCTAGAGGTGAATGAGTCAATAAACTAATAGGAGGAGCCAAGCCAAAGCTGAGCTAGTGGCCTGGTTTGGCTCTAAGAGTCTATGCATCAACTGAGCCCTGAAAATATGTATCATGGAGATCCTGCAACAAACATCATGTAAACATATGTTAAAGTCTCCTCAAAATTTAAAAAAGTGTATTTATTTAACCTGCGGAATCCTTCCACCTTAGTATATCATACTATATCACTGCATTGAGAGGCATTTAGAGATAGTTTTAGACATGAACATAGCAACCTACATGCCCCTCCCACAATGCCATTAGGGAACTAAAAGGCAAGACGGAATACACCTGGACCCTATTTGAGCACCATTGAAGTCTATTAAATCAAGCACAAGGGTGTTTTACACATTTCACATACTGAACTCAAGTATTTGAAGGTGTCTCATACATGATAAGGAAGAAAAAGGAGTATTGGCAAAATAAAATATTCACCTAGGATCACACAATTTGGTCACACAGGGGAGTCAAAATCTTCTGGTTTCACATTGTGCAATTCAGCCACTAGAATGGCATCTCTTTCTCTCTTCTGTTTTAAATGAAAGGTTATTTTCCGTTATCTTGGCAAGCAGAAGCCACCTGAAAGCTTGCCTTGTTTTTGGGCTCCAGGAACCAAAAGGTCCTCGAACTGAGTCAGAGTCAGGCATCTGGCTTGACAATCTCTGTGAATACCGAGTACCTAGGAGTTGTGTAGGGATTCTAGGACCATATTCAGTTCACCTCCTTGCTTCTGGTGACGTTTAGCATTGGTTTGTAGGACGTCTGCTAAAAAACATTGTACACAAAAGCCCACAACAAAATGTCAGAGCCTTATAGCTGCTACAACAACTCATAAACAACTGCTTTAACACTCCCTGAAAATTTATTTAACAGTAATTGTATTTTTCAACAAACCAAGTGGGTGGGGTGGTAAAAAATATAACACAATTAACATTTTAGAATGACTGTATTACTTCTAACTAAACACAATAAATAAGAACTCAATGCTGTGTCTATACATTAAGCATATCAAGTGTAGAATCTGGACTTTAAAAATATATATCTTTTTTTAGCGTCCAATGGCTTCTCAGATAGTGTAAATGCAAACCTTCCATGGCAGAGCATTGCTTACATTTTAAAGACACAGCCCCATTGAAAGATAAAAATTCACATAAAACAAGAGATGCAAAGCATAGTTTTAATCTTCCTTAAAGTTCCTATTTGAGCATAAACAACCCCAAATGGTATTGCATTGCATTATATGGCACGTACTACCCTGACAAGTTGCTCCAGCACTTTACGGCGAGTAGCAAGCCACTCTGGAACCCAATTTTAGTTGTTAATCCAGTGTTTTTTTTACTGGGATTAGCATTGTGCTCTCAAAGAAACCATTCCATGCATTTAACCCAATTTATATGTGGTCGATTAAATTAATAGGAGATAGGCGTGATGATTTGTGGGGGCTATGTTACTTTAGGCATATGGTTAGTGGGACGACTATACAGGCTGCAGAGTAAGTAAACATGTTGCAGGGCTAAGGTTCCAAAGAGGGAGTGATTGTGATCTATGAAATGAGGTGAAGGAGATTTGCAGAAATACAACAAAAGTGATTAAGGCAAACGGGTGTGAATTAAGCATGGACGATATTTAAATTACTCTGGTATAATTTGCGTAATATTACGCCATTATGCCACTTTGCGTAGCTATGCACCATGGTAAAAATGTACTGCTAATGGCATCATTTACTGCAAAACACATGAGAACAATAGAACACAAGTGGCTGTTGTTTGCAATGCTTAGTTGAAATGCATCCTTGCATCAAAAAGTTGACGCTAGGACGCATTTTGCTCTCACCGATAGAGCAAAATAATGGATTTGCATTTCACATAATTATGCATAATTGCTTATTTATGCAAAAGCAAATCATGCATATTTTGAACACCTATAACCATACTTCGAACTGTGTAAGAAGAGGGTCCTTTGATTTGGATCCCGGGTGGAGCTATTGTGCCTCTTCGAGGAACTGGGGGGAGCACGTTCCGAGAGGGGTGGCTTGTTTCGTGGCAGCGAGAGATACCGCTCGCCAGTGGAAGTAGCCTTCGCCCCTGCTGTAGTCATGGCAAAGAGGGGTTGACTGGTGCGCACATCAGGAGAAGCCAATATACGAGGCACGGGGTGCTCCAAAAACATGATAAATTTGGAGGAGGTGGTGGGCATATTATTGGATACCAGGTTGTTTGAGAGGACTACCAAATTCAATATTGTAATCCAAAGCTGCTACAGAAATGATAATTGTGTAGCTGTGCATGATGCGTGTACCATTAAACATAATAAAATTTGGTTGTCAAAAAAGAGGGTCCGTCCATACAGATAAAGGGGAGGCAACAACCGAAAGTTTTAATACAGGGTTAATTATTCATGCGGGTTTTAGGGATACAGATGAGGCTTTTTGAGACAGCATGCAATCTCAGTATGTAAAAATGTAGGAAGAAACAGGTGTTTAAGAGGTATTAAAAAACAAACGTTACAACTTTTACTTCTGTAAAGTGTTATGGTTAATGCTACGAAAAAAACTGGACTAAATCGTGCGTGGGGCTACTCAGAGATACAACCCCATGTCGCACTTGTTTAGAAAGGGCATCTGTGCAGTTCTGCTAAAATACATTTCAACTCCCCTCGGCATCCTTCGTTTGCTATAGTGCTAACAGCTGCTGTGCAACAGGGGATTCGCTATATTTATTTTGCACTGCTGGTCTGCTATAAAAATCCCCTTCAGCACATTAATATCTAGTTACATTTGCTCTTGTTGCTCAAGTTGAGCAGGGCGTCATTACTTGCGCGAATACATAACAAATGACATCGAAGTGGAGACCCAAAGAAACCACTAGGTGGCGCCCTTACCAAACCTCTAAAGCTGTCGACCTGCATTCCCATGCATTATATGACAGAGCGCTTACACGGCTTTTTCAAAACAATGACATAATTCTAACAAATATAAACTCAGGGGTGTGGACAAACATTCGCAGCGAGTAGATTCCCCTCCAGCCTTCGCAACATAACCGGCTGAAGAAATCGTCATAAAGACAAAAGCACTCAAGACTTCATTCAGGGGGAGCACAGCTCCTAGGATATCTGTTTTTCGCCACGGGGCACCAAACCCCTTACTAATTACGTCAGAAGCTTGCCCTAGATGTTTTTACTTGTTGGCCACGTCCAGCTTACATACACCGAGGGTTCTGCTGCGCTCGGTATGAATAGAAAACAGGCTTCTGTTTCATGCCCGAAAACAATGTCAACTGCCAATGAACCTAAAACGTGCTAAGGCCAACTGGGGCCAAAGACAAAGATCTCATGCAGAAAAAAATAATGACTCCATCAAAGAACCACAGCAATGAGAACAAAACCATAGCCTTTAGGGGTCCTGATAGCACAACTTAGTGCGCGATTCAGGGGCGGCTCCTCCATGAGGGCGGCAGAGAATCGCCCCACTGATTTCTCACAGTGCAAGAAGCAGAAACATTAAATGGTATTTAACACAAAATGGTATTATAAATACCATTTTATGTTTCTTCTTCTCACACTGCGAGAAAGCAGAAGGGTTTGGTGCTTGGTTGGAGATGGGCAGATGGGCGGTCCTGCTCTAGGGCAAAGGAATGGCTTGCCCACTCTGAGGGCGCTGACTGTTTGGTCGGCCCCGGGTCGACCAAACCAGTCATACACACTCTCTGCCCTTTCTCCAAGTAGGCTTTTGGTAAGTTTTACCACCTTAAGCACAGTACTTACCCCCAGATGCATCAAGCACCCATTTTGCGATTCCTTATTAGCGAAAAATAAGGATTCGCTAATAAGGAATAGCAAAATGCTATGCATGAAGATCTCGCTTAAAAAATAGCGATTTCTTAAAATTCCTTAATTGCGACTCACAAATTGCGAGTCGCAATTAAGGAATACCTCCCCATTCATTCCTATAGGCCTAGAGGCTCATAGGAATGCATGGGAAGACAATCTCAATTAGAGAATCGCAAATTGAGATTGCAATTTCAAGGGTGCCAGGGTGTCAAAAGGACACCCTGTTGCGCCCCTGAAATTTGCATATGGGTACATCTTGCACACACACATGCCCTAAGGGCATGGTTGTGTGTAAAATGGAACTTTGAAAAATGCACTTTAGTGCATTTTTCAAAGTTATTGCAAATTACCATGAAGTTCAACTTCATGGTAATTTGCGCCCCCTATTAGCGAAATCACACATTTTTTAACTTTAATGCATTGCATTTAAGGAATCTCAATTTGAGAATCCTTAAATGCAAGAGCAATTTAAGTAATCGCAATTTTGCGATTTCTTAAATTTCGATTTTTGCATTTGGGATGATGCATCTCAAATGCAAAAATACTGGTCGCAAAGGGGCAGATTCTGAAAATCTGCCCCTTTGCGAGCGGTTTTAAGCTTGATGCATCTGGGCCATAGTATTTTAATTCTGCAGTCCACTTAATTTGTAATTTGTAATTTGTGGTGGTATTTGTAAAGCGCAACGGTCGCTCCGGAAGGAGCATCTTGGCGCTGTTTGAAGGTAAGCATTCAGTTACATAAGAAAAGATTAGATGACGGCCATGGTATAATCGTCTGGGAGATTAAAGATCCAGGTTTTTAGTAGCTTCCTGAACTTGGTTTCCTGAGTTTGGGACCTAAGACTTTTGGGCATAGAGTTCCAGGCTTTAGAGGAATGATAAGTCAAGGTTTTGCCACCTTTGGTTTTGAGATTAAACCTAGCTAGCTGTATTTGATTGTCATTAGAGGATCGTAGATTTCTAGTAGGGTTGTAGTGGGGATAGCACCTGATGAGATATTTAGGGCCTGTGTTATTGAATGCCCGGAATGCGACAATTAGAATCTTAAAAAATATTCTTTTATGCAGAGGGAGCCAATGGAGAGTTTTTAGGGCAGCAGATATTGAAGATTTTCTGGGTAGTTTTAAAACTAATCTGGCTGCCGAATGTAGTACACTTTGAAGTTTTTTAAGTGTAGATTTTTTTGCACCTGCCATAAGCCCATTGCAGTAGTTTAGGCGGGCGAGGATTAAAGCCACTGTTACAGCCTTTCTTGAGTCCGTGGGTAAGAAGTCGAAAAAAAATTTGAGAGATTTTATGATGCCGAAGCAGCGACCGGCCACATTCCTGACATGTTGGTCGAAGGATAATTCAGTGTCAAACAGGACACCGAGGTTCCTTGCTGTCGCTACAGTCTGGGGAGGAGCTGTGGAGTCCTCTGGCCACCATTGGCTGGGACAGAAATTAGCATTTTTTCCCATAGGGAGGATTTCTGTCTTGCTAGCGTTGCATTTTAGGTGGTTTATGTCCATCCAATGGAAGACGGCCTTCAGACAGTTTTTAAGATTTTGTTCGGACTTGGTGGAGTGTTCATCTAATGGCACAATGAGTTGAGTGTCATCGGCATACGAGGTTACGAGAATGCCGAATGATTCAATCAGGGAGATGAGCGCGATCAAGTATACATTAAAGAGTAGAGGACTTAAAATGGAGCCTTGAGGAACTCCAGACTGAACCTTCTTCACTTTAGAGAGGAAAGGGCCCAAGGCGATGGTTTGGGATCTGTCAGTTAAGAAGGATGTTATCCATGCAAGGACCACATCTGAGATACTAATATCTTTCAGTCTGCTCAATAGTATGGAATGAGAAATAGTATCGAAAGCTGCTGTGAGATCCAGTAGAATCAGCACAGCGTTCTTTCTCTGATCTTGCAGCAGCTTTATAGAGTCTGTCAATTCAATTAATGCAGTTTCTGTAGAGTGATGGGGACGGAAACCTGACTGTTGGGGGTGAAGTACGTTGTATGCTTCTAAATGACTTTTTAGTTCTCTATAGACCATTTGTTCAATACTTAATGTTCATGTACTTAACAAATATATGTGTTTGATTTAATCTCTACTCGCTCTTTAATGCCTGATGTCTAGTCTGCAACTCCGAATACTCCTAAAAGCGACTGAAATTTCAAAACTCTTAAGAAAAATATTTGCCACAATTCCTTCCATCCAGTTTAATGATTTTAAAGTAGCAGGAAATCCATAAAATACTTCTGAAAACGTGCTCAACAGGAGGTCCCAGAAACACCTAGTTTTGCAATCGTTTTTACTTATTGCTGTTTCGTTTCAACACAGTACTCAACCAATGCTATCGTGCTATATGCTATGTTAAACTACTCCTTGCTTCCCTTAGAAACTACCTTTGTTCCAACTTTAAACATTCAAATGGAAGACTCTTTGCAAATTACCTGAGAAGGAGGCATTGTGTAGACTTAGCAGGGCATTAAATTTATAATCACTCCAGACTCATCTCTAGTTCAAAAACCTTTTCAACAGTTACAAAAACCGTACTAGTGGTGCAGTACTGCCACTGAAAGTAAATCTTTAAGGAAGAGAACTTTTGACGCCATTTTATAAACTTGTATTTCCCAATAATTAAACCTCAAATATTGGCATGCAAATCTATGAAGGACTGGTCTCATTTTCTATTCCTTTATTCTCATATTCGGGTCATTGAGTAGTTGGTTTTGAGTGTATACAGGGCCTGGTTTAGGGCAGTACGACTGGTGCAGCTGCGCTGGGAACTGACCTGTGAAAGGGGCGCTCACCTTAGGGTGTCAGGGTGCAGTGCTGTGCTCAGCAATAATTTATGTTTGGAGAGATGGCGGGCACTTTTGCTTGGTGGTAGCGAGAGAATCCAAGGAGGTGGTCATGGAGTGTGGGGGTGCCAAAAATGATTGTCGCACCGCGCGCCATCCAGCACTAAAGCCGACCCCGAGTATGAATATATGTTTGCCAATGTCCATTTTCAGAAGAAAAGTTTTAAGATGTAAGCTTAAGTTGTACTGCCATTTCCCCCCAATTTTTGCCACTCCTGAATTCAAAGTTTTGGACTGGTTTTCAGGATGGTATGGCGTCTTATTGTGTGAAAACCTGAAACATGATTCAAACTTCTTTGAGGAATGTTTTAGCAATATTGGTTTTGGTGACGAACTGAACGTGGCCACACGTTTGTAGTGACTTAATTTCTAGTGTTCACACAACATACTAGAGTGAGGCAGAGTGTTTCGGCGCCTCTTAAAGAGAGGCAAACAGATTATAAAAAAAGCTTGAGGCTTGCCAAGGAAGAAGCCATTTCACTTCTTGACCAAGCCATACCACACGCATGTGGTTATCTTTGTGCCATTTCTTGCTACGTTATTTATTAATTATAGAGCGCTCATATGCAAATACCCTAATGGTGATACAGTGATAAAATAGTATCGTTTTCTGCCATATTGGAAATGAAAGAGACAATTTGCTCTGTAAATATACATGAGAGAATTCCAACTCCTAGCTGCAGCTAGGGAGACCTATCTATCATCATAGATGACAGTCCATGACTCAGGGAGAGGAAGAAGGAATTGCTGGGACCATGCCAGACAAAGTTAGAAGACATGAAGTTGGTGGGAGCTTTGGTGAAATGTACAATGGCCATGCATTTGAGGACCGCATCAGGAGCCAGTGCAGTTGCCTCAGTAGGGAGGTGTTATGGTTGCATCTATTCAGACCATTAACTGGGTGGGCAGCAGCATTCTGCACCAGCTCCACAATGTTTATGGGGCCACAAAATAGATAGCATTGTTGGAGCCCATCCTTCACTGTACCAGGGCATTGATGTCTGGAAAGGGGAGGTGTCTTTCAAAAAAGGTAAAATTGTTTCCAAAGTCTTTAGTTGAAAGACGCAGGAGCTGGACACCTTAGTGACTAGGGTGTTAAACACCAGATTGGAATCTAGATGGATGCCCAGCAGCCCGGACGTCATACCGAAGCAACTGGTGTGGGAGGGGCTTCATTATTTGAGGCCAGAGAAGATTTTGTAATAAGACTGAGTCCTGTCTGGTCTTTAGGAGCTCTGCAGGGTTGATCTTCATGAAGTCGACACCAAGTTTTAGTAATAGACGGTCGCCCGCAGAGATGGCAATGTGCAGCTCGCATAGAGGAATGAACCAGCCCATAGAGTTGGGTACCATCCACATTGAGGTACAATCGTGCCATAGCAAGATGTTGATTTGCTGATTGTTAAATAAAAGGGCTGACAGAATCAATCAACAACTGAGAGCTTTGGGCTTATCGCAGGATGGAGGAAGAGCAAGTGAATACTGGCAATCTTCCAAGAAGGATATAGTCATGTTTGAGCAGTCCCTTTAATGGCGGAATCAGTCTTGTGGCAAGAGTGATGGCTTTGAAGGCTGCTGAAAGGTCTGGAAGGATCAGAGCTCCGACACCACCAGCATCCACAATCTGCAACGGTCATTCAATACTGACACCAATACGAGCCCTGTACTTCTGTCAGGGCCAAAGCCTGCTTGATGAGGAAGCTAATAAGGTATTTTGCTTCATGAACCCCTGAAAATAGTTTTATGATAATTTCGCCAGCAAATTGACCAGATGGGAAAATAATAAAAACAGACTGAAAGTTGTTCATATCTGCAGTATTAAGAGGAGATGTTCTTGTATCTAAAAAATTATTTGTAAACTGTATACAGCCCTGTGCTTTGCATTTTAGTATCGAAAATGATCAACCAAGTCTGCCTGCACTCTTCTGGGGGGGTCTCTTTAGGAATGTATGATGAGCTTTACACAAGGGCTGTCTTCCAAAGGCACAAAGGCAATTTATGCAATTTATGGAGTATTTAAATTTCCCAAATATGAACAAGTAGCCCATCCATTGTAGGGGTTTTCTTTCCGTTCTGGTACTTTCAGTCCTGGATTTATAAAAGGATGGATAGAAATGCAAAGAAGAAACTCAGACTTGATGAGCTATTCACGCATGGATCTTGGAAATCTGCACATTGTGTCCTTAAATTTTTCGGAACGTAAACTGGTGAACGCTGAAAAGCATGACCGCTCCAGACAAGATTGTGTATTTTTCCTCAGCCTTGCAAAAAGATATTTGAAAATAATTGTGGCAAAGTTTTGAATTTTTCCAACTGACCTTATGGTAGTCATTAAAAAGCTTTCCCTGTAAGGTGCATATGCCATACTACTTGAACACAAAAGTTGTCTTGCAGGAATAAAAAACTGGATCTTCTCACTTTTCTTATGCAGGCATGATCTGAAAAAGCATTTGGAAAGGGTGGCAGGTGCTAAGCACATGTATCATCAAAGACGGGAGAATTGTAGGCAGTGTCTGGATACAGGGTGCCGGGGGACAGCTCTAAGTCGCAGAAGATCAGGTTTGTTGTGAGACTGTTTGCAAGGTAAAGAGATGGGTTTTCATTGCTTTCCTGATGGACAGAAGCGAATCACATGGGCAAAGGGCCTGCTTATCAGTGCACACAACCTAACTCCTTAGAATGAAAGTGAGAATCCTGAGTAGAACATTATGTGGTAAAGGCTGCAAAAACTCCATCCCTAAACACCAAGACCAAGGCTAATAACGAGGTAAACCTGCAGAGAATGTGTGCTGCTTTGGAGAATGGCATAGCACCCCTTCATAGGAACATGCACTTTAGACCAACAACCTTTCTACGTAAAACATATGCTGCTTTCTGGAAAACGTGGCACTCAAGAGTGTCTGGAAGAGCCTGCTAAATAGTACAATTGGATGGACTTGAGTTATCTCTGAACAAAAAAGCTCAAAATTACTGTTTCCAATCTTCTCTGACACCAGAGCTTTGTTGTCCTTTTCTGAATTTTAGGCTTGGTAGGAATCAACATTTGGCTAGTGGAAAACATGCGTGGATATTTCTCGGACAAGAAAACTTTGCCACATGTGTAAATCAAATTATGTTCAAGCTAATGGACGCATCCTTTGGGAATATGCTGACTTGAAAAAACATACCCTGCTAATTTCCAGCTCATGATTTTAGAGATTTTTAATTTTTCATGCCAGAACTTTCTGGTCCTTTTGTGTAAATGTGATTAGTTTCCAGAATGAATTTGATCAGTTATTGAAAATCTGCTAGCTACTAAAATGGTCACTTCTAAAAGGAATTTGTCAGTGCTTTATGCCTAAATGGATTAAGATGTTGAAATATTATTTTTATATCGTGCCTTTTTTAGAATCAATCGTTTTTATTTTGTGTGCCTTTTTTAAATTAGTAGTTTGGATTGTTTGTTAACTAATCAGAATAAACTAAACTGAATATTCAGATATCTAGCCTAAAGTTAGCTCTGCTTTCAAAACAAATACCAGAGCCATATAAACTTTGGAAGAAAAATTCCAGTTCAATTATTTTCTGAGATAAATTAAGTGTGACCATTGCACCTTTCTACTATTTACCACATCATATATATATATATACATTTATATGTACACACACACACACACACACACACACATTTGAAGTTGCTTACTGTACCACATATTTATATATACTTGGACAGCAGGACTAGAAAAGGAGTGATTTGGTGAATAACTGGGTGTTCCACTAGCGACACAACATCATCTGGTTATTACTTTGGATCCATACATGGAGAACCATTATGGAGTTTTGCGGACCATCAGTCTGAATTCTGCAGCTTGTCCAATAGAGTAACCTTCCTAAATGACTAAACTTTGGCTAAATTCGAGAAAGATGATAAGAGACCTTGACCAGGAATGTAGGTTGGAATTTTCTCTCAGGAATGATTGTCTGACTCCTACAACCACTTAACGAACAACAAAGTGATTTGAATATAATCCCATGCTGATTTGATGAATCTACAATAAATCACCCAAGATTTTTTTTGATAACTTTGGAGATTTGCTCTCCTGCCTGTACCTACTTTTCGATTCATACACTGAGTGCCACACTAACAGAAGATATTATCGTCTTCTCGGGCCTGGAAAGAAATGTGTGTCTGGATCTAAACTAGGCCTGTACAACTGTTAACCTTTCCATTCACCTTCACCCCTTGCCCCTTCCTTCTTTGAATAATGTAAAACAGGTTTTTTGCAGAATCATAGAATACGCTCCAGTACCTCGCTTTATTGTCTCCTGAGGATAAATTCACAGCTACAGTATCCCAGCGGATTCTAAAATTGCTTGATTATCTGCTTGTGTAAACCTGAATATACTTCTCATGCTTATAGTATGTCACACTGTATATCAGGCACTACAATCCTCCACCTCCATACTGTTTGGTCATGATTGCTTAACTATACTGCTTTGGAATGTGCCTATGTTCCAGTAGACTCCTTATAGTGCCATCGATGAGTTGCTCATCTAGTGCTTCTATATCACTCGTGGGGCGACTCCACATTATACACATTGGTGTTAAACAGTGCTATTATTACATGGCTCCTCTGTTGCTCCACTCCAAATTATATTCATGAGTGGTTTAATAATGCCATTGATGGGTAGCTCGTCTGTTGCTCTGGGGTAGACTGAATGTAGTATTGCCTGGGGGAGTGGGGAAGGTCACAGTGCTACAAAATGGTTTGCTCTTCTGTTGCTTCTGTATTGGTCCTGGCTAGACTCCTTATAATAAATATCAGTGATTTTAACGGGCCTTGAGTGCATTGCTCCTCTATTGCTCCAAGGTATTCCACATTATACTCTTGAGTGGTTTAATAGTACCATCAATGGGTTTCTCCACTGTTGCTTCTATGTTTCTCCAGGGTAAACTCCATATAAGACACGTTGGAAGTTCAGCAGTGCCATCAGTACATCAATAGATTGTTCCTCTGTCACTCTAGGGAACGTCAGATGATACTCTTGGGTGGTTTAACAGTGCCATCAGCCATGTCAGGCAACCTTAACATCAATCCTCTTAAATTAACCAACTCAGTACAGAAGAGGATGGATACTTGGGCCGATCAGCCACATACTTCATGCATCTTGGAGGACTTTATTACAGTCCACCTGTGCAGGGCATGCTCCTGTCCCTCATTAGTTTCTCACTGGACACTCTAGAGAATTACAATTCTTTAATAGCAACTTATTTAACAGATAACTGGAATAAAGACCCACCGGGCAGATCTCTGTCCTTTTTCTCTTCTCTAGACCTTCAAGATTTACAAAGTGATTTTCTAATTGCTGTATCCAGCAAGCGAAGTAGATTGCACGCTTTTTGGTAGTGACAATAAACCCGACACAGCTTTTGCAGAGTAACCTATAGCAGCGATATATTGTAGATTAAAATCACTCTATCCCTCACTCATTCTTCTCATATTATACTGCGTGAGCTGCGTCCCAAGCCACGATAAGTACATCACTCTGGTCACTCACATACAACACAGTAACGCTTCCCATATAGGCCCACAAGTCCAACACCCTTCCAATGAAGCACTTGCTCATGATGGAGCATGCCACCCATCCAATAATGAGAATCAGCACCGCACAATGGGGTTTGATGTGCTATCCAAATGCAATTGGGGTACAATAAAATATAGGCTAAATGGGCAGGAATTAGGTTCTACAGTGAAAATAGAGAGGCGGGTTGATGTTCAAGAGCAAGCCATTCTCTGGTCCCACTCAAGGCTTAGCTTCACTGCACATCAGTTGCATCAACTTAGAAGTTGGAGTGCATGTGGAAGTGGCATTAAAGAAGGGAAGGTAGGCTGGCATGTTGTTGGCAGTATTTGATAGAGGCAGATACAGCACAGATAAAAAGCTGAAGTCACATCTCTCACAACATGTATTACTGTGCCTAGCTTATCTGGGACCTATAATTCAATCTAGTAACAGCACTGATGAATAGGACCCCGCTACTGCGCATCAAATATAAATCTTGTTTCTGCAGTTTTCGTTTTATTTATCACCTACATATTATAGTGATTGTCATCATAGCTGCACATGAACAGGCCTTCGCATCCGAAGCCTATACTGACAGACTGCACACAGGCAGGAATCGATGCACAGTAGATGCCATCCACTCCCAGGTTTGGCAATACCATCTTAGTGTATTGTCTCTCTGCAGAGGGAGGCAAAGCTTGGCATGAAAGGGTAGTAAACTGTGAGAGGAGCATTAGGCAGTGCACTCAATCAGTATGGAACCAACCCATATGGAGCTGGAAGCCAATACTTTGCTCAATAAAGTCATGGTCTGTTTGCCCCACTATGAATTCTATATAAAACCCACTTCCACTGAATCATGTAATCTGAGACGAAGAAATTATTTTACTTATAATTAAGTGGTATATGCAACATACAACAACAGGAGCCTCATGATAGTTGAGATCAGCACAAAAATGTCCTACAAAATACACAAGATATGAATACAATAAATTCTAATGTAAGCAAAGCGCTAAAAAAAATCCAATAATGAAAAAGTGACCAGGAATTACTTCATCTCAGCTTGTCACTGCCAGGGTCACCTGTTTTTTCGGTGACCTGAAGAAAAAACATGTTTTCTTCATGTATTCCTTCCTATTTGTTAAATAGTACTACACTTATGGCCAGCAACAAGGTAAGAAACACTGCTTTAAACTAGAACAAGTGCGCTTATTCAGCGCACTACAGAACATATCAACCACTTGGCCATTCACTTAATGTTGGTGTGGCCCTTATTGTCTGTGAGTTCATTTGTTGTTCTATTGACAGCTCTGTAATGTAATTTCTCCTATTTATTTACAGGGAAAAAAACTGTGGCAGTACTAATACAAGCAACAATATCTCAATCGGATTCACAGAGAAAGGCAAGTTTACGTGCATGTACAAGACATTACAAGGACGCGAAAAAAGGAGAGACTCTCTGTATCAATTGTAGAAAGTGCAAGTAGCATCATATATTAAAATCACATCTTATACAGGACAGTTGTGAAAGCACTGTTGGCATAAATGCGATGGCAACCCAAGGGGGCTTTGTGTACTATGTGCTTGTGAAACAAAAGAGTGACGGCGCGAGTGACAGGTGGGAAAACACAGTGAAGGACGCAAGGTGACAAAGAAAAAAAAATATGTACAAAAGCAATGGTTCGTCATCAATTAATGGGTAACAGATATTCGTTTGGGAAACGAAGTTGAGGGTGCGCCGTGAGTCGCGCTGAAAGTAGGGTCGACGGCGTTTCGATCCTATCTAGTCAGGATCTTCATCAGGACCGGGTTGCCAGTTTGGACAGTGCTGTGTGGGAAAGGAGGGGAAAAATAAGGATAGCAGCCGGGGGAAATGCGAGGTGCTAGCGCTATTTATCTGGGGGCAGAAGTGAGCAGGGGGAAGAGAAGTGGATGAACTACTGGGGGACTGGGAGTGTGAAAGGCAGCGAGTCTTCTAAGACCCTCAATGCTGCCCGGTGCGGGGTTCCACCTCTAATTCACTTGGGGTTCACTGTCAAAATAATGAGGCAGGCGCTGGAAACTGGAAGACGAGAAAAAGGTTTATTTCTCATGAGGAGATCACGTCAACTGCAGACACCGGGATGTCTGAGGGAGGTGCTCTGCTGATAGCTCCTTTGGCTCTTCCTTTTATACAGGTTTTACACAATACATTTGTTTCATCAACATGGTTACACAAGCTTGGAGTCCCTGCCCCGGGCAGGTTGCCACCCAAGCCCAACAGTAATTCTCTTCCCACCCAGGTCAAACAGACAATCTTATCTTGCAGCTGGACCTTGCTTCAGGGTCTAAAAACATGTGAGACCGGCCAGATCTAAGAGTCCGTTCTGTTGATAAAAACAGGTCCCATTGTTGGTAAAAACAAGTCTTGCTGTTTGCAATGCAATAAATCATGTTCGCAAGAGTCTTTTTGGTATTTGGAACCTGTTTGTGTAACTAGTGCAGTGAGAGGTAGAGTGTCCAAGGGTTTGCCTGTAAACAGAGACGAAAGGAAAAACGAGTTTGTGGCAGCAAGTGGCGCTGAGGTTTGTTATGGCAATAGAGTTTATAGCCCCCAGCACACATACCAGGTCGGTCAGAGAGATGCTAGTAAGGGCAGGGTGAAACAAAGGTGACAGAGTACAAAATGGCTGCAATAGATTAAAATGACTGCAGCTTATGTGCACATAGAAATTTCCACCAGACAAAATGGCACAGGTAATGTTCACGATTGTCATTCTGCTTTTAACAAGAGTCACAGGGTGCTAGGCCCGTGGAGTACATAGCAGGTAGGGAGAAGGTGCAGATATGAAGGGGGAAAGGAGGGAAAACATTTGTTTTGAGGAAAAGACCCAGAGGGGGGTTAAATGGGGGTGCAGGTGGGGAGGAGGGGTGAGGAGGAGGGGTGAAGTGGAGGGGAAGGGGGAGTGGGTTTGGGGGTCAATGGTGCAGGGGATCTGGTGGCATATAGGCGGATGCCAAGGACTGCGTGGGATCAGGTGCAATGAGTGGGCCCCAGGCAGTGCATATTACCTGTGTTTGTGGGGTATCACAAATTATGGTAGTTGTGTGTTGATTCAGGAGGCGCTGGGTGTGCTGGGCTGGGGAAGGGGGATCTGGAGGGAAGGAGACGGACACGGGAAACCGGCAAGTTGGTTGGGGATGTCAAGTGGTCAGGGCGGGACACGAGGGAGAAAGGGAAAAGGCGGTGTGGTCAGGAGGCCAGCCAAGGACTTACATGTGGGCAATAAGCAGTATAATATGTACTGTATGGTGTACCGTTCATTGAGACAGGCGGGTTAGTAGGGGATGTCAAGGCGGTCAGGGCGGGACATGCGAGTAAAAGGGGAAGAAGCGGTGTGGCCGGGAGGCCCCCAAAAAGACTTACATGTAGGCAATGAACAGTATACTTTGTACTGTCCGGTGTGCTGTTCTTAAAAGTTCAGGAATACCTGATGTGGTGTTCCTGTGGAGTGAGAGACAGGAGTGACTACGAGCTGCTAGGGGGAGTGCGGGTGGGGGGTGAGGTGCTAAGGGTGGGTAAACTTACGTTTGAAGGACACAATTTGGAGAACGAAGGGTGGGCGGTAGGCAGAGGTGCAGTATTGGAGCCCCGAACTGCAGTTTGCCTCTGGCCTAATCAATGCGGAGTTAGTAAGGCAGGGTCGGAATGACCGATCCACTGCCATTGTCCCGTAAGAGATACCTGGAGCCGGGAAAAGAGCCGGTTGGCAAAATGCGATGCAGCACGCGCTACGAAATTCGTTTTGTTTATTAAATTGTTTACTTACCTCCAATTATCCATATTCCGGATTTTAGCACCCCTCACCCTGCCCCTCCCCCGCCCCGCCTTTCTGCCCCACCAGAACTCCCTCCACGAGCCATGGCTGGTGAATCCGATTGAGATATTGTTGCTTGAAACATATTTATATCCAGATCTCAATCTGGTCTACGGGTTATACTCCTGTTGTTTTCCCCAGTACTAATACAAAACATTAGTAATGCGGTCACATGGCACAAGCAGTCAACTGTTGAGGATGGCGTCCTCGCCCTACTTATATGAGAAGATGTACCTAACGTAAAACGGACCAACAAAGAAAGCAATAACGATACCCAAGACAAAAGAAAAAACATCACTTTGGTAACAAATGCTTTCGAATCACCATCCCTTGCCTGGGTTATTATCCCATCACCTACACAAGACACTGAGCATCTGCTGGCTTTCACAAAAACAAAATTCACTACAATGATTTCACTAAAATGCGGAAAATGTTCAAACAAAGTTTCTGCATATAAAATTTTTGACATTTCATTGGAGGCTAGAACAACCAAAGTTGATGATGAACTTGGTGCACAGCCATTATAACCCAAAACTAAGACACAGACCCACCTCCTTAACTTCTCACATTTCTGTTAAGTTGGTTACGTGTTACATATGTTCCTCTCTATTTGCCTATATTGATGCTATATTAGAAGTAACGCAAGAAACATCTTAGGTAAGAAATAACATCCAGTGCCTGATTTCACATATGCCACTGAAGTAACTGGGAAGCCTCGTCCCTGAAGCTAAAAAAATGCGACCAAATGACTATCTCCTAATTAACTCATTTGGCCCCACCTGCATGTAGGTCTAGGCTTCAAAATCTGCTGAACTGAATTTATAGTAGTGGACCCGGTTTAAAGACTGGTCTACTTCAAGACAAACCCTTCTTAGTCAAGGACCATCATGAATAAATCGGGACTCAAACTTGAAAACCCCTGTGCCAAAAAAAGCAGAAAACTAAAACACTGCCAATCTCAACCACCAGATACACGAAGTGCTACCTGACGACTGGGTGAAGGTACGTTCTAGTAAATAAAATACGGACATCGCCTAACTAAAAAGTGAGTGTGAAATTGAGTGAAAGGATAAAAATTGGGATTAAGATACAGACTTAGTATATACTATTTTCAAAATATAAAGAAGAGACCATCAGACATTTCAGAAAGCATGACCAAGACTGTGTTTTTTTTAAACAACTGCTTTACTGTAGCCATCTTTAGGCCACACGTCTGTACCACATCACCCAACACCTGTAATTCAATCCCTCTACTTTCATCAACTCTCTTTGTTGCAGTCCTTCAAACAACTCCATCTCTTAAGGCCTCTTCACATAAAATTGGAAGAATTTCTAAAAATAGTCAGCAAAATTCCTGTACACTCTATTAATAAATGTCCCTATTTGGCCCCAAAAGGCAGGCTGAGAACTGCCGCATAATGTGACCATTGTGCACAATTGCTATTCGCACTGTATTTGCATGGCTTTGCTTATCCCTGCTGGGGCTCATGTCTCTGAAATGTACTTCCTTGCCTGACCCACATCCTCATTCTTCACAACAGCACAGGATGATGGAAACAAATGCACCACAATTTACCTTGGGTACCAAGGCATCAGGGACAGCAGCCTCATCGTACCACGCAAACATTACTCAAAAAATTATTAATGTCCTAGGTCCTTGCTAGCTTTTATTAAAATTGCTAGTAATGCGATTTTTATTTACCCTAATCATAAAAAATGGCCTCTGAATGGATGCATTTGAAGTGGCTCCAGCCTAAAGCCTGGGTGAAGGCGGGGCTCCTGGCTTGCAAGCATAAGAGCAATCCATTTGATTGCAACTGCGTGAAACATGTCCCTGGCAAGCGGTTCAGCCATCAGACTCTCGGAAGCCAGAGGCTGCCTAAATATTGATTTGTGCTCCAGTGTGGATAACTCCGCAGTGTAGCAGCTTATATTTAATTCATCGCAAGACGAACAACATAGCAGAGCGCGAACTCGCCTGAATTATTTCACATTGCAGTACGTAAATCCACGAGTAATTTAAAATGTGCATGTCAGAGGTAATTTCTACTGCCAAACACGCAGGTGCCGTCTTTGAAAACAATCAGATCAAGTGCTCTCTGTAGGAACATGTTACACCTACCAACGAGCCAGGCTCTAATAAAGGCATCAACTGTGTTACTACTTGGCACCCTCCACAGAAGCTCAACCACAGAGCAGCCAAGAATTAACGAGCAGGGAATCTACTCTCGCCCAGATATTACGAATTGTCCCTCATGTGAATTATGACTAATTCACCCCGGTCGTATTTTAAACTTGGTTTCAGAAAGCAGCTTTATGTAAAAACTATTGTTACCAATTCTTTCAAATGTATAGAGAGCGGGCTTTGACTCCATCCACAGAACTATCCGGCTCACCTAATCCTAATGGCCGTTTAGTGTATCATTCCGGCTTCCACTGAAAAGCATGAAGCACTATTTTTACATTTGAAAAGTACACTAAATCATTAAAGTGTTTGTCACATTCAATTCAGAGAAAAACAATTGTTTGCTATTATCCCCCAGCAAAGTAAATAGGTCTGGCTTCAACATCCTAAACGGCATTTAAGCGTGTAATACTTGGAAATAGCATTCGTGCATGCGCCAGCACACTGACCCCAGATCGACTGGCTTTGCCAATCTTTGTTTTCTATGTAATCTGGTATTTTTTTTAGTTGTGATATTGTAGGGGGAAGGAAAAATGCAATTACCAATATGAATTAAGGCACTACAGGAAGTAGCGCCACTGGACGAGGGACAGCTTGGCTATTCTGCCGTCTAGATCACGAGCAGATGTTTTCACCCCGCCCCGACGTGGGGCCTTTTTTAAGGAAACAGAATTCAGATCTGCACTCCCAACAACCATATTTGATCACATCTGCCCTAACATGGGTATCATGATGAGCAAACAAAAAATCCCTAGTAAAAAAAAATTATTGGTGCAGAGAACCTTCTCACCGTCTTTGTTTATCGAACAGCAGCTTGCCTGCAGATTCGAGATATTAGTAATCGCCCTCTTAACGGAGAAACAAAGAGGATTCTCACGTTCCCTCCAAGCCTGGTGAAATATTCATGGTTTCGCTCAGCTTTCCCTACTTCCCGGGGCTATGATTACAGCAATATAAAACATGCTTGGAATAGACATCGAGATGAGAAGCAGCCAGCATTGCTCTGTTTTGCTTCCAA
Source organism: Lissotriton vulgaris (assembly GCF_964263255.1). NCBI lineage: Eukaryota > Metazoa > Chordata > Amphibia > Caudata > Salamandridae > Lissotriton > Lissotriton vulgaris. The sequence goes on along the minus strand of NC_141694.1, from coordinate 647,574,354 downwards.
GAAGCTACCAAGAAGCGAGCATGGTCTTTCTGGAGATTTTATGTTATTACCTGTGCCAGTGCTGTAAAGTTGTAAATGGGGATGTACCAGAACTCTCGACATAAGTGATAGGAAATAAGAACAAAAGAAGTCAACAGCAAGTAGACACATTTTAAGTGGGTTTCATGGCCATTGAAATAAATAAAACAGGACTTTAGAGGATGCCATCTCTGTTGGGGAATGCAAAATGGTGACCTGATCCAGCTATTGGGGTTGATTGCATCAAACACATGGCCCAGTGTGTAGGTGCTATCACACCTGGTAAATTCCAACGCCAAGGGGTCCTGAATTAAGCAAGTGCTTCACATAACATCTATTTCGAGCTTTTGGGAAATAACATGCAGATTTTGGTATTTAACATAACAAAAGCCGCATGGAACGTTAAATACCATATTGCTTTCACCCATTAAATTCCAGCAGGTTTGTGTTGTTGAAATTCTACAAAGGTTAAAGAATTTACAGCACCTTGCAATTACTAGGCATGGTAAATACCACCCAACTTGGATTTTCGACAACTGTGCATACAGTGGTTTTCTCAGGAGTTTGAAAATGCCAACTCGGCATGAAAGCCTACAAGTGTTAACCAAAGGGGACTCTATTCCACTGGAGGACTCCAGAAGGAACAATCACGTGCTTTTGACGGAGGAATATTCAGAGCAGGATACGCCTTGGAGTGAGGACACTCTAAATGTTCTGTACCAATAACAATGAGTTGATTTCACCAGTGATCTGTTAGTAGCAAATTTCTGTGACCACAATTCTAAAGAAAGAGGGACAAGGAGCTGATTGGAAATAGGTCCCGTACCGACGCTCCTGAAGGTAATGTAGAATACTAAAGATGGTACCAGTTCCTAATAGAAAGTGAAAGGACAGCAGTCTGTTATGGTTGCAAGTCAGGAAAGGGGTCTCCAAAGACAAGCAATGAGTGTGTAAGAGTGGGGAGTGGTACTCCTGTGTGTGTTGTGCCCTCACACACCCTTTCGGGTGTAAAGCATCATCATTGGGCACTGCTCCTCGTGGGGGTGGCGCTGCAGTCCCTCACGGGCCCTTCAGGAGGGCACTCTGATGGAGATCTTTTAGGAGTTGCCGCAGTTGGGCATGTTTGTGTGTGGGCCAAGTGGTGAGTGTAGGTGAAGATAAAATAACCTGTTGGTACCCCAATATATTTATCAGAGGGTCCTCAGGGTTAAGCTAAAATCTGGACGGGGATGGAGATGCACTTTATGCTAATAGAGAGGGGAGAAAACAGATAGATTCCCACTTCTCTCAACCCGTGTGAAAGTGTAATTGTGGTGTTAAAAGTGAGGGGTGGTTGACATGTTTCGTGCTGTGAGTTGGTCCCTAATGGATCCCAGAGCGCTTCATCAGGTCCGTAAATAGTGCTAGAGAGAGGGAGGAATCAGGGAAAGACGCCCTATATTCCTACCATACCTACGTTGAGGATGTGTAAACAAAATATGTTCAACACACGTCTTATTCGTGTACTCTGGTTCAAACCTGAAGGAGACATAAAAAGGGGAAGGAAAAACAGTACAAGGGTAAAGGTGTCGGTAAAAGGCACAATGGTCTGCTGAAAGTACTCATCAAGTTTATGGGAAACAGCACCATGCAATGACGTGACTAACGTTACTAGGGGCAGCGTAACGCGGCAATGGGAATGGAGATAATAGCTGTAAATCACTGTGAAATTGGGCTCAGTCTTAGACTGGAGTACGTGCTGATAGTGGATCTTATGGTAGGCTGGGGCTTGAAAAACCGCCAAAGTCAAAGGGTAAGACTACTCACATTGAATATATAAGGAAGGGTATGGAGTAGAACGATAAATATATTGTTGGCGATACATTGCTACGCTGATCAGATGTTTTAGTAGAAACCAAAACAATGACTGTGAAGCAGCATGGACGTTACTAAAAGCTCTGGAGGAACGGCACACGTCAAAGGGGGGGGTCTAGTGCTTAGTAAAAATGGAACGTATGCCGTGAAGCGGCAAGCGCGATACTAAAAGCTGCGACGGAAGGGCACAAATAAAAGAAGTGAGTGTAGGTAATACGGAGTCTAATGCTTAAATGTGGTCTATTGTGAAACAACAATGAAAGCATATCATACCCTCCCCTAAGTGGAGTAAAGCTTCTTCGGCGAGTAGCGGTCGAGTGGGGAGGGAGAGCTGCAATTAAAAAGTCAAAGAGAAAAACACGCTAGTACATTTCTCTCACTACAGCAAAAAGTGCTTATCTAGGGTTATCTTGAGATCCTGTCATGGCCAGCAGCGCTCAAAAAACATACTTAATACCCTCCAACCGAATCCTGGGGACCCAACAGCCTGCCCAGTCCGCCGGTAATGTGGTTTTGGGAGTGCCTGTAGATATAGTAGATGAAATCATCATATCGCCCGTCACAGGTTGTGCGCCCTGTGAGTACGGGAAAACAGGAGGACCACAGGGACTTTATTTCACTGGAGGACTTCAGAAGGAACAATCACGTGCTTTTGAGGGAGGAATATTCAGAGCAGGATAGTCCTTGGAGTGAGGACACTCTCAATGTTTTGTACCAATATCAATGAGTTGATTTCACCAGTGATTTGTTTCACCCTGGAATATATCTGTTAGTACCACATTTCTGCCTGCCTGGAAAAAAAATGTGGAGCTCCTTTTTTCTTTATCTTCAAGGTACTCACTTTCTATAATCAGTACCTTCAATGTGCCCTGTTTTCAGAAAAAATCTGAATTCTGTCTAATAGTGCACACACCTACTGTGGCGATGAACTGGCGATGAACTGAGCAGAACAGTCACCCCAAAATGGATCAATTTTCATCTAAACTAGCCAGAGAATGCCATCTATTGTGGGGCAAAAGCCCTCATTCTCGATAAATGCTTCTTCAATTTTTCTTTGCAGTGTTGTTTTGTGCAGCACCAGGTCAAGGTAGCAATTTTGATTAATCAAAGCCAATCCCAAAGCATAGATTCAAGGAGAAAGAACAGGGGATTCTTCTGGGTAACTTCAAAAATGATACAAAAATGTTCACTGTGGCAGTGTGAGCTGTGGCAATGATTCACAATACCTGGCTCAATAATTTGTACAAGGCAAAAGTCATCGACCTTGGCAGACTGATGAACCTTGGAACAGCAATCAGGTGGATTCTATTCAGATAAGTCCTGGCTACAGGTTCACAGAAGCATAGTGAAGAAGTGGCAATTGGTATTCAAGCAAAGAAACTTTAGAGAATGTCTTATACCTTCCTGTAGAGTTGTAGAAGGAACACTTCTGAACATTTTATGTACTCTTTAAAGGAATGGTACAGATCCTATGAAGAAATGTATTTTACCAATGGAACAGCTCATGTTCCATTCCTGTTTGTCCTCCCGTGATCTTTATGTCATAGCAAGTGATTAGTAATTAGAAATTAACAAAAACCATAGCTTCTAATGCACAAATCGTGCATTCATTATATTATTTCTATGAGTCAAGGAACCAGGCACGAAAGAGAAAGCAAGTGAAAAATGCCAAAATGGCCCAATTTAGTTTTTGCCTAAACATTTCTATCAAACCCCGAGACTTGTCAGGGGTGAATGAAAGGAATGGCAGGGAGCCTTCGAATGAAAGGGGCCAGCTAAAATATACTGACACACAACCACTCCATTCTTCACTCTGCAGCAAATCTGCCGATAACGGAAGAGTGCGAGAAAGTTGCGGCTCAGGCTACATGACAGACAATCTTTGTTTTCTTTTTTAACATCTTCAGCACACTAGAGGTAAAACTAAGCTCTAGAGATAAAAAAGTTCAGTATCTAAAAAATCCCCATTGGAAAATTGATAATAATAATATCACTGACGGAATAGCTGCCACAGAGACTGAGAATATGGAACCTAAATTTAAGGTCACCGGTGAGGGAAGTACTGGAAGGAGATCCTTTGCAAGGATGATTACTGATGAAGAGAACCTTCTCACCCTCAAGATATAAAGATGGCTGACTTCATATTTTGATGGTTAGTGGAATCAAAACAAATGGATTTCTTCTCATGTCCACCATTGCTGCAGTTGCCAGCTTGGAAAATGTGTTTCCTCAGATTCTGAAAAACGGAACTTTGGAGATGTTCCATTGCGCGTGCACGAGAAAGAGATATTAGAAGGCCTAAATTTTGCAAAAAGCTGATATATTCATAACATGTGAGAGGGAAGTTAGGCAGGTCCCTGGTGTGGAAGATAACATTAGACTGCCTGAGAAACAAAGCCTCCAGAAGTCCTTGTTGTTTGCACGCAGAGAACAGAGATGTGAGAGTTTCCACTGACTATTGAAGATCCAACAAAAGAACAAAGCAATGCGTTTTCTATTTTAGAATCTACAAGCGGATACTAGCAGACTCTCATGAATCCAGAAAGAGGGAAAACTGAATTGATTTGTCCACTTGGATTCTATGTATTGATATGTGTCTCCTAAGGCATATCAGATACCCTAGGGACATTCCAATGCTTAGTGGAAAAGATTGTCAATGGGAGCTATCAATCTTTTGGAGGCGCAGATGTATTTCTATGAAAGATTTGCATTTCAAAAGACTTAGGAAGAACATAAAAACAGATTACTGTGAGTGTTAGACTAAGTGTCGGTGACATATTCCATCAGCAGAGGGAATAGCTGCTAACCCTAGGAAAAGTAAAAGTCCTCATGACATGGACAAGATCAACAACCCTGAAGGAACAAAAAATGTTCTTACATTTTGTGGATACCAAAGAATCAATGCACCGTGACTTTTGGAAATATGCAAATCACTAACAAAGTTATCAAAAGGTTATCCACCTACCAGAAAGAAAATGACATTTGAAACAAACACCTGACACACCTCATTATTAAATGCAGTAACTTTTTGGTTTATTATGGACTGTATACTATCAACAAGATTTTAATAATTTAACCAGTTGACCCAAAAACTTATAACAGGCCAAGTATACCAAGAACCCTATATGTGGATGTAAGTCACGATGGACTACGGATGTGCTGTAACAAGAAAAAGGATGCAAGACCAGATTATTCCACAAACAGAGTATCACAGTTTGAAAGAACTATCCAACATAAACGTAGAAGGCCAAAGATGATCGCTGGGGATCTATGTTCACAATCAGAACTGATAACCTACTGCCATATGTGCAGAAGACAGCAAAACTCGATGCAACTGGGCGCAAATGGCTAGCTGCTTTATCCTTGCCCAAAATCCACCCACAGTATTGACTTCATAAGACTCAATCGAATGATAGATTGATGCTAATGGTTTATACAGGAAAAATGCATCCATATACATCTACAAAGAATTTGGCTTTACTATCTGAATAAGGAGTTATATCCTTCTGTAATATAATAACTGATCAGAAACAGAATAAATGTAATAATCAGCTATGCACCCTAGACAGTTTGGCAATAAAATCGAAAGCAGTAACAGATGTATACTGCAAAGCTGTATACCTCGAAATGACAGAACTACGTATCAAACAAGAACAGATGTCTGATCCAGGAATAACTAAACTGCTCAGTGCCAAGGAGAACAGACAACCAGCATAATCAGTGAAAAGACAATTTAAAAAAGCACGCATACTCTTAAGAGATGTCAAAAAATGTATTGATTCTTTGCACAAGATTCCTCTTTGGATAATCACCCTTTCAGGACTAAAGGAAAGAACTACATATTGTAAACAGGAAGCAGACTTTCGATGCTCCCCTTATGTATGTACATACATACATATTTATTCTCAAGCCCTCTCTCTCTCTCTCTTCTTCTCACTCTCTTTCACTGGGCAGTGGAGGCTGGGAAGATAGATTAGACTGCTTATTAGTTTAGACGTACTTCCCGGTTAGGTGTTCATTTTCGGGTTGACAGAGAAAGTATTTAAATCACTCATAGCAGCGTGGAAGCTATCTAGCAGCTATTCACTCTGTTGTATTGGTCGACTTCCTGTTAAGTTGGTCTTCCAGCTTTCTGTTCTTACACTATTTCCACCACTCTGGGGTACCCACATGCCCTTAGGCTACAGATTAGCAGAATTTTCACTGTTTCGGTTTTATATCTGGTTTAAAATTTCTTTGCTCCTCGGAGTCTTGGGATTCTCTCTAGGCCTATGCGGCGTTCACTGAGGTTCGCTATGCAGAACTCCGCGAAGTGACCAAAAACCTCTGCTGCGCTATGTGGAGTTCCGCATGCGGTGGAGTGCACTGGGTCTAGCCGTTCACGCTGATTTGTAGCGCAGGTGTTGGTCAAGTGTTGAAAAATCTGTGCGAACTGCACCATGCGTAGCACAACAGGGCGCTTCTTTCTGCGGCTCGGGTAGAGGTTCTACTAGAGCAGCAGCTTCCTCAACATGAACAGAAGTATTCTCAACCCGAGCGGTAGAGGCCATCCGCGACCGCCTTCATTGAGAAGTCTCACCAGGAGTTGGTCTGGAGCAAGGAAAAAACTCTGCTCTATGGAGAGGAGTTTTTTGGAACTCTGCGCGGTACGCAGAATGCAGAGTGGGGAAAACTCTGCAAATCTCAAAAGCAGAGCGGAATGTCACGCCCAGTCCTAGTTCTCTGCCAGTTCTTAGTTAGGGTGAAAGCTCATCAGTGCTTCATCCAATTTGGAGCTTGGTAAGTCATGAAACCTGCTTCCTGTGTAATATGTCTATGGATTATACTTAACTGGTCTTACATTTGTGCTACTTTTCTCGTGGTGTGCTAACAAACACCATGAGGGCTACTTATATGAAGACTCCGGGACTGAACCTTCTCACTCTGAAAGCGGCTCCGGTGTCTCTTTCCCTTCCCTTTTTAACCTCACATCTACGTTAGTTGTTTTTGCTAGGAAAACATCCTTTCGGAGAGCAGGTAGGATTTATATCATTTGGCAAAGCTTTATACGACCTTATGATGAAAACAGACATCTAGGAATAGACAAGACTCTTTAATAATAAAAATGAAATTCCATTGGCTATATGCGGAAAGAAATATGTAAGAATACAGCAAAAAATGTATTTGCTGCATAGAAAAAAACAGTACCCAGGCCAGCTGTACCTACTTGTAAAGTTCAGGATGAATGGACCTTGTGTACACTGACCGTGTATAGTTATAGATGAATCGTAACATTCTGGTGATCAAAGATCATATTTCCAGATATGCACAAGAAAAAAAGAAAAAGAAAAGAAAAAAGAAACGTACATGGTCGCGCCAGTCACCAGCCACTGCCTTTCCTCCACACAGGAACCAGGAAGCAAGCACCGAGGCCCCCAACCAATCACTATGCTGCAATGCAGCGTTGTGATTTGTCTGAGCACTGCGGTTCCGCGCTCAGATGGGGAATGGGAGCCTGGGCATGTTCTCCACCCAGGCTGTAATACAGCCTGGGTGGAGAACATGCAAAGTGTGCATGTAAGTTTGGCCGGCCCGAGAGGGCCGACCAAACCTATATGCGCACCTAAGGTGCAGCCACCACCCCTCCTCCCTGTGATACGGGGAGCCTGGCCCAATCGCTTCAACTGCAAACTCAATACAAAACATTAAATGATAATAATGTAGTGTTATTATCATGCAATTTTTTGTATTGAGTTTGCAACTGCAGCGGTGGGGCTACGCTCCTCTGCCTTAGCGGAGGAGCCACCGCTGATAAAAGGCACAACAGAAAAACTGTCAAATATTTTAAGTACTACAGTGGAACCTGTTCCAGCTGGACTGAAAGCAAAGCAAAAGCTGTTAAAGGCAAACAGAGAAGATTAAAGATCAGATAGAGGATGAGAATTCAAGACAGGATAATGAATCTGAGTCTATGTTTGTTGAGGTCTTTAAGACTTCAATGTACTGGAGCCACCAGCAATGGAAACCTTATTCACAGAATAGGCATGTGATAACCCAACTCACTATCTATGTAGGTAGATAGTGAGTCACCTGAACTGGGATTCCAATCAAAAATAGCTAACTTGTCTAACGAGCTTAAGTAAAAAAAAATGAATCTGAGGATGAAGTTCCTAAACTAATGTGAAAGATTGAGAGGGAAGTTAGGCATGCAACTTAGTATCATCACCTCAACACAGAACGTAAAACTGCATTTGGATTGTGCTGATCCAGCCATCCTTGGGCTGTTAAAACCTGAACACAGAAGGCAAGTGTTGGATTCTGCTGCACTTGCTCAACTTGGACTGCCAATCACCAAAAGCAGCTCACATTAGGAAATGCATAGGTATATTGTAAGTAGCCTCAATTCTCATCTGGGATCAGCATTATCAAGGAAAGACCCCGAGTTCAGCCCATGACCGGTTGCAATGTCAATGAACTTTTGGTCAGTAGATTGTCATGGACATAACACAGGGTCTTGCTACTGCAACTATGCCGCAGACAGGCCAGACTGCGATTTCCAAGTAAGAATGCTGCATTAAGAATATCTCAAGCCTCTTTTGTGGCCACTAGAGTTTCCACTGATTTACTTGCAGGAAATGTCATCGGAAGACAGAGAGGTGTTTGTTCATTGCTAGGATTAAAATGTTTCCCGTTCTGAGGATGGATATGACAACATCTTTTGTGAAGCTCAGTGAGGGGCAATATTGAGTGGTTCCGTAGGGAATTTTGGTTCTGTTTGTTATATAGATGAGTAGAAATACAATTTCTCCACTTCACTGGATGTTTTGAGTAGAAACAAAATCAGTCTTTGAATACCCTTGTTTATGTTGTAGTCGATATCTGCTATTAGTTGTTCTGGAAATTGTTTGAGGAGGTTTATGATTGAAACTTTTCATGGCAGCTTTGGAGAGATTTCTTAGATAATTAATGCTCCAAGAGTTTAGACCGTATCTCTCAGTGACAGTGGTGTGAAATGTGGGATCAGAGCCACAGCATAATGGATCTGCCTGCAGGTGAGTGGTGATGAATATGAGAGACAAAGGACTGGGCTGTGGGAATGAGTCCCCGTATGTCTACAGTTGGACAGAGTTATGTATTTAAAATGCAACCGGTAGCTGTTAATTAGTGTGGCAGAGTAGGCTGGCGAGTCTTCCCGGAGAGAACGATATCAAATGACTGCCCCTCAGCTAGGCCTCTTTTGAATTCACTCCTCCGCTCTTGTGAGTAGGGGCGTTCGGTTAGTCCTCTTTTAATTTCTGAATGGAGGAATTCCCTTTCCCTCTTTCTAAGGTGGGAGTCTTCAGGTAGACTTCTTTCTGTCTTTAGTTGGAGGAATTCCTCTTTCATTATCAAATTATCTGTGGGGAGAGTTTCTATCCTCCCAACAGTAACTACTGTCTGATGGTCTTCATACAGATCTTTTAGAGGAAAAGTCCTCTTTTTTTGCTGACTTGTGGGAGGGGGAAGCATCCCTCCTCCCATCAGCATCATTTTCTCCTGCGCCCAGGCTCCCATCCCTGGCCCATTAGTGCTCCTCACTTCCCAGTTTAACAAAATTGAGGAGGAACAGGAGAAATGTACAAATATGTGGCAGATAGGGCTGTTTCAAGAGCAGCGCCATTCCCGCCGTGAAGCACAATATTCAGGGCAAAGCAGTTCGGGCATAGGCACGCCGCATTCCATCCCTCCCCAACTGAGCATGGTTCCGTGAGTCAAGGTGGCGATGGAGCAGTGATTTAGTTGCTCAACTCCCTGCTATACTAGATTGAGGTACGTCAGGGATGTGTAAAGATCAGTCTTGGGCTAATAACAACTGAATGGCTAGATACCCTAAAAAAACTGTAAAGATTGGTTCACTTGTTGTCTGGAGCTGAGTCGGAACAAACTGTCTGTTTCAGGTTGCTTTCAGTGAATGACCTGAACATGTATTTTGAATTTACTGCCACTCCCAATTACACAATTATATTTGGTATACATTGGCTCCAGTGTCACTAGCAACCTAAATTGGAGACATAATCAATCGCTATGACAATAGCACAATATTGTTATACCCATTGTGTTAAAAAGGGTAGCCTTTAGGGACTTCAGGAAACTGCTGCAAAGATGAAAATGAATAGATGTGAGCACTATGGCGTCCTTATCTTCAGTTCTCAAACACGTTCTGGATTATCTTATGTGTTTGTCAAACCTCCAGAAAACTTGCTTCTACTGCACAGACCATACGATCCTGCTTCAGAGACTGACACCAATGCAGTAATACCATTTGGTAGAATATATTAATTGTAGGATGTAGAAAGGTAGACTGTCATTGAATATCTTAACAAGCATTTTCAATGTAATGGTTTCGCCTTTGGAAAAGTTTGAGCTATTGGCATTGTTATTGACAAATTTTTTATTTATGTCTTGGTTTAGAAAACAGATAAATAAATGGCATTGTCACTTACATTGTTATTAGCTTAATCTCTGCAGTCTCTAGAACTCCATAGCACTCCCTAGTTACTCTACACTCTCTAGCACTGTGCACTTCCTAGCACTCCCTAGCTTCCCTAGTAACTCGGCACCTCTTAGCACTCTGCACTTCCTAGCACTCCCTAGCTTCCTTAATAACTCCGCACCTCTTAGCACTCTGCACTTCCTAGCACTCCCTAGCTTCCCTAGTAACTCCGCACCTCTTAGCACTCTGCACTTCCTAGCACTCCCTAGCTTCCCTAGTAACTCCGCACCTCTTAGCACTCTGCACTTCCTGGCCCTCCCTAGCTTCCCTAGTAACTCCGCACCTCTTAGCACTCTGCCCTTCCTAGCACTCCCTAGCTTCCCTAGTAACTCCGCACCTCTTAGCACTCTGCACTTCCTAGCACTCCCTAGCTTCCCTAGTAACTCCGCACCTCTTAGCAGTCTGCACTTCCTAGCACTCCCTAGCTTCCCTAGTAACTCCGCACCTCTTAGCACTCTGCACTTCCTAGCACTCCCTAGCTTCCCTAGTAACTCCGCACCTCTTAGCACTCTGCACTTCCTATCACTCCCTAGTCACTCTGCACTCCCTAGTCACTCTGCACTCCCTAGTCACTCCCTAGTCACTCTGCACTCCCTAGTCACTCTGCACTCCCTAGTCACTCTGCACTCCCTAGTCACTCTGTGTTTTAGAATAAACATAACAGTACGTTGTGTGTATAGAGACATGCATAGCGTTAGTTGTGACGGAAATGGCCAAAGCCACAAAGGTTAAAAGGTTTTTGAAAAAACTCTAAATTGCTTTTAAATAGTATTTGTTATTGTTCTAGATTGTATAGAGGTTAGATTCAAAATCTGCTATTGTCTTTGCTTGCCTGACGATCTTAAGATGATAGGGTTTTCAATGTACTATAGCAACATACATGATTAGATATACTCATGCAATGCATTACGTGCAAGGGTACAGGTGAACGAAACCATAACGCCTGCGTTTACTTGGTGTTTATTTACTTAAGCCCAGGTGAATCTCCAAATGCCATTGTTGTGACGAATGGCTTGCCTATGCAAGTTATTCAGAAGCACAAATGTGTTACTTAATAAAAGAAGAATACACTATCACATCCTAATTAAGGACAGGGAAAGGTCTTTTGCAAAAATAGATTGCATTAGGTGCGATTCTAAAGAGTGACCGAAAACTGGAAAGTAAGAAGTTCCAGGTAAATAACTTTTGCATATATCATCCACATAACCATGAAAAAGATCTCACACAATCGGGCTCCTGAGCTATATATAGCGCCCAAAGATGCTAGACGTTCTGCACCACTACATGCATATCAGGAAGGAAGGAAGGGAAGAAAGAAGGATACAAGGATTGGGTAAACAAGCCGATTACAGGTGAAAGTCAGTAGACTCTGTAGACAGGGCAAGCTATGCAAGATATTTGATTAATCCATAATGGTGACAAAGCGGAGCAAAATTTGCTAGATCTGTCTGTAGACTTCGATAAAGCGGACTACATTCTGTTGATAAAGTGCCTAACAGATTAATATAGAAAAGGGGATGGTTTCAGCCCTTCCCGGACTGTGGTACCAGGGTAACATTCTAAAACAGCAAAATCAAGTTCTCAAGATAACATTTTGTTTAATATATAAAGCTTGCCATTATCAGAGCAGATTACATTGTTCAAATGTAGGGCTATGTGTGTCCTACATGGATGCAACAACTCATTCACACACTGTGAAAGGGCTGGGCCCAAAGCCCAATGTAGGTATCCGTATTATCTACAACTAGTCTTTGATAACAGTAGGCAAGGCCTAAAAAATGTCAAGGACAGCCCTATGTGGTAGAGAGAATTAGACATCCTAGAATGTTAGATTAAACTTGTACAACACAGTGCATGGTCTAACAGAACCTTGGCCGCTGAGAGTTTGCCACCTTCAGCCAATCCTGTTTTTAGAAACTATTAACACGTTGCACTGTGAAACTTCATGCTTTGCTTTTACCGTTCAAAGCAGGAGGTGAAAAAACAAACCGCATTCAAACTGAAGCAGGCTAAAAAGCCAAGCCCCATGTCATACCCAAAATGACATGGGACTCCAACCAGCTCTGAAGAGCTAATGTAACCAAATGACAGAGGCCGAAACTTTAAAGGACAGCTGTGATTATCCAGTAGCAGCTTATAAGTAATGCTTTTTGGAGCAGATTAAAGTGGACAACAACCCCAAAAACGCAGACTCACAATAGTATAGCGAATAAAAACATCAGTACTGACACAAAGGGCGCCTAAATGCCAATAGCTATCCAGGACCTACTAGGTATTAAGTTACCATGGCGTCACTGGCTTGCCAATTGGCCCTTACAGGAATGTTTCCTGCTACTTGCAGCCTTTCATTTATATGGCGAGAAAAGCAAACCAACAAGAATGAAAAAAATATCTACCGAGCCACTCACACCCGACACCCTTCAACTTCGAGCTGTGGTACAGAACAATGTGCAAATTAAATCCCATGCCATTTTACCTGGAATCTTCTTGTAGAACGGACATTGCTTCTTTCCTTTCTCCCCCTCAATGGCATCAGATTCCCGGAACCTCTTTGGCCACCCCCCTTGCTGCCCACCTCCTGGTGGCTTTGCACGGCCTCCATTGGTCTGAGGAGGTCCTAGCAGAGGGTCAGAGTCTCCCACCGACCCCCCGGCCTTGCACTTCCTCTGGCCTCGTCAGCTCTCGTTGGGGGTCCCTGCCGCTGGGCTGCCTGGCGCTTTCTGAGAGAGGCTTCTTCCCGGCACCTTCTCATCCTTGGCTTTGGGTTTCAGCCCAAAGAAGACCCCAATGTCCGTCTGCTTCAGAGTCTTGGACAGCACGGCGGCGGCACTGACGGCGGGCACACAGACCGAAGGCACTTTATTTTGGGGGGAGCTGAAAATACGCGGAGACTCTCTTGATGGAGTTAAAGGCACAAACTCTTCTTTTACGCAAACAGGCTCAGAAACTGCAAACGCTCTCCCAAATCCGACTGGGCTGCTACTTTCCTCCTGTTTGAAGCCGAAGGAGCTCCTCTGCTCGCGGAAGGCGCTGCTGCTGGCCCGGGTCTGGACAGGCATCTCCCCCGGGGACAGAAACGAGGCGCTGCTGGGCAGGTCTGAATGAAGCTGACTGGCGGTATCCGGCCCTTGAGTGTCCCAGTCCCCCTCATCAGACACAGGTGAGCTGAATCCTGTCCAATCAGCTTCCTCCTTGATGGTCACGCGCTCGGAGGGCAGTGATGGAGGACAGGTGTGCGGGGACACGCGGTAAGAGGTTTGGCTGAATGTAGTTTCTTCGGTTCCTCTGTTTATAGCACCTTCAGGCTGCTTCGCGCCGTGCTTGAGGGCACACGCCTCCTCTGCGGCGTGGTACCCATTGGCAATGCCCTGCTGTCTCGAGGTTCTGGTGGAGCAGCCTGCCTCCGCTTCACTGCAGTCCTCATCCGAGGAATGAGTGTAGAATAGCCTTTTCCGTAACCGCTGGACTTTCTCTGCTGTTCCTTCTTTGTCGCTGCAGAGCGGCGAGTAGGAGATATCTTCAGAGTCGGTAGAGGGCTGGGGCTTTTGAGTGTTTAGAGAGGGCTGGGCCCAGTCTGTATTGCCACAGTCCAGGCTGCCCGCGGCCACTGGTAGGATGTAGTTCTGCGTCGTGTCCCTGCTGTTTGGTTTATCGGTGGCGGGCACGGTCCCTGCCCGGCTTCGTGCCAGCTGGAAATGGGTGTACCGCCGGTAGTGAGAAGGGAAGGTTGAACAGCACAGCAGGCCATCCGGACACTCTGTAGAAAAGGAAAACAAGGAAAGGCACGGACAGCGGGAGGGGGGGCGGGAAAGACACGGACAGCGGGAGGGGGGTGGGGAAGACACGGACAGTGGGAGGGGGGGGGGCGGTAACCGGCAAATGGACAGCGGGAGGGGGGGGGGGCGGGAAGGGGCACACGGACAGCGGGGGGGGGGGCGGAATCAAAAACACTCACCTGGAACTGGACTTCCGGCGGCGGCGGTCGGCCGCGGAATGAGCTGGATGCCGAGACAAAAAAAAAAAACTCCCGCTACACAGAGGGAACGCCCAGGGAAAAAATCGCGGGAACGCCCACGAATCTGGTCCGTGAATGACGGACAGATCTCTGTTCCAATGGCTAGCCTCCATTTATGGAGCTAGCCAATGGAACAGAGGGCGGATTCAAGTCCCCCATACTGCAAAACTAAAGATTTCTCCTGGGGGCGGAGCTAGGAGCTCCGTGCCCTAGGCGAAACCTAAAAATGATATCACTACTGCTTTCATTGTACACTCCCATTCTCCAGCAGTAGCTCTCTTGTTTTTTGGTACCTAAAAACACAAGATCTTGTGTTATATATTCCAAAAATTTATGGATTGCATCTTTTTTTACAATATGAATCAATTTGTCATCATCTGTTTAGATGATATCTTGTTTTTTTTTAAGGTAAAAGATACAACATCAAAAGGATGTACATGAGAAGCACTTAGCAGACCTCGTTCACATTATCTATCTGTGAAACCAGAAAGGTGTAAAAATAATAAAGACTCTGTCAAGTATTTGGGGTTCGTAGTCATTACCACTAGATTATATATGGATCCCTAGAAAGTAGAAGCTTTCTTAAATTGGCCATTGCCATCTACAATTGAAAAGACCATGTCCTAGGGTTTTGAAACGTGTATAGGCCATTCATTCTAATGTTTTCCCAATATGCTTGTATTATAACGCCCCTTCTCGGATCAAAAAGCCAAAAGACCCTTCAAGATCTTAATGAAGACACTTACTTCCACTCCCATTCTTTTCCAACCACATACTCAGAATAAATCTGCTGTGTAGTCTAACCCTTTTCAAATAATTGTTAAACCGTACAACAGGATGGAAAGACACATCCAGTGCTTTACCTATCACACACTGTAATCTCTTATGAAAAGACGTATCCAATAAATGAAAGAAAATTGTTAGTTATAAAGCATGATTGTACTGAATGGAGACCCCTATTAAATGAAACCAAGAAGCCATTTGAAATCAGGACGGATCATCATAATTTATAGGAATTAGGAAGTGTTCACAATAGAAACAGCAGACAGGCAAGGTTGGCTAATTTTTCACCCAGAATTATTTAGATGTGACCTATATTCCTGAATCTTAGAATGTTGCTACTGGTGTTTTATTTAGACATTGGACAAAGGGTAAAGAACCAGAACAATGCAATATCATTCCAAACGCTAAGACTGTTGGATTGGTTCAGTCAGTCTTCAAGAAAATCAAAACATCCTTTACTGACAAATAAACCAAGCATCTATAGGAACTAAGAACTACGATACTGTTGACTTTAATCAATGGGATATACTTTGAGCAGAGAAATATAATCTTACCAACCAGTGAGCTATAAAAATAAGAGACTTGGCTCCATGGCTTTCCTGTAGCTGGCTGAGTCGAGCCACTTTGCTGCTTTTGTCTCAGTAGTTTTGGGGCCTACAGTGCAGAATGATATTGAAAAGTATGTTCAATTTTGTGCTGTTTGTGCTCAGAACAAGTCAACACAGAAGATACCATATGGATTATTACATATTGTGTCTGTACTTCCTGAACCGAAGTACACTTCAGTTCATCAATGACATAGCCCCATCTTCAGGTTACAATGCAATCAGGTTAATTGTTGATACCTTCTAAAAAATATCACATTGTTTTCTCCATGAAGGAACAGCCTGCAGCTACAGAATTGGGACATAGTTTCTTGAGTGACTTTTTTGTCTTTTCCCATTGTGATTAATTCACATTGCAGAACATCATATACTTCTGGTTGTTGGAAAGCCATTTGTCGTTTCTTAGCAATATCTCAAGTTCTAACCTCTGGATATCATCCACAGTCCAATGAAAAGAACAAGCACACTAATCAATCTTTAGAACAGTATGACGAATCAAGTACAAATCAAGGTCCACTGAACCACAGACGGAAACAGGGATCAATTGGCAGAGACTTACAAGTAGGTAAGAACTATGCACATTTTGTATTTTAGAACGTTTTTGAAATGCTTGTTTTTTTATAACTTGATACCATAGTGGAAAGCTCAAACTGTGAAAATAAAAAGCTATTTTTGGCAAGATTTTCACAAAGAAGGGTTAAATGCTGCTTTGAAGTATGCATAGTTGAACATTTTCAACTGGGCACCAATGCTGTGCTGAAAGCTATTTGTTATATACTGTAATATACATTAAATTAAGACTGGAAAGTCAAAACTCAAGATCAACCAGGCTATAAAAGAGAAAGTTTTGACTATTAATATTTAAACCTACATGGTGTATGTGTGTTCATGGCAAGGAAACATTGTTTAAACACAGAGAGAAATACACAGAAAAGAAGGCCTTTTCCTTAGAGGCAGCTCACAACTGCTGCCGTGCCTGGTTGGGATGTTGAAGAGGGTCGGGGGAGGCAAGATGGCGGCCGCGTAGGACGGCCGGGTAGCAGCTCGATTGAGGAGATGCAGGAATGAGAGTAGTATGACTCCGCAAACCTGTACTACGGCGCCACGGAGAGGGTAGAAACTGAATACCCAATTTAGCGGGAGACGCGAGACACGAGACGCGGGAGACGCGAGGTGCAAAGGGGATTGAAAACTCGGAATGCGCTAGAGGGAAAATCTGCCGTATGAGACTGACTTGCCTACGGCCGCTTAAGCGGCTGCTATTGGATTTGCTGCAGGTGGCGAGGAGGCTGAGAGGCGGGTCGGCTGTTGGGCTGCTGGCGGAGACTGCGGAGTTAGCAGAGATAGCTCTCACCAAACAAACGGTGCAGAGCTTACTGATGAAACGGAGCCGGCAGCGGAGCAGACAGCTCTGGTCAGCGGAATCTCGGCAATTAGAGACCCAACCGAACTGGCAAGCGAACTCGCATCAAAGTGCTGAGGGGAGGGTACCGAACGCCCTGGAGACCTCTACGGACCTGAACTTGGAGGATAATAACTGGGACAGCATTACATGCGGTAAGGAGCAGTTTGGGCTTGAGGAAAGGAGGAGGGAAATCATGGCTCCCAAGATTAGTGCAAGTGCCAAAGCCGCCGCAAGGATGAAGGCTGCAGCAGAGCTCGCGGATTCTATGGCAGAACTAGAGGGCAATAAGAGGAAGAAGCAAGTCTCCCTAGCAAAAAAAATGGTACAGCAGCAAGGGGGCAGTAAAGTAAACCTAGACTCTCAGGGCACCACCCCGATATCTGATATATTTCAAAAGTTGAGCAAAAATAAAGACTCTAAAGATCCTAATTTTGAGGCTATGCAGTCCACGGCAAAGACTGATGATGTCAATGATGCTGGGAGCCCCGATATCACAGGGGAGGTATCCCAAAATGCTACAGTTTCCATTGCACAGCCCAATACTGCCGGAAGCATAAAGGGGCGCGAGCAAGGGGGGATGGATCCTGCAGGGGGTCCAGCAGGGGATTCCGAGGTCAACGTATTGGCGATACCCCGAATATTAGAAGAGATTTTGGAGGATGATACCGGGGGAGACAGTAGTGACAAAAAGGAAGCCCCAAGTGAGGCATTCTTCTCAGTATCAGAGGGCGGTGAATGGTCGGAGGAAGAGGAAGACAGTCTGCATCAAGAAGTCAGTGGTTCAGATACTGACAGTGATTTGGAACAGGAAGAATTTAGCCCCTCGATAACCGCAGTGAAAGCCACAGTGGGAGCGAAAATACACTGTCAGAAAAGAGAACAACCGTTGACTAAACCAATCCCAGATAGCCCTGGAGGGGAATCGGCACAAATGTCCCTCCTGGAGGTCATACACCAGGAGATAATTGCACACAGGGAAGAAGCCCGACAGGAGAGCCGTAAGTCTCAGGCGGCAGTCAGAAAAATGCAAGGGGTGGTAAGGAAGCTGACTAAGGTGTGTGTGAACCTGGGAGAGCGGGTTACTAACCTGGAAGAGCGATTTGTTTCAACAGAAGCCGAGTCAGCGGCGGCGTCTAGCAAGGTAGATCTGCAGACAGAGCAGCTAACTGATATACAGTGGAAATTGGAGGCGTTGGAGAACAGATCGCGTCAGAATAATCTACGCATTCTGGGAATCCCTGAAGGGTCAGAGGATACAGACATGAAAGCATTTGTTGTCAAACTTTTTGAACATGCCTTTACCGATTTGAAAGATTGGGATTTCGCTAGGGAGGTTCAGAGGGCACACCGTATCCCTGCCAAAATCCACAAGAACGCGAAAGAGGGAGATAAGCCCAGAGCAATTTTAATTTTTCTGGGCAACTTCAATCTGAGGCAAGCAATTTCTGATAGGGCGAGACCTGATAAAAAAAAGACGGTTGATGGTTACTCTTTCTTTGTTCGCCCTGACTTTTGCCATATCACGGTGGAGAGACGCTGGAGATTACGGCAGATGATTAAACCGTTTCAGGATAAGGGTATGCAGGCATACCTGATAAACCCTGCCCAGCTGAAGATAATCAAAGACGGAAAAACATTATACTTTTCCTCCGAGGTTAAGGCCAAAGAATTCTTGATGTCGCAGGGGGTCTAGAAAATGCCTAGAATTGTTAAGCAATGATTGATATTAGTGTCTGATAATAATAATTGGGTTTATCATATCGGCAGTATCTAGACAAAAGTGAAGCCCTGTTAAGTTTAGGCAAAGTACACAGCAGGAACACAGAGTTTGGGGTGGAGTGTATTGTATATGGTGGGGGGTCGTAGGAACTTAAGATGGGATACAGGATTAAATCTCCTCAATCAGGGCTGCGAACCATCACGTGCACAGCCATTGGTCTGAGCGCCTCTGAAAAAGGGGGGTGTGTTAAAAAGGGGTTTCAAAGACAACCAGTAACCAGAGACCCTTTTATGTTGCCCGGCGGTATCGCCTCTATGACCCACCAATGTTAATCAATGAAGAAGCAGGCGCTGGAGACTGGAAGGCAGGAAACGAGGATTTTATTCTCTCCGGAGGAGAACACATCAATTCAGACAGCAAGTATCGTCACGAGGTGCTCTCTCCACATCTCTGAGGCCTGGCCTCTTATACTAGGGTTTATGACCTTTATTGCACATAACACATTCTCGCAACACTTTGGTACTTGGAAGAACATCCTCGGAATCTCCCCTTCGGACCCGTTCCCACATACATTTACAGTTGGATTCCCCACCCCGGTCACAACAGGTGATGGTTGTCGCACAGCAGGGCATTCCGCCGATTCACGGAATGCATGGGTTTGATCGGATCTCATAGGGTGGGGGCTTTGATCGGCTCGAGGGTCTTTTGATGGGGAGGGGAAGCTTCCTACTGTATGGGGTAATAAACAGCATCCGCAGGGCCAGGTGGCGACCTGGGAACAAGGAGGACAAACGGGGACACAGGAAAAAGGGGGGTTTTGCATCAAAAGGACCTGAGGCCATGAAAGGAATGAGGGAAGGTGTCGCGCTGGGAACAGGATGGGATTCTGTGGTGAAGCTGCGCTGAAGAGGGGTTTATGACCCAAGGCATGAGAGAGCGGGGGTGTTAGCGTGCGGGGGATGCTTGTGAGGTTAGGAGAGAGAGAGACGCGCTGGCTATCAGCGAGGGGCAGGGAGGCCATGGTGCTCAAAATGGCTGCCGCTTACGCGCACAAATGGGTTCGAAAAGGGGCAAGATGGCGCCGATAATGTTGACGTTTGTAGTCTAATCTTTAACAGTCCTCCCTTTTCAACATATCTTAGCCAGCTTGCTTACTCAATGTCAATCTTCATCAAATTCCTAACCTCGGCATCATATATTGCTCTCATATGCTCGTTTCCAAAGTCCACAGTCTTAGGGCAAATACAATTTACGCATAATGTACACAGAGGTGGTAGACATTGAATTCCTAAGCATAAACCGCATATTACAACCACAGGAATCAGGATAATGGTGAATAGTCTCCAGCCCCAGTTCTTAACGGTGCTCCAGAACCACCCACCAAGCGACCATTCTTCTTGTTCTTGGTGGACTTCTGAAGAGAGTCTATGAAGATGTTCGATGGCTTTGTACACTGAGGGTGAGTTGTCCGGTATGTACGTACAGCAGCTGGACCCAATAATGCGGCATGCCCCACCACGATCCGCAAGAACCACATCTAGGACAAGGCGGTTCTGGAGGGCCACCAAGCGGACCGCTTGAAGTTCAGCGGTGTTGTTAGCAAGGATACCAGCCGTGATGTTCATTGTTGTCTCAACTGCTTGAGTCAGATGTCGGATGGCACGGCTGTTTGCCATCGGGCCCCAGAGGGGGACAAGTCCTTTCATAGCATCGATGAACTGCGCTCCTGTTGAGTCGGCTTGTTCAATGTCCTTGGCTCGTTTTTGTCTGTGGTGATTTGCTGGTGCCACATAAGTCAGAGGAAGGATGAAGGAAATGAAACAAGTGCCCCCCCAGCCTTTGGGGAGCCAGGTGTAAGCCTTCGTGCCGCAGACGAAATACGTGTTTGGAGATGCCACAAAGGAAGGAGGGTCGGTGGAGTCCAGAGTTCTGGAAAACCGGCAAGCACTGTGGCCTACCAGTTGAGTCCCAAGCCCTTCCATGCACATGTGGCCGGTGACGTTGATGACTGACAGGGCCACAGTCAGAGTGGCAGCCGTTCGTTTTCGCAGGTAGGAGAAGGTGGTTCTGGTTGGATTATTGAACACTTGCATTTCAACTTGTTCTTTAGCAGGAATGTCCAAGTGGATTGTGTTGTCGGTGGTCTGCGGGCAGAAGTGTGTCTTTGTTCTGTTCCACCAGACCCCGTGGTAGAAATGCATTACGGTTTTGCTGGAGGTGGCATTGTCCTTAAAGCTTTCTTGCAGAAGCATCAGCCAAGCAAGACAGGAGCCGTGAACTGAGAAAGGTGAAGGGATGAATGGTATCGAGTGTCCAGTGGCGTGGGGTAGCAACCCACAGATCCAACAGTTGGTGGCATTTGTGGCAAGGTTGTGCTGGTGAAGTAGTTGTACGAAGGAGTTATTCCAAAATTCCTTTCGCCTCTCTCTGAGTTGGGGAGAGAGCGAAATCAGATAATGTTCCTTCATGGTGGTAGGCTGGACAGTGGTCAGGAATGTTTCGTGAGCAGGTGCATTTTCTTCCACAATCCAGAGTGTGGTCATGAGGAGAAAGCAGAAAAGGATTGTGATGAAGAGTGCAATAGTCTTTGGGCTATGGAGTCTGTCTGCTTTTGGGTTTCTGCGGTGGGTATTTCCTGTTGCCTTCATCATCTTCTTATTTGGCGCTTCCATCATCTTCTTATCTGGCGCTTCCATCATCTTCAAGGTGCTCGGTAGCGGGCAGAACCACAGACTTTGTTTCGCTTCTCTCCGGGTAACCCTTGGTAGTGTTTTAGGTCACCGTTCTGAGATTTAACTCAGTCCGTGGTCTACTTAGCCGAGGCTCCCTCCTTTCGACGCAGGAAATACCCTTCTTTCGATGGCACTGTGGGATCAGAGAATTTTGAAAGTTCAAGTGTTTCGGTATCAGGATAGCAGGATAGTGACGGTCGGTCCTTGTTCAGGAGCTCTTCTTGATTGTCGATGTTTTCGGTCGAGGTCAGGGTCGAGGAGATCTTCTTGCAGTGGTGTGCATGCAGCCAGTTGCGTTTTCCCTCCACCCGAAGTGCTGTTCGGGTGGTGATGAGGACTTGCCAGGGGCCCGTCCACCGGGGTTCCAGACTCTTGGCACGCTGGAAGTTCCGGATCAGGACGAAATCCCCAGGCTGGATGGTGTGTCCGGGACCCCTGGAAGTGTCAGGGATGGCATGCAGCACCTGTTGATGGATAACAGACAGTGTTTTAGTCAACTGGCATAAGTAATCAGACATTAGGACGTCCGGGACGTCATGAATGGAAGTTGGTTTCGGTGCAGACCAGACATTCATAGGCCGGCCGAATACAACCTCGTATGGCGTCAAGTGGTGTTTGGTGGGGGTGGAACGCATTGAAAGCAATGCCAGGGGGAGTGCGTCTGGCCATTTCAGTCCTGTGGTAGCTACTATTTTGGCCAATTTTAGTTTCAGTGTGGCGTTATGTCGTTCAACTAGTCCAGCAGATTGGGGGTGGAAGACTGCGTGGAACTTTTGTTTTACACCCAACCCCTTCAAAATGAGTTGGATAACTTCGGCTACGAAGTGGGGGCCATTGTCGCTCCACAAAATTCGACAAAGGCTGTAACGGGGGAAAAACTCCTTTAACAGTACTTTTGCTGTGGCCATAGCAGTGTTGTCACGGGTTGGGTATGCTTCCACCCATTTGCTAAATGCGCATACCACCACAAGTACATATTTCAGGCCTTGACATCTGTCTAGTTGGATGTAGTCCATCTGCAGGACTTCAAACGGGTGATTCGGGACCCCAAACCCTCCCCGGGGTACTACAGTTCCTTTCCCGGGATTGTGTTGCAGGCATATCAAACATTGCTGGACCAGGCGTTTGGCGGACTCTGTGATCTTATCATTGTGCCAAACTCTGGAGACAAGTTCAATCATGGGGGCTGATCCTATGTGGGCAGGGGAATGTGCCATAGTCAGTATGGGAATCAGATACGAGTCAGGTAGCAACCATTTGTTTGTGTCTTTTGTCCGCCAGCAGCCTTCGTCATCTTTCAACCCCACCCGTGTCCATTCGGTCAGTTCGTGTTGTGTGCTAGCCATTTGAATGTCTCTAATAGTGTCCCTAGCGTCAGACCATTTTTCTGCTTGTGACCTGGTCGCGTACATGCGTGTTGTCGTCCTATTTTCAGCTGTCGTTCGAGCAGTGATGTCGGCTAGTGCATTCCCCTGTCCAATAATGTCTGTCACCTTTTTGTGTGCCTGACATTTGATGACTGCAAGCTTTTTGGGGAGAAGGACGGCTTCGATCAAGGCGGAGACTAGATCCCCGTGCAAAATGGGGGTGCCGTGTGAGGTCAAGAATCCCCTCTCCCTCCAAAGGAGCCCAAAATGGTGAACCACCCCAAAGGCATACTGGCTGTCGGTGTAAATGTTTGCTGTGGTTCCTGCTGCTAGAATACAGGCTCGTGTCAGGGCAATCAGTTCCGCTGCCTGGGCAGATCGTTGTGTTATGCGGGCTGTCTCGACTACAGTTCGAGCCGTGGTGACTGCATAGGCAGCTGAAGTGGTGCCATCGGGGAGTTTGATGCAAGAACCGTCCACCCACAGCTCTCCGTCGGGGTTGGGAAAGGCCGTGTCTCTGAGGTCAACCCTACTTCTGGTCTGTTCGTCTGTGAGGGTCACACAGTCGTGTACAGGGTGCGCATTGGGATCGTTTTCTGGTAAGGGCAGCAGGGTTGCTGGGTTCAGTGTGGTGCATCTCTTCAGAGTGATGTGGGGTGCGAGCAGAGTCAGTTCGTATCCTGTCAGTCGTGCACTCGTCAGGTGTTGCGTTTTGGTTTGGTTGAGGAGGGTGTCAACTGCATGGGGTACCAGTACTGTGAGGGAATTCGAGAGCACGATCCCCTCACTCTGTCGGATAGAGATCGCAGCAGCAGCTACGGCTCGAAGGCAAGCAGGCAGGGCTCTAGCTACAGGGTCAAGAGTGGCTGAGAAGTAAGCGCATGGTCGTTGCTTTGAGCCGATGGACTGGGTCAGGACAGATAAAGCACACCCCTCCCTTTCGTGCGTGTAAAGGGAGAAGGGCTTTGTGTAATCGGGGGTACCCAACACAGGGGCCGAGCAGAGGGCATCTCGTAGTTGCATGAAAGAAGCCTGACACTCAGGGGTCCAAGGGAGTGGGAGAGGGATGTCCTTAGCTAGCAATGAAAGCAGTGGTTTTACTACAAGGCTAAAGTTGGGTAACC
This sequence comes from Lissotriton vulgaris, assembly GCF_964263255.1. Lineage (NCBI taxonomy): Eukaryota > Metazoa > Chordata > Amphibia > Caudata > Salamandridae > Lissotriton > Lissotriton vulgaris. The sequence goes on along the minus strand of NC_141694.1, from coordinate 647,550,219 downwards.
ACTGTCGACAGAAGGAGGTGAGGCCTAGTAGAGAGCGGACCTGTTTCTGGGTCTTAGGGACGGGGGTGTCGAGAATGGTTTGGATCCGGTCAGGAGTCAATTTCCTTCCGTCTTTGGACAAAAGGTGGCCTAGGTAAGTGACCTGGGGTTGGCAGAATTGCAACTTCTTCTTAGAGACCTTGTGGCCATTTTCTGCAAGGAAATGCAGGAGTTGAATGGTGGCTGTGACAGCTAGTGGAGTGGTGTCGGCTGCCAAGAGGATGTCATCGACATATTGTACTAACACCACTCCATCGGGTAACTGGACTTGATCCAGTTGTCTCTTGAGGGCCTGGCTGTAGATGCTAGGGCTTTCTGTGTAGCCCTGGGGTGCTCGGCAGAACCTATATGAGCGGGCTTTTAGGGTGAAACCGAAGAGATATCGGCTGTCTGGGTGGATGGGGATGGAAAAGAATGCGTTTTTGAGGTCAATGACAGTGAAGGTGGTGGCAGTGGAGGGAATCAAAGTCAGGATGGTGGTAATGTCCGAGACCACAGGGTACTGGGGTACCACCACTTTGTTGATCTCTCGAAGGTCAATGATGAAGCGGTATGCTTTCTCGTCTCCTTCTCCCTGTTTCTTAATGATGGGCAAGATTGGGCTGTTGCAAACGTTGCTAACTACTTCCTCTACCACTCCTGCGTCTATCAGTGATTGGATGATTTCTACCAATGCCTTCTCGCCCTCGGGCGATATCCGATATTGTGGAAGTTTTGGGAGTGTTGCATCTGGTCGAACAGTGATGTGCACTGGGTCAATCATCATGCGCCCTACATCCGAATCCGTTTTGGCCCACAGATACGGAGGCAGAGTGTCAAGCAGGGAAGTGTCAGCGTCGGTGATGGAAAACATGTGTCTGGGGGGGCAATGTCTAAGCAGAACAGGATTGTCATAAAGGAAAACTCGGACTCCATCTTGGGAACATCTAATCGTTGCTCGGAAGTGTTTCAATAAGTCGAGTCCCATAATTGCGTCAGGGCTATTGGAGGAAAGCAAAAACGTAGTGTCAGTGGTGTTGTTTTCTAAGTCAAAGAGGATTGGGGCGGACAAAGGGTTAGTGGAGGGCGTCCCATCGAAACCTGTCGATGTTATTAGTGAGCCAGACAAGGGTGCCCTTGGAATCAGTCGTTTAGATAATGCACTACGTGTTGCGCCAGTGTCTACCAGGAATGGTGACTTTGTACCCAAGACCTTAGCAGTGACATAAGGGCCTTGCTGGTCAACATGGAGCTCGACTGGATCCCTCCCTTGCCCTAGGCAGTCCTATGCAAAGTCATGAACATCATCGTAGTCAGATTGCTGGCATTGGTTCTGTCGGGGTCGATCAAATGTGTTTGGCCTACTTGATCTATCATTAGTTGCGTTGTTTGGGGGCCCTCGCTGTGGTCCCCTATTTCTTGGTTCGTTTGCTGGATCTCTAGGATCTCTATTTCTGGTGAGTTCCAAAAGAACTGGGCACTGAGATTTCCAGTGGCCCGATCCTTTACAGAAGGCACACTGCTCCTCTCTAATGTCTGTACGTCCAATGTGGGGAGTCGAAGTACGGTCTTTGGGAGGTGCAGTTTTAGGGACGTTCATCTGATGGTTTCCCCGGTATTGGTCTCGTCCCAGAGTCACCCCTTGCAGTTGAGCCATCATCACCCTCTCCTTTAATTCTTTCTTCTTTCTCTCTGTTGTTCTATCGCTTTCGTTTTTCTGATGTTCATAATATTGGGCCATCTGGAGGATAGCCGTAGGTTTGGAGGCTGCCCAACTACTTTCGCTGGCCTGTAGTTTCTGTGAGACCTCCGGTGATAAGCCCTTAACGTAATTCTGGACGAACAGATGGTGTCCGGTTGCAGTGGTCAGGTCCTGGCCACTGTAATCGGAGAACACCGTTTCAAACCGGGAGAAGTATTCCGATACATCCTCCTGAGGTTTCTGGCGACAAGCCGTTACTATCGACCAGTCCACTTTCTTTTCTGGGATCAGGGTTTTTAATTTCTGTACGATTTTATCCGGGAGGTCTAAAATGGCTTTCAAAGGCTTTTGTCCGGGTTCTCGTTGTCTGTCTATGCCATCGAGTTGTGACCAGTTATGTCCAAACAGCTCAGAGTGGTCGACTTTCCGGATTTGCTTCCACACATCAGCTGGTAGACATAACCCGAAAAACAAGTCGATGTCAGCTAGAGTCATAATCGTTGATCCTAGGGCCGTACCCAACTCAGTATAGAAGGCAGTGGGGTTTTTACGTAGGTCAGGCAGAGATTTCCGGAAGGTCAGAATCTCTTGCCGGTCCCATGGTTGGTAGACCCAATTGTACACTACCCTTCCCTTTGCATCTTTGTTGTTTGCGTCATCGTGAGTCCCTTCACCTCGTGGAGGAACCCAGTAAGGGGCAGCCTCTCGTATCGGCATCATGGTGTTAGGTCGTTCAGTTTGTGGGTCGGTTGCTACGGATGTAGTGGATTTGATTTTCGGCTTTTGTTCAGTGAGGTGGCGGAAAACCTCAAGCGTACGCGCAAGGAGGTCCGTCACATCACTCTCACTCTCATCCCCGATATCGACCTTCCGGTACAGAGTCGTTAGGCTCTGGGGACCTTTTTCTTGATATCGGTCCTCGTATGCGTTTAAGACGTGGTAACACAGTTGTACAGTAAAGTGTTGTCTGTGACTCCCTGTATAAGAATTAAACACATCCGTGACGGACTCTTCATCTTCCCTCTTCTCTACCAGTATCTTTGCTATCTTGTCGACCCCTGCTCGTTCATGTTTGCTTAGTCTATATGTTCTAGCAGGACCAACCCTTCGGGCTTCTGGGTCGCCCAACGTTGTCGTTTGCGTAGCATCTAATACAAGGAGTTCAGCCGGCACAGAGGCCATGGGGGCTGAAGCCGTGGTGCTACTCTCGCTTGTACCTGGGGGTAGTGGGTGCTGGGCTAAGGGTTGGGAAGGGGCATATGGAGGGGGCATGTGGATGATCGGAGGACCTAGCAGTAGATCATCGTTGGTTCGCTGTTTCGAGTGTAATTCAGGGTAGAGCGTGGAGGGTGTTCTAACCAGACACTGGCTTGATGTTTCTATTTCTAGCTTCTGTTTGGTATCCTCTCTTTCTTTTATCTCTTTCTCTAGTTTCTGGGCCGCTAGGTGGGCTGCTTTCCGCAGCTCTTTTCCCAACCTACTCTCAGTTCTCTTTTTGCGTTGTTCGGCTTCTTTTCGCCACATGCCGAAGCTGTCAAGCATAGTGGGCGTCGTCTTGTTTTTACCAAGGGCTGTTTCTAGTGCGATTATTCTATCGTTTTCGAAGGATCCTATCAGTGGCCATTGACTTTCTCGATCCTTTTTCGTATATTTATGCCACAGCTGGCTATAGGCTATAGCGACTAATCCATGCTTCGTGAACATGTCCTTATTAGGGGTGCCTTCCAGTGGAGCCGGATGGTTCATCTCTAATAAGCGGTCCGGGCTAAACAGGCTACTAACCAGTGGGGAGAAGACAGGCATGACGGATCACAATGGGATAATAGTCAGCACTACCTATCTTATCGCTGCGTGCAAAGACTAGACAGAATATTTCTATTCTACGTTGTTTGCACGTAGTGAATACCTCATGAACCAATCTTGAGCAATCAATGTTAGGTCAAAAATAAAAAATCAATATGGTCAATGGGGAGAATAAGTAGGCTCGCAAAGGTTCGCGTCACCTACCCTTTCACTATCTGCAAAGAGGGGACCTATTCTTCCCTGTTTGCAGACAGAGAATCTCCAGAAAACAATCTATAACAGTTAATCAATGGGGGGAGGGGCAATTGTTCAATGGGGGAGAAAGATAGGTCCGACGGATGCGTACCTATCCTTCGCGGTCTATAAAGGGAGAGCCTGTTGTTTCTCCGTTTGCAGACAGCGAATCTCCAAATAAATTAACAAAAAGTAATACTAGTATTTTCTCATCAATTATCAATCACTTTCAATTATCAATCACTTTCAATTATCAATCACTTTCGCAATTCGTCGTGTTTACACGACCTTACCAGGACCGCATGGACAGTTTCTTGTCTTCCGAATCCAGCGCCCGATCGTCCTCTTCTCTTCGTAATCCACGTGGCACTCCTGATGGTTCCCAGTCAGGACCGTAGATCACTCGAGAGAGGTCTGTTCGGAACCACTGAAGTTCGGATGATCGGCTGTCAGACGAGGGTCTATCGGACAGGGTACCTTCCGATCGTTGCAGTCGTTCACTCTGTCGTCAGGACCTCTCCCACTGGATCCACGAGTCGCTGATGGGCCCCACGTTTGGGACGCCAATTGTTAAAAAGGGGTTTCAAAGACAACCAGTAACCAGAGACCCTTTTATGTTGCCCGGCGGTATCGCCTCTATGACCCACCAATGTTAATCAATGAAGAAGCAGGCGCTGGAGACTGGAAGGCAGGAAACGAGGATTTTATTCTCTCCAGAGGAGAACACATCAATTCAGACAGCAAGTATCGTCACGAGGTGCTCTCTCCACATCTCTGAGGCCTGGCCTCTTATACTAGGGTTTATGACCTTTATTGCACATAACACATTCTCGCAACACTTTGGTACTTGGAAGAACATCCTCGGAATCTCCCCTTCGGACCCGTTCCCACATACATTTACAGTTGGATTCCCCACCCCGGTCACAACAGGTGATGGTTGTCGCACAGCAGGGCATTCCGCCGATTCACGGAATGCATGGGTTTGATCGGATCTCATAGGGTGGGGGCTTTGATCGGCTCGAGGGTCTTTTGATGGGGAGGGGAAGCTTCCTACTGTATGGGGTAATAAACAGCATCCGCAGGGCCAGGTGGCGACCTGGGAACAAGGAGGACAAACGGGGACACAGGAAAAAGGGGGGTTTTGCATCAAAAGGACCTGAGGCCATGAAAGGAATGAGGGAAGGTGTCGCGCTGGGAACAGGATGGGATTCTGTGGTGAAGCTGCGCTGAAGAGGGGTTTATGACCCAAGGCATGAGAGAGCGGGGGTTGTTAGCGTGCGGGGGATGCTTGTGAGGTTAGGAGAGAGAGAGACGCGCTGGCTATCAGCGAGGGGCAGGGAGGCCATGGTGCTCAAAATGGCTGCCGCTTACGCGCACGAATGGGTTCGAAAAGGGGCAAGATGGCGCCGATAATGTTGACGTTTGTAGTCTAATCTTTAACAGGTGGGTGAGGGGGAGCTCCGGCTGGGAGCTGGGCAAGGGGAGGGAGAGGGAGCAGGGGGAGGGGTAGGGGGTTGAGGGGGGAAAAGGGTGGATTAAAAAAAGAAAAACAATGAGATGGAAATGAATATGACTTGGGCTGGTATTAGATTCATGGTTAACAGACAATGTAGGAAATGTAAACGTGTCAATAATGTCAGACATTAGGATTTGCACTATTAATGTAGGTGGTCTAAACAACTGGAAGAAACGGCAAAGATTGAGTCACTTGGTCAAATCAAATAATATAGAAATAGTGTGCATTCAGGAAACCCATATACCCTGGGCTAAAAGGAAGCTGCTGGAGATGCATGGGTATACCATGATTGGATGTTCATCGCAATCATCTATGATTAGAGGTGTGGCTATTTTAGAAAAAAGTAATCTGGGTGGAGTGAAACGCAGTAAAACTGATGGGTCTGGTAGGTGGGTCCTAGTGGAATTGTACTTGGGATTTACATTGTGTGTGATATATGGCCCAAATGAAGACGACCCAATGGTTTATGATAAACTGGAAGAAGAGTTGGCTAATTTGACCACCCCGATGATAGTATGTGGGGATATGAATATTTCAGCGGACTGGCAACAGGGAAGTAGATATATAGGTCGTAAACGTAAAGTAAATAGAGCTCTCGGCTCCTTAATTCAGTCTCATGGCTTGGTGGAGGTATGGGGAGAAAAAGTGCCTGGGGATCTAGGGTATACATATTTTTCCCACCCGGCACAGAAATATTCTAAATTGGATTATTTTTTTGTGACAATGGGGGAAATTGGCAAGGTTAAAATAGTCAAATTACCAAGAATAGTCTCTGATCACAACCCCCTGATATTGACGTATAAGGTTCCCAATATGCAGAGGAAAACATCTAGATGGACCTTTGAAAGGAAACTATTAAATGATGAAAGGTTTGTAAATCATATTAAAAAGTGGGCGAAGGAATTTTTTGAGTTTAATAGATATAGTGCTTCCAGAAATGGAGTTTGGGAATCCTTTAAGGCTGCATTAAGGGGTGAGACGATTAGCTGTGCAGCCAAATTAAGGAAAGAGGATAAAAGTAAAGCGGAAAAACTCATATCAGACTTAGCAGAGGTAGAGAGATGTCATATAGAGGAAATAGTTTCAGGCAAAGATAGTGGGGAAACTGTTAGAAACATGGCTCGGATCAAGAGCGAGATCTTAAAAATAATCACGCAGAAGGAGATATGTGAATATCAAACACATAGAGCGAGGAGGTATGAGACAGGCGAACAAGCTGGAAGAGCATTAGCGCTGCGCATTAGGCAAGAAACAAATCGTAATAAAATTGGTAAGATCAAGTATAACGGGGTAGAATATACAGACCCAAAAGCAATAATGGATGTATTTCAGAAATTCTATCAGAAACTGTACGATCAGGAGCCAGGGGTGGTACCACCCTTGCAAGATCAGGGACCCCCATGCCCAAGGGTGGAGGAGGAGGATAAGGTACAATTGGATTTGGATATAACAGCAGAGGAGATAAAGATTGCACTGAATGAACTGGCAGCGGGTAAAGCGGCAGGCCCAGATGGCTTACCAATAGAGGTTTATAGGGTTTTAGGAGAGGAAATTCTTCCTTTGCTTGAAGATCTATTTAATGGAGTAATCTGTTCTGGTAAGGTCCCGGATACATGGAAACAGACCAATATCGTAATATTCCATAAGAAGGGAAAACCGGAGGAGAATCCCGGCTCATATCGGCCGATTTCGCTGATAAATGCGGATGCCAAACTTTATTCCAAAGTATGGGCGAAAAGGCTAGGAAGGATTATTGGTCAACTTGTTTCACCCTGGCAGCATGGGTTTGTCCCAGGGAGAGGTACCACGGAACACACAGCGCGGGCAATCTCGTTATTTGATGCAATGGCTGCTGTGGGTGGAGATATGGCCATGATCCTTTTAGATGCCGAAAAGGCTTTCGACCGTGTGGTCTGGGATTTTATGTGGGATGTATTGGCCAGAAGGGGCTTTGGGGAGAAATGCAGGAAAGCAATTAAAGCTATGTATATGGATCCTTTAGCCAGAATCCCCTCAATGGGACTACAATCGGAAGAGGTGGTGATTAGAAGAGGCACCCGTCAAGGATGCCCCTGTTCTCCTATATTCTTTTCACTCTATATTGACCCGTTAATTAGGAAGATTCTTGCTTCTGATAAAATAATCCCTGTTATAACTTACGGACATACTACCAAGTTATTGGTGTATGCGGATGATCTGGCAATCGTTACCACTAATCCACAAACGGCAATACTGGAATTAAGCCATTTGGCTCAGGAGTTCGGGATGTACTCTGGTTATAAGCTCAACACGGAAAAAACAATAATAATTTGTACAAAGAACATTCAACAACGAACTGGACAGAGTCCATATTATAGACCTGATAAAAATAGCACCAGTAATGCTGTGGTTCAAGATTTGGACATGTGAGGATACAGGGTTCAATAGGGAAGTAATTAATGACTGTTTAACCTACTCTGCGTCTACCAAACAACCATGGCTAGCTTATGTGAAAAAGTTTTTTCTTTCTATTGGTAAACCAGATCTTTATTCAAACCCCACAACATGCTCACAAATATCAAAAAAATCTTTAAAAATGGCGTGTTTAGACTTACTGGCGGAACGAAGATGGTACTTAGACGGGCACAAATCTACCATAGTAGCTCATCGTAACATCTTACACGGTCCGGGTATCCATGCTTATTTAGCACCAATCTACTCGTGTTACCATAGAATGCTCCTGACCCGAATGAGGACGGAGTCGTTCTATAGGCTTGTATCCTTCCCCATTACAAACGATTGGTCTGTAATTATGGAAAATTGCCCGTGTGATGACTTATCCAGACAGTCAAATTTACATTGTATATTCTTTTGTAAGTATTATGAGTGGGGGAGAAAAAGATACCTGTTACCACTGCTAAAGTCATGGGGTGTAAGAACCTGTAAAACTGCACTGTTTAGATTATATATGCTGCAAGATGAAGTTACCATAGTGACAGCGATAAAATTCCTGGCGTTTACCGTAAAATGCAGGGGGTCCATGGGAAATGTATAGGACTTCTTGGATAAACACAAAACTGAAAACTCGTATTATAATGTTCCTTATAAACACCGGATAATACGTATACAGCAGTAGACTGTATGAACTCCAAGAGTCTTGTAAATTAATTTTAGAACCTTTATGTACGCAATTTAATGAATTTGATCTATTTTATCTATTTTATCCTGATGATATGTTTTATTGTAAGAAATTTTGTATATGAGAAAAGTCGTTTAGTCTGTTTTTTGCCTTGTATTTGTATGTTATGCTTTTATGGTTTTTTGTCAAAATACCGAATAAAGCTATCTTGAATTGAATTGAATTGGGATCAAAGGTATGTGGATTCCGCGGTCTATCTGGGAGTGAAAATCAATGCAAATGTAGGTAAAATCATACAGGAAAATTACGTGCCCTTACTTACATTAATAGACAAAGAATTGAGAAGAATCGATGTACTACATCTGTCTTTGATCGGAAGGGTGAATGTATTGAAAATGTCAATGTTTCCAAAATTACTGTATTTATTCCGTGCCATACCGCTACTCGTTGAAGAGGGTTTGATGAAAAAAATGGAAGGAGTGTTTTCACAATTTCTATGGCAATATGGAAAAATTCGGAGATCATTAGCTCGACTCTCTGCACCACTAGAGGGAGGAGGGTTATCTGCACGTAATTTAAGGTTATATCACTGGTTCTGTTTAATGCTGCATATGAATTATTTATTGAATTATGATGCTCTAGAGATGCCGCCTGGATCCCACAGAATCCCCACAATATATGAATTATTAATTGGAGAAAGGGCTATGGGGATTTTAACACGAGAAATCAATGTCTTGTATTTTAAAAGGAGCAAAAGCAAAGTGATGTTAAGTGCGTGGGGTACATGGAAGGCGATTCTGAAATTTCTCAAGATCCCTAAGATCAATGGTACAGTAGATCTTTGGAGCTCAAGCCCATTCTTTCATCTAGGACAGAATAGGAATAGCGGCATATGGAAGAGGTTGGGCATTAGATGTCTGGGGGATGTCATGTGCAAGGATGAATTATTAGGGTTTGATGTTTTGCAACAAAAATTTGGTATCCCTACGAACCACTGGCTTTTATATAAACAATTAGAACAAACAGTGAAGTCACTAAGACCTAGGGTTTCTATTCAGGAGTTAAACCCGATTGTGAAATACATAATGAATGGGGGCAAGAAGATTAAAATAGGGTATAGATATCTTCTACAGGGCTTGGGAGAGGACATTGGACAAATAGAAACTGCCTGGGCGCAAAGAATTGGGGACCCAGATATAGATGTAGATTATGCTCTGGCATTGAATAGAAAAGTACTAAGAGCAACTAATTTAAAAGCGCAGCATTATAAGACGGTGTTTAACCTTTACTATACTCCTGCTAAGCTGTTTCAATGGGGTAAAAGAGACACTGATAGGTGTCCAAGGTGTAATCAAGGCCCGGCGGATTTATTGCATATGTTTTATTCTTGTCAGAATCTTACGCCAGTTTTAACAGAAATGGAAAAGTTTTTATCGGGGCTGCTAGAGCGTCAAATTCCTCTATCCCCTACTACTGTTTTGATTGGCAGGGATGAAAACCTTATAATCGAATAAGAAGCCGAAGCTTTTATCTTTCTGTGTGTGGCTGTTTTTAGAATTTTAATTGCGGCGGCCTGGAAAGATCCGATAGCTCCCACTTTTCAGATGTGGCTTACGAGATTGCTGGGGACTCATAATATTGAGGAATGCCTATATAGCTTTAAAGGTAAAAGGAGGAAAGATTACGGTAAAAGGATATGGGCTCCTCTTAGTAACTGGAGAAAAATGAGATGAATAATCTGAACAGTCCTTGAGTCTCCTCTATCGTTCTGGAATGTAACTTTTTCCTATGAGGCTAGTCTTGTGACAAGTTTTTGGATGACTGCTAAGTTCTGGAAGATGTAGAAGATGTATATGTATATTTTTATTAGTAATGTCTGATTTTACCATTTTCTTATCCAGCTGATATCTGTAAATGTGTCTTTTTTTTGTATATTCTGATCCATCTCAAATAAAAAATAAAAAAAAGAGAAATACACAGAAAAGATTAGAAGATGTGCATAACAGCAAATGTGTGTTAATACATTGACTGAACTATAAAATGGCAATTAAAGTAATAAGTTGGCACATATAGTATTTTAGAGCAGTTGAAATTTATAAACTGTTTACTTTTATTTTCTCAACAATGCTAGTGAATTGAAATATGTATTTATATGTTCTTTAAATATGTTTTGTGATTTTAAATATTAATGTTTACTCTGCTGCTATTTCTGCTTACAGTGTTATTTAAAAGAGACTTGCCAATTTTTGCATATGCATTTGTGCACAATCTTCAATATTGTTTAGAGTCACATCACTGTGGATGAAGGCATGAGATATTTAGAATCCTCCTGCTTTACAAGCGCTCATGCTATGTGCAGAATTTACCCTCTTAACCTCTTTGCTGCTAGGCCTCCCCCCCACCCCCTCCCCGCTCTAAGCATTTTTTGGCTATTTGGGGTAGTTCACACTTTGGGCCCTGTAACGTTTTGTCTAAATAAGTGTCCATGTCAATTTTGCACACTTGTCTTTTAACTTCCTGGGGATCCTAAAGGTACCCAGGGTTTGTAGATTCCCTAGGAGGGGACCGAGAAATTGGCTAAACTACAGGTACATTTTGGTTATTTTGGAAAAAAATGAGAAAAAAGTGCTGCAGAAGAAAGTGTCTGATTTTTTCCCTGCAAATTGTATCAACAAAGGATTTGCAGTGTTAAAATCACCACCTTTGTCGGAGAACCAAAAGTTTCTACACAGTTATGGGATTTTACTGGGACATAGCCTTTTTTTCCTATTTTTGGTGCTTTCAACCTCCTTCCAGTTAGTGTTAGAATTGGGTGTGAAACCAATAATGGATCCCACGTAGCTATACATTTCTGAAAAGAAGACAACATTCTGAATTCAGCAAGAGGTCATTTGTGTAGATCCTTCAAGGTTTTTCCTGTAGAAAGTAACAGTTCAAATACAAAAATATTGAAATTGAGTTGGAAAAAACACAGCCATTTGTGCCTACTTTTTTACCTGTAACATCTTCTAAGTATGGCAGATTTTTTAAAGCAATATACCGTTACATCTGTTGGACCCTTCTGGCTTCGGGGATATATAGGACTTGTAGATTCAGAAAAACCTGAGCTACCCAGAGCCACTTACTGAGCTGCACCATGCAATGTTTTTTCGTTGTGTTTCGGACATAATTTGGTAAAATATAAAGACTGATAATAGGTATCAAGGAAACCTATGCATTTCCGAAATGGGAACAACATTCTGGGCAGCCTAACCCCTAAATAATGTCAAAATTGTCACTGGTGTCTAGTGGCAGATCGGGTTGTTGCCCATATCTGCCCACAAGGGGGGGGGGGGCAGGAAGACTGTGCCCATTTTGTTGGTCGGGGGAGTTGGGGGCATTAGCCCCCACTACTGCACAAGGAAATACATTTTTCCCTGGTGCCAAATGACCTTCTGCCACCCCTGGTGTGGGGGGGGGGGAGAGAGAGAGAGATTGGAGGCTATTGCTGTGATATGCTACCCGGGGTGGGGAGGGGGAGGTCGGAAAGAGTGTGCCCCTTTTTTATGGGGGCGGGAGCATTGGCAAGCCTACTCTGGGCAGCCCCCACCCCTACACTAAGACAATAATAGTCCCTAGTGCCAGAGGGCTTTCTGCCCCCTCCAGGGGGCAGATCGGGTGTTATTGCCCCCATATGCCTCCGGGGAGGCCAGAAAGACTTAGCCCATTTTTTTCGGGTGGGGCATTAGCATGCTCATTGTGGGCAGCACCACACCTTGTTTATAAAAAAAAAACAACAACAATCCCTGGTAGCAGATTGGGGGCTACTACCCCCTTCTGCCCTCCCAGGGGGGCTAAGAGACTGAATATGCCAATATAAATAAGGGGGAAGCAAAGGCCCTTGCCCATGCGGCCACTCCACCTTCTCTGGTGTCAAGTGGTGGATCCTTGCTTGGGGATCGCCCTCCTGCCGTGATCCCCATGCAGGGATCTTGTAGGGAAGGGAACCATTGTAAAGGGGAGATTTTTCCCTTTCAAACAATACCTCTCCCATGTGTTTCAGAGCTCGGGGGCTGAGTTAGCCACGTGAGCACCAAAGCAGTGAAACTGAAATGAGCCGATCGGCTCATCTCAATTTCACTTTCAGTGAATGACGTCAGCAAGACATGCGGGAAAAAAAATACCTCTGGAGGTTGGGGAAACTCTTCCTAAGCGCCTGAGGCTCAGAAAAGGCTCAAAAACAATAAGGAAATTCCTCTGCTATTTACAGGAGAGGGATTTGGTGGTAGCGTGAAAAGGACCGAACGGTTCTGTCCTTAGCATACGAGCACCATGGATGAGAACGGAACAGTTCGATCATTTGCACCAAAGGGGTTAATAGTTGTTCTAATGCTGGAAGAGCTCAGGTCAACCTATCCCCAGTCTAGCTGAGAGCACAATCCATATTAAATGGAACCATGGCACAGAATACTAAATAATCAAGAAGGCCATATTGGGGGGGGGAGAGCTGTTGTGGTAAACAGAGACACCCACAGAACCCTAACTGAACACACACTACAGAATAATGTAGGGCCTGGCGCATAAGTGACCTTCGGAATCATCACACAGGCTCAAAGTATTGACATCCTGCTCCAAAGGATAAAATGCTTTCATTCCGATTAAAAAATCGGCATTATATAGTTCTCAAATGTCACACATTCGGGAGGTCCATCACTTAGCTAGAGGCATCTCTGACCATTCACCGGCATGGGCTCATCTACTCGTAGATCACACGCGGGTGGGTCGGGTCGCCCCAATCAACCCCTGGCACCTCCGCAATCCCAAAAATACGTAAAGAGCTCCTAGTCGCCATGGACAACTACTTTATGGATAATGTAGGCACTGTGTCCTCTTGCCAAACACTCTGGGAGGCCTTTAAGACGGTGATCAGAGGGGAAGCCTTGTCTTTAACATCAGGCCACAAGAAAGAGCAGCAAAAAGCAGTGACTGACATAGAATCTGATATACTTCGGATAGAGCAGGAGCTGGTTAACAGTGACTCCCCTGATCTGCTCCATTTACTCCAGCTTAAACAGTCTGAATATAAATCCCTTGTTACTGACGCAGCCTGTGCCCTGCGACAGGAAAATCTTGGGCAACTTTATGACTTGGGGGACAAGGCGGGAAAATTGATAGCTTGGTTAGATAAGCGGGAGTAGGTGAGTAGACTGGTCCCGGTCCTCCAAGATGCATTAAACACAGACATAGTGGACCCCCAAGATATAGCTTCTCGTTTAGCTACACACCTTGAGGCGGTTTATAGAGCCGGAATGCCTTACACAGAGGCGGACTCTGCAGCCCTGCTAAAAGATACTGCATTAGCCACCCTTACCTTGGCTGATAGACAACTCCTGGACAGCACTCTAACTACGGATGAAATTGCCCAAGCCATTAGATTGTTCCAATCTGGAAAAGTCTCTGGCCCTAATGGTATACCCATAGAATTATATAAGCTCTGTCCAGATAAGCTATCAGCGCACCTTAAAGTCATGTTTGAGGATAGTATGGAGCTGGGGAACTTCCACTGGACAGCGAGTAGCTAACATCATCGTTATCCATAAGGAGGGTAAACCAAAGACCGACTGTACTTTGTACCGGCCCATTTCTCTTCTTAACTCTGAACCAAAAGTCCTTGCGAAGGTCCTCGCAAATCGCCTGGTTAAGGCACATCAACTCCTATACATCCTGATCAGTCAGGCTCTAATCCACGCCGGAACACGGCACTAAACCTCCACCGAGTCCACGGGGTACTTGGGAGAGCAAACACGATATGTGAACCGGCAATCTTGCTTTCTTTAGACGCAACAATGGCGTTTGACATGGTTGAAGGGTCCTATCTCTATGCTATACTCCAAAAGCTGGGATTTGGCCCGACTTCATTGGCTGGGTCCGCCTTCTGTACGCGGCCCCATTAGCAAAGGTAGTTGTTAATAACAAACAATCAGACACCTTCGCTCTGAGCCGAGGCACCCGTCAGGGTAGCCCGCTCTCCCTCCTCCTATTTGCCCTGGCACTAGAGCCACTAGCAGCCTGGATCCGGCAGGATCTGATGATCCGAGTTTCTGCTGGTCGGCAGACTGGGAAGACAGGATTTCTCTATAAGACGACAATATCCTACAACATCTCACCAACCCTCGAAGATCTTTGATAGTCCTAATGGACATATTGATAATCTTTGAGAGGTACTCTGGATTCAAAATCAATTGGACCAAGTCTCACCTGTATCCACTTCAAGAGGGAGTGCCAGCTCTGCCCTCCAATTGCCCAATTCAAATCACTACATCGGGGTTTAAGTATTTAGGGATATTCGTATCCTTGAATCCTGCACTCCGCTATAAGCACAATCTCCTTCCCCCTCTCCACCGTTTGCAGAGGGATATTGCAAGTTGGCGAACTCTCCTAATTATCCCTATTGGGGAGGGCCACCCTTTTTAAAATGATGTCCCTCCCCGCTTCCTCTATGCCCTGCAGAACTAGCTGGAGGCTGTTCCCGCCACCTATTTCAAAGAAATTGAACGACTTCAGAGAGAGCTTCTGTGGGATGGGCTGCCACGAATAGCCTTCAGTAAACTGACTTTGAAGTGGTACGACGGAGGAATTGCCCTTCCTGACTTCAAGAAGTACTATTGGGCCGCCCACCTGGCCGCCATCAACCATGGTACCTATGGATCACCTGACGATCCTGGCTATCGAATGGACAGGTGGCTACTTCCGGGAGGTAACTATAACAGAACTCTATATTCTAAACCTGTTCGCCCAGCTTTAACCGGCCCCACAGGGCACTGCGTGTCCATCTGGCGTGCCACCAACAGATCACGGGGCTGGGAGGGTAGACTGACGCTGGCCACCACCTTTTGGGAGTCAGCGAAACTGGGAAACCTATGGCAAACGAAAGGTTTCGACAAATGGGACATGATAGGCATCTCCCATATTCAAGACATGTGGGGCAAGCGAGACATAAAAATGTTCGCATCCCTACAAGAACAACATGAACTGGCCAACAAAAAAGGCTTTCGCTACACACAAATACGACACGCCTTGCGATCGGCTATCCCTGTTGGTTCCTCCCCACCTGATTCCTCCCCACTGGAATGTAGGGTATTAGACGGGCGCCTCCCGGAGAAATCGATCTCCTTGATTTATAATAAACGAATACACAATATGGAAGACCCCCTTGCACAGCTGGGACTGACAGGAGGCAGTATCCTCCCCCAGAGTGGTGGGTATCTCTGCTAGACTGCGCCTGGTCCAACTTAAAATCCTACTCAGGATGTACATGACCGGACCTAGACTGGTGTTGATGGGCAGGGCACCTACGGGGAATTGTCGCAGGTGGTGTGGCCAGTTGGGAACGTTCCTACATGTCATCTGGGAATGTCCAGTTGTTCAGTCCTACTGGAGGGAGGTGCACCGAGTAGTGGGGACGGTGTTGGGAGTCCCCCTGCCCATGGAGGCCCGTAGGTGCTGGCTTAATGTGTGGGAGCCCAAGGACTTCAACACGCACCAAGCAAAATGGGCCATGCTTGGGTTTATGGTGGCCAAAAGGAACATAGCCCAAGTTTGGGGGGCAATTGACCCTCCTTCGCTACGAGACTGGAAGGCTAACATGGATTGGAGCATGATCCGTGAAAAAAACGTCTATGTGGCCTGAGGCTGCCCTAGGAAGTGGTCGCGGGTATGGGGGCAGTGAAACCACTATAGAGGTGATATCTGCACTCCACCATTGTAACTAACCCCCGAAGACATGCATTCTCCTTGATCTATCTCAATGACTGTGATGTATTATAATGGGATTCAAAACTCTGTGTGCCGGATTGACAGTCTATATGACTATACTGTGTGCTATTTCCTGATTGTAGTCGATGATTGTTAATAAAAAGATTTTTTCTTAAATCTGCATAATAAATGTAATACTAGTTCATTTCTCAGAGAGAAACATCTGTGCCAGGACAAAACAGCTCAGTGACTTCTAAAATGTGTCGTTCTCCCTCTGATTCCTTCTGAATTAAAAAAAAACATTAACTGTTCGCTTATTAATGCAGGTGGTCCGGACCATTAAGGTTCTCCCCATTCTATAGCAGCAGGAAAAATGAATGCATCACTGGTAGAAGCACAGTTAAGGTAAACATTGTGAGCAATGTAGATACAGTCCACACTAAAAAGAGTGATTATATGCAAAGTAGCCAGATAACATTATAATGACATTTTTGTCCTATGACAAACCTACCACAGCCTCAAACTGGTCTCAAAACCTAAACACAACCTTGAGCACAATAGGACAGTTTCTGCTTCCCTTTCTTATGGGGAGAGGAGATCTTTCTGGGCCAGAACCAATGGATACAGAAATAATCAGAATATGAGAGGTGAAAGGGAACAATGAATTCTCAAAACATGCTAGTAGTTGACCTGTGAGTGAAGCCGGAGGTGACAAGTGACACTCTAGGATAAACACCACTGCAAGTTGTACCCACTCATATGCGAAGACCGAGCTGTCTAAGACACCCGATGAGAGCACTTACAGTACTCAAAGCCATTGGAATTTGAGGGCTCTCTACTCCAACGATGTTCCACCTTCAGTCATTCTAACCAACCAATTTTAGTCTATGTGGAAGAAGTGTACACTGCCACCTCAGAAGACAAAGGCAAAATCTGTCCCATTTGCCAACCACCGCGATTCATGAAACCATGGTGCTATTACTAGGCTTATCCATGCTACCGCAGGAAAAAAAACCTGAAAGGAAATTCAGTAATAAATCCAGTTCATCCTTTTAAAAATTTTAATTTAAAGAAGGGATGTAAGAGCTTTGCTCATTTCAGCAGCCTCTCACCTTAACTAGAAAACACAGCTTGAAATGGCTGGTGCTTCATCTGTTGTACCACTTCTGGATGAAAGATTGCTAAAAGGTTTTATGAGCTGTCAGTGTTTGGTTGCAAAGTCACATTTTATATTAGGATAGTAACGTTAGCTTTTCCTGGAACCACTTAGGCCAATAAACATTAAATTCTTCAATAAAAAAAGTCCGGGCTGAAATCCCTCAGTAGGTCTGCAAATTGGCTGCAAGTTATGAGGATATTTATGGACATTCAATGTTTTCTACTGTGCTTCAGGCGGATCAAACTCAGTCGATCAAGTTTTACACATTTCGCGTTGTCCTGAGTCAATGGTGGATACCACAGCAAAATGTATATAATGACACTGGATAGTGAGTCACATCAACTCTCCTGGTTTACCTAACATTTACAAAAGCCACCTGCATGTAGTGTTTCCTTTCATTTATGCACATCCTCCACTTGTATTTTCTTTTAAAGAACATGCAAAAGCCCGCAATTAGAAACAACCTGGTGAAGCAATAAATTTGAGTCCCCTACAGATGGTAAGATTTTGGGCTTTCCACACCTATTCTCGTAGCCTGGTTTGTGTAATTGTGAATGTTGCTTCATTGTGCAATATTCCATACTGTTCTCATAGGAGCCAACTCGCCTCGGGATAATTGTGGTGAAGGACATCAGGCACTTCTAGCCACAAAGGCTCAAGATCCCATACTTCTCCAAAGACAGAAGCCAGACATCCCTGAGAACAGACATCCCTGAGAACAGACTCCAGCTTTGGTCTTCTGTCACTACAAAGTGTGGCCAGGGAGCAAAAGCGATGTTTTTTATTAAGAGAGTTTTCGTACCTGCTCAGCGTACTGTGGGGTGTTTTTTACAAGAAAATCTGTTATGAACCTACCTACCCTGTGAATGATCCAATAAGTCTGATAGCAACAACAAAACAGAAAATGTGAATGAATTACTGTCTCTGAAATGAGACAACTGCTCATGTCAGTGAATTATGCATGCGTTGTCAGTTACAACAAAAAAAAAAAATCAAGCCATAAGTCTCCAGGCTTGGAAGACTTCTCCATGAAAAGATTATTATTTTTTTCAGTGTTTGAGATTCCTGTGCTGAATACAGCACTACCGTGGCAGGAAAAGGATGCTGAATGGTACTCAGCAGGTGGGAAAATTGCTATTTTGCAGACTTTCTATTGCACATCACAAAAAAACATCTAAGAGATGAACTTGCAATCAAAACCACCTTCAGTCATCTAAAGGATTTGGCAGATATGAGATGATAAAGATACCCTTTTGATAATTGACAGTGAATGTATATTTGGCTAACACAAGCTTTGTGGGCCAAAAACGTATTTTATTTAAGACTTTTTACATAACAGCAGCATGTTGCGTTCCTGCCGCTACACAGTACCTAAAATGATGAGTGTAACAGGGTGAGGCAAACGATTGTAATGAGGAAATCTTCTAGCTATGGCAGCTATCTCGAGAGCATCAATCTCTTGGTATAGAAATGGAAGATTAATTCCAAGTTGCTGATCCTGCTTACTGCTGGTTTAGATGTCATATGGTTCTAGAACGCGAGAAGGCACTACTAAAGTTTGATATGTTGAACCACGAACTGCTGCACTATATGCTTTCACTACTGTGGCAGACCACCTCAGGCAACTATCAAATGCTATGAAAATCCAAAGGTGTTTGGCCAGAGCCCAGTTAAACGTACTAACTAGGGCAGTGATCACATTATGTTTGCTTAATGAGGTATGTACTACTGGAAATTAGATGTGTAAGCATTGACATGACGTCAGCTTACTGATGCTGATTCGGACTGGAAAACATTAAACAGCAGAGAGCCTCTGTAATTTATGTGGCCATCAACAGTATATGCACTATTCAGCTTTAAACACAACAATGCAATACATTTTCACCAAAAATTACAAGTCTGTGTTCCCACAAAGATTTGGATCAGGGCTAAATAAACTTCAGAAATTATAGCCACATGGAAACAAAAGCAATGACCCGATTGGAACTACTCTGTTTCAATCAACCCAAATCAATACATTAGTTAAACTGAGTGTGGGAGCCCAAAGGGGGTAACCCAAAATGTAGATACCCCGAAATTTACATCAATTAGAGTGGCAACATTTCACTGGATCGCAGACAGTGTTAGGCCACAAATCCACGAGGCATTGTGTCCCCACGTTAAGGCACCTCCCAAAGCATCAAAATCAGAAAATACAATTCATTAAGTAAACGGATAGGCCTTCTCAAAACTGTTTTCTAGATCAATAAACATAAATGGTTTTTATTACAGAAAGTGGTACAGAGTCAATGTCATAAGGGCTCTCAGGGCTGAGTTTTACTGAGTATGCAAAAATCTGAAATTATTATATGGCCCAAATGAGCAGTAAAATCAAGACAAAAATACACGTAAAGCATCCCTAGCAGCATACAGGTCTTGAGAAAAATATTCTGGCTCACCCTCAAAATGAAGGGAGTTTTATACATTATTCTGCAAATAAAATTACAGGACTCGCAGTTTCACTGTGGTGTGAGCAAATGTAGCATTTCATCAGCATATCAGAGTGCAGAAATTTTTTACGTCGCATTGTCTTAACAAATAAGCACTAATCCACTCTTTGAATTTTTGTTCAGCACCCTCTATGCTAATGTAATCTAGAAATGCTCAAACAAAACAAAAGACATTAACAATGACGGTTTATGTGACTGAATAGATAGTAGTAGTAATAAGCTTCATTCGATTTTTAAAAAAAATCATGAAAGCATCGACAATACAGAAAAACCATAGACATTTCATTTCATAGACACAATAAAAAGCCATCATTCAACAATTATTGTGCAAAATTCAGTTTACCATTAAAAAACATAAGAGTTTATCCTATGTAATATGAGGGGAGCTCGGATAAAAATCATGTAGATCCCAAATGCGAATTGTGCCTTGTCTTTCACTTTCATTGGGGGTACAAACTCGTAAAAAGGGGGCAACATTGTTATTTTTAAATTTAATAAGTACCAGATCCCCAGCAATGCATTTGGGCAGCGTCCCTAACCATCCCACCCTCCTGACACTCAAGATACCCCCGTCTAGCCCTGGTGGCAACGGTCTATTCTTATTTAGCCAATAGGTGGCCTTATTTAACAAATCCTGCTGGGATTCGCGTGTTCCCTGAGTGAGGGCAGGGACCCCAGAAAGGACAGAGACATACGGGGCTGCCTCAGGGGGCAGGTTGATATGTGGCATTCTTGCCAATGCGGGTCTAGCCACTGTGTGTGTTTTTGGTGCAGGTTTAACAGATACTTTGGGGCCTATTTGAATAGGTGTGCGTAATGACTGTATTTGGATGGCCCCATTGCCAGATTTAAACGTTTCGGGGGCGGTGGTAGGGTTAGGACAGACGCATGTGGCCATAATGGTAGCTGGAAGCGGGAGCTTTCTTATTACTGACTCAATATTGGTCAGCCTTTCCCCTAAATCATTCATTTTAGTGACCAAGGGAGAGATAGTAGCAACCAGCAATTGCTCAATTTTGGCCAATAAAGTCGTGTTGGGAGACAAAAGAGGATCCTCTGGTATGTCCGCGGCCGGGTCCTCAATAAATGCTATTGGATTAGCAAGTGATGGTATACCTGTGTTGTTCCCAAAGTTAGTTTCGATGTCATGCTTCCATCTATTGTAGGAACCCAGGGGCGCGGCATTTACTTGGCTATGAGATTTGTCAGCGAGGCTATTAGCATTAAGACAAAAAGAATCCACAGTTGGGGAGGTTATAAGATCAGGGGCGTACTTAGTACCGCAAAGGGCGTTGAGTTCCTCCCATATGGACATCGTGTTGGTAATAGACTAAAGGAATGCCAGACAAAACACCGAATAATATTTAGGCACGATACCTCACTCTGTGATGGGAACAAGCGGGGTGGCCCGTCCCGGCCTCCACAGGCCTCGGAGGGCCACAGAGGGCCCGCCCTTTGCCCGGGCTTAGCCCGGCGTCCTGCTCGCGTCCCGCGAGGGAGTGCTGACGGTAATTTTATGCGCCTCCTGGCGCTGTATTCTTGTCACGTGGTTCCCGTGGGCTCCGTGGGCTGCTGGTAATTGCAGTCCCCTCACCTGCACTCTGCACGGCTGTCTGCGCTTCCCCAGGTGGAAGCGGGAGCGGACAGCGGGAGGCAGGCGGCGACCCCAGCTGATGAAATAAAACGGGCTGCAACTCTCCACCCAAGCACCCCAGTGACAGCTTGGAAGTCCGGTGAAAGTTCCCCCCGCTCGGCAGGGCTGACGGTAATTTTATGCGCCTCCTGGCGCTGTATTCTTGTCACGTGGTTCCCGTGGGCTCCGTGGGCTGCTGGTAATTGCAGTCCCCTCACCTGCACTCTGCACGGCTGTCTGCGCTTCCCCAGGTGGAAGCAGGAGCGGACAGCGGGAGGCAGGCGGCGACCCCAGCTGATGAAATAAAACGGGCTGCAACTCTCCACCCAAGCACCCCAGTGACAGCTTGGAAGTCCGGTGAAAATTCCCCCCGCTCGGCAGGGCTGACGGTAATTTTATGCGCCTCCTGGCGCTGTATTCTTGTCACGTGGTTCCCGTGGGCTCCGTGGGCTGCTGGTAATTGCAGTCCCCTCACCTGCACTCTGCACGGCTGTCTGCGCTTCCCCAGGTGGAAGCGGGAGCGGACAGCGGGAGGCAGGCGGCGACCCCAGCTGATGAAATAAAACGGGCTGCAACTCTCCACCCAAGCACCCCAGTGACAGCTTGGAAGTCCGGTGAAAGTTCCCCCTGACTGAATAGATCACAGAGAACAAATGCAAGGATCTTGCAAATATTTTAGCTTATAACTGAACTGTGCCGGAACCTGTGAGGAGAGTAGGTTGGCAGGCGGGGAAGCACAGAATGAGTGCATCAGTTATGACTTCCATTTTGAACAAGATGGAGTTTGTACAAAAATGTGGCCCAATTAACATATCAGAAAAAAACAATTCTACTCATCATGATTTTTTTAAATTGTTTTCAGGGTGAGGGTGGGAGAATTACTGTTTCTAAATTAATGTTTGAAAACTATCACTTTTAAATTAATACTTCTCATTGTGCTGATATAATCTGATGTACTAAGGTGAAAATGTGGTTCTGCATGATAATTAAATATTTTTTTTAATTTTGAAGAAACTTTGTCATATTTTTTAACTTCTGCTGAATGGAAAAAAGATATAAGCTAAAGAGAATGTGGGTTGTCACATACATGCCAGAATTTTGGAAGCGGAAAGTGGAAGATTTAATTTAAAAAAAAATAATGGATTTCTCCTATTGACTTCTATTATGGCAGATTAAATTTCAGGAGGGAGACAGCCAAAATAAAGCCATTTTTGGCATAAAAATCGGGAGTGTCCCGTCTGAATCAGATCTACTGGTTTGTATGACATAGTCACTGGCTACGGCTAGCAGTGAGGCAGCAAAATGACAACCAGCTAGCAGCGTCTCACAGCTTTTCAACACAGTGCAAGTAGCAATGGCGCCTTTTCTCCCATCAGCAGTGCGCCATTCTGACAGTAATTTCCCAGGTCAGAACTGGTGACAGCTGCGATTACCTTGCACACATTCAAAGTGGCTAATGTTAGGGTGGTCCATGGAATTACATTACATCTGCAGCCCCTTAGCCTCTACGTCTCAACCTTTGCGGTAAAAGAATATCATTCTACATCGGCACAAGTACGGCTGCTTTGGCCTACCTGGTTCACCTTCTAAGCCTTGCCCAGCTGAACTTAATTGGCAAACGAGAAATCAAGTAACAGCAGTAAATTATTAGAGATAAGAACTGCAGAACCACAGGCAATCTCCAACTGACAGCAACTGCCAACCCCTGGAACCTCCTCACCAGAATTCCTTTAAAGATTCCATGAGCACATTCAATTACAACATTCATTAAAGACAAAACATCCTCCTTCAGCCACCCAATACCAAACAAAGCATTCCCCATAAATAAAACAGATGTACAATGATATACAAGTACCAGCTCAGGCAGCAGTAACATTATCACAATATAAACTTATGTCTAAAGTACAGAGTGAAAAGAGAAGCATAATGGAATATCATAGGATGGAATGCTCTAAATATAAGGGATGTGTACAAACATGAAGTCGTCAATCCATATTATCTTCAACAACATAAGTCTAATTTCAAAACCCAGTCAGACGTCAACCAGCACATCATCGTTCACCCTTGCTACTCTTCTTGGTGCATAAAATTTGCTTTCACCAATCTGGCAGCAACTGCCAAACCCTGGACCGCCCCCAACACACCCATTCCGAATCCCATGACACGTTCCATTACAACATTCCTTAAAGGCATAACCCAACGCCATCACACCTTCAGAAAGCTGAGGCTCCTGTTATTTCCGTAAGCCTGTGTATTTTTATTCAACTCTTTTTTGGCAACTGGAATTGTGCCTACGTCTCGGCTCAAGCGGCCTACCTTGGACCCTTACTAACTGAATATTCAGCCCATTAACTTATTCTTCCTTGGTCTTAGAAAAAAGTAGTAATGGTTAGGCTGGAAAGCTTTGTTGAGTATAATGATATCCGATCCACTGCCAATCAAGTTTTAGACGTGGAGGAAGCAACAATCTTGTGGCTTAGAGGTCTTGGATGATGATTGACAGGAGGTAGATGAAGATGGAGTAAGGGTCCCGATTCTTCTTGCTCTTTCTGCCACTTTTGACCCAGTTGAACACCTCCTACTAACCAAAATTATTTATGACACTGGCATTCATGTTCTGGCTTTATACTTGATTACTTCCTTTCTTATTGACCATGCTCAGAGGTTGTATTGTGGGGGGAGGCTCTTCCTCCCCCAAAATGAGTTGAAATGGGGTGTCCAGCATGGGGCAATCTCACTGCCCCCCATCGTTTAATAGCAACTTGCAACCCCTGGATTGTCTTGTCTCGAACTGTGGTTTTACATGTAAGGAGAGGACACTCCTCATGAACTTAGCCGCTCATTTTAAGACATGCCCAAAAGTGAGTTGTTGGATGTCAGCCAGCTTTTCAAGCAACATCAATACAAATCTTAGGATGTTTTGACCGACTTTCTCTTCCTGCTTTGGTTATCCATTAGGTGGCCCTCTGCTAGGAGACGCCATGCCAGTTAAGTCAGTGAGGAATCTACACATTTCCCTTAATAGTGAAGGTGACAAGTTCATGATTGCTGATTATACTCCTCAGCATCCATCCAACTCTCCAAACAGTCACTTAGATATTCTGCCACCTTGACTTCGAAAGAGCACCCTACGCAATGTTCTAGGCACACTTCCAAAACAGCAGTCACCCAAATACAATTCTGAACAGTGGTCGGGTATTGAGGAAACTATAGGACCATCCATACAGTTGCTGTAGCGTTTTAAAATCTAGATTTGTGTGCCATAAATAATAATGACTATTAATCATTTCTATTTTGAATCCAATATGGAAATTATGTGTTCATATGATTATAGTTGAAATGAGATTGATATGAGGTATAGAAGTGAGTTTATTAACAAATTAATTGGGTCACAGTTATGTAAAACTCCTTCTTGGATAAAATGGATGCTGATTCTGTCATTCATTCCTGTATTCACACCCTCCCATCATGTTCTCCTGCGCATCTTCTCTCCTCACAAGTTCTGCAGAAGTGAAGACAAATTATGTATTTTTTCCCACCGCTGTTAAGAATACAAGTCTTTTCAATAACATTTCTAGTGTTCCTGATATGTTGTAACATCCAAGGTCATTTCACAGTAGTTCCGTTGGATAAACAAATGCCATTCATTTGTATGTACTGATACTTTGAAATTTTTCATATTTGGTTTGAATAACTCTAGTTGGCAGTAGCACAGAAGGTGCTGGGTGCTATTAAAAATAGTGCCAATGTGTCAAGGTATTGACGTTATTTCTTCTGATATCCTAAAACTTTGTTACTAATGATCATGCTATGGTGAATCTGGACTTTTAGCTAATTTGTTATGCAAGAATTGTGTATATGAACCCCTTGATTTTGGGGGGTAAACCAAAAGGCCTTCCCATTCTATTAGGGATACTGTCCAATTTCTTTGAGATTTTTAGAAAAGACTCTCCCATTCTACTAGAGATACTGTCCAATTTCTTTGAGAATTTTGAAGGAGAATTTCCCATTCTAATAGAGACACTGTCCAATTTTCTGAGGTTTTAGAGAAGACTTTCATGCTCTATTGGGGATGCTGACCAACTCTTTTTTTTCTGAATGTACTGCTTATTTGGAACTTTGAATGATATCTGACTAGTCTGTAATATCTCTGCATTAAAACATTTTGCTTGATTTTGACATTTTTTAAAAACAACTTTTAACTTTTGCTTCAGATATAGAACTCAATTATTGAGTGGTCCCCGTTACCTGTTTTCAGTGAAGACGCTCCAAATAGGGTGAATGCACTGTGACTTATACAAGGCCAAATAGAAACTCAAGGAGTCCACACTGAGAGGCAGCTGCCAAAGGTATGCACACGTCAAGCAGGTCCACACATGCAAGTGGTGACGCTCGTTGTGATCTTCCAGATGCACTCAGCAAGTGCTGCTAATTGCGATTTTAACATGCAAGAATTACACAATTCTAGCAGATTGTTTGAAATAAGTGAGGAAAAGTGGATGCTGACAGGAAGTACTGCCGCCGGAGAGCATGATGAGCTCGGAGGGTATGATTTCAACTGGATGCTGAAAGATCCCACTAGGCAATCCAGAGCCATGGGTGTTGTGCTTTGAGTCTGGGCAGTGGGCCAAAGGTCCCTATGTTCTAATCCAGCATTATTGGTATAGTAAGCACATACCATATTATGTGTGTTGTTCAGCGGCAGCTGAAGAGGAGAGGGGGCAAAGTGTAGGCAACTCTACTGCAGGGACATTCTGAATATCCCAAAGGTCATGAGCCTATGTTTGGCGTTTTGGGTGGCTTGGTTTGGTGTGAACAAGTCTAAAGAACGTTGTCTGTCTCTGTAAGTGTGTCAACAACTTTTCTACCCTAGAATGATAGGAGGGTCTCATCAGGACTGAAAAAGCCTGGGGTTGGCTGAGATTGTTAAAGCGCTGCTCAACAAAAATCCTTAAGGGTTTTGGAATCAATCCTACTAGGTGAGCAAGCATCTACCCTGAATTGGAACTGTGATACAAAGATTAATTCTCTGTATCCTCGAATGTACTGAATAGAAACTGCAGTCTCTATAATGAATCAACCAATACACCTTAAATGTCTATTTCTAATTTCACCTTTTCCTTTGTGATTTCGGTTTTGGTTTGATTACACACCTGGGGTCTATTTATTCCCTACTTATTCCTTCCTTTGTGTCCTAAAGAAACACTCACAATATTGTTTGTCCAAATCTTTTCGGTGTCTTTTAACCACATGGCTGCTGTGGGGATTTTTGCGCTGTGCTGCAAATTGCGATTCTGGTGCAGATATGACGAGCTCAGCTCGTCATCAGCACACGACACCCGTGGGTGATGACGAGCTGAGCTCGTCATCAGCAGCGAAAGGGTTAAGACTGATTCCACTCGGAAAGATCTGTGAAACTAATAATTTGCTTTAAAATGAGTTCCATGTGAACGCCTGTTCCAAGGATTTCATGTGCAAGGACGCCCTTGTGCAAATCAAACTACATGCTAAATCAGATGAACTGGAATAAAATTCTGTATAATGACAACTGTGAGACCCCTCCCCCATCCAATAAGAATCCTTAGATGGCTTGATGTACAAGGTTCTGGCATTAAACTTTCCAAGTCCTGTACAGGCATCATTAGGCTTCAGGAGATTTAAGATGTACATAGAACCTACATACACAGTATCTGTGCATTCAAAGCTCTACAGTCTGTATCAATATGGAATTAATAAAATAAAGCCACCAAGTTCTTCTCTTCAAACTGGATCTTACGAAACCAAGAATTAGCCCTGATGACTGTTCTAGACATCTACTAATAGATCCCAGTGTTTTAGCAGATGTCAGGATTTGCCACGAGGCGATCATTGATCCCCGAATAACTAAGTAGCTATTCACACAACCAGCTACCACATTTCCAAAGAGCCTCTCACACTTATAGCCACCTACTCCTCTAAATGAACAAATGCAAATGTTCCAGTGCATTCAGTCAACTGCACTTTCGTTGAGATACCCACATGCTCAGCCACTTACTCCCCCACAAAATGAAATTCACACATTCAGGTGCTTGCACTTTAAAATAGAAGACAACATTCAGTCAAATACACAGGCCCTTAATCAATCTGACACCCACACTTTCAAAGAAACTCATCAATCTACAAAGAGGGCAGGGGACAACTTTTTAGGTATTTATTGGAGAGTTTTGTAGACAACTTTGTCTTGCCTTCTGGTAACTCTACAGCACTACTAGTGGTCAGCCCAGTCCAATATTCTTCATCTCAGTTCTCACATGCAGAAGGTTAAGTTGAAAGCAAACCACAAACAAGGATTTTCTTGAAATGCATCAAAAGGGCTCCGCACACAGATCTGGGGTCAGTGGATTCCACAATTTCTGGGCCCAATATTTCATGGTCCTGCCTCCATGCGTGATCAGTGTGAATGCCCTGAGAATAATTAGATATATAGAGGTGGAGCATAAGATCATGTTAAGCATATAGTGATAGCCTCTTCGTAGACAGACGTATTTGCGCACAAGCATCACCCCAGCATACAGCAGGATGCAGCTACCATTTTGTTCATTTTTAAATATAATTCATTGCGCTAAAATGGCGAATGTTAATCTGGAGGTGGTAAAAAAGAAAACTGAAGTGTGCAAAAGTGTTTTTGAAAAAATGAGCGGCCAGGCAGCTGTCAGATCCTCTAAATAATGTTAAAATATATGTTTTAAAGGACATAACGAGAAGGATGGGAGCAGGTGGAGCAACGGAGGAGTGCTTTGGGTAAATGCAAAGGAAGTGGAGAGGGGCAGGAAAGCAATGAAGGCGTTTGAGGTGGGGTGGGATATTTTTTTTAAAAAAAGCAAAACAAATACTGAAGAGGGCTGGGGCAGAACTGAACGAGCTGAAGATTGGGGGATAGGCATCAACACAGAGCACACAGAAGGCAGTACAGAAGAGAGAGCGCAAGAAAACACACAATGAAAGAAATATAAAAAAAATAACTACATGATTGTGAGCAGTAGAAGGATAAAAGTCTTCTAATCAAAAGGATGGAAACGAAGCTATGTACAACGGAGGCGAAAGAGCAACCACAAACAGCGGAAAGAAAGTCATCAAATAAGCAAGCAAAGGAGACGGATGTACGACGCATGGTTTTACCACGCGTACCTTTACAACGCATTTTTTACAACGCAAGTCGTTACCACGACTTGCGTTGGAGGGGTGCGGACTTAGGAATTTTTTAATTTACTATTCCAACACCAGCCTACATACAGTAGGGAAGGTGTTGGATAGTAAATTAAATTATTCCTTGCCCTGTAGCGCCCTCCAACGCAAGTCGTGGTTACGTCTTGTGTTGTAAAAGACGCGTTGTAAGGGTACTGCGGAGTAAAATCCGAGTCGTAAAGGATGTTCCCCAAAGGAGACTGACAAGAAACCCAAAGACTGATAAGCAATAGGCTGGCCCAACTCCACTGTCAGGTTTTGGCATTGTCCACATCTAGCCTTTCGATGACAGACATAAAAGCTTGTCTGAATGCAAGAGCTGAAAGTGATCATCGACTAATTGTGGAGTATAATGCAAGAAAATAAAAATCATCCTCAGCTAAATAGTTCACTCCACACTGCACGGTGATGTCCATAGGGAAAGAGCTGCCAGCAAACCAACCTTCCCAGAGTGAATAATTGTAGAGAAAACAAAGCGTCGAAATACGCTCTCGAGGACTGCAGAGTCCAATGTAAACCACTGCACCGAGCTCACAAGCTCCATCACAAATAGGATTATTTAATTTAAACCTCAGATCTGTCAAGCGTCATTACTGCAGACGGAGCTCGGCGTTTCTCGAGTTCATTAGGAATCAGGATTACATTACAATCAGGCCGGGTACACCAGGACAACCCACAAAAAAAATTACGCAGCAGTCAGTAAATTGAGCTAAGTCACTGCGCTACACTGTGAGAGGCAAAAAAAACACAGCCAGCCTGCTAACTGAGGATGCAGCCTGTCCTATCAAAAGCGAGCGCGAGCCCGCCACTAATAAATAGAAGGCCTCTGGGAAAAGTGCTGAGCGCTCGCTGGCTCTATTTTCAGCTTGCATCAGCAGCTGTTGCTCCTGGGATCACATCTTTACGCGTACCCGGCACCATATGCAATCACTCCAGTGCTGCAACCAGGAAGATAATGAAAGAGCGCCGCGCGCCCCGCGACTGGCGCGGAATACTAAATGACGGGGAATAGCACAGAAAGGAGGGGGGATAAAGCACATTTCCAAGTCATTAAGACGAAAGACTGGCATATGAAGTGCTGCTACCATTAATAGCACTTATCATATAGAGTGGAGACAAAGAGACAAATTAATCAAACTGACAGAACTGGGCCATTTTATGCTAATGTCGGATCCTGGGTTGGAGACTGTATTCCTCGGTGCCACTAAAACTGATACCATTACAGGGCAGGAAAACAGTACCAGTGGCGCGCAACAGATCAGAAAAAAAATCTGCGCAGCAAGTGCAGAGTTGCCGACAAAGACCCTGAAAAACACAAGGATGGTTGGGGGCGGGGGTTAGTCAGGCTCCTAGCGCCTGCTAGTGAATACAGATCAGGATAGGGATGTTTCTATTCGTCCATAATGAGTAGAAGGGACCTTTGCCTCCAGCGACATGCAGGAAAATGCAGTCGGGAAAGCCTAACACATAGGTCGACTCCAACCTCACGACCTGAAGATGGGGGTGGGGCTATGAGGGAGGGCCAGGAAAGCTTTTGTTTCCATTCGTAAAGGTTTTTCTGAATGCTCATTGTAACCCACTACCAGAGATTTTATTCCGATACGTAAAGATAATTGCATTATATACGTGATTCAGAGGACAAGGCATTGTTGGAATGAATTCATTCCTAGTTGTTCACCCCTACAGACATACGGACAGTTGTACTATTCCAAGGTTATACACTATTAAAAAATTAATACAAAAATCCTACAAGCACTGTGTGGCAAGATCACCTGGAGATTATCGTGTCTAATGCCCCAGAAAACCTATAGTTCAAAACTATGTTAACGTACTCCTTACTATACTTCATTACATGTATTAATTTATGTATGCATTTTGTATAGCGCTGTATGTTAACCTTTTGGTCACTTCAAAGCGCTTAAAGGATTGACAGTAGTTGCTATAAGAACCTCTGGTTAAGGGCATTTCTTTTTCGAAAGCAGAAGAATTTAAACTTTCTGACCCCTCCCCCCAGTATTATAGGTCAAGGAAAAGAACTCTATTTGACAGCTATTGTGAATACTTCATCTTAGAGTTATTTATACAGTGTGCATATTATATCCGCCGGATGAAGGAGAACTGTCTTAAATTAAATTTGGTTAAAATTGAGGTATTGCTCTTTGGGAATGAGACCTCCTTCTGGAATGCATCCTGGTAGCCCCGGAAGCTCGGTGAACTACCTAAGCCAGTTCAGAAGGCTAAAAACTTGGGAGTCATCTTTGACACCAAACTATGCTTTGATGCTCAGATCAATGCAGTGTCCTCTGGGGGCTACTTTATGTTACGGGTCTTCAAAAAAAAACCTTCCTTTCATTCCAACCGATCTTCAGAAGACCGTAATGTTGGCCCTCATTGGCTCTAAGCTAGACTACTGCAATGCACTTTATATTGACACCTCGAAACACCTGGTTGCAGTCTCTACAAAATACGGTGGCCAGAACCCTTCTGAATATCCCCAAGTTTAAACCAGTGTTTCATTTATTACACAGCCTTCACTGGCGACCAGTAGAGAAGAGAATCTCATTCAAAACTCTGCTTAATGCACAAGGCTCTCCACTGTACTGGCGCCCTTTATTTCCAGGAGCCATTTACCTGGTATGCGCCCATTAGAACACTTAGATCTTGCTCTGCGCAAAAGGTCCAGATTCCCAGAATTAAACGAGTAAACTGGGGCGGCAGAACATGGACAATCCAGGGGGGAAAGTTATGGAATTCCCTTCCTCTAGCCCTCCAATCCCAACACAGCCTGAAGCTGTTCAGAAAGCAGCTAAAGACCTGGCTTTTTCCGCCAGTAAATAAGTTCTCTCATACATAACTTGGTTGATGCGCCCACCTTAGCCCTTGATCCGCCTAGCGCTAAGACACCGTCGGGTATTGTCACTCTATAAAATTATTTCATTCATTCATTAATTAATATGGTCTTTCAGTGCCCCTGGATTCCATTACCTCATCACAATGATTTTGAGAATTCAGACCTAGTCCAGAGTCTGATGGGTTAATACA
This sequence comes from Lissotriton vulgaris, assembly GCF_964263255.1. Taxonomy (NCBI): domain Eukaryota; kingdom Metazoa; phylum Chordata; class Amphibia; order Caudata; family Salamandridae; genus Lissotriton; species Lissotriton vulgaris. The sequence continues at coordinate 647,518,547 of NC_141694.1, read as the reverse complement.
GTGTAACATCAACAGTGTGTTGGTGGTACTCTTGTTAGGTCTTGCCTAAGTAACACATGCGCTTCTCATTCGAGACATGCTGTATCTATTCTGCTGGATTTCATCATGCCCCTAGCTTTTAATTAGTGCTTTTGTGTGTCTTTTAAACTCAGTTTTTAAGGTGGAGAAACCGTCCCAATTATCCCGTATTTGTTGCCTTTATTTCTGCCCATGACGACTGGCCCTTTCATATGTTTTCTTTCTCCTGTGTGCATTTCCGTTGTTTTTGACTGACTCCTTTGTTAGTTTGGCTAACTTTTTAAATTGGTACCGTGCTGTTTGTTCACTGGGAGAGACGATTCCGAGACTCGTTCCGAGGTTCCCTAGTCCCAAAGACGACAGCCCTTTATCTTATGCCACATTCTCTCAGACCTCCACCTTGAAAAACAAACTTGCTTTGATGAGTATATCCATCTTTGATGCCTCTCTCCCTTAAATTTTCATTAAAGTGCTATTCTGCATCGAGCGCATGAGTCATTTCAGCCCCTTGTGCTCCTGTTCTTGGCTAGTTATTTTTTAAATCTCCCTGCATCTTTGCCTACCTGTCCTAAAAGGCAGCACATGCACTCGTCAATTTTACCCATAGTTGAGCACGCTGTGAGTAGGCAGTGGAACGAGTTTAGGGATAGGTATTTTCCTATGCTCTGGGATCTTTAAACCCAGCACATGTGGGTCTAGAACATGTTTTCTATTTGTCACATCAGGCCCGGCAAAAGCCATAATATGCATTATAGCCAAATCTGGCTTCCTTCATGTGGTAGGGAGACCCCTGTGCTGCAGCTGTCCTCTGAAACCACAGCATGTTATTTGTGAGCAGATGAAGGGGGGGCTCTTTTTTATTAGCTTCCTGCTCGTCTTTGGCTGCCACCTTCCTATTGTCTTATTTATCTCACCAGCCTCCCAATGAGCTCCCCTTTCACACTCCTAAATGACATCACTCATTATATCACTGATGACTTCACCCAAGCTTTTTTTGGAAACATTACTCTATAAACCTTTGTTGCATTGGAGGCCTGAAAGTATGTACAAAACAGTTCAGAAAAATATGAAGCATCATTAATACCATCACAGATACAACTTCCTTAGGTGTAGCAATCATGTGTAACCATGACCCTATACCATGCACTTCATGGGTAGCCTTGTCCACATTAACAATCAACCACAGATAGACCCTTATTTCACACAGTGTTCAAACTGTATGCAACTGCTCAGAATAAACCAAGTTCCTCCAGATACTCAACTTCTGTTTCATAACTAATGCCCTTCCATGGATAGTCTATATCTGTATCAAACCCTTCACAGTCAGCGAACCTACAGTGGGAAATGAAGTGGATATGAGTAGAAAAGTGGACACTGTTAACAGTGTTTACTCTATCCCACACTATTTGCAGACCGTGATACTCTCATGAGTAATACACCTTAAAGTATTAAAAAGTATCTACTAAGAAAAAAAAGACAGAATTCAGTTAAAAAAACAAAGTCTGAAGGTGCTAAAGATAATACTACCTGCAACCTTCATACGTTGAAAACTTTACAGATATACCATTTTCTGAAACAAAAGAAGCACATGTACATATGTTAAGTCCCTAGTGCACGCAATCTTCTATGTTATGTAGAAAGTGTCATGCTGAGACAATTCTGTCTAATAACTCAAGGCTGCTTACAATACTTAGTATCTACAACGTAGAATCTTTGCCCTGTGGGAAACTTCTTCAGAACCCAAAAACTTGTGTGAAACATTCCGTATACAAGTTATCAACTGTCATCTGCACACAGAGTTACTCTTCAATACAAAGACTTATAACATGTACATTACCTCTACAGACATGATGCATTAGCAGAATGTGTGTTTTGTAAACACTTGCACCGTTTGCTAGACAGGGTAGTACAAAACTAGGTAGAGAAGCAATATGGTAGTTGCCCACCACTATGTAAACTATGAAATAAACAAGCACACCCCTATGATGAGGTCATGAGTGATGTCACCAAGGTTGCAATTTAAGATGCCATCAGTGATGCCATAAATTATGTCAAGGAACATGTCATGAGTGATGTAATATTTGAGGTCATTAGCAATGCATGGTGGGGATATACGTGGGTGAATGTCTATGGTTTTCTGAGTACAGAACGTTAATAATGTCACTGACATATTCACCCAACAATAATGTGACTTTCATTTTTGTTTTGTTTTTCAGTGAAGTTTTAAGGTTTAAAAAAACCCAGGTTTTTTTATCACACAACTATTACATCAACCTTCGGCTTTTTCAGGATATATATATATATATATATATATATATATATATATATATATATATATATATATATATATATATCCAGTGAGTGTTTTCTAAAACATTTTCACACTGAATAACATATACTGATGTACTGCATAATTACATTCATATTTTTTATGTAATACTAAGGAGTTTTAGTATTTTTGACATATAGATATTAAGTATCATTTTGCTTATAAAGTGGGTGTAATATTTACCACTGGACTAGTCTGTACACTGACGTGTCTCCTGATGATCTAGGTCTATGGCAGTATGCTGCAACAGTATAATATGTTCATTAAGACTTCACTCTATAGTGGTGGCTCAGTATAGTTCGGTTTTATGACATACCAACTAGTTTCCTTAGACCTGCTTCCTTTGTGATGAATAACTGTAGTCGTATGTTATTAAAAATGTATTTCTTTACTAAGACCTTTCTGTAGGATGATGGCTTAGTGTAGTAGACTTTTGCAAAAGACTTACCTCACTGCTCACACCTCTCGCTAGTACCAAGAATGAGGTTACTAGTACTTTGTGACATTGTGCTTTGTCCACTAAGACCTAAGGGTGTGTGTTGTAGTGCTATGTGTAAAAAGTAAATATCCACTAAAACTGCTTTCCATATTGATCAATGATGGTGTTCTAGTTTGCGATAGAGTAACCTGTATGGTTTTAATTGTTACTTTGTTAATTAGTTATTAGAAAAATACATTTCAAGAGGCAGGGATATCAGCAAACAACACTCTCATGGGTAATTGCTGATTATAGTACCTGTTAAGTGTACTGTGAACCCCATGCTGTATGTCTGTCATCCTTTTTTAATTAATTATTTTTTAAAACAATGTAATGATATTTTATAAAATATATTGAAGTTTAAATGGATGATGTCATCAGTGATGCCATCTTTGGGGTTTTTTCTGTGAATTGCTAAGACTTTAACATTTTTATTTCCTAACCATAATGTCCCTGTAACCTTTGTTTTCTTTAAGTGAATTTCTACGTTTAAAAAAAAATATTCCTTACTATAACATCACTGTACCTTTTGTTTTTTTCAATTAATTTCTGACAAGAGAGAACCCACTCATCACAGTCACTACAGACGAGATTGTTCTCCGATAGATCAACGATGCATTCACCCACATCAAGGATTTCAGATCTTTTTTCAAGGTGGAAATGCCAAAAAACACACACTTGATATGCCTTCACCAAGCCCAAAAAGTTAGGGTCATTTGTCCTTTACAGGAGTGGAGCTTCAACTGGAACATCCGCTATGTATTTATCTGTAGGTGCTTACCGTTGAGTTTTAATTTCTTTGAAATGATGACCAGGGCCAGAACGAAACATCACCTGCCCAGAAAGAGTTCACAGTTTTGCACAAAATGTCTACCCATCTGGAGTACTTTTTACTGGTTAATTATTTAGTGCTACCTCATTGGGTAAATGTGAAGATATTCTACACTACAGCTGTGTAATGGACCACGTGGAAACGTGTCCAGTGACTGTGTGTGAGTTTAATTTCGGTGATGTGATTGTTCCTCGAACGTCTTCTTGCAGAAATCTGCGATAACATGAATCTTCATATAGAGAAGACCAGGAGACCTCAAAGAGGTGAATCTTCACCAAGCAAGGGTAATTCTTTTTAATTATATAAAGTAACTGCTTCTTTGGTGGAGATGTCCTCATATTCATCCCACGCCACCAAAATCAGCGAGAAAATGCTTGTGGAGACTTTAGGTAAGCTATTCATCAACCTAGGAAAAGGTGGGAAGTCTTTTGCCTACTATTAAGGAGTATGGTGCAGGGCCAAATGGGTGTAGCTTGTTAGTGATTTTGCGCATTTGCATACTCGTACAAAGAGTAAGGAGAAACACTGACTTAACTCGCACCAGAAAACAAGAAGAACCCACTTGTCACTACAGAAGAGATTGCTTTCCGATAGATCAACTATGCATTCACTTCCATTAAGGATTTCAGATCATTTTTCAAGGTGGAATTGCAAATAAAAAACACTTGCATTGTTTTCACCAAGCCGAAGACGTTAGGATCATTTGTCCATTACAGAAGTGCAGCCGGCATTGCTCATGCACGCCGGGAGTAGCAAAAAATGCTGGCCCCTGCGTGCAGGAGCAATTTCTTCATCTGTTTCCCTGCCTGCTTCACTGCAGGTTGGGAAACAGATGAAAAGTCTGCTCCTGGCACGCAGGAGCATTTTTACTGCTCTGTGCCCGCTAAGAGCATACTTACTGTTTGCTCTGACTCGACTAGGGCTTCAAATTGCTCCTGCCAAGCAACAGCAAACAGGTGGGGAGGTAAATAACTATGTCCGGTGGGTGGGCACCCCGGGACATAGCTGGAGCCTGACCCTGGAGGATGGGTTCCCAGGGTTATTATTGACTCCGGGAGAGGCGCTGAGCAGCCCCTCTCCCTTTTCATGCCATGGCTGGGACCCGGGGGTTGGGGTCCCAGGGAGTGGGGTTGCGTGGCCCACTCCGTTTGCAATGCATGGCCGGGCCTTGGGGGATGGGGTCCACGGGGCCGATTGTGGCTTGAGAGGGGGGGGCTGCATGGCCCCTCTTCCTATGTTGCACACCTGCTGGGCCCCAGGAAAGCGGTTCCTGGGCCCGAAATCGCCCCAGGTGGGGAGCTGTGTGGACTTCCCTACCATGTCCTTGCACAGGGGAGTCTTGTTCCCGGGGCCAAAATCAGCCCGGGAGGGGAGTCGTGGTCCCTGGGGCCAAAATCAGATGGCGGGGGCAGCCATGTGCGCCCCTTAATATAAAAGGTGTTTACCCCGAACCTGGCCCACCTGGGGAACAAAGCAGCACGGGAGACCGTGTTTTTTTTTTTTCAATGTTGTCGTTGGTTTGCGGATCCACCGCGTATTTGTGGCAAAATTGGGAATAAAAAATGTTTGGGCCCCTGGTGGGTTCCTAGTGTGACCTCGCCACCAGTCCTAGGGAGTAAGGGTATTCCTACTGTGTCCCCTTTTGTTAATATTTGCTTTTTTTGGGGGACTCCAACACTTCCTGATTGAAGTGCTGGCAGACAATCAGATCTAATCATGAGATCTTGCAGAATCACTGAGGATTTGCATCCCTAGATATACTAATTTATTTTTCCTTTTATAACTCCTAATCTCCAGAAGATATTTACATCAAATTACAAAAATCACTCTTTCTGGAAAAAGATCTAGCTTTCTGTCAAATTTGGTGTATTTCCGTTCAATAGTTTGGGCTTTATACATGTCTAAATTCTCTAAGGAAATTTCTATGAGGAAAATGTGTTTTTGGACCCCCATATTTCTCGGCCCCCACTTCACGAATCATCCTGAAACTATCCAGACAGCAGCTGAAATGAGTTCCATACTAGTTTTGAAAATTTCGTGCAGATTCCTCACAAGGCAACAAAGTTCGTGGCAAAACAAAAAACGCTTTGTCTATGGAAACCAGGTCCTAACTACTGGCGACCGTTAGTAGTAGTAGTAAAATATATATATATGCAGCATATTTGAGCAATCGTTAACAACGACAGCTCCTATCCGGTAGCTAGACACTTCAAAAGTGTTCATGGCAACAACCTCCAGTGTCTAAGCTATTATGTCCTTACATCAGTACCCAAACCTAGAAGGGGAGGAGACCTTGATAAGATGCTACGGCAATTAGAATCCAAGATGATCTTGGAATCGGATTCTAAGGTACCTAATGGGCTGAACACTACGGAAGACCTGTACCATTTTCTGTAAAATAAACATCCATTTATTATGACAGGCTCCGTAGTCAGGCATATTACCAGAACTGTCTTAACAGTACAAATTTGTTTTTTTTTTGCTCCAACTCATCAACGTCCATTGATTTATTAAAATAATTATTTGTCTCAGTCCGACAGCCAGAACAGATCTATTTTCATTCTCTCTTTTTTTCAACTGTTTGAAGCAGGGATGGATCATGGATCCCCCTGTGGAAATCAAGTCACATTATTAAATATTCTTTATATGTAGGTAACGATCATCACCATAGTAGGGGTTGCCATCTATTACAGATGTCCCCAATTGTTCGGGCAGTTGGTCAGTTCAGAAAAGAATCCAAAATAGCACTTTAATACTCTGCGTTATATTGCACATTTTAGTGTTAAGTTTACAACATCACTATTGCACTTTACAATGAAAAGACATATCAAAATGATAAAATTGTATAATATATATATGCAATGCAAGGGTTTTTAAGTGTGTATAGGATTACTTTTAAACCTTGAATCAACGTGTATAGAGACTTGTATATACATATTTATTGAAATTTGTTTTATATCTATGTATATTTTGAATAAGATACAATTTTGATATGGCAATTTATTTAGTTGCATTTTTGCACATGCTTAACAGCATAAGCACAATGCACTTTACTGTTGCTATCGTGGAATATTGTATATAAACATGCATTTATGCAGGTATCAAATTAATGGCTGACAACCATAAAGGACTGTATGTATTATACCAACTGCAAACATAAACATGACAATTGAAATTGATGGTAAAGTGTAAGGTGACATAGACCTACAAGTAATTTCTTTATGTTTTTTTGTGTCACATGGTATACATACAAACGTGGTTAAAAAGAGGGCATGATGGGAAATATTTTTATGTGATCAAGGGCAACCGCCCGAAACGCGTCGTCTGGCACGCTGCTGTAACCTTCATGAAATAAAGTACCTTTTGCCAGCATTCTTGGGATTCGTTGGTCTTTTCCTCGTGAGATTGCCGAGATATTGGTAATTCAGGAGTGACCTTTGCTGCCGATATATATATATATTTCCCTTGGTTCTCTTTTGCTGGGTCATGCAGCGCTCTTTGTGGGTTCTTTTCCCTGCGGCAGAACCATCCACTCCATATGCAAACACAATCTCTCACACCGGAGAGATACAAACCGGAAGAACTCTTGTGTCTTTTTTTTTGCACTTTTTATTATTCCTTCAATATGCGGCTGTTAGGCAAAGTAAGATATATATATATATATATATCAAGAGCGCCATCAAGAACCCGAAAGCGGACTAAATCGTAGGAAGTGGAAACACAAAAGGGGGCTTAGGTGCCGCCATAGACTGGACTGTGGTTGGGTCCCGGGAGAAGTGAAAAGGACTTTATCCCTGCTTCCCGGTACGGCAATAAAATCATCGCGGAAAACATATTAGAGGGGACTGTTCACTACACAGACCAGCATGCAGTGGAACCGCCTGACTCGGCATCCACCAGGTAGCATAAATTAACAATCGAACATTGAAGCTACGGTCGAGGTAAAGTGAGCTGCCTCTCACTATGAGCTGCGGAAGCGTCGTCTCTTGAGGAAGGTTGTGGAAATGACCGAAATGCATTAGACAGAAAGACAGCATGCCGACTGAAAAATAAATTTTAAACCGGGAGGAGTAGCGGCTCATTTTCTCTTTTGTTGAGAAGTTGTTGATATATATATATATATATATATATATATATATATATATATATCTCCATCCAAAAAGTGCAGGTACCCATTTGGAAGCAACAACATACACGGACTCAGTGTCGAACTTAATTTATTTCACGCACTTGCCAGCAGGCTTTCAAAAGTAAGTCTCTTCATGAAATTCAAATGCCAAATGCATTTCGAGAGCAAAGGCTCTCTTCCTCAGTGGCAAATTTCATCCAGGTGCTGGGGCGCTCCCATAAGTGTAACTGACCCCGCCCTCTGAATTTTGTAAAGAACAGCAGCGTTTCTGGGATTAGTAGTCCTTTAGTAAGGAGGGGAGCTCTTCAGCAAAATTGATGCAAGTAAAAGCCCAAGTGGGTTTGAAGGCACATTACCATTGTCTGCCTGCCCCGCTTTTCAGTCCGTGATTAAGTGTTCTAGGGGCACCCTTGCTGCGCCCCAAGACGTCCGTGTCCAAGCTCCTCTTTGGTCCTGAAGAGCTAGCTCTGCCCTGCAGCATGTTGCTCCCACGACCGGGCGGCCGTCATAAATCCATCCAAAAAGTGCAGGTACCCATTTTGAAGCAACAACATACACGGACTCAGTGTCGAACTTAATTTATTTCACGCACTTGCCAGCAGGCTTTCAAAAGTAAGTCTCTTCATGAAATTCAAATGCCAAATGCATTTCGAGAGCAAAGGCTCTCTTCCTCAGTGGCAAATTTCATCCAGGTGCTGGGGCGCTCCCATAAGTGTAACTGACCCCGCCCTCTGAACTTTGTAAAGAACAGCAGCGTTTCTGGGATTAGTAGTCCTTTAGTAAGGAGGGGAGCTCTTCAGCAAAATCGATGCAAGTAAAAGCCCAAGTGGGTTTGAAGGCACATTACCATTGTCTGCCTGCCCCGCTTTTCACGACTAAATCGTAGGAAGTGGAAACACAAAAGGGGGCTTAGGTGCCGCCATAGACTGGACTGTGGTTGGGTCTCGGGAGAAGTGAAAAGGACTTTATCCCTGGTTCCCGGAACGGCAATAAAATCATCGCGGAAAACATATTAGAGGGGACTGTTCACTACACAGACCAGCATGCAGTGGAACCGCCTGACTCAGCATCCACCAGGTGGCATAAATTAACAATCGAACATTGAAGCTGCGGTCGAGGTAAAGTGAGCTGCCTCTCACTATGAGCTGCGGAAGCGTCGTCTCTGAGGAAGGTCGTGGAAATGACCGAAATGCATTAGACAGAAAGACAGCATGCCGACTGAAAAATGAATTTTAAACCGGGAGGAGTAGCGGCTCATTTTCTCTTTTGTTGAGAAGTTGTTGCAATATATGTGTGTATATATATATATATATATATATATATATATATATATATATATATATATATATATATATATAGAGAGAGAGAAACCAAAGGGATTGGTTATACATACTATACATTTTGTTTCTAGCTGCATGCACCATGTGGAAATTAGAGTGTACATTTTATGCCTTTACACATTACGCTAATATTTGTTAACTGTCAAGTGATAAACGTTGACAAATTCACAGAAAATAATAAGCAGGCTTATTTGTGGGGGTGATGTTCCTCCTATATAGGTTTATATACACAGCCTCACTATGAGATATAGTGACGGCCTTTAAAATGCCAACCAATGTGCTCTAACTGTGAAATAGCCCAGTCATTATTGATTTCTGTTATAAACACAGTGTGGTTATTGCTGTTGACTGCATCACTCATATCAGTTGGTACACCAGTAAGCCGCATAGATATTTTCCTTGGCATGGTTCCATGACTACATTGTGTTAGTGTTTATCTGCGGTTGATGGGCAGCTGTGCAGAGATGAAACGCCACACCCTTGTCCAGGCACCCAAACCAGAGTAAGGATTTCTGCCCAGAAGGTGGTTAGGTCATATGACACCACCACCAAGGACATGATCACCACTGCTGGTGAACAAATACCATGACCACCTCTAAAGAAAGAGGTAAGTCGGTCTCATAAAACCAAGTAAATTCTGCATCCAGCATTACCACGATCCCTTTCTGATGTACCACGAGCCAAGGGCTGGTGGAGTGACTGGTGGGCTCACCTCCGGTGTCGGCTCTTCTCTCCCCTGAGCTCTCCTCTTTCATGGAGTCTCTATTTTCAGCGAAGAAGGCAGAAACCAGAGAGAAAATCATTGCTTCCCATCCTTTTGGGCTCTATGTCTTGCTGCACGCGGCACACTTATTCAGATTTCCTGGCAAATATATGGCATGTAACAGCAGAAGAAAAAACAGAAAAGCTCTTCTGAGAGGCAGTGGCTCTCCCTCGAGTGAAGCAGCATTACACCACGAGTGACTCCGATCATCTACTGAAGAGCTATTACTTGCAATGATGAAACGACGCTAATTGGATAATGGCTCGCTGCCAGCTAATATTGGCATGACCTACAATAACCTTGGCTGAGTGCCACGTATGCCGCGCGCTAACACCTTTAAAAAAAATCTGTATGGGGACTGGAAACCATTTAAAAAAATCTCCCAAGTGGTATTTAACTTCTTATCATGAATTAGAAGCTTAATTAAGTGCCTTGTTAAAGAAGGCAGGGTTTCTGTGATTAAATAAAAACGAAATCGCAGGCATGAATACTGATCAAATGAATAACTTTGTCGCCTCAAACATGTTTTGGGATGCGCTCGTTTTTATGGAACTGGGAAAACGTTAGTTATTGTAAAATTTCCGAAAAAAACCCATGCTAAAAGTGGTAAACAATGACCATTTTAGGCTGTGTTCCAAATGCGTTCTTTTAAGAGACGATTTGAAAAGGGGTTAGTTTAAAGTTCAGTGATAATACTGCACACCACATCATGTCATTAAATGAACTGGAACAATGACTGAAGAGAGGAGAAGCTTTGAATACTTCATGATACCCCTCAATGATTATATAAAGCATTTTACCCTCTTCACAGCTGCATTGATGGTTTGTGCCATGGCATTTTTTCATACAAATTAGATTTATGCATTTAACCAAAACCAGGCTGCATGGGGGTAAATGTGTCCCATAAAGTAATATGATGCATGGGAGCCTGCAGTTCCTGAATAAAATCATGTTTCTTCTGATGTCTCTAGTCACCTGTAATAATGAAACGACTAGCCGCTTAACTGTAATACAGTATTACAGTTGAGTTCTGACACCATAATGCCAACTGCCAGAGCTAGCTGCAAAGCAGGATACAAAGGGTAACTGCAGCAGCAGATTCAACAAGTATTGAAAATGCAATAGGTCTCGCCTTTGATTAAGTTAAAGCCATTTGCTTTGGTAATGGTATTGTATAGCAAAGCAAATGGCTTTAACTTAATCAAAGGCGAGACCTATTGCATTTTTCATTGTTTTTGTTATGGATTTAAATTCCATCTACAGGTCCCTCACAAAGTAATTTGATAAAGACACTTTTCTTAAGGCCTCCATTTGGGTGGTGACTGTTCAGTAATGGTAGGTAGAAAATGTAAGTTTTGTTAAGCCAGATATGGACATAGACCTTCAACCCTTATTTTGTTAAATCAAATTGTATTAGCTACTGTCATGACTATATTTATGCAATTAATTGCATCACTCTAACGCTTGCTGCCGGGTTGCATAGTAAGGAACTTGAATACATCGGGTGACAGGGTGATTGTATGTGGGGGGCCCACCCCTTGTTTGTTGGGTGGTGGGGGGTGCTCCGCTCGCTTTACCGTGCAGAGAACCCTCCTAAAGTCTTGTTATGACACTGCCCTCAGGCTTCCATTTACATGCAGTGCATATGATTACAAACAGTGAGTGAACTGTTGTCTAATTTGAAAGAAATACTAAACTAATGCTCAGCCCACGATAGGATGAGCACGAACTTCCAGCTAGTGTGTGCACTGGCGCCCCAAGAAGTACCAGTGAGGGAGCAGGCCTTGCACAACGATAAGGAGGACCCAGACTGAGAGGGACCCACAGTAATAATTAACGGAAGATGCGTCGTGATATGTTTCTGCCAGCAGAGGGCAGCTTGAGACAGAGGAACAGTTTTACAGCTTTGCATTAGCATGCATGGAAAGTACAAACTGAGAAAGCTGAAGTGTTTACACAGGCGTTCAGAAAAGCAGTGATTTGCAGTTATTTATCATCACAGACAGGTGGGCGCACGCGCGAACCCCTGCTACGCACAGGCAGGCGCACACAAGGCTGGGGTCGGAAGTAAAAAGTGTAAAGAGGGATAAGACCGCACAGTCAGCAGTGGCGAAAAAAAGGTAACTGAGCCCAGAGCAAGGAAAATGGCACGTTTCTCTCACAGCTGTGAGAAGCTTTGATTTTTGGTGCATTAGGCCACACATACCTTGCCCTGGTGCCACTGGACATGCTGTATTATTGATAGGCACCCTACTGATAGATGACCACAGTGGTCTTTCACACTAGCAGTGGTGTGGGTGGGGGGCACGAGTTTTTGGTGCAGCAGCCTACCCCCCTGCCCCCTTATCAGCGGTCGTCGGGGGGCGGCAAAGGCAGAAATCGCCACCACCCCCTTACCCCTGGACTTACATTCGGCCGCCGCAGGCGGTATAAGGCCTAGCAAGGCCACTGTTTCACAGGCATCCAGAAACACAGAGGTAGAAAGGCTGAGGAAGTAACACTGTTACACACACTGTTATTAGCAAATGTACTTATACAGGGCACAAACACGAAGGCTAGCACACAAATTAACAGAGGCGGAGAGATTGTGCGTATTTTCTCCTCTCAAAGGTTGTGGGACTTGAAGGGATTTCAATTCTTTAGTTTTCTCCTGGGAAGGCCTCTTCGCGAGTTTGGGTGATAGCTATGCCGTGAAAGTGAAAGCGGTACTCTAATTAAAAGTCCGCCGCCAAGCGTGCTTGTGTGAAAGCTATTGGCACACGCAAAACAAGATGACGTTGGCCTGTCCACTGTCCGTACTTACGCAGGCATGTTTTGCTTTGTGTCAATGGCGAGAGCAGACATGTTTGTCCATCTGTACGCGTGCATGTTCAGCTTTGGCCGAATTGATCGCAAAAGGCCATCACATGGTGAGGGCAGCGCATGGGCGCTGCTAACGCCAAGCGAGACCTAAAAAGGCACAGATACAAGAACTGGCAGTCCATTCTTAAGGTCCTTTTTTCTACATACTATGAAGAGAAGAAAGATATTTATGGCAATATATTTATTTTTGCATACTCATCTCTGCCTTTTTCTACACATTCCAAGCCTCACTTTTTAAATCTCACTTACATGAGATCGATTTGGTCTATTTTAGTCCCGAGGAAGACCCGCCATGATGTACAGTGAATAACACTTGATCACAGGGTTGAAACGTCAACGAAATTACGTTATGTCCTATGTCAGTCATCCTTGGAATATGTAAAGAACATATAAGGATACACTGACCAAAACCTTTTTGGGACATTTTGATTATTTGTGGTTCCAAGGTCTCATGTTTGTGTATGTGATCACCAGGAGATTTGTAATTTTCACTATGTATATGTTAATGTGATGTATTGTTCTTTATGTTCTCTGGACAGCCGTTGAAAAGAAAAATATGAAAAGAGTTAGAAATAAGTTTTTTAATATATGAAAAATAATATATTTAAAACTAGACAATGGTTGTGTTGTGTCAGTGGTTTTTGTAAATTATGGGTCTTTAAAGATTTGTGTTTGTGAGTATGAGAAGTTTCACACATGCTTGAAGGATCATTTACAGACCCTTTTAGCATTTAATGTTTAATGAAAAACATTTTACAATTCCACTTGAGGAGATTTCCTTCACCCAACGGAACTGTTTGTAGCTCATAACTGCATACCCAGGTTCTGAGGGACACAGGGTAACCCCATTATATTTAATGGTAGAGTGAAGTTGCATCAAATGTGGCAGGCAATTACCAAACTACACACAGTGCATGTATTTCAAGATTTGTGACATTCCAAAGAGAGTCAAAGTTGAAGAGGGGGTGACAAATATTTTTGATATAGTGATAACTTTGTTACCGGTTGATGGATCTGCACAAAAGTTTAGAACTTATCATGTGTAGCCTACTCTTGGTTTTCTCAATATTATGGCATTGCTTAGTGAATCTAGAAGCTAGCAAATTAAGCCTAGTGCAAGGCCAGGGAGGCCCTGCAATGATCCTCAGCTGCACACAGCCAAAATGGGTTGGGTGCACTGTAGAATGAGCACATAGGAGGTGAGTGTGGTATGTCATAAAACATGCAGGTGTTGAAGTAATCCCGAAAAGGTGAAAGCGAGGACTGGAGCTTTTGGAGAATCTTTAACTACAGAGACGTTCCCACCATGCCCCCTATTGGGGACAATATGCCCTCTCTTTGGATGACAAGAGTCTCCCAATAAATGTATGTAAGTGTGGATGGTATGTGCTGCTTGACATTTGGCCTCTCCAGGCACCCACTTCCAACACTCCTGGACCTGGGGATGAACTGCGGACTGGACCTGCAGTCGCTGAACAAAGAGGAGTCCTGCAGGACTGGATCTGCCCTCTCTTGTACCCAGGACAAAGACGTGGATTCCAAGGGTCAGTAGGCTGACCTTGTCAAGCTACAGGGACACAATCTACAAGAGGTCTTTCCTCGAACTTCCCAGCTGACCAGTGACAACTGGACCTGCTGTTGGCCTCTGCCAGACACCCTGTGAGTCTCCAAGGGCCCGATAACGAGTTTGGGGCAGTGGTGCCAGCTCTGCTGCACCAAACCTGTGCATGGACTGCCACCCGTATTAGGAGTTGTAAAAGTACAACTCGTAATATGGTTGGCGGTCCTTTGCCTTTCCCATGGCAGTGCCTTGAAATTAGGCACCGCAATGGGAACAGTCAAAATGTTCCAGCACGGTATGGACGGTGATGTCCATGCTGGGCTGGAACTGGAGGGAATACGGACATGGGGACACATGTTTTGCCCCCTTAATATATCCGCATGGCGGAGGGGACATGGGACCCTGTAGGACCCCCTTTGTTCCTACCCCGCCAGTCTTTTCATGGCGGGGCTTCGCCATGAAAAGGCTGGTGGTCCAGGAACTCAAAATATGCTGATCTGGACTGCGCCAGCACAATACGTTGTGATGCTTCTGCGCAACGGCCAGGGAAAGTCTGTTTCCTGGTGCAACCGGCGATCCACTGCAGATAAGACTTACAAAGTCATAATCAGCAAAACGGTGGACCGCCAGTCCGGTGCCAAAGCGAGTCTGGCGGTCATTAGCCCGCCAAACTTGTAATCAGGCCCCAAGTGCCTTGCTTAGGTCCTGGGGAGACTTTAGAAGTTTTCTCCTATGGTCGATTGGAACTTAAAGGGACTTAGAAAGTAAAATGTTTGACCAGGATGAACCTGGTTGGTGTATCCGACCTGCGGTCCATCGTGGTGAGCCTCTAACTGCACATAGGTCTCAGTCTATTGCAACCAGTAACACTGGCACTTTATGCTTCTTGGTGCTATTCTTCCTTAAAACATTAAAAATTCATATCTCCAGTTTCCCTTATTGGAATGTTGTCATTTTTGTGTTGTTACATTTATTACATTTTACTCTATTTATTTTTATTCTGTTTGAGATTTTTGTTGTTTTGCATTTCTACTTTATTACTCTTTGATTACTGTATAAATACTTTACACATTGCCCCAAGTCAAGCCGGTCTGCTCTGCACCCCAGTTACCATGGGGCTAAGCTCAGGTTAATTTAGTGACAAGATTTGTGATCAGGGTACAAGTCGTAAAAAAAGAAGTGGGGGGACGCTGTCACTGGAAGTAACATCACGACAGGAAGTGACGTCACGAAAGGTGCCGAGCTCCTCGTCCCAGACAGAGTGAAGTCCAGCTGTTTGGCAGGGGGGGACGGCGTCCCCCCGGTAAAATAAGTGGGGGGACGCCGTCAACCCGCGTGGTACTCCGACTCGAGCCCTGTTTGTGATAATTCCTTGAGGTGGGTAGTCACCGACCCCAAATAGTAATCCAATTCCTTACACTCCCATGTTAGGCTTTCGCTGTAGTTAGACACCCTCAGTGTACACATTGAACCTCTGACCTAACCTAAGACCTTCACAGAGCTCTCACAGCGTGCCTCTTTCCTGAAGTAAAGCGCACAACTTGGTACTGAGACGATCACAGCAATCTTAAAAGTAATTTTGGCTCAACACATTTCAACGGAGGATGAAAGTACGCCCACCTCTGCAGTAAGACAGTTGCATACGAGAAAGCACCCACTGCAGAAAAATGCCTAACCTGCACGTTCAGTGATGATGGTGGGGAGGGATCCGGGGTGCAGTGTCCTGAGGTGGTGTAGCAGTCCCCTGGGCCATGCCGATGTTCCTTGTTGCGTACACTTGTTGATCATTGTGATTACCATCGACCACGTTCTACTATGAGGACCGCTCTGTAGTAGGCCCTCGCCTACCTCTCCTTATGTGATTGCATCAATGCCACAAATGCCATTCATGGGGTTCTTGTTTTTGTTATGTTTTTGTTTGGATTGGTATAGCACCATGTAAGAAAATTGGCGAAGGTATTGATATTGACCAGGGGATTCTGGGAGCACAAGAGCAATTCCCTTCATTGTTTTGCAGGTTTAACGAGGTGCCACCCTGCCCCCGGGATGTGGGCCGCACCTGGCTGTGTCCTCCTTTTTGGATCTGACCTTCTTGGTCCGAAAGTGTTAACTGCTTTTTCATTTGTATAATTTGTGCCTCTTTATTTTCTTCGCCACCAAAAATAAAGTTTTTTTTAAAAAAACCTGCACGTTCAGAGATAGGAATCTTGGATATATGTTGTTACCACGAATTCCGTTGCAACGCATGCCTTTTCCACGCATGCGTTACCACGGAATTCGTTTTCCCCTCATCTTCTTTGCCACGTCGTTCTTACGTCATAAAGAGGAAGCGGAAGTTTATTCCGCTTCCTCTCATGACACTGTTTTTTTCGGCACGGCGGGATCGTTTTTTTATGGGGGGGGGGAGACCCCCCCCCAACCCCCCTTTTTAATCCTTCGGTTTTTTTTTTGTTCGTGGTAAATACGATCGTTGAAGGCATACGCGTTGGAAAGACGTTTACGTGGTAAGTGCCTCGTTGTAAACGTTACGCGTAGTACTGCCGTCGTTGTTAATGATGTTTCCCAGGAATCTTGAGTGTGCTGACTCGCCTTTTCATCCTTTCGAGGATGATAAAATATTTTCAAGTTGGTAATTACACCTCGAGTTAATTTAGGTCGAACGTGCTGAACATGGTCTTTCTATTTCATTGCGGGGTAGATTTCTGTAGAAAGCATTAAACAGAATGGGTTCAGCTCGTCCTGCAAACAAATGGAGGATGTGTTGTAGTAATCACGCCGAGACAGCTCTCTGGGTTAAAGGACCTGATACAGAGAACCTGTAACTGCAGGTTACCGATTCTGATTCAGGAAAAAAGAATAATGTACTAAAGATATCCGGTACACAGCTCGGAGTGTGACTTGCAGCTTGAGGTGCAATACCAATTAGGTGGTTCATGGTTACATTTTCTGCTTTCTGACTGCGTGCAATCTGCAGTTCCTGGGTTGGAGCCCCGGCAAGATAACTCACCGGGTGAACGAGCCTGCTGCCAAGATCTGTGTGTGTTCTGCAAGTAAACTATTGCAAACCCCAGTTATTTAGTCTAGAGTGATAGTATGCTCGTTCGACTCTGGGATTTATATGTGAAAGCACGACATGTGTATTACATGGAGCTCGATTACAGCAGCAACAATATTCGAAAAGATGGTCACTTGTTGGAAGTGTCTTATGATCCAAAGTTATTTATCAAAGTCACATATCGTTCACCTACATCTGGAGTATATCGCAATGTTCTATGTTGTAAAATTTGCTGGAGATGGGGGTGCCTATCTCAAATCAGTAGCTGTGCACTGGTTTCTGGAGGTGCTCGTGTTTTGGCCTTTGGTATCAGTTATTCACATAGAAGTACAATTAACTTTTTTTTATTATGCATTTTGAGCCAAAGGACTAGTCTAACAATCGATTGTCACTTTAAACATCCTCTCAAATAGTTTACCCAAATCATGAAAATGTTGCCTTTGTCTCTTGGTCGCGCCTAGATACTACCCCACACCCCCTACCGGGATAAATTATGCGTGTTATAAATTAAAGTAACATAACATAAACACAGGAAATGTTGGATTTGGGGGACTTTTGGAAATGGCTGGCAAAAAAAAATTTCCTGTTTGTATTTCAAAATAATATGTAAACAATGCATCGATCGGGTGACACTCTTGTCATTCACCAATGTGTGGCCTAAAATATTTAATGCCAAGATCTTTCCCAAGTTGAAGATGGACACGCACAGTCACTCACAAAAGGATGGAGGTTTGTATTTCGACTATTTACAGGTAACTATGGGGTTCTGGGCAGCCGTGATATTAATGGTTTCCTCCTGCCCCTTTGTCTTCCAGGCACACCATCATGCTCATTATCACAGCTGGCGCACACAGAAGCACTCTGTGCAGGTATTGTTGTCCCTGGTGAAACTTCACTTGCAAGTTTACTGTACTCCTACACACGGTCCCGCCTCTTAGACAAAGAAACATTGATAATTGCTCCACGTGCCTGGCCCATGTTGTTTTGTGGTTGTTATTCATGTGGGATCAGAAAGTCTGATTTATGCCTGTTTATTTCTCGCATAACGCATAAACTACTATGTTACAACTGATACATCTCCTTATGGGACTGCCTGCCTCACCCGGCCTCCTGGCCACAATGTCCAAATACATTTTCTACTCATTTTTCCAGTGTGCATAAATACCAGATAATCCCAGAATCAGTCGTAAGGAAACCCCTGAAAACAGTGTGGGGTTGAAAAGACAACCTGGAGAAAAATATGAGGAGGCTTGACGCTGGTCCTCAACCAGTCACAGCCACACCAAGTTCCTTTAGATACTTACAGGAAAGAGGCGCTTTGTGATTTAGAAAACTTTGTTTTTCATTTCCCATCCCCCCAGATGGTATTGTAGCTTGACATTACTTGTCAAAATCTGAGCTTTTCTAGCTACTACAATTGTTGGATTTACTGATATATCGGAGGGTATGAGTGATTTCAACAGCATTTAGCTGTTTGGTATGCACACATATTGGGATGTTATTTTGGTAACTATATATATATATATATATATATATATATATATATATATATATATATATATATATATATATATATATATATATATATATATATATATATATATATTGGTCTGATTAATTAGATTTAAAAAAATCCAAACATCAGACCTCTTTTAGCTATATTCATGTGCCCTTATTATGGACCAGCCAATGAGAGGAGGCAGCATTGTCACAGAGTGGGATGTGGTCAGTGACAACGCTGGCCCAACCCCACTCTGTGACGAGCGTCGCTGATGGACTGTAAACCCTGGGTATTTCAGGGCTTAAAACTAAAGTGCCAAAGTCTGTATCTACCTGTGATGGGCTGCCTCATCATGAGGAGGGAGGACCACTAATCACTTGCCGGGCTGAAGATGTCACGCCCACAGGGCTGTGAAATTATCAGCGATGTAGAGTTCATCCCAGGCAGACAGACGCCTGTGCATTTAGCCCATGTATACTGCCTGGATGCCTGAGCTCAACATAAAGATTGTCAGGCTGACTTTTACTCTCCCTAACAGACACTCTTCACATCTGTTAAAAAGATGGGTGGGAAGGCCTCGGCCCTTAAGAACGGGCCACTTCTGGTGCCTGAACATTTTCAAGTTATTTTACAATGTTATGAAAGGAGGGAAGCACAGAATACCGCCTAAATGTACATTGAAGGCAAGTTAGGCTATACCACAACAAACTTACATACTCCCCTTAACCGCTGTTTGTTCTCTACAGGGTCCTGCTATATTTTAGGGAAAAGTCACAGACGCGTCACAAGTGCTAGCAGGGGATGTGGTGGACGAGAACAGCAATCCTGGTAACAGTAGAAGTATCTGAATTCTTTGATTGACAACGCGCCCACCCTACGGTGACATTCAGAAGCCAGTATATATGACTGCATGGATTTTGTAAAAATCTGGAATTTAATTTACGTGGGCGCTAGCTCAGCCGAAGGAAGACTATCAGAAAATGTATTGTGTGTGCATGTTCACAGTACAGGCACGCGTCCGTCTAGGTCCCTCCTTTTCTTCATTCACATGTGCCGCAGAATGTGCTGACTAGCCCCCAGGGCAATGATGCAGAGCCGACACATTACAGGGAATGGCATTGCTGTGGTGTTGCCATGGTTACAAAGCAATTATGCTGCAAAAAATGTCGCTGTGACTATATCCCTGCCTTTGTACTGTCAAGCATGCTAAACTGGGTTGTTCTAGCTGCAATTAATTTGCCCTGATTGTTCCTTTGCTTTTGTAAGTCCAGTTGCCTGGCTAAAAAAAAACAGAAAAATAAATGACCATGCTTAACCAGAAATCAAGGTCATGCAAGGAGATTAACTTATCTTGTAGATTCAAGCAACAACTGGGCAATAACCAGTGCACGTCAGTACTACTGTCATCACACCCCCATTGCAGAGGCCATCAGTGACCATCGATGAATGGCCCCTCAGCTGTGCATTTCACAACTACTTAAAACCATTTTTGTGGTGCTATATTTAGGCACATAAGTGTATTAGAGGACACACCTTAGTTTAAAGCAATAAAGACATTGCACAAAGGAAAAGATTTGCAATTTTTTCCAGGTCAGATCATCATATGAAAACGTTGATATTAATAAAACCTACTATACACCCCCGTAATTGTACCATTCCTACTAAAATAATTATTATCCCAAAGGATATACCCACAAGGATTTTTGACATAACATGGAAATTAGATTATACCTCTGTTGCAACTGATACAGTCAGCAGCAACTTACACACACCTTATCAAAAATATAAAAGTATTAAAAATACTGCAAAAAAAATCAAATGGTAACTCCTGCTCCAACAGTTAGACGGAAAATTATAGGTTACGTGGAGAAAATCCATATATACACTGCACAAGTTACACTATCCTGAGGATAGTAAATAAATATTTCTTGTCTTGTCTTATATCAGCTTCTTTAAATTCCACTACCAAATACCAAGACATCTTCCTGGTACACAGATGGCTGCATCTCTTTAATAAAATAACACACAATAAATGTGAAAAACAAGAGTCCAAATCCAGCCCATGTCAATGTTTTGAGGTGAAACCATATATTGGTCTGTGACGCTTTATTCCTTCAAACCCACAAGCATCACTACTACCATTAAGACAAGAGAAACAATAACCTAACATAAAATGTCTCTACATCTACAAATGTAGCAGCCTTTTCTTGAGATTCCTGTATTTGGCTGTCATCACACCCCCATTGCAGAGGCCATCAGTGACCATCGATGAATGGCCCCTCAGCTGTGCATTTCACAACTACTTAAAACCATTTTTGTGGTGCTATATTTAGGCACATAAGTGTATTAGAGGACACACCTTAGTTTAAAGCAATACAGACATTGCACAAAGGAAAAGATTTGCAATTTTTTCCAGGTCAGATCATCATATGAAAACGTTGATATTAATAAAACCTACTATACACCCCCGTAATTGTACCATTCCTACTAAAATAATTATTATCCCAAAGGATATACCCACAAAGATTTTTGACATAACATGGAAATTAGATTATACCTCTGTTGCAACTGATACAGTCAGCAGCAACTTACACACACCTTATCAAAAATATAAAAGTATTAAAAATACTGCAAAAAAAATCAAATGGTAACTCCTGCTCCAACAGTTAGACGGAAAATTATAGGTTACGTGGAGAAAATCCATATATACACTGCACAAGTTACACTATCCTGAGGATAGTAAATAAATATTTCTTGTCTTGTCTTATATCAGCTTCTTTAAATTCCACTACCAAATACCAAGACATCTTCCTGGTACACAGATGGCTGCATCTCTTTAATAAAATAACACACAATAAATGTGAAAAACAAGAGTCCAAATCCAGCCCATGTCAATGTTTTGAGGTGAAACCATATATTGGTCTGTGACGCTTTATTCCTTCAAACCCACAAGCATCACTACTACCATTAAGACAAGAGAAACAATAACCTAACATAAAATGTCTCTACATCTACAAATGTAGCAGCCTTTTCTTGAGATTCCTGTATTTGGCGGGTATAGATAGGTCTTAAGCTGGGTGAATGTAGCTCTGCTTCACCGGGGTTGCAGGTGAAATTTACACAACTGAAGATCTGAAGACACACTGTCCAGGTGGAGTGGTCTCCTTGGTTGTGTTAACGTTTCTCTGCTGAGCTATACCCCCTAGCCAAGTTACCGTTCATACTTGTGCCTTTCCTTCAACATTCCACGATCAGAAAAAATGTCACAGATTTTTTTATTTTCTCATATATGAAATTAGCATTTGCAATGCCATTGGTCATGCATTTACGAGATTTTGAGCTATTGGTATTGTAAATGACATTGCATTTTATTTATGTGTTGTTTTTAAAACAGATGAATAAAAGGCATTGTCATTTACAATGCCAATAGCTTAAACTCTTGCAAATGTGAGACCTATTGCATTGCAAATGCGTTTGGCGCCCGTGCTATAAAAAAAAAAAATCAAAAGCATTAGTAGAGAGGGTGTCCTGCCTGCAACAGCAGGCAGGACAAAGCAATTTGAGAAAATAGTGTTCGGAGGCGGTAATTAAAGCCTACTGAGTAACAACACCCTTAACAGAGGGTGTCGCCATGGGAGGTTACAAAATGAGACAAGGCGGTACTAAGGAGGGACTACTAAGCCTATTGACCAATGAACAGCCACAGTTTACAGTGGACAATGAAACAAGCCAATGAAAAATGTGGGCGGAGCTTCAAGTCCCTACCAGAATACAGCATGCCTTGCAGAGCAGCGCATGTGCTGCCCAGGCTCGACCTAAAAAACACTTGCACAAATCTAAACTTAGTTACAGTATTTGCGGAATACCAGCTGACAGCCACGCACAGCACTTGGGGATGTAAATGGTATGTCTCTTTGAACTGGATGACTGTGTGATTATTGCCGTGCTAGCCTACTTAGATGTGTGCTGTTTAGGATGCAACAACGGCCATTACACCATCCTCTGTTCTGGAACTACTGAGGGTGGATGAGACAGAGGTGCAGTATTTCTTAACTTAACTCTTGTATGTAATCAAGGTTAGCTCTTTGGCTTCTGCTTTCGTTACAAATCAAATTATATGCTAAAAACAACTCCCCTTAGCACACTTTTGTATATTGTATATGTTTTGCCCCTCCGCAGCCTGCTAATTTTCATGGAGTGCCTTTCCATAGTTACGAAGATTCAAGCCAAGCTTTCTTCAAAATCAGTCACAACTAAAAGAATTGATTGCACAGTCTGCCACTGTGCAGGGACACCATCACAGCTCTGATGAAGAGAGATAGGACAAGATGCAACTCTGACCAGGTAAGCATAAATTATATTTTTTCCAAAATCTGATCTAAAATAAAACTTAGGCAGCTTTCCCAGCCAGAGGCAAAAGGAGATCCCCTCCTGATATGCAAAAGTAAATCAGTCTGAGATGTTCCTCAGTTTATGGTCTACTCCAGACACACTATTATAACTCTCAGTACTGTAAGTTAATCCACTGTACTTGTGTGAGAGGTGGAAGTACTGCCCTGGACATGTAAACAAGTAAAGGGATAACAGTAATGGACCATCTTCTGAGGATTCAGATTGGCCGTCCACAGACCGGCATTCTATTCAACTGTGATCATTTGTCTTTGAGTACAGAAATGGTCCTGGACACCATGATTGGAGGACAGTCACTGAAAATGTGTCTAAATTTAAAAAAATACAGCACATCTTCTAGTTCCACTCATAATAAAGTCATACCTCATCTGGCAGGCTCACAACCAGGTCAAGCTCCATCTGTCCAACAAGAGCCTGAAAGAAGTAGTCACTGCACGCAGCGAGTACTGCCCTGTGGGCCCGAAATTCTTTTCCCTCCACGATCAAAGTCACATCACAGAGAATGCCTTGCTTCTGCTGGTCGTTGAGGCACAGGAGGATATTGGTACAATGGACTGTTGACTCATACACGTACATGGGCGATTCAGTCTTCTCATCTACCGACATTCCGTTTAGACCCTGGAAGAGAATTAGCATGACAATGACATTGCAGAAAAATCAAGTCAAGGGTGAGACAGCATCTGAGGTCTAACATCACTGCATTACGGCTACATGATCATCAGCAAAGGATTATACATTTAATTTTAAACAAGAAAGAGTAAACTTTTTTAGATGAATATAGGAAAATCCCCAATATAATTATAGAGTGGTCATCACTAAAAATTCACAAAATGAGAAAATGTAACTCCCAAAATATTGTATTATTACTACTACTGAGAGAATGGGTGTACCGGAGATAAAAGGAACATATATGCAGCAGCATGAGATAATGTGCATGATTGGGAGCTGCAATCTTTTATGAAAGGCGCAAAGAGTTTGTGGTGTGAAAACTAAATATGCCGCAATGTGCAAGAAAAAAACAGATGGGGCTATTTGAGGAAGGGGTAGAAGTCCAAAGATGATGTTGTTTCAAATGAGTGGTTGCAAGTATTTTTTATTTTATTTTCAAGAAAAGCAACATAAACGGAAATAGAAGAATGCTCAAGAAACTTTCTGGAGATATCAAGAAGGCTTCTCTACCGTGAGTTCTTGAAATAATTCCAGCAAAGGGCCTCTCCTCAATGGTGGAAAGATCCCACACAACTCCAAAGATATGCCACAAATAAAGGAAAATAATAACCAGGACCGATGGAGTAATATGTTTCCTCAACCAAACTGCTTTTCACATAATTCTAGATTTGCTACATTTGAAATCTGCAACATCTTCTGCAGATTTCAACAAAAGTGCATTTTGTTCACTCAAACCAACTTTAAAAAATGTTGCAGATGAAATTTAATTCAACTCGTGGTGCTTTTCAACAGTTAACAATTCGATTTCCACCAGTTGAGTACTATATTTGTCCTTAAAGATACAAGATACCAGACTTTACTTGAAGAAGCAAATGTTTTTGAGTGCCCTCGTGAATTGCTTTGAGTTGTGATGTAGACACGAATTGGCATCATCGTGACAATGAACGAACTCTTCTTTCCACCCACTTTCAAACATATTTAAAATGTAGGGTTTTCTTACTTGCTATGGACAGAAGCGACCCCACACAAATCTATTTATTAGGGATTGTACGAACACCGGGGAAAAAGTTCCAGCTCTTTAGTGCCTTATTATAACATTGGAATGTTGCGAGCTCCATTGAAAACAATGGAGTGCTCTGGGCTTATAATGGCTGGTATAAGCCTGAAGCTCCAACATTCCAATGTTTGTGAACAAAGGCTTCAGGGAGCCTGAGAGCATTCAAATCCCCTCACCCTCCCATAAGGCGTTGTTCTTTTTGTTAGAACATTCTGCCCTCTAGAGGCAATATGTTCTAATAGCCTTATAGCACTTCGGAGCTGGGCTATACCGCTATTAAAGTCCCTCTCCCTTGTTAAAGGCCCTCGCCTTCGGCTCGGGGCCTTTAACGCTGGAGAGAGCCTTTAATATAGCCTTATAGCCCACCGTAGAGGGCTATACTAGCTATTAAAGGCCCTCTCCAGCTTTAAAGGCCCAAGCCAAAGGCGAGGGCCTTTAACAAGGGAGAGGGACTTTAATAGCAGGTATAGCCCAGCTACGAAGGCTATTAGAACATTCTGCCACTAGAGGGCAGAATGTTCTAACAAAAAAAAAAACAAAGCCTTATAGGAGCGTGAGGGGATTGGAATCCCCTCAGGTTCCCTGAAGCCTTTGTTCACAGCCAGAGCTGTGAACTAGGAAACATTGGAATATTGGAGCTCCAGGCTTATACCAGCCATTAAAAGCCGAGAGCACTCCATTGTTTTCAATGGAGCTCCCAACATTCCCATGTTCTAATGAATAGGAGGTTGAAATTGGCCAATAACAGGTTTCAATCCTCCCAAGGTCCAAAACAGGTGCCAGCCAGAGTAGTTGCTTGTGTCTCAAAGCTGAGGGAGTCAACCAACCAGATGCCCAGGTTTTTCACAGATATTTTCGGTAAGGGAGGGGGGCCCCACTCGTTCCGGCCACCAGGAATCTCCCCAAGCTTGAGTATGTTTACCAAACAGCAAGAATATGTTTTCTTTCTTCAGAAAGCTCTGTATTTTCAAAAGCATTTGTACCAATTTATATCACCACCTGTGTGCCTCATATCAAAGGGCGCCTTTCACCCTAACTCTCTGGTGGGAGGTAGCTTTCCAGGGATTTTTCCCCTCTCTGGGAAGGTAACATGCCAGCTTTTGAAGCATTTTGTGGAGAGGGTTGCATGATTCTTTTTTTCCTCCAGTGTCAAGGAATGTTAGGAAACCTGTTTTGGGTCCAGTTATAAACACCTGGCACTGGCAGTGCCAGTCTTGGAATGTGGTATCTCAAGAATGCAAGGTCGAAGATGTTCTACAGTTAGTTGAAGACCATCCTATCCAAGTGTAAGGTACAGCTACAGAGTAACTTTCATTCCATGTCTGCAGAAGTAGTACTGGCTTTCTCCCCTATGTCCTGCCTGGACTTGATTTATTCAGAACAATGATATCTCTTTCGATGGGAGCAAGGTGGAAGCGAACACTAGGCAATTTGGGCAGCTGGAGCGGCTGGATAGGCAGATGGGGAGGGTATAGGGAGAATTACAACCTTTCAATATAACTAGGATAGAGGTTCAGTGCTGGAGAAAGTGAGCTCTTACTTCCGATATTAACTCACCAGTTTAAGGAGAGAGTAAGCCAGAATGCTTTGTAGATTCATTTAGGAGAGCAAAACCTTGTATAGCTAAAGAGGATTTCCTGCTGGAGATGAAAACGGTTCATAGATTGTTGAAACAGTTGTGGGGAGGGACGATAGTGATATGAACCAAACTTATTCTGAGAAAGTTGCGGCCGATAGCCACAAGCGACAGACAAAGGTTGTTGGAATGTGAACTGCATAGTGAAATATTTTGCATAGGAATGGTCTGCAAGAGCACCAGGCAGAGAATTATGTTGTGAGGACTATCATTTGCTTCAATCCAACAGGGTCAATTTTTTGTTATTTGGGAATGGAGTTATATTTATTAGAAATGGGATTCAAATTGACAATGCTGTTAAGAGACAAGGCTTGATGGTAAGTATAGAATAGAATGCGGGGCAGAAAAACGTGTAGGGAGAGGATTTTTTGAGTGGCAGGTTTTAGAAAGACAGGCTTCATCTGAAGGTTGTTTTTCCATGAATATGCCAACCAGCTGAAAGTACAGGAAGAGGGTTAAAATGAAATTGACAATGATGACTTTTATTTTGATAGATGGAAATTGGAATAGCCAAGTGATTGGATAATGGAGTGAGGACAGATACTCTTTGGGTTAGGTAGGTAGCATTTGGGAAGTTCACAGGAACAGGATGTTGAACTGTTTAATTCAATGGAGAGGTTAAGGTGAGGTTTAAGGGTTGTAGATTGGCTAGGTATGTTTTATGTATTGTGAGGTTCTTGTTAGGATGTAAGGCACTCACCACTGTTCTTAAGGTTTATAATGCACACCTGTCACTTTAAAGTAGCATTTAACACATTACTGAGAGCCCTGTTGTACTTGCGTCTGATGATGTTCGGGGCAAGGCCATCTTGAGAACCAAACCACCAGGCAATTCAGGTGGGTGGTGTGTTCATGCAAGCGTGTGGGAGGGGATTGGGTGATTCATGGGCTAAGGTGGGGCTTAAAGGCTAAAGGGAATGATGAGGAGGTGAGAGGCCTTTTGTCTTACCATACCTATCACTGCTCACCCTCAGAAGTTAATTTCCTACCTTTTTATTAGTATTGCTCCTGTTGGGATTAGTTTTTGCTTCAAAAGATGGAGCGATTATGGAAATACGGAGCTGATGTGCAGTGTAGTGCATTACCTTGATGAAGAGGCTTTTTATGGGACATTTATTTAACATAAAGCTAGATGCGTTTTCCTGTGAGGGAGAAACGTCCCCACTGTGCACTTCACTGAATTATTTGAACAAGTTTGTCCAAATCATCCAATTTCTCTGGTACTTCTTCAACTTTTCTAGTCAATTATTCACATAGCCTAGACACCAGGCATGTTATAACTTCATTTATTGAAAAGAATTCTTCTGATCACATATAGTGTTGGGTCATCACACCAAGTAAATCACATATCCCATGAATTAATCTTCCCAATGCATTTCGGGACTATTCTGGCCGCATTTTGTTTCTGTCGCGCAGCATCAGCGTGCAGTTTAATTTAGTGTTGGTCTCCATGTGGTTCTATTTCCAATATCCTGGGGCAGAAGACCATGGCCAGGTGCTGAAACAAGGTCCCTTGGTCAGAGGGGAATACCCGTATGCACCTAATACTCAGTACGAAGGTGGACTTATCTTCCGTTATACGCTTCAGTAAACAATTTAGGAGTTCTACTGTCTTTTCATTAGTATAGTTATTTAACAGAAATATTTGTTATTGTTGGTACTGGTGAGCAGGTGAATTGATTTGTTGTTAAGTTTAGAAAGGGCAGGTTTTAGAAGGACAGGGTTCAGTTACAAGTCGGTTTAGCTCCTGATCAGCTGAACCAACTTAATGAGGGAGAGTGGGAAGACTGATAACAACAGTTTTCGAAGGAAGTAAATGAGACTAACCAGAGGTTGGGCAAATGAGTGAGGGCAGAATACCTTTAGGATGAGTAGATCACGGTTAATAGTCTGTAGGGAACATGATTTGGAATTGGTTGATTTAAGGCAAAAGGTCAATGATTAAGGGTTGTTTGTTTTTACGTAATGTGTTAAGTATTTCGAGGCTCTTGTTTTTTTTGTTTTTTTTGTTACAATATTTATTTTATTGTGTCACAAACAGAACAACGCGTTTCAGCAAAGCCTTCATCAAGTTAGTGACCTATGCCCAACAACCCATAAAAATACAGGTCAGCATTAATGGAAAGTGAGGAAATATTGCAACGGAAAAATAAATGTGCATAAAAAGATTTTTTTTTTTAAAACATTTTTATTGAAAACAATACAGGACAATTGGCAATCAGTAGATACAAACATTGAGTGCAACAATTGATTATCACTTCGGTGCGACAAGAAATTCCCATATAAAACCAGCAGTTTGGTGTACACTTCAAATGATATACGTTTCCGTCCCTTCCCTCCGTTTCCTCATTCTTCAGTTTCACTTCCCTCGTCCACTGTAGGTGGTTCACACAAATTACCCCTATATTTATTCCAAGCCCCCCATACTTTTTCCCACTTCCGGGGGCACCCCCGGTGTAGATACACTGTCCTTTCTGCCATCATTGCTGCACCTAAATCCAAGCACCAATCTCTCAGTGTCGGCCCCCCAACATTTTGCTATATTACGTTTGGCTTACATCCCATCCCTGCCTCCCTGCTCGATGGTTTTAGAACTACCCGCCTCCCCAACTTAGCAGAGCGCTTAGTACCCATCCCAATACTTCAACATGTGGGGGGGAAGAGATAAATGCCCCTGGTTCACCCCGGGCCCATGCAATATAAACTTTATCTATCCTCCACTTTCTGATATAATCTAACACAAGTATTAACGAGGATAAATCAGGTATTAAGCGTCCCAGTATCTTCACAGCGGGTCAGTGTTTTCGCCCAACCCACCAAGTACCTGTGAAGCAAATATAGGTCCCCCAACATTGTCCCATCTCACCATCATCCAGGATCTCACACCATATTGGATACCGTTCTTAAGAGTCGATAGTCTGGTAGCTTGTCCTGGCCACCACTGTATTCAAGGCCGGATCTTCCAACATTGCCAGGATGAGATTAGTCACTCCTGCTCCATTGCCCCCTGTTGCTCGTCCCGGCGTGGGTCTCGGCGGCTACCGTGACCCGTCCTCCCCGCCTTGCGCCATCCATCCAGCCATTCCTGTGACTCCTCAGGCGTGGAGAAGAACCATGTCTTACCCTCCGACTCCACTCTCAATTTAGCCGGATACAGCATGGAGTACCTCAGTTCTCGTTCTCGGAGCGCCTTTTTCACCTCTTTCACCCCCTGCGCTGCTTCGTGACCGCCGCCGTGTAATCTGGAAAAATCGTGATTGCAGCGTTATCAATGCGGATCAGAGGGGCCTGTCGTCCTGCCTGTAAAATTGCATCCCGATCCCTGAAGTTGAATATGCGCGCCAGGATCGGACGCGGAGGGGGCCTCGGCCGAGGCCTGCCGCCTGGGACCCGATGAGCACGCTCCACCGAGAAGTAATTGGACAATCCCTTCGGCTGTAAATGGGTAGTCACTAGATCTTCTACAAATAGATCGAGGGCCTGGGTACCCGCCAATTTTGGGGCGCCAATAATGCGGATGTTGTTCCGTCTCGACCGCCCCTCAAGGTCCTCGAGACGGACCATCAGGAGCTTGTTGTCGCCCTCCAGCTGCCTCACCTGTTGTTTGAGCATGGTGGTATCGGAGGTCAGGACGGCCGTCGTTGTTTCAACTTCGGACACTTTGGTGAACATCTTGTGAAAGTCCGCTCGGATCAGTGCCAGGCTAATTGCTAGAGTCCCGATCCTAGCATCTACTTTGTTTGGGGTGGCCATAATGTCTTGTAGGGTAACCTCCTGCGATGGGCCACCAGTCGCGCTCATCGTCGACTGAGTCTCTCTGTAAGGGGCATCTCCCTGTGACTTTGCAACAGCAAACTTGTCCAGCTTTCCCTGGGTAGTCCCTCGCCCTGCTCTGTTGCTCATTGTGTTGTTTGGAAGCAATGAGCCGTAGAAGGCAAGGCTTGAGTGCAGTATTGCCTGTGGGTCGGAGCGTTGCGACGCGGTTATATATTATGATGGCTAGGTCTGCTCAGTCCAACAGGTTGAAGGGGCCCCGGTCGCCACACCTTTCAGCGCATAGTCTATTGGCTGACCCGCACCTCTGCGAGCCCAGCACTCAAATTAACATCCAGGACCCCTAGTTACACCCACCACACTGTGTATTGTGGGGGAGCCCCTGAAGGAATATCTGTCCGAGACTCCAACTGTAAGTATTCACATTAAGGAGAAGCTGATCTTCTGCGTCAGTGTGTCTGCCCTCCGAGATAAGGTACCCCCGAGCCTGCCACTTATCGCTTGTGGGCTCACACTGGTGGACAGTGCCGGGCGGTCTTCCACTCTCCGCCGGTCCCGCCGGTCACAGCCGACAGCAGCTCCGAGGCAGGCGACCCAGCCTGCAGTCGCACAACATGGCGGCTGGGGCAGCTCTCACTTCGCCGCTCCAGTCCCGAGTCCCCGAATTACACGTCTCGCCACACCACAGAGACGCCGTCAGACTGTGCCGGCGGTCCTTCCTCGGCTTAGATGTGCATTCGTTGCGGTGCCGGGACGGGATCCGGAGGGGGGAGGAGTCCACGCCACGCCCAGCGCCGGCACCGGACCTCTTCATGCCGGCCTCCTGGTCCCTCTCACCGGCCGCCACCACTACCGGAGGTCCCGGCTTTCAGACCGCCCGAGCCACAGCCGTCTCCCGGTGTCTCAGCTGAAGGGTCGCTTGGATTTTCACGGGAGTAAATCCAGGGGCTACCAGATGTCCTCCGCTTGCTTTCCCTGCGTGACTCGGGGCAGATCGAAGAGCGGATCAGTGTACAGATTAATTGGGCCCAGTTTCGAAGCTCAGAGCTTCCCTAGGCTGCGGCCATTTTCTCCGGCTGCAAGCCACGCCCCCCCCAGCCATGTTTTTAATAGTTTGTGATGTGTTCGTCATTCCTGCTCAATCGTGCTCGAAAGAATTTATCAAACTATGCATTTGTAATGTTGGTTTGTATACTGTGCAAGTTTAATTGCTTTTAAAGTCCACTGAAACGCAGAATGTGACTTAGGATTTTAAAAAAAAAGTAAAAGGCAGGTGCCATGAACTATCTCTTTATTTTTCTATACTGTAGATGGTTCCCAGTGCTAAGAAGTCTGATGCTTGTTGTAATCTACGATTTTATAAAGGTACTAAGAATAAGCCATCACATACTTTGGTCTGAGGCTACTTTTTTATAGCCTTTAGAGTTCACCCGATTAGCATTTAAAAAGTTATGGTGGAGACATCTGGTTATCCTCCAATCTGCTCACAAGTCCCTCGGTGTCCAAACCATTCAGCAGAAACAAATACCCCATACCAGAAGGTTTTGCTCCAAAGGTAAGCCACCTACTGTTCAGACCTGGGCTCAAAATAACTACAAATGTACAGCACCGTATGTAAAGAAAGACTCGGTCGGGTCAGTGTCTCTACCAACCAGGGGAAAATAGAAAAGGAATTGCTAAACAAACACAAAAGCTTTTAAGAAGTCAGCAATTAGCGCAAAATGTGTATGGTTGTGTGACTTCAAACAAATCTATAGATCCCTCGCATCATTTTCCAAAATCTATATCAGTGGTGTGATTAATATTCATTTAAATGTCAACAAGAAGAAAGGACATGACATTTCTCTGTTAATTATACATTTATTGAACCAAACTGATATCAAAGGGTTAGCAAAATAAATATTTAAAAAATCTAATTATAGGATAGAATCCACAGACTTCAAAGTGTTGGAATTCAGCCCTGGAATAGACACGGCAATATGTGACAAAAGTGATTTAAAAATCAAAAAAATTAACATATTCCTTAATCTCAACAAATGTACTAATGGACATCTCTAAAATAAATTTGTTGCTGACACACAATTTCAGAAGTATGTTGGATTTATGTTGGACAAGCCCTGCTGAATTATTTTAAATATGAGACACATATGTAGCATCCCAGTCTGTTTTGAAGAGTAAAGTATAGCTGCACGTGGAGGTACAGAATCTCCGTGTGCGTTCAAAGCAGCAGACACAATATTGCTACAGCAACATAATTTGCGTAGATTTAACTGAAAAGGATCATTGCTTCTTGGCATAGCTAGTGCACAGAAGGCTTCGCGGTTCCACAAGTCTCCTTCTGCAGATTTTACAATGAGTCACACCGCTCCCTGAAAGAAACTACACACAATCATAGCAAAGTTTAAAAGGGCGGCACAGTCAGCGCTTTCAAGGAACCTGAAGCTTCTCAGGATTTTTTGGAAACCAATTTATTATCAATTACTCAAGCATGATACACTAGCACAATTAAAGAAATAATGGCATTTAATTACACATGATTCTGGTGAATGCCTGAAAAACACTACAGAGCTGATTCTGATTAATAATTCATTCCTCACTAAAGTTTCAGGAAGGATAATTGTACAGTGCGGCAGTGCTCACGCTGATTTCTGTAATTACAGATTACAGCAGTGGAAGCAAGAGAAAATGTTGGAAAACGATAGTAAATTGCAGTCTCAGCCCTTCGCCCCAAAAATGGAAGTGCACTTTTTTTCTGAAAATCACAATGAACAGCTAACAAAATCAACCTTCTGCTATTTTCTGGAACAGACAAGGACCATCATCCAAACAAATAGGCATTGCTCAATAATTAAGTACATTAATATTTTATTGGTCATGTACCCTCTTCCGCAGAAATAAAGAGATGTATATACCTGTGTTAAAAACTCTTTCTACCACCCTTTCTCAATTTCCACTACAAAAAGATCTTTCAAGAGCCCCTTTCAGAGGGCCACAGGGCAATCACGAGTTACTGGACCCAACCGTGCTGGTTGAAACTTTTTACTCCTAATTTTTCGGGCCCGGCCTTCTATGGGCTCTGAGCAACTAGGCCATGTACCTTTACCGCCCTTGACGATGAGTGATAGCGCGAGTTTAGCAGTTTAAGGCATCTCAGGGAGGAGGCAGGTGTAGGACGAACACCGGCTAACAACCCAATTCAATAAATGAATGTCCAGGTAATACTCGCTATTATAGAAATTTTTATTTATATACACAGAAAGCAATATAAGGTACCAACTAAATATTCGCATACTCTTCATAAGGTCTGTATTCTAGCACTGTCAGCACAGGCACCAGCTTTCTACTTTTCTAGCTGCAGATTGAGGATGTTCCCTATTTACTTGAAGCAACATCCAGGTTAGGCCCAACTAGAAAATATAAGCCTTAGAAGTCCCACAACAGCTATTAAAAGTCCAAAGTATCTCAGCGCCTTTGGCGCTTCAGTCAGAGCCGATTCCCCCACAAAGACTTTGTGACGAGGTGCAGTCTTACCCATTCCCACTGGAGATAAAGTAAGATGAAATACGCATGAGTGTTCAGTGGTCCCAGGTTGTGGGGTCAATGTCAGTTGGTGAATCCGATCAGAGGTAATCGTTTCACGGACGGTATAGGGTCTAGATCTCCACGGCGTGCCTCCTCTGTCACGGTAAGCACAGTCTGCCTCCGGTTACAGACCTGGGGTTGCAGCTCTGAGTTCACAGGTGACGGCCTTCGGCTTCCATCGCTGCTTGCCACCTGGCATACGGGGGTAGTGATTAGCCTACTCAGGGCGTCGCCCCTCTCTGGGTCACAGCTCTGATCAGGGCAACACCCTTATTTTCACCACAGCATCGCACCAAGGAGATGGTCCTTAAGATTCACATTGGTACCAACCTAACATAATGGTTCCACGAACAGGGGTGGGTGGCCCGATTAGCACAACTCTCCCGACTGACCAAAATCTAACACTGTGCTCTGGGATCCATTAGGCAGGATCCCCACTGGACCTCGCTGCCTCCAGGCAATTTCCTTCTCCTCATAGGGTACATCTGGTGTTAGGTCAGGCAGAGGCTGATGCCCCAGACGAGTGTTCCTGATTCTCCAGGGTGATGTTCCCTCAGTCAGAATGAGACACTGGCAGACCCTCAGTCCCCAGTCTTGGTCACAACTAGTAAAACTCATGCTGAGCTTCTCAACACCGATGTACAGCTTTAGTTTGACGATTTGGAAGTTTCACACTCCCAATTCTATAACCCATTTCCAGACACACATGTGATTTAGTGTCTCTGTCTTTGAAGTTCATAACCTGAGGGTTGCCCACTTTGAAGTGCCCACTCTTCTGTTGTGCTCTTCCTCCAGAAAGCCATTTATTACAGCCGGAGTGTCGCCATACTTGATAGTCTGAAACACATGCCAGGGGAGTGGCAAGAGAATCACACCTGGATGTCAGCCTCAGTGATATGTTTATCAAAAGGTCTCAAAAGCCATCTTTCCTTCTCTTTAAGACTCTATTATCAGTCCCATCTCCTTCCTGAGATGTGTCCTTGCCCTTTCACAATTGACTTCTTTCAAAATCACAGAGTCCAGCGGAGGTGTACTGAAGATCTGGTTCTTCCTTCCTCTAGTGTTTGTGTCCCACACAGCTCTCAAGAATGTAGCAATCTACAAATCTTTCTGCGGAGCCCATTTACCTCCACATGTTCTTCCTGCAGGCCCTGGGCCTCCCAACATGGGAGCCGCAGGCCCTCATTCACTGCACCCCTCACAGGCACCTTTGCACCCATACCGCTGCACGGTACCACTGGTGGGCACATGCGCATACCAGCGTGATGCACACTAACCTGTACGTATTCTCTCCATGTGCTGTAGTTCTCACAGGCCCACACACACACCAGCATGGTGTACTAACACCTGCAAGCACTGTCCCATGAATACTAGCACTCATAGGCTCATGCACATACCAGTGTGGTGCACTCAGAGATGCATGCGCTGTTCCCATGTACTGTAGGACTTGCAGTATCACACACATACCAGCGCAGTACACTCACATGTGCACGCATTGTCCCCACATCTTCCCTTATGTAGGCCATGGAGGGGCTGAGCACATATCAGTGGAACATCTATGAGTGGACAGTATGCCCCACTCCCATGACAGAGGTCAGAAGGCCTGGCCATATTACCCGATCACTCAACTATAAAAACTGCATGCTGCCACCATCACACAGGTGGGCATCCGATCAACGTGAGGGTGGTAGCCCTCCAACACACTATGAGGGTAGTGTGCCCATCTAGGTCTGTTCAGACTTCAATCTGTGAGACAGGCCTAGGTCCTGGCACACATGCATGGTCCGTGCTCGTTCATGATCAGAAATTGTTACCAAGGACCCAGATATCATCGCAGTTAGGGTACACAAAGTGACGGTTCACGTCTACTACCATGGAAGGGACTTTTATGTCCCAACATGATCGAAGTTATCCCTTTCAAACCTTCTTCAGTCACAACAGCATTACTGTTGGTTACAACTATACTTGTTGGGAGAATTCCTCTGGATTGTAAAATCTAATGAGGACCATGGACAGGAGCAGCTTTGTACATATGTAGGCATTCTCTACAAGTCCAGAGTATTAAAACATTACAAATAACCAGACACTCTCTCATTAATTTACACTGCCGAGTGAATATCCGACTAGTCGAGGATGCCAATTTGCTCCTTCATTGGAAGCCATGTTGGGTTTATCAGAATTTTCAGAAAGAAATCAGCTGAAGATAACAAATAACACAGGTAGTTACAAATTTGGATAATTAAGAACCAAGTGGCTATCCTTTTACACTATAATTCATACATTTTTTATCACTATTTACATTTCATTTTTGATTACAGTGGTTGCGAGTATGTCACATACAAGTGCTTGTTCATTTGAAGATAATTTTTTTGAATTTTATTGTGAGCAGAATTTATGGAGTGCGGACCAGACCTATGAGATGTTTGAAGCAAGGGACATAGGAAAAGGGAACACATAACCCACATGTGAGGTTACAGAAGCATGTGGAGTATTTATGGCAATTCTAAAATATTTTTACTGCATGAGAGGAGGGCTACAGTGCTTTGGCAAGACTAGAACCTGTGATAATTAAACAGCTGTGGGGTATATTCTAACACTTATGAAAGGCGCAAGTTATACTCAGAGCTGTGTAGGGAGAAGACCACAGGTCTTGTTGGGGCTTTACATGTAACGTGTGCTCCAGAAGTGGCGAAAAGATCATCAAGATACATGATTGTGTGATCACTGTGATACAAACATGCATCTTTAATTACAAAATGGGTATCCACTACTTTCAACAGACCTTCATAATAGATGGCAGCAGATATTTAAAGCAATAAAAAATGGTATATCAATGTTATATTTGGTGTTCTTCTGACCACAACAAAACAAGTAAAGCTAATAGGTCTGGCATTGGCAGCCAACTTTTGGCTTTGCCAATAATTGCATATATATATATATTTTTGTAAAACTGAAAAAAGAGACTACTTTTGTGTATAAGTGCACGTTGCGCAAGAACAGAATGTTGTCACTCACAGAAAGGGATGGCAAGGACTGAAATGGGTTGACACCTTACCACATGCTGTATGCTGAGGTGGGTGGAACAAAGATGTGCATTTCACACTAACAAGAACAAGGAATGAATAAAGTTGGCTGAAACCCCCTCAGGGTACGTTTATTTTACATACAGAAGCTTATTAAAATCAAGAGGTCTTGGCTAATGCCAAACCTTAAAAACGCTTTACATGCCTGGCAACCCACCAGTGATATCGCCACACAACAGCAGCATTCGCCAGCACAGCGGTCTCTTCTCGGATATAGCTCTTCCTCTTGTAAAGATGATAAAATGCTTTACAGTCCATCACAGGGTGAACGACAGTTCACAAGCGTCCCCTAATAAAACAGTTCAAGTTCATTCCTTTCGCGGCGAGGCTTTCAACCCGTAAATCGCCGGGCTGCAGCTGCCGGTGTCATGGCGGGTAATTAGAATGGGCAGCGTGCTGCACGCGCATGAACGCAGGAAGCGCGTCGGGGGCAGCTCTGGGAGCACGTGCGCCGCTCCCCGCGCCCTTGAACCCAAAGACGAGGCCCGCAGTGATTTACAACCGCACATTCAAAGTGTCTCTATCTCCCGGTGTGTGTGTGTCAAAACACTGTAAAACCCCGAGTTACGCTACATTTTCCTTTTTAGTTGGAATTTGTGAATGGATAGACGGCCTAAATCACAGGAGAATGCCAGCTTCAAGAAACTACGTTCTATGTAAGCAAGGCAGGCGAGAAATCGCGCTTTTGTCGGAAAATGTCACGACTCAACCGCGGGTTTGATTTAATGAAACTCCACATAGACAGTCTTTGCCTCTTATTGCGTGGCTTGGACGAGGCTCTGCAGCTGCAACCTTGGATTGAACCAAACCTGACCTTCTCTCTTCACTGTGGTATCATACATCTAAAATCTTGAATTTGTCAAAAGGCGGGCAAGATTTATAAAACAGCAATCAGAAATCCATCGCCGAAGTGGTGGCTCATGTATGTACCCAGCATCCCAGTGAGGTAACTGTTGAAACTATTGTACTATTTTAACTTGTTTGATAGCCAATCTTACAATACATATAAGTATAAACTAATTCTATTGCTAAAAGGCCTCCAAGTGTACGCAAAATCACGGAATAATCCAAAATTGGCAGGGTCTGTATTGAGTACTACAAAGGTACCAGGGCTGCAAACCCCCTGCCATGAGTGTTCGGCCTCACAGACAGTCCATTCCAGAGCTCACCAGTGGGGTAACACAAAACTCCAGGACAGTGTGATGGGGGACCCTGGGGCTCTCATATTTCACATATAGTCATATCCTGAGTGGTGGGTGGGAGGCTCCTACATCGCAGGGGCTGCAGGGACCTGTGTTACATCCCTGAAGCCAACCTACCTGTCACAGCTCAGAGGTCTGTGAGCAAACCTGCAAGACAGTCATTAACACTCTAGCCGGAGACACAACAGGTGGAAGGTGGGGACTGGGCGGGGAAGAGTTGGGGGCAGGGGAGTAATACAAGCACTTACATTGTGTCGCATGTTAAGGAACCAGCAATAGAGGCAGTGTGCTTCTAGTTTAGACAGGTATATATATTTAAGGCTGGACTAGCCTGCCGCCCCTTTGTTGCTGTTAGCTTTGGACGCATGCTCTACAGCACTGAACATCCCACAGATACAAACCAACAGTGAACCCATCTTACAAAAACACAGACCGAGGCCTCCATGAGTGGCATGCTCGGAGCATGTAGAGACATATGCAAACCTATCCACCAGGTTACAAAGGAACTCCCCCTCAGCTATCTCTCATTCTTGGGACTTCTCATCCCTGTCTGATCTTAAGCTGAGACCCATCTACCAAGTCTCTAACTCTATGTACGGGGAGTCAGTTCAGTTCAGTTCAGTTAATCTTTATTTCGATGATTAAAAACCATCATAAAAATACATAAAACAAATCAACAATCAACAGATTACATTATATTCCTGAACTTTACAATGTTAAAATTTTAAAAAGTATTATTAGTTAAAATCGAGAAAGCATTTAATTCATTTCATTCTACATCAGCCCTGGTACGGGGAGTCAAATAAAGAGCAAAACACACGCACACACACACACACATTCAGTCAGGTAAGCAGGCAGACAAGACCGTGATTAAGAATGGTGGCCCTGCGGCCAGCAATTGACAGGGCTTTGGCGTGGATGAAGACACATGTTGTTTCAGGAGGTCTATTCTAATTGTTTACTCTTGGTTTTAGGTCTTGTGCTGTGTCTATAAGGAAGGTATTTAGAAAGAACACAAAACAAATTAAAGAGGGGATGTGGATGTTGTGAGTAATGAACATTGGTACAACCATTACTGAATAGTTCACTAACATCAAACGGGTCACTAAAATAAACCATGTATATCGCATTCACCTCTACTCAACCACCATTCTGCTTGCGCCGTCTACAGTCTTTGACACTGCTGACCTTAATATCCTCTTTCAATCTGCATAAAACCTGTGTATTAAACAGTGGCGGCTCCTCTGCTAAGGCGGAAGTGCGTCACCCACTGCTTTTCAGCAGTGCAAAGAAGGAAAAATAAAATGACAACAACACAATGTTCTTATTTAATTTTTCCGTGCTGAAGCAGATTTTGGGGCAGGCGGTGCTTGGCTGTCGTCACAGTCAACAGGGTGAGGAGGAAATATGTGGACTTAAGCAGGCATGGTGGTTTGGCTGTCCGTCTTGGGCCAGCCAAACTGTCATGCACACTTTACATGTCCTCCACTGGGCCGTATTGCACAGTCTGGGTGGAGAACATACCCAGGCTCCCACTGCCTGTGTGAATGCCGAGCCAAGGTACTCAGACCAATCACGACGCTTCTGTCATGCTGACAGCAGCGTCATGGTTGGCTTTGGGGAGCCTGTGTGCTTACTGACTTGGGAAGAGAAGCAGATGAGATACAATGTTGGAGGAGAGTCGACGTCCTTACAAAAGTAAGTGTTCTCTATTTTTTTAACCCCTCCGCCCCACCAACCCCATTTAGTACCAGCCTTCTCATTCTATTTTGACTATCAGTCATAGAAAGTGTCTTGGTGCTCAGCAATATGGTACCAGACACTCTTTCTGTAGGGGTTTCCTAGAGATCAAAGCTTAGTTTCCCCTATTATTTTGCACACCACTCTTCTTTGCGCCATCAATACCTCATTCCTGTTCTTATGCCA
The DNA here is from genome assembly GCF_964263255.1 of Lissotriton vulgaris. Lineage (NCBI taxonomy): Eukaryota > Metazoa > Chordata > Amphibia > Caudata > Salamandridae > Lissotriton > Lissotriton vulgaris. Next base: position 647,478,340 of record NC_141694.1, on the reverse strand, counting down.
CCATTTTCTAATGACACATTCCATCCCTATCCCTCACCCCTCAACTTCAGGAGCGGGTTACTGACTGCCTCACGGTTATCAGAACAGCTTCCTTCATTTTCTTTCACACTGATGCAGTCCTCCTCGGGCCTTGAATCTGGGAGTTCATTACGACTGCATAATGCACCCATTCACCACCATCATCATCACTCTTGCAACTCGACATCCATTCAACATAAAACAAGCCTGCACCGACTTCCCATTCAGGTCAGCCAACATGTTCAACAACATTTGTTCTGCTCAACTCTTTCTTTAAATAAACTTGACAGTTTCACTTGACTCTTCCTCAGACCAAGCCACATGTAAAAGTGTTAAACTTGACCATCTGCACCCTATTCAGTCCACAGTCTGACAGCTCGGTGAATCAAGTATTCAGTGGTTCAGCTGTGTGTGAGCTGCAGGTCACAAGTTCTAATCACAGCATGACAGGTTTAGTCCTTCCCCATATGAGACAAAAGTATTAGAAATGCAAGATTGCCATCCTAATTATCAAGATTATTGTTATTATTGCCACTACTATTATGGCCCAGATCGAAAAATCCCAATGTCTTATAGACACCCAAAAGGCCAGTTCTCTGTGAAACACTACACAATCCTCACTTTTGTAAACAAAGCTATTTAGTAAGAACTAGACCCTTTTAACCTCCCAGAAATCTCATCACCTGCGCCCCCACCTGCTCATTGCACTTCCTCACCAAACACCCATTTATATAATCCCAACCCCTGAACCAATCCGAATTCAGATAATACACAGATTCCGATTCACTTCACTGGAATGTCTGCTTCCTGGAACAAAGACCCAACCCCTTAATACAACAACTTCAAAATGGCAGTAAAGGAACACTTCCTATTTATCGAGTAATGGTTTTCAAACTTTTTATGCTGAGCTAAGCTTGAGTAAAATTATTTAGCCACAGTCTCTAACCCCCATGACATGACTATGTGCTCATAAATTATATATAACATTTTACTCGTTTCGACCAACTGGTTGACATCAGAGAACATTAAGTCCGAACAAGTAGACACATTCATATTTGCTGGATTTGATACCTATTGTCAATATAAAAATTGTACCCAAACTCCATCTCTGAGCATTGGTTTGCACAATGGGATAGAGGGAGAGCAGATAAAGACCATCCTCTGGGAAATGTTGATATTCAATGTGAAATTGCAATTTTTTAATAGCACACAGCATTTCAAACATTGCAATAACGTGCAATTAGCAATTAAAAATACATTTTGGCAAGCACTCTGTTCAACGTTATTAGTTTTCAAAGAGTATTATGGAGCGGCTAAGGTATAATGGTTCCTCCTTGCTGCTAGGCCCTCAAGTTCCCCTGATCATGCCTGTGTGTCTCCGCAATCAGGAGTACACCAGTTTCAAGAACATTGAGCCTCAACCACTAAAGAGCGTACTGTCCCATTACACATCATAACAAATTCTCATATTAAGTTAATTTAGCAACATTCTCTGTTATTGAGATGTCGGTTCTTGTTCAATGTACAGAACCTGGTGAATCATACACAAATAGACAAGAATAAATTATCACCCCTCTTGCCAACTACTGAGTGTCTCCAACTGCTCCTTTCTTGGGAAAAGGGCTAAAAATGGTGGCACCTTCCTACTAGAACACTGTTTTGACAGCAGCGGCTTTCTCATTGTTAATCATATTGAGATCAGTTGCGGAGCAGGGGGTTCTCTTGCACATATTGCTAATGAGCACATTGGGTCAGAAAAAGTGAATAAAACTTGAGAGGGTTTTAGGACCATTTCATCAGAAATTTGAGATTTTCCAATCCAATCATTCTGAGGTCAATTAAGGATCAAATAGGGCATTTAAATGCACATTAGCACAATAACGTTGGTGAAAACATGGTAGGACTTAAAAACACTGCATATAGGTTATGGTATCCCAAAGATTGATGGTCTCTGATGCGTTTTCAAGCACATTATCATTTCGGAAGCATAAGTTTTAATTTCATAGAAGTGTAAAGTCCTCTTTACATAAGGTGTGGGATTTAGTTTTGTAGCTTAGTGGTGCGTGGTGCTTTTTAAAACGTGTGGCCACCAATACAGGTGAAAACTTGGCAGGACTTAAATATCATTTTACAAAGGGTTTATGGCCCTTCCCCAGCGATTTTTTGTAAAGTGTAATGACACATGGTACATTTTAAAGTACATTATGCAAGTAACACTGGCTAAGAGGTGTTACTTTTTATTTCCAATTTTAAGGGAGATCAGGGTTTTTTCCACAAAGAATCTTCCCTAGCCATGTGGCACACATAAAAGTGCCATAAGGGAGCTATAAAGCAGCAACGTTTGTAAAAAAATAACACTGGTAGGATTCGACTACTATTTTAAATAGGTGGTTTACTGGTTTCCATTACTGTACTAAGAAATGCTTCAATTGTTTAATGGTAAATTGCAGATTTTTACAAAACTTGATAAAAACGGCCAACCACTTAGCTGATTGTACACCAGGAGTCTCCAAAGTGTAACGAGTAAACAACAGAGGGTCCCTGAAATCTCAATCAGGAGGAAGAGAGCAGGAAGATAAGCACAGGCAAAATACAAATCCTTCCCCCTAAAAACTATAACAGTATTGGTGATTCATCCAAAATACATATATATAGTTGTTCAACAGATTCAAAACATTAAACATTTGATTATTTTGATTTTATTTTTATCAAAGGTATGGCACAGTGAAAAAACAGTAATGTTTAAAAATAATTATTTTCTTTTCACAAACATTTGTCAACAATAAATTCATACAAATGTACAAGAAGTACGCAAGGGACTTGACAAGGAACAAATACAAACAAAACAAATAACCAAGCCTCACAAAACAAAAATAAGTCAACCACATGAACAATACACAATACAATAATGCAATAAGGTGGTAATGCAAAAAGACAATACAAAGAGACAAAATGCCGACGCGCGTTTCGGAACACTAAGACACATGCATAGTTCTTTCTTCAGGGCGTAAACTTTTTAATGCGTTCAATATTGTAGGGCCATCTGTATGCAGTGAAGCGACCACAGGGTATGTGGTATGAGAGCTCACAGAGAACACAAATTAAATTTTAAAGAGCAAAAGCTTCAAAGGGGAATAAATCTTCCTGCTCTTGGTATCACCAAATATCCATGACAAGTGGTATATAATAACCATCAAAAGTTAATGCAGGACAGAGGATCTAAAGGGGGTCCAGAAGTAGTATGCAGTACTAAAGATCTCTCGCGATGTCATACATGAAAGTGAATAATAGAGGCATAAAATAGTGTACTCCCAATCTGGTATCCTGGTAAGAAGAAATACGAAGGGCCTGGGGAGGGATACCCGGGTACTAAGCGTTACGCTCCAAACGATCTGACTCTGAATAATAAATTGAGGATCACAATTACCTGTGAGGCTGTACGCTCCTGGCTGCGTAAATCAGGAGCTGCTGGTAGTTTACCAACTCACTGGAAGTAACTTGGGGAAGTGAAGCCTAGCCCATCAGATCATATATAAGGTCTGGCAAATTGAAGAAATTGATGCTGCGCTTCTGCAGACCTTTGGAATCGCAGCCAGCCGAACCAATGACTGGGCTCTACGTTAACAGACCAACATTCACTGTGCAGCTTGGGAGTGGGGCCTGCAACATGTCCTCCTCTGTTCTCTCTCAATCTAGATCTTATATTCCTGGATTAAACTTCATTTAATATACCTTTCTGTATCTTGGATTTATTAATGAAGATACTTCAGTCTGCATAGAGATTGGTCAAGTTGCAGGCCCCACTCTATCAGTCCAAATAAGTGAGTGAACATTGGGCCAGGAAAGAATAATGTCAGCAGGAGCCAGAGCAGAGTCGCTTGACTGCAAATGGTGGTCAATAACAATATTCCCACATGAGGAGTCACAGCTGCAATCGTATTGGATACGGTCTCTATTGCAACAATGGTAATATCGATAAGTAGTTCAGAGTTCATAAGTTGCTCTTACCATAGAAAAGGTTAGACCCGCTCCTTACACAATAAAGTATCAGCACAGTCAGCAAGTTTTCATAATGGCCTAGTTAGCGTACAATAGTTTTAAAGCTAACAGTCTGTCCCCATTACACACACTTTGCAGATTCCATGAAACCAAAGGTAGTACTTTTTAATTTGACAAGTTTCCAAAATGGTTCATCAAGCACACTTTGCAGTTTTACATAATACTTCATAGCATATTTTGATGTTAGCTTCCATAACTCCCGATTTCGGCCAATTTGACATTTATTCAATGCTCCAGCTACCTCATTTTTTATTTTCTACGAACTATCAGCTAGCAAGATACACTATTCTCCTTAAAGCCCAAGTCAGCATTTTGCACAGCGTATAATACCTTCTAACCTGAATTTGTAAAAATCCATAGTATTTTCGGTATTCACATAATCAAAATTCCATTAAAGCCATGACGGAGAGGACATGGCTTTTACCTGGCAACCTTTAGTGAACTCCTTGTTGGCAGGGTATTTGCAGCTCGACTGGAGTAAAACTCCCTGAGGTGGAGATGGGATTTCAGTGTAGCTGAATGCTGCAGGGTCCACTTAAGAAGTTCTGGGTGGGAAGTGGGAGATTTCTAAAATTAGCCTGATTATAGATGGCTGCCCGATCTGGGGACCACGCCAGCCCAAGGAGAATCTGCCAGCACTGGCAAGCCCCAAGCAGTGTGGCAAACGGGATGCTGGAAGGCTGGCGGAGAAGAAGCAGTAACACTTTCGATCTGTTGCAAATTCTTCCAAGATACTTGGCCCTATGACCGCCACCAGCTCTCGATAACAGGGATATCTGGTGGCCAATTCGACAGAAGACCAAGCCACATTGCCTGGGGCAAAAGAACGTTCTGCCAAGGCACTAACCTGTGAATTTGTGTAATAAGAGCAGCCGCTCAGAGGGCCACCAATCAGGCAAGGTATCACATCCTTCCCGTAAAAGTAAACAAAGGCTTACACCAAGCAGCACTCACTAAAAGCACAGAGGGACGGATTCTCTGTGAGAAACATTTTAGATGCCTTGAGCATGCCACACACAGAGGGCTATTAACTTATAATAAGAAGGGATGCCAGTTACAGTTGTACAACACCATAACAATTTCTTGACTGTATTTTTCTAGACATGCTTTTATCTTTTCAGTTCTGGATTTTGTAAACTTTCACACTTGCCAGTGGTTGTTGTAAGGTAGGATGGTTTATTATTTTACATTTTTATGTAGTACATCTGTACTAAATGCAGGTGTTACTGCACTTTACAGAATTAACATGCATGGTGGGATGAGGAATGTCTTACAATGAGCATTTACACAAGCTCGATGGACATAGAACAAATAAGGAACGACTATTTGAAATACAAACACAGTCTATTAGGGCAGCATATTAAATAGGGAGACAGCTCCTGGCGAGTACTAACAAGAGTGTGCAGAACAAAAACGAGAAAAATAGAGGCTGGAAGGAGAGAGGAGGGAGGCTACAGCAGATAAGGAGGTGGTGGACACTTATATACGATCTTACGCAGGGCACAAGTCCTAAAAAAAGAAGTGGGTGGATGCTGACATCACGACAGAAAGTGACATCACGAAAGGTGGCTTGCACTCAGTTGCAGTTTATAGTTATCGAGATCCCAGGAAAATAAGTGGTGGAACGCCGTCCACTCGCGTGGTACCCCGACTCGAGCCCTGATCTTATGATAAAGGGAGACAAGATGGGGATGGAAAGAAAGTAAAATAAGGACTTAAAAATAGATGAGGAAGCAGGAGACACTGCCAAAGGAACAAACAGGGTGAAGCAGCAAGTAAGGCAAGTTAGGGAAGATGCGGAAAGCAGTGAAAAAGAAAGTCGACATGTTGCGGCCAGGCCCAGAAGTTGCTAATGCATCATGGTAGACAAAAAAAACATAAAAGTTTAATGAAATTGGATGAGATCTTTTTGTCATCAGAGGTCTGCCAATCAACAATTTCACAGCAGTGGTAACACCAGAGAAGGACAGGGAATTAGCTTGATAATTCTTTGATTCAAGCCTGAATATATCTGCTTTTGAGACTTTTCTCCCCACTGTAGGTATTTCTTGAGGACAGCAAGATGCTATTTATTCTAAATAGATTACTTTATAGGTGATGCAGGCAAGTCTGAAAATGATTCTGGCTTCTGTTGGAACCCAGTGTAGGCCTTGAAGGATAGGTGTAATATGGTGGGATATCTTGCTCATCTAACATATCTGGCGGCAGAGATCATTATGGCCTTAACTTGTACATAGGCAGACCTGCACCCACTTGGTGGGGGGCATTTTTGTAATCCAGTCGTGATAAGATGAATACTTAAAACTAAATGTCACCGGGTACAAGAAAAGGATTACATTTTCTTCGGCAGATCGTAGGGTGTTTAGAATATGAAATGGCATGGAAAGCTGTGGGTCAAACCAAAACCCCAGAGATTTTTCCTCAGAGGCGAGAGTTGAGGTGAAGGCTTCAATGCGAATGAAGATTAGATAAAGCCTGATCACATTTCAAATCTTATTGGCGGCCTAAAAGAATTAACACAGGGTTTAGCCTGAGAACATTGTTAAACAACCAACTACAAAGGATAGAAAGACAGTTTTTCAGAAATCAAATGTCAGCAAATGAGGATAATGACACTTTCATGGATGAACTTTAAAACAATACAGAGTATTTTACATCAGCTTTGACTGCAAAGAATAAAGAATAAAAAAGCACAAGAAGGGATACAACCAGTATCAAATAAAGTGCAAACAGGTGCACAAAGCAATATTGTTTTCTACAGTAAGAAGTAGAAAAGAGGGTGGAATGCAAAAGAACATTCAGAATTTCACCGCGCATTATGGGTTTTGCTAGTACAGAACAGTTATTGGTAACAGTTTTTTCGTTCGCAAGCAGATGCTATATAGAGCAGCTTACTGTGTTAGTGTGAAGCCGACAGGTGGTGTATGCATAATTATCCACGACCTAACACACCGTACTTGCATTTTTTTAATGCATATTAGCATAAACTTGTGCTAAGCAATTATGAGTATGCAATCCTTTCTATCAACAAAGATGTGGCTTCGACCTTCCTCTCGCATTCATGTAACAGTAATGCTGTACTCCTCCATCAGCGAATCACATTGAAGAACAGATAAGCAGAAACTCATGTGCATTCAAAGATGGCGGCATTCACTGAACTCCGGATATTGCCACCAAGCAATGTGGTCCCTGACTTACAGCATAACAGGCACAAGTGACACAACCACCTTGCCAGTAAAGGACATCCAATTACAGTCAATTCCACCTGTGAGAAAGTAAATATATGGAAAGCAAAGAAAGCATGATATATGCAATGCTGGCTAAGACATTTTCCAAATATTGTCTGCAGCCCAAATAATGCTGCTGGCCTTATTAAAGAGACAGCAGCAAAGCACCAACCTCGACGAACATGCAAAAATGACAACCAGTTAAAACGTGGCGCTTCAGAGACCACGGTTTGTTAATTCCAAATGGAAAAGATGCACTGCTGCTCATTAGTGAACATGTCTCCGGTCTGTAAAGCATGCAAGTAATGGAGTCCTCTCTACTTGCAAACTCCAACTTCTTTGAAATTCAAATCCGTTTAGTGTGCAATAAGAATATGGTCTATCTATCCAGTCTGTAGCCACCAACAAGTGATGTGTTGCACCAGTCAAGGGTAGCCTGTATCTCCCGTTGCACACATTTAACTGCTCTTTCCACCCAGTATGCTTGTTTTGCCCCAACACTTTACATTAAGGAATCTTACTCCTGGTTCCATTTGTCCTTCAATCCACTTATTGAATGATTAAAACTTTTTAGTTATCGTGTGTGGACCCATGTGACCTAGCACATTTTTAGGAGAACCTTTCATCAAAGGGCTATTTTTAGCACATAGTGGTTCCTTGGTACGAAGAACTGGCATCGGCCAATCTAAAAGGAACCGAGTAATGCAGCAAGACATTGTATGATATATGGTCAGATTGAAAGCTGAATCTCATTAAAAAGCCTATAAAGTATAAAGGGTTTCTGACATGCTAGATCACCACCGAGTCAACTTAATGATCACATTATGACTTTGTGACCCAGAGCGCTGAAATATTTTCTTGCCGTACCGTTTATAGCTGCACCTGACAGGGCTGCTTTCAGTGACCTTGGTAACTCTACAAATTTACAACAATACAGGCATAGTGATTCATTTCTGACCACCAGCGAGAGGTGCACAATGCTTCAAACAGATGCAATATAAAGCACGCACATGCATTCATGCGAGTTTAACACGCAAGAAGACACATCGCCGATCCACAGAATAAACCAAAGGGGTCTGTTCTCATTTTCATTGTCGTCTTTGGAATTTCAGGATATAATCAACAAAACCAGTTTATCAGTAATTAATGTGCACTCCTAAATCCACATCATAATTTTCTTACTCTCCCAGTGGTGGAAATACTATGAAGAAAATTTGAGTGAAATCTTAAACTACGCACTTTCTTTAATAACCGAACAAGTGATTGTACAGTGGTCTTTTACCCCCTTTCATAAAATTGATGTATTACTTGATGCCTCCAATAGATTCACAACTAGTCTGGAAATTATGCCATCTTGTGGCCCCCAACATAATCTGATATTCCAGCTCAAAAGCACATAATTGAGCTCCTGGCATCAAAACACAGTTGAACCCACACTTCCCTTACTTCAAAATTCCTACATCAGACAGATGGATTTAAAGAAACCTGGATCCAAATCTGTGTATAAGACCACAACTGAGCCAAGACTACCTAGATCAACAAGTAGTCACCTAATGGAAGGTCCACGTATATGCAACAGGTTGGGACAAATTGAGCAGTGAGAGAATGTTGGTTCGTAGAGGTGGAGCAACACCAATGAGTCGCCAGGCTAAGAGATTTTCAATCCATATCTGACCAAATTGTCTGTAAACTCATGGCCCGCATTTAGATAGTGTTGGCAGAATACAAGAGTCTATCTAACAGAGCTTACTTATAAATCATCCAGACAGGGCTATACTTTTGAATTGTCATACATGAGTTTATCTTAGCAAGACCTGAGACTTATGTAGCACCTGCTTGAGGCATAGATGTGCATGGCTATCCTAAAATAAACCACATTGCAAGCTCATTTTGTCTCTACACAAAGAGTCTCAATGAAATTCCTTCAATCTCTCTTATTGAAACTGTGTTATATGTTTGAGAATGTCCACATTCATAGCCTCTGTGATTTCTGGTGTGAAAACTGTGCTAAAGAATAAACAAACATTTCACACTACTTGCCTGCTATTTTGTGGCACTAACGAGAACAATAGACACCAGCTAATAATTCTACATAACGCTAATAGTAGCACCGCGGAATGTCTGTTTTAGTATTTGCCAGCATCGAAGACATGACGTTGCAATTCAGGTACATGCGGGCAAAAGTAAGGTAATTTACTTCTGTCTAGGGTTCCGTTTAGAATGTTTTCTGAAAGCGTTAATGAAGATGAGAGTATCCTCAAGGAGATTCTAAAATCCTGCTGTTTAAAAGCAACTATGTCACAAATGAGCTGAGATTGGATAGCTGGCGTGGGGTGTCTATATATGCTCTTGCAGTGGAAGAGTCAACATCTGAGAAGAACATCTCAGTGGGTTGACTTTTCCCATTTTACCCACCCCAATGATATGGCTTGGGAATATTTAAAGCTAAATCACAAAATCAAAGATTAGTTAGCTATGTCGTGCCAGAAATATCCACTGACTTACCGTGTGGATTGACTCATCAAACTATGGTAAAGCTTCTTGACCGTGGCTGCTTGCACATTAGTCTCTACACTAAATAGGCTGGAGAATGGATAAGGAGCTGGTGAATCACAAGAAAATCCTAAAACCAAGACAAGCGAAGCCTTGTTTCTACTCATTTAGATTTACTACGTGCTTCATGCATTAGGCCAACAGAATTTCAAGTTGCTTTTCCTTGTACCAAGCTGAGGTATGTACTCCTCTCCAAGAGGACGTACGAGAGGAAATGGCCTCAAATAATATGTTGTTGTATCATTCATCCTCATGTGGGAGGAATTGGAAACTAACATTCTTGTCCTATTAAATAGGGATTACAACAAAGAGGCATTTGCTATTTTTTGAGGTAACACCTAAGACATTTAAAACAATCACATACAAGTTCAGATAGATATATACTGACATTTATTAATCAAATTGGCTTACTACTCACAACACTACTAACTGGAGCTGAATACACATTGCCTTCCCCTTCTGTGGAGCAGGACAAATGGATACGCAGAATGCAATTCCAAAATTGACGTTATTACGTTTCAGTACCCCTGAACATTTATGCCCATCCTTCACAAGATCAAAATATACTTCTGTATAGTTTCACCCTCGATGCTGAGAAAGCAACAAGTCATTATTTATTTTAACTGTTCTCTCAACCTGTGCTTTTGATTATTCCTCGCTTTAAAAAAACACAGTTCTATCCACCCAGGCATTTCCTCAGGTGTTAATTTTGAAATGCTTTGTTTGTTCATCTAAAGTATTGGTTCCCTAATAAGGCAATCTACTGACATTTAACCCTCTTTCCTGTAAAGTATTTTGTCCGTATCTATTGTATTTTCCTCCTTTTTAGGGAGATACTCACAATTGCTCTCAAATCCTATAAGAATTCATACTGTTAATGTAATCCCCTCAGATATGTGTTCTCTGATATCTAGGACAGACAACAAGAAAAGCAAAAACAAATACCACAGAACATATGGGCAACATCAGGGTAAAAATGTGACATTACTAGTAGCTAAGTATTTTATATAAGCATTTGATAATAGCAACTACATTCGGTTTCTGATTTGGGAGGTTAAGGAACGTTACCACGAGAAGAAAACCGTAAGAAAATTTGGTACCACAGGAATCATTTTTAATGGAAATTAACTTTGAGGGTATTAGGTAAACAGCAAGACTTATGCTTCATATTTGATCATAATAACAAGTGTGAACCGCTCCATAAGAATGAAGGCGCTGCAACGTAAACACATTTCCTTCACCAGAAAATACACATTGTTTGTTGTCAGCATTTCTATACTAGCACATCACCACCTGCTTCTCCTCCCACAACTCATACTGAGCAGAATAGCCGCTTCGCACAAGCAGTACATTTTCATTCACCTTTTCTTCTATTTATGTGGTGTGACTACATCAAACTGGGAGCCTGTGTCTTTGCTTAATTAATGAGTGTTCCTATGTGCCCTGCTGGGTTAGTGGGAGGAGATGTAATGAAATGAGGAACAGATCTTCTTTAGGAAAATAATTTGAAAAACGTTGTTGCCTGTTGGCTCCACCCATTTAAACCTCCTGTTGCTTAGAACTATTACCATACAAGGCAAGTACCACTTTTACCTAAATTATCCCCATAACTTGGAAACTGAGGCTTCTTTAATGGTCCAGCAGCGTCTACTCTTACTGTTGCAACAACTATCTATAATCAGATCATCGCAGTTTGCAAAACAGTAGGTGTCAGTAGAAGATAGCATCAATTTCATTTGCCAGTGGGTGCCCACTCTTAATAGAGCTGGCCGGAACAGCTGGTATGCATTCAGTTAGAAGAAATTGTCCGGTAGGTAATGTGAACGGGATCTGATGTACTTTTCTTGGCCTATAGCAAGGACTACAGGATGGCCAAAGTTCTGCTCATACCGAGCAGAAATACTCAAACCGAGCAGAAGTACCAAAGAACAGAATCCCAGAAGTCACTGTAACTGGAGAAATATAACATCAAGACGGCAACCCTCATTATCTTCTACTGTTAGCATCTGCACCCAGTGAGAAAATTATATTAGAGAAAATAACGGATGACTTAATTTTCCTGAACTATAAAGCAGACAAAGTAAGATTCAAGTCAAATTTTGCTGTTGTAATAGGGTGACCAGGAGCGACCCAAGCACTCCACCTCACTGGATAGACCTGAAACCATGTGTAAAATCCTTTTGTATAATCGACAACAAGGAATGTGGGATAAACTACACCATAACAAAATTTTTTACCTAAAAGAAATTAACAACAAAGTTTATTTATTGAAATATTATAATTAGCTATACAGTTAATACTGTTGATGTTAGCTTTTTATAGGAAGTCAGGGCACTCCAAAGAATTTGTCATCCCAAAGGTACCAGTGCCATAACGTTTTAGTGAGGGGCCAAGTGGGGCTGGAGGTCTTTGGCCTGACATGCACATTACTTCTATCCAGATTATAACTCCCACTGTAACTTAATTCTTCATGTAAGTTAATAAGTTATGAGTGGATATACCGTTCACCCAACTAGTAGTCCCAAAGTAGTGACTGTCCGATGCGACTTTCAATAAGCCAATACTGCTACTAGCTGAAAGCTAGCGATGCCCAGCGATTCCTCCTAGTTGTAACTAATAATACCACCGCTCCTAAAAATGGAACGAGTAGTACATGATTATTATTCAACATTGTGTTGTACAATCACCTGAGAAGAACTGTTAGTGATCACCAAGCCTATAAAGGCCAGCATGCATCAATGATTAGTCTTAACTGCCCAAGTCCACCAGTTCATATTAACTGTGGCTGACAATGTCGCACACAGCGGGAATGCCGCAAGCCACCATTGTGCACCACATTCAACACACACTATGAGCTGTTGCCCACGCATTTGGAGTGTCACGTCTATGAAAATTAAAACCCCTCGCCGCTATTGCAGATGCTCAGCTACTGTATCTTGTCAGACAAAAAAAATCCTCCCCTCAGAGCTTTACACACTGGATAAATTGTCTTCTTAAGTATAGCTGAGTGATTTGACTTTTTGGGGGAGTTATGCATAAGTGAACTGGTATAAAATTCTGGGAAACTGGCTTCCATCTACCGGGGAGGCAAAAACTGGTGAACCGCCGCTGTGCAGGGAGAACAGCATGAACCGCCAATTTTGAGGGCAGTTCGGGTGATTCATCCTGGAGCTCGGTTTTTGCAACACAATTTCAATCTGCAGAAGAATTGAAAATAAGCCGTTGGATTGCTTATGTTTCATAAAATAATTTTCACCCAGCTCTACTAATTAGATAACTTCTTGTCAGGGGGACACCATGATCCAGTCCTACAGGTTTCTATGTAAACAAATGTAATCTGCAACTTTTGTCCTATCCATTCAATGGTTATGAACTAAGACTACAATCCTCCGAATGCATTAGGTTATTATAGACTGCAGCATGAAGTCGCCAAAGATACTGACTAACAAATAACCATAGTCTTAAGGGTAGATAGAGGAAACACCCCTATTCTGAATATGCTGCAGTGATGGCAAAGAAAATGGGCAATTCAGTACTTCATTACCCCAATTCTGAATCCTCCTCATTCCAGTCATAACTTGTGAGGCGTTTCCACCTGTGACAGAGATTTCTACGCTAGGGATTATCGATCCCTTCTGCTTAAGCTGTCTTGTGTCTCTATGATAGAAGTATAAAGCCCCTCACCTCCCGCACCTTGTCCTGTCCAAGAAAAAACCTAGTGGAGGCGCACACAAGGTCGGTCGGGAGGGATGTGGACTGGGATAAGGAGGAGTCTGAATCATGGTAATAAAAATTACCGGTAATTAATAGGCCATTACCCTCTCATTTCCATCCTCCTTGTTTAAGTCCTAACTTGTGAGGATATACCAAGCAAGAAGTAAGCTGACACAAAATCGGATGCAAAGGCCTTTATTGAAAACACAACATTTATTCCATTGCCGTTTGTAAAACAGACATTCTGAAAGAATGCTCAGCCCCTGACAAATCAAGGCAATATTGACATGCAAAGGTCAGCTTGGAAGACCAAGTAAGCAGCACAACAGATCTGAATTGAAGAGCCACCTACCTCAGCCCAGGAGGGCAGCTTGCCACTGCCAGAGTAGAAAGCCCCTGAACAATGGAAGGAGGAAACTCATCCACAGAACTATAGGTCTGAATGAAAGCCTGTCTGATCCATCTGCCTATAGACTGGGAACAAACCTTGGCACTCTGATTGACTTAAGCAAAAGAAACAAACAAATTCACAGATTTGTAAAACTCCTTGGTCCTAGACAAATAGACAAACAGTGCTCAACCCACATCCAGGGAAGAAGGAGCCACTCCACATCAGAGGGGAAAACTGGCAAGACAATCTCCTGATTGAAATGGGAAGAAGAAAAAAGTACAAGAAGGGAAAAGAGGGTAGAAGAGCCCCTAGATCACCCAAACGCTTTGCAGTTATGATGGTCACCAGAAGAGAAGTATTAGCAGACAACCAGGACAAAGGACAAGAATTTAATGGTTCAAAGGAAGCCAATTGGAGACCCATAAGAACAGTAGACAAATCCCAAGAGGGAACGGAGAATGTCAACACAGTGACGGTAAGAATACACACAGGAGGGAAATGAAAACAGCCATCAGAAAAATGTCATAGGTGGATGAGGCATGTACATACAATGCAAATCAATAACACATAATGAAGACACTCCCAATAAAGTTTCACATGTGAAAACAGGGGTAGTAACAAACAGGTCTGGATATTGTTAATGGGAAGCACAGAAAATTCATGTAAGCTGAATTATTCGTTTCCATCTGTGCCCGAATGAGAGCCCATAGGATCAACAAACCTGGTGAGGACACTCACTCACACCCCTAGAACCTCCTCAGCTTTATCATCTGTGTTGACGTGCTCCGTTCCTTCTTGAGATTTGTCTACAGCATCTCAAGTGAAAACTAAAGCATAACTGCTTAGTGTGGAATCCTTTTGAGTAGGGTATGGAGCAGATGCCTTTTTGTCAACCTCATTTACTGCACTGTGTCACGTGAGAGATAATGGAGACAGGAAATTCTCTTGCCGCTCAGACCGACGATGACCCTGATTAGTAAGTCAAGTGAAATGAACCTTGGAAATCCTTAAAAAAGCAATATTGGATCAGTAATATAATGTGCAAACAAAATAACTATCGTTCTTTAGAGCTCTCTCATACTCACTCCAGTGCAAGGTTCATATCTGTGGAATCCTTTCCCAATGCACCTCAGCCTGGAAACTGGCTTTGTTAGATTCAGAAAGTTGCTAAAACCATATATTCAGGCAGACATGGGTATTCTATAGCAGTGAACTTGCCCTAGCTGACTCGTGCTTCATCTGAGGCCTAACTTACTGAATGCCTCTAAGTCAGAATCCCCCCCAAACTGTAACGTTTACCCAGCCCAGCTTCAACCTTGGTCCCTTATCTGACGTAGTCTTCTTACTCACTCTACCAAGACTCTAACGTCAGTCATCTCGTGGTCAAGAGCTCTCTTTAATCTAATTTCCATCACCTGTACGCTGAACTGCTTCATCCGATACAGACTGTGCCAAGACTACTGTTTATTTATTTATAAAGTTTTATATAGCGCGAACTTGACCCAAGAGGGTATCCGAGCGCTTTACATTTAGGATTGTTGCGTTACAAGTTACATCAGATACAACAGCATAGTAAGGTACAGTACACATAAACAATGTTTCAATATTTCGTAGGAGGGATTGGAGGAAGGAGTAATAGCGGGGAGACAAGGAGGAACAATGCCCAATGTCCGGCTGGGTAGGTGACGGTCAAAGGGGAATGCAAGGCCAATCTCCTCATTAGCTGTCAAGCAGCTCCACCGGTATTCAGCCATGTTGCACAGGTCTCAGCATTCAGGAAAAAACAGTTTTTAGTTAATTTTATTGCGAAGGTTTTATAGCGCTATCTAGACCCGGAGGTATCAGAGCGCATAACCAGGGGAACTTTGCATTAGAAGGTACATAAAAAGGATTATAACGCGCTAGCTAGACCCGTAGGTATCAGAGCACTATAACAGAGGAATATTGCGTTACAAATTACATCAGTTACAATAGTGTAGTAAGGTACAGTAACCAAACAACGAGGTTGTGAGAATTTATAGGAAAGGAGGGGAAGAAAGAGCCATAGCAGAGAGACAAGGAAGAACTGTGTCCAATGTCTGGAGAGACAAATAGAGAGGGAAAGGGGAGAGGTGGTATGAGAAGGGAGAGGACGAGGGGGGAAGACAGAAAAGAGATAAAGGGAAAATCAGCCCAAAGACCGAGTGGGTAGGTGACAGCCAGGGAGATAATCCAAAGCCAGTCTCCTCAATAGCTCTCTAGGAAGCTCCAACTGGCATGGGTCCGACAGCTGGAAAGAAAGGTGACGAGGAGAAAGCAGAGCGCCGGAAACATTAGGAGGGTTGTATCAATTACTAACCCCACCCCAAACAAGTAAATAAATAAATAAATACTCTTAAAATATGTGTTCTTCATTTCAATGTAACCGTACATCAAAATATGTTCTAGAGTTTCAGAGAAGGGCTGTTGTTCCTCGTACCACTTCAGCTGGCTTCCAGTCACATATTCGATATTTAATTCGAAGTATTTTATTCAGCCTTGTTTGTGAGAGAGGACTTTGAAATGTCAGCGCGCGGAGTGCTTCACAATGACCCTCATTTGAAGACTAGATGGTTATGTCAAAGATGAACAAGGGAAGGCATTGTTTGGTGAGCAGATCTTCAAACGAAAGTATACGCTCCGAGGGTATTTGCATATTTGCTACTATGTCAGAACAAAAGAGCCTTTTATTGCAGTAGGGAGAACTTCATGCAAATGACAGTTGTAGGCATCCGTCAACTGTCTAACAGTATTGAAATAACACATTTAAAGCTATCAAAAATGTTCACGAGATGGCTTCTTTAATAATTTTAATATTTAGAAAAACGGCGAGCAGCAGCCTCCGGCGCAAACCATCACAGTTCAGGAAAATAATAAACTCATTTCAGGGCAGGATTAAATATCTTAAAGTTGCTAAACACCAAAGCCAGTGCACTCAAGGCGTTCTGGTATGCCTTATTTTTTAATTTAATTTTATTCGTTTTCGAATATCAGGTCTCGCCCCTCTATGTGGAATGTGACTGCGCTTCACAAAAAATATATATAGTTTGACACAGTATTAGAGTTAACCAGACACACGAGAGAAGCATATTCAACAAAGTGGTGCAGTTACAGAACACAAAGAAATATATTCAGGGCCCTTGGGCTAGCAAAGCACAGCCGAGTAAACTGGAAGAACGTCTCTAGGCAGTAGTTATTCTTTTGACCGGTTACTACCCTGAAAAAGACTGCTGGTGCTGAGGCAAAAGGCATCACTTAGCCACTCACTTGTACATCTTTGGATGAAGGAAGGGGACACATTTTATATGTGCAGCCATCAGCTGATGTAGTCCCAACCTGAGCTCCTATGCACAGAATCCGCAAGTCTTCTGGAATCCTCAAAAATTATCATACTCTTCATCCCCAGAATAGGCCTGCTTTGCTAGTGGTCTCAATGGAGAGGGGCATATCATCTGTGACAAAAGGTTCTGGAATGTCCAAACTAGGCCTTGGTGTGAAATTTCTCTCCACTCGCTGAGTTTTTCCCACTCCACATAGCGCGTGGGTTCCAAAAAAACTCCACGGAGTAGAGTTCTTTCCTCGCGTTGGCGAGCACGAGGGAGGAACATCTTACTCCAGACCACCTCCCAGTGAGGTTTCTCAAAGGGTCGGTCACGGATGGTCGCTACCACTCACGTTGAGAAACCTTCAGTTTGAGTTGAAAAAGCTGCAGCTCAAGTAGACCATCTACTCAGGCGGCAGAAAGAAGCAGCGCACTCTTGCGATGCACGTGGTGCCTTTCGCGTGGGACAAACATTCGGTGCTAAAAATCAGCACGAACAGTGCAACATAACGCATTCTGCCACTTGCGGAACTCCGTGTAGCACGGTAGAGTTTTTGGGTCAATTTGCAGAGTCCGCTTAGTGGAACTCCGGCCAGGCCTAGTCCAAACAAAAAGCCACTGATTAGTGAAGAGAAAGGCACTGCAAGAATGTACGGCTGAAAACATTACTTAATCATTAAACTATCATTGAATCTGGAAGACTCCATGTTTGTAGTACACACTGCATATAGGCCAGCACTATATTGCACACAGAGAATATGCTTGATGCAAGGTATCAAACAAGGCGCTAATAAAAACGGACAGGCTCATCTTACAGACCTACGACTCACGCAGGACCAGACAAAGGCTGTATTCAATGGAGCCACTGGAAGGAGCTGTAATGCAGCAGTGGCCAGTCTCCTCCTATGGGACATCAACTCCAATACATTCTTCTGGAGTTGCAGTATTGCAATGTCGATCTCAGCAGAAAGGGCAAGAGCAGAGGAAGGAAGTGCCCTGCTTTAACATTGAAAAGCACTGCAGCCAAGAATTGAATCAGCAGCTAACAGGGAAAATGGCATCACTCTAGTTCTGTTAATGGGACAGCAAGTGGAAGGTTATTAATAAATAAATGGAAAAGCTCCTCTACTCAGAGAACCTACGGTGTGTTAATTTCCTGCCTTTCAATTATAAACCAAGAGGATAGGGCAAAATTATGGTGGAAGGTAATTAACAGCAGTTAACTTCCAGCCACACAAGTGCACCTCAGCTATCAGCGCTCATAATCTACACCTCATCTGCACATGTACACATCACCCGGAATCCATGTGCGAATGCTCTACTCTTTTTTTTTCCCCAGAATTTTTTTCCCCACAATTTTACGTTATAATATGTGAATGAATTCAAACCCTGTCAGCACCTTCTGCTCTTTTTAACTGCTTTCCCCCCAACCCCCTATACCCCCCAACCCCTGATGAATCCCCACCCCCCCCTGAAATGTGGAGCCTTCTGTCCCCCCCCACGCCGGTCACATTTCACCCCTTCCTCCTGACCTGGGTGTCTTCTTGTTACACCCTGCGTGACCCTGGAAAACCCCCCGACCCCCTCCAGCAAAGGTGAACTACATCCTATTTTCTATTATTCCGAAAGAAGGGTGAATCAAATATCTTATACATAATTCGAATATAATCAAACTTCATAACACCCTCCTTAACAAAACTATAAACAGAACTATAAACTCGCTCAAGCATTCGCATTCGCCCCTGAAGAGATCTCCTTGAGGAGAGATTGAGCTTCCTCTATGTCAGAAAACATATAAAACTTTCCCTTCACCAGGACCTTTAAATTCGATTGTTGAGCGATAGAGGCCTGCGCCCCCTGAGATTTAAAAAGATGAAGTATTTTTACGAATTCCTTCCTCCGTCGTGCTGCCATGGCAGTCATGTCAGAGAAAATTCTACATTTAATTGTCTCAGTTGCTGAAAATTGTCGCTGTTGGAACGCCTTCGATAGGATTTTTTCCTTTATCCTATAGTCTGCTAAATTCATCAAAATAGTTCTAGGAAAAGCTGAGTTTGCGAATCTCTGTGCCGGAACCCGGTGGGCTCGCATAATTGTTAAGTCTCCCTCAAACTCCGGTAGTACTTTTTAGTGACTAAAAGAGTTGGTCCATGAGAGCATGTCTGACCCTTCAAGGCCCTCAGGGACCCCCACTATCCTTAGATTGGATCTACGAGAGTGGTTTTCCAGTTCCTCGAGTTTATTCTCAAGTTTGCGCTCCATCAAACTCTTTTTACTGGCTGTCTCTTTAGCTTCCGCTCTAGCTTGATTTATGTGATCCTCCAGAGCCGAGATTCTTTCCTTAGCCTCGTGCAATGTATTAGGAAGTCCTGACATCGACTCTTCAAATTTTTCTATTCGGGAGTGTAAGGCGGCTATCTCAACTTGCTGATTTACTTTTATCGCACGGATCTCGTTGAGAATTAAGTTTAACATCTCGCGAATATCGAGCTGATAATTCATTTCCTTGTCCAAGCTATCACCTTTCCCCTTGGCTTGGACTGCCGGAGTTACGGAAGCAGCTGACGTTGATGCCTTTTCTTGCTCCGATATTGTTAAAGGAGATTTAGTAGCTGTACTCCAGTTTCCCACCTCACCTGGGCCCGGGCTACTTGAAACTGCCATTGGTGCCTCCTCCGAGTTATCTGGAGGGCACAGTTGGATAGTTTTTGACTTTGGCTGTGCTGACTGTATTACATTTTCGGGCAATTTCGGCGGAGAGTTGATCTTTTCGTGCACTACCACAGGTGTGGGGGGTGAGCCTAGGGAAATGGCTGATATTCCAGAATCTTTTTCCAACTGGACCAGCGATAATTGCGGTGCATGGGGAGCCTTTTGAACAAACAAAGGAAACAATTGATTTTGCCCTTCCTGAGCTGGTTTGGGCTGAGCTGCAGACGGAGAATATGTATCTGCCTCTACCACTAACACGTCTTCTAGCAAATTGTCTGAAGAAATTGTAGTGTTTTCAATCTCCTCTACACAGACACCTCTCGTAGCAATTTCTCCAACCCTTTCATTAGATGAAGAGGTTAAAGAGACATGAAGTTCGTCTTCTGAACTTTCTTGTGTTTCTAAAGTTGTGTCTTGCCCCAAAGCAGGTACGGCCTTACCTCTCTCTTTAGCTGCAAGCCGAGCTGCTTTTTCTAGCCAAGGCTAAACGAGTCTTAGTCTTATGACGGGATATTGTTTCAGACTTGGTAGTTTTATTAGGCTCCTCGTTGTCCTTCAATTGTTTCCCCATTGCCCTAACAGTAGCCTCAAAACTGACAAAAAAAACGTTTTCATGCAGTTCCTCGAGGGCACCAGCTCACACCTCCAAAATGTCAGGGTGTCGAGGGTGACGAGGTTTTCAGCTCGGCGCCGCTTTCCTGCCGTTTTATTACTCATAAACGCCAGCTCGCCGCTCCTTTCACCATTCCTGCTTCCTCTACGACTGTCGAGGAGGGGGCGGGGTCACAGGTCACAAGGCTAACCGGAGGCGTGGAACTCCAGAGCCATCCCCTCAGCTACCATCTCACGCGTCTGCTCTACTCATGTACTCCAGAAAGTTTAGAACATACACAAATAGTGATCAACATACTAGAATTCTTAGCCTTCTTATTCCATAACCCAATACCAGCATTCCGTAGAGCAGCCCTCTTCAATGAGTAGCTCCTGAGAAACTGCAGGCTCTCCTGCTGCCTGGAAGAAGCTTTCCAATAGGCAGCCCAACCTACGTAGTTTAAAGCTTGTGCTTGGATGGAGTCTTATATGTATACCAAAAATACAACATTACAAAAATAAATTATGTGCATTTTCACTACTCATCAGCTTAGATTTGAAGAAAATGGTTGAATTTCCCAAAAATATTTAAATCTGATATTTGAATGATAAATCATGCTACACTTGAAAGAAGTATTTTTAATATCATTACCTCGGTGCCAGGAACATTCTAGTTATAGCTATGTATCACGTATGCAGAAACATTCTAAATTGGTAAATCTTCTTTTACATTACTGGTCGCAAGCCTGACAGATGCACTAAAGTGATTACAGCTGGAAATCAAGTATATGGGGCCACAAACATGATCCCTGTCACACCATGGACAATATTAGTTAGTAGCTTCGGATGTATTTCCTGGAACGTAAGTACATTTTGTTAATGAAAATCCTTTCTGAAGAGGTTTTTACCGTCGACCCTATGTTGTTAACCACACTTTGAATTTTAAAAACAAAATTTCGAATCTGCAGGTGTAAAAGAAAAGTTATGCAAGGAGGGACAATTGTGTAGTAACAAATATACTGGCATATTTTAAATATAGCTACTGTACATACTGCAATATGTACTCCATGTCTAAAATATAACCCTCTCCATTGTCCCCCCCTAATTCCTGCTTCCCACAGCCACATGTTCTCGTCATACACATTCATACTGGGACACTTTTTAAATAACTGTTACTAACGTAGCGGCATAGTAAACAGGAATGTGCCCTGGCATGTGCATAGAAGCAGCTGTTTTGTGAAGGCACTGCTTTTCTCTGCTGCCTTTTTTCATACCAGGGACATGCACATGTTGTGAAAGCAGTGTTTCAAATGCATATGATTGGCAGAAGAGCCCCACTGAGTGCAGGATCAAGGGGGTGCAGCCAGCTAGTCAAATACTGCAGTAGAGAAAATGCATTGGGCGAACCTGGAATGTCAGCGGTAGTATGTAGTATTTGTATAGCACAAACCTAACTGAAAGGCAACCGATCAATGCACAGGGTCAAAGCCAAAGATACAGTCAATGACTATTTCAAATGGAAGCTGGGTTCTAAGAGTCGGAGTGAGCTATTACTTCAACATGGTAGATGTAATAGTGTTCTTAAGAGAGGTACATCTTCATCTCTTTTCTAAATTGGAGCAGGATGCTAGCAGTCCTGATAGATATGAGAATGCCATAACCGACCCTGGGTGCACAGACAGAGATGCCCAGTTGCTTTGTTTTATTTTCTCTCTCTGTTGCCTCCAGTCTGATGGTTCCTTCCTGGCTGTGGGTGTGCTAAGATTCACCGGAGATGGCCAGCTTGTCAATTAAGTAGGTGGGAGTGCTGGTCATGGCGACTATGTAGATGATGTGATCAAGCAAGGGGATCCGGTGGAGTTGTAGCAGGGTGAGGGTAATGTGGACCTAATTCTTCGAGCCTTGAGACATGCTGTGCCATGCAAGATGCCCTGAAGGACATCTGTGTGGAGCCTTAGAGGACCTGGAGCAGGGTGATGCCAGAGTCCAGATGCAGGAGTACAAGGGATTGAACAGAAGCTAACCTATATTGAACAAGCCAAGTTTTGGCACAGCTATACCAGGTTTATCTTTGTAGCTACTTCTCGTCTAACTAGCTACTCAGCATCTGTGTTAACGGCATGGACAACTGCAGGTCAAAACAGTCTTATGGATTTCTTCCCAACTTTACACCCCACTCTCTGGTGTATAAGTGAAACACAGATATAGACATTACCACCACAAGTTTGTGTATGTAGCTTTTAAACTGTCTTACAGCGTTGTACCACAATCAATATAAAAGAAGGACACATAATTTTGTGGCTGATCATTGACAAATCACATTGCAAGCCATAGATACTTTGCCAAATTATTTCATATTAATCGATCAGTCCACTGCCTCTCTTGAGCATAAAAACAGAGTCGCAAAAAAGCAAGCCTAGCAGACCACCAGTTTTGAGAGTGGGTGGGTGTTATATGAATGCTCAGTTCACCCTATGTCCATTTCCTATTGAGAAATAAGAGGTGGGAGATTTAACTGCACTCCTGAATTACATTTAGCACAAAAAATGTAGGCCTGGTGAAGAGTATTTCCATTCAGATTTAAATGTCAATTCCCCATGCAAATATATGCTTTTGTGAATCAGAATGTATTTGCTGTATTATAATTAGACAACTCAGAATGTGTGTGATGGAAAGGTAGTGAGACATAGAATAGTGAAACATTAAACTTGTTATAAGTGTGTCCATAATGGGCCCACACAGAGTAACATTGAGAAGGACAGTATACGGAGTATGTAGTAGAGCTGGTACAACCGGTGCATATTTCATGACGAAAGATACTGAGCTATCAATCCTAAAGATCCAACACTGGCCACGAGAGGGAGACGGGGGCCACCTTGCTTCCAGTTCAGACACGGAAAATGTACAGCCTTGTTACCAAGTGCTGGATGCAAACCATGAAACTCCCACAGACTCTGGAGGCTCTACTGCACCCTATCAATGCCAGGATGCAATTTAGCTCTGGCAGAACATTCCGATCAACAGCAGCAGGCTGGAAAGATTCTAGGTAGCCAACTGGACGCCTCAAACATCCTATTGGAAGATGTTTTTCACAGCTCTGCACACTGTGTGCATGAGCAGTGCTGGGGTGTCTTTGACAAGCCAGTGTTTGTTTACAAGGTGACTATTTATTTATTTTAAAAGTTTTGTATAGCACGAACATGACACAAGCGGGTATCATAGCGATTTACGGAAGGACTCTGTTGAGGGAATGAGTCAAATTTCCGTAGGTAGGGAGTTCTAGATTCTCAGGGCAATACCAGAGAAGGCTTGATTGTAAGTTCTCATTTTATTCAATTTCTTTGGTTTAAGTAACAAGGTACTGGAGCTCCTGGAGGAGCGGGTACCTCCCGAAAGAACTAGCTTATTTGCAAGGTAAAGAAGAGTGTTGAAATTAAGTGCTTGTGGGTCTTGCAGGTAAGTTTTAGTTGTATCCTTGACTCAAAAGGTAGCCAATTTAGACATTTCAAATCTGGAGACATGTGGCTGGTTTTCTTGGAGCCTGTGATGATCCTAGCAGCAGCATTCAGTGAAGAGCTGAGAGGGGCCAGTCTGTACCTTGGTACACCGCAGAGGGTTGCACTGCCATATTCCAGTTGAGGGATAACTAATGCTTGCACAGCAGATTTGAAGTCATTGGGCAAGGAAGGGTTTGAGTTTCCTAAGGATGCTCAATTGAAAGTTGGCTCCTTTTGTAGATGCGCTGATGTGATCTTGTCTGTTCAAGTTCTTATCCTGCCCTATTCCAAGGGATCTCATAGAGTCTATGATGTGTGGTGTCCAGTTGAGACCGGAGAGATTTTTCATATATTTCTCCACAAAGAGGGCTTGCTTGGTTGGTGAGATAAGGAGGAACTCCATTTTGAGGGTGTTTAGTTTGAGATGGTTGCAGGTTAACCAGTTTTGGGTTTTGTGCAGGGTTCCGTTGACTGTTTTGATTTCATCCGGTGAAGAGATTTTCATGATTAGGAGAGGTTACAGCATAAATGCTGTCCTGCAAAACACGGCTTTAGGAAAACATTTTTGCCTTCACAGATGATGAGAAGGAATGTGAACACCAACAGTGAAGCGATCCTAAATCTTCAGGGCATCAGACCTACACCATAGTGGAACCAGACCCAAAGTCTTTAATGTCGCTGAACAGTCCAACTCTGCCACTAAACCTAGGAGGAGGCTGCACTTTCTTCATACCACGCATGCACAGCCTATTTCAGGCACTAACTAATCTCCTGCTAGAACATGCATACATGACATCATTAAAACATGTATCCATTCCCATTCAAAAATTATTCTGTCTTTTGCTTCAGTTGCAGTTACATTAGAGAAATAATGAGATATGAGTATAAAAGATTTCTTGTGTAAATAATTATAAGTGGGTGAGTCACTGAAGGCTCGAGCCAGGTTCAAGCCTGATCTCCGGCTCTGGCTCCACTCGAGATCCTCTAGGACCCTCAAGCAAAAAGGAGTCAAGATTACATGTGGCTTCTGCATGCCACCCACGTCATAATGGTATGCGCCAAGGACAGAGAAAGAGATGCCCAACTAGTGGCTGAATTGCACTATTGGAAACTAGAAAACCTGTGATCAATCCTGGCTTTCCTGCGTGTCCAAATTGTGTGATCCTAGGTGAATATTCTATTTCACTGGGCCTTTTCCTTCATGATAACATGCAAGAGCAATGTGATATATGTGATTTCACCGTGTGGGATGCAAAAACCTCTGTTGTTTGATATAATAAACTATAATATTTCTCCATGTAGGTCACATATAGGTACATATAGAATGAGCGGGTAGCCCTGCTAATTGTAAAATAGAAAATTCTCGGAATTCGTGATGGCCCAGGTGGTGGAGTGTATCCAGTTATGGGTATGTCTTTGCATTCTAACTCCAGCTAAAAGGAAGAATGCAAAGCAAAAGAGACATTGGGTGATCTACACGCTTATTTCGTGGATCACGGCTATAACTGCTAATCAATAGATTACAGGAATTAAACAATTTTATCAGCGTATAACGGCAATGACTTCACATACAATAAAATATGACTACCCCCCAGCAGTCAGTCCTTCGGTGGTGCTACCCAATCTCAAAATTCCATCAGATGCAAAATAAACTCATGAATAAACAAACAAAAAAAAAACGATGACAGGCACCCCTGCCTACTTCGTCAACCCCTACCCCCACTTCCAAGCCTGCAGCCAGTTGTACTGTAATATCTTCTGCTTTGTGCTGACAACCTTTTCTTCCTGCACTCATTCAAACACAATGCCTTCGGGTCTGTCTAAGTAATGTAATTTACTGGAGTGGAATTCCCTGGGTACCTTCTGCAGCACTCAGTGGCAGTCTCATTTATACTCGATGCTGTCATGGCGCGACACTGATACATGGGGCTTTCGCCCTGCCGCGCGCGCAGGTTCACCTTCCATCCTGCCCTTCTGAACAGCTCGTGCACACATTTGCTCCATTCACCCTTAATTGCGGCGCGCGGCCCAGGAACTGGGTGCCGCGCGCAGCAGCGCCAGTGCCTAATTTCCTAAAGACGTGAGCGATTGGAGTAATACACCTGACGCGTTAGGCCAGGTGAGCTCGCGCAGCACAGAAGCATCCCCCTAATATACACGGTCAAAGCTAATCTCCTGCGTCAATGTTTTGCATTATTCAGATGAAGTCATAACGAGTCGACGACGACAGCTTCCGCCTCCCACCCCGGCGCGTGCCTCTTCCGCACAGAGGCAGCCACGCGCCTGGCTCTTTCCTGAATTGAAAGCGATGGAGTCATCTGTGGAGAAGCTGTGGCCGTGTCAAGACTATTTATGGCTCCCTCTTTCGGTGCACGCGCCTCATACCACGATACTCTGCTTTACTCTGCCAATCTCAACCTATAGACAGAAAATGTCGTTTTGTTTTTGTAAACCATATTTTTTTTCTGTTGAAACTTTTTATCTAGGGTCCTAACGTGCCATGCCAAAGTAACTCTTAGGCCTTTAGATCTCTGGCACATGTAAGTGATGAATAGGACAACTGTAGGAGAGAGGGCGCCCAGAGAAATAAACTGGCAGTGATTTCAGAGGAACAGCAACGTTGCCTCAGGGCTGAGGAAACATAAAGGCACAAAAAAGACACACGACTAATATCCCTCGGTGTGCTGTAACAAGGGAATTTCCATAACCCTTTGCACTGCCAGAAGTTTTTTTTTTCTAGAGACCTCCCCCCAACAAGAATTTACAGAATAAAATTCCCAATTCACTTTACTTTAGCTGCTGCATAAGAAACCTTGTGTAAAAAAAAAAGTCATTTTATTTTCTCACTTTAAAGATCGGTTGTCATGGCGATTCCTATTTTTCGTGCAATGCTGTTTTTTTTTCTCCGGCAGTTCAAGATCAAACAAGCGGCTGACTGCAAAACATGCATAATATTTCTAACACTAGCATTTCACTAGTCCCCCCCCCTAATAATACTCCTCATACACAGTACACCACCACACAGGGTTAATTGCTGCAAATGTATTTCTTCTGTATAATCGAGTAATGCTAACATCCTAGTCATTTCAGACGGCTCCGAGTTAGCAGGACACCATTTTACCAAGCAGGATGATCACATTTTGTAAACCACTGCCATCAGGTGTGCGAGTCCAACAGATTTAATTGGCGCTCCCAGGTCATACAATACACTGCTTTGGTAAATGCAATCAAAGGCCTGGAAATATAGTGTCCTATTGGCATGAACATTTTAGTGTTCTTTGGTGTGGCAAGAGATTGCTGTATCCCTGTTTGGGATCCTGCCGAGACTTAACAAAGGGAATGTCAATATTGCTTCACTGATAGGAATTTTATAACCAAAGCCTTCACAGTGCCAGTAATAATTACACTGGTTTACCTCAGCCATAAGCAGCTTCTACTGTGCAAAACCTGAGGTGGGTGGAGGCCTGCTTCTCCTCAGACAGCACCAGAGCGAAACTGAATTTGGTGCCCTACACAAGCCACCTTCCCCACCCTTTCCCTCAGTCCCTTCTCACATTGATGAGCCTGGTGGGGGCCCTTTTGTACTCACTGGTCAGTCCTGGCTGAATACCTCAGACCAGTGAACAGCCTGTTAGCACACAATTGCCCCTTGTCGCCTCACCTTAATCAACTGTTCAGTTGCTAAACTGGAGGTGAGGGTCAATGGGAGGAGGTGAGGGTGAATGGGAGGGGGTGAGGGTCAATGGGAGGGGGTGAGGGTCAATGGGAGGAGGTTAGGGATAACGGGAGGAGGTGAGGGATAACGGGAGGAGGTGAGGGATAACGGGAGGAGGTGAGGGATAACGGGAGGAGGTGAGGGATAACGGGAGGAGGTGAGGGATAATGGCAGGAGGTGAGGGAGAATGAAGGGATAGTGGGGAAAAGGTAATTGGAGGGAGGGTTTCGAAAGCATAGAGCCTGCACTTCGAAGGTAATGAATAGAAGGGCGGCCTGTAAGGAAAGCATTAATAATGGCAGCTCGGGAGGTGAACTACGTGTGCGGTAGGCCTAGCTCGCCTGTATCTACCCTGTGCCTGGCTCATCCATGCCAAAAGGCGGCTTTGGGTGGATCACTCTATTTGTTAATGTGAACAACTACCTCTTCAACTCTACAGAGGCTCTGTACGAGCCCCTTTCTCTCACTGGTGACAGAGGTGATTCTAAATCTAGACGATCTCCAATGCACCTTAATTACCTCACTGTTGAAAAACAGCTTTGCTAGGTCTTAAGGGCATACTTGTCGAGTTTCTGCCAAATTGGCATTCTGCTCTACATTACTAAGCAACGCAAATTAGCGGTGACAGAAGAGGTGAGAGATGTTTTGATGATGGGACTTGGCCTTCCCGATAGTTGATTTTAGTATACTGATGGGTTATCGGGTTTTGTCAAGGCACAATTTTATTAACACATTTATTAGATTTTTATACAAAGACAAGCATTTCGATGGACAACTGTGTACTCCTGTGTTTGTCAATCGTCATTTGACTACCAGCCCGGGTTGGGCCCTAAAATCACACAGTACTTTTAAATTTGTTTCTAGAGGGCCGACTTCAGTGGACAGTTCCCTTACTGAATTGCATTATTAGCATCTGGAAGTGTGCAAGAAGGAGCAATTAGTCTTGAACATCAGCATGTCATAGTGCATAGGTACTCCCAAACATTTTCCCAAGGGCCACAAAGTTTGGTCTGTGATGTGATTGATGCCAGCAGGGTGGTGGTTGGGAATTGGGGGTGGGGAAGAGGGGTTAATGGCGTTAAGTTGGGGTGTAGGGAAAGTGAAGCATATACACCTAGTGTATTAATTGCACAATGTTAAACCAGCATTTTGGGAATAATCTCAGTTTCTCCACTTAACCAAATTTGTGTGATCCTAGTCAATTGTTTTATTTCACTCTTCCTCCCTTTTCTTCCTTATCACACGAGGACCTCAACATACAGGACTTGAGGATGTGTCCTGTACAAAAACCATCTCCTCTGTTTGATTTAATAAACTATTTTGCTGTTCATGTATAATAGAAACACATGCCACTGACTTGCCTCTTAATTCACTGTTGCCATTTATTGTCAGGGTGCGGTGAAAAATGAGTTTCTAAATTCATGTTTGAAAACTATCATTCTTTAAAAAAATACTTCTCAATGCACTGATAGAATCTGATGTGCTAAGGTGAAACAGTTCTGTATGTGAATGAAATACATGTCATCACTTTTGAGCAAACTTTATATTACTTTAACATTTTTGCTGCAAGATAACTTTAGAAATACCTTCATTTTTAAAGGCAAGCGGTGCAGGATACCCTAGTTACTTACTTTCTTTAACTTAAATGAACCTTTAAAAAACGCTTGCCCGTTTATTTAACCTCTTTTTGATGTTAGTGTAGAGTTGAGTAGGGGGCTGCATGAAGAGGTTAGCAGGGCCAAATGTGGGCCCGGGTCGTACTTTGAGTATCACTGGCATAGGGGAGTTTTATGATCTCGTTCTTGTTTAATATGCATGTCCGACAACTGAGCATGCTCTCTGCTGACCGCAGCTCCTTATATTATAGTCACATCAGCAAGACAAGATCATCTTTAGGCCTGCTGGTCATGATAGATTGTCAGCATGTGGACTCGATGATTGCCTTAATGCTGTCAGTAAATAGATGAAAACCTAATACTTGAAATCTAAAACTGATAAAATGGAAGTAGGAAACATAATCTGATGGTTGAACACCTATTTTCTGATCCACCTCAATAATCTCTGCTCAGTCTTAATTACCAATGTAACAAAAAATGGCAAAAGCCATTAAGTCTGGGGTTGCCTGCAAGCCTTTTGGCTCTGTCAATGATTGTTTTGATTTGCATGGTTTCTGTAAAACGTTATTATTGGGAAAGCCGCCAGGCCCTTGTTAATCTAACAAAACTGTAGAAGTAAAAAATATTTTTGGGTCTCAAACAGCACTTATTGCCATATTAGTCTCTGGTACTTAATTAAACTACTTTGTGTGCAGTTGTGCTTCTCGTAAAAGAGCAGAATGCCGCCAATCACAGTGAAGTTAGCCAATGACTCAAGTGGGCTGACCTACTGCCCCATGCCGTAGTGGGGTGTTAGAAAAATGTGAATGACACAACAACAGACCGATGGATGGTGAGAGCTGTCTGAAAGCCCCTAAAAATAAGTATACTATTTATATAATTTTAGTAAAATCAGAAAGGTGTTGGCTAACACCAGACATAAAAGGGTCATCTTTATCAGGGTCCACTATCTATACTACCGCAAGTAAACACACTGACTGAATAATTCAGTTTTACAAAAAAGAAAATCACTTTCATCCACAAAATTACAGCCCAAACACAAATCTCTCCAGGTTAGATTACCAAAATGGTGTATGCTTGGGACTGCCAGCATAACTGTCATCTTCAGGACATCCAAAATTCTGAATCTACTTGAAATATTTGGGTCTGATGGCTCAATGGACTAATGCATTAATTGCAGGGATCTGTGTCTGACCAAAAGGACAGCGGGTTTGAATCCGCAAGAGTCTACTCAGTGTTTCATCCTCCTGAAGTTGATTAAATGAGTACTATTAAGTTAAGTAATAATAGAAATTAGTTATTCAACACCTTGATACCCACGGATGAACACAAGGTTTACATATACACACTGGGTTCTGTAGTGTCTAATACAGTAATCAACAGGTAAAAAGAGACCCGATACATTTTGCAAACTGCTAGGAGCTATGCTGCATTGCTTAATAATCTTAGTAACACGCAATCCATTTGAGTCAGAGAGATTTTTGCCGTTGCAAAATGTAAATAATGTGGATTATACATTATTTGGCAAACCATAATTTCGAATTTACCACAGCACTGCAGAGTTCCAATGAACTAGTCAAAGGTCTGCTGGCATAGCTGGCATTGTTCAAGAACCTTCAAGAGCACAGTACATGCAATATGGTGATCAATACAATCTACATAATCATGCTCAGCAGAGCTGGTTCCAATCTATACACTGTCTTATGCAAGATGGCACTCTCAGGCCCTTTAAATACACAAAGATGCTTACTAAATCTAACACTGGTTGCTAAAGGCAGGAAAATCTGCAAAGCGGACACGAGTCTTTATAAGCATCTGGGCGAACAGACATTTGTATTGTACACCACCAACATTTGTATGCATGGGGGTGAGAGGAAGAAGGTGTGTGTGCATGGGTTTCTGTGCGTAAACTAACACAAACGCCTTCTCCAGAATGTCCCATAAGATAGGAGCTATTCTAGGGTACTCTGTCTTCCCCTTGCCTACGCTGCCACTGCAATCAGCAGCGAAGGGGGACACAAACCCTTCAGTGCCCCATCTCTATTCAGCCTAAGGCTTATGAATACCTGTGAGACATGGGAGTCTCTGAGACCTCTCACTACATTCTGCAGGGGAGAAGGCATCATCTTGCCTTTCGCCACTGGCGATCAGTTCCGTGATGCCCTGAAATCGCAAAGTAGTCAGGTGTCCTCCCCCACTCTCAGAATACCAGTTATGGCCACCCGGGACTCGTATAATGTAATGGATGCACATCCCTGCTGTTTGCACCAAAATGCACCTTTAAGCAGGTGCGCCGGGTGCAAACAGAGACAGTGCGCCCTATTACAATCAATGTACAGCCCAAGGGAAGATGTAAACTTGTGCTGCACTGGGAGCAGCACAATCAGTGAAATACGGAGCCGATGCTTACGACCCGCTTCTTGTTTCACAGTATGGGCTGCACTTTCAAGAGCGGACAGTGAGTGACTGCACCCGCCTGTAGTGGGATGTCTATGGGTCATTGGGATCCCTTTGCCTCCTCTAGAGGGCTGCGCGCAGTGAGCACACTGACAGTGCACCACCATTTTGTGGCCCACTGTCAGTGCGTCTTATAAGGAACTGTTTGCCTCTATGCTCGTGCCCATAATACAGCACAGACACCGAAGCAAAGTGTTTTCTCTGCTCTGGGTATACTAGGATGCCTACTCTCCCATCCAGATCTTCCTTACTCACTCTCCATGTCACCCACACCCGCTGCACTGCACTCCACACATAACCTCGGCGTGTTCTTTATACCACCTGTGTTAGCCCATTTTAAGTCTGTCATTCAGAGTCCCAGTACCACCTTACGTTGACTCGCCTTCAAAATACACACTAGGCTCTTTAGAGCATTCTATTGTAGCCCCGATTGCACTGGGATCCCTGGGTTGCTGGATGGCCTCAGTCAGTACACAATGGTTTGAATGGTTTGTAAAGACATGTTCTCCTGTTCAGGTTATGCTCATCTGGATTGAGATCAACATAAGGGGAACTGGGGACTCATTGGTTATGTTCTTGAGATGCTATTGCGTCTCCTGTTTGTGTTATGCATTGATATGCATTACTCCACTCTATCCGTTCTGGCAAACACTGTTGTGACTGAATGCATACTGCTGCCTCTCATTTTGTTCACAATTAAATTGTAACTCATGCAAAAAAAATATGACAAAAAAAGAAGCAAAGCGCTATCAGTATTACAGAAGGCGTCGCACAAGCGCCTGTGGCCCCGTCTGTAATACCGCTGCCCTATGGGGGCACACAAGGCAACTGCACAAGCCCATTGCATCCCAAGGAATAATGCATATTATGGTCTCTGAAGTCTCTTTTGCCATTCCAAGGCCAGTGAGGCTATTTGACGTAACACTGCTCCCTATGTTCTCATCAGCTATACATTAGTAGGCTTTCTGCATTTTCAAGGGCACCACCCGACAAAAAGAACAAGCATACGTTTGCGTCGTGGCACCTGGACATAAAAACCTGATCACCATGCGGTCTTCATAAAGAAAGAGCTGTCTGTGCGCAGCTGAGAGCTACAGCGTCACCCCCTATGGAATGGCAGCCGCCGGCACCTCAAGGGATTCCATCAGCTCCCTCCAGCTGTGCGCGAGCAGCAGGTACAGAAATGAGCACAGATGTCTAAGCAAGAAAATCGGCTATAAAAAAAAAAGTACATTTGAAGGGTCGTGAAAAGAAAGCAAACACAACGCGAAGGGATTCCGCATCACAATAGCCCTGGAAAAACATACTGAGTGCTAACGTGCCAAGTTTTTTAAAAGTGTTTTATTTTCAAATCATTACAAAAACAGGAAACGTTATAACTGCCCAGTAATTTTAAAACGGTCAAGAGAAACATCACAAAGCCAGCAGCCCACCAATCAGCTGTTACCACTTTACATATTCGAGTAACACATGAGCGAAACAACATTAAAATCAGAGCCTGGTCTCATTTTTTCTAATCTGTTGTTGTAATACTTTATTTGATAACATATATCATAAAAGTACAGACATAAAAGTACCTTAAACAATTTACCAAGTATTACTACAATTCCATTTAAAAAGTCATCACTACAAACAATTTAAAAAGTGGAGAAGAGTCTACAGAGATTTTTAAAAAAAAGATACATTCTTAAAAGTGAATCTGATCAGACATTAGATAGCAGCCTAGCCCGAATAAACCAAGCACTGGCCAGATATTTAGCGACCCCACAAACTATGCACATAGAGGTAGTGTTGGTTAAAATAATACGCAGAGCTGATCTATGATCCCTAACTCCCAGCTCCCTACACACAGGTTTCAATCACATTATAGTTGGTGCCATATTTGTATGCCTCAAGAGTATTATTCCTCCCATAACAAGCCAAGCCTTTTTCACACAATTCACATTAGAACTATTCAAGGAAGTCTAGTATCCTGTGGATACAAAAGTTACTGGAGAAAAGTCATCTATTCTTCCAGGTCTTCTGAGTTTATCTTCCTTCTCAACATTTGATAGATGTCTGTGCGTCAATGGGATCCCTTCTCCTGTAGACCATTCACTAAGGGCTCTAAACCACTGAGATAAAGTTGCTGATTCTACACTCACCCGTTTAACAGCAGCTCTGCGTTTAGCCGGCACCAACAGCAGTACCATTGTGCTCTTTTTGTTCGAGACTTAGTTTTGCTCTTGGATCACAAACAGTATCACTGCCATGTCAACAGTTCTAGTTAGAGTGGCTCTCCAGTCTTCAACAATACCTCGGATTTTCCATACAGTGTGGTAGAAAGCAATCTCTAGATGTCCACACTTAAGGCATTTATTAGTTTTATCACTGTTCTTTTTGTGTAGCCTAAGCAAGGAGGGAGCGCAACCTATCAAACTGGGACAACTTAAATGTAGCAGTGCTGGGTATAATCTTAATAAGATTACAGGCCTCAGTCAATTCTTTGTCTGCTATTACTTCAGCACAGAAAGAAATTTCCCATTTTGAGTTTCTTCTTAATTAGAATTTGATCCTTCTTTCCTCAGTGCTTCATGTAATCGATATAGCATTTTCACTCCAGTTTCCAAATCTATCATGATGGTTAAAGCAGTGAAAATGACGGCTCTCTCAAGGAAACAACAGGTCTATGTAACCCCCATTGCTTTGAGCAATCTCTCGTGCTGCAAAGGTAAGAACATTTGACTTATTTAGCTGCAATCATTTTCGGGAAACCTAAAAATAATTTTCAAAAACTCTGTTGCGAAATGGTTGTAATATCATTGTTACTTTACGTGTGACAATATGGGGACCAACTCATGCCAAAATTACAAAATAGGTTTTCCCCCTCTTATGACAGCATCTTTTTTTGAGGATTGGTAGATGCCTAGACATAGAAAACGCTTTCAGGTATATGTATCCTTGTTCGGGGAAGCAACCTCTGCCGGTACAAAAACAGGAATAGAGGTAGATGGGAGATGATTAGCAAAAGACTTGTGCTTTCAACATGCTTTGAAAAACGTCTGACACACTTCTGAGTGCTGTTCTACTACAGGAGTAACTTTGTAAAAAGAACAGGTTGGTTATCATGAACCAGGATAAGTCACTGAAGCAAAGGTCGGTGGTCCACGCGGATCTGGGGAGAATCAAACACTGAGGCAAGTGTCAACCAAAGTTTAACAGTCAACCTTGCTTTGATTGGGCTTTTTGTGACATTACACAGTGACCCTGTGCTCTTTAAAGGGTTCTCTGAGGGAATGTAGAGAAAGGCAATTACATAATGTTAGGATTTCAAATCGTGTTGAGCTAAGTGATGCCCCGCTTGTTTATGCTATGTTATATAGGATAAAGTACCCTACAGTATGAACATACTGAAAGTGCAAATCACCAAGGAGTTCCATGACCATACGGAGGAACGTGGTTGAAAATCCATTTCCTTCATAAAGGTCCTGGAGCTCCTAGGTGACTTGCAATATACTTCTGCTGCATGGTAGGGGCTATTGTATTCCGTGTAATACATTGTCAGACCATCACAGTCCCCTCAAGCACCTTAAACCCTTTGTCCTTTGCTCATCCATAGGAAAAGGATAATATTCCTGCAGATACGTAGAACAAATGTGCAGTTAGTAATTTGCTGTAAAACTATTTTAAGCATTTAATGTAATCTACTTTTTAAAATGACTGTAGTTCAGAATAATTAGCAATCTACAGATAGAACTCCTGTAATAACAAAACATAACACACTGCTATAAATCTCTTTATCTGCTGTATCACCACATTACTACTCACCCATTCCTCACATACCGCCTGATTAATCCCTCCACAGTGTCACCACCATAGTCTGGCCTGCAATGCAATAGGTCTCGCATGTTGCGAGAGTTCAAACTAGTAGCATTGTAAATGACAATGCCCTTTAACCCCTTTCGTGAGGCCCTGATTTTCCCGCAGTGCGGCACTTACGCAAAACGGGCGGGGCCGCGTTGGCCATTGGCCGACGGCAGCACTGGGAAGGTAGTGCTGACGTCGGCCAATGGCCGACGGCAGCAAGGAAGGGGTTAATAAAAGGCATTGTCATTTACAAGGCCAATAGCTCAAACTCTCGAAAATACGAGACCTATTGCATTGGAAATGCTTGTTAGACAGAGTATCAGCAGGTAGAGATTGTGGGCTTCCTGGGCAAAAAGCATGGCGATTTTAATAATGGTAAAAACAAACCTTCAAGTTGCTACTGTGTCATTAAAGTTGATTTCAAACGGATGGAAAACTGTAACTCCAGATCTATGTTACCGGCCTTAGAAAGCAGTTGGCCTTGAAGCAAGGAAATAACCCGGAAGCCGACACTCACGTGACAGGAAGTGTATTACTCTGCTTTACAGTGTAGCCACTGAAATGGAACAATAAGTCACTATTTCGCTGCGAAACGCTTTCACTATTGACACTGTTGAAATCAAAGTAATTCAACAATTCAACTAGAAGGTGCTGGCAACCCTGAAATATTGCTCATTATATAAATACGACGTTCAAATTCGTTTCTCTTAAATGTGAGGACCTGTTACAGAACGAGAGAAAGAATACGTTTGTCCTTCTGAGGTTGATAACACGATGAACATTCAGGCTTTTGTTAACGTATCCGTCTCTATAAGCATCGAACTAAGATACATTGATCATTGTATAAATTAAAAAGTATGACGTGGCACTAATAAAAAATAAATGGCAGCATTCCTTTAGAATTCTGGGTCGCTGAAGCAGAACTCTTCACTGCCACTGTACACAAAAATAACAAAATAAAACAGAAACACAACAGGAAGTCGGAGTTCTCTAGTTTCGCTCTGCCTGACTCGTCGATACCAGGCCGCGAAGGTCAGCGCTGCGCACCGCGGAGGCCGCGTGTCCCCCCACGGCCCCGTCTGCGGCGCCCCGGCTGCCATTGATTTCTCCTGAGGTGGCCTCTGCCCGTCTGACGCCCAGACTCCGGCGCTCCATCACGGTCACGGCGAAGGCGGCAAGCTGGCAGGGCCTGATGTCTGCCAGACTTCGGACTTCTGTCAGCACAAGTGGCGCGTCTGGGAAATCCGTCCACGGGGGTAATTTGCAACGCTGGTCCAGAGAGCCAGCCAGGGGACTTCCCTTTGTCAAGCAACCGCTCCTGTTCAGGCTGGAAAGCGACATTTTTTTAGCCACAGAGCTGAACGTCTTTTATGGGCCTCTATACTTAGCCTGCACCCTACAGAAACCATGCTGCTGCATTTCATTGCCTATTCCCTAAGGTATGCTGCTTCAGGGGCGTTTGAGAGAACTATGAAAAGCAAAGTTAAATAACGAATAACGACAGCGAGAAAGCTGAAAAGTCCGAGTTTTGTTAGATATTTCACGTGCACCAAAGTACACACCGTTTAATAAAAGATAAAATAAACTTATAGAAGGACGACGCCTTTGCCTCTGTAAGATCACCATGAATAAGTGCGTCTGCAGAGAGTTTGGCGTTTGGGGGGTGGAAGCAGACAGACTACTTAATACAACAGACGGTGTGCATCAGGTTGCATGGCTCTGAACTCTTCAGTTAAAAGTATTGTTTGATCAGGAATACAGTAATCTAACCGGGTGAACCATTGCAGGGATCAAGCCCTTTCTGAGGTAGCTGAAGTAAGTGGAGGTCCCTCTGCAACAAAGCGAGGAAGGGATATATTTTTGAGGACTGAGTTTACTTCAAGTGGAAAGGAGAGGTTGCAGTCACACGTTACTCCAGGCAGGGCCAGCTTTGGTGGCGCCCTGTGCGACAATGTTTGTTGGCCCCCCAATGACCACCGCTGACACGGATTCCCTCATCACCACCATTTAACAGTGCCACTCAAGTCCACATAAGCACACTCTCTCATATTAATTTCATATGTGTGTAAATCAGTATAGAGGAAATGCTACCTACATAAGACTGAGGACTACAAGGTGTAGGAGTCACATGTCATCCATACCGGTAGGCAGAATAGTTTAAGAGTGCTTGGTCTGGAGAAGCACAAACTCAGATCTTAAAACATTACACCACTGTTAGGGGTTCTCTTTAACTTGTTAACCGCGGCGGTAATTCTGCCGCAGTGCGGGCGTTTCCGTGCACGGGTGGGGCCGCGTCGGCCATTGGCTGACGGCAGCACTGGGGAGGTAGTGCTGCCGTCGGCCAATGGCCGACGGCAGCAAGGAAAGGGTTAATAATAAGAATTGCTTTCTACCCAAATGAATCGTTTTTGCAAGAATAGGATAATGAAAGATGGGGCAAAAAAACATAGCTCTAATATATTCCTTGCAGTTTGCATGCAGCTCTTTGATGACCACTAATAGCTCACTATTTTATATTTGGGTTTTCACTGACAAACTGCAAGTAACAAAATAATCTTTCTGACAAAAGCAGTAACCCACTAACCTATTTACATTATATGCACTTTGTGATCTGCATGGCATACGTTCTTTGCAGTAGGCACATTAACCCTCTGCGCTACCTTGTGATGAGTTATAACTTCCACTAGACAAAACTCTGGTCTCTCTCTAGGGAGAACAATAATCACCAGAGTTATGTTGACATTTTTATTGATGCCTGAAAATTTCTGGAGGCAAGGAAACTGGCAGCATGTGCTTTTAAAACGATAATACATTTGCAAGCATGGTACCCCCACCCCAAGCCATTGCCCAGTGTGGTGGCACTGGCCGCACCGCCCTAGAGCCGGCCTTGATTCCAAGCTTCATATATTCTGTTCAGTCATATTCTGTCCAACAGAAGAGCTGCTGGCTTTTTAGACTTATAAGAAGAAGTTCTTACACTGGATCGTTTGATTCCTCCGGAAGTGATGGTATTATCTGCAAACATGTGATAGTCAATGTTTTAGGCCCCAGGGATACAGGACAACTTCACCTTGTAAAGGTTGAAGTCTATAAAACAGAGACCATTCAGAGAAAGGTGATGATAGTCTTGGACAGGAACGAGTCCAGTTAAATGTGTGTGCGTTGTATTTCAGGACGGAAGAGGATTGTCCTTCTGGTTCAAGTGGGGATTGATAATCCATTGAGCCAATGAA
Source organism: Lissotriton vulgaris (assembly GCF_964263255.1). Classification (NCBI taxonomy): domain Eukaryota; kingdom Metazoa; phylum Chordata; class Amphibia; order Caudata; family Salamandridae; genus Lissotriton; species Lissotriton vulgaris. Next base: position 647,439,371 of record NC_141694.1, on the reverse strand, counting down.
GCAGTGTATCTTGGCAATGGTATCAAACTCTCCTTCGATGGCCCGTAACAGGAGCATTGGTGCATGGCCATATCTGGAGAGGTTTGAAACTCTTGTCTTTCTACAGTGGTGTGGGTCTCATGTGAAGAGTTTTCAATATTTTTGCCATTTTTGTTGGGTAGCCCTATGTCAAATCTAATCATCCATCCTACATTTCGGCAGTGAGTTTTACCTTGCCTTGCTCTTCTTTCAAACTTTCAAACTCAAATTATAACGTTATAACCATAACATCAACAATATGAACAATAACAATGTAGCACATTGCAATTACCATATTTAAGCACCACAAGTTAGGGAATAATAGTATCTGGTATTTACTCCGTTTCAAAATGGCAGCTGTGTGGCATTAAGCAACATCTAAAAAAAAAACAGTCAGACAAAATTGGCATTATTAATTGAAATAATACTACGAGTTTGCGTAATGGGTGCTATTACCGATCCTCTCCCCAATATTCTAATGTTTGGCAGTAGACTGCTATTTAAAGCACTAGAAGAATTACAGGACACGTGTCTGCTAATATTATCAATTTGCTTCTACGTGGCCTTGGATCCTGAAGTCTTGCTATAGTATAGCACTCGAAATAACCCCTGTTATTAACATCCAACTAAAATATACTAGGTTTATCAACCCTGGAAAGCTGAAATGCTGAGACATCCAACCATTCAAATCTACAATTTGCACAGAGACCTTTGCAGCATGTGCATAAATCAACTAAGCTATTTTACAGGTTTTTCCTTGTGCCTGTCTATCTAAACCCACTGCCATCTCTACTCAATGAGAGCCGCCGTTAGGTGGCGGCTGCCTGCACGCAGAAGTAAGCAGCCTTCCAGCTCCTGTGGGTTGCAGAAGCAAATGTCTCCTTAGCATTCACAGGGGGTTGACAAGAGCAGAATAGAAATGTGCACGGTAAGCTGAGCACATTCATAACAGGTGCGTTAGCATGCCAGCGATGGGGCTCACGCTTACTCTGTCGACACCATAGGAAGGACAGGAGTACATGAGCAGGTGTAGCATTGGGGATCCCACCTGTGCGCTGCAGCACAGCGTGGGAAAGATGTGCACCGGTGACATTTAATTGTAATCTGAAGGCACCCGCCTCTGCTTCAGAAAAAAATGATCTTTACTAAATTCAATTTGCTTTCACAAATTCTATCCGTAAAGCAACTACAGTCTGATTAGCTAGAAGAGCCACGGCATTTCATTCATTCATAAAGGCAAATCTTCAGAAATGAGGGAATCAGGGCAGATCTACAAGGGATAGAATCCAGAGCTAAAGGACAAACTCTTACCAAGGTAACAAACTCTTAACTTGGGAAGCCATGTCGAAAAATTTTTTTTCATGAGTTTAGAAAAGGGATCCTAATCACTGCAATGAATTGTTTTAGTTAAGGAGATAAATCACAATCTGATGTCGAGAATCCCCTGGTAAGGGGAAATCGATCAACTGGTAGAATTTCTGATCATAGAAGGGACTTGGATAGAAGCAGACAAATGCTCATTCATTACGTAGAGTGGGCAATGGTAACAGGATCAGAGAAATTTCGATCAATGTTGTGGATTACTGATTTAAGATGAACCTTAAGAGTAAGGCGTCAGACTCCCGGAAGTGGTGTATTGATCTAAGCTGAAAGGTAAGGCAGAGAATCCTGGAGAAGTAGGTGAGGAATTCTGAAGTATGGTTGGAAATCTCGAAATATAGGGGTTATCACGACCTAAGCATTAGGCTCCTGCTCGATGGTGCAAAAGCCTGCTCATTCTTTCTGTGCAATTCCACCCAGATGTACCCATTGTTTAATATTAAGTGCTGGTGCTCAAAGCTCTGCTCAGAAGCTTGTGACCGGAATACTAAGGCTGCATGGTCTGGAATCGACCTCATGCCTATTTGATCGACTACAAGACAATCACTGCTCTTTTATATCACCCTAGCAGGTTCCTGCTTTCTTAAATTTGTGACTTTTTTCAGTCATTCTTTTTCTCCTTCTTTCACCTTTGTGCATTTTTCCCTCTCTTACTCTCAGGAAATGGCTGATGATGAAAAATAAGCGCTGGTCCCCAAAAACGAGCGTCGGTGGCCCCCACCGGCAACCACCTGCTCAAATTGAGTAGTGAATGAACCAAAGAGACATGCCAGTCTTCTCTGCTTGATGAACCACGAGACATTTTGTTTTCAATAAAATTGCATTTGACATTTCCTGAATTATATACATAAATAATTCTTAGGAACTGGAAGAACTCAATAAAACGTCACCTTTAACTTTCTTTGAACATATTTGAAAATAGTTAAAGAAAGATAAACTATAAATAAGAAGACAGATAAAAAATAAATATAGTGTTAGTGCTTTGAAAAGCTTCAAAATTTGCAAGTAAAAATAGACGGATACTTCTCTTCCTGCACCTGCACTTATTTATCACACTATTAACGTCAACAGTTTTGACACAAAAATGTTCATGTATCATAACCTACACACACACACTTCCCACCTCCCAAACATAAATAGCACTGTCTGTAGTGTTTACTCACGATATTGTTGAGTATTGCCATTGCAATTGCTGCGTATTGCTGTTCTGGAAACAATTTAATAACTTCATAGAAAAACATAAATCTGTAGTTTTCACAGGTGATTTTATATTCTCAAACAAAAGGGATGCGAGGTTTCTGTGGCCCAAAATTGTATTCCGGGTCTATATCTGATCAGTACAGGTGTGAAACGAACCATTACTTTAGTTGGTGGTGATTGAATGTATTATAGCAAAGTGTAAAATTATGTGGTATGAGGCGCTCCTCGGGTGCTGCATCACTGATTATGATTGCGTTCTGGAGACCAATGGGTTGATAGACTTTGGGTTGCCGTACATAAATATGTGACTACAAAGTCCTCCACAACAGCAGACCTGCATACCTTAACCACCACCTCTCCTTCTACACTCCCACATTGACTGAACCGCAGACCCAGCTCCCCACCCCCGCCTAGCGCCTGGAGACCCTCACAGGTGAGTAGTCACGCTCTACAAGACACTGATTGATTGACTAGAATTTGAAACTACTGTAGCCTCTATCTTCGGAAAATAGGTTGGCGCATCCTTTGTATCCTGGGCATAGTCTCTGGGAATGGTGATCCCTGTTGGAGTTCATGAGATTCAAGGTTTTGACTGATAGTGCATGTTTTGAAACATCCATGTCCAATGAGAATTTCGGCTTTCTCTACTTGTCCTGGACATGATTTCCAATAATCCCAAGTTGATCCCATGCCAAACGGAAACCAGAACATGTACAGAATGAAAGGTAATATTATAGAACAAGATCTCACCTCCGGGGAAGAGGGAAGCAAGTATGAAACTCAAGTCAGAGAAGACCACGCAAGATTTTCTTTCTTCCACCCTGAAGAATTTTGGAATCACTTCCAATCTCTAATGTTCGTAAGTATCTTCATGATAACAGCAATGTTCGAAGGTATAGCCCACAAATCACGACAAGAAGCTAAACGTGCCCTCAGCAAAAAAATATTTAAGCAGCACCATTTTTGCATGAATCTAATGCACTAAAGTATTTTACATGCTGTATCAAGTGAATTGAAAACTTGTAACTCTTTGTCACTTATAGTGACAATTCAGAATGATTTTGCAATGGATTGAAATTAATTTTTCCTTGATTGAAAGAAAGAACTAGGTTTTTATTGTAAGCATGAAATAGGTCATGCTCAGTCCCTAGATTGGAAACATAGCAGTGTAGGAATTCACTACTACAATTTATCTATTTGATGCTGTGAAGTGCTAGTACTCTCCTATTGAACGTTTTGAACCTCTTCTGAGAACTGCAGGTACTCTCTCTTTAAAATTAAAGAAGTGTAGGTACTCAGTACCAGACAGTCCCTGCCAATTTAAAGTACTGGTCATGCTTCTTCAGACTGGTTCTTATTTACTTTTGTTGTGCAAGTAAATATGCCGGAACTTCCACAATAAGTTCCATTATGTGCAGTTCAAACACCTGATCAGGGCCATAAACATTTAAACAAAATATCTAAGGTTGGACAACCCACTGCAGAAAAAAGCTAAGTGGGTGATGATCATATGAAATACCATGAAGGCACTGCAGAGCTGCGTAAAGCCGCCAGCTCAAACTGTCCATCTATAGCTCACACCTCTGCGTCCATCACACTGCTAGGTGCTGCGTGCCACAATACGAGAGAAGCACCTTGGTAGCCATCGAACACAACATGGAAACACTTCCACCAGATCCCGCAATACAACAGAAGCACCTTGGTAGGCGTCCCACACAACATGGAAACACTTCCACCATAGGATAAAAACAAAAACAAAGACTACACCCTTTCAACCACACACCGTGCATGGCATATGATGTTCCTCATACAGAGTAAGTGCTTCAGTACACCACATAACAGTAGCAAGCGCTATATAAATATTGCAATACAATACAAACAAAGTGCATTCTGCCAAGAGCTTTTTCATACAACCCAAGTAGCCAAGACAGATGAGTGTTTCTCTTACCTGTGCTCTCTGGTACTGCAGAACCACCCGGGTGATGGCTGTGACATTTCGATGGAGTGACCTCACAGATCCACCCTCTTACAAGCTTGGTACGCACAAGGAGAGGTGCTGAGCACTAGCTGTATATCGATCTTTATCTCAAACAAATCTCTGTTCTGTCCTGTAAACCTGTGGGCGCCTGGTTATTATGAATAAAATGGGTCACAGCAGACAGCGCAATACGCCACACCGCCCCCAAACATGGACAGGATGACTGTACGGCACTGCGAAAACCAGACAGGAACAGGCTTATCACCGAAAGCACAGCCTTCATGTGGTGAGACATACTTCAAGTTTTCACTGCTCTGGGTTAGAGAAAGTGGATTCCACTCTCATTTCTTTAAACCAACTGCTTTTCGGTGTTTGCCTTTTCTTACAGATTTATGAATGCCTGCAGCGTTCTTAACTTGCCTCTCTATCTGACAGAAATTTAGATGTGCGACCGCGGTCGAAGTGCATTAAAAAAAAGTACGGGAACTTTGATGGTGCATGCAATGGGGGTGTGGTCAGAGCACGTGGGGGTGGGCTCGAAGGTGTGGCTAAAAACCAAAATATTCTTTACTTTTTTTGGGTCGTTCTCCTTCAGGTAGCTACATTTAAAGTAAAACGCAGCTTAAATGAGAAATATATAGATAAACATGTAAATTAATCCACGGGAGACACACAATATCACGTAATTAACCCTTTATGAGTTAATGCACTGCAGATGTCTGTACCTGTACCCAGACAGCTCCAAAGCTGAATCCTTGTTGCTGTGGATAGTAGTGACTTGTGTAGGTTTAGGGTTACGAGGTCAGCCTGTGACAGAAAGCACTGTGACTATATAAGGCATTATTTTAAACTTGCATTACACGCAGTATAAGATAGACTTCTACAAAATATTTAAAGATAAAATAAATGGCGCTTCCAAAATATAGATTTTAGTAATACCCAGACTGTACGTAATGCAATTAAAAAAAACAATTGTCCATTAAAAGCACGCACTCTACAGTTCAGCTGGTAACTCTCTTGCACTACCATTCAAAAAGAATACATCTTTGTCCTCACAAAGCCTCAAGTGATTCCAATAATAAAAGAAAGTACCACTTTACAGCACCGTTTATATTTTCAGATTAACCAGTTACATTTCTTTCAGGCAAGCAGGCACTATGGCAAGAAGGCTTGTTTCTTGTTTAACTGTCTGATCGTCCCTCGGTTTCACAGCACAATGGCACTTCAGCCAAAACACATTAAACCTTCAGAATGAACCGCCCCTGGACGGTTGTCTTTTCACAAAAAAGTAGGGGAACGTGCACCCACGCAGGATAGAACGTTTTTAATTGCTGCAGTTCAACATCCTATGCGAAATGTAAATCGGAAGAAAGTTTACTTATGCTGTATTCCTTTTCTTCTTTGTATTACTTCCGCTTATGTTTCATATGGTATTTTTGACACTTTCTGTTTTGGTACAGATATTTGTTTACGGATTTTTTTTTAATTACTATTGCTAAAATTGAATAAATAATTGAAATACAAAATTAAAATAGGACAAAAATAACATTATAGTTTAAAGACTTTGAAGAAGAAGACGTCAAATATAAGCTCTACCTCCAGTGAAAAACCTGTGTACAGGATGGGATGGACGCATGCGTGTTAGTGCTGCATAACGCGCCCATGCTGCCCTCTGCTGCTGGGGAAATCCGTAAAATTGTTCAACCATCCTGCTGATCTGCACTGACATTTCGTCACCAGCAATCTCGCTGTTGCTTGTGCAAGTGAAGGTATTTCTTCTTTCGGTTCTATTTTGGTAGCCAGCATCAAGAGCCGAGGGCACCATCATGGGCAGAATTATGAGGGTGCTGGTGCTTAAACAGAGACTGAAGGACCTCGGAAGAAGGCCCTCATTTTTCTGCAAATCCGCCGATGCAGAACGAAATGCTTAACAACTTCTGTTGTAAGGCACCGAAATCAAACTGCTGATAAAGACAACACCCCCTCAAAGTGGGGTCTCCTTCCCTACAAGAAAATCCGGGCAAGTTGTTGTATTTAGTAGAAGTGGGAGAAACAACACGTTAACAGGGAGAGCAGAGCTGAGCCAATGGTCTAGCTCTGATCTTTAGTGCCCATGCACGAGTCGAGCCCTATAAATATGTATTATGTGGCTCTCTCATTTATCGCTCGCCCTTTTCAAAAGCCAGCTTTTTAAACTCCATTAACTCCTCACTCGAGGCAGATATATGCAATGCCAATGTGACGATCCTCTGGGTTTTCATTTTTATTTATAACAAACGGAAGACAAGGATACAGTCTCATTAATAGAAATCATGGATGCCTTTGATCTTAAACTCCTTAGTACAGATCCCACTCACCGTGGTGGTCATACGCTTGATGCGCTGTTCTCGAACAACAATGATATCTCTAGTCTCAAAGTACTTCCATTGATCTGGTCCGATCACTCTGCCATCTTCTTTAAGATAAATTTTCTTACAACTAATACAGCCCTGAATAAGAGGTCTATATCAGCCCAGCACAGATCCCGGGCAAAAGTTGATCAAAATCAACTAGAGCAACTATTGATTATTTCATGCCCCCAGTGGTGGACAATCCTGAACTCGCAGCTGAGACTTATTCCACCTGGCTCAACTCTGCCTTTTCTCATTTAGTCCAGACAAAAAAGGTGGCCTAAGCAGGACCCATCCGTCTGCTCCCTGGTTCTCAGAGGCCCTTAGACTTGAAAAAAAGGTTGTAGATGCCAAGAGAGGAAATGGAGAGTCCAAAATGACTCCCACGAGAGAAAAACTTACAAACGCTTGTTAACTCAATATAAAGCCCTATTGGTTACAGAAAAGGCAGCCTACTTCTCATCACAAAATGAATCTGCCAAAAACTCAGCTAAAGAACTGTATCAAGTCATCAACAAACTCACAAAATAACCAGAATATAAAAGGGATTAGGTTAGCTAGTCCTTCTGCGATAAGATTGCTTCGCCCTTCAGGGGTAAAATCGACTCAATTTTTAACTCATTCGGTCACCGTGGTAATCTTTTGCTGTCCACCAGCCAAGATAATGTGGACCCCGTTTCCGATAATGACTTGTCCACTAATGGCTTTGAGTCATTTCCCCCTGTCTCTACGTCACAAGTAAAAGACCTCATCCTGACCATCAAGACAGGTTCTCCGGACAATCCCTGTCTGCCTTCAGTTATTAAGCTGGTCCCTGACATTATTGCAGTCCATCTTTCAAACCTGTTCAATAACATGTTCAGAATGGGTATCTTTCCTTCCCAATGGAAGCGAGCCTCCATTCTGCCTTTATTGGAAAAACAAATCTGGACCTCGAAGACCCAGCCAATTATTGGCCTATTTCTAGACTTCCTTTCCCTGCGAAAGTAGCTGAGGAAGTGATGAACACTCAAACAAATCAGTTCATTATGGACTCTAACTGCCTGGATCCTACTCAATTCGGATTCAGATCCGAACATAGTACAGAGAATGCTGTGATCAAGGCCACTGATGAGCTTAAATTCATCCTGGATGAGGGGTGGTCAGCCGCCCATATCCTGTTGGACCTGTCTGTGTCGTTTGATACGGTGGATCATTCAATTTATTTATAGCTGGATGAACAAACACCGCCTTAAGCTCAATGCTGGAAAGACAGAGGTGATTTTACTCTGCAATAACTGCAACTTCTGGACTGCTCCTTGTTGGCCAGCTGACATGGGCACCCTTCCTGCACCCACCAGGAAAGAAAAGAGTTTAGTTGTCATGAATGATGATCATCGTTTACTCCTAGGCAATCAAATCAATCCAGTGGTCTCCTCTTTGTACAATACCTTGAGAATACTTCAAAAAAATATTAATTTTCCTGCCCATCTTTGTCAGGAAATCAGTAATCTCCACCTTGGTATTGTCCAAGATCGCCTACAAGCCCAATACATGAACAAATTGCAGATTCTTCCAAATTCGGCAGCCAGACTCCTATTGGATTTGTCTAGGCACCACTCTGTTTCTTCTGCTCTTAAGGATCTTCATTGACTGAGAGTCAAAAATAGAATCAAGTTTAAGGCCCTCTGTTTGACATATAAATCCCTCCACGATTCAGGACCATCCTTCCTGAAGAAAGCCTTATCATAGTACATTCCAACAAGAAACCTAAAAACAGCAGGCTCCGTCAGAATAAATCCTATCAGATAAAAAAAATCTAAATGGGGAGGTAGCAGCTTTGTGGTTAGAGCAGCTATTTCCTGGAATCTTCTCCCACTCAATCTTAGGCAAGCTCCTTCCCTGCCCCAGTTCAGGAAACTTTTGAAAACTTGGCTCTTCAATAAGTAGGTCCTCATCTGCTCATTGTTGCTTATAAAATCAGCGCAAAGACACCTCCGGGTATACGCTGCGCTTTACAAATAGCTTAACATAACATAACAGATGAGCGACGAGTCAAAATTCTGGATGACGTGGAGATGGTATAAAAGATAACCCAGAAGACCAAACTAGGTCAAGTTGAGGCAGCACCGGAGCGTGAGTGTGCACTACATGCTGATGTAGTTGGCTTATGAGAGGAGAGAATGGAGTATGTCTACTCAGTACATCTTAGAAGCAATGTCAATTAATAGAGATGCTAAGACGGAAAATAACCAGACAGACCCGGTTCTCCCGAAAGGGGCTTGCTTCTTTTGGACTCCCACAGACTCATAAACAGCCTTGCAAATGACTTCTGCAACAGAGAAAAGCACAAATAAAACCCAAACATTTAAAAAAAATTGGTGTGCTCCCAAACCAATACACAGGCAGTGATTCACAGAAAAAATCTGGGGAGGAATTGGACAATGCATCAGTTACTTTGGATCAGATGATCAGCTGGTTTTTGCTGCCACACTGGCCTTATTGTGAGCCTACCCGCCCTGCATGAGCATCAGCTCTCCATCACTACGTGCTCACCTGTCATAGGTATACCAACATTGCATAAACAGAAGGGCTCTGGCACCACACCCCTCTTGTAATGGACCTACCGTCCTGCACCAACAGCAGGCCTCTGGCTCATCCAATCCAATTGTTATGGGCCTTCACGTCCTGCATTATTGGCAGTTCTCCGTCACTAAATACCCACTTGCTGTGGGTCTACCCACCCTGCATGAACAAGAGGTCTCTGTCACTCCATGTTGTGGACTACCCACCCTACATGAATAGCGGATTTCCATAACTCCATGCCCATATACTGTTGGCCTACCCATTATGTATGAACAGCAGGTCTCTGTCACTCCATGCCAACTTGTTGTAAGTCTAAACACTCTGCATGAACAGCAGGTTTCTACCACTTCATGTCTGAGAAGAGTGTTTAATTTGAGCCGCTGGTTTCCGGTGCTCAGCACTGGGACTTAATTCTCAACACTGGCTCCTTTGACAGTCTGCACATGGTGGAGCCATTGTGCTATTCTTTAGATAAGCACAGCAGTTATTTACTCATTCAATATACATAAAAAATTTATATTATCTGATGACCAGGCAATTCTTATACCTTTGGCTCGCCTGGAATAGTCTTGGGGTTAGTAGTTGTATTGGTACTGTCTTTGGCAGTGCTGGCAGAGGCAATGGGTGGTGCATGCTTTAGTGGTCTCGTGAGGAAGGTCCTGGCACTTAACTTTTGAACAAATTACGCACTACTCGGGACTACCCATTTTGCATGAACAGCAGGTCTCCGGCTTATCCAAGCCCCTTGCTGCTGTCTTCCTCGCACTGCATGAACAGGGACTCCACATGATTGATTGATTGATTGATTGATTACAAAGTTTACTCCACATGTACTTACAAATTCTCCAAGATATTGCCAGCAAGGACTGTTCTTTGATCCAGATTGAAATCAAGCACTGGAGAGCACAAAGCCTTATTAACTGGTGATGCCCTCTCACTTACGGATGGACAGCAGTACGACTGTTAAACATGTTTTTGTAATGTCGCACTATGTTAGAAAGTACATGAATGCACTTTTTTCACAAGAGAAAAGGCGGGAATTTATTTTGTAATAAAGGATTTTCAATATGATACGTATGTTTTTGACAATTATTTTTTTTGTATGCAACAATATAACAAAGGCTCCTAACCTCCTCCCTTGATCGTCAATTCCAGTGGACATAAACTTGATTGGCTACTATTGCACCGCTGCTCTGGGTACCAGGAAGACCCTTTTGTGTACCAAGAGCATCTACGCGTAAGCGTTCTTTGGAATAAGTTCTGTTAAGGAGGCCTGAACTGAAAAACTAGATGTGGCTAATTCAGCAAATTAATAAGTAGCGCAAAAAGGCTTGATCCTAAAAGCCAAAGTACGAGCGGATTCATCAAAGTATTCGTCCTGCAAAACGTTCAACAAACCTCATGTCAAAATATGTCAAAGATGCTTTAAAATTAAAATAAAAAAGTATTCTACTTTAAAATTGGTCAGTGATTCAATTTATTGTATTGGATTATATCACTGCAACTGAGAGAAAATTATTAAAAGTGGCAATCTACTTTAACCTGAACTTAGAAATATTCTTAAATTCCCCACCTCCTCCTGAAGATGACGCATTAGTGGCCCAACAGACAAGTCAATCACACCCCCCAATGTGTTGCTCTTGTTATTAAAGATGGAGCAACATTATAGTTCATTGCACCAAACAAGAGGGAGTTTCTATAGTGTGTATCTTACGATGAATTAATTTAAAGTGCTCTCAAAAGTGCCAATCAAGAAATATTTGAAGTTAAGTGGTTTATTTAGAATGACGCAATATGGTTAAGTGGGGAAGCCAAGCTATGTACCAGGTTTCCTACTTACATTATGTAACCATTCAGTGGACATATTCCTTCACCAGTGTAACCCCTAAAGGACAATGCTATGCGTGAAATTCACCAAGGAGCTAATTGGTGGTACATAAATATGCATATTACATGTTAAATCAATCTGACCAAAGAAGTCTTTCAGGTAAGAAGTACAAAGTTGATGGAGCACATTTTTTTGTTTCTATCGCCAACTTCTTCTGATTGAATACATAAAAGAATTGCAGAAGGGGGTACACACCTCAATAACAGTAAAGACATATATTAACAAAACAAAGAGGTCTTGGAGCCAGAAGACCTACTTTAGCATTTTGTGGATCTGGACATCTGCCAAAGAGTGGAGGATGTCCTATCTGCTCTACTTAAGAGTACAGAGAAGCCCTAAATGCTCTAAATAGGGCAGGTGGGTTAACCGCTCTCTATTAGCAGAGGTCCCACATCCATCAAACTCTAAATAAAGCCCCGAGTTTGCTTTTGAGATTCAGGTCTTAAGTGAGACCGAAGTGCAATGAAAAGGTTGGCAGCTGTATGACTTTTAGGCCCATGTTTGAACAAACAAACAAGCACTGGCAATGCCAATAGGTCTGGCTTTAAAGGAATGTTGGATTGTAATGTGAAGCATTATTAGTAATTAGCATGGGAATGTAAATGTAGTCTGTGGAAGCAAACAATTGTAAAATAATATTGGTGTAGGTTAAAAGGTCATGTGACAGTTACACTGTCAAGCCAGACCTAAACATCCATCTTGGTTATCAACAGTCCTCTGTTCATCTGTGCTGCTGCTTCCAGATTAAAACAACATAAATGATCTAGTTATCTAAGACACATTAATAGCATTACAATGTTATGTGTGTGCACCTGAAAGTTCAGGCTCATGAAACTGCATAAATAAACAAAATGATCACAGCTGTGTGGAAGGTAGCACTTTTTTGTGGCAGCACACATCTTCTGTACAATCAAAACATGCATTCCTAACTCCCAACATGTGGGCAAAGAAAAGCTCACTTAATTGTCTGATGACAGGTGCGCTGTCAAGTCAGACCATAAAAAAAACGTTTGCACTACGCAGTTTTTATATTTTTAAAAACTGATTGATGTTGGGAAAAGGACTGTGCCTGGGATGCCGTTCTGGCTCTTTTAGGGCTGGCGGTCTTCATGGGACAGTGGTGGGGCCACAGCCACGTATTCAGCCTGAACCTGACTCAAACTTTGCTCGGCTTCCCAAAAACAAATCTTTAGTGCAACATACCTTCATTGATATGTCCATAAGAACTTGTCCAGAAGTGTGGAAATGCCTACATTCACACTGAACGTACTTAACATTGTGTTATAATATGTGTGTTATTGAACTTAATGTCATAGGTACTTTACAGGTGTAGCATCAAAGTAAGAAGCTTTGGCATGCAGTGCACAAAAACAAATCTAAAAAAACACACATATAGCTGGTATGCTGATTAATCAGACTGAAGACGAGACCGCCACCCTAGCCCAGTAGCCAATTTCTGTCTTAGTATAGAGAAAGCCAGCTGCAGCCACCCCTGCCACCATCCGCAAATAAAATCGGTTTCAGGCCGCCCAAACACCTCATGCGCAGCGAAGCTTTTTCCAGCCCCAGCTGCATTACTGAGGCTGGAGAAAGCAGGCACTGGCTCCCAGTCTGCCTGGGAGCGCAAAGTTGTCTCGCTCAGGCCAATCCTGACGCTGCTTTCCTGCAGCGTTATGATTGGAGAAAGTGCAGTCTGAGAGGCTAGCCTGTCCCAGAAGCGGGAAGAGCGGGATGGAGCGGAGGCGGCGATCAGGCACGTTTTTTGTAACATTTTTATTTTGTTCCTGAGTATTGCCAACCAACCCCCCCCCTCCAATAGCTCCCTCCTCTGACCTGCCTCACCACCTTGGCTGGGGCGGGCCTAGACTGGAGAAAGCATGACCCTGGAAATACTGTTACTGCTTACGATAAACGCATCATCGGCACAGGGCCACAGCTGCAACAGTTGGCGATCTCCTTGCTCATTGGGAGGTCAATTGTTACAGCTGTTCCCCGGTGCCGTAGTCTGGCTGATTGTTCATCATGCCGTGCAGAAAGCTAATGTTTGATGCCTCGCCTTGTGGATTGAAGTATCTTGAGTGACTGATTCCTAATCCTGTTTTTGCTGAGTCCTTACTGGCGGAAATTTACCTCTAAGAATCAGATTGCTGTACAAGATTCAATCATGGCTTGCTGTGCTGTGTGAATTTTAACAGTTCTGATGATGAGCCCAAGGGCTGGCTTTAGTGTTGGTGGCGCCTAGCGCAAAAATCCATTATGGTGCCTACCCACCAATGACCTCCTTCTCCATGGATTCCTTTACTACCCCCTCCAAAAGTGACCGTCATCTCTCCATAGCCACTCTCTCACATGCATTTCATTTGTTTTATAGCGCTACTCATACCAGTGTAGGATGTCAGTGTATTTTACATCACCCACACATTATACAGAGACAATGAATCATACATTGTAAATCAGTGTATAGGAAATGCTACATGAGATAAAGAGGATGACAAGATGAAGGAATCACATGTCATCTATACTACCAGTGAGTATATTTTTAGAGTGTTTGAGCTGAAGAAACACCAACGCAAGACATAAAACATACCACAGTGGTTGGGGGTTGGCTTAACTAATAGGAACACATTTCTACCCAAATGAACCCTTTTTAGAAACATTAGGCTAATGAAAGACTGGGGAAAAATAATGTTCCAACCTATACTATGCAGCTTGCATGCAGCTCTTTGATGACCGCTCATTGATCACTAAGCTATATTAGTAATGTAACTTATGAACTTCAAGTTTCTTAAAGAATTATAGATGGGTAACAGTGAATTATGGGGATGTTTTCCACCAAGGGGTTCTGAGTGACATCAAATAGACAACGAGAGTGATGCTCGAGTTGTCTCGGACGTCACTCAGTACCCCGAGGTGAAAAACATCCCCGTAATTCACTTTTTACCCATCTATGATTTTTTGTTATGTATAGCTCCCAAAATGATTTGCCTCTGTCTTTAACTCCTGCGCAGAGGCAGAGGATAATGGGAGAGATAAATGAACGTTCCCTCTCTTACCTGATGCAAACGTGAAAAATAAATATCTTCCCTGCTATCCTTGAACAAAACCCACTTATTTTCCTGCTTTCCTTCCTCCCTCTCGCAGCTGTGCTTTCTGCTTTCAGTCAAAGCAGACAAGTTGAGCTGTGCTGTGATGACAGGCTCTCGGAGAGGCCTGTCACCTCACCTGGAAGGCCTTATGACATCACAACAGTCGATAACCAATTTATTTTTTAAAAACATTTTTATTGTTTTTTAATAGTGCAAATATGACCCTTGTGGGTATCAGAGCACTTTGCAGAATTACAGCATACTGAGTAGTCAAAGCAGTAGTAACATATTCGTTACAAGTTCACTAACAGTCAAATAACTGTTGCGATGTCATAGCAAGGAATTATGACTTTCAGAGACTGAAATAAATGGCAGAGGCTCTCTGAGAGCCATACATAACAAAAAGATCTCTGTGGCAAAAGCAGTAACCCACTGATCTATCCACATAAAATACATTTCTGTTATCTGCATGGTACACATTCTTTGCAGCAGTCATGAACCCTCTGTACTACTTTATGATGAGTCAAAACTGCCACTAGACATAACTCCCCCTCTCTCCAGCAGGGGCATTAATCACCAGAGTTATCATGACATTTTTATTGTTGCCTGAAATCTGCTGAAATCTGCAATAGGTGCTTTTAAACAATTAAGGTTAAACACAGCCCCGTCTCCCAAGCTCAGGATGTTGCTGCACCAGTCACCGTACCCTAAAGCCAGCCCTGATGACCCATAACAAGGCTAGCGTCAAAACGCCATTAACATAAAGGGCGAGTGGAACCGTATATGATTGTATCCATTGATAGACCTAGAATTAAATGGACTTTAATGAACATCGATTATCTGCTCTTTGGGTTCCTTCGCCCATTTTATGTGTGTGCGCACTGCGGTTTTTTTGTCATTTATCACTATGTGAAGACTCATGAAGACTGAACATTTTTTGTTTAGCAGTACAAAATTGGGATACTTGTTTATGAGTCTCTCTCCTTCATTAAGTGTTTTGAAATTTCAAAATTCTAATCAATTGATTTTTGTTGAAATCTGTAAAAGAACAAATTTCTTATTAAATGGGCCCGTTATTGTTTGTCTAGCATATGCCACATATTTTAGGTATTATAAGGGCAGCCCCTTTTCGTTAATTACTATCCACCCAAAGGCATTTTAGAATAGATGGCAACGAAGATACAAGTGACATGCAATGATGTGCAACTCCCATTAAGTTGCATTACGTTGTTTTAATTAGCTGTAAAAGTAATTTAAAAAAGTTATGAAGAAAGAAAAATTTCTAATGTATACTACTCTGACATTACAGCATTCAATTCTACATTTATGGCACAAAAACAAATCCGTTCCGTCTACACTATTAACCTTTCTTCTATTACCTGTGATATTAAGTGAAAATGTAGATTTCGACATTTTAGCTGCCATAGCAACTATGCCCTGGAAAGCCCCTGTGGTGTAAACATAAAAGAGACCAAATTGTTACTAACCGTGTCAGTGTGGTGAGACGTTGGAACTGAGTTCTAGTTTGGCCTTTATTCTAGCCAAGACATCAAGGAAGGGGAGTTCATCCCGTTGTCATTTAGTATTAATTCCAAGAATGTTTGAAATAAGGAAGTAGTTTACGATACATGACCGCCTCACTTGATATTTGTTTACAACAAGGGCCGAAGACGGCTGAAATGCCAGAAACCGGTCCCCGGTAGCTTGTCTCCTTTCTGGTGAAGAATTGGCTTGGTAGTTTAGTCTGCCCTGTTCCCATGATGCACTGGGCCAGGGACAGACTGATTTGCATATAGCCAGGTTCTGAGCTGGGATGGGGCAGTGAGATAAATAACGGTGATGGATCAAGCCCTGATCTTTGGACTGGGTAAGAGTGGTCTGCTCAATTCAGACACTCTGTTCATCACCACCCCCTTTGTGAATCGATTTTGGCCACTATAGGTGTGGCAGGGTATACTCAGACATGAGTCCCTTTCTCACTGCTCCATCAGGATTCAAGCAAGCCGGGCCGAAGACGGCTGAAATGCCAGAAACCGGTCCCCGGTAGCTTGTCTCCTTTCTGGTGAAGAATTGGCTTGGTAGTTTAGTCTGCCCTGTTCCCATGATGCACTGGGCCAGGGACAGACTGATTTGCATATAGCCAGGTTCTGAGCTGGGATGGGGCAGCGAGATAAATAACGGTGATGGATCAAGCCCTGATCTTTGGACTGGGTAAGAGTGGTCTGCTCAATTCAGACACTCTGTTCATCACCACCCCCTTTGTGAATCGATTTTGGCCACTATAGGTGTGGCAGGGTATACTCAGACATGAGTCCCTTTCTCACTGCTCCATCAGGATTCAAGCAAGCCGGGCCGAAGACGGCTGAAATGCCAGAAACCGGTCCCCGGTAGCTTGTCTCCTTTCTGGTGAAGAATTGGCTTGGTAGTTTAGTCTGCCCTGTTCCCATGATGCACTGGGCCAGGGACAGACTGATTTGCATATAGCCAGGTTCTGAGCTGGGATGGGGCAGTGAGATAAATAACGGTGATGGATCAAGCCCTGATCTTTGGACTGGGTAAGAGTGGTCTGCTCAATTCAGACACTCTGTTCATCACCACCCCCTTTGTGAATCGATTTTGGCCACTATAGGTGTGGCAGGGTATACTCAGACATGAGTCCCTTTCTCACTGCTCCATCAGGATTCAAGCAAGCCGGGCCGAAGACGGCTGAAATGCCAGAAACCGGTCCCCGGTAGCTTGTCTCCTTTCTGGTGAAGAATTGGCTTGGTAGTTTAGTCTGCCCTGTTCCCATGATGCACTGGGCCAGGGACAGACTGATTTGCATATAGCCAGGTTCTGAGCTGGGATGGGGCAGTGAGATAAATAACGGTGATGGATCAAGCCCTGATCTTTGGACTGGGTAAGAGTGGTCTGCTCAATTCAGACACTCTGTTCATCACCACCCCCTTTGTGAATCACTTGATATTTGATCATGAAGCAGTATATTATCATCAGCAGGTGCTTTAAATAGGTAATGTTGTTTTCTTTTTTGAAGCCATGATTAGGATAAAACTGCAAAATGCAAGGTGATGGAAAGAATGTTTGAATTAATCTCAATCACTCAGGCTGCATCCCTGACCATCTTTTTTCACCCACTGTGCCATTGTAGCCAAGAAATGACCTTATGCAAATCCAGTGGCGGTTTCTCCATAGGGGCGTGGCCCCACTGGGCTTTCTCACCGGAGAAAGCAGAAGTGCCTGGTTGGGGGCGGGCGGAGTGGCTTGCCCACTGTTGTGGGTCACAACGCTGCCATTGGAGAATGGCTTAGGGTAGGGCAGGGGAGGGAGGCTACATGATAGCTGCTTCCTGGACCTGCAGGAACATGCGGGACCCGGCTGCACCATTACACCGGCCAGGAGAGGAGGCGGTGCGGTACCCAGCGGAAAGGTACGTAACGTTTTTTTTTCCCCCTCCCGCGAACACCCATTAACACCCCCTACAGGGCAGGGGAGGGAGGCTACATGATAGCTGCTTCCTGGACCTGCAGGAACATGCGGGACCCGGCTGCACCATTACACCGGCCAGGAGAGGAGGCGGTGCGGTACCCAGCGGAAAGGTACGTAACGTTTTTTTTTCCCCCTCCCGCGAACACCCATTAACACCCCCTACCTCCTGCGAGCATGCCAACCACAGCTGGAAAAATCCGGCTACAGCAGCATAGTGGCGGTGCGTCCATTGGGGGCGTTGGGGCGTTGCCCCACTAGCCATGGACGACCGGCACGCTAACATTAAGGCAGGAATGATTCATCAATAATAAAAATCTCGAGTCTAAATGTCTCATCTGAGCGTACTGTCTGCGGCAAGCCGGCAACTCAGAGAGCTTCAGAATCTGGACAAGCCCGACATCGCGCAAGGTGTGGGGGCGGGGCTGCGACAGTGATTGACAGCGCAGCACAAACGGCGCTAGCTACAGTGTGCGCAAGTCAATTTTTGGGCTATGTATTTTTAGTACTGGCCTGCGCATGCCCACGGTACAGTTTCTTCCCTCCTCCCTCCCCTATTGCGAATCAGAGTCCGAGGGGCCCGGACCCCCGGGTCTGATTATGGGCAGGCACTAACCCTGCTCTTAGCCAATCCTGGCGCAGTGGCACTGTGCAAATCCGCTCGAAAAGAATCAATACGACCTGAACTGCCAGGCCATGTCCCCTCCACATGAGAGCCCAAGCTACCCCAGGGCAGTTTTTAACTTCTTAGGTCTCATCACTAAGGTATAGCTTGAGTCCTATGACAGAGTGAGCATGGGACCTACGTCCATCACATTTCAGGCATATATTACAAAATAGACAGGACCAAGACTGATTTGCATATGGCAGGTCTCTGTCTAGAATGGCACAGTGTGTGAAACACAATGGACTGGAGTGCAGCCCTGAGCAATTGCCAGGGGCTGAGATTAATTCAAGCATTCCTTCCATCACCTTCTTATTTTTTAAGGATAACACTGCGGCAACAGTTCCATATTCTCAACGTCAGAACAATGCCAGTGTTCTGTTGTTCATTTACCAAGCATATTGAATTAAGAAAGCTGCACAAAATTGCTCTTAGTTAATCACAGAACAGTCAAAACGACATAGAAATGCCAAACCACAAATGTGTCAGAGTTTCCATGAACATTGCACGGGTGGAGAAAATACAAAAATATTGCAAAAGGAAAGATAGTACTACACCAGGCAAATTTGCATATCAGCTGGAAAAAAAGGACACTGGTCACAAAATAAAAACTACACAGAAAACATGCCCATAGCAGATTAACTCCCATTCCTAAATCGGAACCTGTCCAGTTATCTATATTACTGTGGATTTGTTCAACAGGAAATTATTTGTTTCATTAAATTACTGAAAAGAGAACAATTAATGGACGGGATGCTGAACAATATCAAATATTCATCTACAGTACAGAGATCTGGACTCAAATCCATCTTTTTTTGCTCACCAAGTTAGACCCAGCCATATGCAAATCAGCCTTGACCCTGCTCCCAATGGGAACAGTCCTGTCCGAATTGCCAGGTCAGGTCCTCCCTGGACCAGAAACAAGCATCCTGGGACCGGATTTGGAGTATCACCCCTCATCAGCCAGACCAGCTTGACTTCAGAGGTATGGTGAGCACGGCAAGGTTTGCGTCAGGTCCAGGGAGGAACAGCCCTGGAAGTTCTGGCTGGACTGTTTCCATGGGGTTCAGGTTCAAGACTGAATTGCCTATGGTTGGAACCAAACAGGGGTGGCGTGGTGAGCAAAAAACATTGGATTTAATCCAGATCTTTGACTGGGAGTGAATTGTTCAGCATTCCATCAATCATATTTTCTTTTTGCTTTTGTCACCCTAAGCGGGAAGGGTATGCCCTGAGTGGGAAGGGTATGCCCAGACATGGGTCCTGTGCTCACTGTGCCACTTGATTCAAGCTAGCCTGGCTGATGATGGGTGATACCGCGATCCGGGGCCCAGGATGCTTGTTTCAGGTCCAGGGTGGACCTGGCCTGGCAGTTTGGAGTGGACTGTTCCCAGGGGGCGCAGGGTCAAGACTGATTTGCATATAGCTGGGTCCAAACTGGGGTGGCGTGATGAGCAAAAAACTATGGATTAAACCCAGCTCTGTGACTAGGATGAATGTTAGAATTGCTCAGCATTCCGTCCACCACTTGTTGTTTTTGATAATTTAATTACTGTACAATATTAGTATCAACTACTTACCGAACATAGTGCACAATAAAGACCTACTAATTCCTTTGTTCTCAAATAATAATTTAAGGGTAAGCAGCCAGCTATATTATGCTCATTGCCCTCGAAGGATGAAAGTCTATGGCCTAAATTGAAATTGTTGCATGCCTCTGAGACAAAAAACAGTGCAGCAGATGCATAGCCCACTTGGTCTATGCTAGTCACTAGACCAGACGAGAAACAGAATCGTTGGCACAGCATCCTTGGCAAAGACTTTTCTCTGTTTTTGGTAAAAGATTGGGTGGGGCATTTCAGGTACAAAATGTCAGGTGTGGAGGCCCTCTTGGTTTTAAGAACTGGTCAAAAATGTATCTATCTTGTACTATCCGTCCAAGAGTCAGGGGCCCATTTCCTGGCTTGCATTTGTGCCTATGGCATTCTTGCTGCGTCACTGCCCCGGGACGAGCAGTTATCTGGCCTCCGTGATTACGAGTCTGGTGCTGGCCACGCGGCCCCCCTTAGAGGAAGCGTCGCGCGCCTTCACGCGCAGCCTCCGAGAAGCGCTCGCGCTCCGCGGCGTGCGTTGCCATGTCTACAGTTTAAGGACAATAAATAATGTTTCAAGGTATGTAATTTTCGGCGCGTGACAAATATTCTTGTTCAGGAAAGTGCTGCAGGTGGGCGGAGAGCGCCGCCGTTTTCACCGAGCGCCTTCATCATTACTTTGATACCTGCCTAACAAGCGCACGTCGAAATAGGTTGTTTTTCGCCTCATCTCATGTTCCGTTTCGTGCTTGTTCCAAGTACCGCTGTTCTACCCACCTGCACAGAACACGCCGTGAGCGCACCCCACACAAACCAAGCATTTGTCGTTTCCGCTGAAGAGATTGCCGTCCAAAAAAAGTCGGAAATTCGCGCGGTTTTAGCAGTGATTGCTCGTGAGGGTTAGTGACAATGGGCACAGAGTACTGCAGACTGCGATAAACAAGTGCGCCGTCCAATTATCGACCGGGTAGAAAAAACACAAAGGATTCCAGCACAAGGACCTGGTGAATCTAGAATCGTATAAATGTTACATTAGAATAGTTTTTAGAAAACGTCAAATAAGCCTTCAATGAGCTGCGAGACCAGGGAAAAGAAAGAATACATAGATTAAAAGTTTTTTTTATTTTTATAAAAACAAAGTGGCAGATTTCCAAGCAGGGTCGGATTGGGATCACAATTCGGCCCGGGCACTGACGAAAAAAGTGGCCCACATTCAAGAGGCGTGGCCCATATTTAAGGGGTGTGGCCCACATTCAAGGGGCGTGCCCTTTCATGAAACACTATTTGCACAGACAAGGAATGAAAGTTGGAGGATACTGTTCTTGCACAGGACACAGGGCAAAGGTGCCAATGGCCTACATGCTGAGCAACTAAAAAAATAGCAAGGCCCCATTCTGTCACAGAATTATTCCAGCCCTCCAGCACAGGAGCACCTGAAAAGCAGCAAAGCCCCTGCTATTACTAACCTACTTAGCCCTCCCCAGACCTTCAGCTCAGGAGCACATGAACAGAGTTAAGGCCCCTGCAATTAGTAAATTAAGCAGCCCTCCAGGCCTCGGGAAAATGTCCTGGCAGGGGAGCACAAAACACAGCTTTCTGGGTCATCCAAGGTAGCCAGGTAGCCAGGGGGGAGGCTGAGGTGAAGCTGGTGCATGGGAAGTGCCTTCCCAGTGTGTTCTGGCAGTTTGAGTGTTTACCATTTACTGTAGTATTACCCTTGTACCTGTGTATGGTACCCTTTTGTAACTTGCACACGTCACTTTTCTCTGGTATCACACTGTATGCTACCTCTCACTTTTGTTTGCTTTAGATACTTGCACAAGTGCCACCATTGCCTACGTAACGTTTGTTCTTGTGCTGGAGTGTCTGCCATTTATTGCAGTATTATACCTCTACTTGTACTTTGTACGCTTTTGTAACCTGCACACATATCACTTTTTCCTCCTGTAATGTACTGATTGCTACCTCCTGTATTTTGGTTGCTCACTATTGTCACTTTTGATTCATGTAACTTAACGTTTGCTTTTGTAATTTGTCCACTTGTAATTTTTCTCCTCATGTATTATTGCTGTTCCTTGTGTGAAGCGCTCTGACACCTTCGGGTAAAGTCCGCGCTATATAAAATAGCATAAATAAAATAAAAAAATTCCAAACATCACATGGCCCCCACAGCAAGACCCATTCTTCCTAGTCCACTATGCCCTGAATGTGAAGGGCTGTGGGCGAGGTGCTAAGACTAACACCGTTTCTGGGCTGCATGAGCCCCAGGGGGGCCGAGGTGAAAATGGCTCAAAGGCCTGAGAAACACCTGGCCCCCAGGGAGGCCGATTCTTGCAAGCAATCACCCCTCCCCAGCCCTGCCTCAGCTTGATTGCTTGGCAGGGCAGGGGTGAAGGAGAGGCCACAGCTGACAATCGCTGTCCGGCACAGCGAGGCTGCTTTCATTTTCTCAGTCTCTGTCTCCGTGCACTCTGTGGGCCGTTTTTTTTTCTCCCCTTTCCTAGTCCACTCTCTGTGGACTGGGACAGGGGAGAAAAAAACGGCCCACAGAGGGCACTGAGGCACCGGCCCTTCGGCCCATTCCCGAATGCCCGCCTTGCCAATCCGCCCCTGTTTCCAAGCCCCTTGCGCCACTTTTGCATCACTTTTCCCATGTTAAAAAAGACGCAAAAGTGGCGCAAGGGGCTTGTAAATCTGTCCCAAAGAGAGGAAACAGACAGACTGGCTGAGACCGTGATGCGTGGATCATGATTCTTGACTGGATGAGCGCGTTCTGCAAAACAGTCGTGTTTTTGTTTGTGTGCGGAGCTTCTGGCTGCTTATTTTAACTTCCTATAGACTGAGTGCAGGTACACAGTGTGGCGCATCCGAGTGCCAGACACCTCGCACAGGATGTAGAAAACCTAATCCAACATTGAAGAAATTGTGCATTTTAGGCTTCGGCATCAAGTGAGATGGTAGTGCCCACCAAAAGGAATGACTTAGGCGCGTCACTTCAGCAAGCCCTATGGGACATAGTGCTTACTTTGCAAAAAAAAAAAAAATAATATGTGCGGGGACCCAAAGTGGTTTTTTTTAGGGCTTGCTGTCAGTGATGCAGAATACCTGAGTTAAGGGGGGCAAGGCCAAGGTAATTAAGGGCGTGGCTTAAAAACATGTAAACTAAAAATCTGCCCTTAGCATAGTGTGCCGCTCGACTGGTATTCTGTTGTTTCTGTCATTGCATCCATATATATGATACAAGTAACATTATGCCTACAACAAGCCAGGGCTATTGGCTTTGCCAAGGGTTGTTAGTTGCACAACTTAAATAAGCAACAACTATGGCTTTGCTGCATATAATATTGAAAATGCTTCAGTTCTAAATGTATTTATTTATTTAACTTATACATTTTATTTATTTATTTAACTTATAAAGCGCACTGTCACCAAAAAGGCATCCTGGTGCTGTTGGCTCAAGATAAGGAAGGACAAAAAGATGCACCGAAGCCGGCATCCAACTAGGTTTTATTCTTCAATTATTCTTCAATTATGAGACTTATGAAAGAACTAAAACGAGTCTCTTTGGAGTTACTCAAAGGCTTTGAGCAGCGGTATTGCTAGAGTAATGGTTTGTTTTTCACCCTGAGGGTGAGGGCGAAATTGGAGAGGCCGATAGGGACCCTTCTCAGCACCTGCTTTTAAGAACTGCCGGTGCTGAGCACCCGCAGGACCTGGCCCACTTAAAGCCCTGCCTGGGTTGCTGAAAACAAAACTGCCTACTCTGGATTCCACCTCATGACTCTTTCACGACCCTAGAGTACCAACGCAGTGCCTGATTTATGAGTGGGTTGTTGTTTTCCGACCCCTGCGTACACCCGTTTGCTCAAGGGTCAGAATTATAAGTTTGCTTGTATTTAACACATCCAATAATTATCAGATTAACTAAATCCATCAACCTTCGTTAAATTTCGGCAGGTCGAAGCTACCGAAATCTAACAGGGGAAAGTCATCCGCTATTTATCGTATCATGCACATTTTGGTGGGTTAAACATCGAAATCTGCATGTTGTTCCCCACAAACTTGTAATAAGTGCTATTTATTTCGCCCAATAAATGACATACCACATGGTATTGTTATTTATCAGGTCTAACAAAAGCCCCTATGCTTGTAATTAGGTCTTTTAATTAGTCATTACACAAATCTCAAATAAGGAAAAATCAGATCGCTTTTGATTCCTTCCAACTCTTTTTAGTACAAATCCGTAACATTTTTTATGTTCTGTAAAAAGTATCTGTATGCCGCACGTGTCTCTCAGGGGAATCCTGGCACAAACAGATGTTCCGGGTCCTGGCTGAGACCTAGTGAACAGCTAGGTTTTGAGTTTCTTGTGAAACTGAAGGACAGAGATAGAGGTCAGTGGTTGTAAGGCATAAATACATGTGTTCTCAGCTCTGTTGGTATTTCTGGCAGAGTGCTGAAAGGTAGTGAAAGATCTCACTGGGTAAACATCTCGCGCCATTTCATTTGACATCTATCAGTTGCACTCCAAGTCTTACACGGTTGTATGACACTACAATGAATGCCCTTACCGCGCATATGCCTTTACCACGCAAGTCTTTACCACACATATACCTTTGCCATACATGCCTTTACAACAAAATGGTAAGTATATATCAGGTAAGTGAATTATACATATACACACTCCCTTATCAACCCCTAATCCCTAAACGCATTCACCCCATAACTCTAATAGAACCCTTAGCGTCCAATACCGTTGCTCACTCCTAAACCATAATACCACCCTTACCACATAATACCCTTACTCATCCCTAAACCCTAAAAACACCTTTTCCATAATCCCTAAAAAAACATATATACATATATATATGCCCAGTCGAAGGCATCATACCAAAACGCGTTGGCCAGAAATGATTTCTTTTTAACTTTGCACGTTTGTGAAGAGTTGGACGCACCCGGTGGAGTTCCGTGCA
This sequence comes from Lissotriton vulgaris, assembly GCF_964263255.1. NCBI lineage: Eukaryota > Metazoa > Chordata > Amphibia > Caudata > Salamandridae > Lissotriton > Lissotriton vulgaris. The sequence goes on along the minus strand of NC_141694.1, from coordinate 647,414,154 downwards.
AACTTAAATAAATCAATCTTAGCACCCGTAAAGTAGTACTGCGGTCTCTGGTGCCGCCGTGTTACGAGTCCAGGGAGTGAGGACTTTGGAGGAATGAATATAGTGATTGCATGGTAAATGCCGCATTGTAAAGACTGTTTTCCCCCTTACAAAGACTTTTCCACCACTCTTCCCCTAGCGTGCAAACCTTCTGCCAAAAGAGGGCATAAAAATCACATCGGTGGCAGACTGCTCAAATAGTGCCAATATCGGCAACACTCCCCATCCCGCCCATAGTAAAACTTCAGAGAAATAATCAGACACAAACACATTTTTAGTGGAGAAAATTGCTGCAGGTTTATTTGCATAACAAATATGCCAACATGGTGGGTTATTTTACGGGCGATCCAAGGGCAGGCAGCCCCCCGCCACCTGCCCACCTGCCCACCTGATGAGCCAGTCTACCCGGTGGCCCTCGCAAACCGGTGTTTGTCGATTTGGGGGAGGGTCTAGCCCCTCCCACCGGTGGACCGCCAGCCCACCCCTTACTCACGCCTCTCCCAGCTCAGGGGGGGCAGAGAATTGCAGGCAACCCCCGGTTGCTCAGGTCCACAACCGCCAGAAGGACTAACGGGGTGCCGTCGCTCCTCCAGGGTCCAACGTGAGGACCTCCGTGGGGACTTTGGCTTTCGCACCCTTACTGTGCTCCTGCAGAGGGTACCCTTACTGTACCTTACAGCCTCTGGATCGCCCTGTAACTCCGCCTGCAACACAAAATAATAAGTTAGTGAAACATACCCCCACTGCCTGTACTCTGGGTACGCGGTGGGGAGGGAAACTGTGTCAGGGGAGCAAGAGAAGAGGGAGCTTAGAGGGCGGGAGAGGTATAAGTACCTCTCCCCCGCCCTCTCCTGCCCGGAAGTGACGTCGGCCTAGGGGACCCTCGAGTATCCCGACCACTGGGAGGCTGACTCGTCGTGTGCCATCCTGTGGCACTAAGTGGGGCCGCCCTCTTAGGAGGGCCCCCTGCGTGGGCCCGGGGCAGCCCTGCATAGTGCCAATATCGGCAACACTCCCCATCCCTCGCACAGCAATACTTCAGAGAAATAATCAGACACAAACACATTTTTAGTGGAGAAAATTGCAGGTTTATTTGCATAACAAATATGCCAACATGGTGGGTTATCTTACGGGCGATCCCAGGGCAGGCAGCCCCTCGCTACCTGCCCACCTGATGAGCCAAGGAGTACTGCAGTCTCGGGTGCCGCCGTGTTACGAGTCCAGGGAGTGAGGACTTGGAGGAATGAATATAGTGATTGCATGCTAAATGTTGCATTGTAAATACTCTTTTCCCCCTTACAAAGACCTTTCCATCACTCTTCCCCTAGCGTGCAAACCTTCTGCCAAAAGATGGCAAGAAAATCACATCGGTGGCAGACTGTTCAAAGACACTGACCTGACTTCGCCTTCCTCTAACTTGTGTGCACAAACATGGCGCTCGTGACGGCAACATCACGTTGTCGACCGTGCGCCAAAAAACGTGTCTGTCATCCTTTGAAGTATATCCAAGTGGCGCAGATATTTTCGTCACAATAACAGGACAGGGAGCCAAAGCTAGTCAACAAAGGAAGTTATTTAAGAGTTCCTGTTGCTTTTTTGTTTACTCGTATTGCTCCACCAAGCGAGAGTGCGGTAGCTGAAAGAATTTACTTTTAACTTGTATTTGCTTGACGGTCCACATCATTTTACAGGGATTAAGGACGGATGCTCGTACTATTATCTTTTAAGGTTGTGCTCTGAGTTTAAAATACCAAAACATCAGGCCTCATAATGAAGGGTGGTGGGGCGCTACAACCAGGATGGATTGAGAGGGTCAGGGGAATACAAACCTGCAATGAATGGAAGAGGAGGGAATGTAAATACGATTGGGCTCAGGAGGCCGGCACCTTGGAAGAGAGTGAGAAGTTACATGGATCTGAGGTGTTGTCTGAAGCGTAGGGTTTTGAGTAATTTTATCAAAAGGAGGATAGACGGAGCTAGGCAGATGCCTTTGCATTACTTCTGGCACTACCCAGAGGAGGGAGTAAAACTGGAGAATTTTCGGGCATTAGGCAACAATTTGAAAAGCAATAAGTAGTGTGACGCTGGAGATACTCAATGCACTAGAAAACATAGTCTCCCATACAAACTAATGACCTTGAGTCATCCCATGGAGCATTGAAAGTCTTTGAATATATGGAAAAGAAAGCTCAAAGTCCATCATTCACGGAAGATATCTTGAAAACAGCGCAGGTACCAGATGGTACTGTAACTTCAGATCGCCTTCCTCTCTGGGACACGCGCTGTCAACTTGTGTTTCTAAATAACTCAATGGCTGCCCAAAAAAATACCCCGACCAAGCTTGAGATTCCTTCTTGTGCCGATTGCTGATCCAAAATACCAGAGTTGAGAGAATAAAGCCGTAGACTGTTTGATGCTGTTTAATGAATTTAGCCCAAATCCAGCCTGGATCTAAAATTATACAAAGGCCAGTTTTAACCCCTGTGTTTTAGGCCTCCATGTGTGAAGAACACAGGTATCAGAGCCCGATGCTATTTCTCCGTTTTTAGCTCAGAAATTGAAGAATAATTCCTTCTGAATCAGACTTCGCATCAGTACGCCTTCGGAATGCTTTGCCTGACCAAAAAAAGAGGCCAGAAAGGCTGGTTAGCCGAGAATCATAAGTGGACAAAGGTTGATAGTGCCTATGTGTAGCTCTCTCAGGCGCAGACATCTGACTAAGAAACTGTACCCACAAGAAGGAGTGGTTTTTAGCCTCCCTCGAACGGTAGGCTTGGGACCCTTGCACATACACCAACAGTGCTGCTGGTACAACACTACAATCCTCTTTACAGTGGCACCCTGCGCCCCAGCCCTTCAGGGGTGCATTGAAGGCTCCCAAAAGGGTGATTGCAGTGTTTTACAGCATCCGGTCTTGTGGGGCCCCCAAGAGTTCCTCTTCATTGGTTGATAGTCACCTCAATGGAAACACAAAGTGGTAAGACATGACCAGTGGCTTTAACACCCGCACACACACAGGCATAACAATTTTTGGTACTCACGAGCACAGCCATTGTCTGCACCAGGTAACCCAATAAGAGTGTGCACAGGTAAAAACACGAGGTGGTCCTGCACCCTATGATACTTGTGTCCGAGATCTATCATATCCCTATTGGGGATTTCAGAATTAATTCACCTTCCAGGAAGCACCGAATTTATAAAGGCCTTGTGAATCAATGGAGAGAGAGGACAGCCATCATACAATGTAATGTAATGTAATGTATTGATACGTGTTAAGCGCAGCTGTCACCCAAAGGGTATCCTGGCGCTGAGGCCATATCATCCATCAGGTGGAGCACACTACATTGCTCTTGGAAACAGGTAGGTCTTAAGATCCCTCTTAAAGGAAGTCAGATCTTGTCTACTCCTCAGCGCCAGAGGTAGAGTGTTCCATAACCTGGCGGCCGTGAAACTAAAGGCGCGACCGCCCATCCTCACTCTGTTAATCCTGGGGACCATCACCAGGAACGCTGAGGAAGATCTCAAAAGTCTGGCAGCTTGATACCAAGAGAAAAGATTTTGAAGCGGTATCGGTCCAAGTCCATGCAGAGCCCTAAAAACAAGGCATAAAGCCTTAAAGGCAATCCTCTGCTGGACAGGTAGCCAGTGAAGATCAGCTAGTGCTGCAGATGAGGATGCAGAACGTGGACGCGATAAAGCCAATTTAGCAGCCATATTCTGGATCCTCTGCAACTTTAGGATCAGGGTCTTAGGAGCTCCCAGAAGCAGTGTGTTGCAGTAGTCTAGCCTACTGAGAATGGAACTCTGTACTACTTCTGCTCTGGCTCCCAAGGGAAGTAACAGCAAGATTTTACGTAGGGCGCGAAGCAAGCCCATACAAGTCGCCGCGGTCCTGTTACCAGAGGCGCCAAGTTGCAAATTGGGCTCAAACCGAACACCTAAATTGCGGGCTATTTCTGCGGCCGTCACCGTGCCCGGGATGGAAGATGGCCAGAAATCATCCGGTAGCGGGCAGGGGAGTCGGTCTAGAGAGCAATGGAGAACCTCAGTTTTTGACCCATTAAATTGAAGCGAGTTAACTCGCAGCCATTCTGCTGTTGCCGACATGCAATGGTGAAAGGTGTCTCTCAACACTGCCACTGTACCCTCAAATGAAAAGATCAGTTGAGTGTCATCGGCAAATTGATGACTGATATGAAGAATGACTTTATCAGTCTTACCAGGGGTCGAAGATATAAATTGAAAAAGATCTGACTGATCGCTGACCCCTGGGGGACACCCTGATTCACCTGTCGTGTGGCTGATCGAAATGGTGGTAACGCCACAGCTTGCTGTCTGTTACAAAGATAAGATGTTAACCATCTTAAAGCCAGGCCAGTTACTCCCGCTCTCCGAAGGCGGCCCAATAGAACCGCATGGTCCACCGCGTCGAACGCGGCCGACATGTCGAGCAGCACTAAAAATGCTGACTTACCCCTGTTGACACGCGACATGCTACCAGAAACATTGTGCTTAGTAACAAGTGGTACAAAATCAGAGTCAAAATAGGGGAAGAAATTCAGGATGAAGGAGGAGGTTGCGAGTAAGGATACTGACACTGACAAAATATCCCGCAATATAAACACACACAAAAAACGGTGGCATCAATGCGGTACATCACCTGACACAAAAGAGTTGCAGGGAATAGGCATATTTGGCTTGTCTTTCAGTAAATGACTTGTGTGTCATGCATACTCATGAGGCAATCTGTAGTGTTTACTGAACCACAGCGATGACAGTTAGGAGCTCATGTTTCACTGGGCCTCAAAATGGCAGCAGATTTGTTATGGTGGCAGTTGCATTCTACTGCTTAATCAGTCGCTATTCTAGGAGCCAAACGTTGTGCTTGGAGAAAAGTGCAAAACTTGGCGCTAACTTTCCAGGCATAAATAATTTCTTGGAACTCTAGCAAAAAAACGTAGCCACACCATGTGAATCCCCTTGGACTTAGCTTTGCTACTTGGGCTGGAACACCGACAGATGACTTCACAAATGGTCTGATTCTCCTCTTCACCAATCTGAAGTACGGATCAACGTATATGAAGGAGCAAATCCCATACGTACTTTATTGGTGAGTATAACCCAAAGGCATTAAGAACCTGTCTCTACTGCCACCAACTGGTGGAAACTCCAGTCTTAAAATGCCAGCACATTATATTACAAATTTAACATAATTAAGTCACTTAACAAGTCCTGATACTGAATGGTTCTCTTCTCTGGTCTTTAGCTATCGTGGTGCTTGGAACAGAGTTGGCGGGTCTTCAGGGTACTATTGAATAGTCATAGGGAAGAGACGGCTCATAGGCCTCAGAGATTAATCTCTACTTGAGGGTTCCTGGGTGGCAGAAGCAACAACACCTCAATGGAACCATGGTTACTTAGTGAATGTAAGTTGTGATATGGGGAACTTACGTTTCTTGTAGGCGTCGAATGGTGGTCTTTTCAGAGCAATATCTGGGACCAGTCCACTCAAAAACAGTGGAGATTAGATTATGAAACCTGTAGGATGCATTGTTTTTGGCAGATCGCAAGCCGCAGCAGAACTCTCCCAGGAGGCTGATCTTTATCAGGCAGATAAGGAAGGTCGTGCGGGGGAATCCCTCCATCACCAATCCAGGGTTTTGTCTGGAGTGGAGGACTAGTGGCAGTGGTTCATTTTGATACAGTAGGGAGGATTAATGTTCAAACACTATTTTTGGTGGGGAGGCGCAATCTGCTGAGACTTGTTCATGAAGCTGCAACCAAGAGGAGTAGCCAAAGCTCCCAGGCCAGTTGAGAGTATGGATGCCCTAAGTGATAAAACAAAGCTCCAGTGGCATTGGTGGACTAGCTTCATCTTCATATGAACCAGTGGGAGTGAAGGCTTCCTGGCAAAATGTGCCTAGAAAAAAGATAAAACACAATGACATTGTGGACTTGGACTTGATACTTAATCTATTTACAGCCCATTAAGATTTTGTAATACCTCTCAAAGGGAAAGAGTAATTCCTGCATGTACATATGCATTGAAACTGCAAACAGCCCAAATGACAATTAGATCCAAAAACAGCTTTGGATAGCTTGGGAGCAGGGCCAATAGGCAAGAAGATTTTGAATGAGTCCCTTTCTTGGCCCTTTTTCATGCTCTTAGCATGTTCAGAGGAAAGGAACCTGTGAGAAGCACACTTTGCTGTAGAGAGCTCACGCTTCTAATCACGCCCATTTCGAAGATTAATACCCAAGGCCCAGTGGTAAGCCGCCCAAGATACCATGACAAAGTGGTCGGATGTTAGCCTAATGCGCCCTTAATCCAGCAACTACTAATGAGACCATAGCTCTGCTCCTTTGTTCCAAGGGACCTTTATATTTATCAACTCACCCATTTAAGAGTCATTAAGTGAGCAGAAACTAGACCATGCTTCTCCATTTAATCCGCGAATGGCTTGCCCAAGACAACATTGCTAACTGTGATGAAATGTTTGTTTCTTTCTCTGGCACTTCCAAACAAAACACGGGTTGACGAGACTGGTATTTAATTCTGAAAGGCAAAAACAACGTATACTAAATGCCACAGGCTTTTGTTTACAATAGCAACCAATGTTAGGGCGGCCATGTGTGCCAGTTTTTAGCTGATATTTTTTTAGTAGGTTTTCGCCCAGTTTTCTACATGTCTTAAAGAGGTCGGGTCTACTTTATTTTTAACTCTGCCTCTTGACTGAGCTCCAGTCAAGTGACAAACCGCCCTGCCAAGTTTAACAGGTCCATGCGCGATGTCCCGCTCCAGTCGATGTTTTTTTTCTTTTAATTTTGGATCTGTAGTCTCGTTAATTGCATTATGAATAAAACAGGACTACACGTCCCAGAATTCAAAGGAAAAAACCTGGACTGGACCAACACATCACACAAGGACCTGGGAAACTTGACAGCAATAGTGAAAGCGCCACCTAAATTTGTTATTTCAACTTGTATGGATTACTGAGCTAGCTCCGAGCCCGAGTCATGCAACTGTCATTGTTTTAATTTATTACAATGTACGCAAACCAAAACGGACAAAATAAATGCGAAAAATCTACCTTTAACATAGAAGTCATATATAACATTTACATTTAAAAACAACTCCTTCTGCTCCTCGATTAGAAATGTATTAGTTAAGCAAACTGGAGTAAAATTACAAAAAAATCAATTTTTTTAAAATGAAAAAAACGGCATTATTTAGAGTTGGGAAGATGCAGGGCACCTGTCAGAAATTGGCGGAACTCATGGTTTTGTGTTAACAGTGCATAATCGTCAAATGCACTCTAGAAACGGTCGACAGAACATCTGACTTTCTCTTTCGGATGTCCTGCTATGGAAACTCCAGCCAGTTCGAGCTGTAATGAATAGAAATTCTGTTTTTGTGCACAAAACTTGGAAGTCCTAACCATAAAGTAGAATTTTTAACAAAAACTAGGAAAAACGTTCTTAAAGATTCGATTCCTAAAAAAATGTTTGTGGACCTAATTCATACAAGATTTGTTGACAGAGATAAGGACTCCTATAAGGGGAGCACAATTTTCCAAGGCTGCAGAGAGATAGGCCTGCTTTACCTGCAGAAAACTGTATTCCAAGTCGTTACAATGGGGCAGCGTGCATTTTACGTGGAGTCACAAAAAACACAAAGTAATCTACGCATCATTGCAGGCTCCCCTCTCCAATGTCTATTGTGGTAATACGCATCGGCGAGTGCAATTTTGCTAACCCAATCTTTTTCCATGTGGGGAAATTCCTTAACCCACATCCACGAAAATATGCTGGTAGATGTAGGAGACCTACTCACATGAATTTGCACACTTAATTATGAATTTTTTAGCAGAAAAGTTAAGTGTGCAAATTGGGTGTGCAAAGTCAATGGGACTGCTTGTGAATAGCGACAAAGGTCTGACTTTGGTTGTTCACTACCCTCTCTCTCAGCAGTGTGTTGGTGCATAGCTTGCCCTTAGGTATACTATCCGCTCACCATCAGGTATGATTTGAAATGCGAGAAACAAAAATCAATACTGTCACAGCATGCTTCTATGTGCCTTTGGGCAAATTAATCGCTAGTGAAAGGCACTGTGGTACAGCAATATAAAAATATAAAAAAGTGCCTGTTCTTATATTCCTTTTCAGCTTTGATGCACACATGTACTTCAGTGTAGCAAACACACACAGCATTGCTGGCTCTGCGCAGACTAAAACTGAGGCCAGGGTGTAATAGATTGGGAGTACAGTCCTGTAGGCAGGCAATCATTGCGGCATTGAACCCAGAGAACACCACTTTAAACATAAGTTTTACAATCTTTATCCACCTTGCATATCGCAAGCTTAACCAGACAACTCTAGGCCCTGTACCAAAACCAAGGAACGTGCACAGATGACTAAAATAATGGTATATCTACGAAGCAGCATCCTAGCAAAATCTATGAACTCTGCCCCTGTCACAATACAGAACGCGAACTTAATGATCTGTCATCGACTATTGATAATGGACTGTTGCCACTCTGAACTGTACATACACTTTGGGACACTTTTTTACAACTTGGTGCTTTATCTGTAGTTTTTAGAAGTAACCTCTATTTTCCTTTTTTATTATTATTGTTTTTAACGATACTATGTTGCCATGTGGTTTTATGTAAGTGATGGTTACCTTGTATTAGAAGAAATTTTATATCAATTACTTTAGTGCTTTATTTCAATTGAGAATGATGGGTGGTCCCTAGTGAAAAAATAATTTTAATGTTTTTCTACATTTCGTCTTTTTACATGTGGATTGTAATGATTTAACAAATCAAAAAATAAATAAATATATACCAGGATACCTGTCGGGTGTAAATGAGTGTACTATGTAATTCTGCAACACAAGTGTAATGCAAACCCGCGGTAGTAATCCCAAAGTAAGGGATGGAGATTGGGAAGAAAATGGCGTGGTTTGCCTTGTCAGTTTGTGAATGCCCCCTAACTCACGAGTTTGGGAGCATTAAGGGTCTCCTATCTGACACTTTATCACCTTGGATATGGCAGTGCTTTACTACAGGAGAGGGTGGGAGTTAACTCTATTCCCACGCTGGAAAGAAAACTGACCAGCCTCAAAACCTGGTGAGGATGCAGTGGAAGGGATTTCTCCACAAGGAAAAATGTTTCCCCCGTGAGGCAAAAACATAAAAAAAAAATTCTGCCTTTGCACATCGAGCTGTTGTACATTAAACACCAAGTACAATTTAGAGCTGGGGAAATAACACCCCTTAAAAAATGTCACAGACTCAGCAGGACGCCCATAGAGCTGCTCCTGCTCCCAAGCCTACTACTACTACAGAGTTATTTTAGACTGAGGGAAAATAGTAAATCTTCAACCGTGAGGAATAGTCCTTCTGTAAACACAGATTTACAAGTTGCTTCCGGTCGTACACTGAATTACCCCACTCGGATCATCGCCAAGTTCTTGGCAGCCGACAGAACTCACTGGCTCTCAGTTTAGCTGTTGCCTTTAAGCCCCACGAGAGCTGAAGAGGCTTTTAAGTGCACATAAGCTCACTTTCGCGAAAATTAAACCTTGCAAACACAATCGCTAAAGTGACTTCTTTCCCAGGTGTAATTATATGAGCGCTTGGTATGTGGAAATGAATCCATAACTGTGGAGAAAACATTAAAGGGTTGCATTTCAAGTATGTTCTCAGGGACCTAGCCTTCAATTAACTCAGCCTGAATCATCACCGAAAAGGGAGAAAGCAAGACAATAAATGGCAAAGAATATTATTAGTCTGGGAGCTCAGCACAGGGCACGACTCTGCCCACGGCAGCAAAAGAGCAGCACACATATGGCTGAATGTGTGCAAGCAGCTGGCACTGAAACTCATTTCTGGCGACTGGGATCTATTTCTCGTCATGATACTCTGACCCGAAGCAACAGAGAGAAAGACACATGCTAGAAAGCAGGAAGATAGATGTGGGGAAAAGGAGACAAAGGGAAAGAAAAGTGATTAAAAAGAACCTGCAAAAAGGACATAAAGAGACAGGAGGTGCACTGTGGTGGGAGAAAAAGCCAAGAGGTGGAAGGAAAACTAGGCAGAGCTGTATTTGGCCCATGTATTTATTTATTTATGTAATTTTTGGCAAATTCAGCACTGAACACAATATTGCTCGTGTGATAATCTCAAACTCTCCTGAAGAAATGAAGAATGGGAAACTATGCACAACTGATTGCAACTTCCTGACCATGGAAATGAGACTCCATCTATTCCTGTGACAGATGATACAGGACAGCCCCGTGCACCTTTTTTCCTTGACACATTTCAACAGGTGAACATGTTTTTCCATGTGTGTAGATTTTTCTGGCAAATTATGGCACTAGATAATCAAAAATTACAACAAATACTTAGAACTATAATAATAATTTAACATTATTGCCCGCTGCCAAAGGCTAGAACAGTTGTTAAAGGCCCTGAACCCGAGTTATTGGCCTAAGCTGCAGGTGTGGACCCGTAGCACTGGAGAATGCTTTTAACTACTGGAATAGTCCAAGCCAGAAGAACCATAATGCTATTAGAACATTCTAGTCACTGAGGGTAAAATGTTCTAACATAAATAGGGAGAAACAAAATCACAAGCATTAGAATGTTGGAGCAGGTCTACGCCATCGGCTATCGGCCCCCAGTTGCTTCGCTGTCTTCATTGGCACTCCTGACATTCTAATGCTCTAATACACAGCTTGCTACATTAGTCAGACCTGCCAGGCACAAACTGCTAATGTTTTGGAAGGGCTTCAAATTCATTTCTAAGGTCATATGCAGTGACCTTGCAGAGCCAGGCAATCAGGAATCAACGAGGCAGGCAACAAATTAAAGTATATCCACAAATCTGACTCTGTAAGGATTAATCAAGACAGGTCTGCCCTGGAGCTAGTGATCTAACAATATGGTGGTGTATCAATTCCCACCCCAAATCACACCATGTCAGAAAGTAAAGTGACCAAATCTGACTTCCTCTTTGGGGTTTCGGTGAAGGCCTTGAAGGTGAAGCTCTCCCACACCCCAATATAATTTTTTTAAACATGGGGCAAAAAAGTGCATTACAATTTTCACATAAATTAATTCAAAAAGCCCTAGCTAAGAGATACTCGAGAGATATTCAAATTATTTGATAGTGTGCCAAGCAAGAGTCACCACCACCTTCCTTCAAGAGTGTTTAGCTTTCACTCACAAGAAAATGTTGATTACCGGAGGCAAATTTGTGCATTTTCAGGACACAACGCCCACAATTTCATAAATGATGCAGGCAGCTCTGAAAATGCAATTTCAAAAGACCTATTATATTCATGGTATCATCTATTACTCTTCTACTACTGCCACTTAAGAATAGATTCTGCCTTTTATATCTGAACAAGCAGCCCGCCCCAGCTTTGCCTGGGGCAGAAGGGGGCTGGGGGCAGCATTTCAGGCTTGTGTGCACTCCCGCCCCGTCCCCGTCCGCCACGACATTGTCTGAGTCCCGGACACTGTCGTGGCGGGCGGGGGCCGGGGCGGGAGTGCACGCAAGCCTGAAATGCTGCCCCCAGACCCTGAGCCTTACCGCAGTTGTTCCGGCCCAACCTCCCGCACCGGGTCACTCCCGTCCTGTGTCCCAGAGCCTTACCTGAACCGCCGCTCCTCCCCGAGCTCCTCACTTCACCGCCGCTCCTCCTCGCAAGCCTGAAATGCTGCCCCGAGACCCTGAGACTTACTGCAGTTGTTCCGTGGCAAACCTCCTGCACCGGCTCCCTCCCATCCCGTGTCCCAGAGCCTTACCTGAGCCGCCGCTCCTCCCAGAGCTCCTCACTTCACCGCCGCTCCTCCTCGTCATCACGTATGTTGCGGCCAGCTCTACGTCGTGGCCGTCAGCGTCGCGGCCGGCGCTACTTTCAGGGCACTACTTTTTTTTAAGTTATATTTTTAAATGTACGTTTTTTTTTATTTTCTATAGCCTATGTCCATCTGCACATCCTGAGGATTACAACAATGTATTGGGTGTGTGGATTGGCGCGGTGGTTCCCGAGTTTACCTTGCCAAAAGGTTTGTGTTCTCTCTTTATAATAGTAGTATAGAAAATTCAACTCCTTCCATAAATGCCCACAATTACCACCATTATCACAGGGTGCTGTTCTACGTATGGATACTCACTTTAGCAGTCTCACAAAATATCCTACGCCCGAGATCGAGAAATCTAGTTCTTGTTTTAGTCCTGCGTTCTGCATATGGCACTGCTACCTTTTGAAGACTGTGTCTCAAAACCCACATAAATTTATCCTGAGTCCTGGTAGAGGAACAGACCCCATCTGGCATCTTAATTGTATGCTGGTCACCAATTCGTTTTAAAGAGGTTGTTCCAAGCAGCGCTGACAGCTTTCTACAGGATTAATTAATATCGTCATGATTAAAGGTCATCATTCTCTGGACCCCCAGATACCCCTGAGGCGGCCCTTGGCACATAATTTATGTCCAATTATAATGGTTTTGATAATGTTATTTACTGTGGTTTCCTGATGAAGGTGCCAAGTTCGTCGAAACGCGCATCGACAATTTGAAGAATCAGCACCACATTAATCAATCCTATTTATTGTTTGTTCTCCCTATGTTCTGTGGCTCAATATCTGTCTTTGTACTGTTCTTAACTATTGTGATCTTTATCTGTTTCTAAGTGAGTTTTTTGTGACAACGAGATCCAAAATCATTTATAGTTGCATAATTACGAATAGGTATACAATTTCCAAGTATTATGATGGTATACTGTGTTGTCATTGTTAAAACATGTTTCGCTTATCAATTGCCGGCTTTTGAGCCATGCTTTTAACAGTTTTTCACTAACAAAAATGAGATATTTTTATAATTGTTTGGTACATTGAGCTAATCTTTATCAATGGTTAAATTGAGGTTGGCTATAATTTCCAGTATAAACAAAACAGAGGAGGAGAGGGTCCTAGGGACAGTTTAACGACTTAACAATGCTACTATCACTATAAACCATTTAACCAACAAAGAATAGCAAGAGGTCAAATCATGAGCAAACAAAGCTAATTACTATGTAGAGGTAAAGGAGAAGCTAAACTAATAATGTGTGCTACCAAAGTCACGCATAGGGTATCCCTTCTTTGTGAAAAGATTCCCATCAGTCACCACTCGGATCTGCCCTTCATCACTGGGATCCTTCACACCTGAAGGTAGAGTGATGTGCCCACTGCGGACTGGCAGATGTCAAGGCCTAGACCTACATGTGGGACCCAGTAATTTAAATTCAAATAATATATTAGAGGGTGACTGAAAGCAGTGCTCTAAAAGTGAAATAAAGTGTGAGAATGCGTGAATGTGGATAACAATAAAATTGGGTAGAGAAGAAAAAGGAAATTTTAATATACTTTTCTTCAGTCCCAACGTAATCAAAAGTGTGTAGTGGTCTAAACAAATAACCACTATTAAGAGTGAAAGGTCGACATGTTTTTGCAGACTGATTAGATCCAGCTGGTATCTTGCTGCTTCCTCAGGACCATTAACACTACTGCTTAGTGAGAATAATAAAAAGGTAAAATATCACCTGAGTTACAGTGACAATATCCTTCTCCTGACCATGTGGTAGGGGAGAAAAGCCCCACCTCACCTGGCTGTCGTGGGAGGTGATACCAGCTGGATCTAATCAGGAACTGACGCAACTGTCAGCCTTAGCATCACAATCATCAACGTGCCACAGACAGATTTTAATTTCTATAGGACTAGTTAATATAAAAAAAGAGTCTATGTTGAAGGGTCTCAGTGTGATGAACAAAGGCAAAAAGACTTGGCAAAATCATAAAAGCTTGTTATATGTGCTCAGAGATAAAGAATGGGGTGACATCTCTGACTGGGTTTAGCCAGAGAGATGGGAGAGCTACTGGAAGCAGGAGGAAAGGGAGAGTTTGTAACATAAAACCTCGGATGGACAACATAGAGCAAGACATGTGATGATGGACATACATTTGGCACTTATCTACATTTTTAAGGACAGAACATCAGACTTTAAATAAAGTTATGTCTTTCTCACTCTCTAATCTGAGGCTCTAAGAATATAGCACCAGATTCCAACTTCAGGGAAGCTAAGGAGTTGTCAAAATACGCTGGTGCTAATGCTTTGTTGGGGTCCTGGGTAAGTAACTACATCAATAGGCTGCTTTTGGGTCTTGTCTACAGACAGCTTTAAATTATATCGAGTGTGGGGTTCGGCTCAGTCCATTGCTTATCACTGGTAGGCTTTACCATTCTTTTCCCTGGTTGACTTGCTTCCTTCTATTGCTTACATTCAAGGAACTACATTTATCTTTTGCCTTCAGCGGCCCATGGAAGTGATGTTTTCTTGCTTTCTCTCTTGTGTGTTGCTTTCCTTTAAATCTGCCCCACGTGTGTTGCTCCCTCCTTCTCTCTCAGCTATTCTGTTGCTTCTCCCATTCTTACCTGTCCAGCTTTTTCCTAAAATTTCAAACTCCCCACATGTCTATTGCTTCCCCTTCCACACTCCTCCAGCAAATCTACAGTGTAGACTTAGTCCTACCACTCACTCCTTAGTTGCCCTTCTGCCACTAACTTTTATCTACTTGTCATTATCTTTAAAAAGAACAGTGTGTATATATCAATATATCATGTTGTGAGGGCTAGATCGGTCCTCATAGCGTGGGTAAACCCTGACAAAAGCAGACAAACACTATCTTTGTGAGGACCGATGTGTTAGGAAGACCGGTCCCGGTAATGTGTTTAGGTACTTTCGAGTGAGCGTGTCAGAAAACTAAAAGTGCAGTTATATTTGCCTCAGTCCGCTTTATAACCTACCCTACTATCAAAGTGTGTGTGTGTGTGTGTTTTGTTTTTTCTTTTTCAGCGGGCCAGCAGCTGCAATTTGCTACCTGACTGCTCCTTCCTTTTCATGTGCTTTTGCACCTACTTTTAAAATTCACTTCCCAAAATTAGGGGCTGCCATCTTCAAACTGTAAATTAAAAATTGATAATAGTCGCCGTGCATGGACATAAAATCAGCGTTGACAAAAACCACTGGTGAAGCCAGTACGTCTGCATTGACAAATCCAAAAAGCGGACTGATTGGCTCTGAAAATGCTTGTTTCACTTCCTTCTGCATTATCTACAAGTCAGTCCCAACCCGCACAGCATTCTAAGTAGTGGAAAAACTCAACATCCAAGGTGGCCAGTGCAACATGCATAGAAATGTAAAAGGGAAAGGACAATTAAACATGCTATCTCAAGATATGCACCCAAAATTTAGAGCATTTCATCATAGATCAAGCTGTCTCCCTCATTACTCCAAATCAGAAGACAACTAAAAGCACCAAAAAAGTAAGTTCTAGTTCATTTAGATCTAGAGGCTGTGCTGTGAAGATAACTCTTGCTCTCCCCAGAACTGCTTTCCGAACTCATTTCCTAGCTGTTCAATTATATGCAGTGCTATGTTATATAGCTTGATGTGTTCTACATACATTCCAAAACATGCCTCCAAGCATACTTGCGTCAAGGTCTCACTAAATGTATTCTCTGTTTATCTACTGTGCAAAGTGCTTACTTCTATTGAACTTTAGTGCCATCTAGAAAAATACTTTAAGGTAGCAACGGTCACCAGGAAGCATCCAGTTTTCACAGCCTATGAGATGAAGCAAGATTTAGCCTATTGCAATGGTCCTGAAACCCATGGAACATAACTGCTGATTGCGCGATATGTCCTAGGGCAGCTTCTGCAAGCAAGGAACTAATATGTGGTTATCAACATCCTCAGTCTCCATAATTAAAAAATAATGAGAGAGAGTTTGTGTTAAGTATGTAGAGGTAGGAAGATCAAAGTCAGAGTTGTTTAATATCAAACCTCCTGAAAAAGGGGATTAGGTTTCATCTATTAAGTGGTATCAATGCCCATCTCTGGAAATTATATAAAACTACACATATAGTCACATCCTGAATAAGGCTTTTTAGATCTTATTTTAGATTATTCCATCAACTTGTAGTGGTGTCGAGAAACAAATGCTCATGCAGAGGCAAAATTCAAGAATGATGATACTTATGTTCAAAAGATTTAGGAGCACATGAAGGTATTTTAAAGATGATTTTCTGAATCATTAAAACCAACATCCACCAAAAACAATTTTGCATTGTGGCATGCTTTGATCAACTAATGCTTTGTTATCTGACCAAAACTATTAATTTCCCATCCATGTGACTCCGAAAGCCTTAAAAGTAAATTTACAAGGTATGTTGTTTCTCAACATGTATTTTGTAGAGTTATCAAGATATCAGTAGGGGGACATTACCAGATAACTCTCTTGCAATCCTAGCACACCTTGATATTTTGTCTATTACTCAAGTGTGACTCATCTTCAACCACTCCCGCACACAAAAGCGTGGTGTCCCTATGCTATTCCACACCGTTTAACAATGGAAAGGGAGGGAGGGTGGAAGGAAACCAGAACGCAGTCTTTTAGCTATTTTTACAATAAAATATATTTCCCTTATTCTCTTGCTCTCCCACGCACAACATCCTGTCTGCCAGCTGAAGGAGGGGAACTTGTATGCCGCTGCCCGCCCACACATGCCCTGCATTTTGCAACTAATTTGTTATGGGGACCTTTCTGACCTTAAAAAACCTATATGAAGTAATCAAAAATGTCACAATCACAACCCTCAGATAAGGGAAGAAGAACCAAATTCAGAGGTCTTCAATATCCACTCTCCCCTGCGCTCATTGATTCATTTCAATCTGAGATTAAAGTGACAACATGAAGATTGCATAAGCCCCTGGCATAAAATATTACGCTTGGCTGCTACTGTTATTTCATAAACAACAGTTACTTCAAAACTCATATTTAACATGAATGATGTCCAAACTGTAAATTATTTCCCTGTATATGTTTAGAATTATAGAATCATGTGAATTACAGATTGCAATGATTAGAAATCCTATATTATTTTACTTTGTAATTTACTCTGATCCCATAATCACATCTTTAGGCTGTGATGACATTTGCAAACCACTCGCCCTATATATTTATGATCTATTATTGTGTCACCTAATGTCCTATTAAAATTAGCATTCTAGGGCCACAATAAATGGTTTGTCTTTTTAACTGTTGAGTGTATCCTTGAGCATCGGGCCTATACGATGATACATAAATCTATCTTCAGGTGCCATCTACGCTGAACTGCGGATCCCGCTTGCCAGAGTGCCTTGGCACCAATATGGATTTGACTCATAGTTGCTGCAAAAACTGAAGTCATCTTAGATCTCGAAGTAGAAGGACTAATACAATCAAGTTTTAAAATCCCCATCTTTCTGGAGCTGTTCTGGAAAATGTGACTCCTTCCTGTAGTGGAAGACCTCCTTGTTTACGTCTTCATTATCACTACTTGTTAGCCTACCCTGTATTTACAAGGTGCCTGTAAGCTCCATCAGCAAATGTTTTCAAACCACACCACAAGACAAATTTCTGCAATTCAGATGTGCAATCTAAAATAAAGTAAGTATTCAAATATGTTTATTATAAATTATTTATAACCATCATTGTCCTGGCAATCAAGCAAGTTAAAACTGTTAATTGAGCTTCAAATACTGAAAGTATGAATCTCTTGTACAGAATCTAAAAACCATGTTAGACCATAATATGGACTTCTTGAGGAAATAAAATAGCACAAATAACAAAGGAAGTAAGCAATTTCTTCAAACTTTCTTAGCATGTTCAATGAGAAAGCTTTAAGTCAGCACAAGCAAAACGATGCGAGTTCACAGTAATAATAAGGCTATTTAATACAAATTCATTGACATTTTTATATCTTACATCCATATATTCAAGTGGTCTTGCAGGCACATGCAATTTTCCCACTAAGGCAGGAGACTTTTATATACTGCCTTAGTGGAAGAATGTATTTATATAAAAAAAGCTTCCACTAAGGCAGTATATAAAAGTTTCCTAACAGGTAAGGACACCCACCACAAAACTACAGACTTTACAGCTGTACTAAAAGATGAGCACATACACAAAGCATATCCCAAGGATTTTTTCCTAGGCCTACATTCACAACTCTTCCACTTATGGACCTTTCCACGGCTTCCAAAACTATAGTGCTACGATTACCAAAACCCTGTCATAGAAATGCATGCCCTGTGAGAGGAGACAGTGAATCATGAAGAATGTAATATGATAACATCCTATCTGAATAGCTTTTAAGCACAGTGTGAGCATGCTTGCAAGGCTAAAGCTTATAATTGACAGGTAAAGACTTCAACACCAAGTTACTAACAATCTTTCAGGGATACATAATTAGTTCCAGCATTCCACCCCCTACTCACTTTCCAAGATCTTGAGGACAGCCTGTAGACATCTTAATCATGGGTTTATATACTCACCATCTGCCTTAATGGTCTCATACCAGATCTGTTGCCTCAAAGATCTGTCTTTAAAATTCTTGATTATATGGCATGATTTATAAACCAAGCTTCACAAGCTAGCGTTAGGTTTTGTAAATAGATTTCAAGCTGGAGCAGCACTTGAATGGAGGAATCCGCAATACTGAATAATGATTTGATGCGGTTTCATTGAATCGGGTACAATCAGTCTAAGAGTTTACCTGGAAGGCTTTGCACCCATAGACCAGAGAAGCTTAACACGAATAACTAGAGAAACAGATCTCAGACAACAAATTCTTCCAAAATGACTTCTTCCATAAATCCTTCCCTTCAACATCCAATAAGGAAACTGAGCAATATTTGAAAGGAAGTGAAGAATCAACCTTTTTAACAAGCATTGGCAAAGACAATAGGCCCAGCTTATGAATGAAAGTGCCTTTTGTGTCATTGATGGGTTTAGACACTCAATAAATAATGAAACATGCACCCTGTCACTCATCCTTGCATTCATGCATCCATTCATCCATCCATCCTCTGACTCCTCCTTGCATTCACCCTCTGACACAATATCAATAAAACACACACCGAATCAACAACATATAAAAGCTAAATTAAAAGAATAAAGTAGCAAAATGAAAAAATACTGCAGTCTACTCACAGCAGGAATATTCTTGCAATAATGAAAATAAACATAGTAATGGTATTGTACATCATCTATCATTGTTTTGAAAGTTCCAGCTTGGCCACCAAGTTTAGAACCAACGTGTTGGCCATCTTGGAATGGTAAAGCAAATATACCCTTTGGGCAACAGCTTTCCACAATGGTCACTTGGTTTAGAGGAAGTGGCCATAATGGATGCAGTGCACTCCAGATGAAATGAGCAGCAGGGAAGTGGCCTAGTAGCACTGCCTGGGATGCTGTAAGTGGGGAGTTATAACATCCTCTTAAGACAAATTAACATAGGAAAAACAAATAACTGAAAGTCGAACTATAAAAGGAGAACATTGAAAATTAAAGAACTTCAGGTATCAAGCCAACCAGCCTGACACTGAGGAGCACTCATTTTCAGGAAGATGTGCACATGTGAACAGAAAATAGTGTAATTATAAGGGCATGAGAATTAATGACTGATGTGGACTGTACCATAACCCCATGCAGTACACTGTAATTGATGGAAGCAGAGCGTAAATAACATTCAGATAGAGCCATGGCAAAAGAGTTCTGAGCCAAAGGCTTGTTAGGTATATATATGTATGCACTACAACACCCATAAAGCCGTGAGAAGGGCGACGCCCACATGGGCGGGTGCTGGAACTTAATGGATGTACTCGCAGCAGTGCTTCAAGTCTTCATTCAACTACACGCCACTGAAGAAAGGACAATTCCTGAAACGCGTCTGGCGTTAATCGAGCAAATGCCGTTCTGGGACTATTCTGCTGGCAGGCGGTCAACGAAATAAAGGAAGCTAAAAATGACCTTCGTGTGGCATCTCCTTAAGTGGGTTCCTGTGTGTTGGATGTAAAGCGGCCCTAACCCGGTCGGAAGGAGAAGCCCACCGCCTTGACAGGCGGGTCAGCAGCGGCTCCACGTGGGTGCTGCTGCGTTATGAACGAAGGTGAACGGACGACCTTATAGGGAGGAAGCCGGTTCGATAAGCTTTGGTTTGGCAGTCATTAAAGCGCGGCAGGAGCCATCCCAGACTTTGGCAAGATTCATTAGTTTTAATATAAAGACTGTAAGCAAAGCACCCACATGGCATAACCTGAGTGCACTACAACACCCATAAAGCCGTGAGAAGGGCGACGCCCACATGGGCGGGTGCTGGAACTTAGAGGATGTACTCGCAGCAGTGCTTCAAGTCTTCATTCAACTGCACGCCACTGAAGAAAGGACAATTCCTGAAACGCGTCTGGCGTTAATCGAGCAAATGCCGTTCTGGGACTATTCTGCTGGCAGGCTGTCAACGAAATAAAGGAAGCTCAAGGAGTCAGGTTGCGAAAGAATATTGATAGCTTACAGTGGTCCTCCAGCTCACCCATTGCTCACAATTGGTTGGCGTTATTGTCACTTTTATTTGCTTGCTTTTTATTCAATAGTTTGTCTTTCTCTTCTTGTGTTTGTTCGTCCCCTGGAGCATAGCCTCTTAACGATCCTTCCACTTGTATCCTTCCACTGTTCTTATTTAGGGAACATTTTCTTTCTTTTTCAGGAGCGTGCACGTGTTTTCTAGCTCCCATCCTCGGGTGTTGTTTCTCCCCTCAAATACCATCTGGGCTATCTTCTGGGCTGTGTTGCTCCCAACCCTCTCTACCTTGCCTGTAAAAGCACAGCAATGGGGACAATTTACTAGAGTATGGCTGAAGAGCAGATTTTATGGGGTTGTTTTTATTTTATCATTTACATTCTACACACTGCATGAAAGCACAGGCTTTTGCACACAAGGCTTTCATAGAACTTGGGGAAGCACCACCTGCTGCACTCCCTCAGCTGATGTCTGAGGCAGAAGGTGTACTTACCATGACACTTCTCCAGAGGCCCATAAATATGCTCCCTTCAAATGACTAAATCCTTTGGAAAGTAAATTAGGCATTGACAAGAATTTCCCTTTACAATCTGACACTTCCTTATTCTTTTATAAAGATTGAAAACATTGAATTCAATGTCCAGTTTTGAGATAACATACAATATGGGTTTGCTTTTACTCCAGTATCTTGATGTTTTTGCTTGTACTTTTTATAAACAATACTTTGTAGACAAACAATATCAAAGACAAAAGCTCTGCACTCACATTGTGAAGATGAGACATATTGCTTTGCCAATACTTGTTTTATATTGGTGAGGGTTAGGCAGCCACTCAACATTAAACTTTAACAAAGACAACGACCAAACAAGCATAAGTTTAAGTTTAGTTTAAACTAAGTTTACTCCATCTGACAGCTCGCTGTCCTGTTTACTTCTTAACACAAGGTAACATATAAGACACAACAATGAAACTAGAAAACCCAGATATTTCCTTCCTTACTGGGTCGTGGGCTGATGCTGCATCTGACCCAGATTTCTAAACAGCCATTCCAGAAGGTTATGGCCTAATCAGAGGTCAGACAAAACAAGCGAGGAGGTGGAATTACAATTATTTATCACAACCACTTCAAGGCTACCTTCAAGCCCCTCTCACACCTGAACTGTGAAGCCCTCATGTTTAACTTAAAAATGAACAATACTTATTCCTTCAATTACCATTTGGTTTATCACCCTCCAGGCCCCAGGGAGAATTTCACCTGATCATTACTGGAGCTAATGGAATCCTGTGTAGATTATCCCAATTTCTCAATTTGGGGGGATTTTTATTTCTACTTTGAACGTACAGAGGACAAGGATACATGGTATTTAGTCTATAGTTGGATAGCTTTAACCTTGGACAACTAGTGAAACTCCCAACCTACCAAGTCAATCATAAGCTTGAGGGAATTTTCATAAATAACCCCGTCCTAGTGGTCAAAAAACATGTATCTCTAGTCTGGTCAAAACCATAGGGCGATAATGTTTAAATTAACAATCCAGATGAAAAACTCTTTAACTTATAAGACACCCATAATACTAAAATATCGCTCCTGGAAAACAATTGATAATATGAAATTAAATAATCTGCTGAGGGAGTCTCACTACATAGTTAACAG
Source organism: Lissotriton vulgaris (assembly GCF_964263255.1). Taxonomy (NCBI): domain Eukaryota; kingdom Metazoa; phylum Chordata; class Amphibia; order Caudata; family Salamandridae; genus Lissotriton; species Lissotriton vulgaris. Next base: position 647,392,008 of record NC_141694.1, on the reverse strand, counting down.
TGACATTGAACAAGCCTCTGACAACTATGGTGCCTGGATTGAAGCAGCTGTCACCAAGTTGGCTCCCCTAAAAACCAGGACAAACCACAGGTCCATGACCATGGCACCATGGTTCTCCCAGTAGCTTAGAGAGTTTAAGCAGGAGTGCAGGCGTCAGGAGCAACTCTGAAGACTCAAATACAGCCTGGAAGAAAATGAAATATAAAGTCTGGATTAAGGAATATAAAACACAAATAGGCGCAGCCAAAACTACATTTTTTACAGGAAAAATGTATGCAGCCAGTAAATCCACTAAAAAGCTCCTACACTGACGACACTCAGATAGTAATGTCAGTCTCTTCCAAAAAGTAGTTAAACAATTCAAAATCTGCATGGGAAACATAGCTGATTGGATGCAGAAGAATTGTTTGAAACTGAATTCTGGAAAAAACTGCAATCTCACTCTTTGACAACGACACCTCTTTCTGGAATATTATCTGTTTCAGAAGATCTTCAAATGGTTTATACCTACACATACCCTGCGGTTAAGCGCGGTGAGACAGGTAGTCAATCCCAGAAATAAGAAGGCATATTGGGGAGGAAGAAATTTCTCTCATTGCACATGCAAATGGCAAATTCGATGCCTGACCACCTCAGAGCACAGTCAAACCTCCTAAAATTCAGAAAACCTGGCTTTCCCCCATTGCATAATTGCTCCTTCTGCCACCTTTTTCCTTAAGGTTCATGTCTGACACTAGCGCCAAAAAACGCTGACTGGCATTTGCTCGCTTTACAAAATTTTAACCTAACATAACATCAGCAAAGTCAAAAGACTGCCAGTCAATACCAAACCTATTGGCTTTACCAGTGCTTGTTTACCACGACCGGACCTCGCGGGGGAGGAGGCAGAGTAAAGAGGGTTTATGGAGCTGTTGATACGTCAAGGACTGCCCATGTTTTTTTGGCAGTTCTGCACTTCTTCAGCACATCTCTTCCGCCCACGTGCACTCGTTTGGCACTGCGTGGTGTTGTTTTACGTCACTTGTTTGTACTCGCGCTGCCGGCATTCATTGTGTTTTTAATCGGCTCCTTAGCCTGACTCAGTCGTTCTGTCCAACACCCTACCCTGCGCTGAAGAACTAAACTTGCGCCATCACAGTAGTACACTTCCTAATCTCTCTTTGTTGCAGAATCAACACACACGCTGTGTCTGTCCTAACAAACAGGGAGCCGCTGAGTCGAATTAGGCGTCACTCCCGTTTTATGCTGACAAAACCAGCATCCATCTGTTGAGAGCCGAAATGTGTCTGACTTCCTGAATGACTGTAAGCAGATCAACCGGGCCTTGAATAAGCCATTGGCTCAGCTCACCCTGACATTCTGCCAACCCCGGCTTAGATTTAATCAGGGCAGTTAAACAACACAAAAACCCTGACGCTTCTTTTCCTGGTTCATGCCTCGAAAAGCAGAAGGGGAGCAAAACGTGAAGGCCCGCAGGCAAAACAAACAGGTTGTAGCTGCCTTTCCAGACTCATTCGCAGATTTGCGAAATCAAGCACACCAGGGACAGAGTATTGGACCAATAACATGAAGTCTTCAGATAGAAGCGGTCTATAAAACTAACTAGGCGGCCCCAATTCTCTAACCCAGGGGTCTCCAACCCGGTCCTGGAGGGCCGTCATATGCCTCCATTTCTAAAAACGATCATGGGTCACCATATCGACTACAAAAATAGTATTCAACAAAAAACATTGTAGCCTGAATATTGACTATAGAATTACTAATCTTCAGATATATCATCACAGTACATTACGGTGAGATTAATATATCTATAGTTATACTTACCTTTATATCATTATGATAGTCAATATTTTGACAATTGTATGTTTAACATGATATTTAACATACGATAGTCTGGTAGAATACTTGTCAAAATTGTTGCAATCACATATTGTGCGATTTTTTAAAATTAAAATGTATTTTTGTGACATTCTGTACCTCGTATCCACATAACTCAAGAATCGTGGCACAGGCTACAAGGCCATCCATTTATACTTAGACTAAGCACGTCTTCACACACAATCGTACAGAAGATGCACAAAAAGCTGAACGTGGAAAAGTAACTTTAGAAGGAGCAATTTGTGAGACCCTTTCTCAGGCATAATGGGGTTCTACTCTCAACAAAGCCGCACGAGAAACCACCACCCAGCGAATGCAAAGCATACAGAAAAAATAATTGTGCCCCAGGCCAAAAAAACCCATAGTACCCTCATTTGCCTCCATTAGGGCGATCACAGCAAAGGGGGGGCTGAATCAGGGAAAAAGGACTGCATGTTCGGGTACCTCTGGAAAAAGGAGCCAACGCTGATGAGATAAACCAAAGTATAGATAGGCACATATAAACAAGCTTCTGAGATTTAAAACAATCAAAGAGCGAGCCATTGTAGGAACCTCTCTCCCTCTAGATACATTTACTGCCTCACTGCATGGAATCTGACCATCTTAAATTATAGAGGTATGGATGCAAAGCTAATCCCTCAGTGACCTGCACCGATCTCCGCAACTGTTTGTAGGTGGCCGATTCCATCTCAATAAGTCAACAAAAAGGAGTATTAACGGAAATCGTGGAATGTAACAAATGTCTCCCTCAACCAGCGTCAGGAAATTCCTTATAACCATTCTTCAAGGTTAGAGTAATATATCCTTCTCAAATTCACAGTGCATTCTCAGCTTAATCACGGAATGGATTAAATGATAAGGGGTAGATTAATTATTTCAAGTGTGGAAGATCCAAAAAACCGGTCAAATCTTGCAGGTCATTTTGGAACTGCAAAGTAGGGGAGATACAAGCATTGTTCCTGTACTGGATGAGCTACTTCTACTAATGCCTTCATGGCCAGCAAGAGTGTAGACCTGTACAAAGAGATCTAGAACATATCTTTGAGGTTTTGAAGATGAAGAAGGTATGGCACAGAAGGCAGAAATGTAAAACCTCTGGCAAGGTGAACAAACCATCTAACTTGAGGCGTTAGTGCCCATTTATAACTAAATGAGTATTAATGAGGATGCACCCAAGTGTCACCAGCAGCGTAAGTTAACGACTGAAATTAAAACAACATTAAATAGGTCATAGTGATGCAGATGCTTTGATGCTTCCAAAACACTGGCAACGAATCACGTTGGATTCAAATGACTTAACAAGGGTGCAAGATCAATCAAATATTATACAGAATTATAGATGGGCAGCAGTCAATAGTAGGGTTCTTTTCCATGAGGGGTGCCAAGTGAAATCAGGTACTAAAGTAGAGAAAAGCTAGAGATGTCTATGATATCATTTGGAACCTTTAGGTTGGACATCTGATGCTCTTGACAGCCACCCATGTACAATTTTAAGTTCTTTGTGGTCCTCAGAATTCTCTTCCTCTTATTAGCTGATCCCATGGAGCAGCAGGGTGGGAGTAGAGAAGTCATGGATGAACCATACACAATATGGCCTCAACCTCCTCCAGAATCCTTCATCTCAGCTGTACTTCAAAAATGTACACTTGGTGTTCTGCCATCCTGTGCCACCATACTCTCTGTATACCCTGCCCACATGTTTTTAACCCTTTCATTGCGGCCGTATGCCAACGGCCGTCGCGAGCACTACCTCCGTAGTGCTGTGCATGTCCATTGGCCGACACAGCCCCGCCCACTCATCAGAACGCCCACACCGCAGTGGAATTGCCGCCGCGGTTAAGGTGTTAAAAAACGCACCCTTTTGACCACCCGAACCATGACCCTGGCCTCTCCTCCCCAAATAAAAAATACCTGTTGTCTTGCCAAACTCCCTCACCACCTCGATTTTACCCTCCAGTCACTGCATCCCTGGGTGAGGCGGCTGACCAACATCCTCCTAAGCACGGCCTCTCGGAGGCTGTTTATTTGTTGCTACACTTCTATTAGAGCAAAGAAAAAAACAAAACCTATTTTCAATGTACTTACATCAGAGCAATGAATAACCAGGTTTCAAAACCAGTGCTTACAATACGGCTCAGAGAAGCCTTACCTAACAGAATTGCAAATGGCCTGCTATCAATAAAAGGTTTATTTTCCAATGTGGGGTTAAAAGTGACATCAAGTGAGCAAAGAGAGGTAAGTACCTGAGATAGCTGTACTTAAATTTTATACAACTTGTTCAAATCTAGATGAAACTTCAGGACTTTCAGCCTGGCTGTCTATATCTCGCTTGCATCACTTTTAATAAAAAACAAGAAGGTTCTTCCTAGGTTTTCACTTACATTTTACTCCAATAGAGACTGCCCTGTAGGAGCAATGGACTGGCCACTTTGATCACTTTGACTGGTTTGTTACGATTATTAAACTCTGTGTTGCATCTGTGCTCCTGGCTGCTTCACCTCCAGTTGCGTATGTCAACTGACAACAAGCTCCAACTATGAAATGGACCCGAGTTCTGGACTGATGTCTGAAATATATGGACTGATATACACTTCTCAACTGAGTAATAACAGTGGGATTAATAAGAACAAACAAGTGCTACACTTCCCATGGCGCCATTAACCCGGCTATGCCCAATCACTAGTAGGAAAATACATTTTAAAAAATTGGGTTTCCTATTCAATTTAAAACACTCATCTTCCCCTTCATCTCCAGGTAAATGGAACTAATCACTGAGCATTCTATGGGAAGCTCGGTTTCGTGTTTTTTAAAAATGTTTTACAATGCACACATCTCTATAGCGGTTGAAGTGCATTAAAAAAAATATGGTAATTGGGATGCTGCATGAATGGGGTGGGGTCAGTGAGCATGGGGCGGAGTCGAAGAAGTGGCTAAAAAAATAAAATATTCTGTACTTTTTTGGGGTCTTTAACCGCCAGGTAGATACATGTAAAATAACGCGCAGCTTAACCCCTTCGCAGCGGGGGTAATTCCCCCGCTGTGCTGGGGGGTGGGGGGGCGCGCACAGCACCCCCTGTGCTCATGTGCTCATGACGAGCAGAGCTCGTCATGACCACACCTGTTCCTGTGGAACGCTCAGCACAGCAGGGGAATTATCCCCGCGTGTCAGCGTTTCACGGCTCATGACGAGCTCAGCTCGTCATGAGCATGGATGTTGTTAAATGAAAAATAAATGTAAAAAGTTGTTACTCAATGGGAAATGCACTATAGTACATTATGAAACCTCAATTAATTCAGGCACTGCAGAGGGCTGTGTGTATCCAGAAAGCCATAGAATTCAATCTTGGATGGAGCAGTGGAGAATAGTTACTTGTGTATTTTTAGTGCTACAGGATCACAGCCTGTGACAGAAAGCTCTGTAAATGTAGAAGACATTATTTTAAACTTGCATTACACAAAGCATATGATAAAACGTTTTACACATTTTGTAGCAGTCTAAGATAAAATGGTGCTTCAAAAATATAGATTTTAGTACTACCCAGACTGTACATAATGCAATATTTTTTACATAACTGCCCCTACAACCCCTAGTCAGTGTTAGCAAGTGCTATACAAATACAATTACAATTAAAAGCACACCTTTGACATCTCAGTTCTTGAGTCTTTGCACTACCGCTTAAAAAAAACAATCTTTGTCCTCACAAAGCTTCGAGTGCTTAGATCACTTAAAGCCAGTACCGGCTTCCAAGCATCCTTTACATTTGCAGATTACAATTTATGTTTGTAAATTAACTAGTTGCGCACATTGGCATTTCTTTCAGGCAAGCGGGCACCCTGGCAGGAAGGTTTGTTTAACTGTCTGCCCAGCTTTGGAATTCAGCTGACACATTTAAACTATCGAAATTAACTGTCCCGGGACAGTTGTCTTTTTACAAAAAGTAGGGGAACTTTTTTCATAAAAAAAGAAAGAGGTGCACAGTGTGCTCCTCCAATCTTGCCCACATTAACCTCTGCTTCTCTAGACTGAAAACATAAGAGGTATGAACAGAAAAAATATAAAAATTAAATTAAGAAAAAAACAACATGAATTTTAAGATAGTGACAAGGAAAAGCAAACCTTCCCAATACACAGGCTTTAAACGATTGTTGATTTCACCACGAAGTGGAGCTGATACCAGTTACCCTTTCAAAATGAGACTACTGCAACATCCTCCAACTGGGTCTACCCAAAGTACAGGTTCAACAAATGCAGCGGATAGAGGAAGAAGGATTTCATTAATCACGTGAACACGCACGCAAGTACCGGAAAGACTTCCAGTGGCATCCGGTGGAACAACAAAAAACATTCAGATGTTAACACTTTACGCAGGGCTTTCTGGGGCTGGGGACACTACTGTCTCCAAAAGCGTGCTTACATGCCCACCAGGAATTTGAGATCCAGCTAACAGGGCCGTAACACCAAATGATGCCCCCACCCTCCCCTGCAGACTGTGGTATGGTGCCCCTGAGCCTTCCATATCTTACAGATATTTATAGGCCTGTGGCAGAATGGGGGCTCCCTGAAAGGTAGGGTCCCCTTTGTACCCCCGGGGCCTGCATTACGCCCCTGCCAGCCAGTCTGCATTGAGCTTTTAACATAGATGTTCATGGAAGAAACCTTAATGCAGGACACAGGGCATGCTGCTGAACATCCCCGACAAAGCCTGCTGTGCAACACAACTGATCCACTGATTGACCAGGAAAGACCAGACAGCATCCCTATTCTGGCAGTCCTTTGCCTGAATCAAGAGGTCCACAAAGTTCTTAATTTGAGCCGGTGGTTTTCGGTGCTCTTTATCATCAACACCAATGCTTTTCATGAGCACCAGTTAAGGATGCATTCATTTACGGGGAGATTAAGTGAATTACCCAGAATCACAGGATGTTGAGCCGATGCCGAGACTCAAACCTACTTCACAAGCTTTAAAGTCCACAGCTCTGGCCATTTCACCACATCCTCTCCCCACTTTTATGGTTAGTAGTTGGTTCTGTTTTAGGCGGCGCTAACGGGAGAAACGGGCTAGTGCAAGCTGCCTCATCGCGAGAGCCCCGGCATTTCTTTTTTTAATAAATTAACCACTGGGTCCACACCCCTGCTTCACAGGCCAGGTTGTCCTGCACACGTGCTCCTACAGCCTCTGCGACTGTCACCTACATCCAGTGAACACATTTACTCAAGAATGTCCAGGGGCTGACCACCTACTGGACCACTTTCAAGAAGACTACTCCAGCAGTTCTCACACTAGCCAACACACGGAAAACCAACAATGCACCATCACACCATCGGTCAAACAAGGGATCCGACGTGGTCTCCAGCTCCTACATAAAGACAACAATAACATTATCAAAATAAACATGTTTCAGGATCCAATGGTGTAGCATAGCTGCCACGGGAACTAGTGCAAGCGAGAAGAAATGCACCCATCCCAGAATTTGGTAATACAACTGTGGTATGAAAGGTGCTTCACAATCCAGGGCCCCGGTAGCGCTGCACCTGCAGCACTATTGACATCAATCACTGCATCTGAGTGAAACAGAGATTTGAGGGCAAGAACAGACTACCGTGCTCTGTTAAGGGAAGGCTGGCAAGATAAATGTGCATGCAGGTCTAAGAACAGAGAGAGCATATCTTTGGAAACGGTGTGTGTGTCGCATAGAAGGGTCTGTGGGTGTGAGCACACTCATGTGCAGGAAAAAACAAACACTACAGGCCATCTCAGATGTAAACACGACTGTCACAGGCTCGATGCACTACAATAGACAACAAAGGAATACAAAACGTACCCAGGCATAACACGCCAAACACCAGCTAATAACGGTGTGCACTCCAAAGCACGAGGCACAAAGCTTGAACTGGATTAATGAAGTTGTGGGGACAGAGCGAGAAGAGGGCGTGAGGCAGAGGGAGAGTGAAAGTGCGCCATTTTCCGTGGAGCTCGGCGTGATTGATGGCTGCTGCTGCTGAAAGCACGGGACCACATCCCTAACATGGCATTCTCATCCGCTGACATCTTCCGCCCAGATTGCTCCCTCTGCGCCTTAGATAGCCCTGCGGTACACCGGATACGCGCGTGGGCACGCCATCAACAGAGGGGCAGCCATAATCTCACGAGAGATTCACACGAGGACAGAGGGAAACCCAGGCCATGCCTACTCCCTGGGTGATGGGATCACGCCCCCCCCCCTCTGCTCACGACTGCAGCCCCCCTCCCCCCCCCCCCGCAAACTGGCATTTCTACCATTATCAAATGCATACTCAACACACATTGGCAACGCCAGCGGGTCTGGCCTTGGTCAGCTGATGAGATGGCTTGAACTTTTACATTATTTTTACTGCAAGCTTGCGGCACAAATGTAACACATCCGACCAAAATGTGGTCCCAGTATGCTTGCAATAAAAACTTTAAAAAAAATTCAAAACAATTCACAGAAAAGTATGGGTGCTTCTTAGAACAGAGGTTTACATTATAAAGGCACAGAAATCCGTCTGAGTTTTTATGGACATCGCAGAAGAATAGGATTCTTAATGGCACAAAGAAAAGGGTACTGTTCGCTATCACTATATACTAAAGACACAGTTTAAAGACAAAGCAATGATTAAAAGAGAGGAAAAAAATGGAATGGAAAAATAAGCACGGGCAAAGTAAAATATTGGTCTACCAGCCCGCATTGAAGTGCAGTTCATTTTAGGCTGATTTATGTGCACATGCACAAACCACATTGCAGTCATTGAAAGGACAAGAGAGGCAACCGCTGAAGTAAGCCTACCCACTGCTGCTCCCTGCTGTATGCTACGGTGGGCGGAAGCAAAATCTGAATGACAGCTGAACAGGCCAGTGGATGAAGAGGGCTGACTCAAAGCTTTTCTTCTGAATATATGAGGCTGGCTAGACAGCCAAAGCTATTTCTAGACCAGACGTTAAAATGAGGAAGAAAATGACATGACCTCAAAGTCTAAGCAGTTCACCAGTAAGACGAATTAGCCGCTTTTGAAAGCAACCATACCATCAAAATGGCACCTGTGGATAGGGTCACAGAGGAATCCCTTATCGTTGGCCAAAATCAACTTTTATATATAATATGTGGTACTGCATGATTGAGGGCAGTGCCTTTAATGATAAAAGTCAAAATGTATAGTGTATATTACTTTTGTCCGAAGGAGTAAAAATTGCTTTTCCATGTGATAACAAACCTCTATGAAAAGCAGTTTGCACAAATTTAGTCCATTATTGTAAAGGTAAATACTTAGAAAGTTCTTTTTTTTTTTTAGGTTTATATAACGCGAACTAGACCCAAAGGTATCTGAGCACTTTACTTAAACTCGGAATCACAGGATTTTGATCATCCCTGCCGAGAAACCGGTTCTCCAGCTTCGAGGTCGACTGTTCTAGTCCTTAGGTTGGTTAGTAGGTGTACATTGGCTGATCACAGCAATCAAGCCCTGCTTAACACAGGAAACACTATAAGTTACATGCTCCGCATGTGTTATGTCACAAATTTGGTGAGGTATGCTGTGCTGAGAGATTAATCGTTTTTTGGACTGCGCAAGTAGCGTGTAGGGTGTCCTATAATAATCAGATACGATCAGTGGCGGCTTCTCCGATAAGGCGGAGGGAGGAGCGTCACCCCACTGAGTAACTAAAAATGGAAAAATAAAATGATAATAACAATGTTATTATAATTTTATTCAAGCGCACTGGCTCAGTTAGTTTGGGGGCAGGGAGAAGTGGTAGGCACCTCCTAAGTGTGCATGACATTTTGGTCGTCCATTTTGCATGTTCTCCAACCAGCCTGGGTGGAGAACATGCCCTGCCTCCCAGCCCCTCTACGAGTGCCGAAATACAGTGCTAAAACCAATCACAATGCTGCTGTAAGGCAGTGTAGTGATTGGTAAGGGGAGTATGGGAGGCTGCGTGCTTCCTGCTGCCCTGGGAGAAGAGGACTGAGGAGAGGCAGCCGTCTGGCCGCATCCAGGTAAGTGAATTTATTGGGTTTTTTTCAATTCCCCCCGCCCTCTGCGACCCCACCCCACGCCAGTTTGGTAGCAGTCGCTACTGGATCCTATTTCGGTCCGTGTGGGTGATCACTAAAATTCGCTAAAAATTGTATGTGTGGTGAAATTGTTAATTCTGTCATTAGGAACAAACACACATTTAGAAAAACCTTTAGTATCCTACTGCAGACGTTGGTTCGGTTTATCGGTGTCGTCCCAGAGCAAACATGACCTACAGCTGACAGAAAGAGCAGCTAAACAGACCTTTTTCTTTACAACAAATTGTTTGTAGCAAGATGGCTGAAACAAGACTATACTATGACTTGCGGCCTGTTTTCTCTCTCTAGATAGTGCATGGTTGCGACTAAGATGCAGCAACCAGTAATTGGGACATAGACAAGTCTGACAATTTTGATGGGGCGTCTACAAAGAATTTGGTGCAATGGAATATTGCTTGAAACGTTGTGTTTGCAACAATGAGCAACAACACCTAAAAGACCAGAACATTGCCAGTAAATATAGAAAGTCTACTGTCAAATTACTTTTTAGAGTATTGAAGGAACTGCCATTGCTGGAAAATAGCTTTCCAAAAGGCTTAATTGGAACCCAAAACAAAAGGTAAAATGAAAGCACTGAGGACGAGCTATATTGTTTTATTATTTCAGTAGGGACAAAATAAATTGAAGTGAAGTTGGTCCAAGTGTCATGAAGTAAAGACCCAAGCTGAATAGGGCATGAGTATATCTGATAATGCTTACACCCTTTTCAAACTTTTTACATTTAGAGTTGAACAGATGCAGGAGTGTGTACCGGTGGAGAGTACAGTTTGAAAGCAAATTACTTCTATTTTTAAACCCTGACATTCAAACTAAAAAGTCCCTAATCTGCATCATCTGTACTTCAGATGAGATGGCAAATCTCATATCCCTCTCTGTGACATGGAAACTCAAGACACCAAAATAACCTGTAAAGTGTTAGTTTTTCCACTGTTCTTACTTGCTCTCCATAGTTATTGCCCCACATCAATACCACTGCCCTGAACCCTTTCACTGGTACCCACACTTCCTTCCTTCCTCTTATTTAACAATAACTTAAAAGAGCTGAAGATTAAAAATGCAAGAAATAAAAAAACCTGTTGATGCCAATCTGGACAACAAATGTGTATCAGTAATCTCAATCAAGGTCCCAGGTTAACCTCTCTGGACACTGGCTCAATTTGGTAACATTAGGATGTATCTACCAAACGATGAATCAATATAAGAGGATTAGCATTACCCACTAGGTTCAGACAGAATCAAAGGTCTATGTAAGACCAATAAGGTTGTACAGGGAATTAGCAAGTCCAATGAAGTTATTAGATCAGAATTCTATTGCCCTTTGATTACAAAATGGCACAATGCAGATATTTTGAACCTGGCAATTAACGACACACAGTTTTCTAATGACCCTTCATATCTTCCAGTAGCTGTTACCCGTATGCGCACAATATGGCTGCTCTGCAACCTCGACCCCCTCCACTCTTAGTAGATCAGTTAAACCTCTTTCTACCAATGGCAGACACTTCCCACAGTAGGTGAACCTCATGTGCTTGACAACAATGGATGGATCTGTATCCGATTTGACGTAATGAAAAAGCTGAGGAAAACTAGGAGGCTACTGGGAACACGCCAACAATTAAGCACCTCAGTCTTGTCCAGGTTCAGTGCACTATATTTGTAAAGCAGTCAGTAATGTCAAAGTACCCTATCATTGGCATATAAGGAAGGGCTCCAGTCCCAATACCTATGGAAGCCCCCGAGCCTTTACCATAAACACTTCAACAGATGTCTAGTGACCATGGGGAATGGGTGCTCTTCTTGTGCCAGTCGATCCTGCAAGGAATCTGCGTACCAAAACAGATTCCAATTTGTCTCTCTCTAACCTCTTGGTAGCTATAGGGCCCTTCCAAATGAAGAGCTTGAAGGAATGTCCGACGTCATCTATTTAAGATGGGAAAAGATTGTCTGTGTCACCTATTATAGGCTCCATGCATGACTGCACCAATTCAGTCTATCTTGGTTTACTACATTATCTTTTAACCACATCCATACTAGAGAGTTTCCCCTGCTGTGCTGGACAGCAATGAAAACGGGTGTGCTCATGACGAGCTGAGCTCGTCATGAGCAAGGAATGGGTTAAAAGGGATTAGAGCTCTACAAAACCATGCAGCCCAGATGGATTTGCGTGCCCAGAGATTTTGCCACACATTTCCTTTCCTTTTCTACCTCCACTGGGTCCCTATGAAAGAGAACATTTGTGTTAAAGTACTATGTACTGTCACAGGGCCTAACAAGGCAAAAGTGAAAAATCAAGTTTTTCGGACCACCCAGAAAACACTCAGGTAAGCAACAGCCCTCAGCTTGTCAGGGAGCAGCTTCCAATATCTGGCTTCTTAGGAAGAAAAACTATGGAGGTCCACCCTTGCTTTAAGAATTCAAGGAGTGCAGCGCTCCTCGAGGTTTATACTGAAGAACGTGATTCTGAATAAACATTTAGGCCTTGCCTTGCTGGTCTAAATTTTCATTGCATCTACAAGATGAGTTTGCACACAGCTAATCTAAATAAGATTCATTTACATAGTGAGTAGTCATCCAGATTATTTGGCATGGTTTTCTGGACAAGTGTCTCACTCTCTATTTCCGCCAGCAAGGCTCTCAAGATTTGGCTCTTTACAGAGACTTCAGTTTGAGCTCTTCTCTTACTTCTGCATGACAGTCCCTCCTGCAGAGCCTTGACGCCTCTGGGCTAAGTTTGCGCTTTAGAAGTCTGCTATTCATTCATTGTGGACACACTTGATCTACATGGGTAGAGGCGTTGTGCAGTATCTAGAGCGGCTGACTTCGGAGTGCGGGGCTCAAGGTTCGATTCCCGGCACTGGCGGCAGCTCAGCTCAGCATCATGTGACTCTGGGCAATAGCTCATTTAATTTCCCTGACAGCCCCCAGTGGATGGAAGCCTTAGGGGTGATAAGTCGTGCTTTACAAAAGTGTAATCTATTTTATTTATATTGTACTGATGTTCTCCTTCACAGGCTAGGTAGGATATTTTCTGAACAAAAGAACTTTGAGGTTAAGGATGTGGGTGCAAGTAAGGAAGGGGAAGGAACACTGTGGGTGTACATGATGCTGCAATGGAAACATTGCACGTATTGCAAGAGTTCAAAGGGCAGCTCGAGGTGAAGGATGCTACAAGTAAAGACATGCGCGAAGCCTGAGCGAAGACTGGTTAGAAAATAACCTTTCCCACAGAGAATGGGAGCTCCTTTCACTCAGATATCTAGTTCCTTGGTGCCAAGGAGACAATGTGAAAAAATACAACTACGTGAAAGAGTACGCCAGTGGCGTAACACAACTTAAGCCCCCCCCTTGCAAAGTGCATGGAGGGGGTCCCCACACTCCGGACTCAGTCTAGTGCTCTCAGGCCAGCCCGTGCACAGTGAATCAGGGAGCCCCATGGAGCTCGTGGGCTACTGCAGTACTCCACTCCAAAGGAAAGGAAACCTGTAATATTACACTGCTAGCCTAGCAGTGTAATAGCGAATGGGCACCCTTGTCGAAGAGGTTTGAAAGGAAAACATATTACAAAGAAAGGGGGAAATCCGAAGTTCTCTTTATAATGACCTGCTAATGCAGATTCATTAGGTTGGATGCATGGCAAATGATTCACCCAGGAACGTGGTCTTTAAATTGAACCTACTAATTAGAAGCTAAAAAAAACATTATAATAATCAGTGACTGAAATAGCAAAATTGAAAAAACATTAATTATAACTGTACATATGAATCTATAGGAGACCAGAATGACTGAAAATGTATAGAATTATGATGAACACCTTGTAAAGATAATTGCGCACCTATTTATCTAATTTATTATGCTATGAAATGTATCCTCACCCTTTCCCCTCCCTCCTTCCCTCCCCTCCTTCCCTCATGTTTATTAGTTCTCCTTTGATTGACGATTGTACTGTAATTTCTTTCTGACTGTTTATTTATGATTATTCTTATTCGCCTTCATGTAATTTAATGATTTAACTTATCAGTTTTCTGTATGTATCTCTGTGTTTTCCTTTGCTAAAATTCAATGAAATAATTTTGAACTAAATTGAACCTACTATGAATTTCACTCTCACATTTCCTCACTTAACTAGAATAACCACTTGGTGGGAGAGCGGAGGTGGTCATAGATCAGGAAGTAATGCCTAGTCTTCATAGACTATTCCCTCAAAAGTGGATATGGCTGAACTCTCTTCATCGTGCATGGGTGGTTTCATGGCGACTATTGCAGATGTACCCATGTTTTCTGCAACCAACTACTTGAAGAAGTAACCTTCCTTTCATTACTGCATAACTGTTTGCCATTTCTGCAACCATGGGTCAATGATCCAGAAGGCTCTTAGGCACATGGCTTCCTAGCTTTTTTTTTTTTTTTTTTTACGAAACTCTCTGGCTACCTCTGCTGGTGGATGTTTTGACTCTTGAGGTGTGGACCACACTTTAGACTTCATATGCAAAGATACTATGAGACTTTCACATACTTCAGCTGTCCCAATCCCCTAATAGGATCATTTGTTCATAAACCCTCAAGTAGACCCAGACTTCTAGACCCAATGCAACTAGTGGCCATGTTAGATTAAAGTCGCAGAACTGCTAAAAGTTCAGCATAATGACAAGATCTTGGTTACATTAGATATCTTCCCTGAAGTAGTTACCTCGACCCTGAAACTCCTCTATGACTCAGAGGAGGTGCTTTAAAAAATGTTTTTTTAGAGTTTAATATAGAGAGAACTAGACCCGAGACATCGGTTATCAGAGCGCTTTGCATGGCACCTGTTTCGTTACAGAAAGGCACATTCATTTATGCTCGTCACGGGGAGATTACGTGATTTGCCCAGAATCACAGGATGTTGAGCGTTGTTGCCGAGACTTGAACTCAGTTCCCCAGCTTCGAGGGCGACCACTCTGGCCTTAAGGCCACATCCTATCCCCAATTAATTTAAGCCGGTGTTTCCGGCACTCGGCACCTGCACTCAATTGTCAACACTGGCGCTTGTGACAATCTGCCAAAAGTTGGTGCAGTCTGGCTTATTTAGAGATGACCATAACAACAGTTAATTATTAATTCAATATACATAAAGAAATGACTATTGCCTTCCGCCCAAGCCGTTCTTATATCTTTTGGGGGCCTGAAATAGTCTGAATTGTCACACTTGTAGGAGTCTGATGGTTAGTAGCTGTGTCGTTACTATCATTGGCAGCATGGCAGGGGCAATGTTTGGTGCAAGCTGCAGTGGCCTCACTTTTTTTCCCGCTTATTATTTTACAAACTAAGCACTGCTCGGGTGGCATGGCTGTGTGAAAACTCAAATACGATCAATCCCACCAAACTAAAATGTGAAACTTGCTGGTGTAAACCTACAGACCGCTTAGACACTAAGCTTGCCTCTAATTCTGCAGATTGCATTTGTTTCAAAAGCAAGCAGAGGAACATAAGCAAAAGTCTGTATTTCCCAGAACACATTTTAATATCGAGCAATAAGCACGCTGCAAATGAAAAGCACAACATATTTACATATTTAATATTATAAGTGCCTCTTCCAGAGACAGCTACGCAATCTGTTTACAGTATGCCAGAACTGGTAGAAGATGTAGGGAAGCCTTGCAAAGCAAAGAAGCTAACATTTGGGATCCTATTTCCTCACAAACACCCATATTCACTTGGCATTTTCTACAAAATATTTTACTGGTTTTGTTTGCTTAGACTCCTCATCTTCTGCTCAGGTGACTAAATGTATTATTACCTTGAAATCTGGCTCTTAGTTTGATTATTGCACACTAAGATTCTCGACGGAACTGACAAATGCACACATGCACTGTGTTAGTCATCTACTGGAAACTGCCCAACGGTCTGGTGGAGCATCTGGGAGGCACTTAAAAGTGATGGAAGTCGCTCAATGACATATTCATGGGAATAGTTTGCTTCATTTGGAGAAACTACACATTCACCATGCATAGTGTCCGTGAAAACTGAATTAGATCTTTTTTATATTCCAGGAGAAGCTCAAAACCTTGCCTTTTACCTTTGTATGGGTCACTCTAACTTTTGTAGCAAGATCTGTTCAGAGTGCATTTTAAAAAAGTACATATAATTTAATATAACCCACACAGGCGGCACTGAATAAGTGCTCAACCAAGCATCTGCAGTGGTCCTGAGAATACGGTGTTCTCATCACTCATTCATCTATACGACACTGACAACAGATTAATTATTCAACCCCTTTTGAACATCATAAGCACTATATTCAGTGAGTAGCTGTGGAATGATTGCATGGGGTCCACCCCATTATAGGAGTGGAGTTTAATGTTGACTACAGTTTATTTGAATCAGAATAGAAGGTCTACATTAACAACAACTGTGTTTGCGTACCCCTTGATGGTGCTGTGTGGCACTTCCAAATATAATTCTTGGTTCCATACCTCCATCTAGTCATCAATCTCTATCTAGCTACTTATTCCTCAGTACATTCTCCATGTAGCTATTATTATCAATCTCTACAATATAATTTCTTCTTACGATCAACCTATGAACTTGACTATCGGCCTACCTGCTTGCCAGTAAAGTATCAATCTACCGGTCTGTCTATATCTATCAATCTATATAACTATCAATATATTCATTTATCTAGCGTCTTTCTCTCATTACCATTCTACCAATCCATCTAGTTATCCGTGTTATTAATCTGCTTATCATTTTATTTGCTGATCCACCTATTTCAGGTTTCTCCAGCGAGTAGCTCCTGAGCTGCTGGTAGTTTTTCAGGTACCCAGAAGAAGCACTCCTGTGTGTAGCCAACCCTACTAAATTAGAAGTTATTGCTTGGCTAAAATAATTTACCTACACCAAAATTTAGAGTGTGTATTTGAGATGAAAATGTGTCTATTTACAGAACTCATGGGCTTATATTTTAGGGGAAATGGCTGAATTTCCAAAATATATTTAAAGCTGATATTGCCATATTAAATCATGTGGCATTGAAGAGACATTTTACGCCTGTTATTACCTTGGTAATAGAGGCACTACAGCTATGGCTGTAATGTATTATGCAGGTAGAGGCATTTCATACTGACAAAGGCGTTTTAAAATCACTGCTGGCAGCCATGCCTGATGAACTGAGGTGATTGTGGATAGTAAACCGCTAGAGCCTTGCATATGGTTGCCACTATTACTATGCTAATATTAGAAGCTCTCAATAAGTTTCATTAAACATAAGTAGCTCTCACTACAGAAAAGTTTGGAGATTCCTGACCAATTCCATCAGCCTTCAATCTATTTTTACTCATCTGCTCAAACTAGCTAATGGTGCAAATCAGGGCAAGTGTAAGCCTCGTGTGGCTATGATCCTTCCCAGTTTTGTTGGTCACCTATTGATACTTCCTTGGAAATTCTTTCTTGGGTTATTTTTTGCAAGATCAGTAACTGCATCTGAAGGTAAACATCATGTTGTGAACCTGACCTGCCACAGCAGGGCTGCACAGGATGCATTGGTGCAAATCTCAGCGGAAGTGTTTGACTCTAATCACTCATTTATTCTTTCAATATCACCGCAGCGGCCCTGAAATCAATGCTGCAGTTAGCGCATCAGCAAAGACATATTGCCAATAGCCATTCTCACTCATCTACGCCCACTCTTGGCCTAATATCCAGCGGATCAAAAGGTGTGGCAAGTCCTCATAATACATTTGAGTGATAAACACTCATTTGTGGCGAGGGGAATTTTTGTAAAATGAACCGCTTTTTCACACATTGTCAAAATGCAAATCTGGAATCCACAGTCCTTGCACCAGCCCTTCTTAGGCTCTGCTTGCAGCACTGCCAGCGGCTTCTTCTATGGTGTGATATAGACTGTTAAAATCTAAAGATTGAGTGAACACCCATGTTTCCACTTGAGCATTTAATTCTTTGATTAAGACACAGGACAGAGCATGGAGAAGCCAATTATCAGGATTTCTTCGCCTGCCAATCAATGTGCATGCCCCCTCGACGTTATTTATTCGCCATCATACTGAAAATGGCGAGGTCGTACAAAAAGCAAGGGCCCTATGTCAGTGAGCAAAAATGTACATTTAAATGAGTCTTGCAAAACACTAATCAGTATTAATCAGTTCAACAAGACATCAACAAAATCAAATAGAACATGATCACTAAAAATATTGACATGAAATAAAAAATGTGATCATCAAAAATATTGACACTTGATGTAACATCTTTGGGTCCTGATGCCAATCACAGCTTTTGGCAGAGTAGTTCAGGGTTTACGGCAACGGTTGCACAGGGCAACATCAAGATTAGGTTCCCAACGTGAGTGAATTGATTTCGAGTACTCGCTTTTGTGTGCACTGATTCTACGGAGAGGCTCAAAAGTCCTACTCCCTGTGCCGACACCACCATTCACTCAAGGCTGTTTCCTCCCTGTTCTGCGTGGGTGGGACCAATGATGTATCTCCTGTGCAGAAACAGAGAGTTGAATGCATACAAGTACCTTTGTTTGCCGACGTTAGGAACAGAGAAAGTAGTCTATTATCCCAGCACCTCCTGAAGTAACTGGGAGCCGGAAAACAAACACCTGAGGCCTAACTTTCAACAGGCCCTTCAGATGCCCAAGTCACGCGCAGAAAGCCTCTGACAAAGAGCGACTTGTGCGGCGGGAACCGCTCTCCTAACCACAAACACGGCTTAGAGCGCACAAAGCCAGCAGTGTAGTTTAGGATAATTCCACGGGGGGAATGTAGCAATGTTTCCTTTTTTTATTGGTGTAATGACCTCACAACTACCGACATCCTGTCTCACCTCATTATTCCAACAAGTCCTATCAAACATCACAGCAAGATCAGAAGGAACGTTCGTCCATGAACTCATGCACCAGGAATTCAGGTCTTGATCCAGAAATTATAGGTGCCAGACACTTCTGACAAGGTTCAGTGGCAGAGTTATTCTGCGAGCACCATCTGATCAAAGGGACGGGACAAACCAAGCTAAAAATGAAACCTATAAATACTATTTAGAGGTAATTGGAAAAGAATGACTTTGTGGTCAGCATATGATTTTGTGTTTCTTGTTTTGAAGCTGTCACTTCCTGCCGCTACAACGAAAGGGCCTCCATGTATCGCTTTCTGAGTCACAACCCCGGAGGCAGAGGACCCAGAATGACTCACACCAACAATGACGCGAAGCTTAAAAATGGAGACGCCAATTTGATGGCAGCGGGCCCTCATTCAGTTAAAAACACTACATGCGCTCTACTGAGACAGAGGCAACTGTGGCAGGCAAGTTTTCTTTTGAGGGCTAGTTTGGCCACACAATTTCCCAGAAACCACTTGTAGCACAGATCACCACTGATGCGCACAAATGCATGTGCACACAATCACAAACACCAGACTACTATTCTGAGTCAGAACTCTAGAAAGCCAGTTCCGGCATCTGAAATTCTAAACATGGCAAGAACTTTCGAAATAAATCGGAGGGCGTTCAACAAGCCTTAATCGCAACACATTCCTGAAAAGAAGCGGAAATCCGAAAACATGAGGTGGCGAAGCTGCTTGTTTCACTTATTAGTCCCCCTGACAAGTGCGGTTGCTTTCGCTCTTCTCGTTGACATGCATCCTGAGACATTCAAGTAAGAGCCTTCTGCAATCTAATTACCTTCAGTAAGTGCTGCGCAGTGATCGTGCAGCGATGCTATTTTGTGCATCCGTTAGCAAAGTTTTACAGGCACACAAAGTAGTTACTGCGTTGTTGTGGTACGCGACATCTCATAATGGAGTATCATCACACTGAATGGCAAAATGAGCAATTTTCAAAATAACATGGATGCAGAGTCTTGATGTAGCATGAGCTTTGTGAGAACACTGTGGCCTTAATCTGTCAAGGGGAGAATATTTTATACTTTATTTTGATGGAAACCGCGTTGGGTTCAAACTCAGTTTGAGAAGAGGGAGCTGGCAAAAAGCCTAGGCGAGAGGACGTCGTGAAATCACGCTTGAAGAATCTATAATGCATGCCCAAAGCTACCAATTGACTGCATTCTCACTTGCTAGCCAGCAACAACATTCAGGGAGTGTGCCTACCATTGAAGACAACAAGCATGTTACTACCCGCTCATACTGGATATGCATGAAGACAGAAGCTTTGCTATCCAATGTCTACGCTTGCCATTTCTTTTGTGTTCCCTCACATCCTTTTGCAGACATTAAAAATGAAAGAAAAGTAAGAGGCAATAAAGGAGTAGGAGGTGAACTGTATTATGGGTGTGTGAATAAGCCAGTACACACCACTACATTAGTGCTAGCTTTGGAGGGTTTTGCAGCAAGAATAACTAACAATGGGTTATTCGCCTGGCTTGTGACCATTGAGTGCGGTGTTAAAGACATTAGGTGGTCGGCCTGCTGGTGTACACAGGTTCCAAAAGAGGCTCATCCTCTTCCCAGTAATACATCCTTTCTATGTTATACACAAGCTATGCAGTTTCTACAAGATGTGCAAGGCAAGCCAGGATCCCATTTTGTCAATGTTCAGCCTTCTTTAATGAACCTCTATCTAAAGCAGACACATCAGATCATAAGTCAAGGAAGGACAGGCGAACAGAATGAAATGATACCTTTAAATGGTGCCTCTCTCTATTAGTAAACATTTTCTTGCAGCCCAAGAAATGCTACTCATGTAAGAGGTGGCCTTCTTGCTGAAAAGGTCTGCTCCTGGACGTCATTGTGGGCTCATGGAAGACTTGGTCACGGCGTCCAGGTTCAATGATGTTGCAGCATCTACAAGAAATGAGAAGGCAAGACATTTTAAAATAGAAAATATGAAGAAAAAATTATAAAAAAGAATCAGTTAAGATGGGATATAGCTACTACACTGACAAAGTCTGCTACAGAGAGAAAACGTATTGGGTGGCATCTATGAATGAACATGCCTATATCAAACTATTTACCTCGCACCTATCCACCCAAGATCTTAGAGGCATTCTTCTGTCATCGCACAGGAAAAACCTCCAGATCACACCACGCTGCTGCTAGCATGAAAATGATCTATGCGTTCCTTTGGCCTTTCATCACTATGTTTGATCAGAGATTGTGTGGAGGTAAGCCAGCCTACTCAGGTTGATTAAACGAAAGGTCATGCAAACGGTGATCACATGTGGCTTGTGTACCGTCGCAGTGTAGGTTGATCTCGTCTTGTGGCTATGTTGAACGCAGCAAGACCCTAGTGGGTGTCGGAGCTTGGTAGATTTAGTAACGAGGGTGTAGGGAAGGCATTAGTGTGTCAATGTGGGCCAGGTGAGACAGAGGGCTTCTTCATAAGGCAGTAGTTTTCTGTCACCATTAACCACATTAGATGGAGTGCGAAAAAAGGCTGGTTTCACTTTAGAATGTCTACAGACACAGTGACTCCTGCACATGAGGCATCTGCACTCTAGAGCCAAGGAGCTCCCTGGCCTGGGGGAGTAGGCCATCTTCCTGCAACCAGACACGCCTCCTGCCATTTGCTCATGGGGTGGTCAGAGAAACAATGAGATGGGGAATAAAGATGTGCATGAGTATGTTTTGTGTGCACTGTCAGTCAGCATATTGGTTTATCCTGGTTTCCCACTAGGGAAAGCCTTCTGTGATCCAGAGCAGTATGCTGGTTCTTCTCACACACAGCCATGTGGGTTTCACATCCCCAAAGTCCAGGCACTGTACAAAAGAAAACCTAAACAGGGAGGGTTTGTCTAGCTACCATTGTATTTTAGGACTACATATTGGTACACATAGTTGAAGATAGTGGAAATTATCTATCAGAATTTGCATGGCAGAACAGTAATGCACACATTTCAGCTGTGGTTAATTAAAAAAAAAAAAAAAAAGTGCTGGAGCGCTCATCAGAAGACAGCTTGCACCAGCCTGTTTCTCCTGTTAGCACCGCCTAAAACACAACTATGAAAGTAGTGGGGGGCGGCGGCGTAATGGCCAAAGCAGGTGACTTCGGCGCATGTGGACCAGGTTCGAGCCTCGGTGTAGGGTCAACATCCTGTGATTCTGGGAAAATCACTTAATCTCCCCATGCCTACCATAAATATATGTGTCCTTAACTGCTGCTCATGAAAAGCTCCTGGGTTGATGATTAAGTGCCGGCGCTAAGCACAAGAAATCACCGTATCAAATTAAGCACTGCATTTCGGTTAGGAAATAAGAAAATATATGCCTGGCTGACAAGAACCAGGGTGCTGATCAGGAATCAGCAACTTTTAATCGACTCACAGACACATTTCTTTGAATGATTTTGACATCACAACCATTTTCATTTGTAACCATAATAAATAATGAGCTGACTTCATCTGAAATTAAATCTACACATCAGAGGTGTATAGCACCAACAAATTGAAGAACTGTGTACAAAGTAGAGACCGTAAACCCAGGTTGCACTCCAAGGTTAATGAAACATAACACACCATATTTGTAAGTAGCTCTACCATGCAACTATCCTATGTATAGTTGTTTTACTATTGATTTTTCTCTATTGGTGTTTTTTTTTCTCATCACAGAACAGCTTCTCTATTCAAAACCTCTAGCACTGCTCTGGTTTATGTACTCCATCATGCCTACTTAACCATGTACCATTATTGTCCTCACTTAAGGCATTTCTTGTAGACAGCATATCACTTTTTTCAAAATAAATACATGAAGGTTCCACATGCAACAGAAAACATACCCAATCAGTGTCTGCAACAAGTGCGGGGATGGGGGTGGAAAGTAACAGTGGCAGAGGGGCGTGTTCTCACACATGGAATCCAATAAGTACCTATGCGATTTAGAAACACTGAGTTAGCATAACTGTAATAACCGGAACTGGTTCCTTGCTCAATGCTTATAGAATACTATCAAGCGGTGCCGTATCTTACGTGTACAGCCTCACTCTTGTGCCTGGTGTCATAGATCAGAATTCCTGAATAGGTTGCTCAGCTCTGAAAGTTTACATTTTTATATGTTTTGAAGGTAGATTGTGTACTATCCCATGATTTCAGCGTCTCCATCTGCACTGCTCTTTCATTTCAATTACGTCACATGACCTACATTTGAGTCCTTTAAATGAAGACATATATGTTTGTATTCTGTGCATGTGTTTTAACGTTCTGCTCACAGCATGCCAGTGGACCCCTTCTCGCTTGGCTATGCGATCCACTGACTATTTTGTTTTGATAATAAACATTTTCAGACTTCAAATTTGGCATGAGTGCTGCTGTCTTTGACTTACCCTTGTGATGCCAACTCTACATGGTGGGTACGTAAAGCAGCAGTGTGGCTGCACAGTGGTCTTCAAGTGCCTTACTAAATCTTTGGCACCTGCCACCGACCTAGACAGCTACTTATTGTGTGGTGTGTTCATGTTTTCACAAAGCAGATCTGTCCTACACCCCAGGATTGGTCTCCTTAATCTGAAGACATAGGGTTGAGCTATTAACTCCACAGTATCCTTCAAGGGGAACATCAAGGTAAGTAATCGCTTCATCAGGGAGAAGATTCTGCTCCGTGAAGCATCTCCTGTGTTGACACCACAGGCTCCCAGGGTGTTCCGTGGTATTGCTGCATGCACCTTCTGCACTGTAAAGTACTTTATTAAATCTATCTATAACCATCAGGTTTGTGGCACCACTGAACGACAGGTCTTCCAAAAGCCTATACACCATTTATTTTCTTAGTAGATAATACAGGTAACCCCGCCCAAACAGTATATATAGCATGTGTAGGCGAATTCTCCCACTTACTCCCTGTTTCGACAATGACTACTGCCTCGTGAGTTTCTAAAACGCCCCCACTGCACAATGACTGCTCTCTCATACATTTTTCCGCCATGAAGGGTGATAAGTTATTCTCTCAAGGGTCAGCGGGGGACCGTCAGAGACATGGACCCGGATCAACAGGTAACCACACATTTTAAGCGGCAGAGAAGCACTTTATTATGTATCTGTGTGTTCTGTTATTTTGTTATTGTGGCATGAGCGCTCTGCTTAAAGTAACAAAGTAACTTATGCCGCCCATTTACTTCTAATGTGTCAATGCGAGAAAGATAGTCATTGTCAAGAGTCAACTTTCGGCTGTTAAAGTTTGCTGAAAGTGAAAGAAGTTACAATGGATCAAAATAAAATAAAATGTTTGTATCCCCTCTGGGGTTTTTATATTGTGGGCCTATCAATGGCAAAAACGTGCTAGTTGTCACTTCCTCTTTAACAGCAAACTACAAACCTCGAATATTCACTTTTATTTGCGACTATCATTTAACCCAGGGGAACACTTCTTTTCGATTCAACCGTGAAAGTGCAACACGAGACGTCCTCTGATAATCCGTCGTGATACTGAAGCAGCAGAGGTGGTGAATACAAAAGGAATTTAATAAGTGGAAGGAGTGGTCTCACCTACCCTGATACAAGCACTATCCGGGCATGTGATTTTTGTATATTTGACCCCCAATCGGGCGACTCTGCTCTGCATGATGGCTGTGTTTGTATTTAAATAATGGCATTCGTTTGGTGATGGCAGTATCCATGGAAGGGTTAATTGTTTCTAGAAGGTTCTAATGTAGCTAACCCTTAATTGCAAGCAGGCTATTTGCTGTTAAAGTGAAAGTAAGCGACAAAGAGGTGTTGCCAGGAAATCTTTTTGTCTTCTAGAGGATTAGCAGCTCTTCTTGTAATAAACCCCTTACACGAACATTTCCTGTCACACCTACTTTATTTTTTTGCTACAGTTTTACCAAAAAGATTATAAACTGGCTTTGAAAAATGACAATTTCATATAAATAGGCCTGTGTGGGCTTAATCTGATAAAATGTGCGCGCCTGTCCTGATAGGATTCCAGTTCAGCCGATGAAAGAACCTTTTCATAAGACATCTTCAAGTACAATCAAGGATTCCTCCACAATCTACTCCAATGCACAGGTAGGTCAAAGGACACTGAGGGGCTGATTGCCTGCACCTCGATTTTGTTCTTAGCAGGCAAGGTCATCCACCCATCACTATCTCCTAACCCCCCCCCCCCCCTCCCCCCAACACAGAAAGGACAACAGTTCTGCCAGTAGTTCAGGTGTCCATTTCAAAGGGCTTCATCTTTTCAAGGTCAGACTTGAGTAACGTATTTAGTGCTAGTTTTGTTCCTTCAAGATTGGTCCTTGTAGTGTTATTTTTCCCATATCTTAAATGCAAACCTAAAAGCTCCAGAATGCAAAGAAAGAAAACAGAACATGATGGGATTCTGATATCTGACACTGAACAACTTGATCACTGCCAGCCTCAGGCAAGTCACAATGTGCCCATCACCCTTCTTGAGTGTCCTCAGTGGAGAGGCGATGGCCTTCCATGGCAAATACACCCACTCAATAAATGAAGAAAGTAGAGCAGCAATCGTGGTCCGTGTCCAGGCCAATCACAGTGGAATCTTGTTATCCCCAGGCTAGGCCACAAGCACCAACCACAGTAAACATTGAAGGTAATGTTCAAAATCTCATAGCAGCACTAGTCCCCGCAGTACCAAAGCAAACACTAATCAGAGAACCAAGGGATCTGTGACTGCCTCAGGCCTCTCGCAGATTAGGAAAGTGCTTCAGAAGCTACCTAGGAAATAATCTTTCAGCATGCAAGATTTGAAAGTCAACTTTTAAATACTATCCTTTTTTACCATCCTCCTTGAACTTTCCTCACATGTACTTTTACCTTTGAAAACCGTATATATTTCACAACAAAAAGTTGTATAAGTGGAAGAGTGGAGGATGTAGGTGGTGGAACAGGGTTGTGTAGGTAAAAATGTGAGTTATGACATAGTTGTTGGGTGTGAACGTAAGGTTATAGTGCGTGTGGGTGTATGTGGTACATCGAATTTAGGCACGATTGTGCATGTGGCAGTGGTGGTTTGTGAGTGAGGGAAAGGAAACAAGATGTTAAGGGAGATGAAATGCAGTGGACAGCAGTAAGATGTTGGGACAAGCATGAAGTTGTGTGCAAGTGGCATGTAGGCTCAACTAAGTGTTGTAGCTGGTTATACAGGTGGTGGTGTTGAGTGCACGGGAAGGGCTGGTGTAAGCTAAGGTATGGTGGAGGGCCAGGGTGCTGATTGTTTTGGACATGCGGTGTGAGAGATGTACATAGTGGTGTAGGAAGTGGTGCAGGAAGTGGTGGGGTAGCACAGGAGTGTATTTGCATTTGTAGTATTTCTAAAGCGATATAGACCAGAAGGCATCAAACTGCTGGGAGTGGCAAAAACCAGTTTGAGCGGGAACAGCCCAAAGCAGAAGGACCCTCAGCAAACCAGCTACTAGGAGAGGGAACTAATCTGCGAAAAGCCACATTTTAATTTGCTTACAAAACATAGGGTGCAAACTTAGGCTCCAGAATTTTTCAGGAAGTGAGTTCTAGAGCCTGGCAGCCGCCACTGTGAAAGCACATTCCCCCCACCTGATTTTCTTGCACAGAGGAATCACCGCCATATATCATCCAGCTTATCTCAGAGGCCTCCTTGGTGCATTCCAGTTCAGGGCCGTCCTTGGTATAACTCCACCCTGGAGATTGAAGAGCTTTGTGTGTCAAGCAGCGAGCTTCAAGGGACTCCCGCTTCTTAACTGGGAGCCAATGAAGGATCTCAATCCTTTCCTAATAGGCGATCCATTTAGGTACTCCAAGGACAAAATGTGCAGCAGCATTCTGAATGATTTGGAGCTTTTTAAAGAGTATTGGTTGCCATTTAAACATAGAGCATTACAGTAGTCAAGGTGAGAGGTGATAAGTGCAATGACACTGATACCCTGAGCTCTTTCAGGAGTAAAGGCAGTATTTTCTTCAAGATCCTGGTCATCCAGAAATAGGAGCTCATTGTTTTATTAACCTGAGTGTCAAGACGTTATCAAAATCACTCCAAGGTTTTTTGCTGCTGCCACTGGAGCGGGTAAAGTTCCACATGTTTCTGGCCACCAACGGTTGGCCCAAACTGAGCTATCCACTCCGAATCCCATGCTCTCAGTTTTATCCTCATTCATTTTGAGCCAGTTCTCCCTCATCCACCAGCTAATCTCCCGCATACATGCCCTAAACCTGCCCGCCACCTCTTCCCAGTAATTGGAGCTGGAGACGATGATCTGGGTGTCGTCCGTATAGGATGATATCTGGAAACAAAAGAGCGCACCAGTTTCACCAGAGGGGCAATATACAAATTAAATAGGGATGTGCTTAGGGAAGACCCATGGGGAATCCCACTGGGAGCTGAACGGGTGCTGCTCTGAAGTCTCCACAGCTAACTGTAATCGTTCTATCCCACAGGAGGGAAGCAAACCATATAAGAGCTGCATCCTTCAACCCTGCCTGCAGCAGTCTCGGCACCAACAATGATGGAGATTTGGTGTCAAATGCTGCTGACAGGTCAAGCAAAACCAGGATAGCCACGCATCCCTGGTCATCTTGCCTGTGAATGGAATCAACGAAAGCTGTAAGTGCCGATTTGGTGCTGTTATTCCTTCTGACCCTCTTCTGAGTAGGGTCCAGGTTTTTTTTTAATCTAGGAGATACTTGGCTAATTTCTAGATTAAATGCTTCTCCAAGATCTTGGTAGGAGAAGGCAACAAAAAGATTGGGCACAAGTTTTTCAGATCACTGAAGTCTCCTCCAGGTTTCATAAGGAATACTACTGCCACCTTATAGCCCTGTGGTTACACCCAGGACTCCAAGACCTCTGAGTAGATCTTCTCCACCAACCCAGACTCTAACACTTTTGGGCACGTTTAAATCCTGGGGGTAAGCACATCCTGCTTGAGTGAGCGTCAGACAGTAGCACGCTCCCCTCAGCAGAGTGTTTAAGTGTGGTGTACACTAAGATGGCAGCCGACAGAGAGAACAGGCTCTAACAGGCCCTGGTTGCAACCCCACAGGTATTTAAATAAAATCAGAAACTAAGAAACTAAAACAATATCCTAAATGCCCCTGTTACACACACAAGAAATGAAACACTTTTTGAAAGGATCACTTCCGGTGTTAGCCTGCGAGGCCAATACCTCCACCGAAGTCTCACCTAGAATTGGCTTAGTACACAAATGTGTCCTTTATAGGGGCCTGTGTTCGACCTAATGGTCACAGGTTCAAATCTCGGTGGGTCAATTCAGCCTTTCATCCATCTCAGGTCGATAAAATGAGTTCCATTGAGTTGGGTAACAAGAAGCATCAGTTATTCAGCTCCAAGATACCCTTCTGGGTGAACATATGCTTTACAAAAGCACATGTTATTTTATGTTTGTAGTGGTTAGGAGCAGGATGTAGTTGGTGTGCAAGTGGAAGTAAAGGGTTCAAGATGTAAGTAGTACTCTTGTTCGGTTAAGAGAAATGTTGTGATATGGGCTTTAGGTTTTGGTGTAGGGAGTAGTGTATGTGGTGGTGTTCTATGTAGGCAGTGTAGGATGGTGGTGTGGAGACTTTAAATAAAGTAGTTTTCCCACTATGCAAAACTAAAAACCTAACAACAGTTTTACTGGGGACCGTCTGCCCCAACCCCTCACTGCTGCCTTCCATTTCATTCTCTAGAGGTCTTAAAGAATGAGTCACAAATACTGAATGCTTCTATATAGATGAGGGGTCCATATGATATCAAGTTACCAGGAAGCTGCAAAAACCACAGTGTAAAAAAGCACAACGGGAAGAGAAACCCAATGACGACAAGAAGGTTTACAGTATGACTCAAAATCATCATTGCAAAAAACAGATTTTCTTACTGCTGCTCACACATTACATTTGAAGATGAGAGGCCACTTAGTAGCTTGATTCCAGTTATGTAAATGCATACAATAAAGATTTTTTTTTATTCACACGCCCCTCATAAATAAAGTTAATAGTAAATCACATGATGTATAATAAAATTGACGTTGGTGGTGTCTCCCGTGTCCCTTTAAATCGACAGGTTCGCGGAATGTGGAACTACTAGAGAAAAGTGACGTCCCTCTAATAGAAATATATAAATAAGGTATTCCTTGAAGCCTCAACTCAACCAACTTTGTAGGAGTTTGAGTGAGCAGGAGACCTTGGTGTGCGGCTAGTCTGCATAGGCAATGGACGCAAGACCACATATCAAGATATTTGCCATGCTGCTCTTTAGTCGAGTATATACCATCATATCCTTCTCCCTTGGCAGTGTGATTTGCAGTAGGGCCATCCCAAATGTTCTGTAAATTTGCATGAGTCACACCATTCCACATTATGTAAATTGAACAAATTGGCCAATACCATGAAAGTGTAAAATGTTGCACTTTTATTGCTGCAGAGTACAGGTTTCCGCAGGAAATTAAATGTATCGCAGGAGATATATCCGAGTGTAAAATATGCCACATGACACATTTTCTCCATGAACAAGCTCTCATGCTGATATCTCGGGCAGCTGTTGTGTGTGTGTATGCATTATTGCATAATTTTCACTCAAGCTACCCCAAAAACATTTATGGAAATGTTTGTCATTTTCACTTGATTACGGTATCAGAGGGAGAAATTACAAGATTTCACAACCTTAACCTTCAGTCCTTTAGGCTGGGACTGAATACTAGTTGTGTCTTTTATTTGTCCATGGCCAATATTGATTGAGGTCAACAGAGTAGCTACCACTATGTGAGTGATAGTGTTGTTAGTTGTATTCCAAGGTGACAGTATTTTTGTGTATGATCTGCTGCCAGTAATTAAACTATGGGGAGAGGATATGGTGTTACGGCCAGAACTGCCGACTTTGGAGCTGGGGAACCAGGCTCGAGTCTCAGCATCGGCTCAACGTCCCATGATCCTGGGCAAATCACTTAATCTCTCTGTGCCTACCAAAAATGAATGTGTCCTTGTGTAACATAACTGGTGCTCATGTAAAGCTCTCCAATACCTTCGGGTCGAGTTCGCGCTAAATAAAACTGCGAGAACAAAACACTATTTGGGCATCATGGCTAAGATTGCTCCGCAATATAAATTAAGTATGTTCAACAAGATATATATCACTGTTACGGACTGCAGACACCCCTAATGTCTAGGTCTGAGCATCCAAAGAAGAGATGCCTCTGTGGAATCAAGCGCCATGGGTCACAATGTAAATGTATGGTTTGGTTTGTACTGCTTTGTTTTGGTACCTAAAAATGACTTGACCATCACTTCCCAGGCCTCACACCTATCTGTGAATATTTTTTCCTATCTTTTTTTGGCAAGGTTTTCATCTGGGAAAGCGTGCCTACAAGAGATTATGTGCTGGGTGTCGACAAATATTAGAAATGAGGTTGCTTGTGAATTCACTAGGACAACCGTTCTTAACCTGTTGACGTCTGTGTATTCCCAGTGAATGACTAACGGAAGCCGGAGACCACTGCCTAAGAAATTTCTATGATTTGAACTTCAAGACAATGCACAAAAATACAGAAACAAGTACACATCAAACAAACACAAACATTCTGAAACATTTTATATAATTCAGGTATAAAAGTATGCAAAAGGTAAAAATGATACTTCAATGGGAAGGTTGGAGCTTTTGAAAATGCAATTTTATTTCTAAAAGACGAAGGATATACTAGACTCCAGCAATCGCTATCATTTTACCTGCTAATGCATGTTCTCTTTTTGTCAGAGCATACTAGTACTTTAGTTGAATTGAGCCACCAATCGGCTGTACTAGATTTCGTTTGCTGTGCTTGCACTGTTCCCATGAACCAAGCTAAGGACACCTATTGAAATGTTAGTCTCCAATTTCAAATTACTTCACATTTACATAGTGTTAAACGTTTTCAAAGTTGTTTTTTTGTGTGAAATGCTTCAATAATTTGCGGTTAACATTTGAGTAGGCGCATGGACCCCAGGTTAAGAACATCTGTTCAAGTGGAATTCAATGTAAAAATGTGAAACTTAATGCTATTTGTATAGTTTTTTGCTTCAGGAAATCAGTGTAAAAATCATGATTTTTTTTCCAGAATGTATCACATTTTTAACATTATAAAAAATGTTGATGCTGATGTTATGCTATGCAGTAAACAGGTAGTATGCATGCATCTACTCATTAATGACACTGTAGATAAAAAAGCTGATCAGAACGTAAATTTACAGTTTAAATAATGCATATATTTTCCATCAGTGGACTAAATCAAACTACAGTACTACAATTATACCTTTGGCTCTGCTGGGCCCAAATAGATGGACAATTATTTTAATGTGTGAATGAAAATCGTTGTGTGTGGAAAGGGAATTTAAAAAGTTACTCAAACTAGGTGAAAAACGAAAATCTGAACCATTGCCACAATTTGAGGGTACGAAAAGATTCTTTTCACATCACTAGTAACATCCTTTCACTGGGAATGATTCACACATCTTTAATTTTCTAGCTGCCTTTCAGAAGATATTCGTGTCCAAACTAATAATGGAGATGATAGATGCACGTCTAATTTTCTATTCATTAAAGTTTATCTTTCACATTTTGAAAGAGAAGATTTGGTCTTTTGAGAATTCTAACCTAAGTGTGCTTGAAACATCTTTTTCCCAAAGTAACCGAGGAAGCTATAAGCACTAAGAGCCTACCTGTAAAATGTGCTGGGTGTTATCACAGTAGTCTTAGTTGGCAAAAAGAGATTGCTTTTTCCATTTTCCAGAACTCACCCATATATCCAATGAGAAGTCAACTAGCACAAGTGTTATTAGCGAATACGACCTGTGCTTCTTTGCAAGTCATGTGTCACATTTGAGTGGAGCTATCCACAATACTTGCTCTGGGGCTACCCACTGTTTGGGTATTTTATGGTTGCTCTTAACAGTACTGCAGTCTAATAATATTATATGTTTTAAATCTTTAATATCAAAATTTGAAATGTGGCCAAAGCATTGCTAAATATCCAGAGGTTTTGGGAGCAGTGATAGCCTTGCAGTCATCTGAGCTACTGAGAAGTGCTCTGAGAAATGCATGAGTAACCCTCTGAATCATGGGGGCTGTGCATGTGCTCCCTGCATACCTCAAATAATTAAAATGTTTATAAGGCATTGTAGCTGGTACAGCTTAATCACCAACAGATTGTGTCTAACGTGTACCAATTTTTGTTCTGCTGAGGTATGACATTTCCTCTAAATGCATGTGCGGAACATATGTGCGTTAGTGGTGAACTAACAATGTGGCGTATCCTTTGAAGAACAAAACAATGTAGAAACCAGAGAGATGCATCCAGCATTTTTCAGCCAGAAAGGGAGCTCTTTTTCTGAGTTTAGGGTGAGGGCACCCAGAAATCCAGCAATCACAATACCAGTCTGCAGACTGGCAGCATAGGTAAGTTCTGATTTCCTATTCACAATAGGATTAGCCTAAATTGGTTTAGCATATCATCCAAAATTATCATCTTCAATTTGCAGTTTCAAATTTAAAAAATGGACCTTGATCACGCCTGTGCGTTCACACCAATAGGCAGAATCACTTATCAATCAGTTAGACGATCTTCCCAACAACCTTCAATGGATGGAGAAAGATGGATAAACCCAAATGTGCACCATTAGTAGAGAAAGAACTACTGTCTCGACCCAAACAACTAGTAATATTCAAAGGTGCTTGCCCAAAAATTGGAGAAATTCAATAAATTGCAGAACTAAAAGAGGAGCATAACATAACTTTGCTACACTGCATAAAGACTAGTACACTTTAGTTATGTGTTGCTCTGTGTTACTAGAAATGTATGTAAATTCCAGTTATGGTTAGCCCTTTCAGAGATTTCTCTATATCAACATGGTAAGCCAATGGTGGCACACAACACCTAGAACAGAAATGCTAGAATCCACCTGACACTGTTCATCGGGGAAACTGTGGCTATCAATTCTGTATTTTCAAAGAGCCTATCCCACTGAGTTCAGGCATTTTATATGAACACTTGATGAATAACTCATAACAGGCACGTTGACTTGGTAAATCCAAGAATGGCTCAGAATTATACTTTAATGTGCAATTCCCACAGTTAGAATCCCAATAAGGCTTGCTTAGCCGTTCATCCTTTAGAGGTGGGTACATTGAAAACCATTACATTTGGTAATAATGACACTTGTTAAGTGTAGCACTTTAAAATGGCAGATGTGTGGTGTTAAGTGCTACATAAAAAAACAAGCCTATTGTTTTCAGAGAAAAAATACCGTTTCACAAGAACACTCAAATATTCTGCAGGGTTATTTGGATTGGAATAATACATTTGAGGCCTTTTCTGAGCCACTCCAAGAAAATGACTCATTGTTAAAACGGCTTACTCTCTGTAATAAGTCAACAGCTGCCCTTAGAAATCTTGGAAGCAGCTATGATTACGAATACATGGGTGCAAGTAAGTGCATTCGTGCAGTTTTACTAGATGCCAAGTATTGACCACCCTGTTCTTCTGGTATCTGTTCAGTAGATGCTCTGATTGGACCAGAGACCTGTCAGTTACTATAGCGTGACTGCAGATTGGCCAAAAGCATAATTTGCTACACAGAAGCATTCAGACTTGATAAGGAATAGACGGAAGTTCGAGTGAACATAACAACCCAAAAATAATTGCAGCAAATTGCAACTACCGAGCCCTGCACAAAAGTTAAAAAAGAAATAGAGAGGCAATGGGTGAGGGGTAGAGGAGCAACAAAGCTGAGGCAGGGTGCAGGACAAGTAAAGGCTGCCGAGTGGCAAGGGGCAGTAAAGAATGAATAGAATTACATTTAAAAAAAATTACAAATGTACAGAGGTAAGGGAAGCAATGGATGAACTTGTGTGGGGGTGGATTTGGCGGGAACCTCAGAGATTTGTAGGTGGCTGGAGAAGTGAGGGGTAAAGTAGCACAGCGGGAAGATAGTATGAAAACATGCACTTCCCTGGCGTGCAAAAGGAAAACGTATAAAGTAGTTGCCTGAAAGTGAGCAGTGGACGTGCACAACTCATACAAACAGAAAACGTGCTCTAGGGAGAGGAAAAACACAAGAAGGAGGAAAGCTATTTAATAAGAAGCAAGAAAATGAGAGTGACAAGAAAGCCAACCAGTACCGAAGCAAGACATCCTACGAGTATCTGATTGCCCTCAGCTATTTGTTTGAGTTAGGCGCCTTGACGCCCATTGGGCATAGTTGCGCGTTACAAATTCCACTTCATTCATACATTCATTCAGTTAAAATGCACCGATTGAGAATCTGCTGTTCTTTAACCCCTCCTGTGCTCATGAAGAGTTCAGCTCGTCATGAGCCACGGCGCTCCGGTGCTCATGACGAGCTGAACTCGTCATGACTGCGCCCGTTAAATGGAACGCTCGCATGCTGGGCTGATTCCCCTGCTGTGCTGAGTGTTCCATTGGAACGGGCGTGGTCATGACGAGCTGAGCACTGGAGCGTCGTGGCTCATGACGAGTTGAGCTCCTCATGAGCACCGGGGCGCTGTGCGCACCCCCCGCCCCTCAGCACAGCGGGGGAATCCTGGCACCAGCGAAGGGGTTAATCTGTATATAAGGACTTCTCCTAGCTTTTAACATTTAACCGCATCGCTGCGGCGGCTTTTCCCGCTGTGCGCTGCATTTTTAAAAATCCAGCGTAACGTGACAAAGCCAGCTCGTCATCCGCGCAGCGCAGGTAACGCCCATGACGAGCTGGCTTTGTCATTAGCATCGAAGGGGTTAAAAACGCAGCAGAACCGCATACAACTCAGGGCAAATAACTTGCCTTTTATTTTCTGATGGTGCTTGACTGCAAGCTCCCCTCTCCTTTCAATTACAGTAACCAGCTGGGTAGACAAAGAAATCCGAACAGCTATTGAGTTGAAGGACTGTGCTCGCAAAGACATGACAGAAATTCAGATTCTGCAATGGAATAGATACTGAACAAGAACCAAGTAAAACAAAACACTGCCATAGAAGAACTTTTATTTTACTAAATTCTATAAAGACCAACTGACAATTTAAATGTAGAATATGTGTTTCTTGTTTGTTTCAGAAATTGCTAATAAGGAGTTGATTTAGAGTTTGTATATTGTATTCATTTGCACCCTCAAGTCTTAAACGTTTTTTCAGTTCCTTGTCCCTTCCTCTTTGAGTGAGGCCAGGTTGCTTATGTGTCCCTCACTCAGTCTGTTGTAATGGGTTAACACTTCTGCAGAGTTCATTGCTCATGTCACTTTTTAATTCTGCGTGCATTCCTATATGCCATGTATTTGG
This sequence comes from Lissotriton vulgaris, assembly GCF_964263255.1. Lineage (NCBI taxonomy): Eukaryota > Metazoa > Chordata > Amphibia > Caudata > Salamandridae > Lissotriton > Lissotriton vulgaris. Next base: position 647,356,860 of record NC_141694.1, on the reverse strand, counting down.
CAATTAGCTCTCCTCTTTCAACTCGCTCAAACACTTGGATAAAATCTGATGGCCAGTCCCAAGAGTGTTTGTGTAAAGGGTTGGATCCCTCTTTTACTAATCTCAAGTCCACCGTCACGACTAGAGCTGAATATGGCAAAAAGAAAGTTTGAGAGAACCAAACCATGAACGACTGATGAGCAGATCAAAGTTAATCCTCCCTCCCACGTGTCCCGCCTCTTCCTACCATCAAGTGCGTCATGAGGTCTGCGGTCCTGTACTACAGGGTAGGCCTCTGAGGGTGGCTATAGTACAATAGTAGCCTGCATAGGGAGGGCATTTACATGACATAAGTCAAATACTATGATTTAAGGCTCTTGCTTGCGAATCCATAGTACAGAAGTACTTGGCCTACCCTTTTCCCATCAGCTTGTCAGTTGTTCATTAGTTGCCCTCAAGGAAGAGACTATTTCGCCTTATGATAGATGTTCTAATTAGGCCGATAAAGCATTTTATTCTGCTCTGCTCAACTGCGTATGTTAACTGGCTTTTACTTTGATGTGATTTAGTCAAATACAACAAATGAACACACTCAGCCAAAAGTAACTCTTTTTCAGATTATCCAGGCCATCCAAATTTAGTGCTTGAAAATGGCTGGTTGCACAAATTTCTTTACTTTACCACGAGGAATGGTACTTAAGGATTACCTAATCCTTAAGGTAAAAATTGTATAAACAGAACACATACAAGTGGCAGTGGAAAAGCATGGCGCAAGTGTATTTGCATCTGACAGGGAAGGTGTATACAGGCAGCTTTTTTTAAACAAAAAACGTGGTCTCTAGAATTTGCTAAGATTTCATTAAAACTAATTGTAAACATTTCAATCTAAAAGTTCAATAGCAACCTACAACCTACAACTGGATGGGACTTAAGGTGTACACTCTAAAATATAAGTAAGATAGTATAAATGTTAAGAGAGTGAACAGAGCTGTGAGTAGACGGCAGGTAATCTCGTGTGCCTTTGCACTTAAAAATGTAAGAGCATCTGAGGTCACACAAGTAGTGTCTGAACTCATCACACACAAGAATGAATACCTAAGTGCAGATGACCCAGAATCAGGCAACCTTTGCATCTTAAACGCCTGTAGTATCATGTACTGTCCCGCTATGACACATGTAGCCTCTTCCTGGGTATTTCAGAATAGACTATATGAAGCAGGGAACAAGGCTGGCAAACTATTAGCATGGCATTCCGGGGGAAGACGAATGAAGATAGTAGATGGGTAGGGGAAAGAAACACTATTGACAGCAGCCTGGCACAGGGTAATGTTGACACTATGCAAGCATTTGCGGAACACTTTTACTCCATGTACACTACTATGCTGGGGTCAGGGGACCCTGACGTGGGAAAGTTTGTGTCTGACCTGCCAGTCACTGCATTTGCTGCCCGGCGGATGCATGTAGGAGCGAAGGGGCCTGGGGTTGCTGGCCATTCCCGCAATGCTGCCCCGCATGGCCGCATGTAAGCGTGTGCCTTGCTATGCCACTGACAGTAATTTGCTGGAAGTAGACCACTCTTGTGAAGAGGTGATAGACGATGCAATCAAGGAAGGCACCCAGGCCTAATGGCTTACCATCAGAGATTGTCAAGAGACTTTCCATCAAACTGACTCCATAACCCCTTGGCACTGTTTGATAACCGCAAAGGAGGAGGAATAACTTTCTTCTGATTTGGCCAGGGTGGTAGTCACAGACAAAAACGGGAAATGTGAGAATAAGTGCTCAACAGACAGACCCATCTCTCTCCTCAAGGTGGAGAGTAAGATATTTGCAAAATGTTGGTGGACACCTGCCTGCGTAGGGTCATAGAAACCCTCATACATCCTGAAAAACCATGGTTCATACCAGAAAAAGCAAGACAATGAATCTGAGGGGGTTTTACAGATGTTATGGCAAACACAGAGGGGGTTGTTAAACTGGCATTGATCCTGCATCCTGATGTGACTAGAGCCTTCATCCCTGTCGAATGGACACACATATTTGCATTCTTGGTTAAAATAGGCTGGGTCCAAGCACTTTTCATTGCCTAAAGCACTGTAAATGCAGCCAATGACTAGGGTCAAGGTAAATAGCATACTGGTAGAACCGTTTGTGGCAGGGACGTCTCTTCTACCCAATGATATTTGCTCTGGCACTATAGCCCTTGATGTGTTGGGTCAGGAGGGATGCTTTCATGCATGGCTTGAGATCAGAGGACACATTGGACAGATGAATATTGCTTTATGCTGATGACATCCTTCTCTATATTGTTGAGCCTGATAATATCTTAAATAGACTGCTGAAGATTCCTAGGATTTCTGGACAATATTGTAGAATCAGAATTAACTGGGGTAAATCTGTCTGACTGATGTCTGAAGCTGAACTACGGTTGCTAACTCGCCATAGATCAAAAGGGTTTCAAATATCTAGGCATATAAATCACTTCCGATAAATAAGTATTTTTGACCACAACCTCTACATGGCATTAGATACGCTTTGAGAAGATGTGCACCACTGGAAGAAATTTCTCTTCTTGGCAAATCAGCCCTGGACCCCAGAGGTATGTTTCATAAAGTGAGAAGTTGATTTGCACCTGCTGCTCTTGGATGGTGGCACTATGCAGATTTCTGCCTGGATGTTAAGTAGATGGCTGTAGGATGGAGGTATAGCATTGCCTGACATTGGTAAAAATTACTTGCTGGCCCAATTAGTGATGGCAAATTAATAGGTATTCCACCCCAGTGAGGAACCCTCCTGAGAATAGACAGGCATGATATGAATCTCCAGTCATATAGTAAGAAATGATTTAAAGTTCTTGAACACGCATTGGCAGTGGTTAAGGCAGGGAAAATCATGAATGGGCATCTGACCAGATCAAACACCCTGACAAAAGGTTCCCCCACTGTGGAAAAGACACCTTATTTAATAAATTGGACTATTGTAAGGATTTTGAACATGGGATGTTATAGGACTCAGCAGGATGGGTGATTTCTGGGATCTGGATTGGCATTGTTTTGTTTTAGCAGACACCAAAGTGTTTAGATATCTGCAACTTGGGATTGCCCTGGAAGTCCATAGTCTGGACAACACCATACTAAGGGATAGCTTCCATGTAGAAGACAGAATACTGGTAGAGCTGTTGTACAAAAAAGCAAAAGTGTACATATGTAAATAGATAACCAACAACTCACCAATTACACTAAGGAAGCTCAGGAAAAAATGGGCCAGTGAACTGGGTGAACTTGAGGACTTGGACTTGGAAAAGGCTGATCAGTGCCCAAGGAAGATGGCATTTAAGTAAAGTTTTAGACTTGTCCAAATTAAACTCAAATTTAACTGACCTCTGCCCCGGAGGATTCAGTCAGTTTGGAATCTACCTTCACACTCTGTGGTAGTGTACCTGCTTACAACCCTTCTGAGAGGGGGTCAGATTTATGGAAACCTCTACGAGCAACAATGCCAATCTTTCTCCAGCTGGAAGTTGGGGGCAAAGATGTTCCTTCCAACTATGTGATGCTCCTAAGTAACTTGAGCTTGATGATAGTGAAACAAAATGCCGCTCACCACCGTGGGAGCTGCTAGTTCTCCCAAAGTAGATGACTGTAAACTCAATATGGACTGGTGTATCAGCAGAAACATATGAAGGTACCCGAAGAAGTATGACAAGATTTGGAGACAATGAGGTGAATATCTCAGTCTACCTGACACCTGATTGTATCAGAAGGTGGTAGTGATGTCCTGGTCCGGATTCCGACTACTCTAAGCCTGCCCCATTGGTCTGAATACCATGCTGCTATGGAACTGTGAAATGCCCTTCTCAGTGTGTACATGTGAATTTAAATTCGCAATATGTGCACACTGTCATCCATATATCATGGGCAATGCCTACCTGTGATGTTTCATTTCTTACTGAAAACTGTGTTTGCAAAAAATAAAAGATAGTGGAAATATGCTCTAATTATAAACTTGATACTAAATATCGCCCTGAAGCTAACTTGACCCCCTTTAAAAAAAAAAACAGAAATGGCTTTACTGTGTTGACTGCAAAAGCCAATGAAGTTTTTTATATAAAATAAGCCAATTGTGAATTGCATAACATAGTTAAATGGTTCTTCAAAAAACAAATGTATTTTTCGCTAATACAGTCTTGCCCAGCAATGCATTACATTGTTTTACGGCAAAACCTATACTAAGTAAGCTGGAGTTGCTAAGCCGTCATGTCAAGTCAAGTCAAGTCAGAATATTTATATAGCGCGCTACATACCCAGAGGGTCTCAAGGCGCTTGAGGAAGAGTGGGGAATTACTTGTCAAATATCCAAGTTTTAAGTTATTTTCTGAATGCTAGGTGATTCTGAGTGAGACCAAGGTGAGTGGGAAGTGAGTTCCAGGTCTTAGCTGCCAGGTAGGAGAAGGATCTGCCTCCCATGGTGGTTTTGTTGATGCGAGGTACGGTAGCAAGGGCTTGGTTGGAGGATCGTAGCTGGCGGGGGGGGGGGGGGGGAGGGGGGTAGAAGGAAAGTCGTGTGTTGAGGCATTCGGGTCCAAGTTCGTAGAGTGCCTTGTGTGCGTGGGTTAAGAGGCGGAAAGTAATCCTCTTATTGACGGGGAGCCAGTGGAGGTTTTTCAGGTGACTGGAGATGTGGTCTTTACGCGGGATGTCTAGTATGAGTCTTGCTGATGCGTTCTGGATGCGTTGGAGTTTTTTCTGGAGTTTTGCATGGTACCGGCGTATAGGGGGTTTCCGTAGTCCAGGCGGCTTGTAACCAGTGCATGGGTGACCGTTTTTCTGGTTTCGGTGGGGATCCAGCGAAATGTTTTTTTGAGCATGCGAAGAATGTTGAAGCAGGATGAGGAGACGGCGCTGACCTGTCTGTTCATAGAGAGTGAGGAGTCCAGGATGACGCCCAGGTTCCGTGCGTGGTCCGTCGGGATGGGTGCTTTTCCAAGGGCCTCTGGCCACCAAGAGTCATCCCAGGCAGAGGGGGAGGTACCTAAGATAAGGACTTCCGTTTTGTCTGAGTTCAGTTTCAGACGGCTGTGCTTCATCCACTCGGCAACTTCTTTCATTCCTTCATGTAGGTTGGTTTTGGCGGTGTTAGGGTCTTTGGTGAGTGAGAGGATCAGTTGAGTGTCGTCAGCGTAGGAGATGATGTTGAGGGTGGGTTTAGACTCAGGAGAAGAAAAAACACTACATATTAATTAAAATCTGCCTTCCAGCAGCCTGGGTCAAATCAAGCAGAGCCGGCCTTAAATGGACCCTAATAAACCTCACGGCTGCCCTACCTGCCCAGAGGATCACGCAGATTTCTCCCATTTAGAGTGGAGCTGCGCACCAATATTAGCATTTGGGGGAAGTTTTTCACCTTCTCGCTTTGATGACTGACTGAGTTAACCCCTTCTCCATTAATGGCTTTGTTAGGCTATATTAAGCCTTTGAATGCCGGTGTTCGTCGATTCACTGCCATCACCTTGCTCCTCGCCAAAAGGCACATTTCTAAACACTGGGACGTCTCCACAGTCCCAACAGTTAAGGCCTGGATGAGAGATTTAATGTATTGTGACACCACTAGCGACGCTTATGCTGCATTGCAACCACTTACCTCCAGGCCCAAAAATATCTGGCAGCCACTCGCTCTTATTTATTACTTCATCCAGAGGAGAAAGAATGAACGTGTGTTGGTTAGATCTGGTATACTATGTTGGCTCGTATATACATGTTAATGGAAATTGTATACATTTTATCTCAAACTTTGAAATGCAAGCCTTATCATGTATGATGTGATAATCTTGCTTTGATACGCACTCTTCCATTGAGCCATGACATTTGGTCTGCCCTTACCTCTTGATTAAAGCCAAATTACCCCTATTCTGACCATGATGTGTTTAGTACTAAGAGTGGCGCTAATATTGAGGCTCTAATGTGTCATTTTGGATATCCCTGTGCGGTTCTTCTTTGATCTCCCTCCCTCTCTCTTTGTAATCCTCACCTGATATTTCTTGAAAAAATGCTATAAATAAAAAAACTTTTTTAAGCAGAACCGGCCTTTAGCATGTGTGAGCTAGGTCCACGACCAGGGCGCCAGACTCCAGAGGAGCGCTACAGCTCCCTAGCAGCAGCCTTCCTACGATTAGGTCCAAAGAAAAGTGTAGGAGGGGCACCAAATTTGGTTTCACACAAGACACCCTAAGCAAAGGCCAGTTCTGAACTCAAGCATGTCTCATAATTCAAATATAAACCAAAGAATGTATGGAAAGGAAGAGACTAGTCTAGTTAGTTGGTGCAAATAATTTGCCCTTATGGGAAATAAACACTTGAAACTAAGCATGTACAGGAGTGGTAGATTACAAAAAAAATGCTAACCTGGATATAATTAGAGACAACGAAGAGGTCTTCAGGACAAAATCCATCAAAAATTAAATTGACACAGTCAGTCTAAACAATTAATGACAAAAAAGGACACAAATAACTATCAAATATAATACAGTTCCCTAAACCTAAGGCAATACAGACACACATCAAGTAATATTTCGCTGAGGTTTGCTTACAGAGCACGCGGCCTGCACGCCAAGATCAGCAGCACACACTGCAAGTAGAGCGATGACTGAGAGGCACGCGTAGCTGAAAATCAATTTATTTCTGCAGCACTTGAGATCTTTTATTGTGTTCTCTGAAATGTAAATGATTACTCTCTGAAATTAAATGGAAGCGAGGCAGAGACATTGAGACGGCTACTTAGCGAGTGTTCTATACCCTTACGTCATGCAGCCTGCTGGGAGGACATTATCAGCAAGCCCAACTGAAGTGATATCACCCATGCTCAATTAGTCTAGATTACATCTCCAAATGCAAAACAATCAAGTGAAAGAAGTCATCAAGGGGTTATAAATATTAAGAGGACCTCTGATCGCATCCTCTTCCGCTGGCCCCAGCCCAGCAGCCTGGCAACTGGAAGCAAGAGTGCGATCCCGCCCATTTGACTTCATGGGGCTGCAAATTGCTTTGCAACCATACCCAGTTTTGTACGACTGAAACTACTTATTGATCGAGCTGTTCGCTGATAAGAAAGCTGGAGTGAAAACCATGAATTAAGCGATAATTATTTTTATTGCACCGGCGCCACTCAAGCTGCCAACTCCATCTGTGTGGTGCCAGCATTTCCATTACAAGCCTATTACGTTTCAAGTCTTTGAAATCCATCAGTGGAGCGGGCGCCCAAAGACTACCAGTAATTATATGCATGGAAATAGTCAGACAATAATGAGTTAATGCTGTTGCATCAAGCACTACTTTCAGCTGACCTTCAGAAGAAAAACCTTAGGTCATAGTTTCTTATTCCTCAATGTGCTTTCTTATGTAAGCAGAAATTGATTTGATATGATTTAGGACTCTGTACAAAGTATTCACTTCTTTCAACCATAGTCCAGCTTTCTCGGTTGATCTATATTATTTCTTATAAATGTTTGATTGTCCAATTCAGTCCCATCCTTATGTAATATGTCTTCTCAACTTTGGTTCTTCAGTAAATACTGAATAAATCAATGTAGACGGAGACCAGAGAACACAAACAAACAAACATGGAAATTCTAATCTCTGTCCTTTACTGCAAGACTTTCAACATGTAGCGCTTATTCACAGTTTGTTGAATGTTGTATGAAATGTCCCATTGAAGTCCTAAGAAAGAGGCATGAAGGCCGACATGAAACGGTTATGATTTTTATGATAGAATAAACCTCACATTGGTATTTTCATCATTCTGATACAACACTGATCCATATCTATCGGGTAATTGTTGTGGTGGGCCAGTGTATACCTAAGAATGCGAGTGAGCCTATGATTGTTGAATGCTGAACACTGGGTGAAGTATAAGGATTTCCAGAAGAACAATTGTAAACTATGCCTTTATTACTTACTACAGTTACTGCTCCAATAAAGGTTTTAAAGAAGGAGTAGTTTACTCAAGGCTTGGAGAATGCGAGAGTAAAGGGATTTTTTAAAGCTGTAAAAACGGCATTCTTATTCCAGATCGAGTATTATTTAAGAAGCATATTCATTGCTGTTATTAACATTTTCTCTATAACTTGCAACCTAATCAAGTAATAAGGGGTCTTTTTCACACTAAAGCCTTACTTCAATTTTGACACAACAATATTAGAGCACATTTTTGGCACACCATTTCAGTTCTAACGGACCCAGACGCGTATGTAGGGCAGTGCAGATGGAACTGGGCACAACGGTTTTTATCACTTCCTATTTTTTATGTTAAAGTGAAAGCTTTTTTTCCCATTATTATTATTATTATTATTTTTTTTTATAACCAATTTTATTGATTTTTAAAACAGTAAAAAATACAGCACTGTGGTTTCATTTCAAGCTTCCCCTTATTAAAAAGATCAAACATATTGGCAAAGCCAATAGGTCTTGGCATCACATTCACATAAGTCACGCGGAAATTGTATTTTAGCAGCAGCCCAGCAGCAGGAGAGAAGGTACTGTTGGGTATCGTGAATCTTATCAGGGGCTAGGCGGTAGGAGAAATAAAGCTGACCGGAGTAACAAATGTGGTTGCTTAGGATCCCAAAGGGCTCTTCCTCTAATGGGAACAACACTACCACTAAAGGAAATGGACAATGGCATCCCCAGCCACCACATCCTGTCACTGCAGCGAGGCGCACAGCATGGAGTGGAGCACATGACATTATCAAAATCACTGGAGGTGTGTGGGGGTTCTGGTGTAGGTGAGGAAACAGGGGTGGAGCAGCATGAGGAAAGAGGGTGCAGTTATTTGATCAAGTGCTATAACAACTATTTTATGCCCCATTGCCAAATCCTTATTAGAAACTCAATGGGACAATGTACATGAATGCGAAATGCTGTTAGCTTGACAGACATCCTTTCCAAGCAACGACAATCCTTGAAAAATACAAGAAAGGTAATGGCTGAAGTGGGCTGACCCAAATCCTGCTTTCTCTACATATCTTTTTGTTATTCTTTTAATCATTTATGATATGATCTCTCGTAGTAAACACCTAAAGCTGAAGAAATGTATCATTCTATTTTTGAGGATGACTCTGCTCGTGGTTCTCTTGCCTTTAGGTGCTCCAAGCAAGCGGCATCCATTGGAGAATCTGAGGTGTGTTCGAAAAGCCTCTGACTGATCTCTGGAACCAGCAATGACAAGCGCAGTTGATGAGTGACCGGAGTGCTTTAAATCACCAAAAAAGATCCTCCCACAATCAATACCAGACATCTAATCCTCCAGTGAAGGTTCAGACTTTAAGACTCAGTTCTAATCTCACCAAGAACATGCTTAACTATTTATTTTTCTATCTCCCATCAAAGTATGATATACATTATAAAGAACGGATTCCTTAGGGTGGAAGCTCATGGTGAAAGACTATCAAGAGTAGTTTATTGTTTCATGATGTGACTTCTACTTAGCAATGGACCCTTCAAAGAAAGTGAAAGAAGACTTGGGTTCGGAGGTCTTCCGCACAAGTATGGACTAAGGTTACCCCACAGGGGGGCATTATCTAATTCGCTTTCTCATTTAGCCATCTATATTATTTTCATGTGAAACTATAGTTCTTTACATTTCATGTACATTTGGATAGCTCTTTATGCCCATTTGCGCAGTCCCGTAAAGCTTTCGGAATTCGGGTGTTTTATAACCTTTCTGGGATATTTGTTGAGTGCAGTCAAAGTGGTCTGGTGATGCTCCACTCCGTTTGTTTCGTATTGTTTCGACGATGGTCACATTGGAGATTGGCTGTAGGGTAGTACTGTTTAGTGATATATTTATGTTAATGTCTTCTGCGATGGTGGCATAAAGACTTGCAAGCAGATGTGGACATGAACAAAAAGAAGGCCAAGGCTCTGCCGGCTTTCGGGCTGGTGTCAAATGTCTACAACTGGTTTAGTGTGACGTACAAAACTAATAGAGCTGTGCTGCTGATGCAGCAAAGGTTTTGCCAACTATATTGCTTGAAGCTGTGTTTCAAATGTGACGTGGATGTTTTGTAAGGTAATACAATATAAACAAGAAGACTTACTAGAGGGTGTTCGGTGACACTCCCTCACTAAGATATGCCTCACTTCTCCCACCTTGCTCACCCTCGCTGCCCTTGTGGTGTTCCTGGTCTGTTAAAGCTTAACAATGCCTATAAAAAATGTTTTTAAAACAGCAATGGCATCTTACTATTCACAGACAATCCTTTCAGCGCTAAACATATCAAAGACATTTTTCTCAGTAATAAACTATTCCAAAGCAACAACAACACAACAAACTGAATCTGTCAGTTCTTTGTTGCACCATATTAATAGATTATTTTCTGGCTAAAATTCAAACTATCAAAGAATCCCTTATCTGAGATTCCACCTCAACAGGCTTCTGGGTATACCCAGTTCACTCCATTAAAGGAGCAAGATAACAAAGATTTGATAAAGATCTGTAAAGCTTATGGCTCAACCCTTGACCTCCTTTCCAGCACAATTCCATAAAAAACTATCATTAGCTTTACAATCTCATGTTCAGGCCATTATTAATTCTTTTGTAATCGCTGGTATTGTGTCAAGAGATCTGAAGAAATCTCAGGTAGTACAATTAAAAAACAAAAATCTACTCTGGAGTCGGATTGTCTTGACAATTACAGACCAGCGTCACAACTCCTCTACCTATCCAAATTACTTGAGGGGGCAGTGTTTAATCACTGTTCCCAGTTTGGCCAATTTCAAAAAATACTTCACGCTGTGCAAGTTGGCTTTCGTGCTGGCTGCAGCAGAGAAGGCATGCTGATACAGATGATCTACACCAGAGTTTCTTAACCTTTTGACTTCTGGGGACCCCTACTTAATCAGTACTGGAAACCCAGGAACCTCCACTGAATCATTATTAGGATTCAGGGATAACCACTGAGCCGTTCCTGGATGCCAGGGAACCCAGCCCAAGCATTTTCAATGATTTGAAAAGCAAAACAATACACAAACAACAAAGAAACAATCAAAATAGAAATTTTAATAGGGGGGTTGCAGCGTTTCTAAATTCAACTGACGCCACTCATTGTCCATACTATATACTGTTTGATGCAAAGAAATATAAATCTGCCCTTAACATGGCCAAATCCACTTTCTATGCAGAAAAAATTGAGGTATCCGCCAACGCCCCAAGAGAGATGTTTAAGATAGCTAAATCTCTGTTACAAGCCCCTGACCCACCATTATCACCAGCATCCGCTGAAGAAGCTGGCGCTCACTGTGATAACTTGGCAAATTTTTTTGCCGCTAAAATCCAAAAGATCCTCCTCTCCCTCCCTCCCCTATCCATGGAAGAACCAATCCCTTTTCCGGTAGACGATACTGACCCTGTTCCGCCTTGCCTTACCTCCTTCTCCCCCCTTAGTGAAGAGCTTCTACCCCTGCTTTTCAATTCCATAAAAAGCGGCTCTCCGTTAGACCCTGCCCCTATGAACATCTTAAACCTGGCCCTGCCTCACATTAGTACGCACATCACTAATCTAGTTAACACCTCACTTGAATCCGGTATGGTACCCCAAGATTGGAAACTGGCCATGGTCATGGCTCTGTTAAAAAAGCCACACCTCGATCCTCAAGACTTCTCCAACTACCGTCCCATCTCCCTTCTCCCTGGCATCAGTAAGCTTACTGAAAAATGGGTGAACAAACAGCTAGCATCCTTTTTGGAGACCCATAATTTGCTTCATCCAACTCAAACTGGGTTCCGGAGAGGACAGGGAACGGAGACGGCATTGTTGAGGGTGGTCGAGGATTCCAGGAGGATTCTGGACGCAGGTGGCAGCGCGGCCATTATCCTCCTGGACCTCAGTGCCGCCTTTGACACAGTGAATCACCGTGTCCTTCTGTCTCGTCTCGGAAGGATTGGGGTCACGGGCAAGGCCCTTATGTGGCTGGAGTCCTTTCTTGGCGACAGATTCTTCAAGGTCTTTTCGGAAAATAGCTGCTCCCCGCCAATACCATTACAGTGTGGGGTGCCACAGGGCTCCTCCCTTAGCCCCACACTGTTTAATGTCTATATGGCGCCCCTGGCGGAAGTAGTAGCTCCTTTTGGAATCCAACTAGTAAGCTACGCTGATGACACCCAGCTAGTTGTTTCTCTTAATCAGGTGGAGTCCCTCCCTTCCAATCTTTGCAGATGCCTGGAGGCGGTTGCGAAATGGATGGACTTGTCCCACCTGAAATTGAATGGAGGAAAAACTGAGCTGATGCTACTAGGGAAAAAGGCCATATTCAATAATTCGACACACTGGCCCTCCTGCATGGGCTCTGGGCCCACTCCAAAGACCGAGATCAAAAGTCTTGGTTTCTGGTTGGATGCAGAGCTGTCATTTAAGATACAGGCAAGAAAGACAGTGGCCACCTGTTTCGGATTGCTGAAGACAATTTGAAAAATCCTCCCTCAGCTACCCGAAACAGCTAAGAAAACCATAGTCCAGTCCCTTATCCTATCTAGGCTGGACTATGGAAATGCGCTTTATCTTGGAGCCCCTGTCTCGGTTACCCGGCAACTTCAGGTTGCCCAGAACTCTGCAGCAAGGCTACTTACGGGTATCAGCCATCGCACATCAGCCAGACCCGCGCTTCGCGCCTTGCACTGGCTCCCCATAAAGGAGCGGGTTCATTTCAAAACCCTTTGCACGGTTCATAAAACACTTTACGGGAGAGGCCCCCCCATTTTAGATAACATGATTAGGCCATACAAACCACCTAGGAATCTTCGTTCGAATCAACAAAACCTTCTGGTAACTCCCAGGATTAACAGGGCCCGCACAGGGGGTCGTCTTTTTTCACATAATGCGGCCAGGTTATGGAATGCTCTCCCTCCATCTCTCCGACAAGAACCTAACCTACTCGCCTTTCGAAAAAAGCTAAAAACTTTCCTGTTCCCTAAAATCTAAATAACACAGGCCTCTGCATCTTTGTAATCCATCTCCCCCTGGTTAGTCCTAAACGCTGGGATGCTTCCGAGGAGCCATGCGCTATAGAAGAGCCTTTTAATAATAATAATAATAATAATTTGCACTGCTCCCACAAATCAATCTGAGAATACTACCAACTTTTAGCCTCCAATTTCAAATTTCTTCACATTTACAGAATATTTTTAAATATTCAATTGTACATTTAGCTTCTTAATATATACACACTTTATTAATCTGTTAATATTGTTTGATTTTCTAAGCAGTTGCTGTCCCCCTGAGTAGGTTTTGCGGACCCCCAGGGGTTCCCGAACCACAAATTAAGAATGTGCGTAACAGAATATGCTTGCAGCTTTAGTTCTACTAGACCTATTCTAGGCTTTTGATACAGCGGTCAATCATGTTTTGTTGAAGCAAATAATGGGCTTTGGTATCACTGGAACAGTATTGTCATGGTTTCCAAGTTTTAATTTGGATATATATGAAGGTTTAAATGTCTCCCAAAGTATCTGATCTAAAGCCTGTGTTGTATGAGGTCTTAAAGTGATCATCAGTTTAATCACCCTTACTTTTTAACCTATATATGATTCCACGGACACATTGAATTCAATAATTTGGCTTCACACGGTTTATCTATGCTCATGATAGACAAATCATCTAGGAGGTTTACAGTCCTCCCAAACTAAAGGCTGATAAATGTTATGACTGCATGGTCAATGTGCAAAGATGGATGACCCAAAATTAACTTAAGCTAAATGGCTCAAAGACCGGAATCCTGACACCTTTACAGCAAACTACAATCTGGAGCCATCTTTTGTAGATATCATCACCATACCAAGAACCAGAACCACTGTACTTGGTGCAAAGTTTAGGTGTTCACACAAATCATCACCTTACAATGAAAGGCCAAATACATTCTGTGTTAATTCATGTATTTTTTAGATGCGAGTCTTGAAAAGGATAATAAATCTACAAATCAGGGAATTCAGATCTTCAATGCACGCATTCGTGTAATCAAAATTAGACTATTGTAACGCATTGTACTTCACACTTCCTGCAAAACGGGACAGAAATTTCAATGTGTGCCAAATATTCCAGTTATAATGGTACTGAATTTAAGAAAATTTGATTAACTGGGATCTACACTGGCAAATCCACACTGGCTTCCCATGGTCATCGCCGAAAAACCAAAGCAACCAGGGAAGATCCGGATCTGCATTGATATGAGGATGCCCAACCAGGCCATAAAGAGGGAGAGACATTTGACACCAACAGTCAACGACATTCTAGCTGACCTTAATGGCTCCCAATGGTTTTCAAAGCTGGATTTAAACGCTGGTTATCACCAGTTGAGACTTGCCGAAGAAAGCAGATACATTACTACATTTTCAACACACCTTGGGCTTCGGCGGTACAAACGGTTAAACTTTGGAATATCTTCCGCAGCAGAAATATTTCAGAATGCTGTAAGGGAGATTCTGTCGGGGCTCCAAGGTGTTATCAACATCAGTGATGACATCCTCATTCACTCAGCGACAATCGAAGAACATCCTCGTCGACTCAGAGCTACCCTCCAGCGTTTGGCAGAACATGGAGTGACCCATGCCAATTTTTCCGCACGACGATTGAGTTTTTGGGCTACGTGTTCAGTCAGGATGGAGTTAAAGTGGACCCCCGGAAATCCCAAGTGATCCAACTCGCCCCCGCACCGACCAATGCCTCAGAAGTGAGGAGTTTTCTGGGTATGGCAACATATTGCGGAAGGTTTATTCCAAACCTGGCCACAATTGCGGAGCCACTGCGGAACCTGACCAAAAAGGAAACCACCTGGCGGTGGACCCAAGAGGAAGAGAAAGCCTTTGGCCAAGTGAAGTCAGCCCTACTGGAGAGCACGACCATGGCCTACTTCAACACAACTCGAACAACCAAACTATTAGTAGATGCCAGTCCGGTGGGCCTAGGAGCCCTGCTCACCCAGGGAACAACAAGGAACATAGGTTCTGCTGGCTTTTGCGAGCAAAGCACTAACAGTGACTGAAACTCGCTACTCACAGATAGAACGAGAGGCTCTAGCCATCAAGTGGGCATGTAACCATTTTCATCTGTATGTTAGTGAACAGCCCTTCAAAGTAGTGACAGATCATCAGCCCCTCCTCCCACTATTCAAGGGGACCGCACCTCACCCACCTCCCCGGATTGAGAGATGGGCAATCCAACTACAACATTATCAGAAGGAACTGGTGTATTGACGAGGTGCGAAAAACCCAGCCGACTTCCCGTCGCATCACCCCGCACATCCTGCAGAGACAGACTCTGATCAAGAGATGAAGACAGAAGAATTTGTCAACATGATCTCCCAGTGGTCATGTCCATGGACCCTCTCCATAGAAGAGATCAAGGCACACATGGACACAGATGTGATCCTCAAATGAGTGGCTGATGCTCTACGGGAAGGATCCTGGGAAGGATTCCTCAGAAACGTCCATGGATGGAGTGAACCCGACAGGACCAGACTAGGAAAATTCTGGAACGTCCGAGACGAGCTCAGCGCTGCAGAGAATGGTATCATACTAAGGGGGTCACGCATTGTTATTCCACAAAGCCTCCAGGAGCGAACAACAATCCTCGCACATGTAGGTCATCAAGGCACAGGTAGAATGAAGTCGAGAATGAGGGAGAAAGTCTGGTTCCCTAGTTTGGAAGAACATGTGGATACCGTTGTGCGCAACTGCAGAGCTTGTCAACTCACTGGCAGTCCAGAAGCCCCAGCGCCAGTAATAACCGAAGACCCTGCTCTGTCGCCCTGGTCATGGGTGAGTCTTGACTTCGGGAGTTTCCCGGACGGGAGAGTGACAGCTGTTCTAATTGATAGCTACACCAAGTATCCTATCGTAGAGGTCCTGCCATCCACTACATTCATCAATCTACAGCCAGTCCTGGAAAAATTGTTTGCGCTGTTTGGCTTACCACACGTCCTCATAACAGACAACGGTCCCCCGTTCCAAAGCAGTGAGTTCAAGGACTTCCTGACATGACTTGGGGTCAAGCATCACTGCATCACGCCCCAGTGGCCACAGGCCAATGGTGAAGCAGAACGGTTCATGCGGACTGCGAATAAAGTTCTGTGTATAGCAGTGGCTGAGCAGACAGACCCAGAGGCCGCTCTACAGCAGTTCTTGAGAGAATACCGTAGCACTCCTCACTGCACAACACAGAGATCTCCATGGTCGCTCATGCTGATGGGATCCCGACGTGACACGCTCCCCATGGCCGACAACTGGAGGCAGGAACCATATGACCCAACCAACACCCAAGCGAGGAGGCAGGTGACCAATGACAAAGCGAGATACCGACTGAGGGCACGAGCCTGGGTGCTGATGCCAGGATGCTCTGTGTTGATACGAAATCGTCAGAGAGGAGGGAAATTCGGAACTCCATATGAACCGGGACTGTGGACTGTGAGATCAACCCGAGGGACAGCCATCACCGTGGAGAGAGAAGGAGAAGTAATAACGCGAAACATCTTGTGGATCAAAAGGGTCCCGACAATGGATGGTGTGGAGCAGGAGTCAGAACAATCCGATAGTAGAGAACCTATAACCAAAGTGATGGTACCTAACTCTGGTGGTGACCTGGCTCGGAGCCCTGCAGCGTCATCATCATCTACGACCCTCAGTCCAAAAACCCCGGCTAGTGACAGAGAACCCAGAGAACCAGTCAGTCCTAGAAGAAAACACGAGAGTCGTCAACATAAATACAACCTCAGACCTAATCCTAGACCCAATCGGAGATTGGCTGATTTTGCATGCTAGTTGTCACTAGAACTCTCTGTTCGAAGAACTAACTTGGGATGGGATGTAGCGGTCTAGTCTATGCCCGCTATGGATGAAACCCTGGAAGCACCCACAAACTACGCATCGCTCTCTGGCCAGGCGTGGCCAGAGAGCTTAAATAAAGGGGCCGGAGCCACTCAGGACTTCCGGCTGATACTGTATGCCGAAGTGCCTGTGTCTTTTGTCTCCGGGCAGCGCTGCTCACATCGCTAGGACTCAGCTTGGGTTTACCTCACCCACGACAGCTTTCAGTCGCTCAAAGAACTACATTTAAATCCTTATGCCTTGTGCGTAAAACTTTCACGACTCCCACCCAATCCAGTAGTAGGAATATTTACCTTCTTGAAACCCAGACCGTGTCTGAGGTCAGAAGAGCTGCTCTTTTTCAATACTCTCTGTCTGTAAAATGGTGGAATAATTTGTCTGTTGATTTATGAAAAGAAACAACCTTTTTAAATTCAGAAAGCTACTGAAAACATGGCTTTTAAGGGCTGTAATATAAAGCAGTATTTTATGGTAGCAATATATTCTGTCAAAAATATGTTTTTGCACCAAGGTACCTTCGGGTGAACGCTGCACTTTATAAATTCAAAAAATAAATGTCATTAGAGCAGATGAATTATCTTGGAAAGAAGCTCATCTCGAAAAGAAACAGTAAAATGTTTTTGTTGTTGTTGCGACCTTCGCAAAGGACTACAGATATCTTTCTTAGGCAAGATTGCAAAAAGTTTTGCTTTCCCATCTACACATGGAAATAAGGCCTTTTGCATCTTTTTTGCATGTCTTTATTTAATCTCTAACAAAATGGTTCTGCATATCCAAAATGAAGTGCCGGAATACTATCTGAAGATCAGGGAATACTTTGCAGTAATCGTACAAGCTTGATTTCTTGAATGAATTAGACACAATAATTTCAGCGCTCCCGTTGTTCCATGTGCCTGTAAGATCTGCAAAGCCCGAGCAAGCATGAAGCATACCAGTTAATTATCTCCAACCCTGCAACCGCCTACCGTTCTATAAAAACAGCTGCTAAACAGGAAGTAACAGTGTTTACATTCACGGTGGCAAGCTTCCGGTGCAGCAGTCAGGTGTGCTGCAGCTGAGCTGTCAGCCGTGCTTCAAACTGCTGCCTCATGCTATTGGGAGCGAGGTCGGTGACTGACCTACTTTCGAGGAAGCGCATTAATTTGTTGGGCTGGCAGGGAGGCTTGCTCTCAACGTCGGAATGAGACAGAAAATAACCCCGGTCACCAAAACCGAAGTGGCCCCATTAGTGAATTAATTAGCTTAAAAAGTGGTCCACGTTTGCAAATCAGGGCAGTTTTGAACTTGTAAGGACGCGCTGTACAAGTGTTTTGAAAAATGTGGGAAACTGTATATATTTGTGCTTGCTGCAGACAAGGTCTGAGGTAATATCTGGGAAAAGAACAGTAAAAAATAGCCCCCACCGAACACAAAACAGGCACACAAGCTAAACTGTGAGACCAGCCCTGTGGGTATTGCCAGATTGCCCTGTTGGATAGTGGGAGTCTGCTTTCTCTATCAGATGGTGCTCAATCATAACAGATAGCACACACATATTCAGGGCCTCACTGCAAGAATGTAGGTTATTACAAGATCTGCAGTAACTACTGCAGATCTGAAAGCAGTTGCTGACTTCAGTTGAAACTCTTGGAAAAAATTAGGTATTGCCAGGGGGAATTAGAACCTGAATTACTGATTTCCCCGTAAATTCCTCACTTCTGGGGACCATCAGGGTCTCCCTTGTAATACTCTGCAGTTCTACCCTTAATCCCAAAACTACCAGTTACCCAGTATCGGTAACTTCGGGGGCAGAGACACCAGAGAAGAGAACGGGAACCTCATAACGAGGTCCTTAAAGACAAAAAAAAAAGTAACAATGAAATATTCTAATTGTGAGACATTTTAGATTTAAACCCGGTAGTAAGTCTGTTTTTTGCCAGAATTGCTAACATTTAAAACAATGTATGCATTACTCCTAGGTTCAGGTTAACATTAGCATTAGACTTAGGGTCAGAGCAAGGGTTCGTTTCAAGGTTAAGATTAGGTTTCGGCTCAAGGTTAGCGTTAGTCATTGGCTCATGACTCAAGGTAAGGCGTCACTGTAAGGTTATCATTGTACTTATGGCCAGAGCTATGGTTCGTTTCAGGCTTCTCATTAGCCTCAGGTCTGGGATTAGTGTTAGCCTACAGGTCATTGTAGGAGAGTGCCCCTTTTGTATAGTCACAGCCCCCACACTTTTTGTTCCAAATACTGATGGTTATGACTCAGATCGTGCACTGGATTCTGCAGCCAGACCCCAGTGCCTGTGCTTGGGCAGGAAAGAGGTCCCACCACCCTTCTCCCAAGCAGGCTAGTGAAGTGGAATATCAAGGCGGTGAGCTTCAAAGTCTGAACCGCCTCTGATATGCATCAGGGTTGATTCCCATAGAAGAAACGGCCCTCCCCCTGTCCCAGGCACATCTGCTCTCGGGTAGGTAGAAAATTAGCTAAAGTGAGCAACCTGATCTTTACACTGCAATTTGATATCTGGCATATTTGGAATGGCATAATAGAGGGTTCTGGGTAGAAAAGGTGACCCACACTCCGATGTGGTCACCCCAGAGGCTGACTAGCTGCAGGGACCAGCTGCCCATTGGCTACTAGCTCCCACACTCCTAACTGCTCTAAATCTAGGATTTAAGGGACCATCCTGACACCAGAACCTTAGTTCTGAATAACGTGCATCAAGGAAGGACCAAGAGGAGACCAGTGACGGTGACAACAGTGCTTTGCTCGCAGCACCAAAGCAAAAGACGGATCCTTTGTCCCTGTGGCAATAGCCTTGGAACAGAGTGACTGAGCCTCATCCTTGGCTACAACTTGGCACTTCCTGGCAGAGGGGCCCCTGTGGAAGCCAGAAGCACCCTCAGACTCCCCAGGACTAGTGGAACATGTCCCCTGCAAAATGCAGGTAAAAACACTCATCGGATCAGAAGAATCGCTGACCTTCGGACCCTCCGTGGGATCGCCCAAACCAGATGGTCCAGTGCAGTGTGGGAGTTATAGTCCTGCCTTCCATGAAGTTTCAGACCGCTACCTCACTCCCCCTGACCCCATGAAGTGCTTTTCACTGGGCATCCCGCTGACAAGGCTTTATGGTCACCAATCCGGCAACTAGCCCCCACACTCGACGCTGCACCTACAGGGAACATAATGTGCAACCTTCATCCAATGTCAGCAGCCGTGCATCTGTTGTGCTTTCTTGCACTACTGTGTAAGCGGTAAAACCAACACCCCGTGGTTCCCGTTCATCACCACGGAAAACCAGACCAACTCTGCACCCGGACTCCATGGGCTAGGTAAAATTTAACTGACTGTCTTAACCTGGTCCAGGGGCCTGCATGGCCGTAACCATGTAAGTGTTCCATGTAACTCAACCTGTAAGTGACCGATTGTCACTAGTGTTTTTCCCATTGACCTCAATGTTATATTTTCTATGTATTATTTTGGACTGATTTAATTTTGCTTCTAAAATCTGATTATCTGTATGCTATTCTGCTCGTTTTGGTTTCTAAATTAAGATAAAAATACACTTTATTTTTTATAAATTGGTGTCGGATTTCTATCGAGTTGTGTCAATTACTTATTGCCCATGCAGATATTCTGAAATGCTTAACACATGTTCGTCTTGTAAAGCCTCACTGATCTTTGCCACTCTATCAAGATTGAGTTACGGATTTATTAGTGTGAAACCAAGGACCACCTTTGGGGTATTGTGATAGTCTTACATGGTGAGGTCTAACCCCCACACCCCATAATACTCCACTTTCCTCCAGTCATGGCACAAGCCCACAGTTACTTCCAGGGTTAGGTTGGGCATACTGCACTGATACCAAGATGCTTCTCCTAGAGTGATTTGTATTCTTTCTAAAGTTTCTGCTCACCGACAATGGAGAGACTGCCTGACCAAAAGTAGAGCATTCATTCTAATATACCTTCGAGCAAGGAAGAATGTAGCCAATGCAACAAAGGCAGATGTGAGCCTCAAGAGGAGCAGAAAAGAAGAAACAGGATGAAACATTAACAGTTTGACAGTAGAGAGGAAATGATTTAAGCATTTATATGCTAATGTGACTTTCTGGCATCAAAATTAGGGAAGATTAAAAAGTGGGGTTGGTGGCACATACCTTATATGCAAAGATTTTTGCATTGCCGAAAAAGCTCCTGGCCAAAGCAACCTGAATGCAGATAAATTCAAGGCATACCCAGAAAAATCAGCCAGGATCCTCTAGTCACTGTTAACATCACCAGATGTAAACAGTGCCGTGGTTCTAGTAATCTGGTACTTAACTCTCAACCCGTTGTCTGCTTCCGCTTTTTTGCGGCAGTGCGGCTGTTTTAAAAAACGGGCACGGTCGTGTCGGCCATTGGCCGACGGCAGCACCAGCGAAGTAGTGCTGCCGTCGGCCAATGGCCGACGGCAGCAGCCAACGGGTTAAACCCCATAGAAAAGGAAAATAAGCCTATACCTATCCTCGAGTTAACATTTCACTTTAATTTTCTTTAAATGACTTCAGTGGTGATAGTAGGAGTTAGTGGCTCTATGGCGCCACTAGGTGTCCTGCTGAATGAGCTGGTACCAAGGCATTACCTTCAATATTCCAAAGAGACAAGCAATAACCAACGGTAACATCTGGTGTGGAATCACCCTTTTGTCAATTCTGAGTGAAATCCTAGCAAAAATCATTATGCAGCGCACTTCTGATACAGTGGACATGCCGAAAAGAATAGGCTCGGTTCCACAAGCGCAGAGTGAGTGTTGATCAGAGCCTTACTCTACACAACAAAACACTGCACGGATTGTCAGACACAACTATACATCAAATTCACTCTGAGTCCTTGAGAAGTTCTGAGCTCTGCTAAATATCTTTGCAGACAAGCTCCTCCCATTCCCCTGGCCTGTTACACCTCTGGGGTAGGCAAGTTCTGTCCATGGGTGAAACAAGATAATAGATGTAGTCTGTCTGTTATGGAACCAAAGCGGACTATAACAAGCCAAAATCTCTACATATCTTCCCAGATGGATCTGAGGTCCTTTTATTTTGCAAGCAGGTGTCTTGCCACTAATCAGTGGTTTGGGAATACACTGAGTTACCTTCTGCTTGGCCAACGTCGTGTATTTGCAAATCGTCGATAAGCATGTGAATTGATGTTATATGAACAAGCCTACAATATCACAAGTTACAGCCCGCTTAGACGTAATATGACGATTTTGTTCAAGAATAACTTGCCGGTAAGTCCGACTATGTTTATGCAGATTTCTTTCAACGCAACTAAACTACTTTTTATGCTAGTCGAGTTTGTAATTACATTTTTTTCTTCTTACGTTTAGTCCTTGTGACAGGGTCTTTTCAAATGTCACTCTCTGGAACGTATTCTGCAGCCTGAAAACTCTTTGCGTCACTCATTCATCCGGTATTAGTGAGGATTCCTAGCTTATTATAACATGTTGGACATCTTGTTTGCCTAAATTCACATGGCAGTATGTGGACTCTTTTATTGAGTCACCATTTTTCCACATTTAACCATGGTCTCTAACCAAAATGGGCTCACTCTCCCTATATTATCTAACTTACCACAGTGAGAAGACGGATAGCTGCGGCTTCTAGTATCTCTTATTCAAGTGCAAAGCTTGATTTTTTAAAAACTTTTCTGTCTTATGTGACTTCACTTTCCACATTTCACGTAGGTCTTTACCTACCATAGTCTCGTTCTTTTAAAATTACCTTAAAATTGTATATTTCACCACATTGTAGAGACAGTTAATTGTAACTTCAATTATCACTTACTTCAGAGCATCACCCTCACTATTTTTCCAAAGCTATGACAAGGCTACTTCAGTTCTTAGCCTTCTTGGTCTTCCCTCACAGATTCATCTATCGTTCTCTTGAATAAACAGTACTATGCGACTGCTATCACGACTACCTCTAATGCATTATAATCAATACATTTGGGTCTATGCTAAAATAGAAATCTTTTTCCTTACTCCCATTTGACATTTATATGTAATTCTATTATGTCTCTCCTTGTTGCTTATGTCCATCGGAGTACGGTTCTGTGCTCAGCGCTGTTTGGACATGCACATCCAAGGAACACAGGAATCTTCCAATTGGGCTTATACTGTTGAGTGACTCAAGAACAGGTATTGTTCTGTTTCTTTTTCATTGTTAAGCTATGTTGGCAAGACAAGGTGTTTCTGAGGGTTCTCTAATATAGCGTTTGCATTGGATTTGAACAGGGCATATCTCCAATGGATTTACATCTGTACTTAAATTCTTCTTGTTATGGGTCTTTATGGCCTATCCTCTATTAGAATGCAAATCGTGCGTACCCGTCAATCGGGAGCGTCCCCTCAGGCACAACCCGTTCCCAATGGGGTTCTTAATGTTTTCAAATACACACCAAACTGTTTAACCTATGGTCAAATTTCAAGGCTGTACGCGATCAACTAAAATGTTTAACTATCCTCTATTAGGTCATCTGATACTACTATGTTTTGGAATAATCTTTGAACTGACTTTCAGTATATTTCTTTTCGGACTGTCATTTTTGCCTATTTTTTTTTGCTTACCCACTCAAATAATGCCTTCTAGATAAAAGAACCAACTAAGACTGTCCTTCTACGTGGCAACGGGTTTCCTCCTCCAGTCATACTTGGTGAGGAATGTTCTCAAGTGCAGCTAACTGTCAATAATTATTCACAGTATAACTTTGCCACTCATATTTTTTCTCAGTGGCAAATATTAATCCCATCACAAACCAGATATTAACTCACGCTTTTAACCTTAGTCCTATATTGAATATTTGGGTGAAACTGCATCCATATATGGACAGACCTAGAAATAATGGGTAATACATCTAGATGTATCATGAATTTTTTAAGAGCTCTTCCTGATTCAATCTGTTGAAATAGTAAGACTATAAGAAACTAGAGCAAACACTATTAAACACTATTAAAATAATGAATACATTCATAGGGAACCACCGCATTAAATATCCTAAGTTGTTTTTAATGATCTGTGATTGTCATTTGAATGTACATTTATTATGTATCCGTTTTGATAGAGTGATGTTATTAAGTATTATTTCAGTCCAACAGCCTTGAAAAAAGATGACAGGCGTCATGAAAAAGGTGTTGGCTGCATTGGGACTTGAAACACTGAGTGATGACTGTACTGACAGCACAAGTAAATACTTTGTTCAGAATTCTTACTGTCTGATTGTGCAAATCGCTTTGTAATCTGAAAGAAATCTGATAGATAAAGTAACTTGTTCTGTAAAAATTACAAAATGGGTTTGATCACAATAGTACAAAAGGCTTATGGTTCAGTCATATCATTATATACCTCTAAGTGTACTACAAGCTTATATAGCACTATGGCATTCAGTTCTTGAATGTAAATGTATACCAAAAAGGAGGACCTGCATTCTGGATTATTTACTTTAGGGGTCGCTTATAATTGTTTATATACCTTTCACAATGATTTGTTATAGAGGGTAACTATCACCTTTGAGCCACATTGCGCTGGGCATCAGCTCTGTAATTCTATCTCCCCTTTATTTACTAACTTAGTAATGGGCGGAGTTATGTCCTGGAGATGCTTTTCTGAACCACCCCTGCTGTTTTCTGAACGTCACACTATGACACAACTATTACAGCGGGGTAATGCCGTCGATGGCTCGTGCTACGGGGTAGCTAAACACTTCTTTGGTAATGTTGCCGCAGCCCTCGCTCTGCAGGGTGAAATGTAGTTTTACGTCTGTCCACGTTGCAGCGCAGCCTGAGGGTCCGGGGAGCGTCGCTTGCTGCTATTTTTAGACCTGAATTCATGGCGCTGCACGGCAATCCCGCGCGCGCAGTGCAGTCCGCCATTATTATCGGAGGAGAATGCCTCCCTAGAGCGAGCAGTGACTGCTGGGATGCGTGCCTTGCTTCCTCGGCAGCACAGGACTCCCTGGTGTGACGCACAAAAGAGAACTTCCAAGATTAGGTTTAGAGGCACCTTTCTCATACTGGTAATGCTGGTGTGTTTTGGAGTTCTGCAAGGGCCACGAAATAGCACTTAAATACAATACATTTTATATATGTAAAATCATCATTTAAGAAGAATCTAAACAAAATTAGAATGTATGTGGAGTGTTTGTATCTTATATTTGGGGTTTTCCATTTTTCAGTCTTAAGGGGGAAACCCCCCAGATATTAATCATTTTCTTGACTTTTGTACCTGTCCTAGCACATACAAACTGGCCAGGCTGGAAAATCACTGATCAAGTGGCAACCCAGACCCGGGACGCAGCAATTGTTAGGGCTGTGTGAGGTTTTAAATATGCCAACCTAGCCTTGCAGTCCCCAGTTACTGTCCTACTCTTTCCAGCTTTCCCCCATGCCTGCACACTAGCACAGTTTTCTCCTGCGAGCGTGAGTTCGCACCAATAACTCAATACCTTTCTGTATGCGAGGGCATAACTAGGTTTTTCTTGCGAGTAACCTGAAAGCATGCAGCACCAGTACATTATGAGCATTTTGTATGCAAGCGCTAGTTTTCCACGAGGGCGCTCCAACAGTGTCATGCCTGGAACCTGCAAGTTACTTTATTTGCAACTCCATATCTTGATTAGCTTATCCTTGCAAGTTGAACATAATGATGCAAATCTGTGGGTTTACAGATGGAATTTTGCCTATGTTATGTTATACTGGTTATTAAGGATCCTGCATGGCAGCATGTTAGGACAAAAGAGAAAGGGTCACCACGCTTGTAAGAACAGAAGAAATTGCATATGGAGCATAGGTGAAGGTAATAAGATGGCCTCTGGGCAAAGACCTTCTACGCTCTGATATATCTTTTTCTGCCAAGCAGTGAACATTAGGAAGCTGATACAACAAATGCCTAGTCGCTCTTTTAGTAAGCCGGCTGGCTCTAACACAAGATCAAATGCTGCATCAAGGTTCAATTCATGCAGCTGCCCTGAGGACGTCAAACTACGCAAGATGCCCATGGGAAGCCATGGATGCTGCCATGGCCCTTGTAAAATATTAATAAAAACTTCATGGAAAGAGTATTTTCTATAGTATAAAAGGAGATAATTCAATGTATCAGGATTATAGCCACCACACACTTTCATGACCAACAGTCACTGATCCTACCTGTCTGATGGTGAAGCATGGAGGAACTTTTGGGACCTGTTGGCTCCAAAGATAGGTGTCAATAATGCCATGCTGGGTAAATGCTCAAGTGGCCTAGTTGGTCAACAAGAATATCTACATGAAAGAGGGTGACACAACCTGCCATTTGAAGCACTTGTTGAGACACGGCCCAAGATCCAGCCACAAGGCAATCCCGATCGGTTCTGCTAAACCCCATAAAATTTACCTCTAGTGCAGTGATATAGCGTAGCCCGCACCGCAGCTACTTCAAGCCCAGGAGCCCATTCCTGAGTCCCACCTTACATTATACTTTTCCCTGCAGTTCGCGGCTTGGATGTTTGTCCAGGTTCCTTAAGGAAAACTGTCACTTACCCACTCCATTCCCACACCTCCCAATCCTCCACAGCATTTCATTATTCGGTATGGTAGCCTCTGCAAGCTTGGCCACACTGGATGAAGGCCAAGGCCCATTCAATGCTTCTAGTCTCTGTGGGGATCAGAAATGGCCTGTGGGGATCAGAAATGGCCTACCAGCAGCCTGTTCAAGCAATCCGAAAGAGTCCCCAAATATGTGGTTATTTCTCCTATTTTCAAGTGTCCCACCTGTTCCATCACTCTAATTTCAATGTCCTACATATACCATGGTGGAGACTCACTTGCGCTCACCCTGCCTTGCTATGGTGCTACTGAAAACATCCTGCAGACTGCCACACTTGGAACCCATCGCTTTTATCTGTGTTTTAGAAGCAGAGATCGGACATGTTGGAAAGTACACAGGCCCCTGTGGGAGGGCAGGCTTGATGAACAGGCGTGGAGGCTTAAGTAAAGGTTTAAAAGATGATTTATTAACAAAAGTGTGAGATGTAGATTGTTGAGATAGAGTTACTGGATAATCTTCCTCTTCATCCGCTGAATCCCGTGAACAGGAATGGTCTGGTGAGGATAAAGGTGTTGTCCTGCTTTCTGGTGGTCCTTGACAGTGGTGGTCACCCCGGAGACTCATAGGAGGATAAAGAGAGGAAAAGGAGCCGTCAGAATGGTATATGGCACTATTTAGGGGTATACTCCCATCACCACACCTTGGTGCACTATTTTTGTTAAGGTGCCTCGAGATTTCCAACAGTCAAGGGGAAAGAAAGGAAAGAGGAAAAACGAATTTGGGGAAAGAAAACGATAAATCTCCTTAGCAGGAGTTGAGTTTAAGTGCCTAAGTCGGGAAAAGAAATGGTGCACACTCATTCAGTTTTTAAAGTAAGGGTTCTTTGTCTACGGGCGTATTTGGTCACAAAAGGGAATTAACACTATTATTAACCCTCTGTTATACGCTTCTGTCCCGATATTCCCCACCCACTTCTTCTCCCACCCCTCTCCTGGTTACCCCTGAGCCACAAATACTCACCTGGCTCCGCCGTAACTCTCCTGAGTCACGGCCGCTCCCCAGCCACCTCCGGACACCACCAGTCCTCGGACCAATTTTCTTCACCGTCCTCTGTGTTCTCTGGCATCCAGATCTTCTCTGTGTCGGGTCCCGTGTCTTCTCTCCGCAAACCGGGTCCTGCGTCTTCCTTCCGTAGGTCGGGTCCCGCGTCTTCTCCTTTCCTCAGACCGGGTCCCGCGTCTTCTTTCCGTTGGTCGGGTCCCGCGTCTTCTTTCTTCAAACCGGTTCCCGCGTCTTCTTACCTGATAGTCCCTCTCCCGAGTTCTTCCTCCTCCCCGTCACACTCATTCCACTCTCCTATTATTGGTCCTGAGCATCCTCTTCCGGTTCGCGAAGGCGGGACTTCAGGGTTGTAGCTCCGACCGCGTCCCTGTGGAAACAGAGTAGAGGAGTCTGGATCTCGTGGTCTCGTGGATTGACACGGAACCGTCACCCATTTGGTAAGGGTATCGCTCCGCTCGGTATCTTTCTCACAGCCGCTTAGTCAGCATGCTTTGCTAGGAAAACCAGCAGTAGTGACAAAAACCACCATTAAAAGAGTCTCTATTTCTGCAGACCCTGACCAACTGGTGAAGTGATTTCCATTCTCGTTTACAAAGACAATATTCGTCCCACCTTCATACTAAACCACCGCGTTGTGGCCCTCATATAATTCTGATAATAGCTCACCATTAAGTGGCTCAATGTCTATAACTACACTGGTGGGGCTCAAGAAACACATGGCCTTTGCTATTTAGTCTCAGTTTTTAGGTTTTACCGTGTGGGGAAAAACTGAGCATCTACGTTCTATGGAGCCTCGGGTGTAGGCTCTTGTACATGGATTCAACTGGAACAAGCTGGGGCCGGACGGAGAAATCAGTGAGGGCTGCAACTTCTCCCACAGTAGGAAAGACGCAGTCAGTCAGACGCAATCTGGTCTTCGCCAGAGGAAACGGTACAGGCGAAGATTAAAAGAATTATAGAGGCTGATTAGTGGTGAAGAACACAAGCCAGGCATACATTTGAGGACTCTGGACCCAGTGTTCTGATATTCTACGCTATGGTTGTGCCTAACTTGAGACGGCGACGCAGTTATGGAAACTGCATCTGTCGTTGTCTCTCTACATCTCCTGGGACCTCATTGACGATTAAAGCACCCAATACAAGAGGAGGCCTCCACTGACACTGGCAAGCGAGTGATCCATAAATCTGAAACGTGTACAGCAGGAAAGAGGGAGGACTTGGTACCAAAGCTGTTATCGTCATTTACATAGAGCACAATTGCCTAACCCTCTTCTCCTTTCTGCACATGTCCTACAAGGAAGGTGGAAGCTTACTGTGGGGCGAAAGAGGGCTGAATATCGAAATATGCCAAAGAAACGCCAAACTTCTGTAGACTCCCCTTCTTGATTTGCTTCTTACGCTTCCACTGAGCAAAGGGAGAGGAAGTACATTCAAGAGACTTGGCCGAGGCCTAAACGACGCAAAAATATAGTGTTTTTCAAATGTCTGATGTAGTTGTTTTCTATCTTTTTGACGTCAATCCCTCTCACATCTACATTATAAAGTGTGGGAAGGTGCTTAGTTAGCTTCAATGACTTTTTAATAAATCAGGTTTTCCATTTTGCAGGGGTGAGCTAGGACTAAAAAAATACACAAAGCTCGAGCTCTGAAGGCATCCTTCTCATACCACACTAGGCAATCATCTATTTCTAAAGGGCTATCGTTCTTGCTGCACTACATGCACGCAGATGAGCTTCTGCGATTGCTTCTGAACCCTGTGGTGCTGCTGGCAGGTGCAGCATGCCAAAACCACACACATCCAATTGCTAAATCTAATGCATATGTTTAGCAACTGAAAAGGAGGGTAAATAAATAGCGCTCCTCTCTGATTGGGCTTTCATATAACCTTCCCCAGGCTAGGACTATAGACCCAGCTCTTATGTGTGGGTTAGAGCAGATAAAAAAAAATCTACCCCAAGTAATTTCTTTCTTTTGCTTCAATGCAACCTCTTCATACCAGGAGGTGCTAGCTACACAGGCATGCCGCTAAGCCCACACCGGCTGAGATGCAATAACTGACCACTTGGAGATTTGCACACCCGCAGGAGCGCTTCACAAGGCCCTTTTCAAATGTAAATGAGATGCAAATCGACCACCTGAGAGGGGATACATGCTGATGGTTGGAAAAATGGATGCTAACGCTCAGGGTTTCTGAAACTCTTCATTGATGGGACCACATTTTCTTTTTTGTCACTCTTCTGATCCTCCTACCTCCATTTTGAACATAACTAATTTGTTTAGAAGTAGGGTGCTCAGATAGCTCCAGAAGACCAGGTGTCTAGCCCTGGGCTTTCATTAAACATATCAGGGCCTTTTGTGAGCTGAACTCTAGCCTCACAATGAGCCAATCTGTTTATGAGTCCCAATGTTTTGTTAAATCAGAGCGTAGACTGCGCGATCTGGTGCTTTGGAGCCATGAGGCCGTCTCACTCATGACTTATAACTGATTGATCAAGGCTCGGCAGGCAGCACCACTAGAGTCCAATACCAATGCCCTGTAGCCCCTATATATGTACGTACAACTACACAGAGGCCCAAACTCACGGGTTAAAGAAATAACACTCTTTGAAAACAAGAATCTCTAACACCAAAGAAAGTTCTGCCGTGCATGGTCATAAAAAAGGTTCCATGGACACAATTTACAGTCCCCACTTAAGACACTTTTTTCCATTGGTCCTTTTCTTGCTCCTTTAACCGTGATTCCTGGAAATTGGCAGAGGTACAAATGAACAGGTGCTGTACTCATTAGGTTGAGCCTACCAGACAGCACAGTTGTCTGGCTGCGCAAGACATATTGTGTCCTTACAAAGAACACACAGGGGCTTGCAACCCAGCCATGGTTTACCATTTATTGGCCTTCCTGACACTCATTTATCTGCTTCTTATTCGTGTCCCACTTTGTTAGTCTTGGGTGTGTCGCTTCCATGGATCATAGCATCTTTACCATCCCTTTTGATTGGCTGGCTTCTATGTTTTTACTGCTTGCTTTTCATTTAGATTAAGAATCCCATGGGATTGCATGTGTTTCTCAGCTGTCTCCTTCATTGTCTTCTCTCCCCCTGCATTCCGTGTTGCTCTCTGTTCTCCGTGTGCTTCTCCCCACCTCCTCCATATTGTGCATGCTCTTGTGTAATTTTCTCACCCCTGTTCTTCTCTCCCACTCTTTCCTGGTTGGTCTTACGCCCATTGTTTCTCCTCCCGGGCTGCGCGCCCTGTGTTGCCAATTCCCGCATTTCAAAAAATGCTTTTGTGCATTTGTTTATTTTTATTTGCCAATCCAATGTGGATCGCAAATACATTTTGTAGGAGCATGCATGTCTGTGCGGACACCTACATATTGAGGCAAATGGCTGTATCATAGGCTTTTTTCCTATTTGGCCATGCTGCATAGTATTGAGAATGTTTGCAGCATGGTTAAAAACATTGACAAAGCCAACAGATCGCAAAGGTGAGACTTATTGGATTTGCCAATGCTTGTTTATGAATACTTTCTATAAGCCAGCTCAAAACCGGCAACTGAATCAAAGGCACAAACAAGTCCCAATGTGTTAATGGATCAAATACTTGTTTTCAACAAACCCATTCCACAAATGGTGCAACAATACACTCATGGGAAATATTTCTACGAGGCAAAATGTATCTAGTTTTCTGCTCTACAGCAGGATCTGACACTCAGAGGTTGCTCTGAAGGCTGCAACTAGGGGACTCCCATGTTTCTGCTACCTCGCATTCCAATACATCACCTATATATTGGTTGCATCTTTGCATTTCCGCATAGTTATAGTGATTTACCTGCGGTAATTTCTTTTTTATAGACAGTTAAATATAACTTTTATATGCAAACTTTGAAAACAGTAAAGATGACAGATGTAAGGTTACTAGATGACTATTGTTCAAGTAGCATGTGAAAAGATAGGGCCCGCCTACTAATACTTAAAATCAGCCTATTGTTTTTTTGTTCAACTGACAACACCAAGCCCAGGTGGAAGACATGCTTGAAGTTTGATGGCAAAAAAAAGCGGCCAGAAGAACAGGCAGCTGTCTGAGAAGGTTACTTGGTGCCCGAGACTGCTCTTATTCTCATGATGAATTTGACACTGCCATTTGTATGAAAAAGAAAGCATATGCGTTGCAGATAATTTTCAATCACTCCAATCAAACGTATCAAGACAGTGAGATTTTGGAGGGCCGATGTCAATAACCTGCATATCTCTGGTCCATCTCTTGAATCGCTCAAGTTCCTCTTATTTTTGTACTTGACCACTGGGCGATGATGTGGCTACCACTCCACGCAGACACGCTGGTGTCAATATATCTACCTTTGAAAATAGCTGTAAGTTAAATAAAAAAAAAAACCACTACAAACCCTATGTGTTGTCACTCTCTCATGAATCGCTCAAGTTCCTCTTATTTTTGTACTTGACCACTGGGCGATGATGTGGCTACCACTCCACGCAGACACGCTGGTGTCAATACATCTACCTTTGAAAATAGCTGTAAGTTAAATTTAAAAAAAACACTACGAACCCTATGTGTTGTCACTCTCATGAATCGCTCAAGTTCCTCTTATTTTTGTACTTGACCACTGAGCGATGATGTGGCTACCACTCCACGCAGACACGCTGGTGTCAATACATCTGCCTTTGAAAATAGCTGTAAGTTAAATAGAAAATAAAAAAACACTACGGACCCTATGTGTTGTCACTCTCTCAACACAGACCTATAACGGTAAAAATAAGAGTAGGATGAGAGTGGGAGGAGGTGAAGTTGTACTGATACCAGGCGAGGAATGTTTCCGTTCCTTCTGCCCTCACTTCTTCTGTAGTTCATTCCCCTATGCCCGCTGTAGTTTTAAGGCAGCCTAGTAAAGCAGGGCGTGAGGACAGGTAAAGGACACACACTGTCTGAATTGTCAAGTGAGACGAAAGACTCACACTCACCAGGTATATCTAAATGTGGACTGACTTACTGGCTGACTTGTACAAGGGGAAGTTTTAGCTCATTTATCTGTACGTTTCCAAGCTGGCCATGCTCCCAAACTCAAGTCCCACTTAAAAAAGACACACAACGTGTCTGGAATGCTGCATCTTTCCGACGCTGCATCCAGGGAGCTTGGTTGCTGGTCAATACAATGAAGCTAAAAAAATATTCAATGTGCAGAGGGAGAGTACACATGTATGCCTGGCCCCCAACCCCTTGTTGAGATTAATATGAGGAAACACGGATATGCCGCTCTCCAATTGCAGAGTTTATACTTGCTTCCACAAACACCTTAAATTAATATATGGAGCTTATCGTACTCAATAAATCCAGCTCAATAAAATCTCCAACCCATGTTATAATTTTGTATTTCAGCAAAGCTCTTTAAAAGTAGAGAAACGCTCCTGTGTGGTCCTACTCGATAGTCACATGAGGCCACTGAAGTTTACTAGGGGTCCATTAACTGTTCAGAAGGCTTCAGAAGTTGTGTCTCAATTGTATCAGAGAACATCCTGTCCTCCAGGCAGCTTGCAGGTGCACCCTACATGCTTTCGAGATTCACAGGCATATACCAAAGGCAGTATGAATGGGCAGTTCTGACAGCGGAAACATATTCTTGTCTCCGATGAACCTTAGTAAAACATGTTCAGAAGTCCAGGATAGGAAAGGTACTTCCTCCTTCAGTCTGGTATGCAGGTTGCAGACCATTAGAAAACTGTGGCAAGTTTGCACCCACGCTCTTATTCTGCCTCATACTCCTTTCTATGCACTGTTGTTTTTATGCACAAGAAGCTTAATATGCACAGCTGCACTCTGCACAATTACCTAATGGCAACAGACCTTTATGATCAAAGGCAATCTACTTAAGTGCTATCCATGGCCAATGTTCCTTATGCTCAAATCTTGCCCTTTGTGTAACTGCACAGAGCTCCACTGTGAGAGTGGTTCCACATCCCAGCTTGTGGGTACGAGCACGGCGAGTAGGAAGGGGAATCTCAAACCCCAAAGTTAGGGGCTTTGCGTGGTTAGCAGTAGGCTGTTATGGGATCAATAAGGCACTCAGATCAATCCATCAATAAATCATAAATAACTTGGCCATGTTAAAAATGGGGGTACTGGGATCACAACACCATATAACCGGCACTGGGGTCACAACACTGTAACCTGGGAAAACAGGGCCACGTTAGTAAAACGTTTGTCTCTTTTCTGTACCTATCATTACCTCTTTTTGGTCTCTCACTTCTATCATTACCCCTCCTCCTCCTTTATACACCTCTCCACCTCTTCTCTCTCTCTCTACTTCTTTATCTACATCACATCTCTCTCTATCTCAGCCTCTCTTCCTTTTAATCTGTATGAACCTCAGAAAATGTTTTCACTTCATGTTTTTCTACTTTGCCTATTTTTACACTACACCTGTTTTCTTATTTTACCCATCTCTCTCTTTTCAGTTCTCTCTGTCTCATTACTCCATCTCACTATTCTGTGTACCCAACCCATCTTTATACCCCTTCTCATGTTGCTCCTCTTTATCTGAGCCATCGTTCTATACCTAATTTCATGCCTCTTCTTAATGTGCACGTCTCCTCTGCCAACATCAAATCTTTTTGAGTTTATTTCACTTTTGTCCACACAACTCTCTTTCTATCTTACCCTCTCTCTACCGCGCACCTTGGTGTACAAAACTTGCCTTCCTCTCTTACATTTTCCTCTCCCTAACTCTAACTCTTTCTACCTCTTTGCCCTACTCTAAAACCATAACATTTTCTCTACCTCGCTTTACCTACCACTTCCTCTTTCTACCTCTAGGTATCTTTCCCTCTGGCTACCTCATGTTTCTCTATTTACCTATCTCTCGCTTTCTTTGTTTACCTATCTGTCTACCTGGTCTCTATCTCCACCTCCCTATTCTACTTCACCTCTTTATCTAAACAGTTTTTTGCCCTTGTCCTATCACCCATGCCCTCTGGTTCTCTTATTCAGTAGAGTCTGGGGAAAATGTCTTGCCAGAGAAGTGCACAAATAGAAAGAGGAGAGGAGGGACAAGACAGCGGAAGAGAAACAAGGAGAAAATTATCAGATTCAGCACTATGCAATGGTGAAAATTCTCACAGCAGAGCTTTGATTTGCACTGCTGCAGCTAGAACAGCAGCAGTGACGTAAGATTTATTTCTCATTATGAATATCTGGCAACTAAAGCTACAATTTGAACCACTATGTTCATATGACTTATTTTGGTATTATTCTCAAGTGCAATAAACATCCTCCAAGTTACCCTTACCCTGTCTTTAGTACAATGGAAGGAAAATGCTGCTTAGACACTGAATTCCATGTAAAATATTGTTATTAGTAAAAAAATATATAGATCCAAATGAAAGCGGAAACAGCTACATCAATGCTTGCTTAAGCTTTCTTTTAGTACTGTTGGGCTGGTAGATATCAGGCAGCTTCAGTTTTTAGCAGTTTTTGAGGTGAGTGCCCCGTTTTCTAAAGTTTAAGGTATAATTACATTTTGTTTGGGATCATAAGGGCTTTGGTCATAAATTCAAAATTGTGCCAAACGGAGGACCCCAAAATATATCATGCCCAAGGCCCAAAAATAAGCTGTTCCTGGATACGAACGCTTCACAACCCTGATTTTGGGTTTGAAGTGATACATAAATAACGGAGTTGAACCACCCAGATAGGTCTTTGACATCACACAGGAAAAATAAATAAATGTTTAATCATTTACAAGTGTCCCTTTTGAGAGCAATACCTCTTTTAGAAAAAAATATTTAACGAATGAAGCAAGTTTCAGGAATTGAGTCTCTTCTAGAAACCGCTTTGTAGAACAAGTAGAAAGCTAACATAAATTCGAGAGTTTGGAGTGATCTTGAAATAAAGAGACATGTTTTTAATTGAAGCCAAGAAAATTATAGTTTGTAAATTAACTTGCAGGCCTTCTGTTTAAGGAAGATTCTATAGTACTATTTCCTAAGTGTTGCTTTCAAATCCGTTAAAAAAATAAAATGATTTAGCTTACCCTCCTCTGAACCATTTATGGAACACGTTTTCTTTTTAAATGGTTCTTAAGATACATTATGCTTCTTCCCTGGCCATTACCATTTTTCATTTTACAAAAAATATGACAATGTTATTATGAATATGAACCAAAATACAATTCTGCGTAATGTCCCGGAGACTGAAAATGCCATCTCCTTCAAGAAATGCATAGCATTACCAAAACCTCCGACCAGAAGCAACCAGAAGCAGCAAAAACATCCATAAAGACCACTGCAGAGCACCAAAATGGAGTATTTATAAGAAACTACGAAACAGAGACAGAGTTTCTCCTTCAAGTTATGCAAATGGTTATCGGCAGTTGGACTCAGACTTCAAACATCTGTGCTTTCCTCCTGCACAGAACGGGCCATTGTCGTGGGCTCTTCCTGAGGCTATTACTGCGGATCGCTTACTTGGCAACAGCAGATGCCGTTAAACTGAGCGCAAAAGTCAATTACGCCCACTCAGCACTACCTTCCTTCAAGTGAAGACGAGCGTTAGTTAATATTGGCATTGATCTTCAGTGCTGGAGGGGTCTTGGGGCCCTCCAACCTGAAGAAACATGGTCTACCAGCCAGATCAATGGGGGAGGAGGGACTAGGTTTCTTTTGAAGATGGTGAAGAACATGGGAGTGGTGCAGGCTCCAATGAGGACCTTCCGCTACTTCGAAATGAGTCCACATGTGATAGGGCTTTTAAAATCTCATGAAAACCACATCAGCTCTTTCGTGCATCCTTACATAGTCGGAGCAGCTGAAACAAGGAGTAAGGTCCCTTACGCTCAACTTTCCATATTGCACTCAGCAGCACCGGATCTATGTGCTTGGTGATTAGTTGGGTAACACAAAAACCTGAATGCACCATTTGTAAATCAAGTTCCAAAAATGGTTGTTGAAATTAGTCTGAGCCACTTAAATATCACTGTTAGGGTAACTATATATGTTAATAGGATTACTAGAAAAGTGGCAGTGCCCAGAAACGCATAGGCTTTCTAGGAACTCTGTCAAAGTGGTTGTGCAACTTTAAGAGTGGCTGTGAAAGTATGATCTCTAAATTAAGTTGTTAAACTGTTAACACTATAATTAAAATCCTTCCCTATAAAATAAATTAACGAGGGTGCCTGCAGAGGACAGGAGGGGCCGCTACCTCGAGGGGAATCCTAACCCCAGCAAGCAAGTAAGATGGTTTGGGGAGGGGAAAAGCACTCTGCGAAGTTGGAGAGGCGGGCGGTTCTATGTCCGTGGAGCAGGGAGGCAGGGAGGGGGGTTGGGAAGGGTTGGGAGTTTTTTGTTCCTGTTTGAGTTACACAAGTGATGAGGCAACATGACGTAACGTGCACACACATCACTCCACAGAGCGGCAGATATTCCTCACAGACATGGGTATACAGACACGACGCGCGCAAAACACCACACAACGGCAAACCCCCTACGAACCGTCGCACATAGCGACACAACACCACAGGCCTCTGTACAGCCTCTAAGGCTCCTAACCTGGAATGTGAGGGGACTGGGAGACAAAATCAAACGAGGACTTGTCCTACAGGCGATCAAGCGGCAGGGACCTGCTCTAGTCCTCCTGCAAGAGACGAACCTCACTGGTCGAGCACACCAAGCACTGGGTAGGAGGGGCTATCGCATGGTGGCCCACTCCGAGTTTACCTCGGGTTCCAGGGGAACGGGTATTCTGATGAAAAAATCCCCCCCTTTCATACTCTTACAAACTAAAATAGATGATCAGGGACGCTTCGCAGCAGTTCACGGGCAATGGGAGGGAAGAGCCCTCAATGTAGTGTCAGTCTACATACCCCCCGCACTTCATACAGTGGCCCCTACCAGCCTGGGTGAGTTTCTCTTACGCCTCCCTACAGGAGATACCATCATCGAAGGCGACTTTAATTCAGTGATTGCCTCAACATTAGATAGATTCCCGCCGCGAACACACACAACCGGTTCTTCCGGTCTCAAGGGCTTCATAGACGCGATGGGTATGGCTGATTTGTGGAGAGAGGCGTACCCCACTGCGCAGCAATACACTTACCATTCGACCGTACACAACAATTTGTCCCGTATCGACTATTTCCTGCTGCTCAGGGACGGTGCGCACAATGTAGACACCATTGATATATTGCCCAGAGGGATCTCTGACCATGCTCCGATAGTAATGACCTTCACTAGCAGGGAGAAGGCGCGTAAGAGAATATACCCAATCTACCCCAATTACTTGCAGATCCCCCAAATCAAGAAATAACTCAAAAAGGTGACTAAATACTTCTTTGAAGAAAATGCGGACTCGGTAGATTCACATTCGATCCTTTGGGAGGCCTATAAGACGGTCCTGTGGGGCAAGCAATAGTGTCCATTACGGGCCATAAAAGATCACAACGGCAACAACTTGCCAAGTTGGAACTGTCTCTACACTCTATGAACTAGGCCAATATGGCTGATCCCACGACACACACACTGCAACTGCGCCAGCAGCAGTATAAAGAACATCTTAGGTTGCAGGTGATCGACAATATTTCGGCCACGGCGCATAGAATATATGATATGGGAGACAAGGCGGGGAAAATGCTGGCGTGGCTGGACAAGAGAGGGAATGGCAATAGGGGCATACCACAACTGCAAGCGCAAGACGGGACACTTCAAACACATGCTGAGGACATAGTCCGCACACTAGCGGACCACTATGCAAAGGTCTACACCCCCGACCGAGACATCACGGAGGACGTGGCGCTGGATGCCCTTGGGCATATAGTGACCCGGACCCTCACTCCCGAGGCAGCACAGGAACTAGTCTCCGACCTTACGTCGGAGGAAATACAATTAGCTATTCAGGCGATACCGTCCGGTAAGGCCCTGGGCCCAAATGGCATCCCTATAGAGTGGTTCAAAACCATGTC
Source organism: Lissotriton vulgaris (assembly GCF_964263255.1). Taxonomy (NCBI): domain Eukaryota; kingdom Metazoa; phylum Chordata; class Amphibia; order Caudata; family Salamandridae; genus Lissotriton; species Lissotriton vulgaris. The sequence continues at coordinate 647,318,444 of NC_141694.1, read as the reverse complement.
CGAGACGCTAAGTACCCCACTGCTAGCAATGTACACAGAGAGCCTCTCAACTACCACTAGACCAAAGGACTGCAACAATAGTAGCGATTCCCAAGCCCGGCAAACCGCTGGAGGAATGCGCATCCTATCCCTTCTAAATGAGGAGGCGAAAATCCTCGCAAAATTGCTAGCCACTAGATTAATGATCCATCTTCCGCAACTGATACACCCGGACCAATCTGGCTTTATGCCCAACAGGAGCACTGCCCTTAACCTTGGGCGCATACATGGGATTCTAGCGCGGGCCCCTCACCTATCAGACCCGGCAGTAGTCCTTTCCCTCGACGCTAAAACTTGGTCGAATGGAGTCATCTGTTCGCAGTCCTGGCCCCTATGGGATTTGGCCCTAAATTTATCGCATGGGTGCGCCTCCTGTACACTGACCCAGTGGCGCAGGTCACAGCTAACGGACATATATCACACACATTCAGACTGGCTAGGGGTACCCGTCAGGGCTGTCCCCTTTCCCCCCTGCTGTTTACCCTAGTACTGGAGCCGCTGGCTACATTAATTAGAACAACTCCACTGCTGAAAGGCATCAGCTGGACAGAGGGATGGGAAGACCGAGTATCACTTTACGCAGACGATATGTTGGTATACTTGGCAGACCCAGACAGGAGTATACCAGCACTCCTTGCGATTTGCGACGACTACGGAAGAACGTCGGGCTACACTTTAAATTGGTCGAAATCAGTGCTCTACACCCTGAAAGGCCCGGAGCCCACTCTAATGGAAAGATGCCCTCTGGTGCGCGCATCGAGCTTTTTTAAATACCTCGGCATCAATGTTACTAATAGTCCCGCTGGAATTTTTTGATAGAAACTTGAAGCCCCCCCCTGGAGCGTCTGCGTAGAGAGGTAAAGCATTGGGCGTCACTGCCACTGACTCTCCTTGGAAGAGCAGCTCTCTATAAAATGATGGCACTCCCGCGATTTTTATACGCATTGGAAAACACTCCCTACCCAGTACCGCAGCGATATTTTCAACAAGTCACGGCATTAGTCTCTACTCTGCTATGGGATAACCGCCCGGCACGCATTGCGCACGTCAAGCTCAATAAGAGCTGGTACGAGGGTGGCATTGCACTGCCTAACCTACAGTTGTATTACTGGGCAGCGCATCTTAAGATTGTTAACCATTGGCTACACGCGTCCCAAGACGACCCAGCCTGCAGGGCTGACAGAGCACAGCTTGGTACAGATAGCATGCTCACGGCACCACCATCAGCAGAAAGGAAAGCCTTACCAAAAAAACCATACAAACCGATCAACGCACAGTATTGGTCTCTAAATTCTTTACAACAAGCGCGACATTCAAGAAAATCATTATCAAACACTGGCCCATTTTACAAATGGAACCCGATTTCAGGGACGTTTTTCAAACCCCGCCACTGTTTGCCTACACCCGTAGTAGTAATTTGAAGGAAATACTTACTAGGAAACAAACCATCATGAAAGACCACAAAGGAACCCTACCGTGTATGAATTGTAACAGTTGTAACTGCATTATCAAGGGGAATATCATCAGACACCCGATGAAAGGCTATCCTATCAAACTCCATGTCAATGCCACCTGTGACTCTATGAACCTTATATATGCACTCAAATGTCCTTGCGGCAAACTATATGTCGGTAAAACAGAGAGAAAAATCAAGGTGCGCATCAATGAACATAAATCTAACATTCGCACAAAACAAGAGAAATCTAACGTTGCCATGCACTTTGATGAATATCATCATACCATCACTCAACTCCAATTTATTGTATTGGAAATGATCAAAAAGACTGAAGGAGTGGACAATCATAAACTCCTTCTCAAAAGAGAACTTGAATGGATGTACCGTCTCCAAACCCTTAAACCGTTTGGACTCAATGATCGCGTCGAATACAGCTGTTATTTATAACATATGCTTCACATTTATTAATCATTGTAATTGATATTCTGCATTGCTCTCTATTCTTTATATTTTATTCTTTTTATTCTTTATTCTTTATATTTTCTTCTTAACACACCCCACTTGGCTTATCCCTGCTTTTCTCACCTATCCAACATGGCTACCTCTCTCACATCCACCACTCCCCTAACACATTACGCTAGTCCTCTGTTTATCTTTACACTTTTACTTTTAACTTCCTCGAACGCTATCGTTTCCCAACACGGAACACAACCATCGACAGCTCGCACTAGCGTCTTCCCGGTTATTCCACTCGAAGTAAGTTTACTCCACCTGGTAAGTTGTTTTTAGGGACAACCCGATTCACTTTTTAATCCACGTTTTCACCGTATTTTCACCGTAAGATATGCCACTGTAAGATACGCTATCGCTCACGCGCTAGATATGACTTCGATTCACATTCCCTTAATGCACTTGGCATCACCTCTTTTCACATCCTTACACTACCGTACTAACGTTTAACCCCCGTTCTTTTATCAACTTCCTTCCTGCTCCTCCTCACGGACCTGCTTCCCTTATTATTCTTATTAGGCACTCATCACGTTGCCCCTTAGTGTGCACGTTATTTTTCTATTCCATCTCATTATTTCGTAATTCTTATTGAGGCTCATTTCTTCCTTTCAGCGCTCCTTGAGAAAGGGCTTTCAGCCCGAAATGCATCAGAGTTGAGAGTTGATACGTTAACTTTATTTGATATGACGCTAATATCATTATGAAAATTCTCATGAACTACATCACAAAGAAATAAAAATACCTTTTTGAAATCTTTGGAATCAATTTTTTGATCCACATCTGGAGTGCCTCATTCAGGGATGTTCACGCATATTCATGCGCACACCACTTGTTCTATATATCTGCTGGCCATTAACGGAAACGCCACCTGCGAGTGCACCCATCCCATAATAACCACTTGAACCCGAACTTGTATTACAACCAGGGCAGTGCACCCCCCATACTTTCCTTATTGTCAAGGAACTTATTACAGGCAGATCCATTTCAAATACTAACCTCTACTCTACCTTTTTTTCAAAAACATTAAAGAGATATGATAACTTTATAAGATGAGGATGGGGGCTAATGGCATCACTTCCCTTAGCTTTGGCTGTATCTGCTCTGCAGTTCCGGCACTCTCTCTTTCTGTGAGTAAAGAGAATTTGACAAGAATACAGTTTTCCCAAAAAACCAATTAGTCATCAATTAATTAATTTCCATATTCTTCTTGGATATATCATCTAACATCTTCCTTCATTTTATTAATTCTTTAAAATTTCAAAACAGGGTGTAGGAGAGTAGGGTCTGCAATCCTATGATCACCCAGATTTTTTGCTTTTGTTTCACTGGTTTACGACTTTCTCGGGCTGTGGGCCTGCCAATCAGACCCACAGCCTAGCTGTTCTCTCGCTAAATTGATGCGTGTACCTTCGGTGCATTACTCAATTGGAACTGGGCCACCTTGTCAGACCCTGTAACTCAGGGCATCGGTGTACCCAGGGCCTACCAGGGGCTGAAGCATGTATTATGCCACCCCTGGATGGCCATCTAAATCTGACACAACTGGCTGCGCGACAGCTGGGGCAACGTGGCGTACTCGCCCGTTGCTTTAGGTATAGTATCCCTATATCTAACCCTAAAATGGACACCCGAGTTCCTATCAGTCACTCCTATGGCAGGCCTTGACAATCCTGAAGGCAGAGTGTGTGGAATCGTGTGAATTGGGCTCTGGCACGAGCCGAGCCCGGTTGCAGCTTGCGGAACCAAGACCCAATGGCTGTTCCATGATAACGCATACCATATTAATATCTTCGGTATCGCATTATCAAGACATGTCGAGTAAGGTGTCATAAGAATCGGGATGCTGACCCCTCACCAATGCTGGCGACGAGGTTAGCATTCCGCCCTTCTAGAGGGACACGACATGTACGTAACTGTGAACCCCGGTTAAAGTTAACTGAAGCCTCAGCGCCACAAAATGGATGCTGCCACCACAGACACGAGTCTGACCTCCTGCTGCTGGGAGTCCTTCCAGCGAGGAGAGCTTGGACAAAGGGTTTCCTGTCCGGGGCGGTGCTCGCACCATCCCAGACAGGGTTTTGTGTATCCTGGGTAGGCAGGGCTTTACAAGAAGGTGACTGCAGAGTGGCACCCCGGTGCTCACTACGCATCTGCCGGCTAGAACCAGTTCCAGGGGCGCCCAGCCCCTGACCTGGGGAAAGTCCGGCAGGGGAGAGGGGTGTAACTACCCCCCTTCCTGGTCCCACCCCTAGGGCAGGACCTAGTCATGTATCCACCCCTTTCTTTAGGATAAAGGCAGGAGCGGGGACCCTTCAAAATTAGATCATCTTTGAATCAAGAACTACTTTCTACGAAAGGACATTCGAGACTCTTCTCAAGATTTCTCCCTTGTGGCTAAGGAGTAGTCACCCTGCATCCGCAGGCACCACCTAAGAACTCTGCGGTTTGCTGCAAGTCCTTCCTCAGGAATCTGACTGCCCAGCTCGACGAGAACCGGCTTCCCTGGCACCTCTGACCTCTACCCACATCGTCAGCTCAGCTGAGATCTGTGGGTGCGACGAGACCTCGAGGGACCGGCCATCATCAAAACCTGCACGCTTTCTTAAACCAGCACGACCACTGAGGGATCCTCGGGTGAGTGCTCTGGGGTCCGAGAAGCCCCGACCCTGAGCAGCTCCAGCACCGAAGTGCAGCCTCCCAGCATCTCCACGATCTGCGTGGGGCCCTTCTGCTTTTGCCGCTCAGCACGTTGTCTGGTTACTAGCCGCTGGCTTGTGACCTTCTTGACGACACCCGACAACCAACGCTGCTGGTCTGGTTGCTCCAGACTGGCCTTTGCTCCCTTCTGAGAGAGGAGTACCCCGGACCCTCCTGGTCCACTCAAGACGCCATTTTAGGCCCACCACGTGGCCCTGAAATTTGCCAAGGCTTGTTGCCCCAATCCTGGGCCCAGCGACGCCGACAGCATCAACCTTCGTGGGACAGCTCCCACCTCCATCCTGGTCGCCGACAACGCCTCCTGGTCCGTGAGACTGCAGAGCCTAGCGTCGCCCACTCACCTAGTCGAGGTGACGATCATCCGGTGCCCTCCTGGTACCCTCTGACTACTGGCTAGTAGTACGAACTTGGTCCCCTCTGCTTTCAGGTGTCATCCATCTCTGATCCAGGCTTGGATCTCTACGAACTATTTCCACTGGTCGCCGGCCAGCAACTCCTTCCTTCCGGCTCCTGGCTCGTCAGCGAAGACTCCCGACGTCTGTAAAGACTTGTGCAGCCGCAGCCCTTGGGGCTAGGTAACTTCGGCATTTCGGTGCCCGCATAGCCTCCTTATTTAAGGGTCCCGAGTCCCTATCGCTTCCGACTTGCCTTATCGGGTCCGCCCGAGACCACTAAACTTTCCGTGCCCTAGGGCACTTGTATTGATTGTGCACTTGAAGTATTTTCTTAAGAGTTTCGTTGTGTGCTTAGTACCCTGTCCTCATAAGGAGTACAGGGCTGTTGTGATTCTAATAAATACACTGTTTATTTTCATAACACTTGTGTGGTGTCATTTCACTTGGTGTTCAAGGGGAATGTGATGGTATAACAGCGGGCTTAACACGCCCACTAGAGTTTAGCCCGTAGACTGCTCGTATCCACGCTACTAGGATAGCTGGTCTAAGGTTGACTTACAACCAATCACCATAAGGGTCGTTTGGACCGATGCATAGTGATCACTAGAATAGTGAGCACTGCATATCGGGCCAACCTCTCACATTGGTGAGCAGCGGTTGGGATTTGAGCTTGCTGTTGTTTTACCACGCGTATCCTAAGAATATCTTGTGAAAGATCGCATAAGTACTCCAGGTACATATAACTTAGCTTAGAATACTCTGAGTTCTACTGAACCAGCTGTAGTAGCTCCTCAAGGCTTAGCACACCTTGGCTACAACTCTTAGCGAGGGATCAGTAGGTAAACATATAGTGTAGGTAGGTGCATCACTTACACCACACTAGAAGCAGCATGTCAGACAAAGGAGGAAACTCTGAGTCTCCCCTTGTGTCAGTCGACCTTCCACAGGTCACCTCCAGATATGCTGCACTTAACATCCAAGAGATGCGACAACTCTGTACATCTCGGAAGTTAAAACAGGGTGCAAACCCTACCACTCCGTTTCTGATTGGTCTCTTGGAGACTTATGATGCTAGGAGGGCGGGTAACACCGACCCTTCTCATCCAGAAGGGAGTATGCCCCCCCTCAAGGGAACCGCAGGTGACCCTGACCTTATCCATCTCTCCGCAGAAGGTGAAGAGGAGGACGAGGAGCCAGAGACATCTGGCGACGAGGCAGACAAAGGTCCAGTAGTGGTTAGCCAGCTAACTAGGGACAACTTAAGCCGGCACGAGAATGGTACTAGGAGACCCCTGGGGCCCCTCTCAGACCAGCTTAACATTGGGAATGGACGAGTTAGGTCTCTGTCCAGAGGCTCTAACAGATCCGTTCGAACCAATGGCTCTCGAGGCTCTGCTCGAAGAGGGATGACATCCCCTCAGAGGAGAGTGTACGAAGCGAAGGAGCGGGAAGTCAATCTACGGATCGAAAGGGAAGAACTTGCCCTGGCCAAAGAAAGACTCGCCTTTGCTAGACAGCAAGAATTGAGTGGGACCAATCCCACTGGTGGCAGCATTCCCCCACGGGAAAACAGGAGTTTAGACACTAGGCACCTGAGTAAGATAGTGCCCCCCTTTAAGCAAGGGGACGACATCCACAAATGGATTACTGCTTTGGAGCGGGCCTGCACTGTACAGTGCGTCCCCCAGAGTCAGTGGGCAGCTATCTTGTGGCTCTCCTTTGAAGGTAAAGGTAGAGATAAGCTCCTCACTACTAGAGTCGAGGATGCTAACAATTACCAGGTCCTGAAGAACACACTGATTGATGGGTTCGGCCTAACCACTGAGCAGTACAGGTTGCTGTTCAGGGATACCCAGAAAACTCAGTCTCAGGACTGGTCTGATTTCGTTGATTGTGCCACTAAGGCTTTGGAGGGCTGGTTGCTGGGCAGTAAGGTTACTGATTACACAGGATTGTATAATTTGATCATGCGAGAACAGATTTTAAACAATTGTCAGAACCAGTTGTTGCATCAGCACCTTGTCGACTCGGATCTGACCTCTCCCCAAGAATTGGGAAAGAAGGCAGACAGATGGGTCAGAACAAGGGTTAAGCAAAACCAGGGCCAGAACCAGGGTGGTCAGAAGAAAGCAGACTAGAAGGGTAAAGATTTGAAAGGGGAACAAAATGACCAGAAGTCTTCGACAGGTCCCCAACAACCCAAAGGGGGTGGGGGGGGGGCCAGGCTTCCCAGAAAAAGAAGAATCAAGAAGGCCAATCGAAAAGGTGGTGCCAATACTGTAAAAGTAAAACTCACTGGTTTAGTGAGTGCACCAAGAAAGGAGGGCAGACTCCTGCTACTGCAGCCCCTAAGGCACCTGTGCCCCCTAATACAGCCAGCAGTAGTAGTGCGCCTCCCAAGGGACTAGTTGGGTTAACCTTGGGTTCTGAGGGGTGTGACAGCTTAGTTGGCACACTCACTCAGGCTGTCCTTGTCTGTACAGGGGAGGTGGATATATCCCCTGATGTCAGTCCCAATACTTTGGGCAAATACCGACAGACGCCTTTAATCAATGGAAGAATGGCTCAGGCCTATAGGGACACTTGTGCCAGTGTCACCATAGTGACACCTAACTTTGTGGACCCTGGACAGATCATGCCAGGTACCGATTTCCTGGTGACCAATGCCAGCAACGTCACTACCAGTCATAGTATGGCGATTGTTGCTTTCTCCTGGGGAGGGGTAAATGGCCAGAAAAAGGTTGTTGTTAGTTCAGACCTCCCAGTGGATTGTTTGTTGGGCAATGATTTGGAGTCATCACAATGGTCAGAAGTGGAGCACCGGACTCACATGGAAATGTTAGGCTTGCCAGCACATGTGCTTGCTGTGACTAGGTCACAGGTCAGACGACGCCCCACTGAACAGGTGCTGGATCCTGGAACAATGGACCAGACACCTCCCAAGAAGAAGAGCAGTCGGGTTAAGGCAGCGCCTTCCCCCTTGCCCCAGGTCGAGGATCAAGTCTCAGAGGAGGCTGACCTCCAGGAATTGCGGGAAACTGAACCTAAAGAACTCAAACTTGATCAAGTTGAGTTTCTGGGCTCAGGGGCACCCACACGAGAAGACCTGGGGAAGGACCAGTTAGACTGCCCTTCCCTTGAACCCCTCAGACAGCAGGCTGCTGCTGAGGCTGCTGGGAACGCCACAGGTACCCACAAGGTATACTGGGAGGATGGACTCCTGTACACTGAGGCAAGAGACCCCAAGCCTGGCATGACCAGGAGGCTGGTTATCCCCTTGTCTCAGCGGGGTTTCCTTCTTACCTTGGCCCACGAGATTCCCTTAGCAGGACACTTAGGTCAGACGAAGACGTGGGACAGGCTTGTCTCACACTTTCACTGGCCTCACATGAACGAAGATACCAAGGAGTTTTGTCACTCCTGTGTCACTTGCCAAGCCAGTGGTAAGCCAGGTGGCACGACAAAGGCCCCCCTTATACCAATGCCTGTGGTGGGGGTGCCCTTTGAACGTGTGGGGATTGACATTGTCGGTCCAATGGAACCCCCAACAGCATCAGGGCACAAGATTATACTGGTGGTAGTGGATCATGCCACCAGGTATCCTGAAGCTATTCCCCTTAGGACCACTACAGCACCTGTTGTGGCAAGAGCCATAGTTGGAGTGTTCTCCAGAGTGGGCTTCCCTAAGGAGGTTGTCTCTGACAGAGGTGCAAACTTCATGTCGAGCTATTTGACTGCTATGTGGAAGGAATGTGGTGTCAACTACAAGTTCACCACACCCTATCATCCACAATGCAATGGGCTTGTTGAGCGGTTCAACAGGACCCTAAAAGGGATGATTCATGGACTACCTGAAAAGCTCCGGCGTAGATGGGACGTCCTGATTCCCTGCCTTTTATTCGCTTATAGAGAAGTCCCACAGAAGGGGGTTGGCTACAGCCCTTTTGAACTTTTGTACGGGCATCCTGTAAGAGGACCCCTGTGTTTGGTGAAGGAAGGATGGGAGAGACCTCTCAAACAGCCTGCAACCAGCATAGTGGACTATGTGCTCGGTCTCCGCTCACGGATGGCTGAGTACATGGAAAAGGCATCTGAAAACCTTAGGGCCAGCCAAGAACTCCAAAAAGCTTGGCATGACCAAAAGGCTGTCCTGACTGTTTACCAGCCTGGACAGAAGGTGTGGGTGTTGGAGCCAGTGGCCCCAGCAGCACTCAAAGACAAATGGTCTGGGCCCTACACCATCCTGGAGAAAAAGGGAGAGGTCACCTACCTGGTGGACCTTGAAACACCCAGGAGCCCCCACAGGGTGCTCCATGTCAACAGGCTCAAGGCATATGTCGACAGGAAGGACATGAGCTTGCTCATGGCCATAGATGAGGGACAGGAGGAAGAGAGTGACCCTCTCCCAGACCTGCTCACTCAGAATCCTGACGATGGATCGGTTGACGGTGTTGTCTTTTGTGGCAGCCTCTCCGAACATCAACAGGAGGATTGTAAACAGGTTCTTCAATCCTTCCGGCATATGTTCTCTCTAACACCCAGTCAGACCAATTGGTGTACCCATGAGGTTGACACTGGTGACAGCTTGCCCGTCAAGAGTAAAATCTACAGGCAGGCCGATCACGTTAGAGACTGCATCAAAAGTGAAGTGCAGAAAATGTTGGAGTTGGGAGTCATCGAGCCCTCGGATAGCCCTTGGGCTAGTCCCGTAGTTCTAGTGCAGAAGCCTCACACCCAGGGTGGTAAGAAAGAGATGAGGTTCTGCGTAGACTACAGGGGTCTCAATGCAGTCACTAAGACTGATGCCCATCCAATACCAAGGGCGGATGAGCTTATAGATAGATTGGCTTCTGCCAACTACTTAAGTACATTCGACCTGACAGCTGGGTATTGGCAAATCAGGTTAGCTGAGGACGCCAAGCCTAAGACAGCATTTTCTACCCCTGGTGGGCATTATCAATTTGTGGTGATGCCCTTTGGTTTGAAAAATGCACCTGCCACCTTCCAACGGTTGGTGAATCACGTTCTCACTGGGCTGGATGACTTCTGTGCGGCGTATCTTGACGATATTGCTGTCTTTAGCTCCACCTGGGAGGATCACCTGGTCCACCTGCGGAAAGTGTTAGAGGCTCTGCAAGCAGCAGGTCTCACTATCAAGGCTACCAAGTGCCAGATAGGGCAGACACAGGTTGTATACTTGGGCCACCTTGTCGGTGGAGGCCAAGTTCAACCACTGGAGAGCAAAATACAGTCAATCAGGGACTGGGCTCCTCCAACCACCCAGACTCAGGTTCGAGCTTTCTTGGGCCTGACTGGTTACTACCGAAAGTTTGTCAGAAATTACGGATCGATTGTGACTCCGCTTAATGAATGGACGAGTAAGAAAATGCCAAAAAAGGTTCAGTGGACAGCGAGCTGTCAAAAAGCATTCGATGACCTAAAACAGGCCATGTGCACGGCACCTATCCTCAAGAGTCCAGACTACTCCAAACCATTCATCGTCCAAACAGATGCTTCTGAGTTGGGTGTGGGAGCTGTTCTATCTCAACTGAATTTTGATGGTAATGACCAGCCCATCGCTTTTATAAGCAGACGGCTGACCCCCAGAGAGAAAAATTGGTCAGCTATTGAGAGGGAGGCCTTTGCTGTGGTTTGGGCACTGAAGAAACTGAGGCCATACTTGTTTGGCACTCATTTCAAGATTCAGACCGACCATAAGCCCCTCTTACGGCTAAATCAGATGAACCGTGAAAACCCCAAACTGCTTAGGTGGTCCATTTCCCTACAGGGGATGGACTTCACAGTGCAGCATAGACCTGGCACTGATCATGGCAATGCAGATGGGCTCTCCAGGTATTTCCACTTAGAACAAGAAGACTCACCTGGTCAAGGTTAGTTTATTGTCCCAGCGTTTGGGGGGGGGGGGGCATGTAGGAGAGTAGGGTCTGCAATCTTATGATCACCCAGATTTTTTGCTTTTGTTTCACTGGTTTACGACTTTCTCGGGCTGTGGGCCTGCCAATCAGACCCACAGCCTAGCTGTTCTCTCGCTAAATTGATGCGTGTACCTTCGGTGCATTACTCAATTGGAACTGGGCCACCTTGTCAGACCCTGTAACTCAGGGCATCGGTGTACCCAGGGCCTACCAGGGGCTGAAGCATGTATTATGCCACCCCTGGATGGCCATCTAAATCTGACACAACTGGCTGCGCGACAGCTGGGGCAACGTGGCGTACTCGCCCGTTGCTTTAGGTATAGTATCCCTATATCTAACCCTAAAATGGACACCCGAGTTCCTATCAGTCACTCCTATGGCAGGCCTTGACAATCCTGAAGGCAGAGTGTGTGGAATCGTGTGAATTGGGCTCTGGCACGAGCCGAGCCCGGTTGCAGCTTGCGGAACCAAGACCCAATGGCTGTTCCATGATAACGCGTACCATATTAATAACTTCGGTATCGCATTATCAAGACATGTCGAGTAAGGTGTCATACGAATCGGGATGCTGACCCCTCACCAATGCTGGCGACGAGGTTAGCATTACGCGAACACGACATGTACGTAACTGTGAACCCCGGTTAAAGTTAACTGAAGCCTCAGCTCCACAAAATGGATGCTGCCACCACAGACACAAGTCTGACCTCCTGCTGCTGGGAGTCCTTCCAGCGAGGAGAGCTTGGACAAAGGGTTTCCTGTCCGGGGCGGTGCTCGCACCATCCCAGACAGGGTTTTGTGTATCCTGGGTAGGCAGGGCTTTACAAGAAGGTGACTGCAGAGTGGCACCCCGGTGCCCACTACGCATCTGCCGGCTAGAACCAGTTCCAGGGGCGCCCAGCCCCTGACCTGGGGAAAGTCCGGCAGGGGAGAGGGGTGTAACTACCCCCCTTCCTGGTCCCACCCATAGGGCAGGACCTAGTCATGTATCCACCCCTTTCTTTAGGATAAAGGCAGGAGCGGGGACCCTTCAAAATTAGATCATCTTTGAATCAAGAACTACTTTCTACGAAAGGACATTCGAGACTCTTCTCAAGATTTCTCCCTTGTGGCTAAGGAGTAGTCACCCTGCATCCGCAGGCACCACCTAAGAACTCTGCGGTTTGCTGCAAGTCCTTCTTCAGGAATCTGACTGCCCAGCTCGACGAGAACTGGCTTCCCTGGCACCTCTGACCTCTACCCACATTGTCAGCTCAGCTGAGATCTGTGGGTGCGACGAGACCTCGAGGGACCGGCCATCATCAAAACCTGCACGCTTTCTTAAACCAGCACGACCACTGAGGGATCCTCTGGTGAGTGTTCTGGGGTCCGAGAAGCCCCGACCCTGAGCAGCTCCAGCACCGAAGTGCAGCCTCCCAGCATCTACACGATCTGCGTGGGGCCCTTCTGCTTTTGCCGCTCAGCACGTTGTCTGGTTACTAGCCGCTGGCTTGTGACCTTCTTGACGACACCCGACAACCAACGCTGCTGGTCTGGTTGCTCCAGACTGGCCTCTGCTCCCTTCTGAGAGAGGAGTACCCCGGACCCTCCTGGTCCACTCAAGACGCCATTTTAGGCCCACCACGTGGCCCTGAAATTTGCCAAGGCTTGTTGCCCCAATCCTGGGCCCAGCGACGCCGACAGCATCAACCTTCGTGGGACAGCTCGCACCTCCATCCTGGTCGCCGACAACGCCTCCTGGTCCGTGAGACTGCAGAGCCTAGCGTCGCCCACTCACCTAGTCGAGGTGACGATCATCCGGTGCCCTCCTGGTACCCTCTGACTACTGGATAGTAGTACGAACTTGGTCCCCGCTGCTTTCAGGTGTCATCCATCTCTGATCCAGGCTTGGATCTCTACGAACTATTTCCACTGGTCGCCGGCCAGCAACTCCTTCCTTCCGGCTCCTGGCTCGTCAGCGAAGACTCCCGACGTCTGTAAAGACTTGTGCAGCCGCAGCCCTTGGGGCTAGGTAACTGCGGCATTTCGGTGCCCGCATAGCCTCCTTATTTAAGGGTCCCGAGTCCCTATCGCTTCCGACTTGCCTTATCGGGTCCGCCCGAGACCACTAAACTTTCCGTGCCCTAGGGCACTTGTATTGATTGTGCAATTGAAGTATTTTCTTAAGAGTTTCGTTGTGTGCTTAGTACCCTGTCCTCATAAAGAGTACAGGGCTGTTGTGATTCTAATAAATACACTGTTTATTTTCATAACACTTGTGTGGTGTCCTTTCACTTGGTGTTCAAGGGGAATGTGATGGTATAACAGCTGGCTTAACACTCCCTCTAGAGTTTAGCCCGTAGACTGCTCGTATCCACGCTACTAGGATAGCTGGTCTAAGGTTGACTTACAACCAATCACCATAAGGGTCGTTTGGACCGATGCATAGTGATCACTAGAATAGTGAGCACTGCATATCGGGCCAACCTCTCACACAGGGATCTTCTGTTTTACTTTGAATCGTGATGATATCAAATAATACTTTTCATTCACCACTCATAAATAGTGGCCTGGGTGCTGAACTAACCTTTCTTATCATATCCGTATAGAGGCCTGCAATTACTTGCAACCAATACATGTTAACTTATTTGTTTATTAATATTATTATTATTAATAAAGTTTTATATAGCGCAATCATGATCCTGTTTATGCTCATAGGCACTCGGAGAACTGAATATAAGTTGTCATATCTAGACTATCTTTTTAACCCTATATGCGTTCAAAATTGATTTTTTGTCTATTTTCAATGCACTTCTCCCACTCAATTAGAGTGCGTCAATGTTGATCATCTCGAACCAAATCCTGACGGATTACGAAGCATGAGACTATGGAAACCTGTGACTAGAAACATCCATCTCAGAATCAGGAACAATAGAACTGCATTTCCATTCAAGGGGAATCAATCAAACAATTGTGCTGAAAGGAAAGTGCTACTGAACCAATCTCCTACGAAAACAACTGCAGAGCAACAAGGCTGCAAAAGCATGACATCATCACTGCAAACCAAGCAAAGACATCCCCACCAAGCAAACATACTTTTAGTTGCACATTAATTTTCACATAATCGAATGGTCAGGGGTGGTATCTTCATAGAATCATAGGGGCATTGCCCCCCTACCTGTGAGCCATTACATCCCACATATACCTTATTTACCGCAAGTGGATTCTTGTTCTCGTTTATGAGGCGAGCTACCAGGAACCGTATCTTGCTTTAGGTGTTGTTTATTGCACCGACCAGCTAGGGCTGTTTACCTTAACTGCACGTCAGGTTGACTAGTATTTTGCTATCGGCCAGCCCAACATGCGTAGTTCAGGCTTCCCCAGTCACTGCTGTAAAGGTGTCATGTAGTTCCTATAAATCTATATAGGATCTGCATGTTTAGACAACATAAACTGCGGTATCGTGTTCAGAATAATTAAAGACACCCCCACCAGATATGTTCGCCTGTATACCATCTAGCTCACAGTGCCACTATGAACTCCACTTACAAAGGAGAGAATAGTTTAACCCCTTCCAGGCTCATGACGAGCTGGGCTCGTCATGGTGTAGCCTCCTCGCACACTGATGACGAGCCCAGCTCGTCATGTAACATGGGTTTTTTTAAATCCCAGCATAGGAGGAGAATTCAACTAGCGCGGATGTGGTTAAGGCAACTATCTAACATGACAACCCTGACCCCTCAGGGATAGTGGGAACAGTACCATACTTTTCGCTCAGTCGCTTGTGCTCACTTTGTCTCAGAAAGATTCACAGAATAAACAATTGGGACGTTTTCAATAAGCATTTATTGGGCCAGCGTCATTCTAGTGTAAAATATGTGTGCTGCAAAAACCATAAGACAGAAACATATATAAACGATTATAAGCACAAAAAGAGTAAATGGATGGTAGATTTCTACCATAGTTCTAAAACAATGGATATATGCAGGTATATAGATGACAGTATAAATATGTACTCCTACGATGCTAACCCTAACTAGATGTACCTAGAGGTACCCAGCATATATGTAGGTGTAAAGACAAGAATCCCCCTAGGATGAAACCAACCCCACCACCTAAAGTGAGAGACTGAAGGACCCCTTCTTGGTCTTGAGATGGACACCCCGTGAGGGATGTCAGACCACTGCGTGCTGGAGTGTCTGCATGCAAGAGCATCAGCTTCTTGTGTCAGCATTGAAGTCTTTCTCCTCTGTCTGCCCCAGCAAATTAATGTGGTTATATAGCCAAAGGGTACCCTCAGGGGTTCTACTTTGCTCTGTCATGTCGGCTGAGGATGACGTAAGGGATGACCCTTATAGATAGTTATTATACAGAAGATGGTAGTCCTGCTGTGATTCTGAGAATCCTCATGCATTATTAATGAGGCTAGTTTTCTGAGAAAGCCACACGAAATGTATGCAGCACCTAGCTAGGTAAAAGGTCAGCACAAACCTGTTATGTAGTACAATGGACGCATACTTGAGTTTTTAGTGGGGTACACGAACAGGTGAGACACACTTGAAGAGCGACCTTTCCAGGGAGAAGAGCGAGACAGCGCTTATGATGTAGATCGGTCTTCTATAAGCTAAGGTATGGGGTCTGCAGACAAAGCCCAGAGATCTTCAATTATATCATAATACTTCTTCTTAGCAAGGGGAGGGAGGTTAGCACTATAGTCTTTTCTCCATTATCTTTTTATGATGACATCTTCCTTCATGATTTATGGACTGGCTGCTATGCTGACTATATTCGTACTGTGCATTTTCCAACTTGTTGTGGCACGTATACTGCATGTTATGGCACGTTAGTTAAAATACATATTTTAAACTATTCTGTGTCGCTGTCAGATCTTATTGAGGATGAGTACAAGACTGCAAGTAAAGGGTGTGACTTGTTACCGTGATTCCTGAGTAAGTAAGTAAGTAAGTAACTTTAGCTTTATTCGATTTAAATATAAAATCATAAAAGCACATTTCAAAATATATACACAATTATAAATCAGATTAATTCAGTTCATTTCAAATCATGTCACATAAAATAAAAAACTTTTTTGTTTTTTAAAGAGTCAGGTAGCGAATCAATGGAGTGATCAGAGAGGGTCTGTATCTTAAAAGCCCTTCACCCCGGAGGTGTATTGGCCCAACCAAAAGTTAATCTCGGCGATGATCTTGTATGAGGGTGTAGTGCTTCTCTAGGATAAAAATCGGATAAACCCCAGGTGTGTATAGGTCCGTCTCCTATCTGTGGTTTCCAAGATTGGAGGTAAGGGACAACATTGTTATTAATGAACTTTATTAGCACCAGATCACCAGATCTCTCTTTTCGGAGCGGGCCTAACCATCCCACCCTTCTAACACATTTTATTCTACCATCAATGTATGGGGGTAGGGGTCTATTTTTTGTTAGCCAAAATAGTGTCTTATTTCTCAGCTCCTGTTCGCTTTCAGATTTACCCTTTGGGAGTTCCGGCACCCCAGACAGGACACCCACGAACGGAGCAGCCTCCGGTGGTAGATGGATGTGGTTAATTTTCCTTTGCATGTTCCGTATCATGGGGGGTGGCTCTTTAGGTGGCATTGTAGCATTATTCAGCCTCGTTGTAGAGGAACAGCTAGGTATTGTTTTTGTTTTGATGGGGGCCTTCCCGCTAGATTGAGTTGGCGTACCTGCGCTTGTCCGTTGGGGTTGGGATACTCTATTTTTTGAAGTTGTTGAAGGCTTAAGAGTATTACGTGGAGACTGTGATAGATTGGGGTCTGCCACGTTATTTTGGGGGAGAGAGTTTGTCTTGATCTTTTCCTCCATTGCCGTGATCCGGACCCCGAGGTCCTTTATTTTTTCGATTAGCGGGTGTATTGCGGCATTGATCAAAGTCTGTATCTGGGCCAAGAGTGTTGGTGTGATTGAGTGGGCAAACGATATCTCCTTAGCATGAGTGCCTATATGTTTGTCCGCAGCATGATTCCTTTCACCAGAGGGGTCCTGGAATGATATTATTGGGTTCATGTTACTTAATTCTGATGGACCGAGAGGAGTATCCAAGCGGTTTCCATAGGGTGAGCATAAAGAACTGAGGTGGGGGCTTGAAATGGCTGTAGGACAAAAGGAGGCGTTGGTGTGCTCTGATGTCGACTTAACGGCCGCATATTTGGTGTGGCATAAGCTGTTAAGTTCCTCCAAGAAGGATAAGTTTGGAGAGGCGACGATAGATTGAGGCTGAGGGGGAGTAATGTCATTATTGGGACGGTCGATAAACAATTGATCTTGTGCTAATCTTACTGGTAGTTGGACAGTGGACGGTGCAGTATGTAATAGGTATTGTACCATTGACCCCTTGGCCCGATCACTAAACCCAGTATGCAGTTTCTTGGCCCCTTTACAAGACATGTTGACAGTAGCAGCAGGCACCTAGAGGGATTTGAACGACTTAGCACAAGAAGTCTTACCTATTTCATGGGAACGGCCAGGGGGGGTGGCCCGTCCCGGCCTCCTCTGGCCTATGATGGCCTTAGATGGTCCCGCCTTGTCCCGGCCTTAGCCCGGCCGCTCCCGCGCGCGACTCGCGGTGCGAGAGGTTCTCCTGTGTTTGTCCCGCGCCTCCGGGCGCTCCGCTGACGTCACCCGACCGCCGGGGCTCCTGGGGGATGTAGTCCCTTGCCCTCGCGGCGGTCGGGTTACTGGCAAAATTAGGTGCGTTACAGCCGGTACAGCCGTTCCCCTCACGGCACCAGGGTCAGATAGCAGGTCCTTCCCAGAGCGTTTGGCTTCCCTGGGCGTTTGGTTACCCTGGTGGCAGCTTCCCCCCGCAGCGCTCGCCTGCAGCGCTCGGCTCTCCTGTGTTTGTCCCGCGCCTCCGGGCGCTCCGCTGACGTCACCCGACCGCCGGGGCTCCTGGGGGATGTAGTCCCTTGCCCTCGCGGCGGTCGGGTTACTGGCAAAATTAGGTGCGTTACAGCCGGTACAGCCGTTCCCCTCACGGCACCAGGGTCAGATAGCAGGTCCTTCCCAGAGCGTTTGGCTTCCCTGGGCGTTTGGTTACCCTGGTGGCAGCTTCCCCCCGCAGCGCTCGCCTGCAGCGCTCGGCTCTCCTGTGTTTGTCCCGCGCCTCCGGGCGCTCCGCTGACGTCACCCGACCGCCGGGGCTCCTGGGGGATGTAGTCCCTTGCCCTCGCGGCGGTCGGGTTACTGGCAAAATTAGGTGCGTTACAGCCGGTACAGCCGTTCCCCTCACGGCACCAGGGTCAGATAGCAGGTCCTTCCCAGAGCGTTTGGCTTCCCTGGGCGTTTGGTTACGCTGGTGGCAGCTTCCCCCCGCAGTGATTCCTGAGAGATCTGGGAGTGTTGTGTTCTGGGGTGTCTAATAATTTGTTTCTCTGTAAGTGAGTAGGAGAGCAAGTGAGACACTAAAGCTAGTCGGTCCTGGGTTCATTGGTAATAAGGTGGTAGGATGACCCAGTCTCTATACACTAAGGTCCCATAATCCTGTGCATAGTTCTGTGTTTGTGCAGAATTCCTACAACACTAGTCGAGGTCTTCAGCCCAACGGCAAATTAAGTGCAATCAGACAAGGCTGCAACAAAAACATCCAGGGCCCCCAAACCGCATTCCTAACAGTCAAAGCTACCTTAGGCAACGTTCAATTCCTACTGCTCCATTTAATGCAAAATCAATAACAACAACTTACCAGATACCTTTACCTGGTTTGAGAATGTAGCTGGGCAGGCTTTACCCATGCTACTCTTCCAGCAAAAAAAACATGCTCAGGACAGATCACAAACAAAACTCTGCATGCCAGTAGAAGACTAACAAATTCAGAAAGCATCCCACAACAGGTCCTATCTGTAAAAGTTACTCTACAGTTTTATTTTATGTGAACACTAACTTCCGAAACAAGGGTAGCATTAATCCCAAATCATCAACAAAGACTTTACCTAATCAGGACACAGACCTTTTTATCATACACAGGCGACCCCTGCATGTCAGGTGAGTGCCCCAGAGCCCAGGCTTTAGCAATATCTTCATTAAAAACACACTATGGTCGCAAGTATCAAATGTTACTAATTGCCTCATTCCTACGGAATACACCTTATCCACTTTAATTTCCAACAACCTGTCTGCTTGTTGACACTTACAGATCAACCCCATAAATCAGACAACATGCAAATGCATGACAATGCCTTATGTGTTATGAAGAAGAGCATTAACGAAGAGTTCAAAAAACAAGCCTGACTAACCTATGCACCCAGCAATTGGTTCTACGATGATAGGCAGGCTCCATGGCATTTGAAAGGAGATGAAAGAGTATCACTCCAAGAGAACTTTCTTTACCACTCACAATAGAAATCCCAGCTCCCTCTGCCCTTGCTGCTGCACCATGAAGCAAACTACCCCATTTTTGTAGAGGCTCTGGAATCGCTACATGCCCCCAAAACAATGAACATCTCTCAATTCTTCTTGCATAGGTTCATGCTACCTAATTCACCACACAAACAATACATACAAATTGCCTGTTCACAAATGACTACACAATATTGATAAAAGATTTAATAATCTTGAACATCTCTGAACTCATCGCAAACATACTCCTATTTTTACGAAAGTGCACATCATTATTCGGAAGCAGTAACACCATATTAAACATGATGACTGCGAGGATTACTATGTATGTATGTATGTATGTATTTATTTGAGCTTGTAAAGCGCACTGCTACCCGTAGGTTTCCTGCCGCTGTATAACGCTGGGGAACCCGTCCTGGCTTTCCCTGTGAGATGGTCCCTATTGGGCACCCCCAAGGTGAAGCCAGGGATCCCCGGCGTTGATGGGGCCGTTTGTGGAGATTAATCAGGCTATTGCCCAGAGTTGCTGAGTGGGACCCATGGTTAGAGTGGCACCGAAGGTGAGATTTATTGAGCCCGCTGACATTGGCCCAACACCCTACCGCGTCGGGAATTGAACCCTGGTCCCGGGCCGACCTCTGCTTCTGGGTCTGCCGCCTCTAACCAGTGAGCCACACTGCACCACACTATGTCACTGTGACACATACACGTCATGAATATCAGAACTGAGGAAACACAATCTACAGAGTGCCGACCCCGACCAAGTAAGGATTCAAAGGGTGAGATTTAGCAACTGAGAAAGCTAAAGTTGATAGTCACTCTATAACCTTGCATTACAGTGAAAACTGAGGTCTTGCCCTATATGCCTGAGGGATGTGGTACTTGGAAAGCGATGGACAAATGTCAGTGGATTAAGAGTTCAGGAATTAGATTCTCTCTCTGCCTCAGTAATCTTTAGTAAGACACTTTTCCTTCATTCACTTTGTGGGATTATCCAGAATCTACTATGGTGGTATGGGCAAGCGGTTGTTCTTTACAGTTCACAGTGGTAATTGCAATGAAATGGGTGATAGTATCTAAACTTTATTATGGTAAATACCCTGGGCTCTGACCTTCCCTAATCTCCTGAATGACCGATTTAAGAGACAATAGAAGAGACCCAAGAGGCTGCAAAGAAAACAAGCATTGAAAAAGCCAATACTCCTTGGCTTGGAAAGCTGGAGTGGTGGTAAATATGATATGTTTTAGTTTTGTTTGAAACATATGCACAAACATAAAAAGAGATTAGGAAAAAGAAGAAAGTATGCTGCCGCCTAAAAGTGGTGGCGATATTCCTACAAAGAAAAGATAAACATTTTTTTAAAATTAAACCATTATATATAATTTTAACACCAAGGTGCTTCATAACAGGGAGATGAACATATAACAAGCATAGAAACACCTATAGTTAATGCAAATCACTAAAAAATATGACTCTTAGCGCAAAAGGGTACGATTATCTTCTAAATACTGTAACTTAAAGACATATTTTAATCACATAATTTTTTTAAATGTAAAAGTATAAACAATGAAAAGAAAAAAAGCATTGGCAATGTAAAGTATTGACCCTCCAGCACTGGCCTGAAGTTTACTTCTTTTTAACTGAACGTGACAGCTCTATGGTGTGGTGGGTGGAAACAACATACAAATGAGAGCGGAATGCCCAATAAATGAAGAGAGATGACCCAAACCCCCTTTTAAGTATGTATATTTGTATGCATTTTTCATATATTATTTTTTATTTACATGAGGATGGTGAGATAGTTACAACTGTCACTAGGCCAGAATAAAAAGAAAGTCATAGTCGGGAAAAACCTAAATGCTAATAAGAAGATGGACAAAAGGGGGATACACCCAGCAGAAGTAGCCAGTAGTGCATATGTCAATTCCAAGGCAGTGGAAGAGGTGTGGCGCCGCGGAGGAAGAGGTGTGGCGCCACGGCCAGGGTGACTGACACTGGAATCTGGGGATCACGGTTCTATCCCCGGCTCCGGTTCTATCCCCTGCTCCGGCGGCAGGGTAGCCCAGCACCATGTGACTCTGGGCAATAGCTTGCTTAATCTTCCCGACGGCTCCAGGCGCCTAGAGACCCTGACGGGTGATTGTTCGTGCTTTACAAATGTGGATTATTATTATTTTTATTATTATTATAGTGCGCCATATACAGCATACAGCATGTCACTCATTTCATCGCTGCTGCTTGTGACCTGTGATCAGCTGCCCCAAGCGGTTAGGTTTGTGAAAGGAGCTGAGGGACTGTTAGGTTTGTTAATGGTTTGATGCAGCACTGGCTACAAGGACCTTAGAAGCCACATACATCGTAAAGCTTCAAACACTGGATTTCTTTGCTCAGAGCATCCACCCTAAAACATACCTATCAAATGCAAGATAACAGAAAAGGGAGTTCTAAAACATTCATACTAGGCTTATACTGCAACAGGTCCAACTACAACAAAGTATTGTCCAAGTATCTCGTCCATTCCGTGACAACAGCTTCGGTCCTACCAGAAGGTCCAAACAAATCCTTTAAGTACCTTTCAGTGCCATCAATCGTTGTCATCCTGGTGACTGGGAGTGACCATGGCATTGAAGGGACAAAAAACGAAATGTTGCATATAAATAGGCTACATTACAGAACAGTCTGAAACTAATAATAGCAGAAAGGGAAATGACAATACCATTTCCTAGGTAAATGTAGGGGGAGGAGCAGTAATGAGAAGATGTAAAGAAAGAACTATGGTGCTACGATTGTCTTGAGAAGGCCCACAAGGGACGAAAACTAAACAATAGTAACTTTTGAAGGACTTGATATATGGGAATTGGTGGTAGTTGAAGGAGGAAGACAGCTTAATGGCAAGTCGAATGCTCATGGATGTGGGAGTTGATTTACAACATAAATTCCCCTAGAAGGCTTTAGTGCCCAACCAAATACATCATTCCTTGAAGAAAATAAGGTGAGAGAAAAGGAATGACAATTTCAGACATTTAACGTTTATAAAAAAAGTTATCTCGCTAATCACGAAAAAGAATCACAGAGACCATATGAAACAAGACTTTGATAACACAATCCTCAGGAAGAAGAAAACACAAATTCCCACATCTCCTTGACTCCAAGTGCTCCCTTTCGCTAATGCCCAGCAAGGCAAGCAGAGCTGCCTTGAGTAAACAATGGCTGACTGAGATTCTCATAAGCATTCACCCTTTTGTACCCTAAGGCCACTCAGATGAAATTTAAAAAACGAAAATTAAAGGAGAGCATACTAAGGGCCTTTTATTGCCAAAATTACCATGTCTTCTAGGGTCTGGAGAAAGAAGGTGAATTGTATAAAGACCATACTGGCACATGCACCAGGGGAGCACAGCGAGACTGACGGCATGCAGTCTGAGGTGTGTAATTACAGATTGCCATACTGGGTGAGGGAGGCAAGTGGTTGGGTTCTGTTGACTGCTTTTCCATATGTTGGTTTTTGCATTCACACAAGGCTCACGGTACGATTAACACATTGGTTCCAGCTAGGTGGCTTGACAGTATGCCACTAGTGGCCAGATAACCAGTACATGCTATATCATTCACACAAGGGGCAGCTCACACTTTTCAGCATTGTTTGTAAACACAGGTCAAGGCGAGTAGGGCTTCGTCCGGTACTACTGTGATATGTAGCTGCTATGTGTGCATCTCTGCACTACTAAGCTTTTTCCTCTCCTCCGCTTCCCACCATTTTTTGTGGTGCTTTTTTAGGGTAAATTGCACTTGCTTGACTACACTGGCCAGTCAGCAGAAGTAAAGTTGTGACAACATTGTGAACGTCAAATACACTGGAGCTAATAGCCCAGAGAAGCTGTTATTTTGCATGAGGCTCACCGTGTATCCACCCAAATCTTGATAAAGGGTACACAGTCTCCAAATCATAGTCACTACTCGGGGTTTCCACACTTTTGAACTTGTAGGGGGCTTGCGGAATACAGCCGCACTCTATGCAGACTATATTGAGATCCCAAGCATGCCAAACAGGAGAGACCCAGATAGTTTCCTGCACAATTCTACTGCTTCTTGGCAGCTGACTAAGGATGGATTGCAACCTCAGTGGGAGAGCATTCCTACACCTCTGACTTCCTCTCCTCTTAATGCAGCTCAGAAACTATCATTGACCAGCCTTCATAGCCTGCAATAGCTTGGGTTTGATTCCCTGGCCAAGTTGGAGGGTCTTGTTTGGACAGCAATTCCATCTTCCGCTCTCCTCTAACTGTCGCTGAACCTTCTTCAGCCAGGACTCCAGCAATTACTACTCATAAGCGTTGCTCGGATTCATGGATTCCTCTATTTGGCCAAAGGAATTGAGGACACAGATGCAGAATAGCAGTGAAGCTCACAGAACAGTCTCTTACTCCTCAGACCTTTAGTCTACAACAACTCTTATAAAAATATATATATAATAAAGGAAACTAACAATAATACACTAAATGTGTAAACAAGAAACACATGTAGCTGGGTGCAGTTAGACAGAAACCATATTCTGCGCAGAACAACTCTGGTCTTTCCCAAACCATGATCGGGAAATCTGTGTAGTCTCCTGGCGCTGGAAGATCCTGGCTCCAGTAGTGACTACATATTTGAAACTCATGTGTCCTTCCATGAACCCTTGAGCTTGCGGTGGTCTGGTTACTGGCAAACTAATTCTGGCCTGGACATCTCACACTGGATTAATCCACTCTTTAGCTGCGCTCCATCTGTAGTCAGACTTGGCCGACTGCCTCTTGGGCCTTCGTCAAGAATATGGCTGAAGCACTCCTGACATATGTGGAGCTTTCTCTTCTAAAGAGCTTAAAATAAAAGGAGATTGCACAGTCCAACAACAGGCAGGTGTAGATAAACAAGCACTAGGTGCAGTTACAGAGGTAACAGTCAAACCAGACTCAAGGAGCAGCTATCGCAGTCATTTGCTTAACAAGACAAGTTTCGGCCAACTGAGGGATTTTTACGGACCGTCACCCTGCTTATAAAAGGCCAAGGATTTCAAGATGAATTAACAAGTAAAAAGTAGATTGGTTGATACTGCAATAATCACACCACAAAAGGTTATAAATAAGGCAGCTTGCTGATGAGCGTACAAAACCTGTTCAGAAACATTTACAGCCCGGTAGATCAAAAAAGGATGAAAAGGCGGTAGGTGAGATCTAAATATTTACTTCCAAACACAGTACATGCTGCTCGGACAGCATGGACAGATAATCTTTGCAAAATGCTGTAAAAGAGTCAATATTTGAATAGCATACTTTGACCATGTATTCGTTGACATTTAGATCACAAGCCACAGTTTACAAAAGATAGAGTTGCCACAAAACTATCAGCAGTTTTTTTGCATTTTAAGGTGAGCGATTCAAGATTATTGTCCCTGATGAATGTGATGTTGGTCTAATAATATCGGTGTTGAATACGTAAACCGGAGTTGTGTCATAGTTAGAGTACATCTAGTTGGATAGTGTCTTGAAAAGTGCAGTTCTTTGAATAGTCGAATTAGTTAAGTAATTTTGTACATTGTTTCAGTTTTTTCTGTTGAATGAATCTGCACAGGCATCGGATAAATAGTTTCCTTTTTCTTACAGGAACTCCTGATGAAGGGACCCTGTGTCCCGAAATGCATTGGGTACTCAAAGTCTGTGGTTGCTTTTGTAACAGTTACATAAAAAGTTCTTGAAATGTAATACACACATATTGACGTATTCGTGAAAATTGTAATTCACTTTGTGAAAAATTTGAAAATGTCATGATGAATATGAATTAAATATTACTGAATGATATAAAATATCACTGTTGTTGCGTGCCCTAACCGCCATCTCTTGGGGTTAGGCCACTTACACGGATTATACAACTGGACCACCTGGACCTGCTCCAGCACGGTCGCTCCCTGACCCCAGCTCCTGCTCACGTTGTGGCTCGCTGGTGAGACCGAGACTGCTGCTTTGCATCTGATTGTTGCGTATTCATTTAATTTGAGTCGCGCTGTGTACTACTTATTCATCCAGACTCGCGCTGTGTATTTATTATTTAATTTGAGTCGCGCTGTGTACTAATTAGTCATCTAGACTCGCGCTGGGTATTATTATTTAACTTGAGTCACGCTGGCATTTATTTCTTTACCTGTACATCACGCTGGTAACTGATTAGCGCCCCCGGTGCCGTGGTGCATTTGCTGCCCCTGCCTTCGTCTCCCCTTGACCCTCCATCTTGTTGACTCGCTCCCTGACCCGCCCCTCCTCCCTGCTACCGCCTCCCAACTGCTGCCCCTCCCACCCACGGACAGAGGGCTCCCTACCTCCTCTGACGCGCTGTGACCACCTGGACCTGCTCCAGCACGGTCGCTCCCTGACCCCAGCTCCTGCTCACGTTGTGGCTCGCTGGTGAGACCGAGACTGCTGCTTTGCATCTGATTGTTGCGTATTCATTTAATTTGAGTCGCGCTGTGTACTACTTATTCATCCAGACTCGCGCTGTGTATTTATTATTTAATTTGAGTCGCGCTGTGTACTAATTAGTCATCTAGACTCGCGCTGGGTATTATTATTTAACTTGAGTCACGCTGGCATTTATTTCTTTACCTGTACATCACGCTGGTAACTGATTAGCGCCCCCGGTGCCGTGGTGCATTTGCTGCCCCTGCCTTCGTCTCCCCTTGACCCTCCATCTTGTTGACTCGCTCCCTGACCCGCCCCTCCTCCCTGCTACCGCCTCCCAACTGCTGCCCCTCCCACCCACGGACAGAGGGCTCCCTACCTCCTCTGACGCGCTGTGACCACCTGGACCTGCTCCAGCACGGTCGCTCCCTGACCCCAGCTCCTGCTCACGTTGTGGCTCGCTGGTGAGACCGAGACTGCTGCTTTGCATCTGATTGTTGCGTATTCATTTAATTTGAGTCGCGCTGTGTACTACTTATTCATCCAGACTCGCGCTGTGTATTTATTATTTAATTTGAGTCGCGCTGTGTACTAATTAGTCATCTAGACTCGCGCTGGGTATTATTATTTAACTTGAGTCACGCTGGCATTTATTTCTTTACCTGTACATCACGCTGGTAACTGATTAGCGCCCCCGGTGCCGTGGTGCATTTGCTGCCCCTGCCTTCGTCTCCCCTTGACCCTCCATCTTGTTGACTCGCTCCCTGACCCGCCCCTCCTCCCTGCTACCGCCTCCCAACTGCTGCCCCTCCCACCCACGGACAGAGGGCTCCCTACCTCCTCTGACGCGCTGTGACCACCTGGACCTGCTCCAGCACGGTCGCTCCCTGACCCCAGCTCCTGCTCACGTTGTGGCTCGCTGGTGAGACCGAGACTGCTGCTTTGCATCTGATTGTTGCGTATTCATTTAATTTGAGTCGCGCTGTGTACTACTTATTCATCCAGACTCGCGCTGTGTATTTATTATTTAATTTGAGTCGCGCTGTGTACTAATTAGTCATCTAGACTCGCGCTGGGTATTATTATTTAACTTGAGTCACGCTGGCATTTATTTCTTTACCTGTACATCACGCTGGTAACTGATTAGCGCCCCCGGTGCCGTGGTGCATTTGCTGCCCCTGCCTTCGTCTCCCCTTGACCCTCCATCTTGTTGACTCGCTCCCTGACCCGCCCCTCCTCCCTGCTACCGCCTCCCAACTGCTGCCCCTCCCACGCTCCGCCCCCTCCACCTTCCATTTATGGCCAATGTCTCCACGCGCAGCGTCCACGCGCTACGTACACGCCGAAGGTGCGCCTAAGGTAAGCCCGTCTACGCCCGTCCGCGCCTGGACCGCGCCCAGCGCCATTCCCCCTGCCCCTCGCGCTGCCCAGCTCCCCCGCGTTACCTACGATGCCGCCACCCTCCTAGCCCTTAACCCCGGTCGCACCCCCAACTGCGTCCAAGCCGCTCCTGGACGCACCCATGGACCGTTCTCCTGCTTCTCCTGCAAATTTAGCGGCACCGACAACATCTCCGCTACGACCACAACACAGATTCCCGACCCCAACCAACTAGAATGCATCCTCCTCAACACCCGCTCGGTCCACAGGCACGCCATTGACCTTTGGAACCTACTAGACACCATCTCTCCGGACGTCGCCTTCCTAACGGAAACATGGATGAACGCTTCCTCCGCCCCTGACATCGCCATCGCTATCCCTGATGACTATAAGATCACACGCAAGGACCGCACCGACCATACAGGAGGTGGAATCGCTATCGTCCATAAGAAATCAATCCGCATCTCAACCTGCTCTGACGCCAACCTCGCTAACTCCGAACACCTTCACTTCCAGATCTACATCGACCCCAAGACCACACTCAGTGGCACCCTCCTCTACAGACCACCAGGACCACGCGCAAAATTCAGTGAAGACATCACGGACTTCATCACCCCACACGCGCTCCCCTCCAAAGACTACATCCTTCTGGGAGACCTCAACTTCCACCTTGAAAAGATCAACGACCGCAACACCGCCACCCTAGTGGACAACCTCGCCAACCTCGGACTTAAACAACTGGTCACTTCCCCCACCCACATCGCAGGTCACACTCTCGATCCCATCTTCACCTCCAGCAACCATGTCTCCTTCAGCCACACTACGGATCTCTTCTGGACTGACCACAGCTGCGTTCACTTCACCTACAACAAGCCGAAACCCATCATCCACCTCCAACCAACTCTACAAAGAAACTGGAACAAAATCACCACAGAGCAGATCTCCACATCGCTCCTCCAAACCTCCCCAGCCCTCTCTTCCAACGCCAACGAAGCCGCCTCCAACCTCACCCTTTGGTTATCCAACACCGCCGACACCTTAGCACCACTGAAAAAACGTCAACACAAACTTGGCATCAAGAAGGCCTCATGGTTCAACGATGACCTCAAGAAGTCCAAGAAACTGTGCCGCTCCCTTGAAAAGGCCTGGAAAAAAGACCCATCCACCAGCAACAAGGACGCCTTCAAAAGCACCATCCGTACCCACCACCAACTGATCCGAAAAGCCAAGAAAACAGCATTCAAGGATCGACTTGACAACAACGCCCACAACAGCAAGGAACTTTTCAACATCGTCAAGGAATTTTCCAACCCCTCGGCCAACTCCAACGACATCACCCCCTCCCAAACCCTCTGCGATTCCCTAGCCTCTTTTTTCCACAACAAGATTGCTGACATCCACAACAGCTTTGACAACCAACCCGGAAGCCAACCCACCCTACCACCAGCTGACCATCTTCCCCCCGTTAACACCCTTAACGCCTGGAACCCAATCTCCACTGAGGACACCATCCGCCTGATGAACTCCATCCACTCAGGATCCCCCACAGACCCATGCCCTCACCACATCTTCAACAAAGCAGACTCCGTCATAGCTCCGCACCTCCGAGACGTCATCAACTGCTCCTTCAACTCCGCTACCTTCCCAGAAGACTGGAAACACGCTGAACTCACCGCCCTTCTGAAAAAACCAACAGCAGACCCCACCGAACTCAAAAACTACCGCCCCATCTCGCTTCTTCCATTCCCGGCCAAAGTCATCGAGAAAGCTGTCAACAACCAGCTCGCCGCCTTCCTCGAAGCCAACAAATCACTCGACTCCTCACAATCTGGCTTCCGAGCCAAACACAGCACTGAGACCGCCCTCATCGCAGCAACAGACGACATTCGAACTTTACTAGACAATGGAGACACAGTCGCCCTCATCCTCCTCGACCTCTCTGCAGCCTTCGACACAGTCTGCCACAGCACCCTTTTACAACGCCTCAGAAACATCGGAATCCAAGGAAAGGCACTGGAATGGATCACCTCGTTCCTCACCGGAAGAACCCAGAGAGTCCGCCTCCCACCATTCAAGTCCGAGGCCTCTGAAATCATCTGCGGCGTACCACAAGGATCCTCACTCAGTCCCACCCTCTTCAACGTATACATGAGCCCCCTCGCGGCCATCGCCCGCCAACACAACCTCAACATCATCTCTTACGCGGATGACACTCAACTGATCCTATCTCTCACCAAGGACCCCAGCACCGCCAAAACTAACCTACACGGAGGAATGAAAGAAGTCGCCGAATGGATGAAACAAAGCCGTCTGAACCTTAACTCAGACAAAACAGAAGTCCTCATCTTAGGTAAATCCCCCTCTGCATGGGACGACTCCTGGTGGCCGGAAGCCCTCGGAAATGCACCCATCCCGACAGACCACGCACGGAACCTTGGCGTCATCCTGGATTCTTCACTCTCAATGAACAAACAAGTCAGCGCCGTATCCTCTTCCTGCTTTAACATTCTTCGCATGCTCAGAAAAACTTTTCGCTGGATCCCCTCCGAAACAAGGAAAACAGTCACCCACGCTCTGGTCACAAGCCGACTGGACTACGGAAACACCCTCTACGCAGGTACCACCGCTAAACTCCAGAAGAAACTACAACGAATCCAAAACGCCTCAGCCAGGCTCATATTAGACATCCCACGCAACGAACACATCTCTGGTCACCTTAAAGACCTCCACTGGCTACCCGTCAATAAGAGGATTACTTTTCGACTGCTTACCCACGCACACAAATCACTCTACGACATCGGACCAGATTGCCTCAACTCTCGACTGTCCTTCTACACCCCCTCCCGCCAACTTCGCTCTTCCAGCCAAGCCAAGCCACTGTACCTCGCATCAACAAGACCACCATGGGAGGCAGATCCTTCTCATACCTGGCTGCCAAAACATGGAACTCACTCCCCGCTTACCTTCGCCTCACCCAGAATCACCTAGCGTTCAGAAAGCAGCTTAAAACGTGGATATTTGACAAATAATCCTCCTCCCCTTCCTAAGCGCCTTGAAACCCTCTGGGTATGTAGTGCGCTATATAAATTTTATGACTTGACTTGTTTAGCAGGCAGTAATTCAGCACAGCACACATACCACACTAAACAGATAACTAGTTCCATCGAGTGCGACCACCACCTACATTCATCGTAAAAGAGTCAAGCCCATAAATGGTATACCATTATCGATCCTGCACTATTTCACACACTGTCTGAGCAAAAATACAATGGAGAAAACTGTCTGAGCATGCATTACTTAGTGTTCCAACTTGTTAAGGAGGTTTCAGACTGCGAGAATCATAGTCTGATAGTCTAACGTGTGAAGTTGTATCCAGCACTATGGTACAATGTAAATTATGTGTATAAGAGTGTAGATATTTCTTCCTGACTCATGGCTGTGGGAATCAGGGGATTCCATGTTTACTAACAAACCTTCTGTGAGACGGTAGGCTGGGCTGTGCAGCTACTTGGCAAACTCAACTGAATGAAGACACGAGTTTCCTTTAGAGTATCTATCATCACAGTCCTTACAGCATGTGAGGTGTACAATTTTCACCTAATCTAAGTTGCATTAGGTTACCACATCAGCAAACTTTCCCCCGTAGTATCACACTGGCAGCCCGTGACAGATGGAGATCCAAAGGGGAAGCAGGAACTCAGATGCTGCCCTGGCTAGAATAGTAGTGACAAAAAGCCCTTTAACCCTCCAAGTCCGCTTGCAAGGCTAAGACTCATGAAGCTGGCTCTCCTTCCAGCCTGCAGGCCTCTTGGACCCAGCGAAGTTCACTGCATTTGGTCCCTCAGCCAGCGTGTCTAAGATGTGCGCTGAAAGACCAATGAAGTGATAAGTGACGTTTTGTAGAGCAACAAGCACTCGTTTACTATTCGGAAACCTCTGTTCCCTAATGGTACTCAGCTATGTAAAGCCGAGCCACCACCTGCACTCCATACACTCTTAACTCATTCTAAGGGTCATTTTGTTTTGTTTCTACCTATGGTTTTTTTTTTGTGTTTTTTATGCATTTTCTTTTATTTCACATGTTCCAGTGCCACAAAGAAATCCTTGTTAGAAATTCTTGGAGACAATTCCATCGTTCTTGGCTAGCCGAAGGATAGAGTGATGACTCTATCCTTCTACCTATGGTTTTTGACATTGTTGGAGCCGATGGAGAGTGGGGTTGATTTCTTGAATCCTATGCTTTTTATTATAAACTAGTCATCAGGTTACAAATTAGTAGCAAAAGTTAATTTATCTACGTATAAGTAGTCTAAAAAAAACTCCATATATATTTTCTGGATTCCTTTTTCACTGTCCCTGTTCTGACTATGTGTGTCCCGATAGTGGAAACCGTTGGGCATCACTATAATTTCCAGTAGGTTGAGTGTGGGAAATTATCCCTTCTTTTGCCGCTGGGTCACACTCACTAATCTGCTCACCAACATGTATACTATTGGGGCACTCCAGCAGAGACCACTTTCTATTTGAAGGCAGAAGAAGAAGCATCACAAATCGTGTCGATCATTTACACGGACAGGTGTTTCCTCTCGGACAGAGCCGATAGACATACAAAAAGAATTCTGCGGTTGAAAACCCTGTGACTCACAGAATCCCTTTGTGTAATTTAGAAAACCCATTTTGTGAATCTGAAAAGTTTTTCAGAATATTTAAAATGGGGTTTGCAGCCCATAATGAGACGCAATTTGGTAGAAGCTTGAAAGGTGAGTTTCTTCCAAATTGCAATTCTGTATTGTATGTTTCAATGGTTTGCAGCTGCAATTCCGGTTGCAACCCACTGAAAAGTTACAGACTCCTCAAAGGCATTTGATTTGCAAAATGGAAGGCCACTGTAAACACCTTCCCATTGTGGGAACTGGGGTGGCAGTTGCAATGGTCCTGGAAACAACTGCCTGCTCTCCCTTAGGTTAAGGTTTTCTAAACTAGAAAACTTTTTTTGTTCAAAGCAGCACCGGCTCCTTTAAGGAAAATGTGTTGCAAGGGCTGGTGGTCTTCTGTCCCTTGCAGGACGCCATTTCTGTGATTGCAACCAATCACAGCGAGTAGCAAACTGTGACCTGCCTAATGCATATGAATTAGCCATGTCGTTCTGCGACCCCGTAAGAATGGTGATTGTGCGAACAAACCTAATATTACCTGGGCTAGTTCCATCCCCAAAAAGTCACAGGGCATTTTGCAATCATATTTTGCAAATTGAATCTTCGTACATTTATTCCTTAATAAATTAATGACATGTGTCCTCTAGTTGTCAGAATGCTTTGCGAATCATCTAATTAAATGAGCGGTAGGAGGGTTCCGTCACCTCAAGAAGCAACCTGATCAGAAAAACTGGGCTACTCCTGCTAGCACTGTATGGCGACAACCTCAGGCATAATTGCAGAAACCTAACAAGAAACATCACCAGACACATCTTGGGAATAAGTAATGAGGGGTATCCCCACTTACTTTAGTTCCTGCACATCTGTCTACATGATAAAAGCCATTTCAAAATGGCTTTTCATATGTGCATGTGTGTTGTGACACACTGGTGGCCTCCTTAGAATAGTTTTCTCATATAATAAAAGCATTAACAGAAAGCCACCTGTTTGGTGATACACTGGTGGTTACTTACAATTTTTTTCTCCATTTTTGCATTGTCAAATAAAGGAATCATTAGCACTCGTTTTTTAAATACCTATTGGCTTTATCAGTGCTTGTTATATATTTCTGGTACACCTGTTATCAAATATATTTAAAGTATTGAATCCCCATATAAAAGAAAGGTGGTCAAGATGTCACAACACACATGCACATATAAAAAGCCATTTTGAAATGGCTTTTATCATGTAGACAGATGTGCAAGATGGTCGCCCATTTGTGCGCATGGATGGTGATGCACAAAAAGGTTATTTTTGTCACTTTCATTAAAAGTTAAAATTATCATTCCAAGATGGCCATCAGCTATTTAAAACATTCGATAAACAATAAACAAAACGTATGCACAAGAGCACATAACAATAAAAGGAAGTGGCCAGGTTATATGCAGTAATATGCAGCTGCTGGATTTGATTAACTTTAAAACTTTTTTCTTTCTAAAGAGTGAGTAAATCCATTGGGCTCCCATGGAGTGCTAACAGACAAAAGTAAAAAAAAGAATTCTGTGAAGTGAGGAGTGGAATAATACAATTCATCCAGTCAAAATGCTGGTACAAAAGCTATGCTTCAGGGGTGGAACAAAAACACGAATAGGGAGGAAAGCCACCAAATCAGAAGCACTGAACTGAGATAGACAATGCCATCCAATCATAAGCAACAGGCTAACCCAAAGCCCACTCCATGTATTAGTGTATTGTAGAAAATGGCTCCTGGATCATAACTAGATAAGCTGTCTGGTGACCAGACCTAATAACATATATGTGGATGTTTACTCCCATATTTCCCATCATCCCATAATCGTCCATTTACTCACTCTTCTGTGTCTGCCTTTTTTTTTGCCTGTCCAGGATTCCCCTGGTCTATCTGTGTTTTACTCGTGCATCCTCATAACTCTTAACACCATCACCACCAAATTAGAGATATGGATCTTTTTAGGCCTGGGGTTTGACAGTGCAGATGTCAAAGAGACCTACTGTCTCTAATATATTTAGAATAGACTTTGGGTCTGTCACTTTCGAACTTTGGCTTTTTTCGGACGAGCCTCTTTTTGATGTTGGCTTAAGATTTTGTCAATCACATCTTAGCCTAGAGCATCTGATGCTAGTGGCTGTCAGGTTGCATCTCCCTAGCTCCAATAAAGAGATTCCATAGAACTGCAGGAAGGATTATTGTACATCTAGAGGAATGGCGTGCGATAGGCCTCTCTGTCAATTCCTCAATGTTTGTTCCTACATATTCCACTTTCCATCTTGTATCTGCTCCTGCTGGTTTCCTCTCACCTCCCTCTCCTCTTGTATC
The DNA here is from genome assembly GCF_964263255.1 of Lissotriton vulgaris. Classification (NCBI taxonomy): domain Eukaryota; kingdom Metazoa; phylum Chordata; class Amphibia; order Caudata; family Salamandridae; genus Lissotriton; species Lissotriton vulgaris. Next base: position 647,284,236 of record NC_141694.1, on the reverse strand, counting down.
TGCTCCAGTCAGCTTTTTCCCATCCCTCACTCTCTCCTGTGTGCTTTGCTCCTCATTCCTCCTGCTTGCCACAAACTCTTATTCCTACCTTTTACTTCTCCCTCTTGTGTTTAGCTCTTTCTCCCACACAATACGCTCTCTAGTTCCTGCTTCCCACCTTCCCTCTTTTCTTTTCATGTTTCCCTGCCCTCTGTTCCCTCCTGGTGGCATCTCAGCAATACTGTTTTGGTTAGGTATTTTTCATTTTGATAAACGCAGACACCGAAGGCTGTCTGTATTGAAGGCTCTCCACAAAACCCTCCATGTCACAGAAACCAAAGCTGAACTATAATTACGACTCCCAGTTTTCTCTTTAGGTTTAAAGTATTTTATTGAAGCAGGGTGGGGTAGGACACAAGGGGGCAGGGAAACAAATGAACCACAGGAAACGCACATCAGTTCGCATTATACAGCAAGTACAATAATGCAGTCACAATTTGCAAGGGGCTCCATCCGACTCGGGAGCATAGCTTCCGCACCTGTGGGCACGTACAGACAACGAGGGGGGGGGGGGAGAAAGGGAGGGAGGGACGGGATAGGGGGAAGGAAAGAAAGTCAGGAAGGGAGGGACAAAGGAGAGAACGAATGAAAGAAAAAGGGGGGGGGGGTAAGGAAAAATGGGGGGTAAGGGAAGGGAAGAGAGGAAGGGGGGGGGGGTGAAGGGAGGAGAAACAACCCCGCTCCAAAAACCTACCCAACCGAACAAAACCCCCAACTACCATATCCCAACCCACCCCCTGTACTGTGCCAATGTCTACAGTCTCCACTACTGCGAACTCTCCATGAATCTCTGCTATACGATACCGACCCCACCCAATCAAGCAGGCGGGTCTGGTGGCGGCGTCAGCCTCAACAACCGGAGGTATCTAGGGCAGGTGATCTCTCGAAACTCGGAACATAACAGGCTGTGAAAGGGCTCCCACAATTCCTCAAAGGTATCAGTGTCCCCCAGGGCTACCAAGGACATCTTCTCCATTCCAAGAACGTGCCATAATCTGTGCAGCCAACCAACTACAGAGGGAAGTGTTGTGGTGCGCCAGTGTATGAGAATATTCTGCACCGCTGACCCCAGCGCAATCGCTATCTGTCTACCTCTCTTAGACCTAAGGGGGTACATCAGCCCATTCGGCAGCCCTAGCAGGACATAGGCCGGGAATCTAGGCAGTTCTATCCCAAAGCATTTGCCCACCTCGCCCAAGACCTCTTCCCAGTAAGGAGCCAGCAGGGGGCATTCCCATAGAATGTGTGTTAGTGTACCAGTGTTGCCACAGTTGCGCCAGCACGTCCCTGGTATAGCCCTGTCCATCTCGTGCAGTTTCTCCGGAGTACGGTACCAGTAGGTCGAGATTTTAGTGAAGGTCTCTGTAAGACCCGCGTGGTAAGCCGAGTGGCGTGCGCGGAAGGAGATGTGTTCCCATTCTTTATGGCTCAGCTCGCGCCCGAGCTCTCGCTCCCAACGTTCCCGACCGGGGTTGTGAATATGAAAGGAGGGGGGCTGCAGCATTCTATACAGGTCTGAAATCAGTTTAGCGTCCGACGTGCGAGTAATTAACCAATGCTCATACGCCGTAATTTTCCGGTGTGCCGTGTCGCGCACTTGGGGTTGTAATGCCCAGTGGCGCGCCTGCATGTATCGCATGCGCTCCGTTTCCGGGAGGCCATAATCCCGTCTCAAGTCCTGGAAGGAGACAACCCCCTCAGGGGAGTACAAGTGATACAGAGTGCAGCAGCGGGCCACCCGCCAGCGCTCATAGGCCCCCGGTTCCATCCCAGGGCCAAAGTCCGGATTGCCAATGAGCGGCGTAAAGGGAGAGGGGAAGGTGGTAAGCTCGCATCTGGCAGCCACGAGTCCCACGTCTGGAGCGGGACCCGTGTTACCAAGGACGCATAAAGATTGGGGGGGCGATGGGCCCGCCTCAAAAATGGCACTTCCTGCAGCGTCCTACCCGCCACCGCCTGATCCTGGAACAGCCAATGCTTATCAGACTCCCACCGGTTCCATTCCACGAGATAGCGGAGCTGAGCGGCCTGGAAATATTTCCGCAAGTCCGGTATCCCCAACCCACCGGATTCCGGTAACAGCATAGCGATGCCTCTCTTGATCCTCGGCCGGCGGCCCTGCCACACGAACCGTGCAATGGCAGTCTGAGTCTCCGCAAGCCACCCCGCGGGGGGCTGGAGCGGCAACGCTCTTTAGAGGTAAAGCACCTGAGGCAGGAGGGTCATCTTCACCGCGGCCACCCTACCCAGTAGTGACAGCGTGCCCTTATCCCACCGGCCCAGTTCCTCCCTGATTTTCGCGCCCAGAGCCGCGTAATTGGCCGTGACCATCTCCGGGAGGGATGGCGCCAACAGGATCCCCAAGTACGGGATCCGGTCCCTGGACCAGCTCAGAGGATAAAGCCTCTGCAGTTCCACTCTAGTGGCAGCAGTAAGCGAGATGTCCAGGGCGGCTGACTTACCCAGGTTCACCTTGAAACCCGCCACGTCAGCGAATAAGTTCAGTTCCTCCACACAGGCCGGCAGCGATCTCCGCGGGTCATCCAGCGTCAGAATGACATCATCCGCGTACAGGCTAATCGCATGACGGAACCCACCCATCTGGACGCCGATAATGTCAGGGTTCTGCCTAACCCTCTGGGCAAATGGCTCCATGTACAGGGCAAAGAGCAAAGGGGAGAGCGGGCACCCCTGTCTCGTGCCCCGCTCAATGGGGAAGGGTCGGGAGCTGCCGCCGTTCACCCGGACCACCGCAGATGGGAACCGGTAACAGTTGAAGATCAGATGACGGAACCTCTCCCCTATCCCGAATTTGCTCAGGACTTTCTCCAGGTAGGGCCAATGCACCCTGTCAAAAGCCTTCTCCGCGTCGATGGACAGGAGCATCCTCTCCCCAGGGATCCTGGAAGCCTTCTCGAGAATGTGCGTCACCCTTTTCGTGTTATCTACCGTTTGCCTACCGGGCACGAAGCCCGCTTGGTCCGAGTCAACCATGCCGGGGAGGTGCAACGCCAGGCGTGCGGCTAATATACTGGTGAACACCTTCAAATCAGTGTTCAGCAGCGAAATGGGACGGTAGGACCCACAAGCGGCCCTGTCCTTGCCTGGCTTCGGAATCACTGAAACCGTGGCCTGGAGAAATTCGGGGGGGATGGCTCCCGGCTCAGCGAAGGAGTTAAAGAGGCGAGTCAGCAGAGGCGCCAGCTCCTGACAGAAGGTTTTGTAGAACAGCGGGATAAAGCCATCCGGACCCGGGGCCTTGCCCAGTTTGAGCCGGGATATCGCCGTGACCACCTCCTCGATACGTATGTCACGCTCCAGATACTGAGCCTGATCCTGTGTCAGCGACGGGAGCGGGACTGAGTCCAGATAGTCCACCTCAGCCTGGGCCGAAGGGGCCTCCCCGGAGTAGAGGTCAGCATAAAAGCTACGAAAGACATCTGCTATCTGCTCATCGGTCGTGACTCTACCTCCGGCCGGGTCCAATAGTTCCTTCACTCGGTGCTGCTGGTGCTGCACCCTTAGTTTGTTAGCCAGGAGCCGCCCACACCGATCGCCCCCTGTGTAATATTTGTGTTTCAGGCGAAGCATCGCATACTCCGCCCGGTCCGTGTCGAGGGCCGCCAGGAGCTTCCGCGCCGCCTTCAGCTGTCTCCACACCCTGGGGGCCCCTGTCCTATGGTGAACCTGCTCCAGCTCCCTCACCTGCCGGGTGAGCTCATCCCTCTTGAGTTGTCGGTCCCTGTTCTCGGCCGAGGAAATCGCGATAAATTCGCCTCGGAGCACTGCCTTGAGGGCTGCCCACTGTGTCGCACGAGAAGTATCCCCATTATCGTTCACGGTCTGAAAAGCCAAAATGGCCGCCCGGATCTGATCCACCACCGACCGCCTGTGCAAAAGCGTGTCTCGGAGCCTCCAGACCCCTCTCGGCCGAGCCGCCGGCGGAAGAGTGAAAACGCCCTCCACCGGAGCGTGGTCAGAAAGAGAGAGGACCCCCATGTCCGCACTCGAAGCCAAAAGGAGCATTGGGCCCGACACTAGGAGATGGTCTAAGCGCGCATAAGATCTATGGGCGTGTGAGAAATAAGAGTATGCGCGGGTGGTGGGGTGGAGGCGGCGCCACATGTCGTGCAAGTCCAGCTCCTCAAGTCGAGTTCGAATCGAGCCCGAAAGCTCACCCAACTGATGGCGCCGCTGCACAGACCTGTCCAGTGCCGCGTCGAAAACCAGGTTCAAATCACCCCCAACACTATGTACCTATCAGAGGTAGATGCAACGTCGTCCAAAGCCCTGTGCAAGAATTGATCCTGATGATCATTGGGGCAATAGACGGTGCCAACAGTCAGTGCCAATCCCCCCATCTTAATCTTGTATACTAGAAGCCTCCCTTTCTGTTCCGCTACCTTGCACATGACCTCCCCCCTGAACCCCCTAGAAAACAAGATGGCCACCCCGCCGTCTTGGAGGTGCCAGAGGAGAATAGGTGCGTGGGGAACTTAGGGGTACGCATCCGCGAGCAATCCTTAGCCAGCAAATGGGTCTCCTGCAACAGGCAGATATCTGCTTGTGAGTTCTCCAGCAAGGATAACACTGCCCGACGCTTAACCGGATTGTTCAGCCCTTTCACATTGATAGTAAGCACCTTAAGAGCCATCAAGGAGGGAGTTCAAGGAGCACACATCAAGAAGCAAAGCCTCGCAATCAAACACAGAAGGCACCATTCGAGGCCTCAAAACAGAGCACTTTGAATCACCCACTGGCACAGTACAGTCCCCGTACCCCAACACCCCACAACTAGAAAACCCCCCCTTGCCCCTACACAACCAAATCTACACCACCCCCCGCAACTGGTCCCCCCTCTAGGTCCCAAAATCAAAACATCTGCCCGCCTGTCCCAACCCCATTCCCCGCTTCCCAAACTTTCCGAAAAAGACATTGTCCCAGTCCGGCCCGAAACGGGCAAGGCCGTGGTAAGTCAATCTAGTGGACGTCCAGCCACCACCACCAGCACTCGCCCTTCCTCCCAGCCCACCCCCCGGAACCCCGCACCTGCAATAAGAATGAGCTAGAGAAGACTCCCCCCGGAGTGAGTTCAGGCCGTCAAGGCCACTTCGCCGTTCGTCGCCACTCTGGAGGCCTCCTGGATGGCAGCCGCCATGTCCGCCCGGATTGCGGGCGAGCCAGGACGCTCCGCCAGAGGAGAGGCCCCCCCCCAGCTTGTCGCCATCCGTCACGAGTGCTGCGCCTCCGCCGTGGGGCCGGGGTATCTGTGTCCGATGCTGTGAGGCCCAACACCGCGCAGACATCCTGGAGGGACCGAAGCTGATGCAAGACACCGTTCCACCTAAAGATCAGACGGAAGGGGTGTCCCCAGGAATACTGTGTCTCATGCACTCGAAGGAAGTCCGTGGCGATCTTGAAGGATTTCCTCTTCTGCAGCGTGACTGTGGATAAGTCCTGAAACAAGGTCACAGGGTGGTCCCGGAATCGGAAGGGTTGCTGCCCTCGTGCCTCACGGAGGATCCGCTCCTTCAAGGGAAAGTTCGGGAGGAAGGCCAGAATGTCCGGAGCGGGCGCCGTAGCTCTGCGGGGGCGACCCACCCGGTGTGCCCGGTCTATGCGAATCCGAAAGTCCTCCGACTCCCCCAGGATCGCCCGGAAGAGGGCCACCAGATATGCAGTCACGTCCTCACCCTCCTCACCAGACGGCACACCGCGGACCCGTATGTTATTTCGCCTGGACCGATTTTCAAGGTCCTCGGCGTGGGCCTGTAACTCAATCTGTTGCTCCCGCAGCCGCAGGACTTCCTGCTGCAGATGGGTGATCTCCTCATCTCTGGAGTGACCCGCTTCTTCCACTGTGTTCACACGGTCCCCCAGGGAGTCCATCTCTCTCCTTACTTCGCGGACCTCCCCGGCCACCTCATGCTTGAGCGTTTGAAAGTCCTCCCGAAGGGAGCTAAACAGCGATTCGAGAAACGATCTCGTCACCGGGGGCTCTCCACCATCCGCCCCCCTGGTCGGCGCCGGGGAGGTCGCAGCAGGTTGGGCTCCTCCGCTGCGTAGGGAGCCCCGTCCCAGCATTTCCGGCAAGGTCCGGTCGCCCCGTCGCTGACCCCTAGCATTCGACATTGTAGCTCAATAAAGGACGCCGAGGCTCACTGTCCTGCAAAGAGAGCAGCTATATGCCATCCGAGAGCAGCCCACACAGAGAGCACCGGGAGGCCCGGCCGAGCTTCACAAAATGGCCGCTCAGTAAAGTCGAGGGGCCAACGCCCAAGATGGAGGTCCCCTCTCCTTCTCCGATCTGAGAGCCAAAAATCCGGCCAGTGGGCAGAGTCACAGTGCAACGTTCGCCGAGGTCCACGGCTTCAGGGAAAGATCCTCCCCGGGAGACTCGTTTTTCAGTCCCACACAGACAACTAGCCGAAGCGATCTCCTCCAGCGGGCCTCCTCAAGCCACGGGCTGGCGTAGTGAGGCGATGCCGACTCCGCCTCCGCTCTGCACCTCCGCTCCGTTCCGCTCCGTACAGCCGCCGTCGGACAACTCCGAGCTGCTCGCGAAGCCGCTGCCTACTTCCACTCCAGCAGCTCATGCACCGCTGCGGGCTTCACCTCTCGGAGGCCGGTCGCTCCGTCGCGCGCCGAGGGTCGGGAGACTCGCGGCCTCGGGCTCACACTCGGGCCGTTCAGCGGGGTCCGACCCGGGCCGTACCGGTCAGAATCACATCCCCGACGGCGCAGACCAGGCTCAGCAGGCTCTCCACACCTCCACCGTAAGCACCAGGCGTAGTTGCCGCTTGATCCGGGGGGGAATCAGCGGTTACAAGCGGTGCAGGAATTCAGGGGTCCGGGAGCTCTCGGCAAGTGCGACCGCTCAGCCCTCCATCTTGGCCACGCCCCCCCAGTTTTCTCTTTAAACTGATTTTTACTAATAAATACAGACAGAAAATAATTTGTTTCCTTGTCTGCATTTATTTTTAAAAGCTGCAAAATACAGAAAATTGGTCTTTTTATGATTTACTCTCCATGCTGGCCTTCGTGAACTCTGGGCCAACAGCTGAGCAGATAGACATCATGGGGAGTTAAAAATACAGGATGAGATTACCTTAAATAAAGATATGTAAACATATATTTGTATACTATGCTAACATTTACCTGTAGTGTGGTGTTTTGTTATATTTGGCTGCATAATTTTCTAAAACGTCACAGGCATCAAAGTATAGGTGCATGTTTATCAGTTAAATGTGGAAATGTACCATTTAAGGCTCCTTTTATTTTCAAAACACAAAATAAATATGGATAGATATACCACTAGGATGACCAAAAATGAGGGGGTGTCCGGCCAAACACAGAAAGATTTGGGGCAAATGGTTGGGCCAAGTGGAATGAAGAGGTTTTCCCTTTCGAATTGTAGATGGGTATGGGTCGCTCTTAAATCTGTGCCCAGCTGGTGATAAAGATTAATCAATGTATCAAATTGGAACTGCATATCAGTGCTGTGTGTTACTTTTGTTTTTCCAAAAATCAATAAAATTGTTCATTAAAAAAAAAATGACCCAAAAATAAATATGGATCAATACAGACGGAAATCTTTTTAAAAAATGCCATAAAACCGGGAGCCCTAACTATAGTAAATGATCTCTTGCCATCTGACCTTAATTTGATCCAGAAACAAATACATGAGTGGTTGAAAGGCAAAGATTGTTCAATATAGACCGACTTTCGTTTGTTAAATGTGCATGGCTAAACCCAGAACTACTGCTTTTGCCAATTCTTGTTTGTTCTTGGGTTAACAGAAACCACATACTCCAATTCAATGCAGCCCTTCTTTATATGCAGGCCTAATAAGAAATAATGAAAAAGAATGGAACCTTACACCTTTTTGACCTACTGCGATCGAGTATCCACTCCAAAAAACACAAAAACCTCAGATGCCATTCGTGTATTTTTCCTAATTTGACCCTCTAGAAATGTATTCCTATATGTGAAGCAATACAGATCGCCCATATATGCCAATTTTAAATCTACCCTGAAACTCAAAAGTTGTTACCGTTGGCTCAGCAACGGTTTCATTAAGGCACATTAGTGCGAGGGGGAAACATTGCTATTTTCCGTAATGACTGAACTACACTCGGTGCCTTTGTGCTGCTGGGCTCGCATGATACCCATTATTAAAGCCTATTAAAAGCCTCACTATTTGGCAACATTAGTAACTCGTCTTTAGGGAAATTATTACCAAAGTCAGCGTGATTCGAAGTACAAGTGTTCCACATTCCTCTGGCTGCTCTGCAATCCGCAGGCCTATTTTTAGCTGCACCCCCCTGCCAGAATGGTATAATCCTATCCTGTCCACAACCTGAAACCCCCTTTGTGGTTGTAAACAGAAAAGGGCGAGTGCAAGGGCAGTTCGAGTTTTACGTTGAAGGGGTTTGTTGATATTTTTTCCACTGGTGGTGCGGACGGCATTCGCTTTCCCTCGTTCTGCTAAAACCGTCTTTTATTCCCGCCGGACCTTGCCTTACATGGCTCTCGGCCACTAGGCTTCGATTCCAAGAACGGAAGGAAAGACGTGTATCCAGACCAAGGGCGGAAGACAAAGCTGTTCTTTGAAGCACGGCTGGGCTAGCCGTTAAAAAATATACCATTCAGTCAGGCATAACGCTTGGAATAAATGCTAGACATCGATTTTACACCTTTTTCAACAATTGCTTTCATGCAAAGCGAACATGGTGGTTTTTTAGATTGAGAAAAATTGTTTACAAGCAATACAAGGGAAAATCTTGATTTCGTTTAGCTTCTAGCAAGCCTTTGTACCTGGAACAAAATATAAATAGGCCTAAAACGAGCTACTAATGTAAGAGAACCTATTACACATATGTACAAATATGATAAAAATAGGCAGCCACTCGTCTGGCTCCAACATGGCTCGAGTTTCTATTTGAACGGCAAGCCAGGACCGAGCAAGCGCTGGTCTTTCTCTCGCTTCTCAAATTGTATTGTATTGTATTTTATTGTAATTGCATTTATATAGCGCTTACTAATCCTGATGAAGCGTCGAAGCGTTTTGGATCATATCAGTGGTATGGGATTTGGGATGAATGAGAGAGTGGATGTAGAGGACATAGTGATAGATGCAGTTTTGTTACATTAATTGGAGTTGTAATGCAGAATAGACATAATTTGAATCTGAAATATGCGTTTTTCTGGTTTAAATTCAATGACAGTTTTAAATAAATGAAAATATTTTGCTTTGAGCATGGGCTAGAGAATGCAGTCAAAAATCCCTTGCTCAGATCAGTGAAAGTTTACAGTCTGAGACGAAGCTCCCCAAGACATCTACAACTTCTTGATCCCACATGGGGTGCCTCCCTTGTTTCCAAAAAGATGTGTTGTACTGTGGCAGGTTGATTTATGACAGGGTTCTCCAAAATCGGTCCATGGAGAACCGGATCCAATCCAGATTTTTAACATATCTCTATGTACATAAATGTAGTTATCTTAAAAATCTGGCATGGATCCGGCCCTCCAGGATCGACATAGGAGAACCCTGATTTATGACGTGATGAATACACTTTGCAAATCTGCTTCGTTCAAAATAGTGCAAAAGCTTTGTGCTTTGTTTGTAAATGTAGAGAAGGGAGGCACTACAATTGTGTGTCTAATTTACAAAATGTGTGACGGAGAAACTTGGGCTGAAATTTTAAAGATTACTATCACATTTCTGCATGTCATCTGTAGCACTATTTACCTAATCATTTATTTGATGGATTTTACATTTTGTTTTAAAGTATAACTAGATCACTTGCTTGACTCGCCATTTAATGTTTATAGCTCCTAGTAAATTATAATGAAGAAAATTAAGGTGAAGGATTCAAAGTACTTTGCATAACTAGTGCACCTTCTCTGGTCCACATGATCACATACTCGTTATGAATCCAGCAAAGGCACGCTTGCATCGAAAAATGCTTTGAAGTCAGAAAACATTATCTGAATCATAATTAAATACGAAATTAAGCCAATTTGGAGACGCAAGTTTAATTATCAATCATGATAACATCTAATAATGCATTCTTTGGGTCTGGCTTGGTTGACATATTGTTACCAATTTGCAAGTAAGCCACAGACACTGAACCCGGTCTAGTTCCTAAGACAGATGTGGTTAAAAAGCACTTTCTAAGAAGAGTTCTAGTCTGGGTTTTGGATATGCTAGGAAAAATTAGACAATAGTTTAAGGGGAAACGTTGTGCTCCTATCACACATTGGTGAAAGCAGATCATCATAAGACTGTTACAGTTGAAATGCTAAATTAGAGGTTGAAAACATCTTGCAACAATAGAGTACAGGTGACTAGAAACACAGAGTTAATACATACAGATATGTGGTTGTTCACACATGTGAACACACTCCTTCATTGGTCTCAAGATTAATTCACACTTGGCATCAAAGCAGTAAAATTCAGGAGGGAGATGTGAGCTGGTGTGATTCAGCAGCACTCAAATAGTGTTCAAAAACAAGTCCTTCTCCTACTCTGTCAACATTTCAATGGCCAACTTTTTGAACAACTGCAGTATTTTTTCCCCAGAAAAACAATTACACTTATTTATTTATTTATTTATTCAGTGTTTTGTGTAGCGCGAACTAGACCCCGTAGGGTATCAGAGCGCTTCACAGTACATGACATGATAACATTTTCAGTGCAATATTCTGTATAGCAATTGGCGTATTAAAGTACAATCCAAAACTGTCCTATCTGCTTCTCATTCTAAATACTATAACACATTCACAGTAAGTAAGACTATAGGAACCAGATCGTCCGGGGAAACAATATTCTGAATAGTGAATGACATATTACGGTACAATTCAAAGTTGTCACAGACCCTTTTCTTGATAAATATTATTAGCATATTTACAGAGTGTGAGACTAGAGGAACCCTATCATATCATCAGTGAAAACAAGAGCCTGTTATGAACAAATGAAATTAGTTCTGCGCAGAAAGAGCTAGTGGCTTTAAGATAGCAGATTTTGGTGAGTCTTACGTGGTCATAGTTACGGTAGGTACTTGCTCATTAGAAAGATCTTGGTTTCTTTCTTGAATCTTGCGTGGTTTGGTAACCTTCGGATGTCTGGAGGTAGCGAATTCCATATTCTCGGTACATACCCGAGAACGCTCTGTCATAAGTTTTTTTTTGCGGAAAATCGGTGGCTTCAGCACTAGGTCTCTGGCACTCCTGGGTTGTCTGCTTTCCCCCCGAAATCTCCAGTTTCTGAGCTAGATATCTTGGTGACTGGAAGTGTGGAGCTTTGTGTGTTATACACACCAGTTTGATCTGAATTATGGCTTCATAAGGTAGCCAATTTAGCGCTTTCAAGTGAGGAGATATATGGTAGAATTTTTCTGAACCTGTTATGAGCCTTGCTGCTGCGTTGAGGCATGCTTTTAGAGGTGCTGTAGCAATTTTGGGAAGCCCAGAAAGTGTTGTGCATCCGTATTCGATCCTCGAGATTACTAATGCCTGAACTGCCATTTTGAGGTCTGCAGCTTCGATGAACAGTTTCTGAACTTAGTCCATAACATTCCATGAAACAATTGTCACTTATCTGTTATACACTTTGGCATAGAAAAACAAATCTTTCTTCACCTAAACCACAACTCCCATCTCCATGACCTATACATTTTTATTTTGCGTGATGACTATGATGGCTTTTGCTATTATGATGGTTATTTCTGCTTCAGTAAGGTGTTTGTTGCCATTCCTCCTTACTCCCTGCCTTAACTACACAATATACATAAAAAACTGTTTGTGAACCATCTGACAACACTGGGCTTGGTTGGCATTATCTTATACTCTGTGGGAAGAGGACGAAAGTAAATAAATAGAGGCACCCGTCCATCGACTTTTCAAATTCGCATTTTCAAGCTTAATTGTCAAAGTATTCACCAACAATTTTCAAATGACTTCTCAAACATGTCCCAAGTGCTGTACAGAATATAAATTCCATCCAGATATATCATAAGATACTTCTTAAAGATGTCAGAGAAATTACAACCAAAAGAACCCCTGTAAAGAAGATAGAGTGCAGAACACCCAGTGGGCATAATCCCATGTTCACAGTAACCAAAGGAAGTTGTAAATTCAATTTTTCCTAATACTTAATAAGTTAAAGGTAGAGCATACATACAGTTTAAGGGAACAACCGTATCAGGTTCAAATATAAAGCACAAGGATATTACTAGGAAAGGACAAGTGGTGTTGCTTCTGTAACTTGAGTCAACATAAGACTAACACTTTAAAGAACCTTAACAATGGCAAGCCAAAGCTGGATGGTGTCTTTCTTACCTTTCTTCTAAGATAACAGTGGCCGATTCCTTCAGTTAGGCTGACCTCCTCTTTGGAGACAGGTAGTCCAGAGAAACAAGAGAAAACTGACACCAGTCGGAGAAGAAAGGGTCACTGATAAAAAAGAGGGTATCAAACCAGAGAATAATCGGACATATCATGGACAGTGTTTAATCATTTCCTCAGCAGACAGGAACATTTCTGAATAAGAAGCCAGCAGCAAATAAAGGGATGAGAAGACTACAGATGGAATTAGAAGTTGGCAGCAGTAGGCACAGATAGGGGCCTCCGGCTGGAAGGTCAAACTCACAGCTGCAAGCAGAGAAGAGGGTCTTCACCAGAGAAGGACAAGTTGACAGCAAGAGACACTGAGAAGTGACATTTATTGAGATTCTTCAGGCGCGAGATAACAAGTAAATCTAAAACTTAAAAGTGTTGTTCCTATGCGATGAGTATTTCATGCCCAAATAAGGGTGTATTGAATTAAAAAAAGTAATTCTATTTGAACTCCCTGCCCACTGCTTGACACAGCCAAAGGGATATCATATACACAAATGTCTTGAACCCCAGTGATATAAAAAACGTCAATACGTGAACAGATGGTAGAATACACAATTAGTCTATCCCAGTTCACAAGTGGTCAGAAATAAGGTCTACCGCTACTGTGTTCTAGACTTGCATGTCACATAAATAAAATTAATATAGGATTATCTACAGTTTGTATACGCCTCTTGGTAAATTTTGCCTTTTTTCTAGACATTCACCCCAGACCAAATTTCTCAGGTTTTTGCAGGTGATCTGGCACAGAAAAGTAGGGGAGAGTGGTAATTATTGCACTACTTTTAATTCCAATATCAGTGAAAGCTCCTGTTTACACCGGGATCAGAATTTTCCCCAGTGCTCAGCATAGGCCATATACCTTTGTCAAACTCTCAATATATGTGGTTTATTTTACAACTTGCACAAGTTCATGCCACTGAAAATTCAACCATAAGCCTTTCTAGCCGCCGTGAGAATGATCTCTTCGTTTTCTTCTCTGCATACCAAAGTCACACACTTTGCTTGAACCCTGAGACAAGAGAATGAAAAACCCTTTAAGTGGGATTTAGGAGGAAAAAAATCCTATGAACGGAATCATCCTCCACTTGTTACCTTGTTGCATGGTATGCATCCAGTTTCAAACAGGTTAAATTTAATGCTGCAAAGGCACCTGTTGTACTGAACAGGGGCAGCTTAATATCCCACAATGAAATGTGTGCAATGCCGTCACACTGCAGCACTAACAAGCTAATCTCCTGCGACTGGAGGTCACTGTGAAATATCTCACACAAAGCCACAGTGGAAGAGCCATCTTCCACCATCTCTCACCGGGTGTCTTTCACAGTTAAAAGAGAAAGTATAACTTTCCAGAGGTCCAATAAAAGATAACTTCCAGGCCAAAGAATAAATCCTCAATTCCACTACCTCCCTTCCAGTTGGGTTAGAATATTTTAAAGACGTTTTCTAATGAGAAGACTAGGCCTGGGAAATAGTCTCCACGTTGGAAGAAAGTAATTCAAGAGGCATAGAGAATATAACATGATAAATGTACAATAAAGAGAACCAGTTGGGATTAGGTAATGGTCATTGCAGGTTAATTAGGAATTCATGCCATGTGGGTAGAATAGGAGACGTCTTTCAGTAGCGGATTAAAAACGTGAAATAATGGTGGCAGCCTCGTATGTAAGGACATAGTAATCTATATTTTTAATTCTTGTGCAAATATTTTTGTTCCTGGAACCAGGGAACTGTTAGCCCAAGGTTACTAAGTTTGCTTCCCCCTGCAGAACTGCATGTTTGGGGGGGGAGTTATTCAGTAGTTCACTTTCACAATCAAGAGCAAGAGTACCTGGGATGGAACTGCCATTTTAAGATCACCATCGGTAGTGAAAGGCTTCTCTTGTTTGAGAAGGTTTAGTTGGTCGAAAATGTTTTGGATAGATTTTTAACACGAGGTTGTAGACCAAGATTTTTGTCCGGCATGAAATCTAAAGATTTGGCAGAATCAACAATTCTGGAGTAATGCCAATCCCCTGGATGGCATTTATCCACCTGTTAATGGAACTGCATTTCTTGTATGGTAAGAGCATGAGTTATTCTGCTTTGATGTCATCTAGTCTTGAGTGCCAGGTTCACAAAGCTTTTATTTGGATAAACAGTTTTTCAGGATAGCTGTTTTCGTATCATGTGTGTTATTTGAATCTGCAATTCTGTGGAATCTGTGTATTGCATGACATTGAAGAAGAGTTATTTCATGAGGGGCTCAACATAGACGTGAGATCAGACGGATGCAATAAGGGAATTCTTCAGGGCTCTGCAATGTAGTACGCTCCTCTTTGAAGGTGAATTGTTTATATTTTTAATTTTCCATTGGAGAAGTAGGACTCAAATATTTTATGAAGTTTCCTGTGTCAAGGCAAACAACAGCTTGCATAGAATGAGAAGGCAGATTTCATTATTGTCAGCCTTGTGGAGTATGTGGTCATCATGTTTCAGGGTGGTTTTTCGGGTTTTGTGGCATTAGCGGAAACCAAACTGATATCAACTGGTCTGAGAGGACCAAACCACAGGCAACTTTTTTTAGACAGATGAAAAAGGTTGGCTCCTTTTACTGTGGGGGATTTGTTTATGTTTTGACAGGTTGTGTTAGGTAAAGCAGGCTTTGAGATTTGGTGTGGCTGTTTGTTACCTTATAGGTTTAGTTTCAATCCCCTACAAATAAAATGTCTCAGCAGATCAGGGGGTGCAGAAGGAAGCTTAAAGTCTTCAACCTATTTCAGAATTTTGCCAAGACAATGGGACTGGGAGAGAAATCCATTGGGGTGTGTGGTTTTGAGCTTTATTTCATTAAGAAGCCACTGGAAGGGCTTGTTTGAGGGATTACTGAAGATGTAACAGGTCAATCAGGTCTTGTGGATAATATCTACTCTTCCCCTTTTTTCTTTTATGTACTGTTAATGTTGTTGTAATAAGTGGCATCTTTCTGGGAGGCGGATGTCAGGTAAAGGGTTGAGATATCTGGAGTAAGGTCTCAGTAAGGAATAGACGATTCAGGTTGCCATTTTGAATAGTATCAGCTATCTATGCTAGAGCAAGTTAACAGTTTAGATTGGCAACGTTCAAGAAAGTGAGGATATCTGGTTTTGGGCATTGCTTGGCTTAGAATGCGGATAGAGCGGTTGGCAGACGTTTGGGAGCTAAACTCTGTTTTGGTTTCATCTAGTTACGATTAACAACAGGATACTGACAGGAAGACGTGCTCTCTTGTAGATGATATGGTCTGCTGTCACAACACTATGATACAAAAGGGGATGATGGACGGAGCGGTTGAGCAAATCAAACACTCACCCCCAGTCAACTGATCTGGGTTTAATCCATCACCATTCTTTAGCTCACTCAGCCACCCCAGTTCAGACATGGCCATATGCAAATCAGTCTGACCCTATGCCTCATGGGAACAGTCCAGCCCGAACTGCCAAGCCATGTCTTCCCTGGACCGGAAACAAGCATCCTGGGACCGGTTTCTGGGGTGGCAGAGTGGGCTAAAGAACGATGATGGATTAAACCCAGATCTTTTGACTGGGTGTGAGTGTTTGATTGATTCAGATGCTCCGTCCATCACCACCCCCTTTTGTACCGCTTTTGGCCGCCATAAGTGTGGCAGGGTATGCTCAGACGTGAGTCCCTTGCTCACTTTGCCACTGGATTCAAGCAAGCCGGGCTGAAGACGGCTGGAATGCCAGAAACCGGTCCTCGGAAGCTTGTTTCTGGTCCAGGGAAGACATGGCTTGGCAGTTCGGGCTGGACTATTCCCATGAGGCACAGGGTCAGACTGATTTGCATATAGCCACGTCTGAACTGAGGTGGCAGAGTGGGCTAAAGAACGGTGATGGATTAAACCCACATCTTTTGACTGGGTGTGAGTGTTTGATTGATTCAGATGCTCCGTCCATCACCACCCCCTTTTGTACTGCTTTTGGCCGCCATAAGTGTGGCAGGGTATGCTCAGACGTGAGTCCCTTGCTCACTTTGCCACTGGATTCAAGCAAGCCGGGCTGAAGACGGCTGGAATGCCAGAAACCGGTCCTCGGAAGCTTGTTTCCGGTCCAGGGAAGACATGGCTTGGCAGTTCGGCTGGACTGTTCCCATGAGGCACAGGGTCAGACTGATTTGCATATAGCCATGTCTGAACTGGGGTGGCAGAGTGGGCTAAAGAACGGTGATGGATTAAACCCAGATATTTTGACTGGGTGCGAGTGTTTGATTGATTCAGATGCTCCGTCCATCACCACCCCCTTTTGTACCGTCACAACACTACAGCATATGTAGAGTTTAACCAAATGGTTGTGATGAACTGACATAAGGTCCCTCCCTATATGTACAACACACCGCCTTGTTTGACAGCTATACCCAGAGGGCAGTCACTTGCTTTAATCCCCTTCATGTTCAAAAAATGTGAGCTCATGAAGCACCAGCACAAACAAGGCCAGTCAAGAAATAAAACCATCAGATGTGGTCTTCTTTTAGAATCTGTTTAATCAAAAGAGGGAGGGAGAAGCAGAGATTCATTCGGGTTCTGCCTCTAACTTTTCAGGGAGACAAATGTTGCTCCTTCGGGGATGGAAGAGGGGATTCGCCCTATGCGATGTCTCGTCGGCGCTTCGGCTGACTCTGTCCTTCATGCCCGGAAACGGAGCAACATTCGTCTCCTTGAAAAGTTACAGGCAAAAGGTGTACCTATAATACACATAAGAAGGTGAGCGATTGAGCTCATTGATGAAGAGGAGTAAGTGATTCACTTACTCATTACAAGCGACCTAAAAGGTAGCCAGCTTCACTTTTAATCCTGAAGAAGGCCCACACACTCGTCAGGGCAAATGAGGGCCAAAACATGTTGACCAACCATGACCTAACACCAGGCGCGTTGGATCATTAACACTTCCACCATAGCACCACCCATCCGTTTCTAATATTACCCCTTCCTTTGTAAATGAAAGACTGAACAAAGGAATAGAGGTAATTTACATTTTTCCCCACCTCTCTTTGACATAACTGTCTAAAAACCAGGTGGAGGAACGCAGATCACTTGGAGAACTGAACACTCAAGTGATAAAAGACCCAATGATGATGCTATTCACCTAACCCATAGAGTGGAGAATCAACATATACCGCACCCTGAGTTAAATGTGAATGAGGGTCTCCATAACACAAGTTCCTAAGACCCTGGCAAAAACAGGACATGTGATTCATTCCTGACTTTTTTAATAGTTATTATCGACAATCACCTTTGGCAAAGCATTTGAGCTTTTTATAACTATAAATTCATTACAATGATGCTACGAATATGAATAAAAACTTCACACAGTTAAAAAAAATTGGTCCGAATATGGGACATTTAGTTTAAATAGAATTTCATAAGTGGAAGTAATGCAGAAGATAGGAATTCCCTTTTATAAATAGCAAATGATTAACCCCCAGATAAGGATTTCAAATTAGAAAGACAGTGCTACATCGGATATTAATGAAGGCACTAACTTTCATAGCAGGTAATTACAGTAATAGCATCTTAAATGAGTTGACTAGGAGTGCTAAAAGCCATAATGCCTTAAACATTGATTTGATACGCAATTTGGAGATAAGTTTAGAAAAGGGGTGTCCAAGGTATGTCCAGGAAGACAAGATCTGTGACAGATATTCAGGATAACTGTTAAGTAAAAGAATTTTCTTAAGAATCACAATGTAAATTTATTTTATAGTAATGTAGTGAAAATCTGGCATGGATCTGGCCCTCCTGGAAACAAAAGACGTTTACATCATTTCCTCAGCTATGGAATTTTTGCATAGTTCTGTATGGCAACAGCTGGAGTAATTGGAGAAAACTTCAGGATTTAGCCAAGTAAGTTGCAAGTTGGGGGTCTCTAGATTTGCCCAAGTAGTGTCTTTAGGGGCACATGTATAAAAAATATAGGATGTCCCACGCTTGTGGATCCACAGATCCTATTGTCCAATAAGACAAATCTGCGTGTGTGAGGGTCTGGGGTGATCTAGTTTGGATTTGACAATGATATACGGTTGCTGTTTAATATGCTTGTTTGTAAATATCATAGACAATTTGGAAACATATTCAAAAGACAAATTAAAAAGACATAGAATGCTTGTACTACAGGGTGACTCTGATAAAAATTAATGTGAATACAAATTACGTTCTGGTAGAAAAAATACAAATTTATTCTTTCAATACAAATAAAACATATCATGGTATTAAAAACAATGGTAAAAAACGTGAATATCAATACGCACAATATTATACATATAAATACAAACAAATTGGGTACATAACATCAAGAATCGAAGATTTAGGTCGACGCGGCGTTTCGGTTTTCTTTATGTGACACCTTCTTCAGGACCGATTCTTAAAATTCACTCTTATCATCCACTCTTATCAATGTAAGTGGGAAATATTGCCCCAGTCTTATACGATCTGTTTGGCCACGAATCAATGGATTATAAGGAAGATTATCTTTTTTCTTTAGATGACAGGCCTTATACACTGTGCAAGGGAGCCACCGTTATGTCCTTTGGTGTGGAGTTTCCAATAGTTATGGTTGCAAACCGCTGCAGTAGGCTGCACCTATTTCGGGATATGCCCAGGAAGTTTTCTGAAAGTTTTCTCCTTTTCAGATTTTCTCATGCCACCGTGCTCTTTTAGAGTAGAACCGGCCTCCCTGCTCCTCGTCACAGCGTCGCCCGATTACCTTCGTCTTCGAGTACGAAAGGTTTAGGGGCACATGTACAGAGCATTTTTCTGGTTGGAAACAGTTTCTACAGGAAAAATGCTTTTTTAAAATGTGCAAAATACGATTCGGTAACTTGTTACCGAATCGCACTTTGCATTTGCGATTCGGTATTTGGAAGGGACGAGTTGAGGGTGTCCCTTCCATAATTCTGAATCGGTATGATTACTGTTTTGCAACTGAATTCCGGTCACAAAACAGAACTACTTTACTACCAGTTTAAAACAGGTGGTAAACCATTTGCAAAAGGGAAGGGGTCCAAAGGACCCCTTCCCTTTGAGAACGTAAAATAAAATATTTTTGAAGAGCAGGCAGTGGTCAAACAGACCATTTACTACAAAAAAAAAATATAACTGCAAAATGTCATTCTTTTTAAATACATCCGTTTACGTTTAACCCCTTCCCAGCTGCCGTCGGCCATTGGCCGTCGCGAGCACTACCTTCAGAGTGCTGCGCATGTCCAACTGCCGACGCGGCCCCACCCACGCACGGAAACGCCTGCACCGCGGTGGAATTACCGCCACGGTTAACAGGTTAAGAAAAACAGGCTGCATAAAAAAAATATTGCTTTATCAAAAAGCAGTCACAGACACAGACATGGTGGTCTGCTGACCTCAGCAGGCCAACTATCCCTGTAATGGCTGCACTTCCTAATGGGTCTCAAATTGCGACCTACCTCATTAATATGCATGAGGTAGGTCTCAAATTGTGACCTACCTCATTAATATGCATGAGGTAGGTCTATTTGCGACCCACTGGGAATTGCTAATGAAAATAAAAAGAGTTTTGTACATTCGGAATTCGTAATGTTAGTACATTTAGCCCTTGGTCTCTAGCAATATAATATGTTTAAGGTATGTTCTAAAAGACAGAGATACAGATGTGTGGCTAGCATGGTGTAACGATAACTTTCTGTGAGCACTTGAAACTTAACATATGAACAGTTAAACTTGTGAAATTATGTGTATTTGAGAATGTAGAATGTTGCCATGTCAAGACGAAAAATCGCACCCTTTCCTGAGTTACAGAGAAGCTTACATAAATATATGCAATATAATTCGATTTCTTTCTGGGAAGCAAAAACTGAAGATTTCCTCCAGAAAGGGAAGGCAAGGAGCAAAGTAACAGCCAGCATAGATCTGGCATGGTAGGACGGGGAGGGGGGGTGAGAGGGTAAGGTGGTATAAGTGTAAAAAAAAGATAAATTCACGTACCTCCTCGCCGCTCTGTCCCATGTCGCCTCTCCTCCACCGAACAGGAAGCAGCAAAGCTCCCCAGAGCCAATCACAACACTGCAGTGCAGCACTGTGATTGGCTCCCCTAAACCAATCACAACGCTGCAATGCAACGTGTGTTTGGTCTGAGCGCCATGGTTCCTCACTCAGACAGGAACTGGGGGCCTGGGCATGTTCTCCATGTGGGCTGTAATGCAGCCTGCATGGAGAACATGCTCAAGTGTGCATGCCTGTTTGGCCGGCCAAGAGAGCCAGTCAAAGCATCATGAGGCCTTAGTGTGTCAGCCACTCCTCTCCTGCTGCTCCAGAGTTACAGTCCAGCCCACTGCGTTTTGTGCTTACGAGCACTTTCTCATGGGCTGAGGGCTTGTGAGGGAAAGTAAACGGCAGTTTATGACACCTTTTCATTTAAAAAGGTGCCATAAACTGCCGTTTACTTTCCCTCACAAGCCCACAGCCCATGAGGAAGTGCTTGTAAGCACGAAAAGCGTCAGGCTGGACTGTTACTCTGTGTGGCATGAAGCTGTACCCGCATGGCATCCTTCATTAAAGAATTGTGGCAAAACCTACCTGTGTGGGCCCTTCCACCGCAGGCAACTTGTTTGGTTGGATATATACATGTATTTATAAAAACACACACACACAGAAGTGGCAGCTACTGTGTAGTTTAGTAATCCTAGAGTTTGCATAGTAAGACTTGACAGATTTATTTTATATATGCTTATAAAGCGCCAGACTAGACCCCCGAAGGGGTATCTCCGCGCTATAACTGCAGATGGAGTAAGAGTAAAAGTGTGTCCAGGGGTAAAATGACATTAATAGCTGGGAAACAGGTAGGTTTTTAGATTTTTTCTAAACATCATATGGTTGGTGATGGACCTCAGATCACCCTGAAACTTGCTGTAGGAGCTGAGATGGATGAACCTTCTTTTTGTAAAGCTTTGGGAAGATTTGTCAAGCAGCACCAAAGTCATTAGAAAAACAAAAATGCTCTTTCTATGGAAACTCTGACCACATTGAAAAGTGCCACTGTGTAATTTATATAACATGTTTGGAAGCTTTTAGAGCACACAATGCAGTGACATAAAACCCATACTTCTTCGGGATCTGTCAGATATGGAAATATTTTAAGGTTCTCTGTGAAATATGTATTTTGTCATCATAAAGCAGAGCATTACTATTGTCAGGGCTACTAGGATTATGTGGCATGGAGCACCAAGTTCTGGCAAGGTTATCTAAATTATGTAGCACAAAATGCAAATTACGCTGTACATTCTCTGGCCTTATTATTTGTATCCATTTGAGTGAGACATTTTTTGAGAAATCTGTAAACTATGCAAGTTTTGCGGCAAAATATGCAGCAAATACAGTAAATCTATACTTACATAATAAAGACTGTAGGCGCAGAATTGCATAACTAACTAACTATAATTACGTACTGGCCGCCAGTAGGCAATATTAGTTTATTGTATATATATATATATATATATATATATATATATATATATATATATATATATATATATATATTCAGAGAAAAAAAACAGAGGTTAAAGTAACATTAACTGAGGTGGAAATGCCTCTGATAATGTAACATTGTAAACTCAAAAAACACAAATTCACCAGTTATAGTTATATATAGTAACATGGTTACATGGGCTGGTGGGAGGAGAGGATTGGCAGTAACATTCATCTCTTTAATGAACACATGGTGCTCTGGGCGAACTACAAAGATGATATTTTTTTATCATATGGAAGGGATCCAAACAGCTTGCAGTGGACTTTGTCCATGAACTGAATAGTAATGACTGTAATTTGAATTTTACAAGTCATATTCACAATACATCACTGGAATATTTTGGTCTTGAGGTTCGCAATTCTAAGTTGGAGACTAGGCTGTTTCGAAAGAATACAGCCTGCAATCGTCTGCTATATGCTTCAAGTAATCACCCGAAGAATTCAATTCAAATTGCAGTTGCGATGTGGCATTTCAGGAAGAAAAGAAAGTCTTGCTTGACAGATTTAAAAAAAGAGGATATCAACCTAATATATTGATGAAAGCAGTGCAGAAAATGGACAAACTCAAAAGACAGGATCTATTAGTAGAGGGAACTAAGAAGTCAAACGAAGCAGAGTCTATCAGATTTATCAACACATATAGCAATAAGGCACAAAAGGTCAGAGGGATTTTTCGAAAACATTGGTACGTTCTACACACCGATGAGCTGTTATCTAAACATCTAGCTAGGCATCCTAAAATCTCCTTTAGGAGGAGCAAATGACTAAAGGATATTTTATATAAGATGATGATTTCCAATTAACAGAATACTGATGATAGACAGGACACGGTTGGATTTTTCACTTGTAAAAAATGCAAGGTATGTCAATTCAATATGAATGTGAATAAATTCACTCTATTGCATATAAATCAAAATTGTGTCCTTAAATGTACTTGTAAAAAGTACAATGTAGACAGTGCTGTCCACAAAGCGAAAAAACGGACCTTGGAAGTGGAACGCGTGAGGGCTATCACCTGGCATGATGAGCAATTTCCGGTAGCTAGACACTTTGAAGAACATCACTCGAGTGATATTAGGCCACAGCAATTTTGCGTGTTTGATAGGAATATTCATGGGGCAGTAGAATTTTAGATTTGCGGGAGTCTCAGTAAATTATTCACTTTAACACACTGTTCCCTTCAGGGTTCAGCCTGGATGAGGATTTGGCTGTCCATTTGGGTTGTTAATTTTGTATATTGCCATGATTGATTTGAAATGTTGTACAGTTATAGCAGTTGCTCTCTAAATTAGCATGCAGGTGCTTTAAATTATAATTATTTTTGTTTTCACACAGGTGCACTTTGTTGTCTGCGACAAGGACACATGGTCTATTGAGCTAAGAAACCAAATTTTGTTTATCGTTCAGTCCATTATTTGATTTTGCAATTTTGAACCATGTTGCTATGTTTTAATCTGTGAAATTAGGTCCAGTTGGGTTTGCTAATTGATGTATTCGTGCACATGGGTCATCATTATGAATGTATAAAATGTGTCCACTTGGGTGTGAGTCATATGATCATTTAGATGCTTTGCCATGAGAATATTCATATCAGGGGCGGCCTTAGGCATGTGAAAGCTGTGCCGCTGCACAGGGCCGCCAAATCCCAGGTGCTGCCACGCCAATATATATACTTAATATAATAATCCTCTGAGGCTGGATACATATTTGCGTAGCGGCCCCTGGCAGGGAAGTTTACGGCCTCAGGCTCTGTTTGACTTCAACGTTTAATTAAAACACCTTCCTGAGCTCCGGGGGGCTTCGCCCCGCCCGGACCCCCTCTTCTGGGGCCCCCTACCTACGCTCCCTACCCAGGACTGCCATGAGCCTAGAGACGCCCCTGTTCATATACCTGCAATTTATAGAGGGGAATATTGTGCAAGATGTATCATTACGATTTAAGTGATTTTTTATCTTGGGTCATGTAGAGTGAATTGGCACTAAGTACTGTATGATTAATTGTAACAAGACATGGGAGCACCATCAGGGTGTTGATTGGTAAATACGAATAATTGAGAAAAGTGTTGCTGCAATATGTTCCAAATTAATCATACCCGTCAGGGTGGTCCTCATTGCATCGAGAATATATATTCATTAGTTGGCAAACTAATTTCATTATTTTGAACCGATGCTACATGACAATGGAATGTTCTGCATTGTAATTTAATTTCTTTAAGTAGGCGCCCTGTTTTCCATAATATCGTTCTCACTACTTGCAGTCCTTTGTTTACGTTTCACTTGAGCGCTTAACCCCTTCGGTGCTGATGACGGCCCCCAGCCGTCATGCATTACGGTGCTCGTGTGCTGATGACGGCTGGAGGCCATCATGAACCCGCCCACTGTTCAGTGTTGCCGCACAGGCGCAGAATCGCGGCCGCACCCAAGGGGTTAAAATATCTGTTTTTACTCTCTTAACCATCTTGTGATCAAGGTGGTCCACGCCAAAACGTGTTGAGTTGGTTGCTGCCAACTAAAGCATTCATAATTGGATTTGCACTATTGAAGTGTGCATGCCTTTTGTCTTACGGCGGTTAGAAGCTGTTTTAATATATTTCGGGTCTCACTCACGTGCTGCCGCCTCAGGGACGAAGGTCACTGTGGGGTGAAGCTTGTTTGTATGTGTAAGAAACAGAGAACTCTGGGTAGTTCCCATATTTAGGTGGAGAGCATCTCCTGCATAGCGAACCCTTCAAGACCAGCAATACTCTGAATCTGCTGACCGCAAATGTCTGTTTTTCTAAAACAGCTTTTAAGCATAGGATTAGCACAGTGCCTTCCACGCCGAGCTAGAACGGGACAAAGTTTACATTTTTTGCATAATGTATGCAGCATTCAAAGCATGAAAGGGTATTGTTTTTATATACAGTTATATATAATTTCTTCTCTAAAAAAAAATGGTAAAGTAACAATATACTTAGGTGAAAATTTCAGTAACAATGTAACGTTGTAAACTGATTCACCTGTTATAGTTCTCTTAATTAACTATAAATCGTACCCTAAAGTAACTATAACTCACACCCCCTACGATGCATACTTGTGTTCATCAATGATGTCAGTTCAACTGTCATCATTAACGCCATCAATGATGTCACTGAACAGGTTATGAGTGCTTTAATATGTGAGTTTATAAGCAGTGCATGTTGAAGGCATGAGTTATAGTTACTTTAGGGCATGGGTTATACTTATGTGAGATAACTTTAACATGTGAATTTCTGTGTTTTTTTTCCAATATAAAACTTTATGTTGTCAGTGAAATTTTTACCTAACTTTTATGTCATTTTAACATTTGCTTTTTTCAGTGAATTCCTAAGAATCTTTTCATGTAAAGTAATATTTTTTGCCATATGTGAAGCAGAGTATGGCGTGGGGTTGGCCCCCATTGCGTGGGACTGCTGTCAGGCCCTGCATCCAATCCCCCTGTGAGCAGGCATCCCCGCCACGCACAGCCAAAGCCCTGAGCCCAACCTCCCACTGTGCATGGCTTATGTTCAGCAGGGGGTTGGGTGCAGGACCTGGCAAACACATCCCTGTGGGTGCACATGGCTAAATATAACAGGTGTCATTTTAAGCAAGGCAGAGCTACTGACTTTGTCAAAGGGTCAGACCACCCAAACATCAAAAGTGGTCCAATTGGCTTTATGAAGGGGTTAGAAAGAATATAAACATATGCACTGTCTTTGACAGAAAATGACCATTAATTATAATGAAATGTATATTTCATTAATTCACTGAGTTCAATGTTTAATAAAAGTGATTGTCATTAAAAAACATGTATAACGTTTTATTTATTAAAAAAGTTAATGTTTGATTTGAAAAAAATATATATGTTCATGTCTAAGTCTTTTTAAAACTGTTTTCAGGCTACAAAATGCGGCCATAGACCCAACCACAAGGGGGCTATAGAGCATAAAGCCCCATCTAGGAATGCTTTAAAGAAATATGGTAAACTCTCCTAAGGGCATGTATTTAATGACCCAGGAGACTTACTATCTTTTTATGTTGCATGGGGGCTGCTGCATTGCCTACAGCATTAAAAAAGGCTTAGTGGTGCCCCTCTCTATTCTAGTGACACCACCAAGATGACAAAAAGATTTTTTTTAAAGCCCTCACAATACTTTATGGGATGCTCCTTCAAGGAGCATTGCCTTCAAGGAGCATTGAATAATAAATTAGCGTCTCCTGCCACTCTTTATATATTTTTGTATTCTGGGGACCACCTGAGATGCCCTTTTTATCATTATTGGGGAGGAGGGCCCCACCAGCTCCTCGCACACAGCCATGCTGGGTTCAGAGGGAGCAGCTTTGTTCCCACCTGGTGGAAGCTGGTATTTTCCACTGCTCCTGCCGGGAGCGAAGCAATCTGAGTTTCCCTGCATGCAAAAGCACTGGAAGCAAACAGATGTCTGCGCTCACCCGGCGGTGGCAGACACGTTTTCCTTGCCCATGCTTTTGCGGGCAAGAAAACAGTGTCCAGGGGTAGGCTCCACATGACACCACAACACAGCTGGCCCCAGAGCCAAAATTGAGACAGGTAGCGGGGCTGTGTGCTCCACTCTCCTTGTATATTTATGCCGGGCCCCAGGGGATTGAGACATCAGGCCATGATCGGCTTAAGGAGGTGGTAGCGCACCCCCTCCCCACTGAATATTGTGCTGGGTACTGAGGGATGGGGTCCCCATAGCTGTGATAGTCTCATGTGGGGGCTGAGTGCCCCCTCCCTTTTGAACATAGTGGCGAGCCCTAGTGGATAGGGTCTGCTGGACCGTAATTCGGCTCAGGGAGGGGGGCTACGTGCCCCCTCCTCTTTAATGTTTATGCCGGGCTTTAGGGGATGGGATCTCCGGAGTCATGATCAGCTCAGTAAGGATGGCCCCTTCTCACTGAATATTGTGCGAGGCCCCAGGAGATGGAGTTCCCGGGGCTGTGATTGGCTCAGGCATGGGGCTGCGTGCCCCTCATCCCCACTGAATATTGTACCGGGCTCCAGGGTATGGTAACCCTGAGGTTGTGATCAGCTCTGGCAGGGTGGCCACTTACCCCCGCTACTTTGATTATTGTGCCCAAACCCAGGGATTGTGGTCCTTGGACTGTGATCGGCTCGGGAAGAGGGGGCCATGCGCCACCCTCCCCTTTAATATTTATGCCGGGCCCAAGAGGATAGGATCGCTGGGGCTATGATTGGGTCAGGAAGGATGGCTGTTCACACCCCTCCTCTTTCATAAATATGTTCGTTCCCTGAGGATGAGGTTCCTGGGGCCGTAATCGGCTTGGGGACAGTAGCCCCACACACGCCTACCTCTCCAAATATTAGATTGCATTGACCCCCTGGCCCACCACAGCTGTCATATCTATTTATTTTAAATGGCAACTGCAATTTTGCCCTCCCCCCCTGCAATCATGCGGGAGAACCGTGGAATCGTGGAAAAATGTTATTTTATCCCTACCCTACCCTTTACATCTTTTTATTTAAAAAAGTCTGGACATGGGACTAAATACCAGAGTCCTGCAACAGCAGCCGCAACATTTCTATACATGTTGTGACCAGCCTATCAGAGCCCTCACTCCTGCAGGATATTCACTCCCACGGCAGCGAGATGGCCCAAGGAGAAAATGATTTTGCATTTTGAGAGCATCCCTTTTCCTCGACCCCCGCTTCACAAATCACCACAAAACTTTCCATGAAGAAACTAAGTAAAAAAGATCACTTTTTGGAAAGTTTTGTGAAGATTAGTCAAACAACGCCAAAGTTATTAGCAAACGAAAAAAGGCATTTCCTATGGAAACGCAGACCTAACTACATGTGGGGACCATATATAGAGAGAGAGAGAGAGAGAGAGAGAGAGAGAGAGAGAGAGAGAGAGAGAGAGAGAGAGAGAGAGAGAGAGAGAGAGAGAGAGAGAGAGGAGGGACCTTCACTCATGACAGTGGTGAAGCTTTAAGTGTGTCATAATGCCCCTTATCTCTCCTAACAACTGTAATAATTAGCATATTGCGCACGGCGGATCTGTATGTATGGTTTATGCCACTCTGCTTCTCCATGTCCATTACTACTATGAGCTAAGGGCCTGATAAGCTCACAAACTTCCTGACTCACAGTTTGCGACTGCAATTTAGATTGTTGCTATGCATCAATCACATGTTAGTAGTCTGTAAAATTTAACTGACTTCTAAAATGGGACTGCAACACCATAACGATTCTGTTTGAAGTTGCATGTGTTGCAGGCGTCCCTTCCAAATACCGAATTGGTAGGAGAAGTATCAATGTTTGCAACCAAAAACGTGTTGCAAAACATTGTAAAACTACCAAAATCAGCGTTGTGATGATCTGAGCGCCGTAGTTCGGCACTCATACAGGGGCCGGGAGGCAGTGCATGTTCTCCACCCAGGCTGTAATGCAGGCTGGGTGGAGAACATGCGAAGTGCACATAACATTTTGGCCGGTCTGAGACGGGCAGCCAAAATGTCATGCGCAATACTTCCTACCACTCCTCCCCCAGCTTCTTAACAGCCCGCTCCAGCCGTGCCTCCCCCAACCAACTGAGCTAGTACGCTTAAATAAGTTGATAACGCGAAATTATTTTCATTTTATATTTTCTGTTTTTAATTTCTCAGTGAGGCGACGCTCCTCCGCCTTATTGGTGGAGCCGCCACTGCATAAATGGCTTAACTGTTGTTCAAGTGTACGCTTTCTTCAAGTAACATACATATATTATGTTCACGAAGTTGTGCTGTTCAACTCTCAATTAAACATCGTGGGAGTTAATCTTTTTCAGAGTTCTTGCAGTTAATGTTGTCTCCTACACTGTCAAATGGTGCACAGCCATCACACTCCCCCACACTGCCCCCTCCCCCTGCAATCCCTCTTAGTGCTTCTCTATTCATGCTAACATCAAAAAGAACGGATTCCAATTACATCACTGAAAACCCCAATTGAATTTCTCCTGCAGTTGCACATTTCCTGCTAATGGAATCCTGTGCTGTCAGCAGAATGCCCTTCGCTTGGGAGCTGTCTTTTTGTGCTTTGCTTTTTTTTTTTTTTTTTTTTACAACTTGAGTCTCCACATTTGTTCCACTCGCGCTGCGAGCTAGACATTACCTTATACAAGAATGAATCTGCTGCATTCCTCTGTCTAGCTTCCTCGCAGCACATTCCCCACACTCACCACTGCCAGACCAGCAGAGGCCGCCGCCCCCTCCTGGCCTCCCCCTTCCTTCCTTTCCCTAGCTGCCCGTGTGTGTTTTTTTTGTGTGTGTGTAAATGATCTCACATGACTCAACAAATCCAACTGCCTGCAGCAGGCCAAGTTCGGAGCCTTCCCAGGAGGGGAGGGGAGGGGCCGCTTTGTGGAAAGGACCTGGAGCTCTGCCCTTTCTCTGGCTCAGATTACCCGCCTGTCAGGCCTGACGGATCTGGCTAAAAATAAAAGGAAGCGGCCCTTGAAAAGCAGATGAATGAGCACAGCAGCTCCCCCACACAACACGACTGGTGCTGCAGCCTACAACCTTCTGGAACATCAACTGCAAATGTTTCTCATTCATGCCGGTTTAACAGTGCAAAGCAGGCATTCTGAGCCAACCTAACCAGGAAATGCGGGAAGATAGATAGATAGATAGATAGATAGATAGATAGATAGATAGATAGATAGATAGATAACTTGTAGTTATTTCAAGTAACTATAACTCACCCCATCGCCATGCAGTGCTGTCATCAATTATGTCATTCCAGATATCATCAGTGATGTTATCAATGATATCATAGAACATGTCATGAGTAAAATAATATGCGAGGTCATAAGCAGTACATGGAGAAGGCGCAAGTTAAAGATAGAAGAAATAATTAAAACTGGTGAATTTAAATGGGGGTTTTTTCAGGGAAAAATGTTAATTAAAACTGAAAATTTCACTGAACTCTAATGCCACTTTAACCTTTGTTTTTTTCAGTGAATTTCTCAGGTTTTTCTTTTTTTTAAAGAAAGTAAGATATCATTACAATAACTAACTATAACGTCACTTTGACCTTTTTCTTTTTCAGTGAATTTCTAGAGGACTTTTTTAAGGTATGTTACCATACATTACTATGCCAACCCCCCCAACCAATGTATACAACAAACAATATCTCAATTGGATTCACTTGCGCAACAGATACATTTGCATGTATAAGACATTACAAATAATCTGGACAGAAAAGAAAGAGAGACTCAGAATTTCAAGTTTTTGAAAGTGTATATAGGATCATGTATTTAAGGACAATTTTACCAAAACAGTCAGAAAATTAATATAAAAAAACAAAAGGCAAAAGTTAGGAGAACAGCACTTAAGGCATATAATGCAGTGGGAACCGAAGAGGGCGATGAACACTACGTGATAGTGAGACAAACGGTGACGGCGCAAGTGACATATGGGTGAAAACAGCGACGGACGCAAAGTGACAAAAATTAAAGCAATATATACAAGATTGTTGGTTCCTTCTTGGAGAATGAGCAATTGTTACTCTTACTCCAAGGCCTTCCGCGGATCACGGTCTACTAACCAGACCCTAGACCGCTTTTTGAGTACCGGACTCAGACGGTTCCCAGCAAACCTCTTCACGGTGCCCCCACAGGGAGACGACAGTGGATCTCCTGACCCTGCAACCTCCCAATTGCTATACACCCACCCGGCCGAAACGGGGCTCCGTTCTCACGCCATACACAAATTTTGGAACATAACCGGGAGACGACAGTGGATCACCTGACCCTACAACCCCTTAACTGCTAATCTTCTACTCGGCCGGAACGGGGCTCCGTTCTCGCGCCGCACACGATTCTTGGACCATAACCTATCCTCTGCCCAAACCACTGGACCCACGTCTAGATAGTGAGCCGACTTCTGCGCTCTCCCTGGCCGGAACGGGGCTCCGTTCTCTTGCCATCACCCATCACACACCACTCTTGTTAATTGGCAACCCGGTCCTGATGAAGATCCTAAATCAATAGGATCAAAACGCCGTCGACCCACACTACCGCGCAACTCAGGGCGCAGCATCTTCTTTGGTTCCCAATTTAATAACAATTATATGCCTTAAGTGCCGTTCTCCTAACTTTTGCCTTTTGTTTTCTGATATTAATTTTCTGACTGTTTTGGTAAATTTTCCTTAAATACATGATGCTATATGCAGTCAAAAACTTAAAATTCTGAGTCTCCCTTTCTTTTCTGTCCAGATCATTTGTAATGTCTTGTACATGCAAATGTATCTGTTGCGCAAGTGAATCCAATTGAGATATTGTTTTTTTAATACATATGTACACCCAGGTCTCAATCTGGTCTACGGGTTATACTCCTGTTGCTTTTCCCTACCCCCCCCCCCCCCCCCCCAACCAAAGCACAGCCTTCAGCCGTGCCCAGCGTGGGGTTGGCCACAGGGCCGACTTCAGGCCAATCCCTATGCTAAACCACTGTGGGTGGCCATCCCCCCCGCACCATGCATGGTCTTCGGCCCTGCAAAGCATGGGGTTGATCGCACACAACCAGTCCCCAGTGCAGCCAATACCCCACCACACATGGCCTTTGGACGAATGCAGCGTGGGGCTGGCTGCAGGGCCTAGCCTGTGGCAAGACACTGAGCCCAAACCCAACGGCAGCCAACCCCACACAAAGCACTCGGGACTGCCCCATAACTCCAGCAATTCAAGAAAAAACTCAAGACTTGGATGTTCAATTGAAGACCACTACGCAGCAGCCAAACTCACCAGCACCTCGAGACCCTCACGGGTGATTTGCTGCGCTTTGTAAATGACTAATTGAGTGTTTGAATGCTCTGCCTTTGCAGCGTTGTTTGGCTGCAAGGCCAACTGCCCATACGCGGCTAACCCACCACAGAAAATCATGGTGTCCCTCTTTAGGTTGGGCCTGGGCAGCGCATGCGTTGCTGCGAGGCATGCAGTATTGGTGTATGGACTTGAACCCCCGCTCTCTCTCCGCCCATATTGTTAATTGGCTTGTTTCATTGTCCTTCGTAAACTCTGGCTTCCAATTTGTTATTAGGCTTCTTAGTCCCTCCTTGGTACTGCCTTGTCTGCATTTGTTACCTCCCATAACGACTGCACCTTT
Organism: Lissotriton vulgaris; assembly: GCF_964263255.1. Classification (NCBI taxonomy): domain Eukaryota; kingdom Metazoa; phylum Chordata; class Amphibia; order Caudata; family Salamandridae; genus Lissotriton; species Lissotriton vulgaris. Next base: position 647,252,141 of record NC_141694.1, on the reverse strand, counting down.
TACTTGGCTTGTTACACGGACGGTGTTATAAGTCGGTGAGCACTATTTTGTTTATTGAATAATGGGTATAATAGCAAGGGGAGCTTAGAGGGAATAACGGGTACTATAAGGGAAAGCCCTCCACTCAATGAAATTCAATCCAAAAAATTCCCTGTACCAAGGACTCAAGTTAGCAATTATCTAATGGGCATGAGAACATTCTCCAATTGAATCTTCTATTATAAGATTCAGGATATACCTCTTCTTAATTCTGTGTTTAGGTATCTATTGTCTCTAATGCCCCACTATCCCAACCAAACATCTTGTTTATGCACACTAAAAAAGGGGGGGGTTTGTTTGGGGGTTCAATATATATTCAACTCGGCGCAACCTAAGATGTCAGCCTCAAAAAAGGCCATACATACACCCACACATGCACAATTGAAACAGAAAAAATGTGCGGCAGAGAGGAAGGCACCTCACGGGCGAACACCCTCGGGAAATTTGGTCATATGTTTACCAAATACTCAGCCCCTTTCTCATCATAGGTGACCATTCCTTTTCCAGAATTTGTGAAAAAATGAAAGAGAAAAGTTTAAAGAAAAAGGTGCAAAGCCAGGAGCTTAGAGCATAGCTCGTATACGTGACAAAACAGTACAGAGTGAACGTAAAATCAACAGGCAGACCTACTGAACTACTTTATTGCTGAATGAGGTATGCACTGCTGAGTTAAAAAGGCTGGTAGCTTATTGTCGCATACCACTACCTGCAACCGACATGTTTCACTGCCCAATAGAAATTACGGCAGATTCATCAGGGTTAACACTCTGTTGCTGCACCCACTTCAGACATCTTTAAAACAGGAAGCCTAAATCAGCTATGCTCACTCGTACCAGCCGATCAGATAGTTCTCCGCCTTAACTGTCGATTGTGGTATCAACCGTACAGCCTTTGTCAAGGGACCATAAATCATCCCTTATGGTCCCTTGACAAAGGCTGTACGGTTGATAGCACAATCGACAGTTAAGGCGGAGAACTATCTGATCAGCTGGTACGAGTGAGCATAGATGATTTAGGCTTCCTGTTTTAAAGATGTTTGAAGTGGGTGCAGCAACAGAGTGTTAACCCTGATGAATCTGCCGTAATTTCTATTGGGCAGTGAAACATGTCGGTTGCAGGTAGTGCTATGCGACAATAAGCTACCAGCCTTTTTAACTCAGCAGTGCATACCTCATTCAGCAATAAAGTAGTTCAGTAGGTTTGCCTGTTGATTTTACGTTCACTCTGTACTGTTTTGTAACGTATAGGAGCTATGCTCTAAGCTCCTTGCTTTGCACCTTTTTCTTTAAACGTTTCTCTCTTTCATTTTTTCACAAATTCTGGAAAAGGAATGGTCACCTATGATGAGAAAGGGGCTGAGTATTTGGTAAACATCTGACCAAATTTCCCCGAGGGTGTTCGCCCGTGAGGTGCCTTCCTCTCCGCCACACATTTTTTCCGTTTCAATTGTGTATGTGTGGGTGTATGTATGGCCTTATTTGAGGCTGACATCTTAGGTTGCGCCGAGTTGAATATATATTGAACCCCCAAACAAACCCCCCCTTTTTAGTGTGCATAAACAAGATGTTTGGTTGGGACAGTGGGGCATTAGAGACAATAGATACCTAAACACAGAATTAAGAAGAGGTATATCCTGAATCTTATAATAGAAGATTCAATTGGAGAATGTTCTCATGCCCGTTAGATAATTGCTACCTTGAGTCCTGGGTACAGGGAATTTTTTGGATTGAAAAGTATTGAATAATGGGGACAATGGCGGCTGATTCTTCTTGTATTTGCAGCGCACCCACGCAGGCAATAGTGGCCGCTTCTCACATGGAGAGCTATGCCACTCTAACTTTAAAAGTGGCTGAACCCTACCCCCACAATATTACTGTAGCGCTCCGCTGTGCTCCCCCCTCCGCCTCCATCTTGACTGTTGTTGTTGTTGTTGTCCTCGTGTGCCCGCCCCGCCTCCCAGCTGAGACGCCCTCCCACGATCCTTATAGAGCGCTTCTCCTCCTCAGCGCGCTGTGACTCACTCCTCTCCTCGAGCCGAGTGGTCGCTCCCAGCGTCCCCTGCTGGTTCCCGGTATCGTAGCGCTGCTTTGCCTGTACCGGCTACATTTGCCTGCTGCCTGCCTCTTTGCTTGTTTAAATTGTTTTACACTGTTTGGTGATTGTTTTGCGCGTATTACTGTAGCGCTCCGCTGTGCTCCCCCCTCCGCCTCCATCTTGACTGTTGTTGTTGTCCTCGTGTGCCCGCCCCGCCTCCCAGCTGAGACGCCCTCCCACGATCCTTATAGAGCGCTTCTCCTCCTCAGCGCGCTGTGACTCACTCCTCTCCTCGAGCCGAGTGGTCGCTCCCAGCGTCCCCTGCTGGTTCCCGGTATCGTAGCGCTGCTTTGCCTGTACCGGCTACATTTGCCTGCTGCCTGCCTCTTTGCTTGTTTAAATTGTTTTACACTGTTTGGTGATTGTTTTGCGCGTATTACTGTAGCGCTCCACTGTGCTCCCCCCTCCGCCTCCATCTTGACTGTTGTTGTTGTCCTCGTGTGCCCGCCCCGCCTCCCAGCTGAGACGCCCTCCCACGATCCTTATAGAGCGCTTCTCCTCCTCAGCGCGCTGTGACTCACTCCTCTCCTCGAGCCGAGTGGTCGCTCCCAGCGTCCCCTGCTGGTTCCCGGTATCGTAGCGTTGCTTTGCCTGTACCGGCTACATTTGCCTGCTGCCTGCCTCTTTGCTTGTTTAAATTGTTTTACACTGTTTGGTGATTGTTTTGCGCGTATTACTGTAGCGCTCCGCTGTGCTCCCCCCTCCGCCTCCATCTTAACTGTTGTTGTTGTTGTCCTCGTGTGCCCGCCCCGCCTCCCAGCTGAGACGCCCTCGCCCCTCCCCCCCCACCATCCATTTATGGCCAATGCCCCCACGCGCAGCGTCCACGCGCTACGGCCACGCCGAAGGTGCGCCAAAGGTAAGCCCGTCTACGCCCGTCCGCGCCTGGACCGCGCCCAGCGCCAGACCCCCTGCCCCTCGCGCTGCCCAGCCCTCCCGCATTATCTACGATGCCGCCACCCTCCTAGCCCTTAACCCCGGCCGCGCCCCCAACTGCGTCCAAGCCGCCCCTGGACAAACCCATGGACCTTTCTCCTGCTACTCCTGCAAATTCTGCGGCAACGACAACATCTCCGCTACGACCACACCACTGACTCCCGACCCCAACCACCTACAATGCATTCTTCTCAATACCCGATCAGTCCACAGGCACGCCATTGACCTTTGGAATCTACTAGACACCATTTCTCCAGACATCGCCTTCCTAACGGAAACATGGATGAATGCTTCCTCCGCACCAGACATCACCATTGCCATCCCTGAAGACTATAAGATCACTCGCAAAGACCGTACCAGCCACACAGGAGGAGGAATCGCCATCGTCCATAAAAAATCAATCCGCATCTCAACCAGCTCTGACGCCAACCTCGCCAACTCCGAACACCTTCACTTCCAGATCCACATCGACCCCAAAACCACACTCAGAGGCACCCTCCTCTACAGACCACCTGGACCCCGCGTAAAATTCAGTGAAGACATCACGGACTTCATCACTCCACACGCACTCCCCTCCAAAGAATACATCCTTCTGGGAGACCTCAACTTTCACCTTGAAAAGATCAACGACCGCAACACCACCACGCTCCTGGACAACCTCGCCAACCTCGGACTTAAACAACTGGTCACTTCCCCCACCCACATCGCAGGTCACACACTCGACCCCATCTTCACCTCCAGCAATCATGTCTCCTTCAGCCACACTACGGATCTGCTCTGGACTGACCACAGCTGCGTTCACTTCACCTACAACAAGCCCAAACCCACCAACCACATCCAACCAACTCTGCAAAGAAACTGGAACAAAATCACCACCGACCAGATCTCCTCATCGCTCCTTCTAAACACCCCAGCCCACTCCTCGGACCCAAACCTAGCCGCCGCCAACTTCACCCTATGGTTGTCCAACACCGCCGACACCTTAGCACCACTGAAAAAATGTCAAAGCAAACCTGGCAACAAGAAGGCCTCGTGGTTCAACGATGATCTTAAAAAGTCCAAGAAACTCTGCCGCACCCTTGAAAAAGCGTGGAAAAAAGACCCAACCACCAGTACCAAGGACGCCTTCAAAACCGCCACCCGCACTCACCACCAACTAATCCGAAAGGCCAAGAAAACAGCATTCAAGGATCGACTTGACAACAACGCCCACAACAGCAAGGAACTTTTCAACATCGTCAAGGAGTTTTCCAATCCCTCGGCCAACTCCAACGACATCACCCCCTCTCAAGCCCTCTGCGACTCCCTAGCCTCATTCTTCCACAACAAGATTGAAGACATCCACAACAGCTTCGACAACCAACCTGGAGCCCAACCCACCCAACCAATTGCTGAACACTCTCCCCCCGCGAACACCCTTAACGACTGGAACCCAATCTCCACTGAGGACACCATCCGCCTGATGAACTCCATCCACTCAGGATCCCCCACAGACCCATGCCCTCACCACATCTTCAACAAAGCAGACTCCGTCATAGCACCGCACCTCCGAGACGTCATCAACTGCTCCTTCAACTCCGCCACCTTTCCGGAAAACTGGAAACACGCTGAACTCACCGCCCTTCTGAAAAAACCCACAGCGGACCCCACCGAACTCAAAAATTACCGCCCCATCTCGCTCCTTCCATTCCCGGCCAAAGTCATCGAGAAAGCGGTCAACAACCAGCTCGCCGCTTTTCTCGAAGCCAACAAATCCCTCGACTCCTCACAATCTGGCTTCCGAGCAAAACACAGCACTGAAACCGCCCTCATCGCAGCAACAGACGACATTCGAACTCTACTGGACAATGGAGACACAGTCGCCCTCATCCTCCTCGACTTCTCTGCAGCATTCGACACAGTCTGCCACAGCACCCTTTTACAACGCCTCAGCAACATCGGAATACATGGAAAAGCACTTGAATGGATCACCTCGTTCCTCACCGGAAGAACCCAGAGAGTCCGCCTTCCACCATTCAAGTCCGAGGCCTCCGAAGTCATCTGTGGCGTACCACAAGGATCCTCTCTCAGCCCCACCCTCTTCAACGTATACATGAGCCCCCTCGCGACCATCGCCCACCAACACAACCTTAACATCATCTCTTACGCGGATGACACTCAACTGATCCTTTCTCTCACCAAGGACCCCAACACCGCCAAAACTAACCTACACGAAGGAATGAAAGAAGTTGCTGAATGGATGAAACACAGCCGTCTGAAACTGAACTCAGATAAAACAGAAGTCCTCATCCTAGGTACATCCCCCTCTGCATGGGACGACTCTTGGTGGCCGGAAGCCCTTGGAAAAGCACCCATCCCGACAGACCACGCACGGAACCTAGGCGTTATCCTGGATTCTTCACTTTCAATGAACAGACAAGTCAGCGCCGTATCCTCATCCTGCTTCAACATTCTTCGCATGCTCAAAAAAACATTTCGCTGGATCCCCACCGAAACCAGGAAAACAGTCACCCATGCTCTGGTCACGAGCCGACTGGACTACGGAAACACCCTCTACGCAGGCACCACCGCTAAACTTCAAAAGAAACTCCAACGAATCCAAAACGCCTCAGCCAGAATCATATTAGACATCCCACGCAACGAACACATCTCTGGTCACCTGAAAGACCTCCACTGGCTACCCGTCAATAAGAGAATCACTTTCCGACTGCTAACCCACGCACACAAATCACTCTACGACATCGGACCAGAATGCCTCAATTCAAGACTGACCTTCTACACCCCCTCCCGCCAACTACGCTCCTCCAGCCAAGCCCTCGCCACTATACCTTGCATCAACAAGTCCACTATGGGAGGCAGATCCTTCTCCTACCTGGCTGCTAAAACATGGAACTCACTCCCCACTCACCTTCGCCTTACCCAGAACCACCTAGCTTTCAGAAAGCAACTTAAAACGTGGATATTTGACAAGTAATCCGCCCCCCCCCTCCTCAGCGCCTTGAGACCCTCTGGGTATGTAGTGCGCTATATAAATTCTCTGACTTGACTTGACTTGACAGTACAATGGCAGACGCTTATTGTTTTTTTACCACTTAAGCTGACGAGGCATCCGCTTCAGGGACATTGCGCTTTCTTTCGCTTTTTTTTTTATTTAAACTTGAATGCTGATTGCTGCGCCTGTTTCAGGGAAACCGCGCGCTATCATTTTTTGTATGTTTTACTTTCAAGGTGAGCGTGGCGCCCGCTTCAGGGGCACCGGGCTCTGCTTCATTTAGTTTTTTTTTTTTACTTTAATACCGAGCGGAGCGCCCGCTTCAGGGACACCGCGCTCTGGTTTTCTTTTTTATTGTTTTTTAACTTAATGGTAAGCGCGGTGCCTGCAGGTACATCGCGCTCTGCAATACAATAGGTCTTGCTTTTGCCAAACTTTGACCTAATGGTATTGTAAATGACAATGCCTTTTGTTATTATAAAAGGTATATCCATTTACAATGCCAGAAGCTCAAAAACTCGCAATCGTGAGACCTACTGCATTGCAAATGCTTGTTTTAAATGATTTTCTGAACCGCAGGACTCTTGTGAGACTAGGGAGACCGGCTGGTGCCCACAAGAGTCTCCCTGGATTGCAGCAACCCAAACAAAATTTAGGATATATTTAGTCCACCACCTTGTCCATGGCGTCGGGATACCCTTGCCCTGTCCCCTCGTACCGTTTTTTCAGGAAATGTTATTTCACCCACAAAGTTATATATTTTTGCTTTTTCGTTTTCTGAATGTATCACATTTTTCTTCACTTTCGCAAGTGTTTTACTGCTTGGTAACATTACTCTCAGCCTGATAGTGTAGCAGGAGTCACAGTTGTATCACGGATGTCTCGAACTGTAAAACAATGTAGCATTTTGCAGAGACCACAGAAAGGCTGCCTAAGAAACGTGCACACCTGTAGTAAATGGATAAGATAGTCTTAAAGCGCCACAAGACCACTGTCTGAGCACAATAGTCAGGGATTTCAGCCTTCTTTCAAAAACTATTTGTTATCATTGAGTTCTAGAAGAAGAGAGCGTTCCATGGTATACAGCCTTGCTTATGGAGCAACCTTCCCCTAAAGTCAAATAGAAGATATTGTTGAAGTCCAAACTTAGGTGTTCAGATGTTGTGGCAGCTGTGTCATGACGTTAGGACTATCATTCAGACTCAATATGTAGAGTTTTGAGCTTGATTTCTGAAGAGCCTGAAAGAAAAGTCAGACATCAGTTCCCAAAGGATTACTCATAGGAAATTTTGAAACATGTTTCATGTTGAAACAGATTTCTATTTTTTATGGTTTTACAAAGAATTAAGGGAGTAATCCAGGAAATCTACAGCAATCGAAGATTTCCTACAGTACTCTAAAACAGAAAATTTACTCACGTAGAATTTATATAAGGTAGGAAATTCTCCAAGCATAAATGTAGTCCAAGTCTACTTCTTCATATGCAGCATTCTTCTCCTTGACAAAATGAGGGTTCACTCTTTGAAGAAAGGTGCTCCTCTAACCCTTCATTTAATATGAGGGTGTTCCATTCCCACACCCAATACGGAAAGAAGCACACTGCAGCCTTTTGCATGAGCAAATTCTTATGTGTATCCACAGCCAGAAACTACAGTCCAAGGATATGTGAATGCCTGTAATTGTGTAAGTTAGTCGATGGTACCTATTTTTGCCCACCATCCACTATCCTGCACCTTAATAGACTTCTGATCCCACCAAAAGACTCATGTCCAGGATCAAATTCATTGAGACAGGTGCGGAGCCCAATGACTGGATTACCAAACATGAAGCAGACTTCTTGGTTAACACATTTTTGTGGACACCCTCCTCTATGTTTCACCAAAAATACATAAGGGGTCCTCCCCCCTCCTGGAAGACTGATAGGCTCCTTCTTTGAGCCGCTGGGCATGTTCTTTGACCACTTTCTGCAGACACTGGTCGCGTAGACTTTCTAAAAGATACTAGGGATGTGTTGAACTTGATCACATATACCAACCTTCAACGGGGCATCAGCTTACTTGTAAACTTTGATGAGGAGGGCCTTTATACAAATATCCCAAAAGATGCCACCATTGAAGTCATCGAGGTAAGCCTTCGAGCAGAAGTCTGAACTTCACCCACTCCTATTGCTTTCATTATTGAGTGTGTGACAATCGCACTGAAAAATAATTTCAAGTTTAAAAATTGTTATCATCAGCCTAGCCTGTCTGTATATAGCTAGATTTGAAGGAGAACATATCTTCACAGATATGAATCTCTACAGGGGCAACATCCTGTGATGGTGACGCTACACTGATGATATTCTCATCTTCTGGAAGGGCAACACTACTGTCAGCCAATCATTTTGCCTGTGGATCAATTATCTGAATCGATTTCTGAAATGTACCCAATCTGTCTCAGATAAGGCATCACCTTTCCTAGACCTACTGATCTCCATCAATGAAGGCACTCTATCCAGCTATACTTTCAAGAAAAGCATGTACTGCAAGTCTACTTTTGTTTGACAGCCACCACCATAAGGCCTTGCTGTAAAAATTACTGTATGGACAATTTCTCCACCTTCAGAGAAATTTTTGTAGCATAAAGGACTATGACATCCAGGCCTAAGATCTGAGGACCAATCTTGACTCCCGCAAATACCTTTCTAAAACTATCAACAAGACCTGCAGAAGGGCATGGAATAACCACAGCGAGGCCTTGCTAGAAACCAACACCAGCCCCTCAGAGGACGTTCTGACCTGTGTAACTACCTTCCCTCCCAACTCCAACTGCATACAGCGTATCATCATGAATCACTGGGCAATTTTGAATTCAGGGTCCTTAGATATTCTACATCCACGCTTTGCCTTCAAACGTACCCAGAATTAGAAGGATCGGTTAATACACACTAGACCCAGTACCAAACCCATACTAAAGCAACACTCTCTCTGGACTCACCCTCAGTCAGAGGCTATAGCCATGCCCTCTTGTGGGGTATGCCACCTGACTAACTGCAACTGAACCAAAGACAGATTTAGACACAAAGGAGTCACTCTACTTGCAATATGAAGAATTGTGTCACCTGCCCCCATTACCTACAATATGTGGGCATGACCACTATAACAGGTAAAAACAAGAATGATGGAATATCACAGTGACATCCAATCCAAACACAACACAACAAAAATGTCTGCCCACTTCTGAAATTCCAATCACATCCCTGATGACCTTAGGTGGACCATTTCGGAGGCTGAGAATTAATGGAGTAGTACAACACTCTTCAGAAGAAAGCAACAATGGGTGTCCTGCCTCTCCACCAATACTCAGGGACTAAAGGATGATATACCATGGTGTGAGGAGTAACTATTTGTAGGACGGAATTCCCTCACAGACATACTGTTGGTCTGCAGAGCCAACCCGCTAAAGAGGGATCTTCCAATGGACTTCTGCCCCATCAACACCATGTAAGTGAAGCTATTCACGAGCCTTTATACAACTTAAAGATCTGAGTCACTAACACCTTCTGGGTTTTCTTGTGTTGGGTGATGAATGCACAAGCATCATCATGTGTGTTTCCAGCATATACATACAAATAAAAAAACATTTCTTGACTTTTCTTCTGCTATACATTTTGACTTATTCAAGCCCATATGGTGCTTTTTATACAGGTGCACTTTGAACTGATTGGCCTACAATGATGGGGTAATTTTGTCTAAACCCACTTAAATGTGGATACATTTATACACCGATTGTCCTCTCTATCAGCTTTCCAATAAGGGGAATACACCTTTGGGACACCTTCTAATGTTGCATCCCTTTTTTAAACTGACACTCATATTTAATAACACTTTGTTCATACATACGAGCCAGCGCATATACGGTACCCTGCCTGAGATGATGCTCTGGCCTTTTTACCGCTTATATATGACATTTCTAATATGGCAGCCTTTCAAACGTTGTTGTACGTTCACCAATCATGCGTCTTTGCCCTTGCGCATATCAGGCCACAGTCATACTGATACCCCTTCCCCTGGGTAGGCAATTGTTTGCTCAAAAACCAATGATGCATCATTACCTTTTATACCAATACAGTTAATTTCCCTTGAAATCACCTCTTACAGTCGCCCCAATGTAAATGTATCCTCCAGTTTTCTTCAATATTTAAGACACCACGCATCGGAGCGGTTAGCGCTCTAGTTGGAGGCAGAGCGGGGCTATTTAGGCTGAGTGTTCCTGCGGCCGCGCTGCGGTAGGGAGGATGGTTGCAGTGTTTCTCCCGATCTGTATTTGCGGTACGGCCGTTTAAGGCAGCATTCTTCTGTCTCTCTTTGCCGAGTTGTTTTAACATTTGAATTTTGCCATCATAAATCTGGGGAATTTACAAGGGGGGCTGCTGTCACTTACTTAGTGTGTGGATGCCTGGGCTTAGTGCCTGCTCCTGCCCGCCCGGGTCCGACGCGGTGGCTAGTACTGTTGCGCGGAGGGCGGAGCATGGGAGAGCCAGGTACTTCCGCATCAGAGCGGTTAGCGCTCTAGTTGGAGGCAGAGTGGGGCTATTTAGCCCTCATGCCTCAGCGACCCCGCAGCGGATGCGCGCAGCAGGAGCACCGTCGGCGCACCAAAGACAAGCCGTCTGCACCTGTCCGCGGCCAGCCGGGGCCTGGGGCCAGAAACCTGTCGGGCGGGGCCCAGGTCTGCAGTATAGCTCTCAACAACTCTATGCTCTGTGCCGTGAGATGGGTGTGGAGTGTAAACATAGAATGTAGGCAGATGATAGTAACAGGAAGTGCAGTTACTGTGCGTATAGCATAAGCCCGCATTTGATATCTAGGGAGGGCGGCCTGAGTTTGAGCTTCTCTCTTATTAATTGCCAATCCATGAGAAGGCACAAACTGGACATTCATGACCTGCTATTAGAGGGTCAGTTAGATGTCCTATTCTTCACGGAAACATGGCTCAATGAGGATTCAGCCCCTGATATTCTAGAGCCCCTTCCTAACGGTTATGGTATTAGTAGGGTTGACAGAACCACAGGGAGAGGTGGGAGGGTTGCGATGATTTCTAAACACTCTATACAGTGCACCCTGGAACCCACTAAAATCGTGGTTAGTGAAGCGGGATTCTTCTCGATAACTGTCTCTAATAACTATGTGATAAAAGGGATTCTGGTTAATAGACCCCCAGGTCCCTTGACACAGTTTGTGTCTAAATTGAGTGAATATCTAATCCATCCGGCACTCGGGTATGAGAAACTACTGGTGTTGGGAGATTTGAATCTGCACTTTAATGATGCCTCTGACTCGGGAGCACAGGGGATCTGCCAGGAACTGGAGGCACTCCAGGTGATACTTAAGTCGGAGCACCCTACGCATAGACAGGGTCATTTACTTGACCCAATCTTTGCTAATTGGGATGCTCTTGAAATTGAGAAACCTTATCCGGTTCCTTGGTAGGATCACTATGTGATCCATTTCAAGGTGTGGATACCGGCTCAAAAGACTCAAGTGAGGGTTGAACAAAAGCAGAAATATAGGAGGTGGGCGACCTTCTCGCAAGACAACTTTAGTACGGCCCTTCTTCAGGGGGGACCTCCAGGTGGTCAGGATATTGACACGGCTTGTGAGGCCCTAGACAGGCGCATTTTGGAAGCACTCGACATCTGCGCACCCTGGGCAGCTAAGGCTTCCAAAAGACAAGCTAAATCCGCCCCCTGGTTCGTAGACGAACTGAGACGGGCGAAAGCGACCTGTAAACGCCTTGAAAGAAGGTGGAGAAGGGATTTTTCGGCCCAGTTGAAGGCTGAATACAAAGTGAGCCTTAAGCTCTACCACTCCCTTATTAGGAAGATGCGGGCTTCCTATTATAAGGAGATAATTGAGGGAGCGGAAAACTCAAAGAGCTGTTCACTGTCTATAAGGAGATCTCTTCCTTGGATAAGATCTTAGCCCCAACTGCAGGCTCAGTGGAATCCTGCAACCGGATTGCAGAGTTTTTTGCAGAGAAGGTGGAGAAAATCTACTCCACCTTCCCAGTCTCTGCAAGGGAGGGGTGTGCTATGACTGATGCTTCTATTGATGAAAAGGGAGAAGAGATTGTGGATACTTTTAGCACCCCTAATCCCGAGATCCTAACGAGGAAAGCCAGTAACATCAAGTCGGGTTCCCCCAGTGACCCTGTTAGGCCTAGGGTGCTGAAAGGTAGTATGGAACTTCTTGAACCCAGTATTAGATATCTATTAGAGATTTCTTTTAGCTCAGGCATAGTACCTAACAGATGGCAGGAAGCGGTGGTCCTCCCACTGAGGAAGAAGCTGAATGTCAACATGGACCAGTTAGACAATTTATGTCCCATTTCGCTACTCCCCTATTTTGCGAAAATTGCAGAGAAGGTGGTGAACATCCAGCTAACGTCTCATATTGGCAAACATGATCTTCTCCATCCCACTCAGTCTGGTTTTCGTGCACTTTATTCGACGGAATCTGCTCTGCTCCCCTCCACTGAGACCATTAGGAAGTACGTTGATGAGGGTCAAATGACGGCCTTCATTTTATTTGATCTGAGTGCCGCCTTCGACACTGTTGCTCATTGTACGTTGCTCCAGTGCCTCAGGAAGGGAGGGGTGGGTGGGAAGGCATTGGCATGGATTGAATCCTTTCTGCGGGATTGCAGCTTTCGGGTGGCACAGGGACCGTATCGGTCTAAGTGTATCATGCTTAATCAGGGGGTGCCTCAGGGGTCCACCCTCAGCCCGACCCTGTTTAATCTTTATGTTGCACCAGTGGCAGACATTACTGGAAGGTACGGGGTCAAAGTAGTGTCTTACGCTGATGACACGCAGCTGGTGGTGGCCTTAACACAGTCGGATGAGAAGGCGGCCTCCAACTTTAACTCCTGCATGCAAGAACTAGCGGTATGGATGGGTGAGAACTGCCTTAAATTGAACAGGAGTAAGACGGAGGTTTTGGTTGTTGGTAAGGCACCCTCTGTGGGGACATCGGCGTGGTGGCGTCAGACCCTGGGTCCCGCCCCGGCTCATAGTGAACAAGTTAAGAACTTAGGGGTGTGGTTGGACCCCAAGCTCTTGTTTGAGCTTCAGACGAGGCGAGTGGCAGGAACTTGTTTTGGTATCTTGGGTTGCTTGCGCAAGACCATGGACATCTTGCCCACTGGAGCTAGGAAGACCATGGTCCATGCCTTAGTAACTTCAAGGCTGGATTAAGGGAATGAGCTCTACCTGGGGGCCAATGTCAGCTGTGTACAGAGGTTTCAGCATATACAGAACGCAGCAGCACGCCTGGTTCTGACGCTGCCCAGGAGAGCATCCTCAAGGAAGGCGTTAGTCGCTCTCCATTGGCTCCCGATTAAGGAGCGAATCCAGTTCAAAGCTCTCTGTGTGTGCCATTGAATCCTACAAAGGAAGGGGCCCGCATACCTATATAATCTTCTGACTCCGTATGTCCCATCCCGCCAATTAAGATCTAGTGGGATGGGACAGGTTACTGTCCCTAGAGTCAGGACGGTAAGGATGGCCGGGCGCTCCTTTAGGTTTGTGGCAGCTCAGCTATGGAATAGACTCCTGTGGGGGGCTTCGGATGGAGACGTCGGAGTTGACCTTCCATAAAAAGTTGAAAACTTTCTTTTTCCAAATGAGTAGCTTTCTGATGTTGTTCTCCGACTAGAAGGTGACCTGAGAATGATGTTTTCCATGCTTAATGTGCTGCAGCGCGGGGACACACTAGTATAGTGTAACCAAGCACTTTACAAATATGATTATCATCATCATCATCATCATATGGCCCTCGGTCCCAGAAGGGACTCAGGCTGTTTCACGTCTGTGCGCAACATACTAAACATGACGGCCTCATTTGGACATTGTTGTCCGTGCATCACGCATGCACCTTTTCTCATGCACATACAGGGACACAGTTGCACCAATGGATCTCCCCGGGTACCCAACTGATCCGCGGCAGCGACGCCCAATCACAATATGATGGCCCACACCAGGGTCACCATTAGGAACATCTGGCTACAATTATGGGGGCTAACTTCACCTTAAATGCCTTGTGCTTGCTATGCTGCATGCTGATACTTATTCACTGTATCTTTCAGTCTGTGTGCAGCAGCGTGCAATTCTCTGCTTCTGACCTAAGGGGCCTGGCAGATTAATTCAACAGAATAAGATCCTTACCCTCACCTATGGGGATTTCACTACACTATACTTATCTACGTTATATGTTGTACGTCTTTATTACGTGAAGTTTTAAAAGCTTTTACATGTGTGGTCACTTGCCTGGCCTGCTGTATGTTTGAGCACTTACCACTTCACTTCACAATACCCCTTCACGTCCTGCTCACTTATTTATTATGGATTGTTTTGCCTTAATTATATCCTTATTAAAATTGTAACCGGTCTATATATACACAAACAGACCCAAACTTGACTGGTTTTTTGTATCTACCTATATTGACTCACCTTGTATTTATATGAGTGGCAATCTGAACAATGTGGTTACATAACAAAAATTTCTGATCAGTAACTCAATCCAAAGATTTAAACCCAATCCAACACAAACCATTTGGTCATTATTTATTTATTCAATTTGTAAAGCGCGCTATCACCTAGAAGGCATCCTGGCGCTGGAAACATGACTCAAGGGGGGAGCGAGTAAAAACCGGGAACAGCCACTACGTCCTGGGAAACAGCCAGGTTTTTACACTTTTTCTAAAGGGAAGAAGCTCTAAGTTGCCCGATTTCCCAGGGGAGACTGTTCCACAATTTAGCAGCTGTCACCCCAAATGATCTGCCCCCAGATCTGACCTTACGAAACCTAGGAACCTTCACTAATCTAGCCGACGAGGAGCGCATTGTTCTTGTCGGGGTGTACCAGTTGAATTTTTTGCGCATACGCACAGGTCCTATCCCGTGAAGGGCTTTAAAAACAAGGGAGAGAGACTTAAAATGCACTCTCTGTCTCAGGGGGAGCCAGTGAAGTTCAGCTAAGGCTGCAGAAGCCGAGGAGCTTCTAGGCAAGCCTAATACTAGTTTGGCCGCTGCAGACTGGATTCTTTGCAATCTGTCCATGCACTCTGACGCCTGAGTTCAGAGCCTGACCCTGCACCAGCTCCACCCTCCCTCAGACAGCTGTGATCAGCCTTCATCCATTCACAGACTAAGTCCAGGCACCTTCTGCAACTCTCCTTCAATCAAACCCACTGCAAGTACGTGGCTTTTAGCTGTGTGCAATGACTTCGTGGTGAAGGGCAGGTACACCTCCAAAACCTCTCTGATGCAATAAAGCTGCACAAGGACTTCTGCAATGCCTAATAACTTATTGGTACAAGGCTTGGCCTACAATCAGGCACTGCAACAGCCCATGTCCCACCTAAACCAGCAACACAATGCATTTAGCCAAGTGCATCAGACCATGGTAGTAGGGCCTGGACATAGAGCCCACAATCCATCTAAATAAGCTGTGCACAGCCTTTAGCAGTGTGAAACAATATTAGTAAGCAGGGCCCTGCCTATAACCAAACCTTGCCCTTGTCTCTTTCCCATCATAATCAGGTGCACATGGCCTTTTCGCCATGGGCTACAACCTCAACACAGTGTTGGACCTATGACCAGGCCCTGAAGCCGTTCACCCGGAACCAGTGCAACTGGCCTATGACCATGCACCAAGGGCCCCCAGGGTTCTGGAGACACTTGCAAACCACTCAGTGTCTGGCCTTGTGGTTTTTGAGGTCATCAGAATCACTCAATGGACATATAGTACCATCCACTACTCAAGACCAAGGACATCTAAATGGCTAATAAACCCAACAGATAATACTTCTGATAGTCCACCACATTGAACATGAGGCTGTGTAGTCAGATCTACCTGTCAAAATATGAAAAGTTGGTAGTTATGAAAGGCAAAAACATGGCACATTAAACACCACAGGGGGCTAGGGCATGGCCTAGAGTTGCAGAAAAATGCCTTCTGGAGTAGTGAGAAATGTTTTCATTTACAATATTCACAAATTTAGGTGACTTTAAGCAGACTAGTGCAACCGCATGACAATAAGATCGAAACATTTTTATCCTAAACTTCTATTTTAAAGGGCTAGAACTCTTCACCAAACTGTTTAGATAAGTTATTTGGTCGACTAGAATGTGCATAAGGAACACGGGTTGAGAGGGCAATACTTGTAAGGAGGGATGTTCCTTTTCCAGATCGAAGGGGAAAGTGCATGGCTGGAGCGCATGCAGTGCACGAAAGCTAACTATGCTCTGTGCTTACTGCAGACAGGTTATGACCACAGTTCATACATAGAGTGCAGATTCTAAGGCTCGTTTAGTGCAGGTAGGGCAGGTTTAAAGACTATGCCTATTATGACTGGTGTAGGTTGTGCCTTGTGTAGTGTAACTTGTGCATGACTATAGTGTGTACAACACAAAGGGTTGGGCTCTATGCCCGGGGCGTTGCTTACTGCACAGAGGTACGTAGGAAAGGAACCAATGCAAAGTTCACAAAATCAAATGAACGAAAAAGCTTAAGGGGCGTCATGAGGTCTATACTGAGTACACATATACAAAAAAATGTTTACAATGTACATTACATTAAAAAAAATGCACCTGACGGGTCGTTAAGGCTGCAAGACAAACATGACACACAACATTCGCACCCATAACTGAGCCAATTCTACCATCGGGCCGCAGCACGGCTCATGAATTCACACATAATACCACAAATGCGTTTTAAAAGAACTCCACTTGTCATGTTGCTCAGTAAGGGTGAGGCAACATTGTGTTGGTCTGGGGAGCATGGCGACGTCGAAGGTGCTCTGGGGGGTTCAAATGAGTCGTTGCCTTTTCAGGGTCGTTCTAGAAGGAACTCTCTATGTCCTGTAGGCCGGGGTTGATGACAGAAGTGTTGCACGTTAGCACAATCTAATAAAGCTAATTACGGAGACAAAGGGGAGGGGCGGGGTCTCCGCCTCTCTCAGAGGGGGCGCGAGGCCTGGAACTGAGGAGAAGAGAAGTACAGCACGCGCCACAGAAAGGGAGGTCGATGCTTCACCTCCGCAGGCTCGCGCTGCTGCTTACGCTGCAGTTTCAGCGCGAGGTCCTTGAAAGCCGCGCACCGCATGATGTCAGATCCGCGCGCGCTGCCAGCGCGGGGCTAAGCGTCGTCTGTGTGCCGGTGCCCGCAATAGGCATTAAGCACTCACTCTGGCAGTGACATAACGATCTGTAATGAGAAGCTTTCCGCACAGCCATGGATCCGAGAGAATTTTTTTTTCTAACCATTAACCATATGCTTGGCTTCGCCGCCATGGAGCGGGCGTTCCAGCTCGCCATCTGGTTCCCATCCACATACGCATCCGTGAGGCGCACTGCATTCCCCCCTTCGTAGCCACACTACCGTCTCTCCCTCTTTCCCCAATGCCTTCTCATTCACCCCGTTCCATACTTCCAACCAAAACCTGCCAGGTACCGTTTATTTCAAGTAATCTATTTACATACAGGTAACGTAAGGTACTTTAGCTTTGGTAATGCAACATATGGGCCTGATTCACACACTTACACTTTCGTGTAAGTTTAAAATTACTTACAATTCACAAAGGGATTTACGAGTACTTTCTTTACGAGTGAGGAGTCTCTGCACATAAATAGACCTCTGTTTTCATATGTGGAGACTCTGCGCTCGAAGTAGCGGCTCCTGGAGGGAGTGCTGCTGGGGGCGGGCGGGGGAAAAGCAGGGTGGGGGTAGTAAACTTCAGCATACGGCCGAATGGAGGTAAGTGAACAAATAAATAATTTCATTGCGCGCGCTGCATTGCCAAATGCAATGCAGCACGCGCTATAAATGTGTTTATTTATTTGTTTTCGTACCTCTGTTCGGCCATATGCCGTAGTTTACTACCCACATCCTGCTCCTCCCCGCCCGCCCCCAGCAGCACTCCCTCCAGGAGCCGCTACTGCACACTCGTAAAGATACTACTCCTACTCGTAAATCCCTTTGTGAATAACAAGCACTCGTAAACGTAGACAAAAGTGTACGTTTGCCTTTGTGAATCAGGACCATAGTCTCTACTCATCACAAACTGTGCGCTATGAGGCACACATGGTTATATCACGCGTGCCTCTATCACGCATCCCGAATCACAAACGTGTCTTAACCACGCATTACTTTACCATGCATCCCTTTACCACGCTATTGGGTTGTAAAGGTATGAATGTTAAGGGGGTATGTGTGGTTAACTTTGCCACTACTCCCCCCCGCCCTAAGTCCTAAATTACAAACCCCCTACATGCCCCGCCCTGAGGCCCAAAACCTGCCCTGAAAACTCCACTTTTCCTCCCCTGCCCAGAGGCCTAAAACCCTGCCCCATAACATACACTACCCTGACCCGAGTGCTGTCCCTCAAACTACCCCAACACCTTCTACTGCCCTGAGGCCTAAAACCCTGCCCCAATTAAAAAAAATACCCTGATCCCCGCCCTGAACCCTAAAGCCGCCCCATTCCTAAAAACCTTTCCCCAAACCCAGCCATTAAAACTCCCCCAACCCCTTCAGCCCTAAAAACCTGCCCCTTCTTAAAAGTACCTCGACCTCCTACCCAAGCCCTAAAAACCAGCGCCCTTCCCAAATGTACCTTGACCCCCCTACTGAAAGCGACCCCCAGACGCGGCCCCAGACCCACTTACCTGGCTGCGTCCGGAGCTACCTGTTCGGACGCTTCTACCCGAGTCCCCGCCCATCCTGAACACTAGAGCGCATCTGCCTTAAGCACGTATATTCATGGTTACGGCAGATGCGTAGTTCGGGCAAGCATGGTTAGGTTTGCAGTGTTCCAGGATGCATGGCTCTGGCCCCGTTGTGCCAGACGTTTCTTGCGTGCCATTTTAATTGTTCACTGGTTTCAAAGAAAAGTTTGTTGCCAGTGCTAGCCCAATCTTAAGCTATAAAATAAACACCACAAGTCGCTACATCTTTTGATGGACCAACAAAAAAATAAGTATGCCAAAGTAGTTTAATGCATAATCTTACAGAACCCTTAAAGCAACTTATTCACAAACACACAACCACAGTTTCAAACACATTTTACCTCATAGAGCGCTAACCATGACCACCCCCATGCCATTACTATAAATAACCAGGAATGCATGGATGCAGGGCTGTAGTATAAACAAGGAGAGCAGGCTGGCTTTCCTATTTGTAGACTGCACAAGCCTAGGGCTCGCTCCCTTTGCATCAGATAAGGGAAGCTAGCCCGCCAACTCGACACTTGATCCTGCGAGGTTAAAAACAGCAGCACATTCTTGGTACATTCATGGGTTGCTGTGGCGCGTGTCATACTCCATTCGCATTCTGGGAACTGGACTTCCAGAAAAAAGTCGGACAGCTTTTAGCTGATATTACTTCTGCTCCCAGAGCATGACACTTGAATTTTGAGAACCTTTATAGAACCACTGTAATAACCAGTATTTGGCAAGACCCAAACCTGTCGGGGTCCGATGTCAAGGCATTATCATTACACCTACTCTTGGGGTTATTCAACAATGTTCATTCTAGCCAACCGGCCATACAGAATTTGAATGCATGAGTTTTTTTCACCAAAATAGAAATCCACAACAAAAACATTGGAGAAATTAATGAGGGAAATATGGATCATGAAAACTAAATAATTGGAGGTCTTTGTTGGGCAGCAAGGCGTAAAGAAACTGAGATACATTTTATTGGGTGGAACTGGATTAATAGTAGCCAACCACTGCAGTTCTAAACTCACTTTAATGCTTTTCCTAAATCCCAACTGAACAGAAGTAATTGCTTAAGTTACACGGCAAAACTCGATATAGAATAGTCAGCGTCAAATGTCACAGGTCAAGATAAGTCAGAACTCAATGTACATTTAATCAACATCTCAGCATAACATATGAGAAGGGAACAACGTAACACATGGCATCAAGTGTCACAGCTTAATATAGGACAACTCACAGTCATATATCTTAATACTGGAAAACAAAAATTGTACCTCACATAGTGTAACAAATGTCACGATTCAACAAAAGTGTAACAAACAAGACTGCTCAACAAACGTGATTGTGTATCACAGTTCAAACACATCAACAAGTGTCACAATTTAACATAAGTTGCAATCCCAAAATGCATAACTTGAGCAGTGCATTCCCAATACTTTTTATCTTTAAGACCAAATTGAACTTGACAAATTCGTAAAATGTTAACTGATAAAGGGACAGAAAATGTAACTGTTGCATGCACTTCGAAATGCAGTGAATAAATATTTAATTTACTTATTTGCCCACAGCATAAGAAGGTAACACGGATAATTCTCAATTCCCAGTTCTGGAGTAGGAATACAAATATCTGCTTGTACGTCATAACGTACATTTTTTAATATTGTCTCATGATATTGTAACACAAATGTCAACAACCAAAATATAGTGACGGTAAGTATAGATTTACTACACTTAACTTATCATCTATGTATTTATAGTGTTAAGGTATACATATGTGGAGGTAAGTATAGTAATCCCGTAATTACCTTTTAAATATTTTGGTTGTCAATTTTTTTGGTATGAAACTATGGTAGCAGGATTTCAAAGAGTCAATATTATGGTCCATTAAAAACATCCATTACAATCTGTAGAGCAAAATTATCTTCAGCAAGAGGAGACAACTTTGCTTAACTGTTAGAAAATTAGACCTTCATCAAGCAGTCAACATGTACCATTGATCTAAGGACACATATAGTGCTCACAGCTCAGATAACTAAAGCCCCAAAAAGAATCCTGATGAGTCTTTGGAAGACCACACAGATGGGACCTCCAGATACGGTGATCCTTGGTGTGTCAAATCAGAGATTTAATAGTCAAACTTGAGTACTGAACATCTGCAGATCTGGGATCCGGGAGCCGGTTTAGGGCCTCTAGTTTCTTGGAAGAACAGAAAACAGAGGTATTTTATCCCAGGATCTTCCTCGTTGAGACGTCCATCAAGCGTAGAAGGGCATTGTTTAAAAAACAAAACAAAAAACTTCGCCATCATCACAATGGATGTGATAGGAAAAACTCCACTCTTGAAAGAAACCAGTGATTGTGGTCCCAAGCAGTACAGATGCATCTTCAGAGGTTGACAGTTCACTCTCCTAGGAACAAAGATCTTGAAGTATCTGCCTCAAGACTAGAAGTCAGCTAATTACACTTCTTTATCGGTCCCTCCAACACATATTTTACAACTGATTCTTGACGCCTCCACTGTCTGTTGCTGTACTGATAAGTAATTGGTAATATTAATAAGTCGCTGATACATTTTTCCTTAGTAGCTTTCATACAATTGTGCAAACCCGAGCAACAAGAACACTGGGTGGCGCTACTTCATATAATGCGCGAGTGGAAGACAAATAGCACTTACTGTATAAATGCAGTCCATTAGCAGGGCTAGGGTACTTGAGTATATTTCAGGATACTAGCTTACAATGAGAATCTAAAAAGCGTACACTGCCACAAAGGGGCCTCCCGACTCTCTGTAGTTCGTATTGTTGTTATATGTACACTGTGCTTCATGCCCACAAGCTCCCTGGCTCTTCAGAACACTTCATGATCCCCACTGCTCCTGCAGTCAAGAGGTCTGTTAAGCGGGTTCTATGCAATAGAAAGCCATGAATTACACTTTACAAAAGGGATGCCAAAAATAACGCACAAATAATACTTTCAACTCAGCAGGAACGCCAAGTTGGCAGAAACATTCCACCCACTCTAGGGAAGCTTTGTGAGGGCTTAAGGAGAAGGCCATCTTCAAAAAAGTAAAAAATATTTTTAAAAATTCCCAATCTTGTAAATAATTGTTGTCTAAAAGCCTTTTTTGAGTACAGAAACTAGGAACCCTGAAACTAGTCTATACATACTGCAAACTCAAGACTGACAACATAATGACAATAAAATGCAAGAAGACAGAATGGAGGAAATGCTGTATTGGGCTGTGATGGGCAGCACATGGAAAGAAGACATTGTGTGTAAGCTGAAAACAAAACAGTAGAAAATTAAGCGAAAAAATGTAATGTTGGCTAAGAAATCTTCAGTGGTAATATTCAGGGCGATGGGAAGGTGCAAGGTAATGAGAAAAAACTGTGTAAATCAAGGCAGAGTAGGTTAGTGCATGACAACGGAAAAATTAGGGGATGGAGAGGAAGCACAGAGAAGCAAAACGTGAAAGCCAGAAGCAGGAGAAGCAGGTAGAAGTCAACTAAGTTAGCCTAAAGAAGCGTGATCCAAGCAAAGCAGATTGGTTGGAAAAGTCCGACCAGTAGCAGGCCTTATCAGTGGGGAAGGGAAACAGAAAGGATGAATCCAGAAGAAAAAACAAGGACGCATTGAAGGTGAGATTTAATTAAACTTTGGAGATTTGTGTTACTCGAGGAAAGGTCAGGGAAGATTATTTTTTATCTAAATTGACTGAGATGGTAAGTTTTTAGGAGATTAATTAAAAGTCCAGCAAAAGGAAGTCTCTGAAGCAATGTCAGGGCACTGGGCAGTGGACGACACAGTGACAGCACAAGCAGACAGGTGAGCAAGTGACCTGGACAGATAGGGTCTCCATAAAAGCCGAATGTGGAATCGAAGGGAACACAAAACTGAATATGGTAAGTTTGAGAACCTGATCTCCGCAGAGCTCCACAGGCATTAGGAGTAAGTGGAAAAGGAGCAATATTTGAAATAGAAGAAACGAAAGGCATCAGAGTTTAAGGGACAAGGAAACAGAAATGACTAAAATAAAAACGCTCTGAAGAATATCAAAGAAAATATACTGAGGGGGGAAGAAGTGGCTTTCCAGTGAAGGACACTGTGAGGAGATTGGAGAATAATTAGCAAAGTGTGAGAAATTAACATGAATGCAGATTAGAAAGGTGTTCCATGAGGTTAGAAGCATGAGTGATAGGGGGAAAGTGTTGTATGTGTTACCATGCATGGTGATGGGCGTAAGAAATTCATGGGCCAAAAGTGTGTGAAGAGTGTGCAACTCGAAACAGAACGGATAGGGAAAGGAGTGCGGATGGCTCAAAGAACTACAACAAGTAGTGAGGAATATATTTCAGGATCTTGAAAAGAAAGTTCAAAAGAGCAATACAGGGCAACGATACGAGTAAGATTCTTAAATTAATTTTGGGCACAGTTCAAACAGGTAGATACAACCTCAACCCAAGCGCACTGGACCACCAACGTATATAAAATTAGATACATGACGAGCGAACCTCGCCACCAACAAAGACTATGTGAGAATACGCTACTGTGCATAACTTAATTAAAACAGGCTGAATCCTCTTAAACTATTATTGTGTAGAGTGTTTCTGTTATGGATGAATGGTATGTCATCTCTTATCAACCCCCCTCCCCTTCCTCATCTGGCCTAGACTGATCTTGCTCTAGGCAATTAAAAATGGGGACTCTGCGTAAGCCAAAACAGAATAATGTACCTATGGGCTGAAACATGTTTGAAATTAAACAGGCAGTTCTGGATTGTGTAAATCTCACTGCTGAGCCAAGGATGGAGTATTATTTTTATCCCACTGCGGGGAGTCAAATCTCACAGCATTTAAAAAATGCATTCGATCTTCTCATGGTGTCACTTCAAAGCAGATGCTGGCTTATTTTAGTGAGCGTGCTGCGATTTTCTGTAAAGCAACCTCTTCTGTAATTAATTTTCAAAGAGTTATATCCAGAATCTGCTAATACAAAGTAACTTTTCTATTAGAAAGACAGTTTTTTGCCATGTGGTAGTGCCAAATTAAGAGCTGGGTCAACAAGGAAAGAGTTTCGCTAGCTAGGGAGCTTAGAATCAACTTTAAAATGTCAGGAAAAGTCTAGGGTCAGCGCTAATCAGAAACTTTACCTTGACTGTGTAAAATCAACAGTATACAGAGAAAAACAAATCTATTCAAATTTCAACTTGACTCTCTAATTTGATAGTTCCAATGAGGCTCTTACTGGGTTCTTCATAGATCCATAAGCGCCCCTTTCTTCCTTTAAACACACACACACACACTATACAGGCCAAATGAC
The DNA here is from genome assembly GCF_964263255.1 of Lissotriton vulgaris. Classification (NCBI taxonomy): domain Eukaryota; kingdom Metazoa; phylum Chordata; class Amphibia; order Caudata; family Salamandridae; genus Lissotriton; species Lissotriton vulgaris. Next base: position 647,227,998 of record NC_141694.1, on the reverse strand, counting down.
CTTCCTGTGTACTATTCAACAAATAAATGGCTCAACTCGTGTACTTAAGTTTTTATGTTGCAGAAATAATTATTTTAGTGCCAATCCCAATCATGTAAAGAGTCACCTCTTATGTGGGAAGAGTTTAATGTTGCATGCATCTGCCAGTTACAGGCCATTTGGGTCTTTTCCTGACATATGGTTGGTGGATGTCGGTTTGACCTCGAAGGTTCGTCTGTGGATGACAACCTCCCACCCCTCCATTGCTATCTTACCGCTTCGTGCTATGTTAAAGTTTGCATGACGCAGCATAGTTTTACCAACGACAGGGCTTCAGATAGGTCTTTAACGCTGTGTTAAATGTATTTTACACTGATTGTATTCAACATTATCTTACAGTTATTCTGCTGCGTTCATGTTTCTAAGGCTAGTCTACCCTTTTTGAATTTCACATTGAACTTACACCTCCCGCTCACTTCTTCACACCTACCCCACTTGCTGCCCTACATTTCTGACCAGAACTGCGCCCTGCAGCATTTCTTTTGTGGTGTATAAAGGTTTTGCGGAAGTTCAAAACGTGTACTGTTATTCGTTAAATGGAAAGACGGATGGATAGGGTGTGCCTTTCAGGGACTTCTGAAATATCGCGAGGAATATCAATGAAAATGGATGTTTGTGACACAGCCTGTTTATTCCTTAACAAACGTCTCTTTTTTTTTATTTTCAAGGCCTAAATATTTCACAACGTCAGGATTTGCATTTGGCAGTGCCTCAGCAGTTTATTTCATGACATGCCAACGGTAATAACTAATAAATGACGTGGGGCAATAAAGACATGGCATCAATCTTCATAGTAAGTTCAAAGACTGCCAACAAAGAAGGTCACGTGCTTTGCTTTCTAGCCTCTTCCTGTTCCACCTCGGCACATGTATACCCAGAGCCAGAGAGTGTTTAGATTTGGGAATGTTTTACTCCCTGCGTTTGGAAGCTCGAGGCATAATCATTTTTTAGAGAGCAAAAAACAAATTCTCATTTTTGAGGATAACACATATTTTCCCTGAAAACCATGGGCATGCTTTCCAGCAAGCCGTGCTTTCTTTGCAGCTGGTAATTTGCATACATTAAGCAATGTATTTAAAGCCAAGCTTCAGAGCGGGCCACAACAACAGTAAAGCGCCTCTTTGTCCCCAATGTGGACACACAAGTACAGAAGTGCGGGTGACAGTTTGGGCAGGCCGCTGTGTACCAGCTTCGCTATTTGCATGTTGGCATTATTTCTGCGAATATATGGTGTAAAACATGCCAGGAAGCTGCTTATCTGACAATGCCCATGAAAAGAACCTAGCCCTGCGAATTGCTGATCGCAGGGGATTCCCACAAAACAAACAAGTTACTGCCTAAACTTGAAAACTGATAATTCTGCAGTGGGCAACACCCATGGGGCAGTTGTAATCTACATTTCAGGGTACTTGTGCCTGGATGGATGCAGCGCTTCATCACCCTGAAGATAAGGGTAAGAATGCTGAGGACTAATGTGGCTTGACTGATCAAATCACCTGGATTGGCTTGAGGTTTCTATGACCGTCCTACCAGAATGGATAGAATTTTGAAAGTGCCAATATGTGGTTTAGCACTGATTGGTCGGAATGTATGCTATTCACTGGTTGGCTGGGTGAGAGAGAGAGGCTCTCAGGGTAGGAGTAGTGTGTGGAGATTGTAATAAAGCCTTTTGTGTCCACTGATCTCCTCAGAAGGCGGTCTGTGCTTTTAGTTCAGCCACCGCTGTTTCATCCTCTCACAAAAGCTTGACACAAGAAAGATGGCGCGCCCCACCATGAGCCTGTCGGTGGGCTGGTCTGTTACCCAGCCTGGTCAGGCAAGCGGATGCAACGAGAACAATATCCTATAGAGAGAAATGTACATTACAAAACAGCAATCCAGGCGTGAGAACAGATGCCACGTCTATACCACCCCCCTCCCCCCCTTGACAACAAAGGATTCATTTACAGTACTCTCTATAATCAGGACTGCAGACTTAATGCTACCAATGCACACAATTCAGACAAGTGATCTGTACAATCCGGACTCGTGCCTTTTTTCCTACAGTCCTCAATGACAAAGTGAAGGACCCAATATGTAGAATAAGTGACATCACCTGTTTCCATAGCAACAAACTGATGTCATGAACAAAGGGTTAGAATTTTCATTAAAGGATAAACCAGGAGAAGGTGCTTTGCAAGCGAGGGATTTATTCCGAAAAATCATCTTCAACGCGCAGAAAAAAGAAGAGAAAAAAAAACAGGTCAAGGAGCTTTGTTTAATTGTCGCGCGACATTGTAGTGCTTGAGCTTAAACAGAGGATCTGACATACGAACCATCCTTGTCGGTCGGCTTCCCATGTGCTGATAGCGCTCTAGCTGAACACATGAATTACATTAGCGCGCGACACAATCTGCAATCACTTAATACGTCACCAGAGGCTCGCGCTCACTTCCATAGCACTCCCGCGCGCGCCAGTGCGCCGGAGGCCTGTGCGCTGATGGCGGCTCGGTGGACGTTGATGGAATGCTGGCCAGCCTCACCGCGCCTCGAGGAAAGAGAAAATGAGAAACACTGAGTCTGTGTCAGGCCACCAACCCCAGTGAGATGGTATAGAGTGGGGTATTATTGAGACTGCTGCGCTGAGGCTTGTATGCATCCCGGGGCTTAATTTGTAAAACAATAAGTGCCAGGGCCCTTGTCATGAGGCCACTGTAGCTTGCATCGCCCATTGCTCATGCCAGTATGGCCAGTGACAACTACTGACCATCTCACTCCTCCTACAGGTATGACAATTTGGGCTATTCCAGACCCCCAAAGCCATAAGAATGGCTCGGGCGGCAGGTGACAGTCTCTTTTAATGTATATTGAATTAATAAACAACTGTTTTTGTGCTCATCTGTCAATTAGACAAGCAGCGCCATCATGTGGCAGACTGCCATAAGTGCTGGTTCTGACAATTAGGTGCCGGTGCCAAGCCCAGGAAACCACAAGCTCAAATTAAGTACTGAAGCAACCTCAGTTAGCAGGTGCAGCTTAGGGCTGGGAGCAAGAGACAGGGCTGAGGCTGGTCATCAGCCACAGTGAGACGGCACAGCATGGAACTGGGAGAAAGAGACTGCGCTGAGGCTATTCACCAACCACAGTGAGCAGGCACAGTGCGCGATCTGGAGAGGGAGACTGCCCTGAGGCTGGTCACCAACCGCAGTGAGACAGCACAGCATGGGACTGGAAGCTAGAGGCTGAGCTCAGGGTCGGACTGGCCACAGCGGACACGGGGCATTTCCCCAGTGGGCCACCAGGGCTGGGGCCGGTTTTGGGCCCCTGGGGGCCAATTTTGTTACAGGGCCATTTTTTCAGCATAGCAGCAATATCGGCCACTGTAACGAAATTGGCCGACACCAGCCAAGGCAAACAACTCGGCCGCACCCCTATGCCCTCGGGGGGCTGGCTGAGCACTTTGCCAGGGCTGGTTTTGGTTCCCAGTTCGGCCATGGCTATGCTGTGCCAAGACCTCTAACCACAGTAAGTGATTAGCCAGAGTGAGCTGGTGCAGAGTGGAGCTGGGAGTGGGAGACAGTGTTGCAGCTGGTGCAATGTGGGCCTGGAAGACGGTGTTGCAGCTGGCGCAGAGGGGAGCTGGGAGTGTGAGACGGTGTTGCAGCTGGTGCAGAGTGGGGCTGGGAGAGGGAGACTGCGTTGCCGCTGGTGCAGAGTGGAGCACTGAGTGGGAGACTGCGTTGCCGCTGATGCCAAGTGGATTTGGGAGTGTGAGACTGCCTTGCAGCTGGTGCAGAGTGGGGCTGGGAGAGGGAGACTGCGTTGCCGCTGGTGCAGAGTGGAGCTGGGAGTGGGAGACTGCGTTGCCGCTGGTGCAGAGTGGGGCTAGGAGTGGGAGACTGCGTTGCAGCTGGTGCAGAGTGGGGCTGGGAGTGAGTGGGAGACTGAGTTGCAGCTGGTGCAGAGTGGGAGTGGGAGACGGCATTACAGCTGGTGCAGAGTGGGGCTGGGATTGGGAGAGGGCGTTGCAGCTGGTGCAAGGTGAGGCTGGGAGTGGGCGACGGTGTTGCAGCTGGTGCAATGTAGGGCTGGAAGTGGGAGACGGTGTTGCAGCTGGTGCAATGTGGTGCTGGAAGCAAGAGGCTGCACAGCACCACATCATGAATTTGATGCTGGGGTGACCACCTGCCAATTCATTCCAATGGTGCAAAATGGAGTCCCAAAATACCCAGCATTGTACGTGCTAGTAGCCCAGTGGCATCTGCATGTAAGGAGTTTTGGGCTTTGAGGGTATTAGCATACAAATGTAGCCTACCTCGGAAATCATTTAGTTGTAGAAACATCAGTGAAAACAAGATCTATAAAAGTACAATCTTCTGGTCATTTATGCTCCTATGACTGTCCGTTTTCCTGTTCCAGTGACCACCAAGACCTCTAGGCCGCAGAGGTCCAACCACGATAGTCCCATGCCAGTGCTCTAAGCCCCAGGTTTTGTGTAGACACAGAGACATGCTAACACAGTAAGGCAGTGCGAGAGGACTATAGGCCACATATACAATAAACGTCCCATGCTTGCTTTTGACACGGATATTAGCACCCTCTTAGGTTTGGGGACTCATCTGTAGTCCTTTTCAAAGAGATCTCTAGGTTTCACTTATTTATTTATTGAATTTCAAGTAATTATTTGTAGAGAGCACATACCACAAACAGTACGCTCTTCATCCAGCACAAATGTGCATCAGGTTGCTTACTGGTAGCGACACTTTACACTGGCATTAAAGAACAACAGCAAATACTAGTACTTTCTCCGCATTACAATGTTAGAAATTAAAAATGAATGACTACTCGGACATTGATGAAAGTGAAAAAAAAATTCAAGATGCATGATACACACTCTCACAACCCCTTTTGGCGACAAAGTGCCGTACAAGAGACAATTTTGGCGAACCATCCTACCCCCACCAAGGAAACTGAAGGCAGATATGCCGAATTAAGAGCCAAAATTTGCTGTCTTTAATACATATTGAAGAAATAAACAATTTGCAGTTCAAGTTCAAAAAAATGTTTTTTTATGATGAACTGCTGACCCAAAGTTACATTGGATTAACCTGCATGCATTTTAAAAATACTTGTGCTTACGGCCGATCGCGCACATGCCCTGCTGACAGTGGCAATTTCTCCGTTACATACAAAGGCAATGACATTCTCTTCCTCAGCACCCGTTACCCTCCCCTCCAAGTGCTTGCTTACTTTGGGTTCAAGAGGTATGTAACATACTGGCCAACTCACATGGTGCCACCAAGTGACACACGATATCGGCAACCCATCACATGGTCTTGCGGTAAAGAGCCGATATCACACGGTGGTAGGAAATCTGTAAATAGTGCTTTTCCAGCTACTTTTCCAAGGCTTTGGGTGGGGTTCAAAAGTGCCTCTTAGGGTACTTCTCGGCATGAAGCCCCACCCCCTTTCAAGGCACACCCCCTCATCACACGGCGAGACTGTTCTTCAAGTTGGCAGGTATGATTTAATGTGGGGGGAGGGAGGTCAGGGACAGAGCTGCAGATCACGCCGGATAGCCCCGAGCTGCAAAGTAATGAGGCACCCAGGTGGAGATACTCAATATTGGGCGAGGTCCATCACATGGTGTTGCCTTTTTCATAACTGTAAAGGTCCAGAAGGCTCAACCAGGTGCAAAGAGAAAGCCGGGAAAATTACGACAGCGAGGTGGCTGAGTTAGGCGTGTCCTACACAATAATGACGTGAATGACCGAAACTTATCAGCAAGGCTAGCCACACAAAGACACCAAATACATGCATACATCAAACTTCTAGATTTACGCTCTGACTGAATTTAGACCAGTGTTCTAGAAGGCCTGGTGTCTGAAAAGTTTAGAGCCTGGATGAAGAGGAGAGTTAACTGGTGGTATTTCTAAAGATTATTCTTTAAAGAGTAGGTCACGAACATGTCATGGAAGTCAATTCTGAAATGCCCTATACTAAGATGTATATGAAAGTACATCAAGGAAGGATAATTGCGATTCTCCTATTAACATGACCAGAGAATCTGGATTTCATTAAAGACACGGAGGCTGACATTATGCAGAAGGATAATACGTGTGAAATGCATCACCGCAAAACTAAAATCTTTCTTGCAAGCTGAGGGAGTGTTGAGTTTATGCAACAGGCCACTCCTAGGTGCAGATAAAGATGTTCCCTTGAGAAAAGGTATCATTATCAGGGCCTCTAAATTATGCGATGGTGCGGTGATTTTTGCATAAGTATAGATTTGCTGCATTTGCCACATAATCCATCGTCCTGTTGCAAAATCTGCAGATTTTAACAAAAAAAAGTGGTTTCTAGCCTAAACGGTTAAAAAGTTACTTAAAACGCAGTGCCACGTTTTGCTGTGCGATGGAAGGCCCTTTGTAAAGGTTGACTGGTCACCTTTCTGTTGCTTGTTGCTATATTTGGGTGGTGGACTGGCCCTAATGAGGTGCACCCAATGCCCAGACAGCGTTAATAAGTCTAAAAATGATAAAGTAATTTAATAATACTACCAAAAAAAGGACGCATTATGTTGCGTAATTTGCCTGATCTTTCTGCATAATTTCCTCAACCATGCCGCATACTTTGGCCCTCCCCTGCCGCATAATTCCAGATGCCTTGATTATTACTAACTCTCACCATGACATCTAATTAAACCCTTTACCAAGATACAGGCACAAGAGATGTTTTGGTAGCCAGCAGTGCATAATGGCGCATACTTGCTTTATCGATAGCACTTAACACTATATATCTGAGGCTGGAATGATTGAATGGCCCGCATGAAAGACCAATCTGCAGTGGGATTTACTCGGCCAAAGAATGTTCTCATTCCACAGTTCAAATATGCAGTTGTAAAGATGTTTAATTATAGCATATGGACAGAGGTCATGTGTCTGTCTGTGTTTACAGAGATCACTTGTGATTTTTGCAGAAATATTCACATGGGAAGATTACTCATAAATCACTGCCTGTGACAATGGAGTTAAATTTGTGTCATTAAGTGACGAGAAGTATGTAATGCCCTGGGGAATTAAACATACGAACACTTTTTCTTGCATACCATGGTCCACTTTTTTTTTTAACTTAATGGAGCCCTGCAAACGTCTCCAGGGTTTAAAGGTACTGCCTCGTCAATATTTTCTTCACACCTGCAACCAGCTAGCAAGTCAGGCGGGTGGACATCAATAAGCCATGTTTTTTCAGCCAAAAACACTGAGGAAAATGGGAACATTCTCACTATTATTTTTAGGGGCTAAAAATAATGCCCTTGGGTGTTAAAACCGGGAAAGGCTGAAAGTCAACCTCATAACGCGAGGTCAGTAGAAAACGTGTTTATTCTCGTGGTTGGAAGGAACGAACAACGTTAAGCATGGGTGATCGCCGCTCGCCTGCAACCCAATGAACTGTTTACAAAACAAAGGAGCATGAAGTAACCATGACTCATGCGTACAACCAGGCTTTCTCCGCTCTTCATTCAAGAGCCACCCACTCTTAAAATCCAGCGCGGCCCAGATTAGCACATGCGCGCACTAGTCTTCGACAAGAAACAATGGGCCCTTTTATGCCTCGTTGCATTCTGGGGAAAAAACTGGGCCACCGCGCCATGGGGAAAAAAAATATGAGGGAAACACCAGCCGAATGTATGTGGAAAACACTGCTTACATCATGGGGGAGGGGAGAGCCAGAGGAGGAGGGTGGAGGGCCAGGGTTTGAGATATTCATCAGCTCACACTGGTAAATAAAAGGACACCCTGCAGGTCGGGCAGCCACTGCCCTCTGGAATTCCATATTTTGTTGTTTTTTGCCGACTCCACAGAACAGTGGATAAGATAATGTGGCAATTAGGACATGCTGGCACAGGAAGAGCACAAGATAAAAATAAAAAAATGACATCTCAACCTGCCATCAGATTACGCAGAGATAAAAAGAATACGTAGCACTGATTTTTCACCGCCAAGCAACCAGACCAATCTTATTAAAGCAATTGCACAAATGCATAGAAAATAAGCAGAACAAATAAAATAGGAGGGTAAGACATAATTCATTCTTGGAAGAAAATTAGGTTGCAAGTTTATTAAACAAGCTAATGGGTTAACTAACTGGCGATACAAAAGCAGCCAGGGATGATACAACCTAAGATGGCTGCCAGCCTTATTAAGCAACAAGCTTCACCGCTACTGGGTTTACCACGCACCTGAAGACCACAGTCCAGGAAAACGTAGCTACCACCGAAGGAGGAGCGCTCACAACTGTCTAAGGGAATATCGGGACGCCACTGATTTCTCTGGGGCCTACCCAATTATTACAGTGGTATTGTCATGAAACCCATTCTTTGGGGCACATTTTCTTGTCTGATTTTGAGTTGGATGGCCATGTGACTCCACCTGCAATGCATAAGACTGTGGAGAAGTGTGGCTCAATGGTTAGAGCAGGCAGACCTTGATGCAGAGCTCTGGCCAGGGACCAGGGTTCGATTCCTGCCCCGGCGGGTCTCGGGCTCATTAATTCCCCTGACCGGATATTCTCGCCTCAGTGCCTATTCTGATCATGGGTCCGACGCTGCAACTCTGGGCAATAGCTTGCTTAGTCTCCACAACGGCCCCCACAACGTGAGGGATGCCTGGTCTGCACCATGGGGGTGCCCAGGAGTGGACACTTCACAGGGAAAGCCAGGAAGGGTTCCCTTGCGGTATTCGTACAAGTGCCGGGAAACCCACTGCGGGTAGCTGTGCGCTATACAAGTACAAAAACATTTACATTTACACACAACAAGAAAATCAAGATCACAAGGAGCATGCACATTATATGCGTACAGATAAGAAGGTAAGTTCGAAGCCTGCATCCAAAGAGGCTGAACCAAAACCTCAGTCTTAAGCGTCCAGGCCCAGGTCTAAGTGACCTAACATGGAGGAGCGACCAGAAGGGTCGGAGGGCACAATTCCTGTCTTGCCGCAGCCCCATTTTTGAGTCAAAGGCAATGCAGCGTTAAGCTGCTCTCAGTTAACTGTGTCTACTTGCGTGAGATGTGGGTATCCACAATTGTTTGAAGAACAAAAATGCACCTTTAGCTCAATTACCAGGCTCTTTAGCTGTAATGTGCAGCTGAAGAATTTAAAAATATGACCACTATTTGAAGAATACAATTGGAAAACCAAGAAGTTTTCACTCCACCACAAGAACCACAATCCATACTTATGTCAAGTTTAGAAGCACGTTGTGGAAAACATGTTCCGTTACTTCATGCGACCAAAACAACACTGGTTTTATTAAACTTGTCCTGCGCTATATCTTTTTAATTCTTACCCCCTCCAGATCTTTATTAGAGTGTTCAGTGGTGGCTGATCACAAATGGAGGTTACACTCCAAGTTATCACAGCTGACGGTACAAGTGGATTTAGTAACCTTGAGATGTACTTAATCTCTGGTGTCAGTGCCTTTTGGGATGGATTGTCAATGACGGCAGTGGATAGAGAATCAGAGAAGTAGAGAACAACGCCAGACCAATCTAACAGGAACACTTCTCTCAGAAAGAGTTCCCTACATATTCAAGTAGCAAAGTGCACCTGCACTTCAGCCTGGAGGCAAACAAGCGCATTGTGGAAACCCACATTGTGTGAACAATGGGGAGTTTCCTGAATTGTTCCGCTCCCATGCTCAAGAGGCTTGCTTGAACATTGGAAGCAACCACTAGATGTATGGCTGATAAAGCCAAGATATATACTTTGTAGGGTAGATAACTGTTGGTGGGAATGAGTGCCCACATCCTGTTAATGTACAGCTATGGCAAAGGCGCAATATTTGCGTGCTGTGCATGGATGGTAGAATTTTTTGGGGATCAAAAAAGCAAAATGCAGGTCCCTAGGACAACACTGCTTGTGCATCTGGAGATAAAATATGGCACCATCTCAATGCGTAGAGGAGGCTCCAGTGGTGGGAAAGGTAGACCAAGAAGATCAGATTTCTGGTATCTTCGACTGATGACATCCAAGACCTCTTCAGAAAACAGAATACAGACAGACTGAGGGTCAGGCACCTGGCGCTTCAAAATGCCAGATGTACCTGCATCATCCACATCTTGAGAAGGTTCTTCAGAAAATGCACCCGTTTGCCTGATCAATGGCATTCACTGGCTCTGGCAGCTTGAAGACCATACCACGCTGGACTGCACTGACAAAGGATAGACTTTCTGATGACAAAGAGAAGTCTTTGCCACAGTCAGAGCCAATCAGACGAGGAAATGCGAGATAAACATCCACTTAAGTGAGTCTAATAGATTCCAAGGATAGGGGACATGACTGACTAGTGATCTAGATAAGGGCGGATAAACACTCCTCCCGGATGAAGAAAGGCAGCTACCATAATCATCACTTTATGGAAGAAAATAGGCTGAGCTCTACCCAAAGTCGAACATTATGTACATGTAGTGGATATCCTTATGTCACAAATGCCCCCACAGGCGCTATCATGAAAGACTAATTTTTAAGGATGATTCTGAATGAAAAATATAGGAGTCAAGCATGGTTTGGTTTTACCTTTTACATTATATATTTTCCAAGAATAATAACATGAAGATTAACCAAACCTTACTGAACTTCCGCCTGCAGGTATTGAAAGGCAGCCTGGGAGTATTTGGGAAATTGGTGGAAGGTGATTGAAAGTCTGACTTCTTAACCCACCAGCAAATGGGGTCATGAGTCCCAGGTCATGGACTTAAAACCTTCAAGTGAAGAAATGCCTTCCACTCCCAACATGCGAAGGATGTTTCCTGACCCACATAGGGAAATCAATTGTTTGTCTTTCACTCAGTAGCAGTAGATGTAGCTTCATCCTCTATGGGCTGCTGGGGTGATCCTAAAGAAATCTGAGGGTGGTTAACCCAAGAAACCTCTGCAAGCGGCAGGGTATGACTTGTAAGAAGACTTCCCTATTCATTTGAAGGGTTTCAAGGTTGGCTTTGTGGAAATAGCAGGTACCCACAGGGCTATAGTAGCTTCTGATTAACATGTGGTTAGCGTTTTGTCGCTTAACTCCAGAAACTGTTCTTTCCCATCAAAGAAAAAGTACAAAATCAGCTCCTGGTCTTCTTGTGTACAGTATGGCTTGCTCAGCCAACCTGACAAGGATCCCCCATTCATAGATTCATGCCCCCAGCAGCAGTGCTGACATGCCCTCAAGGAGAACTGAGCAGAAAAATGACATTTTGCTGCCCGACACATTCTGAAAATATCCTGAGTCATTTTGGTAAGACAGGTGAAAACCATCTATATCTTACAGTCTAGTCAAAGTTCAAAGAGGCATTAGGTCAATATTTTTGACAATGAATTACTCCTCCTTGTGCAGAGGGGCTGAAGTCAAAGATGTTGGGCTCTTGCATCTGTTCAGGGCTGTTGCACCTACAGGACTGTGCCGGTGAATGAGTAACCATTCAGCTACTCTGCCCTGAGATATGCCTTTGTTTAGAGTTTATTTTCTTACTGAATAGTGGAGATGAGCTGAGCCAGATGTATTGCTAGAGAAAAGAGTTTGGAAGCACTCAATACTCATAGGCTTAAATGAGGACTCTGGTGTGACTCTGCTGTGTGTAATAGAATGTCCTGACCGGTGTTAGGGTATTAGTAATTCCCTCTGGCATTAGTATAAATATACATCACCCTCTGTACAAAATACTCTGCTAATAGACTGCATTTGTCATTCGAAGCGCCTGATAGAGCGGACTTATCAGAAAAATTGAGCAGGGAGTGAACAATATCAAAGATTTATTTGGCAGAATTAGGACTATATTCAATTTTTTATCACATTATTATAGTTTTTAATGGCAGCTGAGTAGATTTTTTTTCTGTTGAGGTCATATGATCTACGCAACGCACGTTCAAGAACTTTATACCTTTTTTTGCTCTATTATGACATTGTCAAACCAGGATGAAGATCGTTTCGATTTCAATTTGCCCACTCTTTCAGGGATAATGGTGTCAAGCCCAGTGTTGATCCAAAAATTCATTTTGGCCATGTATTCTTCTGAGTTAGAGTCTACCACAGGGGAACATGCATTACCAATTTACCTAATTTCTCTTAGTCAAACTTATTCCAGGGGCTGCTCACTTGGGATCCAAACGTATTCCGAGATGGCAGATTATTTATCACCAGCCTTTGGGGAACCACGTAATGATCCCTCCAGGCTAGTGGAAAAGGGGGATAACATTCAAGGAGGCTAAGTTAGAAAAGACTGGGTCCAAAATATGTCCTGCTGAGTGAGTAGAATCTTTCAATAATTGAATTAGCTTAATGGCTTCTAAATCACTGACCAGAGATATGGGCACAATGACCAGAATCAAAACATAAAGCCAGATCTCCTAGAACGTCAAAATTGGCTGATTTCATTGTGTAAGGTGCATAGCCTTTACCACAGTTTAAAAAAAAATATTTTTTTCGGACGGGGCGATACACAAGGGCTCCAGAGAAAGTAACGTTCTTAGACTAGCTAATAGAAAATGAGGTGTTCTTACAGTCTGGGATAGTAAGCTTCTCTCCAGTGCACACATAAGTATCTTTACAGATTATGGCTATAACTCTGCCCCTTCTACTGATTCTGCCCAGCCTTCAAATGCTGTATCCATCTAGAAGAGCAAGACCTGCATCATGGTTGCCCATTGGATAAAGCCATGTGTATGTTAAAAATAAAATTCCAGAACCATGGCCCATAATGAGATCAAAAATATCAAGGATCGGCAATTAAGGTCATAACATAACTGGTGTTCATGCCTCCATGGCCACAATCAGAAATTAATTCAGGGTTTTAGCAAAAAGTCACGCACATTATACTGATTTTCCCACTTGCCAGGATTAATAGAGTGCCTACAAAACGGCATCAAATTAGGGTGAAGCGCATGCAACTGAGCAGAAATATCAAGTCAAGTCAAGTCAAATAGTGCTTTATTCGAGTAATTACTCATAAAAGCAAAACATATACAAAATATTAAAATGCAATTAAATTTACAGTCAGTCACATAGACAATGCACTATTGAATCCATAAAATACACTCCATTAAAAAGTTTCCCATGGTACTTGTTTAGCAAGTAAAAATAGATTAATACATTGATAAAAATGGCAAAGGTATAAAAACATTAGTGGTCTAAAAACAATAATAACAATTTCATGGAGACAGATTTTACAGACAGAGAATAGTTAATTAACTAACAGTCTCTGTCTGATCGCCCATGCCCATCCAATATATTTTGCAGTGGCAATTGAAATCCATGTAAGTGGGCTCGAACATATAATACGCAGGGCAACAGAACTACAGGTGGTCCCAAGATTCCTGCACATAGGTGCTAGCCAGACACGTCTTGGAGCACAGTAAGCTTTACAAAAGAACAGAAAATGTCCAAGTGTTTCCTTCCCCAGTCCACAGGCTGGGCAGGTGTCACACCCCCCTGCTCCCCATTTTGCTGACAGAGTTTTTATAGGTAGGGCTCCAGCTCTCAGTTGGAATAGGAGCTTTCTATCTCCCGGTTTAGATATAATATCCCAGTATGTCTCCAAAGCGGGATACAATTTAACCTCAAGAAAACCCGCAGTCATGGACCAATTGCTAGAACTACTCAGACTCCTACTCGCAACATTTTCCCAGAATATATTTTTTAGAACAGACTTAGTGGGAAAAGTTGCACCTGCTGGATCTAACCATAACAAGCTTAACCCAAGTTCAAACAATATTGCTTTCAGTGATTAGAACCAGCTAATTTTATAAAAGCAATCAGCCTTGATGACATCAATAAAACCTTCAGCATAATGAGAAAGCTCGGGGGTAGTCCAGAGCCTTCGCCAATACAAGATTGGTCGTAGTCTACCTAGGTCCGTGATTTGTTTCCTACCAAGATCGTATCTTAAAGGCAACAATGGGGTGCTTTTCGGGGTACCAGTGAGTGACCGTAAAAACTTATTCTCTGAGGCTTGTAGTGTACTCAACTTTTCAAATCCCCACATCTCCGCTCCGTATAATGCGGACCCAATTGCCTTCGCTTCATAAACCAGCAATGCTGGCTTAACGGGTTTAGTCAAAGACTCTCTGTGTGCTGAAATAATAGCACCAGCTAATTGCTTATGTCGTAGAATAGCAATATTTATGTGTTGACACCACCTGTAGTTATCAGCGATATGAATACCCAAATACGCGAATGAATTTACCGCCTCAAGAGGCCGACCACTCATGACAATTTTAGACTTACAACTACGGTGCGGATTAAAAATCATGAGTTTAGTTTTGGTCACATTCACCTCTAGACCATGTTCCCCACAAAATTTATCAAAAATGGACGGAGCACGCTGCAAACCACTGGGAGTTTTGGATATAATAAGAATGTCGTCCGCAAACATTAAAATAGGAATTTTTAGACCAGAAAGAGAGGGAGCATCTACTGACGCTGATACCATACGGGAAACAACACCATTAATGTATAAAATGAACAAGGTTGGGGCCATTGAACACCCTTGCCGAACCCCACGCTCAACGGGAAAGTCGGCTGTGACCATCCCATGCCCACCCCACTGAATTTTAGCAAAAGTACGCTCGTGGAGGCGCATTATCAAAGTCAATAGCTCCACTGGGACCCCTAGACTCTGTAAGACTTGCCACAATTTAACCCGTGGCACCAGGTCGAAAGCAGCCCGTAGATCGACAAAAGCCGCATAAAGGCTGCCTCCTCCCAGCACCACAGTCTTCCATTGCAGCAGTTGGAAACGGAATACTTGGTCCACCGTGCTAGTTGCCCTTCGGAACCCCGCTTGAAAGGGTGATAAGATGTTGTTATCCTCTGCCCAGTCAAGGAGCCTATTTACGACCAACTATTTTTTGCACAGTGTCGATAAGGCTTATTGGCCTGTAATTACCTGGCTGCGCACGATCTCCCTTTTTAAATACTGGGATAATCACGGCACCCCGCCATGATGCCGGGACCTCAGCACCTTTAGCAATGAAGTTGATAAGTAGGTAAATATATTTACACCATTGCTCCTTGTCATTTAAGAAGATATCGGCAGGGACGCCATCTAGACCTGGAGCGCGCCCTCTATTCACTGAATTTAGGGCAAACATGGCCTCTTTGTAGGTAAATAGATTACCTTGAGAAAAAGACGGAGTAATACTGTCCTCGCCTATAATCTGTTTATTAGCAGCGTACTGGGAGCTAAAAACTTTTACCCAGTCCTCTTGTGGGACATTGTTGTTAGGGGGGTCCTCAGCTCTCTCGCAACCCCATTTAACAATATTCCAAAACAGTCTGGAATCCTTTCTATCACTAGCACTTTCCAATTTACAGCAATATTGCTCATCCCAGGCTCTCTTTGCTTTCACTGTGCAGGCTTTGTAGTCCTTTCTGGCTAGGGGGATGGCCTCGGGCTTCCTCATCTTGATGGCATTGCCCAGGGCAAGTCGTGCCGCCCTGCATTCGGCATTATACCATTTTGCACTTTTGCAAGTTCTTGCCCCGTAGCGCTTAGCAGGTTTTAAAAAGTGTTTATTGATCTTCCCAAACAGAGTATCATGAATATTGGCCACATCCCCCAAGGCAGAGGGAGAAATCCTAATCAGTTCCATGGCCAGTATAGCTTTATCAGTTTCATGGTTAATACTATCAATGGCCTGTTGGTTGGTCTCTACTCTAGCCCATCTGAGCCTACGCATGTCATTTCCTGGGATTATCAGAGGTGGAACAAGAGCGTTAGTGCAAGTTAATTCATTTCCAGCGGGCCACCATTTGTGCTCCACACATAGGGGATTGTGGTCACTCTCGGGTCTCACAACAACCTCCATGTCGCAAACAGAGGGCCATAACATCATGCTACAAATTACGTAGTCAATTCTGCTTTTATGTCTCCCGTTGTCAAATGTCATGGAGCCTTTTTTATCCATAGCTGTTCTTCCATTCAAAGCTCTTAGACCTTTTTCGAGACACATGGCATTCAGACCAAATATGTCCTCAGTCCAACGTATGACTGGTTTCAATTCTAACACAGGGATACCCCAGTGGGAGTCCTCTTCGACACCAAGCAAGGCCTCACCAGTAACCAAAGGCTCAAAAGTCCGATTCAGGTCACCTGCTATGACGATATTATTGTCACGCGAATGGGTGTCAAGAAGGTTACCCAAGGCACTTAAAACTTCAGATCGAACAACCTTAGCACTTCTGACATATATATTATAAATATCGAGTGAACCTGTAATATCATTATTTATCCTGATTAACTGGATATCGTTGTGGCTAGTCACCATACATTTGATTGATAATTTAAGGGACTGTCGAACCCAAATTGTGAGGCCCCCCATTGGTCTCCCTTTTGGGCCCTTTATTGCTGGCACAGAAAAATTTAAATATCCCAACATATAAACTGGTTCACATGCCCAAGTCTCCTGGAATATACATACATCGAATGAGCTAATAAAGCCAAGCCAGTTCCCACAATCTAATTTAGAACACAGCCCGGCCAAGTTCCAAGAGATTAGGTTCCCCTTCCCAATCGAAGAACCAGCTAGCAACTTTGGAGTAGAGCCCAGGTTACTAGGCTCGCCTGCTACTATCGCTACAGAACTTGCCTGGGCTACATTGAATATGACATCACTGATACCCACCCCCTGTAAGCCGACTACAGGATCACAGCATACAGAGGATAAGGCTGAGGCCATTTGAGGATCCGTCAAACCGAACCCAGCCCCAGTCCTAGGCACCATCTTATTTCTACAACAATTGCCCTTCTGGGCAGGCAAGCTGCCTCTACACTGAACAGCTGAAACTGATGATGCAGAGCTTTTACCCCCAGAAAGTCAATCGCATTCATTCAGATTAGAGAGAGCTGAGAACCTGTTTTCAAGATTTAGTCCCCACTCGGTAGCTTGAGCAACCCTCCTCCCCTTGTTTGACACCACATTCCATTTTGTCCTTCGTGTGCACGGATTAGGACCCTTCCCTTTTCGGCAATAAAAAAAGTCTAAAGTGAGTGGAATAATGTCGGTGGATCTTCGCTGCGGCGGTAGGAGGTTGGGCAATATGTTGGTTAATACATCTGGTTCCGTAAAATTCAGAACAACACAATCGCCCCTAAATCTTTTTGAGCTACTTCCAATCCATTCCACCCTCCTTGCCATAACTAATTCTTCTGCCAACTGTTGCTTACCCCAAGGAGTTATCACCATATTGTTAGTCAGCCAATGTAGGGCCTTAGACAGCAGGGATGAAGTAGTTTCTTCCTGTCCTGGAGCCAATGTGGGGACGTTAGCTAAAACAAGGACCAGGGGGAAAGCCTCAACAATAAGCTCAACCGAGCCTTTCGTGGGATACAGCGCAGTAGGTGCAACTGGAGGGGCATCTTCCCTTGGCTCACTATCCACTACGGCTACCTGAGGAACCACCGGTTGATTAAACAAAGGAATAGCTCCACCACCACCCTCAGATCTAGAGGATCCCTTTTGTAACTCCACTCTAGTTACAACCTTGTCAGGCAATTTTTCTACTTCAACTAGAGTTTTGTTCAATAAATCCCCCAATCTGTTTACCTCAGCAGTTAACTTCTCAATCCTACCTACCAAGGGCTTTACAATGCCCTTAATCTTCGAATCTATCATACCCAACAGCTTATTAAATTGCTCATTAGTTAGGGACATGCAAACTTCATCAATTGACCCATCGTCCTCAACCACAACAGTATTGCTAGGTGGAGAAGCAGGCCTTTTCCGGCTCGAGCGTAGCCCTCCACGTTTAGGCTGGCCCTTTCTAACTCCTCCTATAATTTATGTTGTATGTGGGGAAGCAGACATAATGCCTGGCCACTGGTGCCATGCGGTCATAGACGGGTGTGACCAGCTTGCATCTGGCACGCCCACTGCATGCATTGATGCATCAGCCTTCTTTTTAAGGGCAGTGAGGACAACTAGACCACGCACAAAACAAAATGTCATTTGGAAAAGGAACAGCCAAAATGGCTGCTCTCGCTCGGACTCCCTTCGCACCGGACGCAGATTAGGGAGAAGAGCAGCAGGTGACTGCACACAGCAGCAAACAGTAAAAAAAAAAACAGTTATCAATGTCTTGTCAGAATCAAATGACACATTAAAAACATTTCACAATGCAAAAAGAATAATCACTTGTACAGCATCTAGCTGCCTCACCTCCGGTAAAACCTCTTCAACCATGGGTCATCGCTGAGCAATAACTACAGGAATTTAACATCTAACAAAATGATGAAACTGTTTTGTGACAATATGAAACCCACACCACTTATCACTGAAAAAATAAATTGATGCATGTGTGTATGTATGTGGTATTTTCATAGAAAAAATCGAGTCAAAGGCAGAAGACCACTTTACAGGTTCAAAGGCAAAATCAATCTGTCAATACCCATGGGGGAGGTATGAAGTTCAAACTTCTATGGGGAGAGTAACAATTTGTCTTCCTTCCAAAATGAAAAAAAAGGAAGTCTGAAATGTTCACAGAATTGCCTTGACTTGCGACCTTTACAGATCATAAGTCAATGTCAAAAGTAGTTTTCTCCCCATTGCTGCCTTACCGTCAGACCTACCCCTAACCCCATTCTGTAAAATCTCTGAAATGCATGCAACTGGACAAGCTGACCAGTCTGCGTTTTAAAGAAAACCTGATACATCACTATGACCCGATTAAAGAAACAGTGGTTCTGTCGGGTGACCGAATAAATTGCTTTTAGGTAGAGGCTAAGTTAGCTCAAAACACAATGTCACAATTAAAGTTCAATTAAATTGGATAAAACCTCTCTGAAAACAGATGTAGTTCAAAGTTTTTATATATAGAAAATAGCGTCACATTTACAAAACATCGGAATTACTTCATTCCTTTTTAATTTATACAAATTCCAAGAACATGTGAAAAGTGACTTTTGGTGAGCAAAAGTGAATGGTGCAATAAATTGAGTGACATTTATTTACAAATATATACAATATTATCCACGGGGAAAAGGGGGGAACATTTTGATTTGGCGGTCAGAGTTCTAAGTTAATGCTCCAAGGAGACAGATGGTTACTGTGCCCGTTCCCGGAGATTTCTTGACCAGTATTGTGCGTCGACGTTTCGACCCTAGTGAGCCCCGATTGGTGGTCACGAGGGGTCTTTATCAAGACAGGGGAGGGGGGGGCCAGGGGGAGTCTGGACTCACAGGAGGCAATAGTCAAACCCTGGTAGGAAGGCCGGAAGGTCAATCCTGAGTCGAAAGATCGAAGGGATTACGCTGCGTTCTCTGGAAGGTACGAGCACCGTCTGGCATAATTCGCAGAAGCTCGATCAAATCTGAAAATTAGTGATTCAAACTCCAACATGGAAGAGTCAATCATTCATCCTTCCCAGACCAATAATCAGCGTGAATAGTATTTTTAACAATATGAACTATCTCTCTTCCACAATAATAACCAGGAAAATAAAAATAAAATAGGAGTAAGGAAATAGAGGAAATCACTGGACCAAACAGACCCGATGTTTTGTCGTGCAAACAAGAAAACATTACATAAAGATCTGAGCAGCGAAAACGGGTTATCATAAAGTTCTACAAGTGCCGTTATCTTTTTAACCTCAACATCACTCGCTCAACTGGGTGCCCATTTTAGATTTGTGCAGATGATTGCCCATGCCACCGTGAAAAAGGGCAGATATTGCAATCGCTTGTTGTGTGGTTTTTTTGGGTAATTCGCATTCTCTTACTAAACATCTGACAGAAATAACGAGTTTTCATAAACATAGGCACGGGCAGGCAGGGACTGCCATGAAAAACAAAGCTACCCTTCACCTGAGGGCTTCTGCTGCCGTGAACAAGAGACTTGAAAGGTGCACACCACTCCAAAAACAGCACACATTTTACTTCACAGCAAATAAAATATAAATATTTTGGTTAGAATTAGGAATGTTTAGCTAACAGGGATGGGAAAATAGGTAGGAATAAAAAACACATAGTAAATGAAATCATAACCCTAGGGGCAGGCAGCAGTGAGAACAAGTTTTGGCGGTGCAGTCAGGTTTTCATACAATTTTTTTTATGTAAGTTTTTCTGCGATTTATATTTCATTTGATGTTTTGTTCGAGTTACAATTTTGGACGGGCTTATGTAGTATTATGTTTTGGTATCAGGTCCAGGGTAACATAACGGCAGTGACTTGCAGAGTATGTTGTGCTGGGCAGGACACGGTCTTAAGTGATGTTTGACATTTTAGAGCTGTATGTTGTAGATTTTGTTGCTTGTGCTCTGTGGTGTTCTGAGAGGAGGAACTAAGCACTTTACTTTAACACGCTATTGTCTAGCTGCAATAGGAAAGCTAATGCATGCCACAACGCACAGTATTTCCAGCCTAAAAACAGGAAACTGCTTAATTTATCATGGTTATGAGCAAGCAACAGGCATTTCTGCAAAGGAGAAACGTCATATGATCTTTCATTGTGCTAGGACCTCATTCCTAGATGGTCACCATATAAGAACCCCACTCCGATCTGGGAACTGAACACAAACACAATTTCAGTAGGTGCATTTCCGAATACAGCCCCTTTCTATCAGATGATTCCTGTTCTGAGACCAGCCCCCACCTATCAAGTGGTTCCTGTTCAGAGACCAGTCCCCTCCTGTCGGCTAGTTCTGTTCTGCCAGTATGTGAGAGCCACTGATCAGTGTCCCAGTGTGTTGTCACTCCCCCAGTTTGTTACAGTAATTAGAC
The DNA here is from genome assembly GCF_964263255.1 of Lissotriton vulgaris. Lineage (NCBI taxonomy): Eukaryota > Metazoa > Chordata > Amphibia > Caudata > Salamandridae > Lissotriton > Lissotriton vulgaris. The sequence goes on along the minus strand of NC_141694.1, from coordinate 647,207,215 downwards.
TCTCCACCCGTGCCCTAGCCCTGTATTCACCCAGATCCCAAACTTTAGCATCGCAAGATCTGGCTTACAAACACAATCCCAGCACCTTGAAGGTTTTTTGTTTCTTTGTTTGTTTTTGGGATTTTTATAACTGATTCTATAATAAACTACTTTCAGGGGGGCATCCTTTCTGTATCTCATGTTACACCTGGTGCAGACAGTGTGGCGATTGGAAGCGGTCGCCATTTCCTCAGAGCTTCAAACAAAGTAGTGAAGAACCGATCCTCTTCATCATGCCCTTGACATCACTGCGTTTCAATACAGTATCACACAACAGTGGGTACCTCAGTTTTATGTACTGAAAATGTGTTAAGAGATTTCAGCAGCTCACAGTTGAATAACATTAGAAGGCCATTTTACCAGTGTTGCAAAGGCCTGGTCTCTCATTTAGTACTGGGAAGCATATGCACACATAAATGGTTTTCATTCGATAGAGTAGGCGAGGTAGTAGACAAAGGGGCAGACATAGAGGAAGGTGATTGGATCTAGGTTACCACGTGACTAAAGGTGCCTGGCAAACCCAAGAAACAAGAGAAGACAAGAGCATCAGATGTACTGAGTACGATCATCATCATCACAATAAGTTCTCTTGTATCACAGCCCACCACTAGAAGATCCCAAAACCACCATAAAAAAAAATGTGCTACCACTGCTGTTCTTCCCTTCCCTGCACTGCATCATATTTATGCCACGTAGTTATGGGCTGCAACTTTGTTCCAGTTTTATGGCCAAAAGAATAAAACAAGTGTACACTTTAGGTCCTGGTAAAAGTAGCCTGACAATAGAAAAATGACTTCACCAACATTCAAGAAGCCAAGGTTCAAACTCACAAAAACACAGAATCACCCACATTCCTAAAACAGAGCAGGTCTTATTTGCTTTGGCCGACCACCAACTTCCTGGTGTCCTCGTGGCCTGACCGCGCTACCTGCATTAATTTAGCGTATAAACAAATATTTATGTACGCTTGCAACGCAGCGCCAGCCCCACTCCAATCCATCAGATGCCTTTACATTACTACTCCCCACGTACCATTGCGCCAACTCAGTGCTTCTGCTATCCCCACAATTCGCCCAGCACCTCACACCCCTACAAACTTAAAGAGACAACATCTTATGGTTGGGCTAGCTTCACTCTCAAACACAACCTGCTACACCGCAGAGGCTTTCTCCCCTTCATGCCTGTGTGCTCGACTGTTAAATAAACTCACAGCAACCTTCCCCAGAGATTCCTTCACATAGATAGCTCTCTACCAAAACACCACATGATACCAATCCCACTGTCGCCTTTCAGTGAACCTGACATTCAGACAGCTCCTGATTAGATTACAAGCATGAGTTATCTGGAAAACACGCCGGAATGCAGCCACAGCCCTGAGTGAATTAGGCACAGTTAAAAAATATTAACCAGAGCAGACCGACATAACGGTCAAAAATATCCAAGAAAAGGAAATACCATCTTCCCTTCTCCCAGCGTGAACGTCTTTACTTTCCAACAGTGCACACTTTAGAGTCAGGCACTTGAATACTGTCGAGAAAAAAAATAAAGGGAATGGGCCGGGTTCCAAGGACAAAGTAAACAAACACAAGCTTCCCGCTACGCCGTCACGATGCAAAACATGGGAAACCTGCATTGTCAGTTCAGCCGCCATTTTAATATCCGACATTAGTAAGGATGTGGACAGACCTCTTAATTACACCAATCAAGCCGCCCTAAATACAATTATGTAAAAAGAGCCATTTGGCTATCAACTAAATAAAAAAAAGCGCCCCCACCCACCCAAGAATCGTGGGATTTTTTGGAGTTATGCACCAAACGTCACGATATTTTACCCCCAAAAGACTTGTCGATGGTTTTTACCTGATGTTGAGCTCCAATGAGCACCTCACCAGCTCAGCAACAGAACACCCGGCGCAGCCCTGCATTTGAGTCCTCTCCAGGCTGATGTCTGCAGTTTATCACCAAGCATCACCTACAGAAAGGAACAGGCGGTTAGAAAGCTTTACCTTCAACAACGGATTAATTCTAGGATATCACACACACGGTCACTGCAAATTAATCTAAAACACACTAACAAGTAGACATAGTGCGATCCACAAGGCCCACTTTGAAGTGAACACACATTAGAGTACGCCAACATTAGAAAACATTCTGGCCTCGCAAGTGCATCCCATCATATATGCTAACCATAAGAAATGTGCCCCCTTTAAATGTATGCCATATTATTAACAGAAATCACATGGGAATAGTTAGTTTTGAAAGTTAACCAGGCGACCATTAGCCACTTAAGCATGGCTGCCTCAGACCTCACAACATGAACCTTCCTGTGGGCTGACAGTATGTTGTAATATGGTGCGGCAGTATGCACCACTTGCTTATTTTCACCCTATACCATGTAGGAATCATTTATATGGGGTTCATTTTTGGAATCTGTGTAAAATCTGGCAGTCACCAGAGGCATCCAGTTCGATTGCTTCATTTAATGTGTTTATGTAGTGGTGGAAGGAGTGTGGGAAGTTCTGGGGGATCAAGTACAAGTGAGGGAAGTTATGGGGGATTAAGTACAAGTAGCCTGTTGATTTTGTTTTGCCAAATGATTTTGCACCTTCTCAAACATCTGTTATGTTGTGGATTTTTTTCAGAAGACCAGTCATTTACTTGTCAGTCTTTTGCTGAAGTTTCCCCTGTGATTTGAAGCTCAGCATATAACCAAGAAATATGTAGTAGGCAAAGAAGTCGACAGGATGGCAGAATGTTGGTGTGTTGGTTTGAAGGTATTCCCAATCCATGGTGTTTAGGGTGTGAGGGAAAGGTCCACTTAACAATAAATCCAGGAGCATGCAAGGTTCGTAATGGAGTTAGTTAACCATTACTTATTTGTGGCCCCTTTTTTCAGGGTAAACCATGCAGGGACTGCAATTACACAGAACTTCATAAATATAGATTCACTTTTGTTCCATGCTTCAAAGTTTTGCACAGATTGGTCGGGAAGTGAAAAGTTACGGGGACTGGGTTCCAAAACAAAAAAACTGAGAGCTGTCTACGAATTTTTATGATTTTTTTTGTCAAAGTCTTGCGAAAAAAACAGCAAAACAGAAAACTAGCAAATTGCCACTTTCTTCTGTGTGGTTTCTGTGCCACTGGTCCCATTACATGTAACACTTTTATTGCATTTTCATATATACAATGCTTTTCATCTGGCCAGGAACAGCAGATATTCTGCAAACATCCACAGACATGAGGTCCTGCAGGCTAATTTGCTGCTTGGAGATGAAGAAGGTTTTGACTGATCATGTTTAAAGAGGTGGACTAAAGTCTTCAGACTTATCTTGCATACGGGAGGTATGCCAGGTACATAATCTTTACAGGGGACACCAGGACTCACTCTAATGGAGAAAAATGCCATATTTCATCACAAAAAGGACCCCCTTCATGTTCTTGGGTCTGCGGATATCAAAACAAAAGGCTAGATGTTCAAAGAATGGACATGTTGAAGATGTTACCGATTGTGCAAGGTCTTTAACCGAATTCATTCTGTTTTTGCAAACAGACCTAATTATTAAATCAGCTAGCAAAAACCCGATTGGTATGGGCCGAAATGCAACCTACTTCATGTAAATTAACCAGGAAGGTCACAAATGGCGGGCGACTATGAATGGCTGACATCACAATGATGGTGGCCTGCTGAGGTCAGCAGACCACCATGTTTGTGGATTGCTTTTAAATAAAGCGATCATGATCAGACACGCTCTATTACAGGCAATTCCACCCGAAACCACACTCCCTGAATCGTCACCTCTAGAGGACAGGCTACTGACAGAATTTATGGAACAAAAAGCAACCTCTCTCACGTATAAAAAACTGATTAACAACCTGCCAGAACCCACACGGAAGCTTAAAGAGAGGTGGGTAGGGGAACTAGGTGAGATGGACGATACAGAGTGGAACGAGGCACTTGCATCACCACGTGAGGTAGGCATATCGGCCAGGTTCCGTTTAGTGCAACTCAAGATTTTACACCGCACCTACTATACCAGAACACTTCTCCACAAAATACAGAGGGCACCACATCCATATTGCCTCAGGGGATGCGGGGAAGAGGGTACTCTGCTCCACACGCTGTGGGACTGCCCCCAAATCCAAGACATTTGGAAGCAAATCATGCGCACAGTCTCCCAGGCCATTGAAGTGTCGGTCCTGCCTGAACCCCGTAAGTGCCTGTTGAACATTTGGGACCCTAATGACCTGGACAGGTATGGACAGCTGTGGGTTACATTGGCTGTGACTGTGGCTAAACGGGACATCGCACAAAAATGGGGTGTCCCGGAACTACCTACGGTGGCTGGATGGATCAGAAATATGGACCTCCTAATGGTAAAAGAGAGGGCAGTCTATGTGCTACGGGCCTGCCCCCGTAAATGGAATAAGGTGTGGTTGCCATGGAACAAATATAGGGGAGAACCGTGTGAACCCCTGCCGGAAGGTGAGGATTCGGAATCGGAGGAAGAAGAGGACTAGGCGGAAAGGGTACATATCTTGTAAACTGGGGTGTACTGGGAAGGAACGGGGATGCAATATTACCTTGGATATAGTGCTGAATGTGTGAAATGGCCAACCACTGACTGTGAAAAACGGATATATGATGTTACAACGCGGACTGTAACAACGCATACCGTTACAACGCATCTTTTACAACGCGAATACTGTTACAACTCCTGTATTTACAACGCATTTTTTTACAACGCAGGTACCTTTACAACGCATACCATTACAACGTAAGTATTGGTAAGTATATATTAATATTAATATTATAATCGTAAATTAATTTTCAAAAATATAATTTAATGTAATTTAATTTAATTTAATTTCAATTAATTAATTTAATTTAAAATTAATTTTACTTTATTTTTACCCTGTACCCCTGTACCCCAAAAACTCAAAACTGACCCTCAACCCCAAAAATAAATTAAAGTAATTTAATTTAATTTAATTCCAATTAATTTAATTAAATATTTTAATAATTTAAAATTAATTTTACTTTATTTTTACCCTGTACCCCTGTACCCCAAAAACTCAAAACTGACCCTCAACCCCAAAAATAATTTAGTGTAATTTAATTTAATTTAATTTCAATAAATTAATTTATTTTAAAATTAATTTTAATTTATTTTTACCCTGTACCCCTGTACCCCAAAAACTAAAAACTGACCCTGAACCCTAAAAATACCCCTTTACCCAAAAACTAAAAACTGACCCTGAACCCTAAAAATACCCCTTTACCCAAAAACTAAAAACTGACCCTGAACCCTAAAAATACCCCTTTACCCAAAAACTAAAAACTGACCCTAAACCCTAAAAATACCCCTTTACCCAAAAACTGAAAACTGACCCTGAACCCTAAAAATACCCCTTTACCCAAAAACTAAAAACTGACCCTAAACCCTAAAAATACCCCTTTACCCAAAAACTGAAAACTGACCCTGAACCCTAAAAATACCCCTTTACCCAAAAACTAAAAACTGACCCTGAACCCTAAAAATACCCCTTTACCCAAAAACTAAAAACTGACCCTGAACCCTAAAAATACCCCTTTACCCAAAAACTAAAAACTGACCCTGAACCCTAAAAATACCACTTTACCCAAAAACTGAAAACTGACCCTGAACCCTAAAAATACCCCTTTACCCTAAAACCCAAAACTGACCCTAAACCCTAAAAATACCCCTTTACCCCAAACATATAACATTTAAAATATAATTATATACTTACCAATACTTACGTTGTAATGGTATGCGTTGTAAAGGTACCTGCGTTGTAAAAAAAATGCGTTGTAAAAACATGAGTTGTAAAAGTATCTGCGTTGTAATAGATGCGTTGTAACAGTATCGCGTTGTAAAAAATGCGTTGTAACAGGTGTATACCGTGAAAAACTATGATCCATTACCAAGTGATGACTTTAGTTGGGTTTTATAGTTTTTGATGTTTCTACACGTTGAAGTTGTTAGGAACGGAAACATGTACCTAGAGTTAGCTGCTCATACGATAACATAAGGGTATGGAATGGAGACGAGGAAAACTCTGTATATAGTAGTTACTCCTGGATGCTTCATGCCAAAATCAAGGTAGCGAATACTCTTTGTTGAAATACGGTGTATTTTCCCCATTAATCCTAAGTATACCACAATTGATATACAAATACGAAATGCATATGTTAATGTGAATATATTTCTTACATTCCTGACAATAAAGTTTAAAAAAAAAAAAAAAAAGAAAATATTTAAAAAAAAGAATTTAAATAAAGCGATCATTTTGCTTTAAACGAAAACGGGACACTTTTAAAAGAAAATGTTTAACATGTTATAAGAGTTAAAGTATGTTTTCTCAAAATTCACGGAGTTGAAGGGGGTCACTTGTGGACCCCTGTGGACCCCTTCGTGTTGCTCAGACATGAGTCCCTTGCTCACTGCACCATCAGGATTCAAGCAAGCCGGGCCGAAGACGGCTGTAATGCCAGAAACCGGTCCCCGGAAGCTTGTTTCCTTTCCAGTAATGCTCAGACAGGAATGCCAAACCAACACCTTTCAATCGTAGGTAAAACATGAATGTTTTTGCCCTCGTACTTCAGTCACAAAACATTAATACATATCATTCATATTGGGTATTTGTAAGGGCCCCCTTAAACACAGCCCTTCCAAATATCGAGTCGGTATGTAGCCGCAAACCTAAATTGCAATTCAGTAATGTGTTACTGCAAACAACCTTCGTTACTCTGGCCCAAAATTTACAAACTTGGAAAATGACAGGATATAAAAGCATACTTGAGGACTTTTACTGTTACTATGATTACATAATTACAGGAATAATGCACTTTAAATGTAGCAGTGAGGCTGGCATAAATATATAACTACAAAACCCAGCACTCGAAAAAAAATATTTCATGGGGATATTACAGTTTAGCAACCAGGGCTTTAAGTGGGATGAAAAAACTGGGGGGGGGGGGGGGGGGGGGGGGGGGGGTCTCTCAAAGGGGCGTGGCCAATTTAATTAAGGGCATGGCTAAAACACAAGCTAAAAACTGTGCTCAGCATAGTGTGCCGCCCGACATGTCTTTTGCTGTTTCTGTCATTGGATCCAGATATATGAAACAACATCTAACATCCTACCTACTACAATTCAGGACTATTGGCTTTGTCAATGGTTGTTAGTTGCATAAGATAAATAAGCAGCAACTATGGCTTGTATACAATATTGAAAAAACTTCCACTTAAAGCCCTGGTGACACAATGACAATGTTGCTGCTCCTGAGTTTCAAAAAGAGAAGGGAAATCCAGATAGAAAATGACTCTTTAAAGGATTTCCCTTACCCTACAACGCTCACCTGACATGACGTTATGCCGTAACTTCTCCACTAGTGAGAAGTGAGCAGTGTGAGCATGCGTACATCGATGTGCCTGCTGTCACTGGAGTCCGCCTGTGCCAGGGCACAAACCAGTGCCCAATAGGGACCCGTTTCGAGGCCTCCTTCAAAAAACTGCCTGCGCTCAGCACCGGTGAGACCCATCCAAAGCCCTGGCTCTAACACTAAAAACAACTGAAATGGACTCACTATGGTCGCCACACACAACGCAATACCCGTACTACGAAAGCAGGTATTTCAAGAATATTATAGGTGAGATGTTGGCCACAACTAGATAGAGATTTTTGTAACTATGCATAATCTCCTTTAGTGTATGTTTTATTCATAAACACACAGTATACCATACCAATGAAGATACATCTAGTTGCGCAAAACAAAGTATTTGGAACAATTACTCAAAAAACGCACATTCACAAACTCAGACCGCAGTGCAAAGATCGAATTCATTGTTCATTCACTTAGTACATGCTAGCTAACTTGAGACATCATTTGCTGGCTCAAAAAAAATCCCAGGTTCAAATTAATTTACTGAGGAAAAGCACTGGGCCCATAATCACAAGGGTTTTTGATGAGATACAGTCTCACTGTACGCATGTAATCCCCTGGGCAGTAATACTTATTAATCACCTTTTCCCCACATTTTTTCTACACATGAAACAGCAGCATGGAGCAAACCAGGGGTCTCCAAACTTGCCTCTAATAAGAGCTTTTTATGCTGAACATGATCCCATGCTACTAGTATTATTAGTGTTGGGATCGTGATCACAGCAGCCAAGATTTACATTAGTGCCCACCTTCCGCATGATTACCATGGTGATCACCTCAGTGCATCAGGCAGACCTGCCAGTAATAATGTGAAAACGCTTTGCCAAATTAGAATGCCTGCACGTGGGGACGGCCATAGCTGCAATGCCATTAGTACCAAGGTAATAGTATAAGCAATATGCCTCCCCAGTGCTGCACAATGTATCCCTCAAATATCTGCTTTAAATATATTTTGGGAATTCAACTATTTTTCTCTAAATATCAGCTGTTGAGTTCTGATAATGCACAAATGTTGGTCTTGAACACCTGCTTTTGAGTTTTGATATGAATGTATTAATTCAATCAAGCAAACACGTCTAATTTAGTAGGTTGCTCACAGCAGACATACTTACAGGGAGCTGGAGAGCTACTAGTAGCTTACAAGCTACTCGTTGGAGAAGCCTAGAGTAAACCATATATGATTATCCGCTAAGAATAATACACGGTTTATTTGCATTATTGAAGACAGGGGCACCATGACGTACTGAAGGCCACCCTAGCGTTCAGCAATGCTGCTAGCATATTGCACTTGGAAAATCTGCATATATACTAATTTACACACACAGACATTACAACTACACATTACATGCTTCAATTCATTTACAGAACGAAAAGCAATTATTTTTAAACCCATATTTCAGAGGAAAGATAATTTGCGGGGGAAAAAAAAGGAATCGCTGTGACTTCTGGAATTCATTCAAAGGGAAGCCGAAGCCTCAGTCTATCTTGCTTCTGACCTTCTAAAAAATCTCTAAGTACAACAGTGCATGTAGATGAAGAGAGCATTAAAACACACTGTCGGCATTGTTTCAATGAAGGGTGACCAATATCCTGAATATTTTATCACAATCAGCCCATTGTTAACTGAGCGTTGCAGGCTGCCGCTCCAAACCCTTGCAGATCTACAGACACATGGACTCAACACAGTCAATAGATTTTTCAAAAACGGATATAGAAACCAGAGGGAAACGCCTATAGATGGAATTAAGGTCATTTATAAGCCTCCATGCTATTCCTTAATCCTAGGATTCCAGAAGCAGGAAAATAGTACAAATCATCTCATTGGTTGCCTTTTGTGTCGGAAGGTTCCCTCTAATGGTACATTTCCATCACCAGCGTCTTGCAAGAAGCAACCTTCACCACCATGCCACCAGAATTAGTCCACACTTATTATCTGTAAATAAATTCCTAGGTTTACTTTGTGGGCTGACCCCCTCCATATTTTTACCCTGATTGTGTATTATTAGCAATTATTTATTTCTTCTGGAAAAAACACATGCATATAATTAATTATTCATGCTAACCTTCTCCAATGTTTTTGCCAAATAGCAGTCTTCCATAAGTAATTGTCAAGCTTAGCTAATACTATATCTATCCATTCAAGTTGTCTGATTTCATTATTACATTTGAAAATGTTTGGTGGATCCTAAGAATTCCACTGTCTCGCAATGTCAAGTCAAGTCAAGTCATAAAATTTATATAGCGCACTACATACCCAGAGGGTTTCAAGGCGCTTAGGAAGGGGAGGAGGGTTATTTGTCAAATATCCACGTTTTAAGCTGCTTTCTGAACGCTAGGTGATTCTGGGTGAGGCGAAGGTAAGCGGGGAGTGAGTTCCATGTTTTGGCAGCCAGGTATGAGAAGGATCTGCCTCCCATGGTGGTCTTGTTGATGCGAGGTACAGTGGCGAAGGCTTGGCTGGAAGAGCGAAGTTGGCGGGAGGGGGTGTAGAAGGACAGTCGAGAGTTGAGGCAATCTGGTCCGATGTCGTAGAGTGATTTGTGTGCGTGGGTAAGCAGTCGGAAAGTAATCCTCTTATTGACGGGTAGCCAGTGGAGGTCTTTAAGGTGACCAGAGATGTGTTCGTTGCGTGGGATGTCTAATATGAGCCTGGCTGAGGCGTTTTGGATTCGTTGTAGTTTCTTCTGGAGTTTAGCGGTGGAACCTGCGTAGAGGGTGTTTCCGTAGTCCAGTCGGCTCGTGACTAGAGCGTGGGTGACTGTTTTCCTTGTTTCGGTGGGGATCCAGCGAAATGTTTTTCTGAGCATGCGAAGAATGTTAAAGCAGGAAGAGGATACGGCGCTGACTTGTCTGTTCATTGAGAGTGAAGAATCCAGGATGACGCCAAGGTTCCGTGCGTGGTCTGTCGGGATGGGTGCATTTCCGAGGGCTTCCGGCCACCAGGAGTCGTCCCATGCAGAGGGGGATTTACCTAAGATGAGGACTTCTGTTTTGTCTGAGTTCAGTTTCAGACGGCTTTGTTTCATCCATTCGGCGACTTCTTTCATTCCTTCGTGTAGGTTAGTTTTGGCGGTGCTGGGGTCCTTGGTGAGAGATAGAATCAGTTGAGTGTCATCCGCGTAAGAGATGATGTTGAGGTTGTGTTGGCGGGCGATGGCCGCGAGGGGGCTCATGTATACGTTGAAGAGGGTGGGACTGAGTGAGGATCCTTGTGGTACGCCGCAGATGATTTCAGAGGCCTCGGACTTGAATGGTGGGAGGCGGACTCTCTGGGTTCTTCCGGTGAGGAACGAGGTGATCCATTCCAGTGCCTTTCCTTGGATTCCGATGTTTCTGAGGCGTTGTAAAAGGGTGCTGTGGCAGACTGTGTCGAAGGCTGCAGAGAGGTCGAGGAGGATGAGGGCGACTGTGTCTCCATTGTCCAGTAGAGTTCGAATGTCGTCTGTTGCTGCGATGAGGGCGGTCTCAGTGCTGTGTTTGGCTCGGAATCCAGATTGTGAGGGGTCGAGTGATTTGTTGGCTTCGAGGAAGGCGGCGAGCTGGTTGTTGACAGCTTTCTCGATGACTTTGGCCGGGAATGGAAGAAGCGAGATGGGGCGGTAGTTTTTGAGTTCGGTGGGGTCTGCTGTTGGTTTTTTCAGAAGGGCGGTGAGTTCAGCGTGTTTCCAGTCTTCTGGGAAGGTAGCGGAGTTGAAGGAGCAGTTGATGACGTCTCGGAGGTGCGGAGCTATGACGGAGTCTGCTTTGTTGAAGATGTGGTGAGGGCATGGGTCTGTGGGGGATCCAGAGTGGATGGAATTCATCAGGCGGATGGTGTCCTCAGTGGAGATTGGGTTCCAGGCGTTAAGGGTGTTAACGGGGGGAAGATGGTCAGCTGATGGTAGGGTGGGTTGGCTTCCGGGTTGGTTGTCAAAGCTGTTGTGGATGTCAGCAATCTTGTTGTGGAAAAAAGAGGCTAGGGAATCGCAGAGGGTTTGAGAGGGGGTGATGTCGTTGGAGTTGGCCGAGGGGTTGGAAAATTCCTTGACGATGTTGAAAAGTTCCTTGCTGTTGTGGGCGTTGTTGTCAAGTCGATCCTTGAATGCTGTTTTCTTGGCTTTTCGGATCAGTTGGTGGTGAGTACGGATGGCGCTTTTGAAGGCGTCCTTGTTGCTGGTGGATGGGTCTTTTTTCCAGGCCTTTTCAAGGGAGCGGCACAGTTTCTTGGACTTCTTGAGGTCATCGTTGAACCATGAGGCCTTCTTGATGCCAAGTTTGTGTTGGCGTTTTTTCAGTGGTGCTAAGGTGTCGGCGGTGTTGGATAGCCAAAGGGTGAGGTTGGAGGCGGCTTCGTTGGCGTTAGAAGAGAGGGCTGGGGAGGTTTGAAGGAGCGATGTGGAGATCTGCTCCGTGGTGATTTTGTTCCAGTTTCTTTGTAGAGTTGGTTGGAGGTGGATGATGGGTTTCGGCTTGTTGTAGGTGAAGTGAACGCAGCTGTGGTCAGTCCAGAGGAGATCCGTAGTGTGGCTGAGGGAGACATGGTTGCTGGAGGTGAAGATGGGGTCGAGTGTGTGACCTGCGATGTGGGTGGGGGAAGTGACCAGTTGTTTAAGTCCGAGGTTGGCTAGGTTGTCCAAGAGGGTGGCGGTGTTGTGGTCGTTGATCTTTTCAAGGTGGAAGTTGAGGTCTCCCAGAAGGATGTAGTCTTTGGAGGGGAGCGCGTGTGGGGTGATGAAGTCCGTGATGTCTTCACTGAATTTTGCGCGGGGTCCTGGTGGTCTGTAGAGGAGGGTGCCTCTGAGAGTGGTCTTGGGGTCGATGTGGATCTGGAAGTGAAGGTGTTCGGAGTTAGCGAGGTTGGCGTCAGAGCTGGTTGAGATGCGGATTGATTTCTTATGGATGATAGCGATTCCACCTCCTGTATGGTCGGTGCGGTCCTTGCGTGTGATCTTATAGTCATCAGGGATAGCGATGGCGATGTCAGGGGCGGAGGAAGCGTTCATCCATGTTTCCGTTAGGAAGGCGACGTCAGGAGAGATGGTGTCTAGTAGGTTCCAAAGGTCAATGGCGTGCCTGTGGACCGAGCGGGTGTTGAGAAGGATGCATTCTAGGTGGTTGGGGTCGGGAATCTGTGTTGTGGTCGTAGCGGAGATGTTGTCGGTGCCGCTAAATTTGCAGGAGAGGCAGGAGAACGGTCCATGGGTGCGTCCAGGAGCGGCTTGGACGCAGTTGGGGGTGCGACCGGGGTTAAGGGCTAGGAGGGTGGCAGCATCGTAGGTAACGCGGGGGGGCTGGGCAGCGCGAGGGGCAGGGGGTCTGGCGCTGGGCGCGGTCCAGGCGCGGACGGGCGTAGACGGGCTTACCTTTGGCGCACCTTCGGCGCGGGTTGGGCGCGGTCGCTGCGCGTAAACGCTGCGCGCAAGAATACCTGTCATATATGTATGGAGGAAGGGGAGGGGCGAGGGCGTCTCAGCTGGGAGGCGGGGCGGGCCAAAGACGAGCACAACAATAAACAAAATGGAGGCGGGGGGGAGCACTGCAAACGCGCAAACCGAGTGGAATTGCACTTTAAAAATACAATCGAAATGCAGGCAAGCTCAGCGGCGACCAGGTAGGCAGCAGGCACAGACAGCAATGCAGCCGTGGGAGCAGAGCGGCACAGCGCGCAGACAGGCTCGAGTTAGCCGAGTACAAATCAATTACAGAGCAAGTTTGCTCAATGGCGATCAGCAGGCACAGGCACTAAAAGCAGTTCCAGTTACACAGGGCAAAGCGCTACATACGATACCAGCGACCTTGGAGGGACCCTGGGGAGCGACTACTCAGCTCTGGGAAGAGGAGCGAGTCACGGCGACTACAGGAGGGGAAGCGCTGATGAACTTAGTGGGAGGGCGTCTCAGCTGGGAGGCGGGGCGGGCCAAAGACGAGCACAACAATAAACAAAATGGAGGCGGGGGGGAGCACTGCAAACGCGCAAACCGAGTGGAATTGCACTTTAAAAATACAATCGAAATGCAGGCAAGCTCAGCGGCGACCAGGTAGGCAGCAGGCACAGACAGCAATGCAGCCGTGGGAGCAGAGCGGCACAGCACGCAGACAAGCTCGAGTTAGCCGAGTACAAATCAATTACAGAGCAAGTTTGCTCAATGGCGATCAGCAGGCACAGGCACTAAAAGCAGTTCCAGTTACACAGGGCAAAGCGCTACATACGATACCAGCGACCTTGGAGGGACCCTGGGGAGCGACTACTCAGCTCTGGGAAGAGGAGCGAGTCAAGTTCAGCAATCACAAGTTCAGCGCCTGGATACTCTCATGGGGGACAAGTAGCGCTCTACAAACCTACTGATTGATTGATTGATGCTTTTTAACACTGTGAGGCCAAAATTATCAACACGAGCGTAACTAAAGATTACACCTGAGTGCAAATATTCTGATTGATCAAGAAAAAAAATTGTACAAACCAGAGCAATATCGGATATACTTCTTAAGAAATGCCAAACTTCTTGCCAGACTTTATTACGTTGTAGACATGTCGCAACACGTGTAAATGATCAGCATTTGATGATCTACACCTTGGACAACAGTTATTGCTCTTTTTGAATATTTCATTCACCTTAGACGAGTAATGCAAGAGTGGTGTATTAGAAGAAAGAACTGCTTCCCATGCTTTATAGCTGTCAGGGTGGGGTGCTTTAATGCAACTCCTTTGCACCACAGGCGGAGGCAATACTCTGCTTGTCTGACTGAAATTTACAATCTGCACAGTAGAGTCACCAGATGACTTTGATTCCTGTAATTTTCAATGAAACGAATAAATTACCTTTTCTGAATACTCGCAAGCATAGAGAGCTGAAATAAAGGGGTGTTGAGGTTTCTCCAGTTCCAAGCAGATTTTATCTGCCACGACCATTGTTTTGATTTGCTTGTATAATAAAAGTTATCTGTGATTTGGTAGTTGCCACCGAGGCTCGAATATATCTCCAGAGCCAGAAGTAAATTCATCCGCTGTAATCTACTCCCCCAGAAATATAACAAAAAATACAGGGTGGGCTACACCAGCTTGCTTTAACCTATGTGATTATTTTGTGAGATGAACAGGGGTTTTTGGTGGCCAAAGTAAAGGCATCTAATGTTGATTCTTACCTTGGAAAGAACGAGGTTCTGTAATAAACCGGAAGATGTGAAACCAAAGAGAGTAACTTTGGTAATATCGTGAGTTTTACAAAATTGACCCAGTCTTTATTTTCCATTTACCCTAAGGAATTTCACATCAGGTTGTACTCGATTATTCCAATTTAGCACCATCTGGCCTCTATATCAGGTCATAACTTCAGACTTTTCATTTATCCTACATCCTGAGAAGTTTTAACCTCAAAAGATCCGGCATCAATGTGGATAAATTACTAATACACCAGTTGAAATTACCAAATTGCTACAATAATGCTGATATTACACAGGGATGTCTCTCAGCTGGAATTGTGGTATCTTCGTGTTTGAGTGCAAATTGATCGCATGATGTTCAATGCAAGGGGCAAATAGTAGTCACACTAGTCACCCTTGGCATGTACCTCTACAAACTCAGAACTGATCACTTAAATGACCATTCATAACCAATCTGTCCCAAGGATTAGAATAGAAGGAGTATTAATAGAACTTTCAGGGAAAGAGAAAAACCTCTAATGCCTGCCCTATGTAATCCCACTATACCATGTCAAAGGCATTTTCAGCATTGACTAAAACACCTAATAGGAGACAGAAGAGACAGACTTGTCTAGTATGTGGTTACGTTCTGCTCTAATAATGCCAACCCACCCCCAAAACAAATCTTCCTATATAGTCAGCGACCCAGAGGAGGCCGGGAACTCTGCCGGTTTTGCAAGGCATCCGAAAAAGGTAACACCTCATGACAGGGAGATCCTCTGGGAACTGAGCCACACTTTTAAATGTAAAAACAGGATAGACTTAGGGACGCATAAGGGAGTTCTGTGCTGCCAGGACTGCAACTGAGAAGCCGCTAACTATACCCTGAATAGATCCCCGCCTCCAACACACAGGATAAAGTAGAGCCACAACAGGACTCAAGGTTAATGAATCAAAAACATATTAATGCTTTATTGTTAAACTGTTGCTCGCTTAATAAAAATGATCTACATATATATGACATGCTATGCGAGTCTCTGCCCGACTTTCTATTTTTGACAGAAACATGGCTGACGGACACATCAAACCCAAACATTGCCACAGCACTCCCCCCTGCCTATTCGATCTTAAGGAAAGACCGTGCAGGAAGCAGGGGAGGGGAGTTGCTAATATTAGTAAAGCAGATATAGCTATCACCTGTATTCCTTTAGAAGGAATTGTAGGGGCAGAATGTTTCTGTTTCCAGGCTATTCTGTCTCCTCATCAATGCCTAGCAGGAATCCTAGTACATAGACCCCCTGGAAATGCAGTGGCCTTCTTGAAGTCACCGAGTGAGGCCATCGCACCGGTTGCCTCTAGATTCCAACATTTTGTGGTATTAGGCGATTTTAATGTACACATGGACAAACAGGAGATTTCTGAGTCCATCCTGTTGGGTGAATCCCTGGATGCGCTCAACCTCGTACCGCAGGTCTTTGCCCCTACTCATGTAAAAGGTCAAATTCTTGACCAAATATTTGCTAATTGCATAATTCAGACAGAGACACCCCTACCACTCCCTTGGTCAGACAACCATTTGGTGGATTTCAAATTGTTAAAAATAATAAAAATGCACTTGGCCCAGGTTAAGCGACCTGCCTTTACTTCCATACCCTTGCACAAGATCACCCCTACCACCCTTAAAAACGTACTTGATTATCACCCGCTATTGCCATCGGGCAATGTTGACGAGGATGCGGAGGCCCTTGTAAAATGGATCGCGCAAGGAACTTCTGCCCTAGCCCCTCCGACACTGAGCCTCACCAAAAACACCAGATACTCAGCCCCCTGGTTTAATGATACCATGTGACAATGTCGAAAGGATTGTAAACGCCAGGAGTGCGCCTGGAGGAAGGATTTTAATGCTAAAGATAAAAAGAGCTATAAAGAGGCCATAAGACTCTACCACAAAGAGATACAGTTAGCTAAAAAGAGCTATTTCACATCCAAAATTGAGTCCACAGGAAATAAAAGTAAAGACATTTTCAGTATAGTTAAAAGTTTCTCCTCACATAGGGCTATGAATAGGTCCTCCCCTCCCCCCCCCCCCCTGATTAGATTGGTAAACTAGCCAACTTCTTCTACACGAAGATCACAACAATTCAATCTTCTTTTGATGACCAGGATGAGAAAGAACCAATGGTCTTCCCTCGGATAGCCCCCCAGAGTGATGAGGACAAGGCTACCGTTTTCACCTTTCCCCCCTTGTCCCTTGAAATGTCCTTGTCAGTCATGAAGGGCCTCAAATCAGGATCTCCTGCAGATCCTTGCCCGGCCAAATTTCTAGCAAAAATGACTGAGATTTTGAACCCCACAGTAAATAGGGTGATGAACACATCTTTCCTTAGCGGTCAGGTCCCGGCTGGCTGGAAGAGCGCAATAATAATTCCCTTATTAAAAAAAACGACGGCTGATCCCATGGTCTTAACCAACAAGAGACCTATCTCTCTGCTGTCTTTCTTTGCTAAGACAATCGAGAAATATGTCCATTCGGTGATCAGTAATTTTGCTGAAACTAACAACCTGTTCCACTCGAGCCAATCTGGTTTTAGACAGAACCTTAGCACTAAGACAGCGTTTCTGGAGATCTGATTCCATCAAAGAGACCCTTGATGAAGGCGGAAAGGTGGTTCTGGTCTTACTTGACCTCTCTGCGACTTTTGACACTGTGCCCCATGATCATCTACTGCTGAGACTGCAGGAGTGCGAGTTTGGGGGCACATTGTTGAAGTTGTTCTCCTCTTTTTCGGAGGCTAGACATCAAGAGGTTTGGTCACCTCCGTTTTCAGCTAGTCTGCCCCCCTAAGTGTCGGTGTGCCTCAGGGATCCATTTTGAGCCCTGTGCTCTTTAACCTGTACATGGCTCCCTTGGCCTCACTGATTGAAGCAGGTGAGGTTGTAATTATATCATATGCCGACGACACCCAACAGCTATTTACGTGTAAGAAGGGAGAGGAATTTAATGGGGAGAAGATTAACAAGTGCCTGAGAGACGCTTTTGCCTGGTTCAGACTCAACCATCTCAAATGCAATTCAGAAAAGTCTGAAATCATTTTTTTCTGCACACCTCCCCTGGATGCATGGAAACAATGGTAGCCCCCAGATATGTCTCCCCCTCAATCACCAGTTAAGATCGTAAAGAATCTGGGTGTGAAGATGGATGAGACTATCCATGACACCACAAGTACAGTCGGTAGTAGGCACATGCTTTGGCCTCCTGAAAATGCTCCTCAGGTTCTTATTTTTCCTACCTATTTCGCATCACTTCCAGGCTGGATCATGCCAACGTACTTTATCTGGGCCTTCCGGAGTTTTTGCTCAGTAGACTGCAGGTCGTGCAGAATGCTGCCGCAAGGGCAGTACTGAGCCTCGGTCCTAGAGACCGGCTTTCCCACCATTTGAAGAATCTGCACTGGTTACGTGTCCGCTGCAGAATACTCTTCAAAGCTCTGGTCCTGGCTTTCAAAGCTCTGCATGGCATGGGGGCACT
Organism: Lissotriton vulgaris; assembly: GCF_964263255.1. Classification (NCBI taxonomy): domain Eukaryota; kingdom Metazoa; phylum Chordata; class Amphibia; order Caudata; family Salamandridae; genus Lissotriton; species Lissotriton vulgaris. The sequence continues at coordinate 647,189,066 of NC_141694.1, read as the reverse complement.
TTACACCCGCAGAAGAATTTCATACTATACTCCTGGCAGATCTCTTAGGTCAGCTCACCAACACCCCATGGTGACTCCTAAGTGTCTTAAAGCCCGCTGTGGTGGCCGCTCTTTCCAGGTGCTGGTGGCTAGATTTTGGAATAAGCTCCCTCTCCCACTTAGGCAAATCACAAACATTCTGGCTTTTAGGAAGAAAATATCTAATACAGTAAAAACACTACAAAAGGACACCTCACCAGTTTAGAAAAACATATTCAATATTTTTATAAATCCAAAACAAGACCAAAACTATAAGAATCCAACATACAGTACTTAAAAATATATCCTTTGCAAGATATCCTTTCAAATAGCAGAAATATCTCAAAAACACAATTCTTCTGAGTCGGTAGCTCTGTCCGGGGATACTCCGATACTGAATCCAACAGTTCCGTCTGACCGCGTCGGTCTGGGTGTTGGCAGACTCGTAAACAGTACCTTTTGTGTTGTGGCTGACACGTTGGTGCGAGACGGTATTGGCAACCATAGTGGTTGCGATGTGAAGTGAAGCGGTGGAGCGTGCAGTGTCCTCAAGACACGGTGCAGGCAGCTGCACTGTGACGGTCGTCCAGCGGTGTCGGTGAAACCAGGGCTACAATGCGGAGTGAGGCAGTGCTTGTTGCAGTGCTGGTAGGTCATGGTGCAAGTGACAGGGCCAGTTAGCAGGAGCTGGCGTTAGTCGGCACAGTTGCAGTGTGGGATGAAGGCGGTGCAACGTGAAACTTATGATCGGTGCCCCCAGCCACGATGCGGTCCTGGGTGTCGAAGTCAGCAGGCAGCGACTACGTCAGTGAGACCAGGGCGGTGATGTGAAGCAAGGCGGTGCGGAGCCCACAGGTCACGGTGCAAGTAGAGACTCGGTGGCGGCGGCGGCATTGGCCGTCGTCGTCGATGAGACCAGGGGTGCGGTGCAAAATGTGGCGGTGCCCTCTGCAGTGCCTTCAGGACACGGAGCCGGTGACGGAGTCAGTTGCCTTTTCCTTCTCTGTGGCAACTGAAACCAGGGTTCCAGGAGAGGTACCCAGAGATTGGCGAAGTCTTTTCAGTCCTAGAGATTTCAGAACAGGAGGCAAGCTCTACTACAAGTCCTTGGAGAGACTCAACACAAGTAAAGAAAGTTTGGTCTAGTACTTTCACTGCCCAAAGCAGAAGCAGCAACTTCAGGTCAACCCAACAAAGCAACAACACAGCAAAGTGGCAGAACTCCTCCGGGCAGCTCTTCCAGGTCTTCTTCTTGGTAGGTTCCTAGATTCCAGCGGGTTCTAAAGTTCTGGGGTCTGGGCCCCAATATTTATACTCAAAATCCCTTTGTTCTCTCAGGCAGAGAGTGTCTGTGCTTAGTCCAAACCTGTTTGGTCCTCTCTGGCCCAGCTTCCTAGCAGGAGGCGGAGACAGCATTGTCTAAAGAAGACCAGGCCCATTCAGGTGCAAGGAAATCTCCTCTCACTACTCTAAATGCAGCCCAGGCATATTCAGCCCAGTCCAGTGCATGTCCCACCTTTAACATACTCAGCACCCTGCTCACAGGGGTACCTTGGGCCTACCTTGGGGGTGACTTACATTAAAGAAAAAGGAATATTAGGGCCTGGCAAGTGGGTGCCCTTGCCCGGTCGACATGGCAGTTTACAAACTGCGCCAGACTCTACAGTGGCAGGTCTGAGTTTTATATACCAGGCTACATCTGTGGGTGGCATACTCAGTGCTGCAGGCCCACTTTAGCATTTGATTTACAAGCCCAGAGACTCTCAGTGCACTGTACTAGGGACTTACCAGTAAATCAAACATGCCAATCATGGAATCATGAATCCATAAACACAATTTACAGGGAGAGCATATGCACTTTAGCACTGAATAACAGTGGTAAAGTGCCCAGAGTCCAAAAACCAACAAAAATATGGTTAAAAACAGTAGGCCAAAAAGCCAAAGGTCTGGGGGGAAAACCCGCTGAAAAAGCCAAGTCTAATACATTCCATGGTCTCTTGCAAGTGGCTTGCCAAAATTGGTTGGACAATAGGTAGGGGGAAGATGAATATATTTTCCTGGCTGTAATAAAAGGATAATACTAGCTTCTTGTCAGGATACCAGGAAATTCCCTAATAAGCGAATGTCTTGTCAAAGCTGATGGATTTCATAATTCAGCTGGTAAACATTCAGGTCCATGGATTCTCAGGTTCTTTGCTTTCACTACACTGATCAGGATTTCCTGACACATGATGGATTCATCCAGGCAATTTTGTTCCTCCTATGCCAGAGATGGGATGTTTAAATCAGAATGGAATTGGCTACAAGCTCACTGATCAAAGGTCTCAGATAGACTATAAATGCCAGTCATATAACTAGCTAACTCCTATTGATGCTGTTGTCTTCAAACAGACGGGACAGTGTACATAAAGACATGTGATATGGTTTCTTCTGCCAAGACTTCTCATCTGCCACGTCAGCCTTTACCACATTTTAAGAGTTCATGTAACTCATTCTTATGTCCTGCGAGTCTCTTACTTCTACTGATGTGAACACACTCCTGATAAGTGCCCTTTTAGGTGTTTCTAAAATAATCTCTGGTTTTATCCCTGTGTCGGAGTAGTTGAACATGTTCTCTACTATTTGGTGAAGATAATTAAGAAAGATGCTTTCTCCTTTTTCTTATGTATGCTTTATTCTTTTCTTACTGTATGCTCTGTTAATAAGCCCCTTAGTACCACCTGCATGTGTCGCAAACCATGAAGATATGAGCGTCCTCCACAAGAGTTTGGACCCAAATGTATTGCATAGTCTAGTCACCAGGCAGCTGGACGATGTCTCCACAAGGCAGGCTCTCCTGGGACAGATGCAGATCAGCAACACACTGACCTCCAGCATGGAGTTCCTCTTTCTTAAGGTAGCGTACAGTTCTGTTGCACAGGTCTTTTTCATGTTGTCGCTGCAAGGAAGGAAGCCAGCAATCATAGATCCTGGCTCTCAAGCTTATATAATTTCCGCCCACACTGCAGGGTGGGTTCTGGCATGGGTCAATGAGAATATAGGCATCTTGACATGGGTAACTACTCAGTATTAATCCTAATTTTGTAGGCAACAATATCAATTCCAGAGATATCGGACCAACAATTAGGAACTGCTGAGATGAGTGAAGGAGCAAGGTAATGCTAATTTTAGCCATTTAGAGCACTGTGTTGGTAGTTCAAATGGTACACTGCAGCCTAGTGGCTCAGCTGTTTATGTGAGAAGATACTGCTATTGTTGTAGATACTCACTGGTCTCACCATGCCCTTATATACAGGTGAGGTGCAATGCAGAGGGAAGAGGAGACATTATTTCATCATGTTGGCAATAATATAATGAAAGGGAGTGGCCCATTAAGCAGTGCTTCTTGACTTCTCCCTATCCCTAATAACTATTGATGGCATTTTGCTTTTTGCTAAAAAAAGGTAGCAGTGAAGTGGTCAGTGCTGTGTATTGCACCTTGATGGAATTGCCCCAAGCCTTTAACAAGGCCAGTCACACTTTCCTGTGGTGTACACTACTGCACTTCGGGTTTCTGAGGGACCACTGATGTGTGAGGGAAGGAGAGGGGATTCTCCTTGTCGGAACTAGGGTTCTCACACACCCAGCAAGCTAGGCGGAAAAACTAGTCGATAAGTGTCTAGTGGTATGAGCCCTACTCTCAAGCGTTCAACATGTAGCCGGCGGTATAAGGACACCGATTGGGTCCAGCGTTTATAACGCACTCGAGCGTACGACCTACCCTGCCACTGACACCGGGATGGTCACCACCGGCTACTGTAGCAAACAATTGTTGCGGGCAGTATAGGTCTACTATGAAAGTACGGGGTATGTAGTTTTCACTTACCTTGTAGTGTAGATAGTTGGACGCTGATCCTGAAGAAGTATCCTGATCAGTTCGACAATTAAGACATGAAACATGTTGATTGCTTGAGAGTAGGGCTCATACCACTAGACACTTAACGACTAGTTTTTTTGCCCCTCTCCACCTTTTAATTAGGCAGTTTAACTTCAGAATAAAGTTTGGTTAGGACTAACTGACCTATTTTAACTCACTAATCCCTTACATCTGCACACACTAGGCCCCTCACCCCCACTGCACCCACCGGCAGGAACAAAAGATCCCTGATAAAGAGCCCCGGTTCCGGGTGCCCGTCAGGTATTACACGTGCCGACCTGACGAGGGGCAGGCTCAAATGATGAAGCATGGCACCAAGCTTGCTGGGTGGGTGAGAGCCCTAGTTCAGACAAAGAGAACCCCCTCTCCTTCCCTCACACATCAGTGGTCCCCCAGTGATCCTACTACCTTCTCAAATTAATACAGAGGAACTTCGTAACCTTCTTGTAAAATAGCCTCCTGGGGCATGTACGCTGGACCTCGGTAAACTAGCCCCTAGTCCCTCTTCTTGTTCAACCGGGTTTCTGAGGGACCCAGAGGCAATCAAAAAAGACACAGGTCAAAATATATGAACAGAGAAGGAACTCAAGTTTAAGAAACTTATCAATGGTAGCGAAGACCCAGCAAGGATAGGCTGTGGTACCACTTTAGCTAAATCTATATATCTATATCTTATGTTACAATCACCTTACAATTAACTTTCTAGCCAGATTTAATATGTGTTTATCTGGTATCTGGTGGACGACTTTTCTCAGAGCGTACATCTACAGGTCTACAACAACGTTTTATTGCATTAGAGCAATTAAGCAAAGGGATATATTTTAAATAAATCAAGAGAAGACCAAAATAATGATGTTTTATGAGAAGAACCCTACATTTAAATGGAAGTTGGGTGATTCCTAAAGTGAGACAGTTAAAGAGTGGTCATACATTGGCACTATGATATATCTAGGCTTAACCTGGCACAAACATTTCCAGCTGATAAAAAACAGTGCCAGAACTGGGAGTGAAGCAGTTATGACTCCGAACGTGCAGGACGTTACTTAGTCTTGGCGGATATTAGGGGTGAGGTACTTTTGCACAATTAAGTGGAGTAAATGAATGGTACAAACAATGGGGTGATTATGATGCAGTTCGGAAGGGTTTCGAATCGGATTCGGGTTTGCTGAAACCGATTCGGAACACTTGTTTCCGACTGAATCGTACACAGTTCCCAATGACCGATTATGGTGCCCGGAAACCGTTCGGGCTGTCCAATTGGGTTCAGAAAGGAGTAGTACCAAAGCTTATTGTGTAGTTAATTAAAACCATGACAATATAAAACATTTAAAAGACATGTTATACAAAGAACAGTGGGTCCTTGCGATGTCCTGTAACATGACTGACACATAGTCCCTAAAGATAAACCTCATGTTGTGAGTCGGCTTTAATTAGCTCTAAGGTAATTTGGCTGTTTCAAATCTATTATAGATAAACCAAAGTAAAAGATATGTCAAAACAGTAAAAGTAGTTTAAATCCACTACATTTAAGGTTGAATACATAGCAATTGTTAAAACTGGATTACAAAAAGGTCAGACTTTGCAATGCCTAATGCCCGTAGTACAGGAAGTAGGAGTTATGAATTAGCAGTCATCTCTTCTCTTTGTTATGTATTTTTAAGAAGGTCCTGCACTGCTTTAAAAAAATTGCTAATTCTTGCCAGTTCAAGGGGAACCATGGTGCTAAAAAGAGAGTTCATTGCATTATTACATGTTTTCATGCCAAGGATTAAAAAAAGTGGCTTTAATAGTGTTCACTGGAAGTGGAGCAACGTCGGACAGCAGCAAAGTAAATGTGTAAAAGTTTCAGATTTATAGCCGCATAGTCTGAACTTAACAATCTTGGAGAGCAGTGGCCCGTTTGGCTTGAAGTCTTTAATTTATAATGCCAACATCCTTTCTGCCAGAATTTGGGTTAGGCAGGTTTTGCCGATTGTGTAATTAAGATAAGATTGTGCCTGATGGCCAACACGGCAGTGATTGTTGTGTGATGCTGCCAGGGTCCTTAACGGCAGTGTGGACTTGATATTTTCTATGTCCGCGGTCTTTGAGAGAAATGTTATCTGTTTTTTCAATATACTTTTTACTGCAGTGTTCGTAAGTGATGAAGTGTTTAGAGCAGTCAGATCTATTTGAAGAGTGGCTGCTGCTGCTGTTAAATAAGAAAACCAAGGGTTAATTTGATATTGGAATATATTTTGCAGAATAAATTTCAACGTGCATTCAGACAGGTCGAGTCTTTCGGAGCTGAATCGTACAGCTCTATGGATACAGCTTTCAAGCGAGTGATTACGATTACCGATTCGGACAGCTCTTTCGATTCGGTTTGCCTGAAACGAAACGCCTGTCAGAATATGTCTTTGGGAGCAAGTAGCAGGCCTCCCTTCACCCGGGGTCTTCTGAATCGGGCCCATGGGGGGTACCCAAGGAACCCCCCTTTCCAACCATGCAAAGTGTGGTAGGCACCATGGGGTGCCGGCCACAGTGTGGCAGGCACCATGGGGTGCCGCACACAGGGTGCACGATTTTTCCCAGGCACCCCTTTTGTCAATGGGAGGCTGTGTTCTCGTTTGGAACACAGGCTCCAATTGAAGTCAATGCTAGTCTGACCAAATTGTTATCAGGAAGCATCACAATGCATTGTAACGGTCGGTCGGACTAACAGAACCCCATTCGTTTGGAAACGATTCTGAAACCGATTCGGTCCGAAGGGTTTCCGAACAAGATTGTAATTGCTCCTATGTAGTTATCCATCTGAAAAGAAGTTCTTTATTCGTGTAGCTGAGAATAACCAACACACAGAGGAGGATAACACAGCATTCAGACACAGCGAGTCTGCACTTGACAGCTCCTCTCACCTACTCCGTAACTGCCCTTCATCCAACATCCCAGAATGCTCAACAGAATATAGAGAAATTTGAAACAAAAAGGCTCAGTACGCACTGCTCTAAATCACTGGTAGAAGGTGGAAATATCAAGCTCATGTGTTAAGGATTAAATTGGTTGTGACTTACATAGAGTGAATTCAATTTATAACGGAAAGAGAAATTAATCATGAAAAAAATATCAAGATGATGAGGTCTGCAAATTGGAAGATGTACATTCTATCACGAGGACATAATGAAGTGTATGCTTTACAAACAAGAACACAGCACAGGAAGGTGAGTTCAAAGATGCATGGTATCAGTAATTAACAAGTGTTTGCACCTGACACTGAGCCAGCAGAAGGGCAACCACTGCTGTTGCTCCAATGAGGAGACAAATATTCACGTAGTTCTATTATCACATTTTAAAGGAAAAGAAATATATACCAAGAGAAACCTATAAAAATCATAACTTGTCATGGCATTAAGTGGGAAGTTCCTCTCAACATGTTTCTGGGCACGGAATGGCCCAAAGGGAATCATCCAGTTATTTGATTGTTTTCAATGCAACTTTTGTCACCTTTTCCGGTGAAAAGTTAAACCTATGAAGTCAATATGTTTCTGTCACATTGTTATTTTCTGACACATGTCAAGTGAATGAGAGGCACGTTTTTGAGTTTAATTGAAGCACTCACACCAGTACATGGGAGGTTCAAACCACTTGTAGAAGTTAGCCATTTTCATAAGTCTTGCGCCTCTAAGTTTCATGTAAAACATAAAAGCGCTACAAAACAGCCAAACTTGACTGGGTTATAGCACTTTTTTATTTTTTAACTTTCAGCCGTGCTGCACCTCAGAAACTCAGCTGTACAATACGGCTTAAAAAACACTGACAAAGCTAATAGATCTTGCAACGGCGAGAAGGCTTTGCCTTAACTGGTTTTAAGTAACTAATTATGCACCATAATGCACCACACAGAGTAGCATGCTAAAGTATCCCCTTTCACCTCTGTATATGCAATCAATGTTCCTATGAAGGAAAATGAAGTGTATTTCAGTTAGAGGTAAGAATGATGGGACATGATTATGACAGACATTACCTCTTAAGTGGGCAGACTAGGGTTGGGTATGAATGGTTAGGGACATGAAGAGAGTGACTGACAACTTCAGTTGTTTTAGGTCAAGCCTGGACAGCGCATGCGCTGCTCTGCGAGGCATGCTGTATTCAGGTAGGGACTTGAAGCTCCGCCCACTTTCCGCCCCTATTTTTCATTAGCTTGGGTCATTGTCCACTGTAAACTGTGGCTGTTCGTTGGTCAATAGGCTTAGTAGTCCCACCTTAGTGCGGCCTTGTCTCATTTTGTAACCTCCCATGACGACACCCAGTTACGTGTGTTGTTACTCTGTAGGCTTTAATTACAGCCTCTGAGCACTATTTTCCCAAATAGCTTTGTCCTGCCTGCTGTTGCAGGCAGGATAAGCTTTCTCCTAAGGCTTTTCCTTTATTTTTATAGCACGGGCATGGACGCATTCGCATAGGTCTAGCATTTGCGAGAGTTTAAGCTATTGGCATTGTAAATCACAATGCCTTCTATTTATCTGTTTTAAAAACAACACATAAATAAAAGGCATTGTCATTTACAATGCCAATAGCTCAAACTCTCATAAATGTGAGACCTATTGCATTGCAAATGCTTGTTAAACAAGGCAGCAACGACGATGGGAAAAGCAAGAAAAAAAACAAATGCAATTGGATCCTAAATCAGTTATTTAGGACACATTTTCTTTTATTGTCTAATTTACTGTGGCTCCACACACGCTCGCTTTGAATTATAGGTCGGTATAACTAATAAAATAACCATCATTAAGCACAGCATTTCACTTAGTGGGTCCACACAGCGTTACCACTGCAGCAGCCTTGCTACAAAAAAATAGATAAAACAAATATTACGCAGAGGCTGCCCTCTGCTGCGCTGCCACTAAATTTAAGTCCAGACCAGTGTCACTGAAAATCACTATTTAAATGCAGTGTATTCTCATTTAAGGGGGTAACACGATGGTAAACATAAAATATAGTCTAGAAGGTAGCTTTGATTCTGCATAAATAGGGTAGTGAGCAGCAACAAAAACGACGGAACAAAAAGAAGCCACAGGAAGAAACAACAAGTAAGCAACGACAACGTTGAAAGGAAGAAAAAAGTACCTCAATTGGAGAAAGGGCAGTAGAAGGACACTAATAAAGAAATTAGTCAGTACTTGGTCATGCTGCATAGGATAGGACAAAGACACGACGAGAAAGTGAAACCGGCATTCGCTAACCAATAAGAACCAAGGAAATAAAAGTGACTATTTAGCCAACCAATGGTAAAGTAACAGGCTGTCTCTAGGACCCATTTAAGGTTTAGTTAACAAGAGGTCTTGCAAGTGATACCTAGCAAAAAAACATGCAATGAGGCGGACTATACACAGAAAAAAATGTTTGATATAGCTTGGCGAAACTGTATCCGAAGATTTAAAAAGTTGTGTTTTGGAAGCTTAAATTAATCTCAGCCACTGGTAATTACTCTGGGCAGCATTCTAGGCCATTTTTTGTTCACTGTGCTACTACAGACAGGAACTCATCATATGCAAATCAGCCTTGAACACACCCAAAAAACATGCACTATCACAAACATTTAGACTGCCGCTCAGCTGTCAGGAAATTCAAATAAGTTTTGAAATGGGGTTACTCAGTGAAAAGATCAAGAAAGTGATGGGTGGGTGGAATGTGTGAAATCATTTTGGCCAAAGGTAATTTTTCTAGGCTGCATTCGAGTAAAATTATTTTTTTCATCCCAGTGCCACCAACAGACAGACCCAGCAAGGCCAAAAGATATCTGAGGCTACTTGTGTTCCTGTTCTAAGTGAGGCTTGGCCAAAAAAGCATGTTAGACCGCTGCTTTAAAGGGAGGACAACAAATTATTTGCAGATGGTTGGTGTAGTGTAATGACACAGGCGAGCTAAAAGCTACATAGCACCCTACCCTATGGGCTACCTAGGGCCAAAACAAAATATGTGGTACCGCTAAGCATGACAATGTTGAAATCAGTGTTCAGATATAGATTCACACAGTGGACCAGTTTACAGACTTTAGATGGTACTCTGTGCGATGAATTACCTGGATAACAGGCATTACAGAGTCCTGAGAAATAGAATGCCTTCTGATGAGAAAGAAAAGAAGCAAACCTTAGAATGCTAGAATAAGCATGGGTTTCTTGGGGGCTTTCGAATAGAATGGCTAGTTGGAAATACATGCCTATTAAAAAGTATATGAAATCTGCTCTTCCAGATGGAATTAAAAAATTGAGGTGTGATTTCTAAAAGTTAAAAGATTGATTTAGCAAGTGTGTGTTGGTCAGCTAGAAGGTTTAGGCTTTTTCTTAATTTCAACCAAACTAAAAATTGAGCTGGAATTTGTAGCTCTGCCACAATTTCTTCCAACCACAGATCAGTTAATCTCCCAACACAATACAGGAATATCAAGGTACAACTTACCATTATTTCCCCCAAAGAGACCTCAGTAGAATATTGTTTTAGGACTAGAGGGCCTGAGACCGGCAAATCATGTGTTTGCGCAAACAGCGCCAAAGAGCTGCTGATGGCAGTCATCCCTTTCTTCCGCCATCTCCGATGAAGTGAGATAAATTCAGATGCAGCACAAGAGGCAGTCATGCTGGGGGTAGTGTATCCTCTACATCTACTGAGGTTCGCCAACTCTTCATTGCAGTGCCTGGGCATTGAATGACCATAATACAAGCAGTGCAAGTGACATCATGCATTGATGACATCCCAGGGTTAAACCTTTGCTCCACGCTCAGCCTCCTATAGCTTTTCATGGACAAAGATTGATAAACATGGAAATGGAGCCCTCTGCACTTTGTTTTCCTGCTGCTGCCTTTGTGAGCCCTGATGCCGCAGGTAGCAAGGTCACTTGCCGGGGTTCCAACGGGTGATCTAGGTGTAGCATATGCTAGCTCTGTATATTATTAACTGACATCCGCCCTGAAGATGCCTGCAGAGGAAAACAGTCCAATAGCAACTGGCAAGGTTTCTCTTCCTAAAACCCACAAAAACATAGTTCCCTGGCGAAGTTGGCGGAAGAAGGTATTAGGAGTGGTGGGGACCATTCAGTGGCTTATTATTTTTATTTTTCAAAGCAGTTCACCCTTCAATTGTCAAAGTTAGTATATCTATTTGCCTTAAAAGAACTGTATTTCTGATTTCTTGTAAAATAATTGTTGACAGCAGGTAACATGACCACTGTCCTGGACCGCTCGTCTTTATTTGGTGGGTGCTATGAAGCCACCATGTCTATGTGGGATGTAATGCCACCTCTGTACTTTCACTCATCAAGTTGGCATCTAAGACTGCCTTAGATGTGAGGCGGAAGCCCACCGCTCGTGAAAGCTGGGGTGTAAGTCTCTTTTCACAGAAAGGTATCCAAGCATCCATCCTATCTAGGAATCTGAGACTGGATGTCTAATTCATGTGGAACAAAGACGCACTAGCAAACACAACAAGATGATGGACGGAGTGCTTAATCTTTTCAAACACTCCCACCCAGTCAAGTGATCTGGGTTAAATTCATTGTTCTTTTGCTCACCACGCCACCCCAGTTTGGATCCAGCCATATGCAAATCAGTCATGATCATCCCCTCATGGGAACAGTCCAGCCTGAACTGCCAGGCCAGGTCCTCCCTAGACTAGAAACAAGCATGTTATGCTATGTTATGAGCCCTCCTCATTCGAGGCACAGTTGCCAAATGTTGTCTCATCGAGCGAAGTTAGCGCGAGGGAGAATAGAATGAGAGCAGGTTTGACAAAATGCCAGGAGAGGAGGATTTCTGAATTTTAAATGCAGTACAGAGGACCTTGAATTCCACTCGGTTGGCAACAGGCAGCCAATGTAGCCGGCGAATCGCACTGGAGTTGGGACAGGTTCTAGGGAGGTCCAGAAGGGTTCTGCCCGCAGGGTTTTGAACTCGCTGCAGTCTCAGGGTTTCGGTCTTGTTTACCCCTAAATAAAGTATATTGGCATAGTCCAGTCTTGACAAGATGGAGGCCTGAATAATCATATGCCTGATGGACGGTCAAAAAACCCCAGTAGCGGTTTGAGCCCCCGTAGTATGCCAAAGCAAGTCCCTGCAACTTTCTTAGTTTGAGATTGAAAGCTGAGGGCCGATTCGACCTAGATCTTTCACCACCTGCTTAGGAGTAGGTGCACAGCCCAATATGGCCGGCCACCACCGTTTCCCCCACAGCTGCTGATCGTTTCCTACCAGCAGAACCTCAGACTTACTGGAATTCAGTTGGAGACAGTTGACAGTCATCCACTCGGCGACAGCCGCAAGATCGTCCTGAAACTTAGATGCCACCGCCACGGTGTCGTTCAAGAGAGCGACCGCCAACTGTGTATCATCAGCATATGATACAATAGTACGCCCTCTGCTCCTCGCCAGAACCGCCAAAGGTTGGACATAGAAGTTAAAAAGCGCAAGGCTTAACGCAGAGCACTTAGGAACCCCTTGTTTGTTGTAATGGAACGTGGAGGTGAACAGAGGGGTCACAACCTGGAAGAGAAAGGAGGCAAACCAATCCAGGGCAGAGCCCACAACACCTGCCTCCTTCAGCCTAAGCATCAGGATCTGATGAGAGCCCTCATCAAATGCGGCACTGCGGTCTAAAAGAATCAGAGCCGACGTACGACCCTCATCTAGAGTAAGCCTAAGATGCTTGATGACAGCTAGGTGAGCAGACTCCGTGATGTGACCAGAGCGAAAACCATTCTGAGAAATGTCTAGGCAGTTGTTCTCTTCTAGAAATATAGTAAGGATAGAATTGATATGAGTCTCAGTGATCTTGGCGATCCACGGCAGGAGTGGGATTGGGCGATAATTGTTCCGTTTGGCTACATCCAGGGAAGGTTTCTTAAGCAGAGGGACCACCCTGGCTTGTTTCCAAGTGCTGGGAACAACCGCTCTAGACAGGGATATATTAATCACTTCACTCAAATGTGACAGGAGCACAGGTAGCGATTTCATGAATTGGTCAGGTTTGAGGGGGTCAGCAGGGGAAACGGATTTAATCCTGTTACATAGTGACCGTAGCTCCTCCAGGGAGACCAGCTGGAAAGCAGCCAGTGTATGTGTAGAAAGTGGTCCAGGCACATGATCAGGACTCATAGCAGTGTGAGGGAAGGTCTTATAAATTTTCTCCACCTTTTCAACAAAGAAGGTGGCGAGAGCCTCACACTGCTCATCTGATGAGATATGAGGCCCTGCAGGGACTCCCAACTGTTTCAAATCTTTCAATATAGAAAAGATGGTTTGGAAGGGTTGCAACTGCTCCTGATCTCGCCAGCAAAATAATCTGCCCATGCTGTATGAATGGCCCTATGATAGTTTTTGATAGTCGCCTGATAGCACCGCTTCTGCATCAGGTCATACTCCTGTCTCCATACCCGTTCCAGCCTTTTGCAGGTTTTACGCAAAATGGCGAGATCGTCATTATAATACCGCGGATTGGATTTAGAGTTACGACTTGTTGACCACTTCGCAGGAATAAGTACATCAAGAGGGCTGCAAATCCATCCTGGTACAGGTTTCGGGGGATCACCCCTCATCAGCCAGGCTAGCTTGAATCCAGTGGCACAGTGAGCAACCTTTACAGAGGAAGAGGTTTGTTTGAAAGTAACTTGCTTCTGATAGCATCTGCTACAGGAATGTATGCCATGGAAGGGTTACATCAGCATTATCCAAACGTATAAAGGAGGGCCTGTTTCATTTGAGGTATTCAGGATATTCACTTAACATGCTTTCACACACATTTATTCTAAATGGAAGTCATTAACTTAATCAGTGATTATCTGAATTAGATCAGGTGCTTGGGCTGTATTAGTTAGTGCTTTGACACAAATAATGATGTGGTTGCTTTTTTTATTCAAATCCTTTTATTGATATTTCAGCAGGACAATAAAACATGTGGGTAACAAGAACATACAAGATCCCTTCCGTGGAGCCCCCCCAGTGCCCCTTTTGCCCTTCTCTCAGATACACTCTTACATGTATTGTCTACTCATGGGCGGCTCTGTCCCAACTCCCAACATATTGCACCCGCCCCTCTCCAACTACATATACCAAAGCAGTTGTGGTACAGATGTCAACCCATTACATAAATAATTGCAAGGCCCTTACATTAGGTGGAGCAAAGTGTTGATGATCAACAACGGTCAACCTCGAAGCTGGGGAACCGGGTTCAACTCTCGGCAGGGACGCGCAACATCCTGTGATCCTGGGCAAATCACTTAATGTCCCCGTGCCTAACAGAATGAGTGTGTCCGTCTGGTGCTCATGTAAAGCTCTCCGATACCCTCAGATCGAATTTGTGCTATATAAAATTCCCCCCCAAAAAAGTCTGGATAAATACTGAATCCGCGCGGACCATATGGCTGCAAACTGTTTTTCTGCATGGCTCAGATCGTGTGTTCATTTTTTAAGAGCCAAGAGTCTCAACAGCTTTCCCATCTAATGCGCCATACTCGGCATGGTATTCTTTTTCCAGAAGGTAGCTAACGGAGTGCTTGCCGCTTCCAACAAGGGCCATAGAACATTATATCGCTAAATGCAGCGAGTTCAAAATGTTCCCCCTGAGGGCCCAACAGCACTACCCCTGGATTGATGTGGTTACTTTAACATGTCACCACCATGTTGGGAACAAAACCACAAATGTTTAGTGGAGAAACTCCAATTTGCGTCACGGAGCTATACATAGCAGGGCCCTCTAATCAAAAGCAGCAATTGCAAACGGTCTTTGAATAGAAGGTGACCACTCAGGTTCCTAACTGGCTGTCTAGGACGTCCCGATGAACCATCCACTGTACAGTAGCATTCAGGCATTTCCAGTGACCATTCTCACGCATTATTGTAAGCTTGCTAACCCCCTGCAGAGATTTTCATCTCTTAGGATACGAGCACAGAAACCTGGCATGTATATACATATGCAAATTCCTTTACTAAGAAACGCCCACATGTGCTTGGAAGTCTGCTTCAGAAGACAGTCTATGCATGTTAAGAGCTCCACGTGTTAAACGGTACACTGGCAGATGGCAACGCATCCTCCCCCGGGTCTAATGGAGTATTGCTAGAATGAAATCTGGGAGCTGGCTCACACACCCTTCCGTCAGGCTTCGAGTTGTGGGGCGGAGGCGGCCGTGATTGTGTCAGGATGGGACAGCACAAGGGGAAAGCCACCCTCCGCCGAGTACGCGGAGGTCAATGTGGGGGTAAATGGTGGAAACGCCAACACGGAATCACAATGCATGGGTAGCGCATGCGCAGAGCTCTCAAGGGACTGGGCACGAGGCCGACGTTAATGCTTAAGAGGAGCAGTAAGTGAAGAAGGATGCGAGAGGGGAGACGGCCGCAGGAGGCCCAGGCCAGACCAGCTGTGGAAGTAAAGGGGCAGCGAGAGCTAATAAACTGGCGTGAAAAGGGGGCTCTGCTTTTGGAGGAGGGGATGCGTTCTGACCAGGGCTCGAGTCGGGGGCACCACTCAGGTGGACGGCGTCCCCCCAATTATTTTACCGGGAGCCCGATAACTGGAGCAAATGAGCCACACATTCACTCTTTGGCCTCTCTGGGGCGAGATCGGAGCTCATTCAGAACGCTGCTCACGCTCTGGCTTCTCTGATGCAATCGCATCTAAGGGATGGGACAGGGCAATGAGTCTGATGGTGCAAGCCACCTTTCATGACGTCACTTCCTGTCGTGACGTCAGCGTTCCCACACTTCTTTTTTTAGGACTTGTGGTTGTGACAAAAAAGAAAAATGCAGACTGAACTTCCACATCAGATTTCAAAGTCAGAATCCAAAGACCTAAGCAAGCATGCAGTTTCGACTTAGGGTCAGCGTGTTTAAGAGACTAGCTCTGAGGAAGGGGAACTGGAGCCATGTTGTTCATATTCTGGTACCTGGTCGTGCTTGCCATTTTTTTTAATCAGGTTAGCACTTTCGGTGACACATTCGTCATTTTTTAGTCCTTGACTAAGGTTCATTTACACTGGACTTCAGAATTTGACCACAAAGCAAGTACACCGCCTCAAGGGAAGGTGTGTATGGTTAGACCTGCAGGGAGAAGGTTATGTTATGAGATTTTGTTAAGCGGACATTTCACCCGAAAGTATCAAAGCGCTAGCCTATCCCGGGGAACAGTGGAGGAGGAAGAATAAGGAAAGCAGACAGGAAGAAGAGAACTCAGAACAGCAAGGTTTTAAGAGCCTTACGAAATTTGTGAGGTAACTAAAGATATTTTGGGTTTTTGCTTACAGCAATGGAGACATGCTTTGGCAAAGCTAATAGCTTGGCAATTGTCTTTTAAAGGTGAGACCTATTAGTTTTAACAATGAGCTAAACCCTTTGCTGATGCTGTTGCCAGGGAGAAGAGAAAAGGATGAATATGCACCTCACAGTTCAAGGATACGTATTTGGAGTGAAAAAACTCCTAAGAAACAGTAACTGGAAGTGTGGTAGGTAGGTAATTAAGCAGCCCTGCAAGTACCATGCACCAGGCATCATACTAACGCATTTCAGTGTGGTGGTCCGCATCACTGCACTGAAATATGAAGTCATGTATTATAGCACCTCCTGAGCTGTCAAGAAGTGCTAGTAAATCAACATAATCAAGCACTGAAATTGTAGTGGCAGCACGCTGTGTAAGCTCCTCCCGGGGGACTGGCTCAGAGTCTGCAGATCTAGCAGCTGTTAACAATGTAAGACTTTAGGATCATTGACCGCCCCCTCCGACACCATGGGCCATGGTCATATTTCGATACATAAAACTACTATGAGTCTGAGTGCCCATCGGCTACTATGTAGACATTAATCACAGCCTCGGGGTGAGGTTTGTGGCATACACACAGGCGGAGGTGAGGTCACGTGAGATCCTGTTGCTGCGGCGGCACGACGAGCGGGCAGTTTAATTGAATAAAGTTTTGGCAAACAGCGGCTGCACTGACAATAGCAGCGCTGCTCCTTCCAGACTGCATTAATTGTTTTAAGACTAATCCAGCAACCTAAAGGCCCCATCCGACCCACCCGAGGCTCTGGCTGCTGAGTGAGTAGCCCAGAGCACAAGTTCACACCACAGTTTAGCCGGAGTTACTGAGCCAGGCCCAGAATCGTGGCTGGGCCGGCGCTTGCCTGGAAGCAGTCGCCACGGTCATGAGGCTGCCCGCACAAATACCCACTACCGTCCTAAGCAAAACCAAGTAAGTGACTGCTCAGCTTAAAATGTGCCCAACTGCAGCATCAGCGTGTGGCAACCACACCGGCGCTGGTCTAACACTCCTCGCAGCTGGCAGCAGCGTCAGCTAAGAGCCTAGTGTTTGTAGTGACATTGTGATAGCCGCAGGCTGCTGGAGTGATTCGGCGTTGCAGGGCTGGGCAGCAGGCAGTGGGGCATTCCACAACTATGCAAAACTATCCTGATGGACCACAAAATCACTTGCCACAATCTTCTGAACCACTGTGGGACGCAGGCTCGGGCTGCACATCGATTCATAGAGAACTGGCCTGAGATACCTCGTCCCAGGACCAAGAGAGTTGCAGAGCGCCAGGCAGCCCTAATCAGTGCATGCGGCACCAGCGCACAGTGACAAAATTTTTGCCTGTCAACTTTCAGCACAACCGGCGTCACTTAGTCTAACAAGAGAGCCTGATTTTTAGGTCTCGCAGAACCAGCGCGCATGTGCTGTCAGCGAGACATTTAGTAACTGGCTTTTTGAAGGGCTTTCTCCGGCCACCATTGAGTGGTTATGCGCGCGGGTGCGCGCTTAAGAGCACAGGCGACATCTCGCAATTACTTTCACTTCCGCGGCACCGATGGTCGCGCAGCCTATGCTTGTTTTAACTTGCTATTGCTAAATACAAATATATTTAAGAACGTTTTGAACATTTCTCTTGTTTTAACTTCCCATTGTTAAATACAAATATATTTTAAGAACGTTTTGAACATTTCTCTTGTTTAGTGTATAGTAATAAGTACCTTGGAAAATTCAGGACTTACTTAAACCTTAATAGATTAATTCAGGAGCATAAATTCAGATTATGAAATTTTATTATATAAAAAATATGCACAGCTGTGGGTGATGCCGCAGGACAAAATAGAGGTGCACTGGAGGAGCTGTGTGTGATTCTTAGTACGGAAGCTGCAGGTAATGCCACAGGATAGGATAGAGGTGCACTGGAGGAGCTTTGAAGGGGTTTTAGTACTGAAGCAATGGGGGATGCCGCAGAACAGGATAGAGGTGCACTGGAAGAGCTGTATTATATTGTATTGTATCTATGCTTGTATAGCGCTACTGCCACCCTACGGGTATCCTGGCGCTTCAGATATCAAACACTTGGTCAGCTAGATGGTGAAGAGAAAGAATGGAACGTGAATCAGAGTTTTTGAAAAAGCCACGTTTTCAGGCTTTTCCTGAATTTGGTTAGTGAGACACTCTGTCTGATCATTTGTGGCAGCTTCTTCCAGAACTGTGCCCCTACCACATTGAAAGCCCTCCCCCCCCCCCCCCCCCCCCCCCCATCTGAGAGCGTTTACATTTTTTGAGTGCCAGCAAACCGGTACCCGAGGACCGGAGCTGTCTCTGAGGAAGGTGCCAGGAGAATCTTTCCTGTAAATGAATTGGGCCCATCACATGTGAGGCTCTAAACACCTGACAAAGTGACTTGAAAAGAACCCTTTCCCTAATTGGTAGCCAGTGAAGCTGCCTCAATGTGGAGGTAGAGGACGAATCACGTCAAAGACTCAGCACCAGTTTTGCCGCTGCAGACTGGACTCTTTGCAGCCCCTGAAAGATGTACTGGGGGGCTCCTAAATATAGGGAATTACAATAGTCCAGTCTGCTCACTGTGCTGCTTACTACCAAAGCACGCAAATCTCTTGGTAGGATGCGGAGTATTCGACGTAGCAGGCGTAACAAGCCAAAGCAAATGTTAGCTGTCTTAGTTGCCTGTGACTCCATCTGGAGGTTCTTGTCTATTAGGATCCCCAGATTCCGCACCGTGTTGGCCGGGATCAGTGGATCCTCCTCTGGACAGAGTCTAAACTCCAGCGAGGAGTGTGTGGACGGCCTTGCAGGAGAGCAATAGAGCACCTCAGTTTTTCCGCCATTGAACTGCTCTGTGAGGGGCCTTCAGAATTCTGAACTTGCAGGGAGTGATTCCGGTGAGGGAAGAGGTGCACTCACAGAGCTTGTTCTTTACCTTTATACTTTAAGTACAGGGGTTTCAGAAATTAGGTGTGCCAGAGGAGCATTTCTAGCCTTTTGTATTCCTAATGCTTCACTGCACCTCCTTCCTTCTCTCCCTCGTCGATTCTCTCACCACACTCCTTTCTTCTTATTAACCCCCTTTATAGACCACCATCTTTCCTTCTTACTTCCTGTCCAACCACCTCCGAACAGCGGATGCCAGTGGGTAGCTTCACACTTGATAAATCCACATACATTCATGAGAGAGGAGAAAGTGACACAGGTAATCACTGCAGAGAGACCAATAATTGAATGTGAGCTGTAAATGGTGAACTTTTCCCAAACAAAAGAATCAGAAAACGGGCAATTAAATTTTTGGAGCTTTGCCCTTGTTTGTTAAAGGGAACGCCCTCGGAACATCAAGAGTTCGAAAAATGTCAGATGAAAAAGTGAAAGTAGTTATTCAGGATTTGTTGGTAGTATATTTTTTATTAGCAATCCAAAATTAAAGAATTTTGGATTTCCACTCATATGCGAATTCAGTCAGGGCTTTAAGTGGGATGAAAAAACTGGGGGGGTCTCTCAAAGGGGCTTGGAAAATGCAATTAAGGGCGTGGCTTAAAATACATAAGCTAAAAATCATTGCTTAGCATTTTGTGGACCACTTAAATCCTTGGTGCGATGCTCTTTTAAATGAGAGACCACATATTTGTAAGTATGAGGAATACATGTAGATTTTCTAGTGTAAAATTAAATATAACAAAAATCAGTTTGATTTTTGTTAAGAAAATATATTAGAATACGTTTAATACCAGACATATTTTTATAAATATTGCACTATGTTATAAATAACCGTATTGTCATTGCAGCAATCAGCACGCAAATTATTAAAAAAAAAATTACAACTCATTGTTGTCTGTTTACAACTGCTGTTGAAGTACTGATGGATTTTGTGCAAAGCTTCTATGTTTTCCCTAAGCGAATGTTTTAGCGTTACTAAAAAGTTGTAAAAAGGTACTTACTATGTACCAGCCCTTCTAAGAAACATTGTTGCCCATATTATACACACACTATCCCATTTTTCTTTGCATTTTAAATATTATATATTTGTTTTTCATAGAAAAACACGCTTCCCTATTTGAAAACATGTGCTACATTATAACTCCTCATTTGCCACTGTAAATACACCATTAAAATACATCTTAATTTTGCTGTCACAGTAGTAAGACAATCACAAAACAAGAAATCTTTTTTATGTTAATTCTTTATTTAATAAGGTCGTTCAGTTGTACATAAGGTCTTCTTGGTTATATATAAAGTAACAAAAATGCTTATAAGACTTTTTTATTCTAACTTTTCAACATACTGCACAGCGGCCACAATGCTCGACAACATAGCTTGAACAACAATGGCAAAGCCAATAGCTCTGGCTAAACACTCATAAGGTCCCAAAGGCGAGACCTATTGGCTATGCTAATGCTTGTTGGAGTAGCTGTGTGACAGCAGCACTCGCAGCCTACTGGTAGATCTGGTGCTGCGGGGCTGGGCAGCAGGCAGCGGTGCGCCGACTGGGGCGGACACCGCTAAGCAGTGCTGGTAATCATTTTCATTAGGTTTGAACAAGCAGTACTATGGTCAAGTCTAATGCAGCGTCCTGACTGGCTCAGTGGCGTAACGAACCTTGAGGGGGCCCCCCTGCAGGGTACGTGAAGGGGCCCCCTCTGGACTCAATCTAAAGCTCCCCAGCAGAAGTGCGGTGCTGACGGGGCCCCCTGGAGGGTGAGGGCTCCCCCGCACAGCGGGGGCTGCAGGGACCTGTGTTACGCCCCTGGACTAGCTGTAATGTGTGAGCCGCTCTCCTGATTTCTGGTGCTTTGCAGTAGTTTTAAGATCTTAGTTTCTCGTTGCTCAAATGGGTGTAATTTCTGATATTTAGGTTTACCTATTCTTCATTGCTTGATTTTACTTGTAAGAAAGTGTCACTTTTATTTACACTGAAATTATAAAAATGCCACACATTGCAATCTGAAGCCTTGACAGCTATGGTACAGCTTTATTCGGTTTTGCATCAACCATAGAAGCATACAAACAAATACATACATTTAGAGATATGTGCAAAATATTATCGGCTGATAATAACTGAAGTGAGGTTGGTCCATCATGACACTTGTTGCTTGAGAAATTACCGATCTTGGTACCTGGCTTGCCATCAAATCACGAAGAGGTTCATAGATTTAATCAATGCAACATGGTGCAGGACAAAAGCATGGTAAACCATATGAAAATAGGGATGTACCGGCAGCTGAATGTTCAGCAGTGTAGTCCAGGGGCAGTGCGAACACTTTGCATCAATGCACTAGGTGCATATTGAACACAGAGATTCGATGCTAGACGAATCTTCGGAACAGAAAGGCGGCCTGCAATCAAGGAAAAGAGGATGTGCTATTAAATGGCACTTTCAGAGTGGGCCGATAGGTTTGGTCTTGCCGAAGAGGTTTAGTGGTGTTAGATAACGTGATTCAGGTGGTGCAATGGAATGTTTACCAACCCTAATAGAAGCAGAGGCCATTTGGAATTCTACACATCCAAGAAATCATAATCAGTCTCGGAAACATACCAGTGGCGGGGGTGGGGGAGATTGTGAAGCTAGCGAGTTTGCGAAGAACTGGAGGCCTTTTTGATAAAATACGTCCCAAATATTGTGTCATTGCCGAGCTTCCCACCTAAAATGGAGCCAGTGAATTCAGGATGATACGCCACTCGCGTCACCCATAGGTAAACTCAGTACATCAACATCTGTATAAGGTAGTTCTGAGCTGTATACCCTTCTTTTGGTGAGGCTTTTGGAAAGTGAGGGGGAAGGGTCAACGCTGTGGTTGTGTCAGGTTTCAGGTACTCAGTTCAGGCTTAACATGTGTTGCTTGTGTGTTTGTTTAGTAATCAGAGATTTCAGTACCTTCCTAGAGTGGTTGGAATTAACCTCATAGCTGCTATGGAACGTCCAGCTCCAGTGCTGGACGTTCCATTGCGTAGGTGCAGTTCGAACGTTCAACGGCCGACGGCAGCACTACGGAGGTAGTGGTGCCGTCGGCCGCTAAACGTGCAAAGCACTTAAGGGGCTAGGGAAAGCTTTACTGTTTGTGGAGAAGAAAGATACGGATGTATGAAAGGCTACGGGATGCCACTGGCAGCAGACAAAAATAAGAGTTCTTTAACTTGTTTGCCCTTCCTGAGAATCAAGAGTGATTCGAGTAATTCCGTGGACAAGGTAGAGGCTTCCAAGGATGCTTTGTCATGCTGCATGCTTGCCAAGATGGTGGCTCTGAAACAAGTGCAGTCACTCTTGGATCCGGCTATCTGCAGCAAAGCTCGCACCGAGCAAAGCTGCAGATATGGAATGAGATCCTATGGGACGTCATTGTTCTTGAGCGGAGAGAAGAAGAGAAGCAAAGAGTCATGGTAATAGATGAGGCTGGCAGCCTCGACAGTGCTGGGAAATAAATGATATATAGTGAAGCAGCCTTACTGGTTGAAGAAGAGGGTGTGTATGGACCAACTGCTCAGCTTTTTCTTAGCCCAACAAAGAAAAGAAATGGTCTTTGAAAACAGTACCATACCAGGCCCTCTACTCCATTCCTTCACCTCCTAAAGCAAAAAAATGCACTCTCGCAGGGAAATCCCACAAGGGAGTCCTGCTCTGACTTTGGGTTAAGCCAGGACTAGATGTCAATGTACTGGACCATATCTACTGGTGGCAGGAGTGCGGTCTCCTCGCCCATCCAAGTGAACGTGAAGGTCACCCAAGTGATGTCGCCATACCCTGATTTCCTTTCTGGGGAGGACATCCTTTGGGTGGTGCTGCATCCCGGCCAGCAAAATAACTCAAAATAGTCTCCAAGGACCCTGGACTGGATAAGAATTAAACTTACCAGCGCACACTTCAAAATGCACTATAAAAAAATAAAAGGCAATTCCTTATTTAAATAGAATATTCACTGCAATCTGAATAAAGTGCACATTGTTACCTTTACAGCATGTTTTGGTGTTTAGCCCTTTTAAGATTCTTTGCATCATGTACAAAGCTTACAAGGGAAAGGGCCAGAAAACCTAAAAAAAAAATGCCCCACTAAACACTACTGCTCAGAACCCCACTTCCAGCAACATTAGTCTGCCAGACACACTATGTGAAGTAAGGTGCATGTGAATGCACGGTAAAAGCACTATATAGGAAAATACCTTTAATGTAAATGTCTCTCAGGGAAACCCTTGGGGCACAATCTCACGGCTTCCATTTTTCAGGGAGTTCTCCAGCATACCCGCGCACAGGAAGGCCGAGATAATGCACAATGATGCACTAACTGGTGATGCCCTCCCCCGCCATAGCAAGAGCACATACATTTCTACAAAGACATGGCAGGAGAAATCAACCCAAAAGAGGCAGAACAAAGCAATATACATAGTTTTAAATTCACACTGTCGCCACCATGCTCATGTATCGCTAAAGGTGGCGCACCAAAAAGAGTGTTTATTAACTATACGACATTACGCGTTGAAATGTGTATAAGGAAGTAGCTGTAACCATGGTACACGTAACCTAGAGAATAATTCACCTGTCTTTAATAACGTGAGGCCAAGGCCACGCAGCAAAAAATAGAAATGTGTGCTGGATAGGCACATTTTCACAGGTTACCATAGAAACAAGCCAGGTATAAGAGCTTACATTACATTTGCTGAATAATTAACTTATTGGATTGTTTGCGTAAGATGATGGAGGATGCATTCACCCCGCACTAGCCACAAAGCATGTTTTAAATAGTAAAAATCTGTGTATTTAAAAAGCAAATTTCACATCCACGGTTATCTTCCGCTGCAGGACAACATCAACATAACAACCTCTGCAGGGTTGTTAAACCGATAAGACCGTGCTGTTTCAGTACTGCATGCACATGTGAACAATAATTGTTCAGGCAGTAAAAAAAAAAAGCTGAAAAACAATTATATTCAGTGACACCCAGTCCTTACTTGCCTCCACAGCATTTTTTCAGCTGTGCATAAAAAAGAAAGTCACTTAGCTCACAGCAAGCCGGAGATGTGAGAGCACGTGGCAGTAAGGACCAAACAATATCCTGTCTCTTTCAGACAGGCGGCTTTTCTCTCTAACTTAATGTATCTTCATAAAAACAAAGTTTCCTCTAATGCTGAAATCGGTTTCTGAGCAAAAGTACGTCCCAGGTAGGCTCTGCGTGATTTTTCATCTCATGCAGATGTGTGTGGAAAAAGATTAGCAAATAATAATTTGAAGAAAATCGAGAAAGAAAGCGTAGATATTAATTGAGACGGTTGGCAGCAGTTGTATAATGATTTTATTTAGTTGTGTCCGAGTCACCAGTGAGCTCAATACCATCAAATAACTCCTGTACATGGTAACTGTCCCAAAGTTAAGGGACCCCGAAAGCATGAATCATGGCCAGCTCCGTGATGTAAGGTGGTCTGCCTCTTGCACTGGGCAGGATTATCTATTACCTGCCTTGCACAACAGTTCCAGATACTCACTTCAACTGCACATCTGATTGACAGACTTCAACATAGTTACTCTAGCATTGGCAAGATTCATATGCGTGGCATTATACCTTGCTTGTCTTACGACAAGAGTAAGGCCCTTCATCCAGAAAGTCTGCAAGCTGTTTATATCATTTGATCAATGTGGCCACACTTACAGTATAAAATGACATATTTGTAACGTTTTTTTTACACACCCACACAATTCTAAGCCTTTATTATGTGAAATACGGTGACTTTACATACTTATCATGTAACCCAGGATCATGACCAAATAAGGCATTGTGTCTTCTTGCTAAACTGTCTTTTTTGGAACTGAGTTATCTGATGAAATTCATTAATAAAATACAATGTTGTATAAACAAAACACTGACTATGCTGAACAATGTACGATTTAAAAATAGCTATTCATTATTTTCTTACTGCAAACCGGGGTGTTTATAGATTAATCTTATTTTAATTTCACCTGTAAACTTCGTGAGCAAATCAGAAAAGGTAAGCAAACCGGTCAGGAGCAGGGTTGGTCGTAGCTTTATGGAGGCAGCATCTAAAGTTCCCTTCCATAATCAACACAATCATATTTTACTGCTAACCTACTTAGATGGTCTATGCTTTCGTTCGTCCAGTCTCATCACAGTGTCCTATGAACCGGAAGCTGGCACAGCGGTACAGAGGTCAATAGTGGAAGGTCAGCAAAATGGCTGCTCTTGTAGTAAGGGTGGGAATGTGAGAAAGCGGGAAATTAAAACTCGCAGTATGCCTGGCAAAAGCTACTCATTTACTGCAGAACCCGATATTAAATCTGAATGATGCTGTCAACAGCAGCATAAGCTCGCCCGCTGAAGGAATGGAGGGCTGCATGACACCCCAGCATATCTCTCTGTACACTGAAATTCTTTACCGAAGGACATCCATGTTGGCTGCTGTTGGGAGCTGCTTGAAATGTGAGGGAGTTTCACAGAGTAATGGTACTTCTTCAATTAAAGAACTAGTAATTGTCAATACAGTAACTAGTGCAACTGAAAGAAATTAGCACATTACGCTCTCTCACCAGGCTAGTCTATCACTCGTCTTTGTCGAAGACTGATGGGTGGCACCAGGAATCCCCAGCCACGTGATAACCCCCAAGTAGGATATGCTAGTGGAAAGGTCTAGTTTTGTCCAAGCTACATGGCACCTCTTTGAACCCACTTGGCTTTGGCAATGTTTGTATGAAAGGTGGAACTTTGTAATACTGTTTGACGAACAACATCTAGAGCACCACTTCATGTCTCCAGTCATTCACATTTTTATACACTTAAAACTTAGAAATTCTCTCAAAATCTACAAAAAGTTATAAAGTATGAGATTATGTTAGTAACTTTATGGGCATATGGTGCGAAGAATAGAAAGAAAACAAGGAAAATGTAAGCATAATAATGCATTTGATACTTGGACAACATTTAAATAGCTATTTCTCATTTGAAAGGGGTAAAGATCGATTGCGACTTGCAAAACTACGTAGGGGCAAGTCGCTGCACGCCTCAATCGACAGCAGGATTGAGAGGACCCCGATGATGAAGCATGCCACCTAGGGGCAACTCTGGTGGGTGAGGGGACTCTAGAAACGAATTTTTCTTTTTGGAAAGAGGGTTTTTCACACATGTTCAGTGGAATCCCTGTTCCTCCTATGGTTAGGTATTCCGGATTGTGTGAATAGGAATATCATTGCCAGAATATAATTTAATAATACTATCATGTCCTAGATATCCCCTACAGAAATAACACCCCATTGAAGTTAATAATACAAAAACGACACCAATGGGCATGACATTTTTGTAGACAATATTTAAGATATGATATTTACGTCAGACGATATTTCTGTGTACAGTATTCTGAGATGAGGAATACAACTGCACAAGACACACAAGAGGTTCTGTGGAAGTAAAGGGCAGAGTAATCTGCCTTTTCCCTTTAAAATGAACCAAAAAATATGATGTTTGGGGGGGGAGCGAGTGGAACTCCATCTTTCAAAAAGAACAGATGAAGCCGACTACTCCTGCGGCCATCCACAAAAGTTCTAGTTTTCACTTCAGTTGAAAGCGTTTGAGTTACTTAAGGCAAACAATGTTTTTTATGAAGTATTCCAACACAGTTTAGTTTTTAAAAAACAAATATGCCAAACACTTCTGCCTACAATTTGAAAATTTTGAAAACCACAGCTATTTACAAATTTGCGATCTAACCAAATTAAACATGAAAAATGTACATCAGAAAAACGAACGAACTTTAGGATGCTCTAGGGTTCTAATGGTTTTCTCATTCTCAGGTCTTCAAAAGGTTAAGGATCCACCTCATAACAACACTTGCTTCTTTAAGTTGTACATAGACTTCACTGAACAGCGATTTAAGAGCTTCTTTTTTTCTCCACAACGTGCCAATTAGTTAAAAAATGTGCAGACAGCCGTAACAGAGAAGCGCAAAATATACTGGAGGGAAAACACACTAAAACCGTACAGAAGGCTTAATGTATAAATATTCAGAAAAATAGATATTTTAAGAATGTAATTTGTAGCTCTGCAATGTTAGAAAATTGTTAGATCTCTAAGAATTACAAACATCATCAGTCGATTTATAGTCTTAAATTGCGCTTCGTTTGTTAAAATGGTCTTTTCAATGTCAACATTAATGTGGTTGATCACAATCAACAGAAGAATGGTTCTAACTACCACCAGTCAAAAACTGTAACAAAAGGGTGTCTTCCCAACTAGCTAGCAATTGTGGAGATGCTAATCTTGGGCTTAATTCTCATGGCAATTGATTTAATTAAGCCAGCACTCATAAAATCACAGAATAATTATTTGTTAAATTAATAATTAAACACTGGGTAATGAACTCTGTAAAACAGGACAAATATTTAACAACAGTTTATTACAACCACGTTAACAGACCAGTGCTCCAATTATTCAATTGTCTCAGCAATTTCACAGTCTCAATAAACGTTTGCCAAAATTGAGAAACTTGCAAAAGCCTCTCACATTGCGAACAAATTCATCAGCATATTCAGCTTTCTTTTATCCCAGTGAAAACCCTAGCTGCTTAAACAGCTACCAGTATGGTTCCAACTAATGTAAACATGTGCAGAGTGCGATAAAATATGAGAACAAGTGTCCATCTAGGCTGCATTCCAAAACCTCCACCACCTTTGAGATCTGGGTATGTGTTTCCAGGCACCAGTCATTTCATTGGCTGGAACATGAACTAATGAGAAAGACACCTACTGATTGATAAACCATCTCTCTATCCATAAACAAATCCAAATATTTAGGTTTTGCATCCCAGAAATGTTGTTGTTATACGAAATGTAAAAGATCTTACAATAAATAAGCTAGTAATCCATCCAATAAGGAAGCCACCGTATGTATCTTAAAGTCTTCAAGATCAGCAAATACATCAAGCTTCCTGTAGTAAAGAGTGAGTTATGACACAGATGAAAGAGCTTTATTTGAAAGTAACCCAATAAGGCAAGCAATCCCAGATCACTTGATAAAGGTTCTTACTGCATCTGAAATTGTGGCAGTGAGATGTTTGTGACGAAATGGGTCAACGTGACCAAAGTCACAACTGGAAGAAGACAAATAAGATCTCCCTGCCCTTACAATGACTTTGTTTTCAGCAAACAGGATAAAAACATATCAACCATGTGGCGACCATGCAAAATACAGTTACTTGCATTACAAAAAAAAACCAAACAGCTGGAAAATGAAACTCACACCACAAGACCTGCAGTTGATCAGGGGTCGAGCTCGTGGCCTTCTATAAAATCCTAGGCATTTTTTAATACAACTAGTAAAATGACATCAAAATACATAAGTCAAACTTTAAACACATGCGTGATCTGCTCCACGTCCAGGACTGACTGTTCGTTCTAAAATTATGTTTTGCCTACAAAGCTGAATGCAGGTTTTATTAGCTGGCCACAGCTGTGGATCACAATGCTAGAAAAAAAGTTTAAAGCTCGTCTGTTCCAGCACCATTTATTCAGGTCTGCGAATATGGCCGGTTCAACGACACAAGCGCTTGAAGAGACTGAGTTTGCAGCGTACCCTGCATAACCACTCATATAAAATCCAGACAAATGTCTTTAGTGCCAGTTTCAAGAATTTCATGTTCATGATTTACAAATAGCTTCTAAGATGTCAAATTACATATAGTGCAGGAAGCAGCGGCACGTCCATATGGGCTGAGGGGCCAAACCTCCACCTTTTACCTTTTTCCCAGCAAGAAGAGTGTCTGTGTGACAGACACTCTACTTATCCAGGTCAGACAGCCAGGAGCTAGACACGCACTAAATGCGTAGACTCCTGGCTGCCTGAGCGGAACTTTGCCTGGCTGAAGATTTCACAACCCTGTAGGTGTGACCTCCTCAGCCTGGCAAAAATGCCTCGAGGACCTCCCCCTCATGACGAGGGGGAGACACTTATTGCCTTGGGCCTGGGCGCTTTAGTTTTAAGCCCTGAAATACCTAGAGCCGAGTGTCTATCAGTAACACCTCATCACAGAGTGGGGTGGGGTCAGCAGTCTCACTGATACCATCCTACTCTGTGACGAGTGCGGAACTGCTGCCTTCTCTCATGAGCTAACTTTAGGTCAGCCAATGTGAGATGGCAGCAGTCCCAGCCCTCCTGGGACCTCTGAGGCCTCCCTCTCTACAGTGAAGGTAAGCTTTATGTTTTTTTAAATGTTTGGTCCGTGCGTGTATGTATGTGTATTTGTTAGTGAGCTTTGTGAATGGGTGTTTGCGTGCGTGTATGAATGAATGGGCATGAGTTGGCATTTGTGAGTGTGTGGCCAGCCTCCCTGGTAAAATAATCAGCCATCACTGAGTCCTGGTGAATATAGAGGACACAAAATAGATAGAATCCTTAAATAACTGACAGCAATTAAACATTTTCTGCCCCGTTTTTCATCTTTTAGAACTGATGCACCAGCTGTGCATTCATTTCTATTTTTTTTTTAAGAGTTTTATATAGCGCGAACTAGACCCGAGACATCGGGTATCCGAGCGCTTTACATGAGCACCAGTTTCGTTACAGACGGACACGTTCATTTTTGTTAGGCACGGGAAGATTACGTGATTTGCCCCAATCACAGGATGTTAAGCATCGTTGCCGAGACTCGAACCCGGTTCCCCAGCTTCGAGGTCATCAGCTCTAAGCGCAAGACTACATCCTCTCTCCATTTCTTTCTGTCCTGATGATGAACTTTTGATTATTACAGTAGGGCTGAAACATCGATAATGCAACTGACCAGGATACATTACAATTGTTACTGTTACGACCGTGCCACACTGGATACACTGAACTACCTCTGATCTCCTCTTGCATCAAAAGTTACAGACAACATATTTGTTGTGGTTGTGGTTCTTTGCAGAATACCTCGAGAATAATAACATTATAACACAATAGCTTCAAATTGTTAATAAATATATGTTTGGATTACAGGTCATGATTTCCTGTTCAATAACCCATCACATGATTCCCCTCCCTTTGAGCATAACACATTTCGACTGGGCCCAAAATACATGAGTAACCCATAGAAACATGCACATACAAGAACACGCTCTTAGTTGTTCCTGCAAAGAGAGAATAAGTCTATTGGGGCAATTTTTGTTCCCTTCACCCAAAATGATCTGGCCAACAATGAGGGCCCTGGTTCCGCTCCCTCGTGGACTTGGCACATAAACAAACAAATTGCTGTGTAATGGTTCCCACTCTGACAGACATGCACAATTGTGCAGATTTGTTCGCTCACTGCAGTTAATGTCAGCATGGAAGACCAAGACTATTCTGGTCTGTGGTTTCAACAGCATTGGACGGCCATGGGCTTCACTGAGTCATTCACGTCTGCAGTTTTGTTATTTAGTATTTTGTGGGGGTTCCCTTGAACCACATGCGGTTTTTAAAAGTTCAAAAAATCCAGAGAAAACAAAAATGTCACTAAACAAAAATCAAAATGACCTTTGCTTTCAGGTATTGTCACCTATCAAGTGAAAGGATGGTATAGGTTTTCTTAGTACAGCAAGAGAACCAGATTAGAACAAGCACTGGGAAAGCCAAAAGGTCTTGCCTATCTGAGAACTATTGGATTTGGCAATGTGATGTTGTACACCAGTGTGGCTGCTGTTCAGCATAGCTAATAGTGGCACGGACTGGAGGGAGGTAGATTGGGGTAGAGTTCAATAAACTAGATTGAAGTAGAATGGAGTGGGAAGCTTGCGGTAGGGTAGAGTGGGGTAGAGTGAGGCAGATGGGAGAGGGGTAGATTGGGGTTGAGTGGGGTAAATTAGAGTGGAGTGGGGTAGTTTGGATTAGGGTAGATTGGAGTGGAGTGGGATAGAGTAGAGTAGGATAGAGTGCAGTAAAGTGATGTGGGTAGATTGGAATGGGATGTAGTGGGGTAGATTGAGTGGGGTAGCTTGGGGTACAGTAGATTGGGGTACAGTAGACTGGAGTGGGGTAGACTGGACAGGAGTAGAGTAGGGTAGATTGAAGTGAAGTAGAATGGGATAGATTGGAGTGGGCGAGAGTGGAGTAGGATAGAGTGGAGTAAAGTAGTGTGGGTAGATTGGGATAGGTTGTAGTGGGGTAGATTGAGTGGGGTAGCTTGGAGTACAGTAGATTGGGGTACAGTAGACTGGAGTGGGGTAGACTGGACCGGAGTGGAGTAGGGTAGATTGAAGTGAAGTAGAGTGGGGTAGATTCAGGTTTGGTGGAGTGGAGTAGATTGGAGTGAAGTAGATTGCGGTGGATTGGAGTTAGGTACATTGGGGTCGAGTTGAGTTGGATAGATTGGAGTGGGGTAGATTGGATTGGACTAGAGTGGGATCGTTTAGGATGAGTGGGGTAAATTAGGGTTGAGTGGAGGGTGGTAGATTGAGGTGGAATGGGGTGGGGTAGATTGGTGTAGAATGGAGTGTGGTTGGTTGGAGTGGAGTTGGATAGAGGGTGTAGAGTGGGATGGAGATTGGAGAGGAGTGGGGTCAATTAGGGTGGAATGGAGTAGTTTATGTTTATTAATGTAGGGTAGATTGGAATGAAGTAGGGGAGATTGGAGCAGGGTAGATTAGAGTGGAGTGGGGGTAAATTAGAGTAAGAGAGGATGGAGTGAGGTAATTTGTAGTGGGGTAGATAGTGATAGATTGGAGTGGAGTGGAGTGGATTGTGGTGAATTGGAGTGGGCTAGATTGGAATTTGAGTGGGGTAGATTGGAGTGTGGTAGATTTAGGGTACATTGAAGTGGAGAGGAGTTGGGTAGATGGGAGTTGGTGGGGTAGATTGGGGTGGAGTGGGATAAATTAGGGTGGAGTGTGGTAGATTGAGTGGTGTGGGGTGGAGTGGCATAGATTATTGTAGAGTGGAGTGTGATTGGTTGGGGTAGAAAGGGGTGGAGTTGGATAGACTGGTGCAGAGTGGAAATTGGAGAGTAGTGTGGTAGATCAGGGTGGAGTGGGGTAGATTGGGTGGATTAATGTAGGGTGAATTGGAATGGAGTGGGGTAGATTGGAGCAGTGTAGATTAGAGTGGAGTAGGGTAGACTAGAGTGGGATAGGTTGGAGGGGGGTCGTTTGGAGTGGGGTAGATTGTGGTAAATTGGAGTGGAGTGGCGTAGATTGGAGAGAGTTAGAGTGGAGTGGTGTAGAGTGAAGTTGGGGAGCTTGAGTTGGAGTTGATTGAAATGGGGTACATTAAAGTAGAGTGGGGTGGGGTAGATAAGGGTGGAGTAGGTTGGAGTGGGGTAGATTGGGGTGGGGTAGATTGGAATAGGGTAGATTAGAGTGAGGTAGACTGGACTGGGGTAGGGTGGATTGGGGTGGAGTGGATTAGACTGGAGTGGGGTAGAGTAGGTTAGTTTAGGGTAGAGTGGAATGGAGTGTGGTAGTTTGGGGAAGATTGGAGTGGGGTACCGTGGAATGGAATAGTTTGTAGTGGAGTGGAAATTGCAGTGAGGTGAGCTAAATTGGAATGGAGTGGGGTAGATTGGACTGGGGTAAACCGGACTGGGGTAAATTTCAGTAGAATGGGGTAGACTGCAGAGGAATTGGGTAGATTGGAGTGGGGTTGATTTGAGTGGCGTGCAATAGATTGGGGTGGAGTTGGGTAGATTGGTGTGGGGTAGACTGGGATAGTGGAGATGGGTGGGGTAGAGTAGAGTGGGGTAGATTGTAGTGGAGTGGTGTAGATCGGGATAGATTGGAGTGGGGTAGATTGTGTGGGATAGATTGGGTTGGAGCGGGGTGGGGTTGATTGGGTTAGACTGAGTGGAGTAGGGTAGACTGGAGAGGAGAGGAGTGAGGTCGATTGTAGTAGGATACATTGGAGTGGAGTACATTGAGGTAGATTAGATTGGAGTGAGTGGACTGGGGTAAATTGAAGTGAGCTAGATTGGAATATAAATGGAGTGGGGTAGAGTAGACTGTGGTAGATTTAGGGTAGATTGAAGTGGAGAGGAGCAGGGTGGATTGTGGTAGATTGGTTTAAACTGGATCGTAGTGGTGTGGGGTACATTGAAGTGGAGTGGGGTAGATTGAAATGTATGAGGTAGATAGGAGTAGAGTATATTGGAGTGGAGTAGGGTAGATTGGAGTGAGGTGGATTGGTGCGGGGTAGATTTTTTTGGGGTAGAATGTAGTGGAGTAGAGTGGAGTGGATTGGGCTACACTGGAGTGGGATAGATTGGGGTAGATTATGTATGTATGTATGTATAGGCATTTATATAGCGCACTACTTACCCGTAGGGTCCCAAGGCGCTTCGACCGCTGCGAAACCCTTCCTGGCTTCCCTGAGAGATGGTCCCTTAATGGGTATCTCCAGGGTGAGACCAGGCATCCCCGGCGGTCTGGTGGGGCCGTTAGTGAAGATGAGGCAAGCTAATGCCCAGAGTTGCCGAGTGTGATCGCTGATCAGAGTGGGCACCGAGGCGTGAGAATTATCGAGTCCGCTGACCCTGGTCCAGAAACCTGCCGCGCCGGGAATCGAACCCTGGTCCCGGGCCGTCCTCTGCTCTCGGGTCTGCCGCCTCTAACCAGTGAGCCACACTACTTCACTTTGATTGGAGTGAAGTGGGGTGGAATGGGGTAATTGATGTGGAGTGAGGGGCATAGAGTGGAGGGGCAGAAAGTAGAGGGGCTTAGAGTGGAGTGGTGTAGAGTATAGTGGTGTATTGTGACAAGGAGTGGAGGGAGGTGTCATAAAGAGTCTTAGAGTGGGGGGACGTAGAGTGGAGTGGCATATAGTAGAGTGAAGTATCGTAGAGTGGAAGGCCATAGAGTGGAAGGGCATAGAGTGGAGTTGAATGTTGTAAAGTAAAGTGCTGTAAAGTGGAATGGCGTAGTGTTGAGTATGCATGATGTGGAATCCTACATGCATTACAGACAGCACATTTTCAATTTAAATTGACATTACATCTGCTGAGACATATAGTTTTACTGCGCACAAACGATAATGTGTGGAAATGTCATCAGCTAATGTACTGGTGTGTTTTGATCTTATTCAAATATTTGTTTCGACCACACTTCTGAACAATTAAAAATGTGCTTCAATTGTACTGTTGTAATTCTGATATATTCTGAAATATTAGCACAGTAATTTCTTTGTTGTGTGCTAGAAAAAATACCATCTTATACCATCCCTTTCACATGGCTACTCAGCAGGATTAAAAGGGTTGCACCAACACCAGATGTGTGAGTGTCTTCTGGGGCACAGAAGTGTGCTATAATACTTCAGAAAAAGTTCTTCCAAATAAAGTATAGAACACTGTAGTGTGTATCTTCAAAGTATTTTATTCATACTTCATGAATACGACTTGTATTTGATTTTGCTTTTCAATTCCATATATAGACTTATGTTCTTATAGTCAAAACAACATTCTTATATATCATTCCATAATTTCATCATTCCAATGCATTTCGGCATAAATGCCTTCATCAGGGAAATCTGCAAAAATAAAATAAAAATTCCTAAAATTCTACCTCTTGTTTAAATAATATGCAAAAACACTTAAACACGATGTCAAAAATTAATGCTATCTATGTATACCATCTGTTCAAATAACTGTTAAACAACCGTATGCTCTAGGGTGCTCTGAGCTCCATGAATTCATAAACCTGTCTCCAAACAAGTAGTTAGTCGGCGTGTGGCGTAGGGTAGGGGGTACGTCACACGCCTACTAATCCCGGCGAGGGAACTCTTGGCGGTTACCCAGTTTCACTGTCCGGATTCAAGATTTTAACGGATCCAGGCTTTAACGGATACAACATTCCTAAGTGGTAAGCGTAAGATGAAGCAGATAGAAATACGATCCAAGCGCGAAGCGCAATTCCACGAACTGTTATAGTGTAAAGATCGTAGGATGTCCTAATTGAGTCTGATAGCCCATATAGACTAACTACTTGTAATCACTCGCTAGCACTTGATTTAAAAGCCGAGAATGGGAGACTCTTCTAGATAGGTTTAGCATACCTGATGGGGGCACAACGTGACATCACCCACTGTGTTGTGTAAAATGGTTAAACTGTTATGCATTCTAGTATTTATTGGAGACAGGTTTATGAATTCATGGAGCTCAGAGCACCCTAGAGCATACAGTTGTTGAACAGTTATTTGAACAGATGGTATACATAGATAGCATTAATTTTTGACATCGTGTTTAAGTGTTTTTGCATATTATTTAAACAAGAGGTAGAATTTTAGGAATTTAAATTTTATTTTTGCAGATTCCCCTGATGAAGGCATTTATACCGAAATACATTGGAATGATGAAATTATGGAATGATATATAAGAATGTTGTTTTGACTATAAGAACATAAGTCTGTATATGGAATTGAAAAGCAAAATCAAATACAAGTCGTATTCATGAAGTATGAATAAAATACTTTGAAGATACACACTACAGTGTTCTATACTTTATTTGGAAGAACTTTTTCTGCAGTATTATAGCACACTTCTGTGCCCCAGGAGACACTCACACATCCCGTGTTGGTGCAACCCTTTTGATTCTAGAAACTACTCCAGTGCAGGGAGTAATCCTGAGGAGCACGAACTAATTGGAATAAATTCCCAAAATATAACTCGTAGTGCGCAGTCACATCATAGAATCTACTCAGCAGGATTCTCACATAAATTCTCTCCCTCTGAAGTCAGACAAAGAAAAGTAAACACCAAGCTCCCTCAGAAGACAGAGCCTGCCATTTGACCTCTCTCTTTTAATGCATAGCACAGCAAATGTGACAAGACAAGAACCAGATTTAAAGGCTTGTTTACAGAAAACAAGTACTCAGAATAATACAGTAAACAAAATATGCTCTTGGGAGGGACAAACTCAAGCGGGACAGCTCAAAGCAAATAAAGCCAGCAAATAGAACGCAAGCAACTGTGAGCTACAAACCAGAGAGCCAATGGCAAACAATGAGTGAAAAGCATTCTTAGGGAAACTTTCAGAATGTCCACTAGAAGTTGTTAGCATGCCAGACAGAGACTCTTATCTAAAAAGTCAATTAAGGGCACAATAGAACATCTATGAGAACTAGTTCTGAAAAAGGCAAGTGTGAGAAAGTACATCTAAGCTCACTATAAAAAAGATAATCTGTTTTGAAAAGGGCAAACAAGTAGAATACATTACATTTTTACTCATTTTAGCAATGAAAACCAGTTTTGAAAAATGCCACTTAGGTTTGAGACACTTATTTCCAATGATCAGTTTGAGGCACCAGGAACTAAGAATGACAGCGTGACCCATTCTCAGTTCTTGTATGACATGGCAAAGGTATCAAATTCTGAAATCCAGAACCGAAGGGCCCATTCCTACTCAAGTACTTGCACCTAACATGATTTCACACGACACATACAATTATCATATCTTGAACGTAAAAATGATAGCACACCTATTCACTGCTTTAACCGTCATAAATTTAGGGCGAACCACTTAGCTTAGGTTTAGTCATCACAGGTTTGAACACTGCCAACATATGATTGTCTTTTAAAACCAAAATTCTCCTAGAGGTTGTCCCACAATCTTTTCGTCTCAGAATGCACTGCACTAAGGATGATGCAGATAAATTGCAAAACGTATTTACAAAAAGCTCTTTCACTCATTGTAAAAATGTTGCGGCATATGCTGGTAATGCATGGTTTTATTTACTATGCAATGGCATATGCAGGAAACAGAGAGTGCACTATAGATTCACCAAAAGTCTTAGGTAGGAGCAGTATTACATACCAAAAGTAGCAGTCTCTCTCTCATTTGCTGCCTTGCATCCAGGATTTCAGTAGCAGCTTGAGGAGGTGTCGATTAATACCTAGAGCCAGTCAAGAAACCAGAGTGATTCTTCAACTTTAGTCCATGGAACAATCTCTCTCTAGAGAATTAATTTGTTGCCATCTTCTCTTGGTAGCGGGACTCAGGTCAAGAAACAATAATATCCAGTTGTTTCTAAAGGACAAGTCCTTGTACCAGGCTGCAGTCCACGTCACGTAAATTACTATTCCAAACGCTGCCCTGTCACATTGGGGAGC
Organism: Lissotriton vulgaris; assembly: GCF_964263255.1. Classification (NCBI taxonomy): domain Eukaryota; kingdom Metazoa; phylum Chordata; class Amphibia; order Caudata; family Salamandridae; genus Lissotriton; species Lissotriton vulgaris. The sequence goes on along the minus strand of NC_141694.1, from coordinate 647,151,828 downwards.
AATGATAGCTGCTCAAAATTGATTTAGGAAGATATTTTTGGAGGATCTTTATTTCTCCACTTGTCATTTGCTACTCACAATGCTACTATTAGCTTTTTTGATACTCATGTTAGAGATGGGAGTGAAGGAACGGAGGGTTGGGCGTAATACAACAGAAGGTCGTACACAGGAGTCTGTAAATCTTATTACATTGTTGAGCTACAGTACAAATTCACACTTTGGGCTATCGAATGACTTGGTGATTTTAAGCTTAAGTAATACTATTAAGCTAGAAAAAAAATTACTATTCTGTTAGATGCTGAAAAATGTCACTCAATTTGAGCAACATCACCACCAAAACTCCTAGATTGAGTAGTGAGCCAACTGAAAATATGGTCAATGTACCATGTTTTGCTAGGTGTGAGAAACCTTCTCCCTCAAATAAGATCACGATACATAGAAGTGGTCAAAGAAAATAGTGCAGACACAGACAACTATAAAATCTGCGCTTTGGTGCATTCTCTTTTTTCTAAATGTAAAACATTTGTTTGCAAAGAGATTTCTAAATAGTGCCCCTTGGTTCTCACAGAGAATGTGCATGTGAAGATGATAAATGGGAACAACTGCTGACATTGCCAGAACGAAAGAGGCATGCGAGTACATAGCTTCTGGACATGAGAAATGGTTACATAATACTACGGTGGCATCTCTGAATATATTTCGTTAGAGAGACAGATCAGTGGAAGCTAAATGGAAGGAGTTTTTAGCTGGGTCATTGTTGGTGTTGACAGAGAGCCTTGAATGTGGCAGAGTGAAGCAGTAACCAAGCTAATTTTAAGGGATGTGGCAAATGCTTATGAAATAATGGTTCGTGAGTATGATGTTTTGATTATAATACTTTCGCCAACATATAAACGGACATGTTTTTATTAGTTTCTTTGATCAATTTAAAAAGAACATTGTCTGATTTTACCTTGTGCGCCTTGGTGTTTGCATAATTAATGTTACTGTAAATATAAATGTTTGTATTGCTTTAACAAACAATGAACTATGCACACATACAATAAAACCCCAAAATTTCAACATTATGCATTCAATGAATTTTCTTTTCCAACTTCACATTCTGTTTAATTTTACAACCCACAATAATTGCTTTTTTAATTTTGTTTTCTCATGCATTATAGCAGGTTCACCTCTTTTTTTAGATCAGTTGAAGCCTATTGTATGTTTATTTATTACTTGATTATCTTTTTATTTAAACCTGTTGCTACTGAAGGCAGCTGTTTGTAGTTATTTGATAAAAAAAGTACACAGGATAAATATTAGATCAGATGGCCTATATATACACAGACTAGGTGAAAACCCTGGCAGCGTATACTTAGGTCATCTGACTTAAAATGACAGAGGTATGGTTTTTCCCAGCATCTAAGACCCACCTGCATGATGGTACATGTTGTGTGCAATCAGATGACCCTATTTGCATTGTTACCTCTTCTGCTTTTCAAGAGCATAACTCTGTGACAGCTATGGAAAATAAATATGCTAGTTATTTTGTCACTTCCCACCTACACAGCATGGAAATCAATTATTTCTTAGTCATTCAAGTAGTGGACACCTTAATGTCTCATGTGTTGAGTACTATTTAGAGGCATGTGTGTCCCTACTCTTGATGTTGCATATGTCCACGCCGGGATTTAACAGTACTGTAAAGGGGCAATGGATCCTGTATTTGGACTGATGAGTGTCAGTAGGCATGTGAAACCCTACATCGAAGATTGAGCTTTACACATATATTGCATGTTTCGGACTAAGGTCAGGCAGTGTACAGATTGACAATTCTGACAAAGGGGTTAGGGCACTAATGGCTGAATTTGATGAGAAGAGGAGGGAACATTACGTCATCTTTGACTTTTTATTGACATTCATCAGCAAAGCACAAGGGTCTGCTGGCAGGTGGGCCACCCCAATTGCTGCCCCATATCACACAGTAAGGTGAGAAGGTTGGTAGAAGATGATTGCAATTAACCTCCGGTGGAGAAAAGGACAAACTGGGTCTTTTCTGTAAAACTGCCTTTCTCATACTTACGGTTTCAGAAACACAGCCTTTTACAGTCACAACTGATGCAATGGTGGGTCTTTTGAATGCCTCTGGTCACGCAGATGCAGCACCTCACCAAACAAGCACCATACTTGTGTCTGGGGTTGGATAGCTAAGCCTGGGAAAAGTTACCCAATCTTCTGTTTTTTGTGTCTTTAGTCATTTTAACTTCTGTGCTTTCTTATTTCTAAATAAAAGACATTTCATATTTTAAGGTTTAGCTGAGGCTGGAGATTGACTTTACTGACTTTATTTACTAGTTTCACACACTATCCAAGTTCCAAATCCTGTACCATCTCCTGAAGTAAACTATGCTTGGTTAGCGGCTGCCAACATCAATAGTTGAAAGAATAACTTGGCTGTCCAACTGGAGAGGAATAGTACCCAAGGCCTTCTGATGCCAGTGGTAACAACAGTGTATACCATGGGTTCTGCCCAATGAGACCTGACTTCTCCAAGACACTGAAATGTTCCTCCTTTATGTTATTCCTTGCCTGTTATGAGCTGCCTAGGCCTTTGTTGCCAGTCTGCCGAAATGCAATAAAAATCCATCTTTTCATGTTATTTTTTCGAAAATGTGCTTGGAGATTAGGCCATTGTTCTCCATATAATAGTGTACAAATAGTGTATGAATTAGGTTTTCGTATTCAAAACTCGCTTATACTTTGAATGTTGATTATTTTTTTTACTGCTATAGCTTCTTTGTAATTTCAAATGGTTCCCATGCCGCTTTTTATGGTCTGGCTTGACAGCGCAGCTGTCACCAGACAATTACGTGAATATCACTAGACAGGGGATTTGGCTCTGCCCACATATTGGGAGCCAGGAGTGCATGTTTTGATTTCGAGGAAGCTGTGCGCTTCCACCCAAAAAGTGTTTGCCCTCCACACTGCTGTGATCATTTTGTTTATTTATTCAGCTGCCTTTCACTTGAACTTTCAGGGGCAAGCACATGCCACTGGACTGCTATTAGAGCGTCTTCGATAACTAGATAAGTTATGTTGATTTTCTCTGGCAGCAGCATAAATAGGACGAGGGCAGTCCTTGCCGTATACGGATTTTCAGGTCTAGCGTGACAGTACACCTGCCAACTGATCTTTTAACCTACAGCAATATTATTCTATAGTTCTTTTCTTCCACATCAATGCATATCGATTTGCACGCTTTTTACTTGTAATGCTTCACATTACCATACAACATTCCTTTAATTTCAGACCTCTTGCATTGCCAATGCTTGTTCTTTTTTATAGCACAAAATGCCCACCCGCCTGTAAGTCTAGTTCACTTTTCAAAAATGTCAAAACTAAATCTCATTCTTAGGGCAAGAACAACTGTGCCTCCTGCCGAAGCATTGGCAGAGATTTGTCAGAGAACAGTGCCACTCTCAACCCAGCAACTTGATAATATCAGTGTCCTCCTAACAGCCAGACAGAAGGTCCCAGCCTGATCTAGGAAAGAAAAAAAATACAGGGTGCAGAGTTTAGAATGTGTCATAGAACCAAACCGGATGCACAAAGCAGCAGCTGTTTTATGTTCATGAACTGCTCTGTTCTATATGAGTGACTTGTCTATGGGCTAGTGCTCATGGCTAGAAGCTTCTTCGGTGGAGGATAGAAACAAGCACCTGGGATCATTCATGAATGTCTAATCATGCTGCCATTTCCCAGAAGTACACTAGACGTTAGTCCAGATGCGGTTTACTCACAATGTGATCTGTTTTCATACTAGTATGTGATGCTTCTGAATAATCAGTTCCACAGGGACTCAAATGCCAAATCACTATCATACAGAATATCTTTCCGTTTCGAAAATTAAAAAAGCTATTAATGAACACAAGAAGTTCAGTGTGTCAATTGAGACGCAAGTTACAATACAGTCTAATCAAATATTTTAGAGACACAACCCCAATTTTTCTTAGTACCCCAAGATCAGCAGTGTTGTGAACCTGAGTCAATTTTCAATATTTCCTTATGATTGCACCTTATGATAGGTTGATTTTTCCCAACATAATAACACAAGATGACCCCACCAGCCTTCTGCCGTCCCACCTGGCAGCCATGACCTACTGATTTGAGAAGTTAATGCATGGAACACAACGCCAATCACCAGAATTGGAAAACAAGAAAGGGATATGTGGCCTGCTTGAATCAATCCACTCAGTCATAATTAACTTATGCATTATTTCAGTGCGCAGACTTTTTTGTGCACGATGTGACTCTCAACAGAGACCAGCAATATGAAAATCGGGTTTGGTCCTGCTGCAATACAGACAGCCCATCCCAAAGTGCCAGATCCGCTCTCCTCTAAATTCTAACACAGGCAACCCCAGACTGGTTTCTGGCCTACATGGAGATAACATTCCCCAGCAATTCAGACTAGAATGTCCCTACCTACTGGAGAAGCACCAGTGCTGATTAGCATATGGCTGGTCTTGGCCTAAAGCGGCATGGGGAAAGAAACAATGGATTGGAACGTTGCCAGAGTATCTACTAGTGGCTTAAATTAATTCACACATTCCAACCATCACTTTTTTCTTTTTCTATGTCAGATGCCCTAAGTGTGACAAGGTGTATGTGCATGGTTCTCAAGCTCCTTGTGCCATTGTCTTCAAGCAGTACCTCACTGATGAGGCACAATAAGCTAAAACTGATCTCCGGTCTGATTTTCCTGATGTGTCTTTGTTTAGTGTGGCATGGTAGTCAAATAACAAAATCATCGACTTTAATGTGGCCAAGAATATTTATCAGTGCTGATATTATTTCAACCATTCCATACATTCTCTTTTTCATTTTCTAAGTGAGGCATCGTCGAAATGAAGAACTGGCCATCAACTTTTGGCACTCCACCTTGTCCCACCTCTAAGGTCAGAAATTTGGGAGTTATATTTGATGACCAGCTCAACTTTATGGCCCATGCCAATAAGGTAGCTTCTACGGCCCATTTTAAACTCAGGATGATCAGGAAAATCCTGCCTTTTCTACCTGACACGGCCGCTAAGACTCTGGTCACATCACTGGTCCTTACTACTCTGGACTATTGCAACGGCCTCTTCCTGAACGCTCAAAAAAGAGTCACAAAAAAGCTTCAGACGGTACAAAATGCGGCCGCACGTCTGCTATCCAAAACGCCCAAATTTGCTCCCATCTCGGACACTCTGAGAGCCTATCACTGGCTACCGATCCAAAATAGTATAAAGTTTAAAGCCATGTGTATAGTCTACAAGGTAATGCAGGATCAGGGACCTCGTTTCCTGAAAGAGCAATTAAAACCTTACAAACCAGTCAGAGCACTCCGCTCCCTAGGACTGAAGCAACTAATCACCTCACGTAGTAAGACAGTCACTTGGGGCGACCGTCGCTTCCATGTTGCAGCTTCCAAGATCTGGAATACCTTACCCTACTACGTTAAATCCAGCTCTTCACTCCTACAGTTTAGGAAAAAATTGAAAACGTGGTTATTTGACCAGTAACACATTCACATAGCCTTCTGTTCCTACTTCTAAGGAGAGACATTACTGCAGTCTAGCGCCGAGACACCCAAGGGTATTTGGTTGCGCTCTATAAATGCCAGTAATAAATAAATAAATAAATAAACTGCATACAAGAGTTTTAAAGGGGGAACAGCTTTCAAACAGTTGGCCACCTTGACCACTTTTTCCAAAACCAAGAAATAAAAACGTGGACACCTTGGACATTTTTTCAGAAACAGAAGAGTTTAGTCAGAATGAGCTTCCATTTAGAGATGAAGGTCATGAAACATTTCCAGTTTTACACCGATCACCAACCACCCTCTCCACCATTAGGTCTTGTATTAACAGCAAACACGGTTTTCTGCACTGGAAGTAAGAAAGTAGTTGACAGAGACTCTTAAAATTAAACTGGTTCATATTGTTAATAATATGGTGGTAGCAGAAGCTAAACATATCCTGAAGTGTCCCACATTTTTCTAGTGTCCTCGTTTTCAGAAGCGCTTTCTTGTTCATCATTGTATTTCAATTTTTTATTGCCCTTGTTTTTCTGTTGTATACAGTAGCTGCTGCATGACATTTACCTTTCCTACTGGTAGCAAACCCAGGGCTCATCATGTCGCCTTAATACCAACTGCGGCTTCTAAGATTTGTCAGGATTAAAATATTTGATAAGGTCATTGACTTTGACTAGATTACTGGTTAAAATATTGGAAACTCTATTGCATACCAAGTACCATTGAGTTGGGAAACAATAAACACCGGTTATTTAGCACCAAGATGCCCCCGGGTGAGCGTGCGATTTACAAATACACTTTATGTTATGTTACCTCCAACTGGCACCCCGGAAAGAACCCAATTACTCCACATTCCTTAAGCTCCTTAAAGCACATTTAATGAGCAAGCCCCAAATACTGTGAAGGGACAAGGTATGCCCTCTGGTCTCCGATCTACCACATGCTATAACGTGGGACAACACAAGTCTTGCACCACCTGCAATGAACATTAAATAGATGAAAAGGACTACATTATCAGAGTTTGAGTTTAAAACGGGCACAATGACCATTCCCCACAAAACTCAAATTATTGTTGGATTTGGAGGACTTCTGCCCTCCAGCTGTGTGTTGCATCTTCCGTAATAAGAGGATTTTTGCATACTGCTCATTAGGATCCATCAGTGTCCTCAGATCGATATCTTATTTGGTCTAGACATCATCCCCTTTGTTTAATTTGTCCTCCTCCTTGTACTGCGCACTGCTACTGATGCGTCAAGCACACCAGTTTTTATTTTATTGAATAATTCTGGGGTCAGTCATAGGTTTCCATTAAGTCAAAGCTTATTGAAAGTTAAGGCTGTGATTGTGACAAAAAGAAACAGATGTTGAAAATGTGGAGGCCTGATACAACTCCCACTGTGGAGAACGGTCTCTTGGATGTAAGAAATTTTATTTTAGAAACTTGTCACTTTTGGATAAATATGAAGAAATTATTTTTATTTTGAATGAACCACTTGCATAATATATTTTTGTGCATATAATGATTCATATTTAGGTCTTGCCTAAAGACAGCATTCGTTGAAAGACCTATTCTGAACACTGCCACCGCTTCGCATTGGTTGGCTTGCTTGACAAACCTATTTGCTTGTTTCTTATTTGATGGCTTCCCATCCTCTTCTTGTGTATGTCCTTCCCTCGGAGCATAGCTGCTTTACTATACTTTTAAATTGAAGGACTTTTATCCTTTTACTGCTTCATATTCAGGGAACTCCGTTTTTTGTTTCTCTTTTATCACTTCAGTAGATAGCACACATTTCTTGTTCTCTCCCTAGTGGCCTCTTTTGCTTCTTGAAGGATTTTGGTGGTTTCCTAAGGTACTATTTTTCTGTGATTTCTGTATCAAGAGCGGGTATATCTATGGGTATATTGTTTCATGTTGGCTACATTTTGCTCGTTTGGCAAATCTAAAAGTGGAACATTCAAAAAGTTATTTCAATATGAAAGGTGTGAGAAAATGAATGACTTGAATGTGAAACAAATAGGCTTGGAAAAACATGCTGGAAAATGAAAGTGCATGCCTAACCAACGAATTCTGTGACATGAACAGAAGCAATGACAGCAAACGCCTGCACCCACGATGGCTACTGTGAATAGCAACCTCTTTCAAATAATGTGCCAATGGCATGACAAAATCCCCATCAAAGCTACAACACAAATCGCCATTTAGCATGCATTCCTTCCTCTCAATGTACCTTTAACTGCACTGCCGATAAAGCCAAATATAACACAAGTTAACAAACATCTCTTTATCACATTCACTGCGTCCAATCTGTAACAAAAAAGAACTACAGCCATAATGCCAAAAGAATGAAGGATGTTTTTAATCTGGCTAGTCTAAGCTTCAGTCTACTGAAACCATAATGCAAAGTGAAGTATCATGGGGGTAAAAAAAAGACAAGCACAGCTGGTAGATGCTAGTACCACACCCCTACAGGAGAACCAGTGCCATCATAATATTGCACAGGATAGCAGCACATCCATTTTTATTGAGCAGATTAATGCGCAATCTACATCAAATCATGTTTGCCTCACTCTCGGTCTCGCGCTCTTTTATTACAATACCTTCCAAAAACTGCTACTGAGACCTTCTAAATTAATTGACCCATCAAAACACACTGAAGTTACAAGCAACCACGCACTGGAACTGACTACCAGCCGAGATTGGAAGCATCCAAGAGTATTTACAGTTCAGAAGAAGGTGGAAACAAGGTTGTTTCCAAGAAAACTACCTCATCCCATAACCCTGCAATAGAAATCATAATAACAATCACTCCTTCAAATGAAACCTACAGGTCCCAGATATGGGAAAACCCAACTATCATAGTCTCTTCCTATTGGCAAACACTGCAACCATTTCTATGTCAAGGTAAGTTCCGAAGGGCTGACCGGAGTAGAGCTTGTATATTATAGACTAATGTAAATTCATACATGAAGTAAGGGGTGGGCGTGCACCAGATAATGAAGTCCAGAGATGGATATTGGATTTTGAAAGAAAGTCTCTATTTTCAATTCTTAATTTTCTTACAATATAGAAACATTAAACTCTGCTTCGTATAAGATCTGGATCACAGAGGCGTCACCGGACGGCTGATGCCCGGGCTTGTTGTGCAGGACTTGTAACATTTTTAGGTCTCGGCGTCAACGCGCGGAAGCGCGTCTCCGCCGAGATCTTTTGTCAGCGACTATCATTCCCAGGAGACAGTCCTGGCCACGCGCATCCTTCCAGGCGATTTGTAACTGGAACGCGCGCTGTGGCCAGGCGCTGTCTCCTGGGAAGCGCAAGCACCACACACGCATGCGCATACACACACACACGCGCCCATGCACGCACGCACATACATACATACAGAGACACCACCCCTGACTCATACACACGCGTGCGCACACACACAAGTGCACCGAGGCCCCCCCTCCCCCTCCCCCTCCCCCGCCGTCACCGTCGCGCACATACATACACACACACACACGAGCATACACACACACAAGTGCACCAATCGCGCTCCAGACCCCCCTCCCCCTCCCCCTCCCCCGCCGTCACCGTCGCGCACATACATACACACACACACACGAGCATACACACACACAAGTGCACCAATCGCGCTCCAGAACTTACCTTACCTCAGCACGCGGCGCCCAACCTCCTGCTGGCGCGGCCCCGGGGCTCTACACCGCTCACAGGAGCCCCGGGCCGCGAGACGCTACGACTCCGCCTGCCTCCTCTTCCGGTGTGAACGTGGCCCCGCCCCCGTCACAGGCGACCGTGCCTGAAATCCGGGGCGGCCGCGAGTTCAATGAAATGCAATAAATACCATAAATGCAATTGTATTCAATAGCTGATTAATAGGTTTTCCAAGCCCTCACCTAACGGTGTTTAAACAGGATTTAAATTAATGCTTACAATTCTGCCCGGAGCATCCTGCTCCTGCTTCATTCTAAGAACAAAGTTACCATAACTCCTTGCTAAGCAAAGCTCAGCAGTTGTATGCACCCGTGTTTCATCTGCCAACAATTTACATGTTTAAATTATGAATGGTTGAGTATGCAATCATCCCCTTTTGCACAACACAAATACAACACAGGCAACGTTCCAGGGATTCGCTGTTAGTTCTCAAAATGGACACTGATGAAAGACGCTTTGTTTACATCACCCATTGATTGAACTCATGCAAGAAAATCGCTTGCCGTACTGCCAAATTCTGTCTCTCTCTCGTTGAACCCGCATCAACATTTTGGATTAAAGCATACAGTGAATTCCAACAGCCCTCAAGCCAACGTGCGATAGAATGTGAACGTTTATATTCAAACATATTCAGAAGGACGCGACCACAGAGTTAAAAACAAGCATTGGAAAAGCCAATAGGTCTCGTCTACATAAGGTATTGGGTTTGTCAATGCTTGGTGGTGGTGAGTGGTGAGTGCAGAGTGGTGAGTGCAGAGTGGTGAGTGCAGAGTGGTGAGTGCAGAGTGGTGAGGGCAGAGTGGTGAGGGCAGAGTGGTGAGTGCAGAGTGGTGAGTGCAGAGTGGTGAGGGCAGAGTGGTGGTGAGTGCAGAGTGGTGGTGAGGGCAGAGTGGTGAGGGCAAAGTGGTGAGGGCAGAGTGGTGAGGGCAGAGTGGTGAGGGCAGAGTGGTGAGTGCAGAGTGGTGAGTGCAGAGTGGTGGTGAGTGCAGAGTGGTGAGTGCAGAGTGGTGAGTGCAGAGTGGTGAGTGCAGAGTGGTGAGTGCAGAGTGGTGAGGGCAGAGTGGTGAGTGCAGAGTGGTGGTGAGTGCAGAGTGGTGGTGAGTGCAGAGTGGTGGTGAGTGCAGAGTGGTGGTGAGTGCAGAGTGGTGGTGAGTGCAGAGTGGTGAGTGCAGAGTGGTGAGTGCAGAGTGGTGAGTGCAGAGTGGTGAGTTCAGAGTGGTGAGTGCAGAGTGGTGAGTGCAGAGTGGTGAGTGGTGCAGAGTGGTGAGTGCAGAGTGGTGAGTGCAGAGTGGTGAGTGCAGAGTGGTGAGTGCAGAGTGGTGAGTGGTGCAGAGTGGTGAGTGCAGAGTGGTGAGGGCAGAGTGGTGAGGGCAGAGTGGTGAGTGGTGAGTGCAGAGTGGTGAGTGCAGAGTGGTGAGTGCAGAGTGGTGAGTGCAGAGTGGTGAGTGCAGAGTGGTGAGTGCAGAGTGGTGAGTGCAGAGTGGTGAGTGCAGAGTGGTGGTGAGTGCAGAGTGGTGGTGAGTGCAGAGTGGTGGTGAGTGCAGAGTGGTGGTGAGTGCAGAGTGGTGGTGAGTGCAGAGTGGTGGTGAGTGCAGAGTGGTGGTGAGTGCAGAGTGGTGGTGAGTGCAGAGTGGTGGTGAGTGCAAAGTGGTGAGTGGTGAGTGCAGAGTGGTGAGTGGTGAGTGCAGAATGGTGGTGAGTGCAGAGTGGTGGTGAGTGCAGAGTGGTGAGGGCAGAGTGGTGAGGGCAGAGTGGTGAGTGCAGAGTGGTGAGTGCAGAGTGGTGAGTGCAGAGTGGTGAGGGCAGAGTGGTGAGGGCAGAGTGGTGAGTGCAGAGTGGTGAGTGCAGAGTGGTGAGGGCAGAGTGGTGAGGGCAGAGTGGTGAGGGCAGAGTGGTGAGTGCAGAGTGGTGAGTGCAGAGTGGTGAGGGCAGAGTGGTGGTGAGTGCAGAGTGGTGGTGAGTGCAGAGTGGTGGTGAGTGCAGAGTGGTGAGTGCAGAGTGGTGGTGAGTGCAGAGTGGTGGTGAGTGCAGAGTGGTGGTGAGTGCAGAGTGGTGGTGAGTGCAGAGGAGTGGTGAGTGCAGAGTGGTGGTGAGTGCAGAGTGGTGAGTGCAGAGTGGTGAGGGCAGAGTGGTGAGGGCAGAGTGGTGAGGGCAGAGTGGTGAGGGCAGAGTGGTGAGGGCAGAGTGGTGAGGGCAGAGTGGTGAGGGCAGAGTGGTGGTGAGTGCAGAGTGGTGGTGAGTGCAGAGTGGTGGTGAGTGCAGAGTGGTGAGTGCAGAGTGGTGAGTGCAGAGTGGTGGTGAGTGCAGAGTGGTGGTGAGTGCAGAGTGGTGGTGAGTGCAGAGTGGTGGTGAGTGCAGAGTGGTGGTGAGTGCAGAGTGGTGAGTGGTGAGTGCAGAGTGGTGAGTGGTGAGTGCAGAGTGGTGAGTGGTGAGTGCAGAATGGTGGTGAGTGCAGAGTGGTGGTGAGTGCAGAGTGGTGGTGAGTGCAGAGTGGTGAGGGCAGAGTGGTGAGTGCAGAGTGGTGAGTGCAGAGTGGTGGTGAGTGCAGAGTGGTGGTGAGTGCAGAGTGGTGGTGAGTGCAGAGTGGTGGTGAGTGCAGAGTGGTGGTGAGTGCAGAGTGGTGGTGAGTGCAGAGTGGTGAGTGGTGAGTGCAGAGTGGTGGTGAGTGCAGAGTGGTGGTGAGTGCAGAGTGGTGGTGAGTGCAGAGTGGTGGTGAGTGCAGAGTGGTGAGTGGTGAGTGCAGAGTGGTGAGTGGTGAGTGCAGAGTGGTGAGTGCAGAGTGCAGAGTGGTGAGTGGTGAGTGCAGAGTGGTGAGTGCAGAGTGGTGAGGGCAGAGTTTTATTTTTGATTTAAAGAAAAAAAATGTCATGAGCAATGCCAATAGCTCTACCTTTAATGATGCCGAGACCATTGCATTGCAAATGCTTGTTTAAAGTAGAGTGAGGTGCAGAAGCATTAGTCCGCCGTCGTTTTCTCTTTGTTGTATTAAATTCATACATGACCCTCCTAGCCTTCACAAAAACAAATACCATGACACTTGACAAACGAGCAGCGCTTTGTAGCTCAAACAAGCTGTAAATGTATGCCCTTATACTGTGACCCTCTGATACTTACATAAGGAAGAGCCATACAGGTCATATCTGTCAATACTGTACCATTCCACAGCAACAAACCACCTATCATCAACTGAACAGGCATGGAGTAACCGAAGACACCTGCCACATGCCACTGTCTATGACGTCAGGTCCCAAATAACTACATACTGTGACCACTTCAGCACATCTCACATTGACAATCATACAAGGGTTAACTGTAATGAAGGTAATCTCAGAAGATCTCCTGATCACCTCTCTGTCCAACCGATGCCTGCTCAGGACTAAAGCAAACATTTCAGAATGGGCAACCTAGTGCGGTAACCAGCTTTGTGGGCTGCTCAAAACCGCAAGCTTCCTGAAAACAATAAACTGCATGTCTATAACACTTCTTCACCCATCACACTGCTAAGCATTGCATTCCATAACATGATATTTCAACCGAGTAGTCATTACTCACAACATGGAAACACGTCCCACATGCAACTGAGTAGTCATTACTCACAACACGGAAACACTTCCCACAAAGTAACAAAACAAAGACAACACTTTTACAACCACACACTCTACCTGGAGTAGCATACTACCCATGTAAGCAAGGGTTTCAGCACCAAACACAGGGGCAGTAAATGTGATATAAATATTACTGTATGATACACATGTTCAAATAAAGCTGGGATTCAAGTTAAGTTTTAAGAAAGATTAATAGGTTTTATTGTTTGTGTTTGCAGTATTTGAACCGCCTAATAAGCAGGAATGCCTTGCTTAAAGATTGCATTTAGCAATGTATCTACTGTTCAGAAAGAATAAAGAAGTCCTCATTTTTTATTCACTGTTTAGACTATCTAAGTCCTATTGATTCCTTACTTTTCTTGGACTTACCTTACTTCATTATTTTCAAAATGTAAAATATTGTTTATACTTTAGTAAATCTGGATGCAGAAGACGGTAAACGGTAAAAATTAACCAATTTTCTCTGCTGACCCCTGTGACACGTTGATGCATAGTGCAGTTACTCAGGAGGACAGGAAAATCCAATTTGCCTGGATCTAAAGCGCCCAGGAAACCCAATTTTCCAAAGGAGAATATGTATGTACCTGATGGAAAGAAGAAAATGGAAATCTGGCGACGAATGGCGTTTCGGAAATGCCACTCCAGAGGAAAGGCCGAAGTGGCTTCAGCATTCAGACAGGACTTGAATGCGAAATACAGCTATATCCCCCAGCGGAATACTTTCATCACCCGCCCAGTCCATTCTAAGTCGACGGCGGAAGTGCTGGTTTGATAGATCTTGGTCTTTCATTTAAACCAAGTTTCTGTGTGATATTGCTTCTCCTGAGAAGTAGATGATGCCTCCTTTATATCACCTGAAAAACGCACAAGCAGCTTAAAAATCATTACTCAAAAAGCAGCGGGGTTTGCTAGGTGAACCACTGGGAATATGAATCAGAAATGTTACATTTTCCGGCAATTTTGTGATGCATTCTAAATTAACATTTCAACCAATAAAAAGCAGTTTGGGAACCGAAAGAACACAACATAAGAATTCCGGGATATAGTAGAAGTGACGGTGTACCAGAAGGTGGTGAATAAGGTGGAAGGAACTACAGGAGAAAGGGCCAGGCAGGAAGTAAAGAAGGGCATTTGATGGGGTAGGAGTGAAATGAGATGAAGATGGCAGAAAACAGTCCAGGGAAACTAAATAAATGTGAATTTGCGTAAGGTGGGGACAAGGGAGATGGAAGTATACATTGGGAGACCCACAGAGGAGTTGCAAGAAATGAAGATAAAACAGCAGCAAACAGGAGGCTGCAAAAATCAAAGTGGGCTGAGCATTGCAATTAATCTGGGAAGAGAAGCTAACAGGAGGTCGTAGGAATTAGGGAGAATAAATATAGATTGGTAGAGCAGTGGGCCACAGAAATCATGAAACCGAAGGAAAAACTAATTTTTCATAGTGCCAACACATCAACTAACAGACACTTCAGAGACCTGTGTGGCAATGCAACATTACAGAAGTGACATATGACAGAGCAATCGTGAATGCCATGCGCTTGGCTACACAAAGTATATCTCTGCTTCAAGGGTCTTAGCTCATGTATTACAGTTTGTTTCAATGCACTCTTGAATGAGTTTCTATAAAAACCAGCAGCAGATTTTGATTACCTCCAGGGAGACCCATTTCAAAATATCCAAAGAAAGAAAAACAAACAGATAGTCTGCAGTCTGATTCTGAGGATACGAGAAATTAACAAAGGAGGGAGGTAGAGTACAGAGGTAGGATTCTTACTCCACAGACATAGATACATAAACAAGGGGAATCCTACTGATAGTGACTAGGAGGGGTGTTACCCACCAGGGTGTGGGAACACTCAGTGTTTTATAAAATACCCCTCACACACCAAAAGGCCCCTTGGTGTCATGCTTCATCAAAGGGGTCTTCGCACCCCTCTAACGGGATGCAGCGTGCTGCGACCTACGACTACGCGGGAGCACTGATAGTAATGACTATGTGTGGTGCGTGTGGTGTAGGTGAAAGGGATATTTAAGTGAGTGGTGGGATTTAGTGAAGGGTTAAAAAGTACCTGGCTCGTGGGTGTATTGGAAAAAACTTTATTTATTTATCCAGCGGAGCAGCATGTGGGGCAGTACGGAGGACAACTCGTCCCGAGTTTATTGCACAAAATAGCAATCAACCCCCAGACGTTCTAGAGTGCTCATGAAGCAAGCAAGCTATTTCCAATGAGTCATGCAACTGCATGTATCCTGAGCCAAAAAAACGCTGTAGGCACACTATAGCCTATAATTTTTGAAAACACTTAAAAATATAATTTTCACTTTTTGTTATCAACACGAAATAAATTAGTGAAACGTGAGTAAGGTGGGGAAGTTGTGCCCCCGTCCTGAAGAAGGAGCACATGCTCCGAAACATGTCGACGCACACCTGAGGTACTGTCCATAAACACGACAGACAACAACCTCGCACTTCACTTCTTTTAGTAGTACCAGCCCGGGGTTGTGAATAAAGTTTTTTCCAATACACCCATGAGCCAGGTACTTTTTAACCCTTCACTAAATCCCACCACTCACTTAAATATCCCTTTCACCTACACCACACGCACCACACATAGTCATTACTATCAGTGCTCCAGCGTAGTCGTAGGTCGCAGCACGCCGCATCCCGTTAGAGGGGTGCGAAGACCCCTATGATGAAGCATGACACCAAGGGGCCTTTTGGTGTGTGAGGGGTATTTTACAAAACACTGAGTGTTCCCACACCCTGGTGGGTAACACCCCTCCTAGTCACTATCAGTAGGATTCCCCTTGTTTATGTATCTGATTCTGAGGATAACCTTCATAATGAAGGAAATAAGTTGAAAATGATTGAATTAAAATGCATGCCCAAAAGAAGAAAGGGGGGAAATGGACAGAGGTTCTCCTACTGCATTGAAAAGGAATAAGCCACTCAGTGCGGAGGGAATCGTGAATAAGCCCTCATTCCCAATTCCTGCCGCACTCACGCCGTTTTTTGCCCCTTGCTTGTTTCATTCCAGCACCTGCTACTGACTATTTCAGGTTCTCCACACAAGTCCACTTTGGCCCATGGACCTGTTACTGCCTAATCCACCCTGGTTGCGTCTTCTGCACCCAGATCAGGACACTGACCTTGGTGCACAGTGCAGCCACAACTGCTGCTCTCTTCAGCTGATTTACTCCATTCTGACTTTGGAAATCTTGGATCTCCATCTGGAACACTAAGGATGTCCAGCATATTTACCACATGTAATATGCTTCTTTAATTTCCTTCAAGATAGGCCATAGGTGGACTTTCTGTTATTCTAGTTTCCCAAATAACCTCCTGCTTGAATAAGTGACACAGGATCAACTGAATGCTCTATCATTCTCTCCGTCCTGATAACGGACTGTTAAAACACCACTGACATTTATAGCCGCAATGACGTCCTTAATGAACTCATTCCATATAGAGCATAAGGATTATAATAATTTGGACCCCATTTCAAACCATTCTCTGCAATCGTTCCCCTTTTTTATATTCTGCCAGTTTTTACATTATGTACGCTCTTATCACATTTTCGGGCTATGAGTGTTTATGTCATCACTATCCCTGTGCATTCGCCATCCCATTTAAGCACTATTTCTCATGATTGCAGCCCATGTTTACTTTCCAACTATAAAATTGAGATTTTTCCCTCTATCTATGGTCTAACTTGCATATTTTTTACATTAGGTGCATTTGGATAGACTTCTTTAGAATATCCCTTCCATTAATTATTTTTGTTATTTTGAATGTTACTTAGTTGGACCTTGTTGTTACGATACCTACCCATGTCTAACTTGCATGTAGAAGTTGCTCCTGTGGTTTTTATATACTTCTTAATATGGGATTATTTGGTAGGCTAAAGCTGAAGGTGTGAGCAGATCGTATAGCCAGTACAAAGCCTGATAGGACTGCGATGAATTGAGATTAGATTGAAATGTACATAAGTCTGGTAAGCATTGCCTGAAAGAAAGAAACACGCCTTTTAGCTAAATGAAAACTTTGAAACCGATTTACCGACACCACAGAGAAGATAAAACTACAAAAAAATCAAGTGTTTTAAAAAATGGCTCAAAATGTAATTGAGTCATTTCAAAAAGGTACAGACATATAGGATACTGGCGCATAGTTCCATGATTGTTTTCTGAACTGAACGCCAGGCGAGATGTTTGGATGTGAGTCAAAACATGCTATTCAGACACAAGAGAGGCATGGGTCGGTCGCCCTTATCGTTATCTAAATGAAAACGTCCTGTTTATTCACAGTCTTGTGAAGACCCGGTGCGTTCTGAAACAATAAGATATTTCTTACATGCAGGTTCTTATGCCACAGAGGTGTGACGAGCTGATACAGTACATATAAAGGGGGTTTTATTATAACGACAACTTTCAAACATTTTACCAAGCTCAGTCTCTTACATAAAGGAGAATTTTTTTGGCAGAGAACTCTTCGACCAAGTACAAAAAACAAAGCACAGTCCAATACAAACAACTAAAATCCTTTCTATGGAAAGCGACATCATAAAATGTGCCTTGGCGGTCCATGAAAAAGGCAGTGTTTCTAGCCCGTTCCAAGATAGATTTCATTAAGGAACTGTGAGGTAGCAGATAACACTTTCACACTTTTGGTAGTGGATAACAGATGGCAGACCGCGTGGCTCTCTAATTTCGTAATCGTTTAAAATTCCTTTCATGATGATAAAATGAGTGCATAAATAGAAAGTAATCTGTGACTTCTAGGGGTCTCCACACAGCACAGCAGGACATATCTTCTGCCAGGAGCACCAGATGGTAGTTGCTATAACAAGATTTGAGTGACAACCTTCCTTATCTGGCTTGGCGTTTACTTGGTCAAGGCACCCAACTGGGCTTTTTGCGTGTTTCATTTCCTCCTAACTGCTGCCATCTTACTCGTGAGTAAGCGGTGTTGAGGTGTTCAGCGTTCCTCGTAAAAGGGCTAGAATAGGTTTCCTTGGCTAGCAAAACATGACAACTCTTCAATCCCAACTATTATCAGCTTCTCCTACAATCAATCAATATAAGTCATTCTTAATGATGGAAGATAAAGAAACTCTCAGTGGGCTCTCTCACTCAGGCAAGAGTTGCTGGTTTCTAACATACATCCAACATGGCCTAGATAAACCACATAACTGCCTATCACTGCAGCACTTGCCACCAAGTCACAGACAAGGCTCACCAGCCTGCTCACGCTTTCATCATCCACGCAAGGTACCAAAACCTGTATCAAAGAAGTACTTCTTGCATACATAATAGATGAATGACCCAAGTAATGCAGGTTCACTTAAGTTCTTGGATACATAGGACCACTACGTTGTTTGGATTAGGCTCAAAAAGTGCATGTTGACTTGTCCTTTTGGAATGTTTTCTCGGTGTACTGTTTCTCCCTTTATATACCTACAGGGATACATACACGTGTGAAATTATGAATGTTTGCTGCATTGAGGAACAAACCTTTGCAAAGCCATTAGGTCTCACCTTTCTGTCCTAATGGCTTAGCCAATGCTGTTTACCGATGCTGCACAATATCGGGAGGGGGGATAGAAAAAAGGCGCAATGACGTGATTGCTGTTGCCAGTCGCATCATGCAGTAGGCACACACATGCATCACCACGCATGCACACCATTTTCCTCTTTTTATTTACTAATCCAAAATGACGGATGGTACTTGGATCGCTAAGTAAAATAAATGGTGAAGCGGATGGAGGAGATAGGGAAAAGCAGCACAAGTGGAAGAGAGCAGCACAGGAGACAGGTAGATAATGACACAACGGAGAGAATAGCAAGAAGCACATGGGTGGGGGAGAAGTACACTAGAGAGAAAAAGAGCAGCACACAATAGATAGAGAAACAAAGGGGGAGGGAGGAGAGGCGTCAGAGGGCAGGGGAGTTTGAGGGAAGAAGCATATGAGATAGCGAGAGCAACGTGGAGGTGGGGGCAAAGCACAGATGGGATGGAGATGGAAAACATATTCAGTCTCTTTTTCTGCTTACCCAAACAGAAAACCGAAATTTCCTAAAAGTCAGCGGCAGAAGGTTACAAGTAAACAAGTCAAAAGGATGGTGAGGAGGCTGTGTTCAATGGGAAGAACAAACACCAGAAGAAATAGACTAGCCAACAAATAAGAAGCAAGCAAGACGGACTATAAAGCCAAGCAATGGTAAGCAATGGGCGCGTTCAAAGCCCAGTGTAAGTCTTTTGTAAGCCTAGGGCAGGTCTTTCGTAACCAGACAGCTTGTGCAGTCTACTAGGCAAGACCAAAAATGGAAGCTGACTACTTCGGCACAGAGTAAATGGTCCTTTAGGCTGGGAGATTATCCGCTACTCTTAAGGAGATAGAATATGAGAAAGAGTGCAGCTTGAAGCAAGAGTGATCAACTAGAGTCTAATAAGGCACTATCTGAAGCACTATTTGAATCATAGAGGTGATCGGGAACCCTACCATACAGGGTTATATGGCCATGCAGGAGAGAAAGCATAATTTAGTGGGCTAACTCCATGACTCAACAAGGAGACATTAAAATGGCACTTAATTATTTTTTTGAGTGGACAACATATTTTACTGTTGGTGTCATCCACTCCTGTAGTTACCCATCACAGGCAATGTGGTCGAGCCTAATGAACAAGTCTAACTAAGCATTTTCTTCCCTGGCAAGAGAAATAGCAACCCCACAGAGGTTTTGGGGGATGGGCGGCGAACCAAACTTTGGTTGTTGAAGTTGGACATTTATGTGATCTTATGAACATTCACGGGGGATCCAGATGGTACTTCAAGAAGTCTGTTGGAATAAGATGGAACTTTAAAAAGGGGTTGTCTCAGGGCCCTCCAGAACGGAGGAATCAGGGAAGAATTTTTTTTTAATAATGCACTTCTTTGAGATAACTAGCTTTACCATGGACACACAAGAAGGAGCTCACATATACCTTTAATCCATTGGAGATCAGCATTGTTGTTAGTACCTCCATACTGCTGAAAATGCAATATTGACAATATGACAGAGACTGAAGAATCTATAAAATGTGGTTGGACGTACTACCACTCAATAGCGGGCTTATTAATTTTTTTTGCCGTGAATAAGCATGGTTTTGTCCTGTGAAACAACTATTAGCCATGTAGTCTATGTTGAGCTGTTTGGATGTATTTTGCATATTGAAAAAGGCAATAAGCGAGATTCGCAGCTGTTTTGCAAATGTTGGAATGATTGGATATAAAGAGCACATCAGAGTTACTAACAATCAGGAATTGCAACTATTTGGTTCCTTTTTAAATGCCTGTGACAAAGGGCACTTGGACACTGTCTGACAGAACAGATTAACCCACAATATATAGTGTATGCTTGTATGATGCTCCTGCAAAAATGTTTCCTTACATTAGAATATTCATGTTATGTTGTCAAGGAATCATAAACATCCCCTTGCTAGGAAAACAGATTAAATACGTCTTAGCTCAAAAAAATAACTTGGAGCTCAAGAAAATGGCTGCACAACACGCTCTCTTCAGGCATATCATGATCTTTGGAACATCCAAGGGGAATCTGGAGGGTACTTCAAGAACTATGATGTAACAACATGAACTCAAAAAAGTGTCTGTCTCAGGGTCCACCATACCAGTGCTTCAAACAGGAAGAAGCCGAATTTCATTTTAATTTACTGACATTAGGATCTTCTTTTGTGTCCCAATAACAGGCCGCCAGAAACTCATGTGAAAGTTGGAATGAGCTACATACAGGCAGAAGGCCATCAAGCAGACTGTCCGGTGAGACCAAGTAGACGGCATATTGTAAATCGGATGTCTGCTTCAGTGATGTGGTAGGTCATCAGCAGGAACAATAAGAGCTATTCTAGCCTTTGGTATAAGGCCGATCCTGTGGCCTGATGCCTGCGAGTTAAACAGTGAACAGATATGAACTAGACGACAGGTATAATACCCAGGTGAAATGGTGTCCAGAAACAGCAGTGGTCTGTGAAATGGAAAACAGCATTCTTTTCAGTCATCTAGGTAGCTGAGATTGTGGCCTTCAGAGGGATGATGTGCACTGGCAAACCAGCCAGTACTTTGGAAATGATACCTAGAATAGTAATGATGGAAGGGCCCTGCATAACAGTGTGATGGTGGAAAGATCTTGTATAAAAGAATGCTAAGTTTTTTGCCTTGAGAACTTTTTTACAAACTCTGGAAAACTCACAAAGGCTGTGATGTATCAATAAATCAATCAGGGGTTGATAAAGTTTGGCTACATAATCGCGAGGGTCTCAAGGCCCTAAAAGATGGGGGGGGGGGGTACTACATAGCGTGATGGGGTCAGCCAAAGAGCCAGGTCTAGAGGTCTTCCCTGAACTGGGGCAGTGTGGGGGTTTGCCACAGGGGTAGGTCATTCCAGGCCTTGCCTGTGAAGTAGGAGAAGGAGTTCCCTCAGGTTCTAGTCTTGTAGATGTGTGGGATGGTGGCCATAGAGAGGTCAGCTAATCGGAGGTGTCTCATTGGTGCGTGGAAGGAGAGACGGTAATTTAGGTATGCTGGTCCGATGTTGTGGAGGGCCTTGTAAACGTGGGTGAGGAGCTTGAAAGTTATTCTTCTTTCGGTGGGGAACCAGAGGAGATCGCAGAGGTGTTGGGTGATGTGGTGGTGGCGGGGTTTGTCTAGGACTAATCTGGCTGCTGCGTTTTGGATGGTTTGAAGCTTGTGAAGTAGTTTCTTTTTGATTCTGGCGTACAGAGTATTGCCGTAGTCCAGTTTGCTGCTGGTGAGGGTGTGCGTGACCATTTTTCTGGATTTGTGTGAGATCCATCTGAACGTTTTTCGAAGTATGCGGAGGGTGTTGAAGCATGCAGAGGATACGGCGTGGATCTGGTGGTTCATAGTGCGCGCTGAGTCTAGTATGATGCTGAGTTTTTGTGCATGGTCTGTCAGGGTGGGGGGGTTCTGAGGGCAGAGGGCCACCAGGTGTCGTCCCAGGCGGAAAGTGTGGAGCCATGGATGAGGACTTCAGTTTTCTAGGAGTTGAGTTTCAGGCAGCTCCTCTTCATCCAGGTGGCGATGGCTTTCATCCCTTCTTGGAAGTTGTGCCTGGTGATCTTGGGCTCTTTGGTGAGGGAGAGGATGAGCTAGCTGTTGTAGGCGTAATAGACTATGCTGAGCCTGTGGTTTCTGACGATGGTTGCGAGGGGGGCCCAGTAGATGTTGAACAGGGTGGGGCTGAGGGAGGATCCCTGTGGCACTCCACATCTGGTCTCTGCTGGTATAGAGAGGGAAGGCCAGAGTCTGGCTAGCTGAGTGCTGCCCTTGAGAAATTAACATATCCAGTCAAGGGCCTTTCTGCAGATGCCGGTGTTGTGTAGTCTGGTGGATAGTGTGCGGTGAGAGATCGTGTTGAAAGCAGCTGAGAGGTCCAGGAGGATGGGGGCTGCTGTTTGGCCCTGGTCGAGGAGAGAGCGTATGCCATCGGTGGCGGCGAGTAGGGCAATCTCTGTACTGTGGCTGCAGCACAATCCGGATTGGGAGACGTCCAGGACTTTGTTGGCTTCGATGAAGATTGCTAGCTGGGTGTATATATTATGGGGAACATTTAACATTGTCGCACAGTGAGTTTAATGGAAAATGTCACTTTCCGTGGGATATGCCTTTCAAAGATTAGCTTAGGAAAGAAAACTGTTCTGCAATCAATGTTTTTCAGAATTGCAAAAATGTGCAAGCTCCACTGGCAAAGTGTATATTTTGTTGACCTCAGTCTTGTAGAGAAGGGGGGTAATCACTACCAGAATTTTCAAATATGTGTTTCCCATGTATGCAGTGCCCAGTAACACATTTGTTTGGAGTGTTCTAAAACAAAATACAGGGTAACAGTCCTAAATATGAGTTTGTTCTGATTTTGAGAAAATAAGCACCAGACTGGAGGAATCCCACCTGTATTTTTTAAACTACGATTTAACTTTTTCATTAGAATAGTTTTGAATGTGTTTAGTAACTTGAACTGTACCAAAGGATGCAGCAGTTTTACAGCACTTATGTAATGACAGAACTGGCTATCTGCGTTCTTTATGGCTTTAACACAAGTGTTATTACAAAACTCATCAAACCAGTGCTTTTTAGCTCCATATCTGAGTGGCTACAAAAACGCCCAACTTTTTACCTCACCAGAAAATATTATGGACTGCCTAAGCACTACAAGCACATACCAATGAAATAATGTGCGATATTCAAATGGAGTTGACTATGCAACTGAATCTCATTTAAATACACCGTATGTTAGATGTTAGGTTGGTCTTATATAGCGCACGGCTACTCCAAAGGAGTGTCCCGGCGCTTTGATATGTGACCGGAAAAGAAATACATCAACAACATACAACAGAGCACCTGCAAAGAGTGGAAAGCTCTAACACTAGGGGGAAAAACCACTATCAGGCAAAGAGCCACGTTTTAAGGCCCTTCCTGAAGGCAAAAAGATTGGATGTGCTACGCAGTGACAGTGGAAGCGAATTCCAGAGCAGCGGAGCTCGCAGCCTGAAAGAACGGCCACCCATGCGCGCCTTTTTTACTCGGGGAACCTCAGCTAAAAACAGAGACTCAGACCTCAGCGAGCGAGCCGGATGGTAAAAGGCAAGTCTCCTTTGGAGATACTGAGCTCCCTTAGCGTGCAGGGCCTTATGGGCCAAAGTCAAGGCCTTAAACTCTATCCGCTTCCGGATAGGCAGCCAGTGGAGCGACTGCAATAGACTGGATACTCTAGCACGTCTATGGAGGCCACAGATAGCCCGTGCGGCCGCGTTCTGCACCACCTGCAAACGTTGCAGGAGATACTCCGGCAGGCCAAGATAGAGAATGTTGGAATAATCCAATCTAGAGTCAATTAATGCCTGGACCGTAGTCTTCCTATGCTCTTCCGAAAGCAGGGGGAAGTACTTCCGGAGCATTTTGAGGAGACCAAAGCAGGTTCCCGAGAGAGCCAGAACCTGGGACTTTAATGTCAGCCCATTATCGATCTTCACTCCCAAATTCTTAGCTAACTGAGACGAGTGTGCTGGAGGGAACATATCCGCAGGCCACCATTCATGCCATTCTGGGTCAGAGACACAACCGAAGAAGAGTATCTCCGATTTATCTGAGTTGCACTTGAGGCTGTTTAGCTGGAACCATTTAAAAACAGCCCCAAGGCACTCACGGATACTCTCTCCGTCGAAATCTTCTCCTTTCTGACATGAAAAGAGGAGCTGGGTATCGTCGGCGTAAGACACGATCTGGGCCCCAAAAGACTCCACCAATGTCGCCAAAGGGGTCATAAAGATGTTAAAGAGAGTCGGACTCAGCACGGAGCCCTGAGGGACTCCGACTCCCAATGGCGGCATCTCGGCGGAGCTCGAAGAGGCCCTTACCGTTTGTCGGCGGTCAGCTAAGAAAGATCTAAACCAGCTGAGCACCGTCCCCCTCAGACCGATCTCGTGAAGTCTGGTGAGGAGACCCTCATGGGGGACGGTGTCGAAAGCCGCCGACAAATCAAGCATGAGAAGCATGACTTTGCCTCCCGAATCCAGCGACTCCTTAATGGCCTCGGACACCTCCAGCAACGCTGTCTCAGTGCTTAACGCTGTCTCAGTATGAACAATTCTTGTGGCTATTTTGAGAATCTGACATCAATGTTGCCTCTGTATTGTATCACTGTGTATGCATAGTTGCGACAAACTGCTCTGTGTTGGAAACCCGTAGTGCCAACTGTAAACTAAACTGTTCCCAGGCACTGCAGCAGATGCCAACAATCCACCGGAAAGCTAGATTTGTCACCTGCCCGTGTTTTATACCCCGCAACATCGGTAGTCCCAGCCGTCACAAAAATAAGCAGAACTACCTAAAGCCAGTATTTTTACCCCTTGTCTGTACATACTTCAAACAGCAAATATAAATAGAAAGCCCTTCAAAATGTGTTCTAGAGCTGCGTTAAGGGACCCTGATTAATAATTGCAGGAAACCAAGGCAGAAAAGTCCTATTACAAATAAATACCTACGATTTTGATAAAGTCCTATGTAGTATCATGTACGGGCCTCTTCAGACGACAGCCGGACGGTATTTTTCTCTTAGAAAGGAAGCAACCCTGGCGGCAAGGAGGCAGTCTTTCTAGAACCGATGGGCTTTAAGGCCTGACAAATGCTCACCAGAGAACGAATTTTGAGGAGGAATAGTAGCAAGAAATTCTTCAGCTGTGGTTCGGCGACAGAGAAACATCTGCCTTCTCTGGAACATCCACAACGAAATAATCAGCAGAAACATGCGATCAGGTGTTTAATGCCAGATATTCCTAAAACAGGTTGTGACTAATTCACAAAGACATTTAAATGTCAGTGAGAGTAGTTTAGATTCAACTCACGAACAAGGTGATAGACAACTAATCGATCTAAGGAAGGCATGAACAAGAGTGTGTTTCTTAAACCAAGAAATCAGAATGCCGGTAGTATGGTTTTCAATAAACAAAGCTCAAAATTCCTCTCTGGGAGCAAAGCTTGGTAGAATTTCAAACAGGAAATACCGTTTTGGAATCCATCTTTGTAAACAAGTTTCCCTCAAAATGATCTATAAATGTCACCGCTTTCCCCGCGCCCCCCACTCCCGCAGTGCGTTATCAAGTGTTTTCCGTCCAGTATCAAGGTGCAAGCAGTGAGTAGGAAGTGTAGTGTTTACGTTCTAAGCATTTGAGCGTAATGACATGAAAGGGTCACGTTCTACCTCGGCTTCACTTCCGGAAGGTCTCCTAAAGCACTGCACATGGCAGGCTTGAATTCCAGCATAGCATCTTTTACTTCCGCTTTGTTCAACTGGCAGAAAATTGCACCTGTTTTTATAATTTCAAACAGCATGTGGTACCCGAAACTTGCCTCGTGAGATTATCAGGGCATCCTGTTGTTCGTGTAATAAGCAGACTTTTACTGAATGTATTCAGCTTTGTAAGACAAGATGGCTACACCTGCAGCTTTGCAACGCACTAATAGAGGCACTTCATATACTCAGCTGATCTTATGTTAGCATGGTGGGCTGGACAAAAAAAAAATACGGCCGACTCAATAGTTTCTTCAGTGACCAGAGTTTGCCAGCCTTAAAACATACCTTTTTATGTTCTGCGTGGTGGCCTCTGTGTGGTTGCGCAGCTACTTAGCCACTGAGGACAAGCCATCACCAATAGAACATTATTTGGGAAACTCCAATAGTTACAAAGAAGGGCTACAATTTTCTTCCACTTGATGCTAAGACTCTTGACCCATTCGTGAATATATGAGGGAATGGAGGGAATATAACATTCGAATCAGCCCAAGCAAACTCCCTCGGTCTTGTGCTGACAAGGTGTAGGCAATATGTGTTCAACTATAGCCAAAGTGAAGGCGAGTGGCTAACGCATGTGTAGGAAAGGTGTCAAAGGTACACTAAAAAACACGCAGATACATTCTATACTTCCACGTTTCCCACTAGTGCTAGGCAGATGGTACAAACCTGTCTAAAACTCTAGCTCTCGAACATGTGATGATTTTTTAATCAATCTTCATGAACATCTCTGGTTGCCTGCAACCAGGGTTCATGGTTCACAAGCACTCTATGTATGCAATTATCATAGCAATTTGTGGCTCAGAGATTTGGACCAGGGTGGAGGTAAGGAGAAGAACACACTGCTGCATATTCTTAGGCACCTCTAAGACTGAACTTTAGTTCACATAGATTCTCAAAACGTCCCCTCTCTGCAGCTGCTTACGTGCTGGTAAATGTGGGTCTGCCTTCTCCTTTACTTCCACCTGCTCAAACAGTTTTTTGCAGCAACTAAATGTTTTGTCAACTAAAGAACCATTTCAAACGCTTAGCTAGATTTTATATTTTAATCCACTTGCATTGCTGTTTTATCGTTCTCAAATTGCAAGCTTGATCACTTCAGGCTGTCCAGCATGATTTCTTTAAAGTCATGAGGCCCGAAATACGGTAGGAAAATAGAATGGGGTTACACCATCCATGCTTCCTACTGAGTTGCTAGTAAGGGCGCAAATGTACAAATCGCCACTGCCAATAACTCACTCATAGAACACATGGGCTCTCCGCTAAGCACAATCCTGCTCTTGCCCAATGGTGATGCGGATGGGTAGCGAAATGCCCTACACACTTGAGACTCTTAGCTGATAGCTGTCTATCACTTCTGGACTAGGAGGAAAGAATGCCGAAGGCAATGAAAAACAGCAGATCAGGAGGGATGTGGGTTGCAGCGCTAGGTGAATCTGCTCAAGGCAAACCTTTGGTAGACAAGATTTGAAAAGTTTGCATGACTAAATGTGTCATAATATCCAGTCATATAGCCCATTCAGTAATGCTAGATGAAGACAGACCAGAAAACTAAGCCACAGCTTTACTGGTTTCCATTAAATAGGGTGCTCTGTTATAAGTAAAAAGTAATGTATTTGTCTTAGAACAATGAGCTTCAAAGACCTTCCTGCATATATTTCGTGGAAGAAATTAATTCAATCATCATTCCACAGGAATATGAGCTCTTGATTGGCACTTCCCTCAAGAACCAAGTAGAGTTGTTTTAAAGGAAT
The DNA here is from genome assembly GCF_964263255.1 of Lissotriton vulgaris. Taxonomy (NCBI): domain Eukaryota; kingdom Metazoa; phylum Chordata; class Amphibia; order Caudata; family Salamandridae; genus Lissotriton; species Lissotriton vulgaris. The sequence continues at coordinate 647,124,324 of NC_141694.1, read as the reverse complement.
GTAGCACAGAAGCATGGATCGGTGGCCCATCGGGCAGCAGCAATGTATGACAGAAATGAAGTCTCACAAGCAGCAATTTGGCTGCATTCTAAGGGAACTCGGGTCCCACCTGGGTGTAACTAAACAATATCCTGAGTATTTCTCACAGGGGGTTAGGCCGTAGGGACCCCTTAAAGCATGGGTGATTCTCATAACGATGGTGTGCTTGAAAGTGGAGGAGAATGAATGCTGGCACTCTGTATCCCACCTTAAAGAGGACCAAACACAACCCCGAAGTCATTGAAGAAAGAGGCTAGAAGTCCCACTGTCAGTACTGGTTGAGTGGGTGCTATGACGTGGGGCTGCCGGAGATGGCAGGTGGTTGACCAGGGCTGTAGGGAGGCGGGTGAGACCTACCTGAGTGAGCGAGCCACAGTGGCTAGATGACCACATTGGTCCCTGATAGTGGAGGGAGAAGTGCAGTGGAGACGCTTGCTGCTTGTGGTCATCTGGACGGGGCATTGTGTTCAGCAACGCTGGCGCCTGTGAACTGTGAGAGGCAAGCAACAAGGGTAAGGAGATCTCAGGAGGGGCTCCCTTGTTTCCATTCGCCACACTCATACTAAGCAGGCAGCAGTGTAAAGGGGCTGCTGGTGCAGATAGAAGCATTGTGAGGGCAGAAACAAAAAATCTACTGAAGATTATTGATCCTGAGACTGTGGGTTGATAACCCAGTAAAGGGGAGGAGGATACGCAAGGGACTAGAAGATAGCCCACATTCCGTGAGGCAGTTGTGGGCAATGTTAGACCACAGTCAATCTCTTTCATTTATTAAACATCAATAAATATTTCTCATGGTAAACTGGATTGCCTGAGATTGAGACGTGAAAGATATGTAGGGTCACTTGAAAACTGACTGTCAGGATGTTCAAATGCACCCGAAAGATGCAGCCGACAGCGATTTTGACGTTTCAGTTTAAGATACTACACAGAGTTTAATAATCTAGGATTGAGACGCAGTTATTTGACAGAAGTCCCACAGCTACATACTTAGTTGTGCAGAAGGTATTTTCTATCATATCCACCAGCTTTGTCTGAAGATCCCTGGTTTTCTCCAACATTAGGAAGATGCTGTTTAAGATTTTGACAGTGCCATTGGGCCTGCAGATAGAACATATTTTGTTTGTGAAGTGGCTGACCTGCCAATATACTACAGGCTGTTTGCTAACCTACCCATGCTGGTGACACACAAGCATGTTGCATGACTTTGGGGCTACCCACAGCCTTCTCCGTTTGAAGCATTGGTTAAATATGTACTGGTACACAGCACTTGACATGGCAACATACACGAGAAGAAGGTACCTCAATAACTGGCAGAAGATATGAGACCCGGGATGCACAATTTAGGCCTTAATTGAACTTTACTGTGCAATCGGATAAAGCACTATTAGGTTGACTGGTAGTGCTAGAAAGAATGACTTATTGTATTGAATCAGCTTTAATGTATACCACTGTATGAAAGTCTTCAAGAATTTGTAAAATTGAACTTTTCTGCTGCAGGAGTTGTTAGCGAGATTCACTGTCACACCGCAGTTTTATTGCTATAAAATAATTAGGTTGTTAAAAAAAAAGAGAGAAAGAAGACAATTTATCAAATCATAAAAACAAAAACAAATGCACTTAAATCTGGATTTTGGTTCCAAGGATGAGGAGTCTGATCATACCAGCTATTTACAACATCATAAAAACAGAGAGACACTATCAGTGTTGATGTAGACCTACAAAAAGAAAAGAACTGCAGGTTAGAAGAAGTGTGAGGCCCCAATCAGGGTTAGGCAGTTTAAAAACACAACAGACAATCTACAACATTAGCGTCTCAAAGACTGTCTTAATCACAATATGCACAAGGACAGTTGAACTTTTACAAGCCATCTTAGTAGAGGACATCATTGTTTCTCTCAAGGCACCAAAAAGGATTCCAAAGATGGAGGAGCATTGATTTATAGGGCCTTTGAAAGCATGCCCAAAAGAAGACAGAGTTCACACAAGGTTTACAAATCCTGCCCATTGACTGAGTGCAGATCTTAGCATTCCAGGAGTATGAATAGGGGATCTTGAACAATCAGAAGTACTAATCCACGCTTGAGCTATTGGCACGATGGTGGCCTGAAATATCTTTATGCTGCCAGACACATTGGGCATCAGAGAAACAAAGGGGGTACACAACACACATTTCAATTTAACAGACATTGGTAACACTACCCTCGCAAGGAGTCCTGCACTAGCCATATTCGAGGATACATTAAGGAAATTTCCAGTGTGCAACAAGTTAACATGCACCACACAAAAACACAGAATTGTCCCACTGTCCCATCTCATAAAATATGCAGAAACACAAAAAAGTCCATAATTGTAACAAGGGACTGCACCACCAACACAAATATACAGCTAAGGCAGGTAGTGTCTCATTACAAAATCCAAATATGTCATAAATATAGAGCAAAACAGAACTGCTGCTCTTGTGCATACCTCTATGCCTTTTCTATTCACAATTCTTTCAGATGATGAATTATTAGTGAGTAATCAAAATTTCTACTTTACAATTGTGTTCCTTTTCACTTTGGATGACAGGCTCTGAGCCACTCTTATAAAGCCTCTCCAGGTTCAAAAGAAGTCTGATTCAGACGCGGGTGTTTGCAGCCTAGCACCCATACTCTCAAAGGTGAACCTGTGATTTAGATTATCTGCATATTAATGGTTGTTTATGTGTAGTGCCAAGTGTGTTGGGTATCTACTCAAGAACTCAAAGAAAAGCATGTGGCCATCTGTTATGCCATCAAAAGCATCCTTAAGAAGCCCAGGTGCCAAAACCTGTACTTCTTATCATCCCAGACCAGAAATTGGCAGCCTACCATCTTCAGAATCAACTTCATGCAAACCATTCCTTTGTGCTTTCCTATGGGATCTGTACCCTGGAGGATTCAGGATGAGGTTCAGACAGAGAACCCAGGGGAACAATATATAGATTTCTAGTTAGTCCCATAGAACATCAAGAGATAGAACCAGGTTGAGAAACTATAGATTTTGCAGGCTCGAGGGATACTGGCTGGTTAACAAGGACGCAGGTCAAGAAGTGTGCCCCAAATAATCAAATGGGGCATATCTGACGATGCTTTATTATTGCTTCAGAGCTCCGAAGTAAGTTGACAACTGGTGCATTAAAAACACCTAAATAATTTCAACATCCTGTCCGTATTTACTACTGGCTTCTAATTAGCCTAAGTGCATTTCTTTCGAGATCCTGGACACTAGGTTTCCCATCACTTGGAAGCAGCTGCTGTTTATCCTTGATATTGACGACAGCCCTTCTGTCTTTGCAAACTCTCCTCCTCATATGTGTTCATTACTTTTTGAAGTAAAGTATGGCCACTAGGTGTCCACTTAACTCGGCTCAATTCCACAGTCAGGGTATTACTACTGGAGTTGCAAGGAAGCCAGGCCTTGGTGATGGTGACTAGAGGACTCCTACGCAGAAATTAAGGAAAAGCAGCAATCATGAGAGTGTTAGGGAGGAAACACACAAAGATGTGGCCAGTCATGGAAGTCGATCCTAAACGAATAGTGCTCAATATTCTAGTGACAGGCCAAAGATAGACTATGTTAGTCACTCATATTTATTGTCTTCGGCACATAAGTGGCAACAGAGAAGACCTTGAGATATTGTGAGCTTCAGATATGGCTAGTTAGTGGTCCTCTGTACGCCTACAAGAATAGGTGTTCCTTTGACACTTTCTCCGTCCTGTATAGATTTCAGCTTCTTAACGATTTGGACTGCACAGAGGTGCTTTTGTGGAACCACCTCATTCTGGTACTTTGGAACAACAATAGTACAGCCATGCCACCCCCTCTAAAGAACTGGTAGTCATGGAAAGCCAGGGCTAGAAGAGGATGATCAGGCAATAATCCTCTCGGTGGACATTGCCAAAGCATTTGATAGTCAGGAATGGCCCTATTTGTTCTCAGTCATGAAAGCCTTCGGGCTTGGAGAGGGATACAGCCGCTGGACTGAAATATTATATTCCTCGGCGAGCGCTAGGGTGAGGGTTGGTAGGGTCATTTCCTCCTTGTACCCAGTGGGGCGTGGCACTAGGCACTGTCCCCATTGCTATTTGCCCTTGCCATGGAGCCACTGGCGACATGGGCTAGAATGGGGAGGGAGTTCAAGGCTTGAGGCTTTGTGGCCGGACACATTATATCCCTCTATATGCGGACAACCTTTTGCTGTTCTTGAGGGATGTAGGAGGGGCGTTGGAGGGAGCGTGTGCCCTACCCCGCCGATTCAGAAATATTTCTGGTCTACGAGTCAACTGGGCAAAGACTTGCGTCTTTCCAGTAACCAGAGTGTGTGACCCACCTGCACTACTGCCTGATGTGGCGTGGGAACCCAGGTGCCTCCCCTATTTGGGGACACATATTTATCATACCCAGGGCGATCTGCTTGAAGGTAACATAGGTAGAGCTATAAGGGGACTTAAAGGCAGCATGCAGTTCTGGGGAACTTTGCCATTGTCAGTGGCGGGTCGGGTGGCACTGCTGAAGATGGTGGCGCTTCCTCTGCTACTGTATTTTTTCCGAACCTTGCCTATACGAATACCCGTCGCACTATTTCGGCAGCTCCGGTCTGCGGTGGGTGGCTTTATTTGGGGGACGGGGAGGCTTCGGGTGGCATTGGATACTCTGATGCGCCCAAGAGCTGAGGGAGGCCTCGCTGTCCCTGACTTCGAATTATATTATCTGGCTGCACAGTTCCAGTTCCTTACCCAGACAGTGGCACAGGAATTTCGAGGGACGGAGCGAGAATTCGAACCAGATGTACCGCGGCATGTACTGTCATTTGTGGTCCTACAACAAAGACTACGGGCTGATGGACTATCGGTTGAAGAATGCGCTCTGAGACGTTGTTGGAAACAATACCACAATCGAATTGGGGTGCAGCGACCTTATGCCCCAGAGATACCATTGGGCATGTGTACGGCCCTACCACATGGTGGGGATTGGTCTGCCCTTGCGGAGTGGGAGACATTAGGATTACAGATGGTAGGGGACTTGTTTGGAGACGGCGTACTATTGCCCTATAGCGCATTACAGGAAAGTTTTGGGCTCCCGCGGGGCCATTTCCTAATACATGCGGCCCTAGTTGCTGCCATCCAGAAACACTGGGGCACTGGCCTTTCGGAACCACCAATAAGTGAGGCGTGTCAATATGTGGTGACGGCAGCGGGCACTTATAAAGCGGTCAGCTGCTTTTATAAACGCATGTTTGGGGAGGGACTAATACCGTTGCAGAAGCTACGCGTGCAGTGGGCGGCGGATATAGATAGAGAGATACCGACACGGCCTGGTCGCACATCCTTAAGAGGGCATGAAAGGGCACTAGAAATGCCAGATTCCAATTGATCCAATGTTTTATTTTGCACAGAGCATATCCAACACCGGCAAAAATCAACCAATATTTCCATGTAGATACGGCACAATGCCCCCGATGTAAGCTGAGGGAAGCGGACCTAGTACACATGCTGTGGGATTGTCCGCAACTGGGTGCATACTGGGAGGAGATTATCATTTTACTCTGTAGTATAACAGAGCGACAGCTTACTCCAGATAAGGGGACTTGCTTGTTACATTGGTTTCCACATACTAGCAAAACAAAATTGACAAGTACGTTTTTGGACTTAAGATTGTTGCTCGCTAAGAGAGAAATTACGTCTCACTGGAAAGCCGCGGCGGGGCCCAGCTACCTCAGATGGAAGACTGCATTACTTATGTGGGCAAGCAGCAAGGGCACAGTTCGCCTGCAGCAGGCCCACAGATCCCACAATGACAAGGCATTAGAGGCGGCGCGAGCATGGGAGCCCCTTGTCATAGAGCTGAAGGAGGCGGATACAGAAACTGATTCAGAGATGAGTGCTCTAACTGGGGATGAGGACCAGTAGAACAGTTACCCAGATGACAACGAGAAAGTGCGTGAGGCGATTCCCCGCTCCCATAATAGTCATGATAATTAATAACGCTGTAAAAATGATGCCAGGTATGGACCCCATAAATAAGACTTACCATTCTGTTACACTTAGCCTTATGATTGGCGCGCCGGCGGGAGGGTGGGCATAGGGAGGGAGAGTTGAGGGTGGGAATGTGAATGGACTTGATGCACGAGGCATTATGGCATAGATGAACAATCTTACGTATGTATCCTGCAACTATTCTGATCGCCAATGACAATAGGAAAACCGCGACAACTGGGACAGTTATATTAGTTAACTTACCTTAACTTAAGAACAAGTGTCATATTACTCTTCAATTAACCTAGGAAGCCATGCCTATGTAGATATGATCAACCCTTCTCATGTCTGTTGTTTGTGTTTGAAAACAATAAAAAGATTTAAAAAAAATATATATGGAAAGCCAGGGCTAGTGTTGGTGGCAAACACCATGTTTTTTTCTGGATGTCAGTTCATTTACCACGTGGACACCTGGTAAAGATCTTTTTTTAATTGCTACTCTCTTAAGAAGACATCATATTCTGACATAATACCTCACAGATCCAGCTTCTTGCAGCAGAACGTCTAGAAAAAGCTCGGATCAATCCTTTCCCATAAGATATTAAGTTCTAACTCATGCTCAATAGTTTGGGGACTTCACTTTTTTTTGCAATTTGAGATATGGGGATGGGGGTTTATTAAATTGTTGAGGAAAGCTTTTAAAGTCTGTATTGACAGCACAGTTGCCTGCAAGACCTACTGTAACCCATAGAGTGGGATTTTGCTCTGATCAGAAGAGTATTTCTTTCTCACCTCATGCTGTTGGCTGATAGGTGTATCATTCCCCCTCCTATGTAGTGTTGTGCCAGCCGCTGTGAAGCATAAGAGACGATTTTACATCTCATAAGTACATAGACTCATCATACCAATTATTAGCTCATGAGAACAGTGTAATCAGAAAACCATCATGTTTTGTTTTCTTTTTAGACGTTGTAGTCTGGACTCAAAACACAACACAGACTTATTGGTGTTGCCAATTCTTGTTTAAGGATCTGCCATGAATGATTCCCAGCTCAAATGTGAAAGGGTGATAATCTGCTTGTTTTGTGTCGGTTCAATTTGTAAAAGCATAAACTTAAAAAAATTTAAAAAAAGACATTCTTAAATACTTTAAGTGCATCAAACAATATCTGCTGGGAAAATAAGCACAAGTTCGGGAAATAACTCAAGATACAGGTTGAAGTTAAAAAATAACACCTCTTATAACATTTATAAAACAAAGACAGTAATGACAGTGCTTTCAAAGAAAATTCCAATATGTCTGAAATGTTAAATAGTCAAACGGCCCTTTAAAGTGATGTGCATTCTTTGGTGCCATTAACCATGAGTCACAAGATGACAGTCACATTTTTTTGTTCTGCTTTAAAACAATGCATCTTTGAAATACCAAGGACAAATGTTCAAAAGGCTTGCTGAGGGTAAAACAGGTAAAGAGAGAAAAAAACACGAACACTACAAACCATATCTCAGATTTCCATACCTAAAAAGGGCATAATAACCATACTCAAAAGCCCTCGACCTAAAGCAGGCCGAGGAACAGTGTGTACCGCAAAGCAGGTCATGAAAAAGCTCGAGCCGTGAGCATGGCTTACAGTACGTCACGGTGCGCGCAGCGCAGGAAGTGGGTGTGCCCCCTCTGTACTGTAACAACAACAATTCCTCTGCCCTCCCTAAGATTCCCCTAACCGCGCCTATGTGACCACCTGTGCCCGTCTTAAAGGAAGCAGCAGGGCCCCCCTAGCCACACGCTTCACAAACTCACATACATACTTTTCAGGGCATCGTTGCTCTGCCAAGCAACTACTGTGGTAAAAATAGGCTCTAAAAATAAACGTACCAACAGACCAGCACCATAAACAGCGTACTGACAGTTCAATTCCAGGCCACAGCCAACTTCAGAGTTCATCTCTCACACATATGGGTAAACAAACACCAGTCTAAATGGCTCACTGTACATGGCTTACATTTGAGCCACTGGTCCCCACAGGCACTTATTTTTGGGCACCAGCAGTTATTTACCCCCATCAGATGTTTACCTAGTGCAAGAGCACAGATCGGGAAGGCGGAGGAAGAGAAAGAGGGCAAAACCGTCACAAAGGGAGAAAACAGGAGTCTGCAAGAGTGAGCAAAAGGGGCAGGGAGGGTCTGGTGGAGAATTAAAGACTACTAGCCTTGGTATCTGGCGCACCGACATTCAATTTCACCAGCCGCAGGCTCCTTAGCAGAGTCTGGTGCACTGTCACTCTTTCTTTTACAAATTGCTTTGCTTATTATGGAAGACCCAGATAACACCAGTGGCGGCTCCTCCGCTAAGGCAGAGGAGCATCGCCCCACTACCTTGATGCAGCAAAAGAAAGGAAAAAATAAAATGATAATAACTAATCTTATTATCATTTTATTTTGTCCTCCTGTTGCGGCAGCTTGCGTGAGGAGGCTGGGCGGAAGAGCAGGGGTGGCGGGTACAACCCTCCTAAGTGAGCAATGACTGGTTGGCCCTCTCAGGCCGCCCAAAACAGTCATGCACACTTTCCCTGATCTCCATACAGGCTGCATTACAGCCTGCATGGAGAACATGCCCACCCTTCCGGCACCTGGCCGAGCGCTGTGGTACGGTGCTCAGAACAATCACAACACTGCATTGCAGCATTGTGATTGGCTGCGGGGAGCGAAGGAGCCCTGGCGCTTCCTGCTTCTCCCAAGAAGGAAGAGGATGCAGGAGAGGCAGCAGCAGCCGGCCAGGCGGCCGGCAAGGAGGTAAGTGATTTTTTTTTTACCCAATCCACTCCCTTTGCCACGCTGCAGGTGGGAGGTAGCAGCCGCGACTGGAATACACATAACATAATTAAAAATTAGAATGTTAGCTGATTCCTTTGGCGTTCACCGATAATTGAAGGAGTACTTTGGGGAAGGTGTAACTGTTTGAGCTTTTTAATGATACTCATATTCTTAAATAGTTACAAACTTAAATAAAACAAGTGTCCATGTATACATGCCTAAAACTAATGCACTTTAAACCTTTTATTTTTCATGTTCCTCCGCCATCAAGATAAAATCTCTTTCCTGACACCCTCACAAAATTTGAAGACATGCCCTCCCTGTTCTCACCCTGCGTAAGGACTAGCTCCCACTCTTGTCAGGAGTAAATCGCCACTAGGATACACAGTGGAAGTGTGTTGGCCAAAAGTATTTTGGTAGGTAGGCATCTATGTCCTTGAACACCCACAAACCACCTCTAGAAGATCTGCCCACACTTAGTTACATTATACTGGTGTACCCCTACATGTGAGCAAATTCATGTACAATATTATGTTCCATTTTTTTAATAAGAAGTCAAAACTTGTAAATAAAAGCTGTTTGTGTACTAATGTTTATCTTAGCAGGGCATATACATTTGTGAATTAGTTCCTACATGGCTTGAACCAAATAAAATATTGTCTCCAGCAAGAAGCCTAAATACATGAGCCAAATCGTTTTATGGCCACTATGTAGTCCTCAAGTGGGAGGCAACATCACAATTCCGGCTGAAAATCATTAATACTTAAAATGGCGCCCTCTGCTGAAGAGCAATGGGGTGAGTTGACATTGAAACAAGACACTATTTCAACACGAAAGAGAAGGCTTCTGGACAGAGAATCATCGATGGTGAGTGCGGGAAGGCTGGTCTGTTCAGGATCATTGGCAGTTTCTATAGAAATATCTGCACACCACTTAGCCTGTGGACTGCTTAATGTTATAAAATTATTCTGAATTGTTTGATCATTCATCCTTCACTGAAACTGTCCATAGCCTCAGCTCTTACCTCAGTTCTGAGGTGGAAAAAACACAATATAGGGATACAGATGAATGCTGAGGTGTCCTAAAATTCATAGACAGGATTCGTGCCTACTAAATAGCCCGAATAAAGCAACTCATGAAATACTGCCACCAGACCATAGCTACATTTTTAAGTCAAGCCCCTAAACAGGTTTAACATCACCGAATATTTTCAGACAGCTGTATCAGCATAGCATAATTGGTTCAAGCACCACTCTGATGTACCCGATTTTAGACCCATGCACAATGTTGTGGTTGCAGTGGAAAGTAAGCACCGATCTCACAAACTGGACCAAAGAGCATTCCTGCAGAAATTACTTGTGACCATATCACAACTCAACCTACTGCGTCAAAGCTTCTTGTTTCCTTTGCACAATGATTTCCGTATTACAGAGGACCACAGACCAGTGGGCTTCAAGCTAATATAAACAGCTCACACTTGTGTGGAGTCTGAGAGTAAAGAGAACTAACCTGACACAGAGACGTGCTACTGTTACCTCAGGCCATGTTGGCTACCGATTTCTGTCACAGCAGCCAAAAAGGTGAGGACACAAAGCTTTGTTCCCACTTTACCCCCTTTTGCTTCAATTCCTTGTACAGTAGTCTTCAGTGGAAACTGCCGCGCTCCTTAATCTTTGGATGGAAACCTGAGGACTTATCTGATGTCGGACAAGGATCAGACAATTTTGACATCTCAGTACCACTCATTCTAGGACAAAGCATCCCAGAGACCTAAAGCATCCCAAAGGGCAATTGCTCACCTCGACTTAAAGGCAGAAGAGACCAAATCAATAATGCTCCATTTACGGACATTTCTGCCTTAAAGTTTGAGGTTGGTGGGTTTGAAGAAGCTTAATATAGCTTGTGGTAGTTTAATATTCTGGACAAATACTTTTGATATAAATTGAGTTATTCATGTTAATGCTTGCTCTTCCTCTCACATGCATGTATTTATCCATTTCAATGATAAACCTCTAGTCTATTTCTCAATCGAACTTAGTTGAGGGTAAGTCCTTATTTAGTGTTGCACTTGCTAGAATTCACTCACTGCTCTTGTTATCATCTGCATTGTTGACTTGCACCACGCATACCGACAGAGCAATACAGGTGGGGCTAAGTGACAAAAATCATACATTTTTAGGTTCAAGTTGAAGATCACCCTGATTAACATGAGCCGAAGACGGGTTTGAACATGTACCTGAACGGTTCAAATAGCCCGCCATGTCCAATTTTAACTCGATATCACATCCCACGAGCATCTAGTACATATTTAGAATGGGATGCTAGATCTTTTACTTGTTTTTAAATAATTATGCGATTTCAATCACAGGCGATGTAAACTTGTTGCTTGAGTATATTGACATTACCTCTCATATGACATTTCTGACACCCAAGAGGTATTTGGGTTCTATTAGCCTAAACCTATCACACTTAAAAAGACAGAAATCATATAGGACTGACCAAAGAAAGCACAATAGTGATCACTGCCCTTGCAGTTTAAGTCCCTATGGTGTCATATAATGTTTGCAATAAAATAATGCTATTTCAGCGATATGCTTATAAATATGTATATTAAATGATATTATTGGCTGGCTAAGGACTCCATCCCAGAGGTCACTAGTTAAGATCGTTGCACTTCTCACTCAAACTTTTACCCTTCTGGTGCAGATCAAATGAGTAATATTACTTGCATTTTTGTTATAGTAAATTCCTTAGAGCTGCGGACGTTATTCCAGATACTTGTGCATCACCTGATAATAAATTCACCAGCTGCTGGAGGGCCTGGCTGTGCCTTGGTATACTGTGACGTGGTACAAAAGAGGGTGGAGATGGCTATATGCAAATCAGTCTGACCCTGTACCTCATGGGAACAGTCCAGCCCGAACTGCCAAGCCATGTCTTCCCTGGACCGGTAACAAGCTTCCGAGGACCGGTTTCTGGCATTCCAGCCGTCTTCAGCCCGGCTTGCTTTAATCCAGTGGCAAAGTGAGCGCGGTACAAAAGGGGGTGGTGATGGACGGAGCATCTGAATCAATCAAACACTCGTACCCAGTCAAAAGATCTGGGTTTAATCCATCACCGTTCTTTAGCCCACTCTGCCACCCCAGTTCAGACATGGCTATATGCAAATCAGCCTGACCCTGTGCCTCATGGGAACAGTCCAGCCCGAACTGCCAAGTTCTGCATTCTGTCCATCTACTGTGGTTTTTGGCTGGAAGGCCAGAAACCGGTCCTCGGAAGCTTGTTTCCGGTCCAGGGAAGGCATGGCTTGGCAGCTCCCTTCCCCATTCCAGTTTCCATCCTCCTCACAGCTTAACAAATGCAGAGTTTGTATCGAAGAACCAAAAAAACATTAATAATCTGTAGTCTGTCGTCTTTAATAGGCCACACTTTCACTGAGGTACAGTGATTTCACAGTCTTGCCAGGAGAGCATTATGTACTAATGTAGACTGATGGGTGTCCCAGCTGTGTGAACATAATACTGTTCACGCCTGCTGAGGTCTATACTGAGTATCATGGTCAGTGCTGTACAGCAGTGGCCGCCATAAACAAAGGGTGGTTGGTGGAGTCGCGCAGGGGTTAGAAATACATTATTTTTAAAAAAACGTACCTTTTGCCACAGGCCGCCTCCAGTGTTGCGTTGCGTTCGCCGCCTCTCCTCTTCCTGGGTCTCAGCAGCCCCTGGGACCCAAACTCCCATCCAATCCCCATGCTGCTGCAGCACGGGGATTGGTCTGAGCAGGCAGGAAAGATGCCCTGCTCAGACCAGGGAGTCTGTGGAGTTTCTCCAAACTAGCTGCTCAATGCAGCTGGGCTGGGGAAAACCTAAGTGCGCATGTGTGTTTTGGTCGGCCTGAGACGCCCCTCCCAACACTGCTGGCTAAGAGCTGGCAACTGCAAAATAAAACGATGCAAGAACATTGTTTTATTTTACATGTGCTGGCTCTGAGCCAGGCAGTGGGGCGACGACGCTCCTCGGCCATTGAGGAGGAGCCGCCACTGGTGCTGTACCAATCTTTTGCAAATGGTGAAGCAAAACAACAAATTTGTAGGTTGTGGTTCAAAATGACACGGGATAGGTGTGATTTAAACGTTTTGTCAGTCGTACACTGGCAGCACAAAAGCTAGGCTAAATTGATATCTGTGGAACAAATGCTATTGAAGGAACATATTACACTGTGCATGTTTTCGTTCACAAACGTTTTATTTTAGCTTGAGGTTCAACCCTGCACCCACGCAAATCATATGAAATATATATACTTATAGCTCCCCAGCGCTTCAGCTTGATGGAATTTAGCAGGGGGGCGAACACGGAGAATGAGGTGTCTATGCCAAACTTTCCCTTATTTTTAAAAACGACTTCCATTCGTTTGACCCAAAACCCCATATCTGGAAAATGTTGTGCACAGAGTTTCTATGCTGCAGAAGGCAGAGCGCCTAGAGGCTGTGTCATAGCGCAGGCAGAGGCTGGAACAGTCACGCTGAGCCATGATAACAATTCAAAGGCCTTCGCATTTGAGGTGCTGCAAGGCTCAGAGGTGCGAAAGCTGAAGAGCAATATTTTCCAACCTTTCACCGTGTGTTGGGGTCAAAACCACACACGTTAAATAAAGGTCTTGCACGATTTTATTATTAGAAACAGCGACTCTATTGATACTCATGAGTCACCTGTATTGGCGGAAACTGAAAACACCCATGTTCTTCAAATGCTAACACGGCGCTCAGTGCGGTTTTTTGTTCACCACTATGCATCAAACAGACCGAGAGAGAAACAAACCAGATGGGGAGCACAACCTTTATGCACACCGGATACTTAGTAACCTGTGAGGAGCTCAACCTTTATGCACACCGGATACTTAGTAACCTTTGACTCGTTTCTATAACCATGGGGGAAAAGGATACTTTTGTTGCGAAAAGATGGAGTATGTTATTAAATGCACACTTTAAAAATGCAAATTTCCGTTTTGACACTGTTCTGTGCGTCATGCAGCATTATTGTGCACATCAGTGGTAGGCCTTAACATAAAAGATGGTTATTGTGAATTTAAATAGTTTTCAGCAGATTCCCCTAACAATAGAGCCGTTTCCAGATTACATTTTTTATTGTAAAATACATTCTTTAGAGCCAGATGTACAACCACGGGCAATTGCGACTCGCAAATTGTGCCAAATTGCGAGTCGCAATTTGCCATTCGCAATTGCCAATGTACAACAGTGTCTGAGACACTGTTTGTGATTCCCCCATTAAGGTTGCAAATTGCATGCCCCATGCATATTAATGAGGGTGTCGCAATCTGCAACCCCATTGGGAATGGCTGGCACTCCCAGGGATGGTGGCCTGCTGGGATCAGCAGACCTCCACGTATGGGACTGCTTTGAAACAAAGCAGTTTTTTTAAGGCAGTCCGTTTTCCTTAAAAGAAAACAGGATGCATATTTATTTTATTTTTTAATTAAACGTGCTCGTTTCATTTTTATAAGGGCAGGTAGTGGTCCCTGGGAACCACAGCCTGCTCTGAACAAATGTTTGCGCACCCATTCACAGAGAGGAAGGGACTCCCCTGGGGACCCCTTCCCATTTGCGAATAGTTTACCGCCCTCTTGAAGAGGGTGGTAAACTACGAGTGTTTTGCAACCGCAGTTGTGGTCGTAAAACATTCTTACACAGGATTCAGACTCGCTATTAGGAAGGGACGCCCTCAGAATGCCCCTTCAGAATAGCGAGTTGCTAACCCTATTTTGTGAGTCGCTATTTAATTAACGAAACGACTCATAAAATAGGGTTGGTACATGGGCCACAGGTTTTTTGCATGCGCAAACTGGTCTTAAACCCATTTGCACATGCAAAAATACATCGTACATCTGGCCCCTGGTTCTCTTCCCACCACTGATAACATTCTCAAACTGACCTACCTCACAAAACGGCATGCTTTTAGTAGTATTTGAGGGTGCTTTTTGGTGATTCGGGGTATTGCTGTAGGTCCCTCATTACTTACAGGGAAGAGGATCAAGCATTGCACTCAAGTGGAGGTATCTGCTGGCACTGGATCCAGTGTGAAGGAGTGTGTCACTCTGGATAGGTTATACAGCAACGATGAAGAACGTAACACATGAAATAATTGGTTGGAGCTCAACAATGTGTCCCCTTTTTTTGAAGTAATTTGTAGTGGAGATTTTGCGGAACTCAAAATAGTGTGATTTTCACAATGTATTTCCCGATCTAATATGACCGTAATTTACAAAAAAGAATGCATGAATATTTAAGTTTTTGGATAAATGTGGCCATTTGCACTGTTTGCACCTTAAAATGTAAATGCAAAAATGTTTAAAAAGATAGTATAGTGTTGTTTGAGTTAGCAATGACGGAACCCTTATGGCTCCTGATGGACTCCGTGGAGCTGTGTCGTAACTGTTACAGTGTAGTGAAGTGAATACAGGTTTAGAATGTTGGGTTTCCAGTTACACACAGATGAAAAAAGACGTGTTATACAAAGTTGTGTGTGTGGCTTAGTCATTAGCGGGTACCCAGAGAGGGGAGGACGCTACAATTGGCAATGAGATAGGGGATAAGTAACAGAAAGATCGACAGTGCTCTGCCAGAGAGTTTGGTGTAAAAGGAGTAATAAAGAAAATGCTGTGAGTTGACTAAATTACATACCATCAAATCAAAGAAGATTGAATACCAAGTTCAATCCAAAGATGAATATAGATTATGAAAGGTACATGTTCAGTCAAGAGCGACAGAAAGTTTGTGAAACCATTGACGAATTTGTTGAGAGACTGTATACACTCAAAAACTGTAAGTACATTGGATTTAATGATGCTGAAGCTATACGTCTTAGAGTTGACGGATGCCTGTTAGATTCATTAAGACAACAAATACTAAGAAACTTAGTCTGGTGCAAGTTCTCATGCCTGCCAGAACTGAAGTGCGTGCTGATCAACAAGCTGCTGGTACGGAGGTCGGAGGTGTCCACAGTGAGCCAGGCATAAACATGAAGAGTAAGCACAAGGAAGAGAGACACAGAGGGATGCTGCCACGAAAAAAGAAGTTGTGCTTCAGGTTTGGATTTTCGTTTCCACATGAAGGCAATTATTATTATTATGATTATTAGAAAGTCTTATATAGTGCTCAGCTACCAATACAGGGGTTCCCAGCACTTTAGCAGCAGGTTGGGTATAACCAGGCCCCACTGACTCAAAACATACAGTCCTCAGCTGTTTTTGAAAGATGGTCAGTGAGGTGCAGCGTCTCAAGGGTTCCGGTAAGGCATTACACAGCGTGGGACCCTGGTATGTGAAAGACTGGCTTCCCATGTGTGTCCGTTTGACACTGGAGACAGTGCACAGGGATAGGTCACTAGAACGTAGGGGACACGCTGGCTGATATGGTCTCACAATTTCGTGAATGTGTAGACGGGCGACCCTTAAGCTTGCCCTGTGCACATAGCACAGGATTTGAATTGAATCCGTAAATGTCCCGCTACTGGACAGGTTTACAAAGGCTGCGGGAAGAAGAACCATTCAGTAACAATCTGCAAGGCGAAGGAAAAAGTAGGTGAGTCACGTCTCAAAGACAAAATGGCTGCCCAAACGCTTCAGAAGTGACGTTCGAAGCACACCCACATGGCCAAGTGACTACACCAACTGAGGCAAATCGACACCTAACGAGTCAATCGTCATCTAAATCACCGTCAAAAAGTTCTTCAGCATAAACATCAGGTGAAAGTGAAGACAATGGTTGTGCTATGTCGATGTTTACCCTAGAAAAATGTGTGCATGTTGGACTGGCCGTTAGTGAACGAAAATACAAATTAAACAAAAATCGACCTGGAAAAACACCAAAGTCAGTCAAACATTGTCCATCCGAAGATTACACTAAAAGTAAATGGTTGCTCAATAACTTTTATTATCGACAGTAGTGCGTCGATAAACATTATCCCTGAGGAGAAATACAATGAACTATCTCCACTGCCACGGCTTACCCCATTGAAAATTAAAGTGTGTACAAGGGCTGCATCTACGCCATTAAAAAGTCAAGGTTTATTTGGAGCAACAATGAAACATACAAAATCGAAAGTAAAAGCACCCATTTCATGTACTTCAAGGTATGGCGTCAAAAGCCGGTTTACTCAGTTTGAACACAGCTGCTGATATTGGACTGATATCTGTGAACTATAACATAAATGCTCATCACGAAATAGTAAGTCAGTTCCCTTTGTTGTTTCAACTCAAGACTATGAAATACAATTACACATTAATGAGGACGTTCATTCTATCGCTCAAAGATACAGACAAACTGTATTTCATTTACAGGAAGCTGTTGAAAAAGAACATGAACCACTGCTCAAACATGATGTAATTGAACCTTCTACTGGAACAAAGCCTTGGGTTTCACCCATAGTGGTAGTGCTTAAAAAAGACATAAAGGTGCTGTACGCATCAATATGCATCAGGCGAACAAGGCAATTGACTGAGAATGACATTCAGGTCAGCATATAACCGACATGATAACACAACTGAATGGAGTGAGGGTCTTCTCTTTCCTTGATTTGAATAAAGGAAATCATCTGTTCGAACTTGAGGAGTGCTGCAGGTACATTACAACCTTTTCTACACATATTGGTCTATTCCGAAACTACGTTTCAGTGTGTCATCAGCAGCAGAGCTGTTTCAAGATGTCATTCGACATATAATACAGCCTGTCATAAATGCGTTTGATTATTGTGATGACATATTGGCTTTTAGGAACTATACAGAAGAAGCACGATAAAGCTCTCCAAGTCATTTACTTGTAGATGCAAGTTTGACTTAGAATGATGATAAATGTGAGTTCCATTAGTCAAAGCTAAAATTCTTTGGCCATATCTTTTCTGATGGGGGTATGACACCTGATCCAGAAAAAGTACGAGCATTGTCAACTGCCAATCCCCCACAAGATGTTTCCATGTTATATTCATTCCTTGGCATGGCCAGCTACTTTCTAGATACATTCGAGACTTTGCCACCGTAAGTGCTTTTTTGAGAGACTGGACGAAAAAGAATAGTTTCATTTTATCGGTCATGTGAATACGAGCACAGTTTCAAGAGAATCAAACAAGCTATTGAGAATGCAACTGAAACGGAATACGTTGATCCAAAGCTCCATTCAGAGGTTGTTGTCGACGCTAGCCCAGTCGGATTAGGCGCAATCCTTGTACCGCACAGCGGGCACCCAAATGCTCAAAAATATATTGTGGGATATGCAAGCAGAAGTTTGTCCCACATTAAACGTGCTTATTCCCAACCTGAGAAAGACAGTTTAGCAGTGGTGTGGGCTTGTGAACATTTACACGTATTCTTATATGGAAACCCTTTCACGCTTGTAGCGGATCATCAACATTGTTCACCATGTTTGGAAATCCAAAGGCCAAGATCCCTTACTTGCATTGAACTTTGGGGTCTGCAATTACAAGAATACAACTACACAGTAGTCCACTGTCCAGGGGAAGATCAAAACCCTGCCGTCAACTTCTCAAGAGTGCCTCACCAGTGCAAAGGTACCCCTTCCACGACGACTAAAGCCTACATAAATTCCATTGTTAAATCAAGCACACCAGCTGCCTTTCATCCATCATTCAAGAGAGTCACCAAGAGATTAGATATTATCTTTGTTTCATGGGGTGTTCCTGCGATCCTATAATCTAACAACAGCCCACCTTTTACCAGTTGAGAAATCAGAGACTTTCTCAGTCCTCTTCATGTGAAGCATCAGAAGAGCACACATCTTTGGCCACAGGCTAACGGCATTGTTGAATGTTTCATGAGTACTCTCAAAAAAGCTTTTCAGGGTGCTGTATTGGAAAAGCTCGACCTTAAAACTGTCTTGAATGTTACTCTTCGAGCTTACCATTTGACCACTCACTCGACTACAGGTGAAAGCCCTGTAACCTTGATTTTCAGGAAAGCCATGACGACCAAGTTACCTCAATGGACCAACAGAAAAAACCCACATAAATTCTTAGATCCTAAAAGGAAAATGAAGGTCTATACAGACAAGCGTCAACACGCAAAAGATGTTACTTTTACTAGAGGAAATAGAGTGCTTGTTCATCAGTCTAGAAAATATCAATCTGATGCTCCCTTGATGCGGAGACATATCATGCTGCTGCCAGCATGGGACCCAGGGGGACTGCGCAACGTCTTGGGAAGTCCAGAATGAGGGATTCCTCACATTTCCGGCATGTGGCTCATTGCTCGTCAGGTAATGATGTCAATATAAAGACTGGGTCTGAAATGCCTACAGAAGACCTCCTGACCACTGTTGTTCCTACATCGCCAACGCAGGTCATGGACACTTCGACTGCCTGTGCCCCTTTTCCAAAGACACAGTTGGGATGTGTGATCACAGCACTTGGAAGACTCATTGAAAAGCTACGATTGTATATATTTGTAAAGATTAAATATTTTATTTAACAGAGGGGGAGATGTAGTGTTCTGCGAGTTAGCAAGTACAGAACCCTCTTGGCTCCTAATGGACTCCGTAGAACCGTGACACAAGTGTGAGAGCATAGTGAACTGAATGCAGGTTTAGAATGTTGGGTTCCCAGTTATATGTAGACGAATTAAGACGTGTTATACTAAGCTCTGTGTGTTGTGTAGTCATTAATGGGTACCCAGGCTGGCAAGGATGCTACAGATAGGTATTACATGGCCACAATTTCCACTCTTTTTAAGAGGTGAACCGCAGCAGTTTTTAAGGACACTGGGTTATATGATGGTGCAGCCGGCAGGCCAAAAAATAAAGCAAAGTAAAATAAGAAAACCTTTTTTTAAATAAATATTCTACAACGCATCGGTTTCAGGGCTGTCTTATTAGGATTTATTTTAAAGTATAATAGCATCATCTTCTTACACCAGCTTTGGCTCACACATTCCTACTATTTACTGCAAATTTTCAACTATTTATGCATGCTTACTATTTGCTCTCATAGCTTTGCATTTTTGAACTGTCTAGAATTCTTTTGGTTTTGCCAGCTTAAAGTTTGAATATATTTTTGCTCGGATAGAGCATAACCTTCTTTTGGCAGTAAGATATCCTGCTTTTTTTCTATTCTGCTTAGCTTCGTAGGGATTTCTCTAATACAGCTTTTGCTGAGGCAGGTCACCCAATGATCTGATAGGGCTCCAAAGTGACATGCAGAAGGACCAAGAGGAAGAGACCTATATAACTCTAAAATACTAAAATGACGCCCTCCATACAGTGACAATGCATGCCTTTTCATAAAAAAAAGGGAGACCCTTTAATTCAATGTCTATCCGTGTGAAGCTGCGCATGTTTCTTCTCTTACAGAGAGGCGTATAGTTCACATATATGTTACTGACATGTATTCTGAAGCCACGTTTTTGTGGTTTAGTATGTATACAATCAATGAAGCAAATACTTCACTTACTTGAATAGGACACGAGGAAGACAACCAAGGAAAAATACTAAACCACAGCCAAATGGTGTATCACCAGAATCACATCTACTATTAAATCCAACCTAGCCCACCACAAAATCCTCATTAATGTTAAGTGGTTGATGTTATTTAGGTCGCATTAACTAAGGTCATTCTTCTGCAATGTTGGTAGCGTTAACTGAATAGCAAATAACTTTTCATATTGAAATGAATATTAGTCTACTCACTACTCTTGTAAGCAGACTTAAAAAGAGGGTATTCGTTATGAAACATACTTCTACATCTCTATTACTTATTCAGATTACCACAATTTAACACTCCAAATAGACAAGGGGTATTTATTGATCTTCCACCTGCCCTGTCTCTACCCGCCCAGTTATAAATAGGAACAATATTTACAAGTCCACATGGATAAGAATCAACAAAGGAGAAAAGTACAAGCAGATTTCCAAGTGACATCAGAGAAGAAAGTAAAGCTTCATTTGATATCACATGGTATCTTGAGTTTGGATATTATCTGCCATGTTTATTTTATATATGTATTTTGTTGTTTTGTGTATAGTTAGTCTATTGTCAAGCAGCCACTTCATAGCACTGGAAAGTTATTTGAAGAAGGATATCACAAGTCTCCTCCCTTCCATGGAGTAGAAGATGCAGGGAGTAGGGGAAAACTTGTCTCATGCTTTGAATGGCTCTCTTGCTCTCTTCCCAAATTCTGTGGCTAGTCTTTCTCACCTCAATGAGTTGTCCACAACAAGCAATGGAAGGGGTGAGGAAATGGGTAATGGGGTGCCCACAAATATAGAAAACTCACCTAGTGCCTCTGCTTCCTTTATCCCACTACTAATGTCCCATCACCTTTTGCAACATCCAATGAGATGTGGTGGAATGGATTGCAGGCCTTGTGATGTCACAACAGGTAACAATCAATTTGGTGGTTCATGGGTGTGACATTACAGTGATGTGATTTACAGCAGCCAGGTTCTGCTGTTTTGGTTGATGGTTCCCCCTTAAAGCAATGCATAGCTAATTATTTTTCTATGAGAGAATGACTCGCCACATTCCCTCCAGCCTAGGACAAAACTGAGCAACTAAATAATAAGTGAGAATGTAGGTGTGTTCTTAGACTATTAACTCCTTTCCATATCAATTTATATTGTACAGGATGGATGATCTGGTAAAATGATATGACTCAAGACTCCCCTCCCAAGTCTGAGTAGAAAATCATCACGCAGTGGCTCTGGATATAGACGATCTTTGCCAAATCCTAGCAATTAGAAGACAGTGCGACACTAGCAGGTAGATTCATCAAAGACCCGTTTTGCGAGTCTTTAATAGCGATTCATAAGGAATCGCTATTACAGACTCGCAAAATGGGATTCATGTAGGAATCGCAAAATAAATTGCGATTCCTACACATTCCATATTTGCGATTAGCAAATTGCTAATCGCAAATAAGGAATTTTCCCCATGCATTCCTATGGGCCTTAATCGCAAATAAGGAATAACTCCCCATTCATTCCTATGGGCCTAAAGGCCCATAGGAATGAATGGGGAGTATTCCTTATTTGCGATTAGCAATTAGCTAATCGCAAATAAGATAGCGATTTCAAGGGTGCCAGGGGTGTCCAAAGGACACTCTGTAGCACCCCTGAAATGCAAATTTAAACAGGTGTTGCGCACACACAAGTTCAAAGGACATGTGTGTGTGTAACATGCAACAGAAAAAAATGCACTAAAGTGCTTTTTACAATTTTTTCGCTATTTACCACGAAGTCAGACTTCGTGGTAAATAGCGACCAAATATTGCGAATTCGCAATTTCCAATTGGTTAATGAATTGCATTTAAGGAATCTCTAATAGAGATTCCTTAAATCTAATTCCTCGCAAACATGCGATTTCGCTAATAGCGATTTTTGCATTTGGGATGATGAATCCCAAATGCAAAAATCGCACTCGCAAAGGGCCAGATTCTCAGAATCTGGCCCTTTGCGAGCGCAATATAGCTTCATGAATCGGGCTGTATATTTAGTACAGAAAGGTGACCAATAACAATTTAGCATTTGGGGGCGGATTTGAGCAGGTTCAATAAAAATGGATTTTCAAAAACTGTTAACCTCTCCCCTGGACTACAGATTACCCCAGCGAGCTTCCCACGCCAGCACCCAGGGAAAAAATACCAGTTGTTTCAATGGAAAATAGGTCATCTGATGCTACTCACCATAGAGATTATTTCTGCATTAGTTAGGAGATTCATTGCCATCTATTCCTAACTCTGTTTTAACAATATATATCTTCATGGTGCTTACAGGTAAAGTTAGGTATAGTAAAGTAAATCTATAGTTGTGCATATATACTTGGCTTTGCAGTATAGTGGTAGTCAATATTTGTTGTTTGCTACAATTTTTTGACAGGCCGATATTTTTGTCCTTGAAATTCTGACATAGAACCATATTTTACTTCATGTTTTGTTCGAAAAACTTGGGATCTTTAACACAAGGTCTACATAACTGAGTTTTTTTTAGATGATAAACCCTGGAGCATGTATGTGGTGTAACCCTTACCACTGGGATCCCTTGCCTGCAAAAACATTTTCAGGGTTCTTTGGATAAAAAACATTCAAAGGATATGCACCTACATAGACACTTTGAGATGATCATAGATACACTTCATGACTGATGGGAAGAAAAGAAAAAAAAACATTTTGAGGCAGTGGAGGGTTGATGGAGGATAGCAGACCCAATGCCAGAAAAACAAGGGGTGGTGACTACAAGGCACTGTGCCCATACAGGTTAGTTCTTAATCTACAGCAGTACGGTGAGCAAAAACATAACTCTCTTGAACATGGCCCATAGTATTTACCAGTACCTGAGATTAATGTAACTATTCCACCAATCACTTCTTAGGTTTAGATCCACTACATTCCATTGGTTGTCACTCTCATTTGCTCAGTTCATATTCAATAGTTTACATAGTCCATCTTCTGTTTGTCCTCCCCTGGAGCATATCCTCTTTACTCGTGTAATTTCCCTGCTCCCTTTTAGAATTTTTTTTTTTGCTTAAGCACTGCTCAAGACTGCATTGTGTTTTTCATCTGTCTCCCTCTTGGCTTCTATCACCACACCCAGCTTTGTGTTGCTTTCTCGCTGTGGTGCTTTCCTGCGCCCTCACCTTGCTCTTTCACACGTGTGCTTCTCACCACTCCTAGCTCCAAACTGCTGTCTCGCCCAGTGCTTCTCTGCCTTTCCCCCAATTCTAACTCCATGTTGCTCAATCAAGCCCATGTGCTTCTCCCAGCCCTCCCTGTTGCAAAGAATCCACAAGCCTTAATAAAATGTTCTCCATACGGTCATGGTCACACCTTATAATAAAGTAGGGTACACAAATGCAGCACTGTTTTTGGCTGGTTTGTGACCAGTTATGTTCAAACTACAAACAACATTGCTATTGCTTATAGATGGATGATTAATACATTCAATTCTGGAAGAGTAAGAAGCCTGATAGGTACTTTACCAATACATTTTTGCAGCGTTGTTTAACCACTAAATGCAACAGTATGAGCCACAGGGTCTTATCATGAAGATGTATTTTACTTGTAGTTGCTTAACATGGCTGTAAGTGATTTAATTTATGTTTTTTCTACGGACCAGTCCATACAGAAGCAGTATATTCAAAAACATCAGACGCTGGTTGTATATTTTTACCAGAAGTTACACGTTAGCTGTGCTGATATGAAACACGGTACAAAAAGCAGGATGTGATAAAGACAAGGTATTTCCCCAGGTGGCAATCCAAGCCTTTTCTCCATCTGTTTTCATGCACTACCCTCTAAGGGATCAATGGCTGGGGCAGGTTGCGTGTCGCATTACACTGCACCTGCAAGTCGAAACACCCTTTAACAGAAGAAAACAAAGAGAAACCTCTGTACTGTAGTCACCACATCTGGAGAGCTTTTACAATTCTACGATAGGCAGTATAAATGAAAAAGCACCAGTTACAGAAACACCCAACGTCATGAGAAACACCATGCTTATTAAAGTAAATATTTGTCTCTGCTAGCGTGCTTTTTTTTGGCGGCGGGGGGGGGGGGGGGGGGGGGTGATTTATGGGGCCCTACATGCTGCAGTGACCCGACTTTTGGATACAGCAATTTGGTTACCGTGCTAGACGGCTAACTGGCCAGCTACAGGGGGAATGGGGTACGGAAATAAAAGGCAAAAATATTAAAAGGCATTGGCACATAATAGGTACTTTATAGGGTGTTGAACAATCGGTACTGCACTATTAATAACTCCAACACAATCAGTGAATCAGCACTGGCTTTTGTAATTTGCTGCACTGAGACGCAGAGCACCGACCCACTTGCTCCAGAATAGTACAATTGTTTAACCTATTTGTTTAACTGAGAAATGCTATTATTTAGCAAAGATTTGATCCATTATAGAAAAAAGTTCACTTTTTTAAAAAAAAGCAAAATACCACAGCGTCATGGTGTTGCCAACACAAGGGCTTTTCAAGGATCAAGAGAAACGTGTCATCAGTTTTGGACAGGTATATTTGTCCATCTCTATGGCTGTGCTAGTGGGCACTTTACCATTCGAAATGAGATATTTATCGTGGTTGTAAAAATATGAAAGCTTTTACAACATTTTGAGAAACAGCCAACACAAAGCATTCTGCATGTCGATGGGGGAGACACATCTGTTAGAATATCCCAGCCAGCTGGCAACCTGTGGGGATCAGGATTAAAGGAAACACCATGTTTGTTTACAGGCAACAAGCACAACAAAGAAAAACACCTGCAATGTGAATGGTGTTTATGAATCCAGCTACAGCGGTTATAACAAATGGTCATACAATGTGTTATAAATATAGAGCACAGTAAAGTGGGACGCAACAGTGAATAGTGCACAAGACACTCTACGAGAAAAAAAAAATGAGGAACAAAAAAAAGGCGCCGAATTCTACAAAACACGAACTGCAGCAGAGGGCAAGTGAGGTAGCAGGCGGCGGACAGAATGATGCGGCGGACAGAATGATGCAACGTTCCCTCGGCTGAGGTGAAGCGTGGGGAGGAAACCACTGGTCTGGGAACACAGATATTTTAAGGAAGATGGAACCGCGGTGGGGAGGCTGCAGGTGGCTGGAAACCCTCTGCAGGCGGCGCATTCTCCCACCCCTTTGCTTCCTGGCCGCCGGTGGACACCGTAGCGCGAGGGCAGCGCTAGACACGTGAGTCAGCAGCAGCGGCGGCGGCGGCGGTGGAGGCGGGAAACTGCTGACAGAAGAGCGCGCGCTGACAGCCAGCGGCGCTGCGCGCGCCTCAGCCTTGCACGGCAAGCCCGGGGAGCATGCTGATGACTGCGCACACACGCCTCACCTCCACGCACGGTTCCTGTTTCCCTACTCAAGGGTGAAATGAAAGCAGAGCGCATTACGAATCAAGGATGTATTTTTCCTCAAGAGGAAAGTCGCGAGAGGGTAGGGGCAGCTGCGCCCGAACCTCAAAGGAGGCAGTGTAAGCTTTTGCCGAAGTGGTTTCATCTGTGTTTCCTTCCCTAAGACCATAGGAATTCGTTCTTCCCTTGACCGCAATTTAATGCGTAGTCACACTCAAAAGCAGTTCCTGTTTTTTCAGAGGGGACTTTTCTCGCGCAACCAACAAAATAAATAGGAAAGGGAAATGCATATGCATAGTAGAGCTCTTGGACGGAGGTTTACTTTAAAAACTGATATTAAAATTGAATAAACTGTTCCACTCAAAGGTAACTCTTACGAATATATTATACTGACTCAGAGGTACCATAGCAGCATGCAGGCTTCAGGCTGTTTTCTTTAGACAGTAGACAAACACAAAAATAGAAGATTTCAGAAAGTATAGAGGTCTGTAGGTAAGTGAGAGCGATGCATCTTGAGCACAAGAAGTTCGTTGAGATAAAAGTGCGCACCGTGGTGTTCTCAGAAATACTTTCAAATTGCAAAAATGCATTTAATGAAAGGGAAAGAAAAGGCAACTAACCATCCAGTGTGTTAGCTTCCGTACCTCTCGAAGCGCCTGGAAGCCCTCTTTATTCTCCAGCTTTATTCTAGCTGTCTCAAAAGTGTCTCCAAAATAGGACTGCTGCTGCTCAACCACAAAGGAGATGCTTAGCCCTGTACCACCTGCACCTTACTTGCCATCCTAGGAGACTTACAGTTGTGCACCTACCAATGACCAGGGCCGGATTGAGAACCAAAACCTTCCCTGTCAAAGAGCTCTTGGGGGGGTGCTAGCAGTAAGTTTTGTGCCGCTTTTGTTGCTGGGGGCCAATATTGCAATAACAAAACCTCGCACCCCAGTGGTCTAAAACCAAGCAAGACCACTGACTCATTGTCAGTGAAATTGCTCTCCCACCCTCGCAGCTCCACCATTAAGTGAGGTGCCCCTGCCCCTGCACTCTTGAGTGTTAGTGATCGACCTTTCTATCTTTCACCTTTCTGCACCTCTGCTCTTTTTTGCCTTATTTCTGCCCATTTTCCCTTTCTCTCACTCTGCTCCTTCACTCGTTTTTCTACCCTTTCTATCTTTCACCCTTCTGCACCTTTCTGCATCTCTGCTCTTTTGTGCCTTATTTCTGCCCATTTTCCCTTTCTCTCCCTCTGCTCCTTCACTCGTTTTCACTCGTTTTTTTACCCTTTCTATCTTTCACCTTTCTGCACCTCTGCTCTTTTTTGCCTTATTTCTGCCCATTTTCCCTTTCTCTCCCTCTGCTCCTTCACTCGTTTTTCTACCCTTTCCATCTTTCACCTTTCTGCCCTTTTCTGCATCTCTGCTCTTTTGTGCCTTATTTCTGCTTATTTTCCCTTTTTTCTTTATCCCTTCTTTCCTCCCTTTACCTTTCCCTGCCGCTGCTGCCCCTGCGGCCCCTCCCCCCTCAGCGCGACCAGCCCAATCCAGCCCCTCTCCCCGCTCCCGCCTCCCAGCTGTCCAGCCCTCCCCGACCCCTACTTAATGGCGGCCACTGCGGGGACAGGCGAGCAAGACCACTGACCCATTGTCAGTGAAATTGCTCTCCCACCCTTGCAGCTCCACCATTAAGTGAGGTGCCCCTGCCCCTGCACTCTTGAGTGTTAGTGATCGAGGCCCTCCTCCACCCTCAGGTTTCCCTGCGCCTCTTCCCTGGTGGTCCAGTGGACCTTTGTCTCCTTTCTCTCACTCTGCTCCTTCACCCGTTTTTCTACCCTTTCTATCTATCACCCTTCTGCACATTTCTGCATCTCTGCTCTTTTGTGCCTTATTTCTGCCCATTTTCCCTTTCTCTCCCTCTGCTCACTCGTTTTCCCTCGTTTTTCTACCCTTTCTATCTTTCACCTTTCTGCACCTCTGCTCTTTTTTGCCTTATTTCTGCCCATTTCCCCTTTTTCTCCCTCTGCTCCTTCACTCGTTTTCACTCGTTTCTCTACCCTTTCCATCTTTCACCTTTCTGCCCTTTTCTGCATCTCTGCTCTTTTGTGCCTTATTTCTGCTTATTTTCCCTTTTTTCTTTATCCCTTCTTTCCTCCCTTTACCTTTCTCCGCCGCTGCTGCCCCTGCGGCCCCTCCTCCCTCAGCGCGACCGGCCCAATCCAGCCCCTCTCCCCGCTCCCGCCTCCCAGCTGTCCAGCCCTCCCCGACCCCTACTTAATGGCGGCCACTGCGGGGACAGGCGAGCAAGACCACTGACTCATTGTCAGTGAAATTGCTCTCCCACCCTTGCAGATCCACCATTAAGTGAGGTGCCCCTGCCCCTGCACTCTTGAGTGTTAGTGATCGAGGCCCTCCTCTACCCGCAGGTTTCCCTGCGCCTCTTCCCTGGTGGTCCAGTGGACCTTTGTCTCCTTTCTCTCACTCTGCTCCTTCACTCGTTTTTCTACCCTTTCTATCTTTCACCCTTCTGCACCTTTCTGCATCTCTGCTCTTTTGTGCCTTATTTCTGCCCATTTTCCCTTTCTCTCCCTCTGCTCACTCGTTTTCCCTCGTTTTTCTACCCTTTCTATCTTTCACCTTTCTGCACCTCTGCTCTTTTTTGCCTTATTTCTGCCCATTTCCCCTTTCTCTCCCTCTGCTCCTTCACTCGTTTTCACTCATTTTTCTACCCTTTCCATCTTTCACCTTTCTGCCCTTTTCTGCATCTCTGCTCTTTTGTGCCTTATTTCTGCTTATTTTCCCTTTTTTCTTTATCCCTTCTTTCCTCCCTTTACCTTTCCCCGCCGCTGCTGCCCCCGCGGCCCCTCCCCCCCAGCGCGACCGGCCCAATCCAGCTCCTCTCCCCGCTCCCGCCTCCCAGCTGTCCAGCCCTCCCCGACCCCTACTTAATGGCAGACACTGCGCGGCCGAGCAGCAGCCGCGGGCTTCGGGCGCGCCGCTGGTGCACCGAAGGCGCGTCAAAGGCAAGCACGTCTGCGCCCGTCCGCGACCAGCACCAGGAACCCTGGACCTCCGCCCCACCAACGCTACGACCCAGCAGCACTCCACGCACTCAACCCAGGCTGCAAAACAACTGCAAGCTAGCATCACCAGCCGACACCCATGGACCCTTCAGCTGTCACCGCTGCCGGCACACCTGCAGCACCGCCAAAAACACGGATCCAGCACAACCCGCCCACAAGAACACAACCGAATCGAAGACCCTGCAATGCATCCTCCTCAACGTCCGATCCCTCCACAAACACGCCACAGAAATCTGGGACCTCCTCGACAGCACCACCCCGGACGTAGCATTCTTCACCGAAACCTGGACCAACGCCACCTCAGGATCGGACATCGCCATCGCCATCCCCCAAGGATACAAGATCTACAGGAAGGACCGCCCCACCCACTGAGGAGGAGGAATCGCCATCGTCCACAAATCCAGCCTCCGCCTGAGCACACTCCCTGACGAGTCCACAGAACTGATGGAACACCTTCACTTCAAGATACTGGGCAGCCCCACTGCCGCCCTCCGAGGAACCCTCATCTACCGACCCCCTGGACCCCGCGGACCCTTCGCCAACTCCATCACAGACATTATCTCCCCGCAGGCCATCGCATCCACCAACTACACCCTGCTGGTAGACCTCAACTTCCACCTCGACAATCAACTGGACCCCAACACCACATGCCTCCTGGACAACCTCCACAACATTGGACTCTGCCAGATCGTGACCGAGCCCACGCACTCAGCAGGACACACCCTCGACCCCCTCTTCACTACAGGAAACTCCATCACCTTCAGCCACACCACCAACTCCCATGGACCGACCATCATTGCGTCCACTTCACCTTCAGAACACCCACCATCCACAGACACCAGCATCTGCTTCCACAAAGAAACTGGACCAAAATCACGGACGACCAGCTCATCTCCTCACTCAACAACTCCACCCCAACCATCGTGGAAAACGACGACCCCAATACCGCAGCCCGAACCCTGCATAGATGGATCTCGGACAGCACCAACACCATAGCCCCCCTCAAGAAAAACAACAATAACGTGCCAAGAAAGCCAGATGGTTTACCACTGAACTTGGAGAGTCCAGGCACACATGCCGCCGCCTCGAAAAGGCCTGGAGAAACACCAAATCCACAGAAGCCCACAACAACTTCAGAGCCGCCACCAACGCTCACCATCAACTCATCAGAGAAACGAGGAAAAAAGTGATTGAAGACAGAATCTCCACCCACGCACACAACAGCAAGGAACTCTTCAGCATCATCAAGGAGTTCGCCCAACCCACCAGCGAGTCTACCGACATCCCTCCCTCACAAGACCTCTGCGACAAACTCAGCACCTTTTTCCACCACAAAATCAAGAGCATCTACGACAACTTCGACGAAGACAACCAACGCACTGAACACTCACCAACCACCCCCGACACCCGGAAACCAGCGATTGAGGACTGGACAGCCCTCACCACCAAAGACACACTGAAGACAATGAAGTCAATCCACTCAGGGGCCCCCCACGGACCCCTGCCCCCACCACATCTTCAACAGAGCCCCTGACACCATCGCACCCATGCTCTGCCATACCATCAACCGCTCCCTGGCGACCGCCTCGTTCCCCGACGACTGGAAACACGCCGAGGTCAACCCCCTCCTGAAGAAACCCTCAGCGGAACCCACCGACCTCAAAAACTACAGACCCATCTCCCTGCTCCCTTTCTCAGCGAAAGTCATCGACAAAGCCATCAACAGCCAACTCGCCACATTCATTGAAGAACACAACATCCTCGACTCCTCCCAATCCGGCTTCAGAAAAAACCACAGTACGGAAACCGCCCTCCTCGCCGCAACAGACGACATCCGCACCCTACTGGACAAAGGAGAAACAGTAGCCCTCATCCTCCTAGACCTATCAGTGGCGTTCGACACAGTCTCCCACCGCACCCTAATACGCAGACTCTACGACGCAGGAATCCATGACAAGGCCCTCGACTGGATCTGCTTCTTCCTCTCCGGCAGGACGCAACGGGTCAGACTCCCCCCTTTCCTCTCAGACGCCACACCTACCACCTGCGGAGTCCCCCAGGGCTCCTCCCTCAGCCCGACGCTCTTCAACGTCTACATGGCTCAACTTGCCCCCATCGTCAGAACCTACGGACTCAACATCGTGTCATACGCAGACGACACCCAGCTCATCCTCTCCCTATCCAACGAGGCCCAACACCACCAGACACAACTTTCGAGAAGGCATGGAAGCCATTGCCAAATGGATGAAAAACAGCTGCCTACAACTAAACACCAACAAAACAGAAGTACTCATCATGGGCCCAAACCCCGATGCCTGGAGCGACGCCTGGAGCGACACCTGGTGGCCCACCGCCCTCGGAAACCCGCCAACCCCCACAGACCACGCACGCAACCTGGGAATCATCCTGGACTCAGAGCTCAAAATGGACCGCCAGATCAACTCTGTCTCATCTTCCTGCTTCCACACCCTCCGCCTCCTTCGTAAGACCTTCAAATGGATCCCCCTCGAACACCGAAAGACAGTCACTCACGCCCTGGTCACCAGCAGACTCGACTACGGCAACGCACTCTACGCCGGAATAAACAAAAACCTAATCCGCAAGCTACAGAACATCCAGAACGCCGCCGCAAGACTGGTCTTCAACCAGCCAAAACACTGCCACATCTCCCAGCACCTGCGCACACTCCACTGGCTCCCCGTCGAGGCGAGAATCACCTTTAAGATGCTCACCCACGCACACAAGGCCCTCCACGGCACCGGACCAGCATACCTGAACAGCCGGTTCAAATTCCACGCACCCCAAAGGACCCTACGATCAGCCCAGCTCTCCTACGCCGAGGTCCCCCGCACCAGAAAGACCAGATCGGGAGGCCGCTCCTTCTCCTTCCTCGTGGCCAAAGCATGGAACGCCCTTCCGCTCCACCTCAGACAGACAACATCGCT
Source organism: Lissotriton vulgaris (assembly GCF_964263255.1). Classification (NCBI taxonomy): domain Eukaryota; kingdom Metazoa; phylum Chordata; class Amphibia; order Caudata; family Salamandridae; genus Lissotriton; species Lissotriton vulgaris. The sequence continues at coordinate 647,092,578 of NC_141694.1, read as the reverse complement.
CCCCATCTTCGCAAGAAACTTCAAAACCTGGCTCTTCGACAGACCCCCTCCTTGATGGAATGGAACCTGCACCCCCCCCCCCACCCCTAGCGCCTTGAGACCCTTACGGGTGAGTAGTTGCGCTTTAACAAACTCCTGATTGATTGATATTGATTGACCCCACCCTGGTGGCCCACCGGGGAAACACCTGTACCCGCTACGGCCAGTTCAGCCCTGCCAATGACTCATCTCAGCTATTTGATGCTAGCCGTCCACTTCAGATCTGTCAAAAGCGCCTGACACCAGGACCTTAAGTGGGGTGGGGTCCTGCTAGATCTCAAACCCGGCAATTGTTAAAAACTAACTTTGAAACAGTTCCCTAACAGGCTCTATATTCGTGTCCTTAACTTCACTGGCCAAAATATTATTTGTCAACAATGACTGTAAAAACGTTTAAAGTATGCCATATCAACAAAGCAATCTCTTCTTAAGTCATTTGTTTTACTTCATAGTTCATTCCCTAAGAAAATTTCCTTTTTTTAAAGATGTGTTTCTTAAGTTTTCTTTCAAGTAAAGATGGACTCTTGTATAATGCATACTTTGAACTATGTCGCCTCCAGGCATCTGAGTGAGTTAGGTTGTGGGTGAGTGTTCATGAAGGCATGAATGAGAGCTGTGGATTTTAGGCAGAAGATTGTGTAAGTGTCTCACAGGGCATGAGAGTGAGTCATGAAAGAGTTCAGGCTACATGCACATCCAATCATTGGCCTCTCTGCAGACCACACAGACTGATGGCCACATGTGTGGCAATTGTAACTGTGTAAAAGTGTAAGGAATGATGTGGGGGAGAGAATTGGCATAAGTGGCTAACTGAGTGAGATACTGAGGTAGAAAGTGATGTGAAGCAGTGACCAGGAGTGGCTGATTCACCCCAAAGACATCTACACTTCCAGAGACCTCTGTAATGATTAATTCAAAGTCTCAGATTTTCAGAATTGGAATATTTTCAATTATTCTCAATAAAATTGTTATTTATTTATCTGATACAGCAAGCAAGCACTGGCAAAGCATTAGGTCTAGATTGTTTTTTTTGATGTGTTGGTTGTTTGGTGACATTTCTGGATGCAATAAAAGAAACCTTGCAGAGAGGCACCCACATTCTGGTCAGGTGGCATGCTGTTTGAAGCACACAATGTTATGTGCCATGTTCGATCTTGAAAAGGTTTCCTAGTTAAGCTTTTCCTTGGCCACACCCATTTTAGAGACCCCCTCCACCCCAACCTTTTCATCCCTCTTAAACTACAGCATACCACTTTTTCCATCGCCTCTGTTGCCTGATCGCTATTATCTCCCAATAGCCTACTAGCGTAACTGCAGTAGTGGCAGCCGCGTTTGCTCCGTGCTATAAATCAATGCTACCAGGTTGTGCCCCTCTCTGATGAACAAAGCATCATTATCATTGCTGGCATCGAAGGCGAGAATGTTCTAATAGCATCCTCAGCTCTGGAAGTGTACATTCTAGTATCAGTCTGAAGGTCGAGCCTGTGCCAACAGTAAAGTTCTTTGTTTCGCTTTCGTCACATGATCTCCATTGGAGTCCTGAATATGAAAATGTATACATTTGCATTCAGCTTTTATTTTCAAGGGATGCAGAGCTATCCCCTTCTCGCTTCGTTGTTTCACAGATTATTTGTTGTTAATAAACATTTTCAGACTTCTAAGGTCAATATGAGCGCAGATTTCTTTCACAGCTGCTCCACTCTTATAGCAGCCACAATTTACAGTTGAGCCCTAAAACATGCCAGAAAGAGGTTTCACAACTTTTTACAGTACTTAACTGGTTAGGTCCATTTGGCAGCCATTTATCCAAGAATACTGTAGTGCGCATGCCTCGACCAGACCAAGAGTGGTAGATGCCAATTCCTTCCAAGTAGGAAGTGGTCCTTGACCATGATTCTGTTTATAAAGGCCATTCTTCTTACTGCAGATTTTAATGATCGAACCAGACAAAAGTGTTTTTCTGTTTTGGCAATTTACGTTGTTTATCTCTCTCCAGAAAGTGAAACATTAACATCCAGTTTTTGTACGACTATAAATAAGCTAGAACCCAGAAGAATATAAGTAAGCTAAAACCCACAAACAGAAAGTAGTGTGATGCTAAAACCAAGCAAGTCACTTGCCACCCGCCTTGATTCGTTCGCCATTTCCTAATTCATCTTCAAGCAGCCTTCTCCAATCTTCAAATAAAGGCGCTCCAGACTTCAAAGGGAGGCCAGGGGTGGGGGAGGAGCCTGCTATAGTTAGACAACAGAATGTCCAGCTCGGGCTCGCCTGTCACTCAGACATGGAAACGCTAAATTGTTTCCAGCCTCTTAAAATTCCTCTTCTTGACAGGCTGTAAAAGAACTTTGAACCTTAGCTTTTACGTGACTTAGTGAAAAGCATTTTCCGCCAAGGCTCGAGGACAGAATCCTCAACTATCTGTACCTTCTGTTATGTGCTTTGTGCCGCTACAAATGTAGCCTGTAAGAAATTTCTACCAGGCCCTAAAACAAGGTAACAAGGCAGTTTATCCAATTGCACATTCTCTAAAAGCAGGAACACTTAAAAGCGCTCCTTTCTTTCAAACTTGAACATCTTCTTAAACTGCACTATAAGAGCACAAACTAAATCTCTGGTGATCGAAGATAGAGATCAAAACACTATTCCTTGTACCTAAATTTACATGCTCGTACCCTCTGAAAGAAAATATTTTTAAATTAAAATGTTTAAAAAAGTAAATGCAGTCCACAGCAAACGTCTTCCATTCTCGGACCAAAGTACCATATACCAAGCCGATCTGCTCTAGACACAAATGAATAAGCAAATTCATTAATTAGGACGTTCGTATTGCGCACACCATCTTAATCAAGGTCTCTTGGCCTTGAACTGGTTTTGAATTAATGCCGGAAAAAATTCCATCATTGAATGTCTTCTAGTTTTTGAAGGGCACAAAGAGACAAAAAAAATATGTAGAATAGGGGATATCTGGGCGAGCATGGGCCAGCTACCTCTTTACATAGATAAAAGTGTTGAACAAAGGCCCCAGGTCCGAATCGGAGATTTGTTTTTTAATACTGATCCAGAGAAAGGTAAAAAAAAAAAATGTTGGAAACCTTGTCCTGCATTTAGAACTTGAAGAAGGAGGATTTCCTAATCGGATTCAAGAATGTTCTATTGGCAGCCGGCAGGTCAAATAATCTGTTAAAGGTTTGGTATCAAAATATTGCTGTCAAAATATAGTCTAACATGAAAATAGAGTCCTAAACATTGTCAGCAAAAAGTTTTCCACACTACAGTGAATAATATAAAAGCTACAATTTTGTTTGTAAACGATATTTAAGAGATGCTATTTATTTCATAGGATATTTCTGTGTATAACATTCTGACATACAGCCCTCTAAAGGCATGGTCTGTTGTAGAGTATTACATAGATGAGGTTTTGTCATTAAATAGGCATGGGGAACCAGTGTTTCATGCATGTAAAATCTCTAGTACTAGCACATTTTGTTTAAAAGAAAACAGAAACATCCCTTCCTGTCAGCAAACAATGGGATCCAAACAATGCCTCAACCAGCTCAAACTAACAAACACGAACATTTACCAAAGGACTTATTTTGGAATAATAAATTTATGAAGAAATACCTTTACAAAGCAGTCACTTTAAAGAAGCATGAAAATAAATATTTACATTAACTTTAGGTGGACTGCAATACTGAAACTTCTATAATGCACTCTTTTATGAAGAAAGTCCATTTCAACAACCCTCACCCGTACAAACCCCTAAATGATTACAGTTACATTTGCACTAATCCTAACTCCAACCATTAATCTAACCATTAGTAACACAGTCCATTTTAACCTATGAAGCACTTTCTTAAGTCGCTGTTTATTAATGATGGAAAAACTTTAATTGTAACTTATTTTTCTCCATAAATTAAATGTTTTTATTCTGTTAAAAAAATTATGCTTTAAAGACAAGTGTCTAAACATTAGGAAAATTGAACTTGAAAATTAATTGTAACTCCCTTGCATGACTGGAATAGAGACCGCGTTATTTGTCCCTCCAACATCATGTTTTCGAGCTAATAATAAAAGTGTATATATATATATATATATATATATATATATATATATGTATATATATATATATATATATATATATATATATACACACATACAAATACATACACACACACTGACTTTTTTCAGTCTACTTTCTGCGTTCACTGGTCTATTCAAGTGTTATTTGCACTCTGCTTACACACATAACTGTATACGGCGGATGTATGACGTTACATCGCAAACTTTTACAACGCACACCGTTACAACGCAATTTTTAAAACGCAGATTCATTTACAACGAATGCATTTACAACGCATGACATTACATAGCAGATGCTATTACAACGCATGTCATTACAACGTAAGTATAGGTAAGTATATTATTTTATTTTAAAAAAGTAATTAATTAAAATGTAATTAATTTATTACATTAAATTATTATAAAATAATTAATTTGTACATATATATATTTATATTTAAAAAAATAGTTTAGGTATTTAAAAATAAAAATCTAACTCCAGGGGAGTGTAATAGTAGGGTAAGTGCTGGATAGTGTAGGGTAAAAAATTACTTTAGGTTTATTTTTAAAAGAACTATTATTTAAAAAGAACTATTATTAATAAATAATAAAATAATTTAAAAAAACGTTTAAATTAATTTAAATTATTTATTTAAAAACTGAACCCTAAAAATACCCCAGTTCCCCAAAACCCTAAAAATACCCCTGTACCCCAAAACCCAAACCCAGCCCTGAACCCTAAAAATACCCCTGTACCCCAAAACCCAAACCCAACCCTGAACCTTAAAAATACCCCTGTACCCCAAAACCTAAACCCAGCCCTGAACCCTAAAAATACCCCTGTAACCCAAAACCCAAACCCAGCCCTGAACCCTAAAAATACCCCTGTACCCCAAAACCCAAACCCAGCCCTGAACCCCAAAAATACCCCTGTACCCCTAAACCCAAACCTGAACCCTAAAAATACCCCTGTACTCCAAAACCCAAACCCAGGCCTGAACCCTAAAAATACCCCTGTACCCCAAAACCCAAACCCAGCCCTGAACCCTAAAAATACCCCTGTACCCCAAAACCCAAACCCAACCCTGAACCCTAAAAATACCCCTGTACCCCAAAACCCAAACCCAGCCCTGAACCCTAAAAATACCCCTGTACCCCAAAACCCAAACCCAGCCCTGAACCCTAAAAATACCCCTGTACCCCAAAACCCAAACCCAGCCCTGAACCCTAAAAATACCCCTGTACCCCAAAACCCAAACCCAGCCCTGAACCCTAAAAATACCCCTGTACCCCATAACCCAAACTATATATATAAAATTACTTTAATTAATTTTTTTAATTTATTTTTAATATTTTTGTAATTAAAAAAAGGTTAAATAAAATGATATACTTACCTATACTTACGTTGTAATGGCATGCGTTGTAATAGCATCTGATATGTAATGTCATGCGTTGTAAAGGCATTCGTTGTAAAGGATCCTGCGTTGTAATGGTGTGCGTTGAAACAGTATGCGTTGTAAAAGTTGCGTTGTAACGGTTGCATACCGTATACGGCAAGGGGAGTTGGATCAATCCACTTCATCCATTGGCATTCTTGCACTTTAACTAACAACATTTTATGTGATCAAAAAAGCACAGCCATTAAAAAAAAATGCATGGACATCAGCGCCTGAGCTGGTATGCCTGGATGTTGGCCAAACATTTTTGGATTTTGCATAGGTTTGCAAAATAATCAAATGCATCACAGTGACATATTCTATTCACCTACGCCATGCCTCTTTAAGAATCCATATAACTTGGCTTTAAGGACATTGACCGTAGCCACGAGTAATTTAACAGCAGGGTGTTTCAGAGCCCAATTGCTGACTGGCAAAGCACTTAATTGATATACACTGAATGATGGCAGCCTGCCTGTAACAGTAACTAATGGAGGTAAACTCTCCCCTCAGCGGGGCTACTCCGAGTGCCCAGGCTCTTTGAGTTGAAATGATAATATGCCCAAACAACAGCCCTAAAAATATGTGCAAGGGTGTTTATGCCAGAAAAAAATGTTCCATTCTGCATACCTCTCAAAGAAATATAAAGCGAAATAGATTCTCACAGGGGCAAACAGCCCAACCGGAATACATAGTTCGGTTCTAGATATTTTAGGTTAAAACAAGGGAAAGGCTAAAATTTTGCAGAACATGTCAGAATGGGGGCCTAATACAAGCCCTTTCTCCGCAGGACAGCATGCAACCGGCAAGGCTTTTTATCAGCATAAAATATCTTACCAGACATCATATGTGCAATAATAGAAGCCAAGCCCTTTTCTTAATTACATACAACAATTAAGATCATATATAGAAGCATTGTTTGTGCCATTTTCTATGCTAAATGGGCACACAGGTGCATTTTGAAAATGTAATGAATTGTGTTTAGTACGTCAAGATAAGTAATATATTGCAAAACCCAGGAAAACAATAATAATTATATATCGCTTCGTTGCAAGCTGTGGAATCTCCCTGTTGGGTTTGGGGTTAGGCTGCTTTGTAAGCACTCCCAATGCTTGGAACTAAGGTAACGAGCACAGAGCAGGAAGGAGACTTGCTACGGGTCACAAAAGCTAGTCTAGTGGAGGGAACAGAGTGCTAGATCTTAGCTTGGAACACGAATAAAGGTAATGTCTCCTGGCACACAGTATTCAGCTATAAGATCACAGTCATTGTTTTCATCCAAACATGATCCCAAGAGTCCACCCGAAATCACTAAGATTCAACTATAGAAACAACAAACCACAAAGAATAAAACTCATTCACAGGCTTGGAGAAGTGACTGCAGGAGACACAAAAACAAGGATCCACGGCACATCGATTGCACATGGACATCAGCCAGCCAGATAACATGAAAATCAATGCAAATAAGTGATAAACTGAATGGTAGACAGCACGAGACATGATTCAATAAACAAGACGTTAGAAAAGAAAGATTTAAAGAAGATACACGAGAGAGAAAAATGTAGGAAAGACGAAACACAATGGAAAAAACTTATATTAGACAGTTTTAGAAATGAGTCAAACATATCTAGAACAATATATTTAAATTCAAAAGTTTAGAAATGTTAGAGATATGCACATGGACAGATTTGGATTTGATGCATGTTTTAGGCAGGTACAGGGTTTAAATAGTTGGTACATCACTAAGATAGTTGGATGAAGGCATGATGTTGCAGAAGCTTTACTATTATTAAATGCTTCAACGACATTACAACTGTGCTGTTTCTACTCCACGTGACCTAGATTGACACTCACGACTCAATGCCAAAAAATGTCAAAACATTACACTGCTACTTATTTTGACCACTCACTCGTCCTGGAAAGCCACATCAATGAAGCAACATTTCTCTATACCTTTACACTTCTTAGAACTAGACAAAAACACAAAATAAGACAGCAAAGTAAGACTGCGAAGCCCAGCCGCTTTGCATATTTCATTCTACTCAGGGCCTTCCCTGTGGCTAGGTATGGAACCAGATGACATGGGACAGGGGTACTGCCTTTTGGAGGATTGCACTGATAAGAATTTTTTTTAAACCAGGGGATGATATTGTGCATAGCCAAGTAGCTGTTGATAAGTAATGATTTAAAAAAATCTATATTTCTAGTGGCAAACACAGAATAAACTTCAGGCCCACCTCCCTTCATATTTTCCAACTTTCCCACTGTGCACAGAGCAGTAAAGTTGTCACGGACCTCATCAAGGCTTTTCTTAATCACTGTATTGTGTCAGTCTCCACCACTTTTGCTGGGAGGTTGCTTCAATCATTATCATTTTGCTAAAAATGTTTTTTTTTCTACTGTTATTTCCAAGTTTCTGCGAGAGTTTACGTCGAGTTATCCAAGAACTCTGTTACAGAAAAATAAGTTGCCCAGCACAAAAGAATACCCACCAGCCAAAAAGATATTAACTTTTGTGATGACAGGTAAGCGTTTTTTTCCTCAGAACACAAAGAACATACTGTAGTATATATTTTCAGTCACTTTTTTAAGCAGATGGGGCCCACCTCATAAATGGTTTCACAAACAAAGGTCAATGTATTAATCTTAGTTCTGAAATCTACCATCATCCTGTGTCATTTCTTCAGAGAAGGTGATTTGCGCTCACATTGAGGCAAGTTAGCCAATGCAAAGGCTGCTGACCTATGGACAAATGCCCTTTTGTGGATATTGTCTATGGGAGTACCACTCAAGAGGACAATACTTTAATCCAGTGTTTGGCCAAAGAAGGCCCTAGCGGTTGTGGGAGTGTGGGCATCCATTCCTGGAACCCTAAGGCAGGCCCTTAGGGCTTCATACAGGATTTTACTAGCCCGTCTCTCTGGCCGTGTTTTATCTGCATTGATCTTTCCAGCAATGTGGCCGACAAAACTTAACACATTACTTCAGACTAAGACCTTACTTGCAATGAGTAGTATGTGAATCCCGCATCCCTAAGTCTACTGAATCAGCCTCTCCCTCTTCATCCCAACATTCCTATTGTTCGTTTAGTGCCTTTTAATGTTTTAGACACTTTTGGATCATTCAGCATAACAACAAGATCTCTGACGCGTGCATCCCATCTTGTTCTGGTCCACAGAATGTACATGCCCCATTGAATTACTTTTCATTTGCAGCGTCAAGTTGGGCGACCATACCCTGAACAGTGATTTCATTTTTCAACATTACGTCTCAGATGATCCAATCCATTTGTGTAATCAATCTGTTGCCATGCCTTTATCTTTTCTGAAATTTTGAAAACTTTACTTCTCATATTCTTCTCCATTGTCTTCTTAAAGACAAACCATGTAGATACCGTTTTTTGACTCCTCAGCACTACAATAGACAGACAGAACATACGGATTCCCAGACTGCTACAGATAATAGAAGAAACAAATCACAACCAACAGAAAGACTCAAACTATACTTTCCAACAGGGAATCCACATATGTGGCACTCAAAGATACATCAAAGCTAAGCTACAGAACATAGAGCCCACTATTCAGGCATCTTCCAAAAATTATGGAAAGCTTCATGTTGCCTTCCAAATCATGAAAGTTGACGAACTCTACACCAACATAACAATTATATTCCCCAAAGTACAAACACGTTAACAAAAGATAGTGATCAATCCCATGCCATGACTCAGAGGAAAGGAGCAATATCCCCCTTGTCATGGGCAGCGTCCCACACCACGAGTGCCTCCAGTCTTACTGCCTAAAATCAGGGCCCAAACAACAAACAGATGCCCAAAAATATTATGCAAAAGAACAAATCTTTTCCAAGGTAGGCTTAATTTTGGTGTGGAAAAAAGAGATCAAGAGAGGAGAATTAACAGAGAAATTATCACATTGTATCCACAATGTGATAATTTCTACATATATTTGCAGTTAGACACTAAATAGATACCAGTAAATCTTTCCTAAAAATTCTACAAGAACGAAGCAATAAACTAACTCAGAAACAAAGCAAGACTTTTGTTACAGTGTCCTTCACGATTGATTCAGTGCACATACTGCAGAAGGCATAAACAGTCGCTTTAGGGCTTTTGTAGTTTACTGTCTGTATTAAAAAAAACTTCTTTTGCCCTTGAAAGTAGATATTGTGACTTTATCTGTTGGAAAACCCCTCATCTTACTTTAGCCTCAACATATTACATAAAACGAATACTCAGGTGTGCTTTTAGGCCGCTATCGTGTAGCTCCTCATCACTACTAACCACTAGGTAAAAGCAAACACACATTTACAAAATAAAATATTAGTCTGAATATCTAACATGTAGCCAACAAAGTCCAGATATGCCATATAGCTGGATATCAAGTGTCTCACAACAGCAATTGACAAATATACACCACACACAAAGCAACCGAATATCAAGCACACATCCAAGATAATGCTGATATGTCAAACAGTTGACGACTGATGTGCTCACAACCACAGTTAACCAGAAATGTCCCACACACTTCTACATCTGCTGGGCAAAGGACAGGCCGAAAGCGCAAGTAAGCAATAGACACCAAAATCATACACCTGCAGCTCAATGTATGAGACACAGCTTTCTAATTAAGCAATGCACCTGAACACAATATCAGTAGCACGCCAGCACAAGTTGAATAGGAGTCCATTTTGCAACAGAATCTCCAAACCATATTTGAAAGTCTGCCTAAAATACGACAAGGCCAAACCAATGATAGTTGTACAACGCATGAGAAAAGGCTGAAGAGAGGCAACACACAGAATCAACAAAATACAGTGTACATAAAGCAAAGTTCAATCTTCAGACATTGTGAGTGTTTGTTGCAAGTCTTTTATTTTTCAAAAAGTCCTTTGTATACATGTGGAAAATAGGCAATGTGTTTCACCCTTCACAAGGTCTTCTTCAGGGCAATACAAGGTAGCCGGATTCGCATATCAATGTATTGACTCCAGCAAAGAGTAATATCTCAAAACGTCCCTGTTGGTGGACGTTGACTCCATAAATGAGTACCCATATGTCCTCAGTCCAATTAGAAACGTACGTTGCCTTTAACTGGCAAAAAAAACTCTTAAGTCAGTGGTAAGTAAGTCTCCAGTGTAATCAGTAATAGTACTTTAGCAATCCTTGCTTGGTGTTCCGAAAAAGCCTGTGTCGGGCAGCAGCGATGTCACTAACATAACTGTTGCATGCATGTGCTCAGAGGGGCAAGTGTTCCAACAAATGTATAACTGAGCTACAAACCCAAGGCGTCAAACATAAATAAGCATTCCTGCAAACAGCTAATTGCACTCCCAAAGGTAGAATGTTTATCAACAGTGCTTATTGCAAGAGACAAGAGCAGTACATGGAACTAAAGTTTCACCAAAGATTCTTTTCTCCAAAAGAAGCCATTCAGGAATTGTAAAATATAAGACTGAGGGACATTCAGGCTACAGAGCAACAGACTGCCCTAGATAATGGACACACATAGCTGACTTCCAATATTAGGACGTGGCACAAATCTTGCCAAGGGCATGGGTTTTTTTGGGATACCAACTGTGGGCCATGATACTGTGATTTTCAGGAGTACTCTGATAATGAGGTGTTTGATTTAATTTTACATTATGCATACTCCTTTGTAAAACTGTATGGTATCCAAGATCAGTTTGGTCTTTGATCCACTGAAAAGGGTAGTGACACAGGATATTTCTGAACATTTCCTTACACAGAATACGCTCAGCCCAAATACGTAGCCAGCTGCTTAAAAATTCCATCTCAAAACTTGAACAATTTAATCACAAAATAAAAGAGTACTGCTTAACCTTCTAATCCGACTTTAAAAGATTGATAGTAAACGGGGGTGGCTTGGACGGCGGTGGAGATGGCCGCCTCTCGTCACACAGGAGGGTGAATTCCCCATACCCAGGCGTTTAAACCACACAACTCAACCCAGCTTTTAAGGCTCTTGGCACCGCTTATCTTGCAGCGCACCCAGGTACCAGAATTGGGTGTTTTGGATGATGTGATCAGAGGTTCCAGGCTTGAGAAAACGGACAGCCACAGCCTCGCTGCTGAGCCCGAAATGGCGCCGACCCTTGCGGACCCCCGGCCCTGTTCGACCACAATCTGGTCCCTTGCTTAAGCGTCAATCGCGGGCACTGGCAAGCCACCACCATATACCTACGGTGAGCGTCTAGCGCATATAAGCTGCCAAAAGGTATAATGCTAAAATACTCACCCGTCCTACTTCTCGCTTCTCTTGCCTGGCCCCGTAATGGCAGAGGAGCGGCTGCAGCGCTGCGATCCCCCGTATCTGCCAAGCTTGTGGGAGTGAACCTGCCCTCATGCTCCCTATATCCATGCGAAAGCCTTGTTTCCTCCTTTTCTGCCTGCACTCCAGCGCTGATCCAGCTTCTAACACTGCAAACACGACATCGGCCATCGTCTAGCCTGACTCTAAAATGGCGGCGACGGCGGGGGTAACAAGCGTGAAAATTAGAAGCGAGACAGAAACGGCGGGAGATCTGGAGTTTTTTTTTTTTTGTAGAATCACTGTGGACGGATGTGAGCTGCTGCTGCTGCCAAAACCTGCAATTTGCTGATTTTCTTATCATGCTGAACGGGAGTTATCTTGCTCAATAGAGCCTACTGCTGCTGCCTCACTTAACCATTACCAGGAAGCTAGCTACTGAGAGCCATTCCCTTATAAACTGCTGATAACCTGTTGTGACACTGGGCACTGATTCGTGGTGGGGACAGCGGAGGACTCCCCTGCACAGCATGTGTGAGGCAAATGGGATCTTCATCTTCCCCACGTATGTGCCTGGCTGTTCTACCTGTGTCCTAACTGTGCTCTAGCTGATTCACCCGGCTTTCTTTACGAGGTTTCAGGGCTCCCAGGCTGATCCTTCTACACATCCCTCACCGATGTGCCACCTGTGAGTGATCTCGGGCTGTACAGTGTAGCGAGGGAAAAGCTGATACCTCCGGAACTGCCTCTTGCCATCCATCAGTAGTGAGCTCACTATCACCAGCATATTTACCTGCGGACCTATTCCTCACCTCGCTTCCTGCCACAAGTAAAAAAAATACGAAGCAAAACAGACGACCGCACGGACAGATACTCACTTTCAAGTTTCCTATCTCAGAGGGGATGGAGAGTGAGGAGGTTCAAGGTCCATTGGAGAAGGGAGGGGGTTTGGTGGGTTGTGGGGTAAATGTAATTTTGGTAGTTTCAGTATTGTTTCCATTATCTCTTTTTTTGTCCGCTGCACAGATTTCAAATGTAGTATTGTATGTAGCCTACTCATCATACTATCCCAATATTGAGTTGTCATAAGGTGGTCTCTACAGTAAATAGTTCCCGGCCATGTAGTACACTCCCCCTCTGCACTCCACACTGGCCCTATTGCTTGCACAGTTGCACCCGCAGTAAGTCGGCCACTCACCTTGCGACACCTAACGGTTAGATGACTCAAACCAAAACCCTGGCAGAAAGCCTCAACATAGTTTCCTTAAACGTCAAGGGCCATAATCACCCCGTAAAGCGCAGAAAAGACCTTGACTATCTGGCAAAATCCAAAGGAGATATCATCCTGCTGCAGGAGACAAAACTTTCAAAAGAAGACACTGAGTTCATTAAGCAGCATTGGATCTCGCACACCCTATGTTCCCCAGCAAACCACAAAAAGAGGGGGGTGATTGCCCTAATCTTGAAAAAGTCAAACATATCTATGATCTCACACACTCAAGATAATGAGGGCAGAATGATTGTGGCACATCTAATGAGAGACGATGACTCTATTCACGTAGTAAACATCTACGGGCCAAACTCTGATGTCCCGGAGTTCTGGGAATCAGCAATAGAGGACATTCCCCAAGATGAGCTCTTGATAGTGGGCGGGGACTTCAACCTCCCCCTAGACCCCCTTCTGGATCGCCAATCTAAATGCACAGATCACCCTTCACGTTCCCATGATATACTTAACCGTCTCTGCTCCAAATACAACCTACGCGACTCCTAGCGCCTACAGCACACAGACGGGAGAGACTATACATTTTGTTCGGCTCCCCACAATTCTTATTCGAGAATCAACTACATACTAATCTCAAGCCAATTCACACACCTGAACGAAGAAACTGACATAGCACCCAAACTGGTCTCGGACCATTCCTGTACCTAAACTAAACTTGCATGCTCACGCTCTATCCTACCCCCAAAACGTTGGCGTTTTAATGACGATATTCTTTCCGAACCTGAACACAAAAAACGGATAGAGAACCCGATTTGTGAGTACATTGCATTGAACGACTTACCAGGCTCGGACATATCTGTTGTGTGGGCTGCACTTAAAGCCACAATTAGGGGTGTCATTATTGGTATCTGAGCACAAATGAACAAAAAACTGAACCTTGAACTAGAAACTCTTGAGAGAGACATCAAAGCAATGGAAATCTCCCATGCGGCCGACCTAAATAATAACTCCACTCTAGACCGTCTCACTAAAATGAAGTATGAATACAATGCAATCATGAGCAAACGAGCTGGGGAATTAATAAATAAATTCAAGGCACTGAAATTATGCGAGGGTAATATGGCAAGGAAACTACTTGTGTCTTACCTCAAACATAAAAGAAAACAATTCAATATAGCTTCAATTAAAGATCATGCCAACAACATCCATACCAAGCATAACAACATCCTAAACACCTTCCAATCTTTCTACCAAGACCTCTACAAATACAAGATGACATTTAACCCAGAGGCCTGTACCAACTACCTGAACTCGTTAGATCTCCCTAGGCTTTCTGATGAAGACAGCTCCAAGTTAGGTTCCCCCTTCACAGTCCAGGAAATCTCTTCCTCCATCAAAACCCTCAAGAGGGTTATTGCCCAGCTTCTATAAGGAGTTTGAGGGAATTATCAGCACTGTTCTACTAAACCTGTTCCAGTCCTTTTCCATAAAGGGTGGTGTCACTGATTCAATGAGTGAGGCCACCATAATTGTCATCCCGAAAGAGGGGAAAGATCCCCTTCTAACGAAAAACTACCGCCCAATCTCGCTCATAAACCTGAATTGCAAGATTTACGCAAAAACCCTAGCCAACAGACTGAATGCAATCCTCCCTAAGTTAATTAGTAATTCTCAAGTGGGGTTCCTTAAATACTGCATGTCCAACGATAATACGAGATTGCTTTGCCATGTTTTAGAAAAAGCCAAAATAACAGCCACTCCCTCCGTTGCCACCACCCTGGATGCGGAAAAAGCGTTCGACAGGGTGTCGTGGCTCTTTCTAAAGCAATGTATGCATTCTTTCAACCTGGGGAAAGTCCTATATTGACATGGTAATGGCCCTTTACTCCTCCCCATCCGCCCGAATCGCCATAAACGGCTCTCTTTCCGAACCTCTCCGTTTAGAACAAGGGACCAGACAAGGTTGCCCCTTTTCTCCAGCTCTTTTCCTCCTGGCCCTCGAACCTCTCATCGCCGATATAAAACGAAACGATAATATCAAAGGTGTGGAATTTGGTGACACGCGAATAAAATTGGCCGCGGATGACATACTGGTGGTCACTGAACAGCCAGACTCCTCCATCGAGGCCCTTATGACCACCATAGAAAATTATTCCCTCCACTCTGGCTACAAATTGAACCGGGATAAGTCTGAGGTTAAACCTCTGAACATACTCGGCACCAAAGACACGATGGGTAATTCAGGCCTGTCTTGGCAGTCCGGCTTCATTAAATACCTCGGAATTGAATTTGGTAGCACCCTTCTCGAAACCCTTCAGCGAAATGAAAAAAACACCTTAGAGAAAATTAAAACACAACTTGATGGATGGTCTCCCCGCTTCATAACTTGGTGGGGAAGAATTGAGACCATCAAGATGATGATCTCCCCACTGGTGAATTATCTCATTACTATGCTACCCCTAACTTTATCCCTGGACTTTCATCACAAATTAGATGCCACACTCACCAAATTTTCTCTGGAAAGGAAAAAAAGCACAAATTAGCATAAAGAAACCACGTCTGGACAAATCCCTAGGGGGGGGGTCAATCTGACGGATTTCAAAAGGTACCAAACTGCATTTCTTGCCAAACAGGGCTCCTATTGGCTGTCACCCCCTGCCGATTATACTCCTGTTTGGCTAGAGATAGAAAAAGCCCTTCTTGGGAATATTGCCCCGGCGGCTGCCCTATCCGCAAGCCTGAACACAGTCACCTGCTCGAAATCAATTTTTCGGAAGACAAAAGTCGCCCTTCTTAAAGTAGATAAATTACTTGATACCCCCATCAGACACTCGCGATGGGAGTCGATATGGTATAACCATACCGTGCTTTACAAGGGCAAACTGCTATGTAATCACCTCTGGATAAACAAGCATTTACAATGCAATAGGTCTCGCAATGACATTGATTTGAGCTATTGGTATTGAACATTTTCTTTTTTTTTTCTCCTCCGTGAAGCATTAATCAAGTAATGGCGTTGTAAATGATAATGTCTTCTACCCCCAGTTGGCCCCCGCAAAGAACATCAGCATGTGCCCGTCATAAAAAGGAATATCTGACAATCGCATCGTAAACATTTTGCGACAATTCTATAGTTTCACCGCGGTTCTAAATGAAATTGTAAAATAAAATGTATATTCTCATAATATTAGCACATCGTATAAAATCGATGTTTGAAAAGAAGTACAAAAGCAACATCACATTTTCTTTCTGGTGATCAGCATAAACCATTTTTAAGCCAATGGATAATCTATTCACTTTTGAGGTTAATTAATTCTCCTGTACAATTAATTTCACAAGAGTAGCTGTTAATGTTAATGAATTCAATCTACCTAATTGCTTGGAGAAGATTCCCTCACAAACCTATAAAAAATGTATGTATTTCTTTATTAAGTACAGTGAGAAGTGCCCCCATCAATTTAACGTTTTAAATTAAATCCCAACAAAACCAATGCAACAAAAACTCTTATGTACACAAAACATTTAAGATTGCACTATGCACTGTTTACATGACCAACATTCATTTAAATTAAAATAAAAACACTGCGAATATTTTCAAGGTACTAGCTAGCTGCAGGCAATTTCATGCACTGTCCAGTCTATGATGGTAGGGGGGATACTGCTTGCTTGGAACGAACACCGTACGTACATATGTTGTGCAGTTTTAATGTGGCAGGCACATTCTATAAATCGTTCAACTTTGTAAACATTAGCAAAAATCAGCAGTTGGTAGTAAACAGCGAGGGGTCTCCGGACGAACATGCTTTGTGCTTAATTAAAGGGGCACTGCAGGTAAAATCTGAGTGAATCATGACCACTCACAGGGCAAAAGAAGAAACCCCTTAACGCTCTAAAGTCAGTGCAACAAATTAATATTCAGAAAGTGAAAAAACCACTAGACTGTGTACACCAGTTTGACGTTTAGGGCGGGGGGGTCGCTAGCATGATGCCAGGCTGGTAGCAGACAGTAAGGAAACAGCATCTGAGGTGACCTCACCTCGGAAATGCGCTCAGAGCTGAATTACTGCTGCTGCACCCAATGTCCGTGTATTTTGCTACCGACGTTCCTTAAGGAAATCATTGTGGTGGATTGAGAACACGTTGTGTCTCAGCACAAAACATAGGTGTGTGTGTGCAATAGCATTCGCCGACATTTCAGCTGAGGAACATGCAGTTTATTGCAACCGGCGTCACTCTCCCTCCAAATAAACAATTTTGCTGTCCCGTGTAAAGGGCAGCGCTCTGCGCTTCGGTGTGTAAGCCACTGAGCACAAGGGGGTCCTGTAAACACTGCCTGCAGTTCTGGTGTGAGTTGTGCACCCCTTAAATGACACGGAAATTCTGTAAACTTCAGGTGGGTGTGAGGAGTGCTGCCTGGCAGCCCCGGTGCGTTACCGCCACTGGAGGAGCCTGTGGCACTCGTGCCTTATTACACCCGGCATGTTACCGCCAGGCGCACAACAAAAGACGCGCAGACCTGCAATGTGTGTACTGCACGACTGGAAGGGAGCGGTGGGTGGGAAGAAGGAAGCACGTGTGCTCACTCGATTGTGCATGTATAGCGCGAGCACGCATGCACTTTATTTACCTCACAAAGTGCATCAATGTACAATTACTAACAAGCTTGATGCTTGACGCATTGAAGAAGCACTGTTTGCACGAAAGTTCACTGTCAGAATCTTATTTTTCGAAACGCCAACACATCTTTTCTCTTTGATTGTTGTGCGCAGTGTTAATTCGTGTGCAATTTTATTCTCGGGACAGCGATTATAAAATTAGAAGTGCATAACAAGAAAACATTCAGAAGTCTTTTGTTTCTGAAAACGCCTGCTCCTTCTTCGGGATTCATCAGAAACAAAAGTATAATCAAGGCACGTGGTCTGCACACCTGGAAAGGTTGAAAGTGTTCATATTCAATGAATGCCACTTTTAATAACTGCAGTTAAACAAGGCATGCCGGCCAATTTTCCAGGATTTGTCTCCGTGGGCGGAAGTCAGGCAGGCCGGGGGCGGGACGTCAAGACACACCGGAAGCCGGCCGGGCTTCCGTGAGGTGAGAGCCTCGCACGCACAGAAGGATGAGACCGCCGCCGCCTGCATGGAGCCCTTGCCTGGAGGCGAGTACCGGTGAGTGGGGGCCTTTGCTGAGCTGCGAGGGCGGGGGGCATGTGTGTGTGCGTGGGGCGCTCTGTATCTGTGTGAGCGTGCGTGTGTGTATGTGTCTTGGAGTCTGTGTGTATGTGTCTTGGAGTCTGTGTGTATGCGTGTGTGCATGCGTGTGTGATGACTGCGGCGGGGGGGGGCGGGGGGGGAGGGGGGGGAGTGTGTGAGCGAGCGAGTGTCTGTCTGTGTGTATGCGCATGCATGTGTGGGGATGTGCACGGCGCGGAAATTGCTGTGAATGTGGACGGAGCCGACGTGCGCGTGCACGAGGTCAAATCCACAAGTTAAAGCGCGTGGCACCCTCTTGTCCGTAATCCCCCCCAAGTCGATCACTATACTTGTCGAGCTGGACTGGAGCATCCTACGGATGCTTACTCCAGCTCGACCTAAAAAGGGTATCTTTTTTCCACACCAACTATATGAAGGGTCACATCCCCTCTCTTTCAAGGAGCTCCAATCCAATTATAAGCTTAACCCACTTGAATTTTATAACTTCTTGAATATAAAGGCGGCGATCACTAGGGCAAAGCTCTCTGCAAGCCCTCCCTCTCTCCCGTCCTACCTCTCCAGACTAAATAGACTATGCCACCAAGTGTCATGGATCTATAAACTCCTACGCCCGCAACATTCCATTCTCATTAATCACCTCAAACAGTTCTGGGCATCCCACTCCTCTTTCCCTATATCAGATGTAGAATGGGCCAAAACCTGGAAATCTTGCATGCGCCACAAAATCAGCCCTACACTATCCCAGACAAAATTGTGGCTACTTCATAAAGCTTTCTGGACACCGGCACGTCTTTTCGCTCACAACATCAGAGCTGATGCATTCTGTTGGAACTGTAAGTGTGCTGAGGGAGACCTTGAACATCTCATACTCCAATGTGAATGTGTGGTCCCCTTTTGGGATAAAGTCTTCAAATTTATCAATAAAGTCTTCTCTTTCTCACTACCCAGAGAATTGCCTTACCTAGTCTTTGGGTTCCTCAAAGCCACGTCCCTCAAGGACAATGACAGGGCCTTATTAGACCTCCTACTCATGGCTGCTGTAAAGGTAGTTCTCAATAATTGGAAAGATACCCGAAAATCTAACTTTGCCTGCTGGCTAAATTTGGTAATCAATCTTCGAGGCACTGACAATATATCTCTTCAACACTCTCTGTGGCGCCCCCCTCAGAGGTGAATGTGGATCCCCCTTGACAACTACTTTGGTGCCCACAAACCTCCATGAGTCTCCTACATGCACCCTCGACCCAGCCCCCCCCCCACCCTTTTTTCCCCTGCATTCTAGATTGGCTGTTGCCGGTCTACACAGCTGGTTACTAGTCAACTTAATCGAAAGCGATATCAACCTGGGGACCAACATATTGATACTACCGCTCATGCTGTCACATTTCATATTTTCAGGCCTATAATTTCCTCAGTTATTTAACTATTTGTTTATTTACTGTGTGTTCTGTTATTTTAGGCTATTGGTTGATTATTGGTAATCATTGTTTATTTTTATGCCACTGTCCATGCTATAACCACTATCTTAATTATATGTATCACAACCATTTAGTCATTACCTGTATGTACCATTTATACATGCTTGTCAACTTTCTCCTTTGTTTTCTGTTTTGAAACTACCAATAAAAAACTTTTGAAATCAAAAGATTGATAGTAAACAATGAACAAAGTTGTCTGACCAAAGCAAAAAGAACAAATTCATGGAAGGAATGCTGAACAAAATCAAACATTCACCCCCAGTACAGAGATCTGGGCCTGCATCCATCGTTTTTTTGCTCACCATGCCATTCCAATTGGACCCAGCCATATACAAATCAGTCTTGTCTCTGCTCCCAATGGGAACAGACCAGACCGAAAGTCACATTACCTGCAAAAAATGCTAACCTAACAGATATAGCTGCCCCTCCTTTGGGACACACACAGATTTCGTAAAAAAAAACAAAAAACTGTCACTTGTTCATGTAAATATTGATTTCAACTTTTTAATGACTTCTGGTAAAGTGCTTTTCCATTAACAAATTAAAAACTACCGAACACATTTTTCCTCTTCAGATGTCTCGACCACCAACAAAAACAAAAGGTTACGTGTACTGCTCAGATAACTAACTTTATTGTGAGCTGCAAATCCTTCCATCTAATCATCACAGGGCAACTACAACAACCTAGCTACTATGTGTGCTCGTTTTATGTTTTACATTAGGCTCCACACTGTCACAGAATGTTTATATAAACCAGTTGAAAAGAAGAATGACTTTCATGATGGATTCTGCTTTTTTCCCTACCCTCTCTTTCTGCTTTCCTTTTACCTCTGGGAAGGGATATGAGCGAACCAGGGGCACTGAAAAGATGAAGAGGACTTAAAGAAGTTATAAATGAGGAGCAGATAAAAAATGTAAACAAAGATTTCCCTTTGAGCCCTACACGCTGGTCACTGAGTTAACTACCACAGTGTTTACCATTATGGCCTCTTTGTTGTATCTGTTGTGTGGGTTTGTTGTATTTAGCAAATATAGTGGTTAAACACTGAAGGTTAAACTGCAATTCAGCAGATTTGAACTGGTTGGTGTGAATTTCATAACAATGAATGGAATGTCTACAATGTGTCAGTTTGTGAACTTGAGAAGGCAACAATCAACCAGTATGTAGTTTGTGTTACACTTTCCAGCTTGGTTTTTCCTTGTTGATAGTTTTTCAAGGAACCTGAGAATGGATATGTAAAAAAGGAGCTACATTTTGAAATGTTAATAGTTGTAAGTTTAAACTATAGACTCTGTCAAGTGTACACGTTTTATTGAATTAAACGTACACTCATACTTGTGTAGCTTTTCTCCCAGGCCCTAGGGGTTTTAATTATATTTAAATGATTTTTTTATTGATTTTTTTTCTTTTGAGTTTACATTTTTAACAGTCGGGTTTTTTTCCAGCTCGTTACAGATGTCTTGAAAATCGTGTCAATGGAGTGGGGTGACCTCACTTGCCCCCTCTACTCTGAAAGTACTCGCCAAAATGTTTACATTGAATAACACGTTATGAATCAGAGGGTAAGTTCCGGTCCAGAGGCGGGTGGACGCCAGTACTCTTATTATTTCGAAAGGGCATTGCTGCACCCACTTGATGAAAAAATAAGGAAATCAAAATATGTTGTTACTGTCTTAATGTCAAAAGTGAGTTTCCAGCCTGGGCTACAAAGTTACACAATGTTGCACATTCAATTGTTTCTATTGAGCAAGCTTTCACTGTTTGCATAACGTAAAAACAGATGTGTTGCTTTCAGTTACCTCTTAACAAGTCTTAAAGCAGGAGAGGCAGGCACTTTTATTTAAAGACGTTGTGTATTGCACATAAATTCGGAAGCATCCGGAAATGTGGATAACAAAAAATGTTTGGCTTTAAGAAGAGCATAATTCCTGACAAGCCATCCGTCTTCATGGCCAGAAAAACTGAGAAAAAGTAATTAAGATGATATTTGTAAATTTAAAACACTTTTTTTTTTAATGAGCCTCATTTAAATATTTTACAATAAGGTACAGACAAAAGCGCCAAATCACAACTGTGATTTATTTTGTGTGCTACAACTTCACTATCAACTAGCCCTAGAGGTGCATAGTCTAAGATTTAGACCAGGTCTAGAATGTTGTTCATATTTAACTCCTGAAATCTGGTACATTCCGAGGCAGCTCCTGACATTGCAAAAGGCCAGCGCTTCTGACAGACACAACAGTGACAGGCGGCGGGAGGGGCGGGGCCTGTGGAGCGCTGAGTAAGCTGCTCCCTGCACACTCTCCCGCAGCCCCAGTGGGTCAGAGGTCACCGCAGCCCCGCGAGGCCTGGGAGCTGCGCGCGCAGTCTCGCACACTTGCTGCTCTCCGCATCACGCCTCTCTGGCGTTCAGGGTCAAAGAATGCAAAACCGCTTTTGTTTTTCTCGTGCAAATAAATACAAAATAACAAAAAAAATACCTTTATGTGACAGCCCCCTACATTAACACACAAAAAAGAGGTCAGGGAAGCCGATTCGATGCACGGGCGCTGCGGAAAACCGATCCTTGCAGAACTCATTGACAATCAATTAACTGTGCTCTTTAAAAATAGGCAGCAACGGAAGATTGTTTCCAGGTGTGCATTCGAAAACATAAAATAATCACATTTCCAAATAAATAAAATCACATAATCCATATGTTGTCGGTTCATACTTCTATTGTGCCAGTGTGTTATTTATATGTAAAAACAAGCAGTTTAGGCGGTCTAATTATCACCCATTTTTCCCATTCATAGAAATAAAACTATAAAAATAAATACTGGTATAAGGGAAAGACCGTTTTGCGCCTCTTCAACTTGAAATGTCGCATTTTTGTGCAATTGAACGAGAGCGGGGAATTCTTATTTTGCCAAAGATATGGTGCACATCTGCCCACCCATGCATCGTTAGCAGCTGTCAGGAACAATCTGGGCCAAGCAACCCATGCCCATGCTGCAGCGAAGAGTGCAGCATCATCGAATGTGTCACTGATGTGTAACGTGCCAGCGCAATCACAGACCTCCTTGTATGGGCAGCGAGGTGCAGATAGCTGTGCACCGGCTGCCGATGCACGCGCGGAGCCCGCGTGCCGCTCACGCTGCGCGCCCGGCGTGTTTGCGCGAGCCGCAGTGAGGCGAGCGCGCGCTGCGGGCTCCGGTTGTAAGAATGAGAAGTAAAGTGTAATCCCCGGGCTGGGGCGAGCTGCCGGCCTCGGGATTGGACGGCGATGATCTCACGCTCACCGGAGCCTGCGATAGAGGCACCAAAAATAGCCTGATCCTGAAAAGGAAGAGAAGAGGAGATGTTGCACAGTCAGCCGCCGCAGAGCGCGGGCACACACACCACACACACTGCCACTACCGTGCATTACAGCTCGGGCACCGCCCAGGGGCTACAGGTGCGCCCAGCGGCGGGGACCCCAGTACGGCTCACTGGACAAACAGTACGTTCAATATTCAAACCGTATATTGCATACTTATTGCGCAGCTGTAAGCAGGGGTAAGCAGGGTCAAGGAATACACACACCCCAGTAGAAATACATTTAGCACACTATCCTTGAATGGGAGCATAAGAAAACGCGTGCACGTGTTTTTAGATCCGCTAGAAAATAGTGTGTAATTATAGCTGTTCTTAAAATTACATTTTAATGCAGTGCAAGAAATTAGCTCTTTAAAAATAACATACTGAATTGGGCGTGTGTACACATAATATCTATTTAAAGCGTGTGCGAGTGCGGAGTGGGCTGTGGGTGCAACGCTGCGCCCGCGCTCCCCCGCCGGCCTCCGGGCTGTGGCGCGGTCCGCGCTGACCTTTCAGTTTCCGTGCAGTCAGCAGCACGCGACAGGTGCAGTGACGGCGCGGTGTCAGAGCAGTGCGGGCTGCAGCCTCATTCCGTGATCCAGCACTCCCTCCTCCCATGACACAGCTGAAGGCAGCCCGGGAAAGGATGCGCCCGCACACACCATGCATGCCCCCGGGGACTGCGTCCGCGGTGCACGTGTCCGGACATCGTAAACAACAACACTGCACACACCGCCACGGCGTGTACGATCCCGTTCAGAATAGATCCCACACACAGACCCCGCACTTCAGCCATCACCCATAGGCAAGCGTGACCCGAAGAAGGGCTGTTGTTCAGAGATCCATTTTACACATGACCTGCAGGGCGATGTAAACAAAGCAGCGCGAGGCTGCTAAGAGGAGGGGAGTACCTCTATTCCCTTGCAAAGTGAAATAAAAACGAAAGCAACAACCTGCTTCCTAACCGTGATTTTTGTCACACCGGATGTCCGTCCTGTCACAAGCGCGGTTGTGACAGATCAGACAGCTGCCCCAGACTATGAATAGCCAGCATGATCGATCAGCATACTGTATGTGGTGCAGGCAGGGTGGCAATGAACTCCTAAGGGCGAGGAGGGGGAGGTGGGGGCAATTCTGCTAAAGGTCTCTCAATCTGACAGCTGCTTGCACCAGAAGCACACAACAGGAGGCAGGAGCACGCCCGAGTTATTAATGCGTCGCCCCTCCCCCCTGCTGCTGCTGCTCAAGAAAACATCCATCAGCATGCAGCACAGCAGCCAGGGCATCCCTAGCCGCCCCCCATACCCGCAGGCCCGGCCCGAGCAGCGCTCTGAAGACCTGCCCGACGCTGGGGCACACAAACAAGCACCGGCACCAACCACAGACCGGAGAGGCTGAGGGGAGAGTTTTGGGGGTACAACCCAAATGCATAGGAGTATCAACATCCAAACAGCAGGGTGTATTTATATTTAGCAGCCACGCTCACCGAGCGGAGTGACCGCGAAACTTGCATAATTCCCCTACAAGCACCCACATGAAGAATACACCGAGACCAGAAGGCAGCGCTCAGCAGCGTCAAATTCATACATGAGATCTGTCTACCAGCGGCTACTCGCGCAGAAAACAACCCGACATTCCCATGCCCCACATTTCAGCACAAAACACTGCAATTAAAAAAAAAAAAAAAAAGAGAAGGGAGGCAGGCGGTACTCACCAGCGACACATCCTGATTTCACTTTCTGTTCACACCCTGCTGCTGCTGTCCGCGGGGCTGGCGATGGCCGGCGGCCGTTTATATTTTTTATTGTTTTTGGTTTCAATAATAAGAGAAAGACCTGGTCACGTGGCAGTGCGTGTCTGTGCGTGTGCATGCCCTCTACAACCTCGGGGTGCGTACTGTGCCCTCGGATGCCCCCTCCCAGCCGGCGAGAGAGGGAGGTTGCAGAGGTGCGGCTGGTACTCCTCCTCCCCTGTTGTTGTTTTTGCTTCTCCCCGGCGGCTCTCACTCACAGAGGGGCTGCTGCTGCAGGGCGCTTGTTGTTGTGTGTAAATGGTGGCTCGCGCGGCCGCTCCTCCCGCAGCGCGTGCGGATCCTCTCTGATTGTTACTCGCGCGGCTGCCCGTCCCTGCCGCCCTCCCCCGGCGGCGGCTGAACACGCCTTCCGCCCGCTCCTCAATCGCTACATTGTTGACATTCGCAGGGTGACGTCACCCCCGCCAGCGCTCCATTCACAATAAACTTTACGCTCAAAAAGGGGAGGAGGAGGAGGGGATGAGGCAAGGGGCGGGTGAGAGAGCCTGGGTGGGGCAGAGTTGTGGAATGGAGACTGGCATCGTCGGGCCAAAAAGAGGAAAAGTCTCAGAGCACTATAGCAGAAAGGAAATTTAGCAAGAGGGCGGGAAATTTGCTGCAATAAGTGCAATTAGCCATGTTTCGAAAATGTGAATTGAATAGGAGCCATTTTTATCCAACGCTTTAATTATCATGGTAATTTATACGGTTGAGCATGTTTCAAAATAATGCAGCTGTTCAAGTGTTTCAAAATAATCTGATGATATCATTTTAATGTATTACTTTTGATGAATTTACTTCCACAGCTCTTTAATCTTGACATGTTTCTCATTGGTTTAACCGGTAAGCGGGTCATTCCAAGATGGCCGTAGCTGCGAACAAGGCTTTAAGTACTTCGCACGTGATGTTCTTCCACAGCACCTTACTTCGCTTGTACGAGCCCATGCCTCTCCTCTGCTTCACGTCAAACACACCGTTGAATGACTCAAAAAAGTAAATAACGCGAGTAACGACTGCTTCTATAGTGCCACCACATTGGGTTGTTCCTGGCCTAGGGTTTTTGTTGTTGAGGATCTCTTGTGGATGAAGCATCGCAGTAACTGGCAACTGAATGAACGAGTGGAAAGCGTGTGTGTTTTTGTCACAATTTGTCAACTTTGTAAAGTTATGGAGAAGTAGAGCAGATTCCCTGTTAAGCCCCGATAACCTCCTCTTAAACGTGTAGCTGCACAGCTTCCAACCTAGCATTCTATGGGCATTTCAGAAAGTTAAATCACACAACCTTTGCCAACAGTGATTACAACACATTCTGCATTAGTGGAATATCTAACCCAATAAATGTACAAGGAATAAAAGACGATACGATACTAATACAACTGAACTCGGAGGATAACGTATACAGAAGTCTACACTAATTAAAATACAGAAGGATTTTTTGGTTGACTGTGGTAGAAGAACAAGGCAACCTTCTAAGTAAGCTGCTCTGAACAGCAGTGTATCCCACTCAGAAACTATCGATGTAGAGCCATCCGTGGTGCAGGGGCAATGCATGGTCACACTCTCGTCTTCAAACCATTTTACCAACAACTTTTGCCACATTTAGACTTTTGATGAGCTGTGAGATTTCTACTGCATTGCAGTATTTCTTTTTGTAGATAATAGAGCTAAACCTACCAAGCTGTCTTTTTGATTTTGACAGTAGCAGTAACTCACCCAGACTTCATTCACCTTCTACTCCTACCACAAGATGCAGAATTTATTTAAGAGGACATGCCACTATCCCGGTACAAAGGGATAGGCCCAGAAAATATGTATGAAATTGTCATCTGAGGTGACACACAATAGACATTTGAAGAACTGTGGCAAGTACTTTATGCAAGTGGCCCATGCTGTTCAACTTCCACTCATGAACTGGCCTTGAATTTGGAAACTGCAGCATCTCTATGGGACAGAGCGAATGCAATGTATCTATTCCTACATTTACTAGCCCAGTTCCCTTTCCTGTGCGAGGTCAAGTTGAGATTCCAAGAATAATCTGTCCTTCCTGAGTATTGTTTACCCAAAGTGGTACATCTGATTATATTGGAACTTACTGCATCTGTGGAAATCATGCTTCTGTGTGGCTCCCAAAGGGCTGGCCTGGGTCCTGTTATCTTGCTTATGTTAGGCCTGTTATCGGATATGTTGCTATGTGACCACTTGCACTGCATGGGAGGTGGACATTATGTCAGTCCAGTAGCGTTATTTCAATAGTGAATAATGTCCCCAAATGCACACAAAGATAAATGTTCAGAAAACCAATTCAAAAATGCAATTGTTGACGATTCCTTGAAATGAAGTTTTTATTTTGAATTTCCTTAAATGATTCTATTTTTCACGATGTTGTATTCACATCATAAATATTCTTTGAACATAATTATATTTCTTGCCCAATGCATTTCGGGCATAGAGCCCTTCATCAGGGGATTAGCGTTCTGTTAAGAAGAATATACACAACAGTAAGTATATATCTTTGAATTTGTCTTGCTATAAAAAACAATGTTTTACCATGGAACTCTGTTAAAGTGCACTGTACATAGTCATCATCCCTGTGTGGGAAATTCGAGAAAATGACAGAAAATGTAAGTGAATGGTGCCTTCGGTGTGAAGCGAACTAGAAAGAATGTTTATACGTTCTACAACAAGTGACCAAGTGCCCAAATCAGAAAATTCCCGATGTGGAGGTCATCAGGGAAATAACTGAGTGTATATGAAAAACGATCATGCTAAATACCTTCAATATGATGATGTAGCGAGTGCATAGCACTATACTGCACCTCAAGGACGACGGTCCTGTTGGCGCCTGAAAAGTTAGAAAGAGCAAGTGAGTTTCGTTGACAAACAACTACATAAATGTAAGATCGGATGGTATGGCGCCAAAAATAAGGTACCTGCACTTTCAAGATCCTTCCAATTCTGGCGGTACAGACTCAATTCTTTAATCTGTGACAAATATGAGGAAAAACACGTATTACATCCGAATGCACACAGAGCGTGCTGATGTAGCGATAGAACCCGCAAGGTTCGCGCTGCGTCTTACCGTGGTTAATGGCGGGGGTAAACCAGAGTCAGCACAAGCGTAGCTTCCTTAAGGAATCCGGAAGGTGAGAATAGTCAACGTGGATTGGACGGTTATGAACACGGAAATCCGTGCCACGTGATATTGAAAGTGAGAAAATACTATGAAGCTTGTTGTTAAACGAAACCCGAAAATATAAAGGAAAGGTGCTGAAAGGAAAGTGTACAATTGGGCAGATATTTATGCCTGACGCAGACAGTACAAACCAAATTTTGGTAGATCCTTGGATGAAACCTCATCATCAGATGAGTCACAACGCAGGAGATATCCTCCTTTTGGAAAACAGGATCAAAGCAAAACTAGTGAAAAACCACCAACATCTGGTGAAGGACTGTGACAGTCGGAACTTCATCTACATGATTAAATGCCCTTGTGGCTTGCCTATGTAGGCAAGACAGAAAGAAAAATTAAAACACAACTAACCAAACATAAAAGTAATATTGGTACTGGAAATATGAAATCACCATTGGCACCACATTTCAATACTAATCATCACACTCCCAGTCAACTGCGATTCCTCGTACTAGAACACGCACAAATTATACCTGGAAGAGAAAATACTCAGCATCTTCTAAGCCGTGAGATATATAAATATATATATATATATATATATATATATATATATATATTTTTCAATTTTTCAAAAACCTTTATTGGTCATGTCTGCAATCATACACAGCCCAAAGCCTACAACCCGGCGGCCGGCAGCGGTGGAATCTTAGGTCGGTAATATATATGTACTTAAGTTACACAGCCCTGTAGCCGACAACCCTGGGGTCCGGCGGCATGTTACACGTGTAATTTCAGACGACTGTCAGTATAGATTCTGATCGTAGGGTATCCAACCATTCCCCCCAATGTGAGAGACAATACCCTTATTCCCTTCCCTTAGCGCTACCTGACCCTGCTCCTTGCTTGATAGTCACATTCCACTAAATCTAAGATCCTACCCAAGTAATCAAACCCTAAACATCCCCCCTTTCCTACAAACACATAGCCCCCCCTGGTCCACCCGTAGCAGTGGATGTGGCACACCATTAATTACTGTCACCAATGTGAGTTCTTGTGACAGCCATTGTTACCGTTCCTAGCCTATAAGTCGGCTGCGCCGTATGACCCAACTCGTCTTAATGTAGGAGACCCCTGGGGATTCTGCAGCGCGTTGTTATTAAATGGCCCTTCCTCCCCTCCAATGTCACTCTCTCCTCACTTGCCGCGTCACTCTCCAGATCCCACCCTTCGTGTGTATGTGCTATATAACACTGCTATCCTTCCTCCATAGGCATTATAGTGTCTGGCAATATACGCTCTCTCTATCCACCTCCTCCCCCGCTGCGCTCTCTGTGTCTCTAGTCCTCAGGTGCGTTTGGTACAATCCCCAAAAGTTCTTCGGTCGGCTTGTAGGGGGCAGTAGCTCGCTGTAATGTTCGGATTGTGTGCAGCAGTATAGCATATCATGCGCCCATCTCTTGCCATCGGGAGTGGGCCTCTTATCCAGCAGAGAGCCACCACTTGCCTAGCTATTAGCATTCCCATATCGGCAAGACGTCTTACCGCGACTAGCAGTCCTCTGGAGTGGCCCAGTAGCGCTAACGCCAGATCGGGGATCATTTCAAGTTCTAGTATCATGTTCATCTCTGTAAAAATGCTGTTCCAATATTTCTGTACCCCCGGGCACTGCCATGCAAGATGCATGAAGTCCGCTATTGGCTCGTGGCACCGTTCGCATTCTGCCGACTGCCTGAGGCTATATTGGTGAAGTCTCTCCGGGGTGTAATACACTCTTTGGAGAAACTTGTACTAGCCTGTGTCTCCCATTCAGTGATAACTTTTTAGTATTCACACAGCAATATCGCCACATATCATCATCATCAATCGTGACCTGTAGGTCTCTCTGCCAGGCCACTCTAGCTTTCATGAGCTGTTGCTCTTTGTGTGTCATAGCCGTCTTGTAGAAGTTCGTGATCAATTTACGGGGAGTATCCGTTTTGATAACATGTGTGAGTTCCGGGACCTCAGGTGGCTCTGCCAGGTCTGGGCCCAGAAGGTCTAGCAGCGCGCTACGCCGTGAGATATTTTGGAACAACTTTTTAAACACCGTTCACCCTAAAGGACTCAATGATCGGGTGGATATCAATTATTTTCTGTAATTGATTACTGGTTCTGCTTTTATGGTTTACAACCAAAATTGAATAAAGCAATATTGAACTGAACTGATTACTGGTTCATAGTTGTAACTCTAGATTTCTATATTCAGTGAATTTTCATTGAACATGTATTATTCTTATATCTATGAAAAATTCCAGGGGTTAGTCCCTCATTATTATGTTACACCACGTTACATTATCGTCATCACATCACTGACATGTTCTATGGTTGTTTATGTGCACTTAGACGACTCCACTCTCGCTTATTGGGCTGCACTAGGTGATCACCCTGACAGTATTCATTTTTAAAGTCATTTTATGATCTTTATTTAGAGGCAGTTTATTCAAATTTATTTGCGATTTTACCCAAACCATTTATTTTCTTAATTTACACATGCGCGTTGTTCAGCGCTTTCTTTTATATTTTCGAGTTTCGTTTAACAACAAGCGACGTGAGCTTCGTAGTATTTTCTCACTTTCAATATCAGGTGGCACGGATTTCCGTTTTCATAACTGTCCAATCCACGTTGACTATTCTCACCTTCCGGATTCCTTACGAAAGCTACGCTTGTGCTGACTCTGGTTAGCCCCCGCCATTAACCACGGTAAGACGCAGCGCAAACCTTGCGGGTTATATCGATACATCAGCACGCTCTGTGTGCATTCGGATGTAATACGTGTTTTTCCTCATATTTGTCACAGATTAAAGAATTGAGTGTGCACCGCCAGAATTGGAAGGATCTTGAAAGTGCAGGTACCTTATTTTTGGCGCCATACCATCCGATCTTACATTTATGTAGTTGTTTG
Source organism: Lissotriton vulgaris (assembly GCF_964263255.1). Taxonomy (NCBI): domain Eukaryota; kingdom Metazoa; phylum Chordata; class Amphibia; order Caudata; family Salamandridae; genus Lissotriton; species Lissotriton vulgaris. Next base: position 647,061,639 of record NC_141694.1, on the reverse strand, counting down.
TCAACGAAACTCACTCGCTCTTTCTAACTTTTCAGGCGCCAACGGGACCGTCGTCCTTGAGGTGCAGTATAGTGCTATGCACTTGCTACATCATCATATTGAAGGTATTTAGCATGATCGTTTTTCATATACACTCAGTTATTTCCCTGATGACCTCCACATCGGGAATTTTTAGATTTGGGCACTTGGTCACTTGCTGTAGAACATGTACACATTCTTTCTAGTTCGTTTCACACCGAAGGCACCATTCACTTACATTTTCTGTCATTTTCTCGAATTCCCCACACAGGAATGATGGCTATGTACAGTGCACTTTAACAGAGTCTCATGTTAAAACGTTGTTTTTTATAGCAAGACAAATTCAATGATATATACTTACTGTTGTGTATATTCTTCTTAACAGAACGCTAAGCGCCTGATGAAGGGCTCTATGCCCAAAATGCATTGGGCAAGAAATATAATTATGTTCAAAGAATATTTTTGATGTGAATACAACATTGTGAAAAATTGAATCATTTAAGGAAATTCAAAATAAAAACTTCATTTCAAGGAATCGTCAACAATTGCATTTTTGAATTGGTTTTCTGAACATTTATCTTTGTGTGCATTTGGGGACGTTATTCACTATTGGAATAACGCTACTGGACTGATTTCAATTTCCTCATACTCAGGAGGAATTACCAAATAGCACCAACATACCTCAGTTCAATTTATGATTACTTCATGTGTCTAAAAAAGGAGTGCGAGTGTTCTTTCTAGGAGTTCATTCAGGTGGACATGATGGACATTTCGGTAGCTGCTCTATTCTTGCCTATCTTGACTCCAGGCTGCAGAATCGGTCCTTCCAGGTATGAGACCCTACGATTTACTAAAGTACTAGATGAGGTAGTGAATTTGACTTCAAATGCCTCTGAGCTGCCAACCAATAAGGTGGTGACTCAGCTACTGTGATTTTACTATAACGAACGGCCCTTGTTTGTTTCATAAAAAATATAAGGAACAGGGGCAACCCATGTAAAACACAAAGATCCAGGGACAATTCGGCATATTCAAACCATGGTACCTAGTGGACGAGGACATTACATAAATACCTTAGAATACATCAATTGAATTAATCATCAACACAAAGACATTTGGTCGTAGCAATATTCATATAAGAATGAGAATTAACTGTTCATACTAAGTGCTCAGTGCTCAATTGAGCACAAAGTGCAGAAGAAAAAGTTCAATCAAAATCTTGGTGTGTGTATAGTACAAATAAGGTAATGGTACACAAATATTGCCTTGACGTATTCGGTCCTAAAAACGGGAACAGTCCTTCGCATTAATACAGAAAAATCAATAGAAGATGAACATAGACTTTTGCCAAATAGGTGTCAATGGCGTTTCGACCCAGCTTTGTGGTTTTAGAGTCATTATCAGGACATTAATAATTCATCAGCAGAGCACTATTTTTATGAGGTTCTGTATAGCACAGTAGTTAAAGCCGGGAGTGTCCCAGTCCAAAGACAGGCAAAAAAAGGTTCGGAAGAAGGAGATAACGGTAGAGCAGTCCTCAAACACTCATTCAGTAGAATCATGGAAATAAATCCATGACAAGATGGCTGCACAGTAACCGCTGCAGAAACCAAACAGAAAGCGTCAGACACTATTCCTCAACAATGTAACATTATAACTGAGCCATGCTGTAGGCTCTTGTGGTGGTGACCAGAAAGGGAGGCATAGAGAAACATTCTGCTCCTCCTGACAAAACTCCTGTGTGCACAACAGTGCCAAAGGCATCCGCGTGGTCAAGTTCAGCTTAGAGATACTGGGAGGTAAAAGGGGGAGTGGATCATCCTCTCCAGATGAAGCGCAGGAGACCAAAACTCCTATTCGCACAGCAGCACCAAAGGCTTCTGCGTGCAATCTAGTGCAGAGGCTGCATAAAGTGGCAGATGTGCTGGAACTGGAACTGAGGGCTATATTTTCATCCTCAATATTTCTGTAAGTGTTCATGAACAAATTGTGACAATATGTGAACGTGTCAAAGATTTACAACCTATTAAAGAAACTTGGATTTTGAACGTTAAGAGCTCTTGTCACAGTTGAAAAGGAGACGAGGGGCAAGTTGGTCTGTGTAGTTTTAGTTATTTCACCTGTTGAGCAGAATGTACCCGTGGCCTTGTCAATAGAAATATCCTCTTTTGCCAGTTTATTGTGATCTATTATGCTTTATTTTACTAGGGGAAGTCTGTTAACGCAATCAATTAGTTCCAAAGCAACTTCATCTCAAATATGCTTTGAGATTTGTTTTGGAGGAATATAGTTGTGTATAATTTTCAACAAATGCCACAAGGTTGTTCTTGTGAGTGTAGAGTTTAACATTTTGGGATGTACATATGGATGAGAATAGATCTACTGTTAAAGGTTCAACTGGGTCATTTTCCTCCACCTTAGCTCCTAGCCTGCCTGCGCTTTCCTAGTAAGTTAGCCTCCCACTCTGTAAAACCCCTGTTCGAGGTCAGCAGTTCAATAATTCCTGCCTGGATGCCTAGACTGGAGATGGTCCCTTGTCTACGTTGAAGGAACATGATAGTGTTTTCTAGTCGGTGTATTGCAGCTAATGGATTTCAAAACCCCTTCCATGCGTTGATATTACGATTTCCCTTATGTGGTCACAAACTCCATCCAGACCATAGGCTGCCTATTTACTGAGACTTTATTTATTTATGTCAAAGAATTCTGTAATATTGGAGTGTAATTTTTCTTGAAATACAGCGCCTAAGGAGGCTTTTTGGGAAGCTTCTCGCCTCAACAGGATGGTGCACCAGTCGGGTTGACTAGAGTCAAAGCCACTCGTTAGAGGTCAGAGATGGTATGTGGGCAATAGTCCATGCAAATCAACTAAGTAACAGTCTGTTTGGGGAGGAAGCATGTGCCAATATGTGAATATGAGTCATCGCCTGTCGAGCTATCGAGTAGTATGAATACTGTCTCCTATGACCAAATCGCTCCCTCCACGCATATACCAACAAAAACATTTCAACATCTGGGATAGTGTGCCAGTCGCTTTTGGACAACTACATGTCAGTCGTACTCGATCTATCAACGATTGTGTCAAGCATAAGGATAACATTTCCACCCTAGATCGAATAAATAGCTTCATATCTGCTGCAGAGAGCATAGATTACGTCAAAAACCTCTGGTGAGTCCACATTCTGTGCTTAAACATTGATCAGTGTGACATGGGTGTCATGCAATAAACCTTTAAGTCCAAGAATCTGCCTTGTGGATCTGCATGGGTCACCTGTGTTTTAAATCATAAAGCTTTACATATCAAAATGAAGAAACACAATATCAACCTCTTACCTAATCAGTAAACTAAGTGTTATTATGGCTTTCCTGTGATTTTTAAGATCTTTCACATTCAATGAAGGTACCTTAAGTGTGTGCTTCATTTGGCTTATGTGTCAACAGCCTTACAGGAATGCACATTCTGTACCTGCAGGTGAACATCTAAGCATGCCTAAAATCGTGTTGCAAAAGGATACTGACAGAACAACCATCCACACCCACCACCCACACTGATTGTCTCACCTGTCATTGCTAAGTACCCACAAAAGAGCCTCAGCAAACAAAATAAAACAAGTACGTTAAATACATACATAAGTGTGGGTCATTGCCGTCCCCTCACATGTCAATAATCACAAATTAGCTCATCTGTTGGTGTTAAAACTGCAAAAGAAAGTAAATACTAAGCACTATAACATAGGAGTTGTAAATTGCACAAATGTGATGACAGAATTAGCCTTATTCTACAGGACCTCTTGTGGAATAGACATTCCCACCTCTATAAGTGCTGTTTGATTCATCAGCAACCTGCATCATAACCTAAACACAGCAAACAACTGGATATATTTAGTCATTCACACTATGATTTCCCTCCTCTGGTGACTTATCGAGGACATTGAGCCAGGATCCTTCCCGGCATTCTATGTTAAGAGACATTTTTAGGTCTGGCCTACGCAGCGCGCATGCGCTGCCTAGGAGGACCTTTAGCCATTGTTCTGCTCTTTTTCGTAGCACATACTCGTGCTTGTGGCGGAATTCACCTTGCGGGAGCGAGCAGGAGTACGCCACAAGCACGAGTATTTGCTTTGAAAAAGAGCAGACTGGGCGCACACGTACACACGCACGCACCACTCCCGGGCCAGCAAACTCATGATTTCAGTGCCAGCAGTGTGTTTTTCCTTTACTGTGACAAGCACGCGTGTGGCGTATGCTTCAAAATATCAGCATTCGTTATTCACTCTTGCCCAGCTTTTATTTTACTGTGACAAGCATGCATGTGGCATGTGCTTTAAAATATCAGCATTAAGTTCCTAATTACACACACACATTCATTCCATATGTGCCTCTCACCTTGGCTTCATCTGTATTCCCGTCGTAGCACCTGCCGACCACACGCTGAAGGACTAAATGCCCACACCACCACCACCAGATGCAAAAAGCACTATCAGTGCAGGGTTAGAGGAGGAGGTACTGCGCCACAATCTGTCTTTTGTTTTGCTTCAATATTTTGCTTCAGTTAAACGAGCCACCGTGTTTTCTGACACAGCATTTACTATTCAATTGAAACGTGAATAGCTGCCGCTTGTACTTGCACCTTCCTTTCAGCGTGAAACCACTTGATAAGGATGTGACTGAGTGTGTATCTATTAACATGTGTGTAGCCAAGCCTGCTACTTTAATTCCAGGCACCCTGCTAAAAGGGCCACTGGCTGATCATCCTTGAAAATGTGAATAGACCAGCCCCCTCTTTGTATCTTCTCTCTGAGGCCCTTGTTCTATGCCATAGTTTATTATATTTTTAGATAGACACACCGATGGTCGGATGTTTTAATGTTCAATATCACTCAGAATAATGTGTAAAAAACACAGGCAGCAACGGAGGAAGACAACCTTTTAGGCATGTGGCCGTTCTTTTCTTAGCCGGAAGTGCAAATCTACAGCAGTGCGGCATTGGATTCCTCCTGGCTCCATGTCATCAGGATACAATTTTCCCTTAACCATTTTTCATATGAAAAAATGATGTATTCTGGGAGTTGTAGACTTGGTGTGCTTACATTGATGCAATCGAACCAATGCCCTAGATGTCAATGATATGAAACAGAAAAACTCAGGGCATTAAATAGAATGTAATGGCATTCCATGTCAGCAATGTCTCTAGACCTGGATGTTCATTTATTAAAACAGCGCATTCGCTGAGTTTCCGTGTTTGGTAGCTTTACATCAACCAATTAGACCAAGGCATTTGGTGACAATGATTTACAAAAGGAAAGTCCAGCAACAGAATTACATATTTTGTAAAACTTTTTTTAATTAAAAATTTTCACAACCATAAACTACGTCAGAGACCTATACGTAATATGATATAATTAAGCTATAGCCATCAAGATCGGAATGCGGTTTCACATCGTCAGTCATGCAGATACAATTTGGAACATAAGTGAAGTAAACAATTTAATACCCAAATTGGGGTTCGCCGTCCCGGTTACACATTAGACATCTCCCCCTAAAACAGTGTGGCCTGGCTTTGAAAGAGCAACCTCGCTATCTTTGGACCATGTACTTATTAGACAGGGTAACAGGATTAGACTTTACAATGTGACCGCATGTTGCTGTCCCCGCAAAAATTGCAAAAGTCATAAGACAACCCCGCTTCCACCTGACTCCAGCCAGTATAAAAACCTAATATATTAGAGGGAGTTGGAGAGACCCGCCGCTAGCATTCGTTCTGAATGCTACTGGTGTTTGCTAGAAATTGTGGATAGATTTTGAATAAGTATACATAAAGCATTTTTTCTGTTTTTAGCCACACAGCCTTCTTGTTCCTGTCTCATATGTAGACAGTGTTGACACTTTAGTCTGGAGAGCTTTTCTGTACTAGCAGACATGTAAGCAACAAAGCATGGATTTTTGACGTTTGCCCAGCAGCCAGAGCTGCCGACTTTGGAGATGGGGAACCGGATTTGAGTCTCGGCGTCGGCTTAACATCCTGTAATTCTGCGCACCTCACTTAATCTTCCTGTGCCTACCGAAACAAGCATTGGCATAGACAATAGGTCTCACCTTTGGAACCTTATAAGTGTTTAGCCATGCAACAGTTGATATTGTTGTACCAAGGATATTTTGCTGGATAACTAAACACTTATAAGGTCCCAAAGGTGAGACCTATTGGCTATGCCAATGTTTGTTTTTTAAAGTGTGAGACAACAGCTGGGTTTGTGAAGAAATATATTTTTTTTTTAATGTCTACTTTCAGTTTAGCTGGTTACAACATTTTGTATTTGATTTTAGTCGCCATGAGCTTCCCCCTGCCATTTTGGCTTATCTAGCATCTTGGACTCCTGTAATGAAGTCCGGAACATGGAGCGTTTATTTCCTTGATACTGCTGTCTGTTCATGATCAGGTTAGTGCTAGTGCCCAGTGGTGGGTTCAGAACCACCACCCCGCAAGCTTGTTCCACAACACATGTGCTGGAAAGTGTATTTTCCACAGAGATCACTGAGCAAGGATTCCACAACAGCTTGACCCTTACCATTGCAGTGAACTCAGAGATCCGTAACTCACCTCACAGTCACCGTTCTTAGCTTTAACCTGGCCAGGGCTTTACCAGTGTTTTGAATGTTGTTTGTGGGGTGTGCCAGTCTCTTCTAAATCTTAAATCCTGCTTCTGATGTCACCCTATTTCTTACTTTGTGATCAATTATGAGGAGGAATAGGACTTTTAATCTTTCTTTGAAGAATGCGAAATTAGTATTTGATGAGATGTGTTAGGCTTGTCATCTTTGGAGTGGTTTCCTCTACCTCCTGTACTTTTGATGCTGTGCTGGATTTCGTTTTTTTCTGGCTTAAATGCTTTGGGCACTTTGCCACTGCTGATCAGTGTCAAAGTGCAAGTGCTCTCTGGGTAAATTGTTGTTACAATTCGTTCTCCCTGATTGGCATATTTGATTTACTAGTAAGTCCCTAGTAAAGCGTACTGAGTGTGCCAGGGCCTGTAAATGAAATGCTACTTGTGGGCCTGCAGCACTGATTGTGCCACCCACAAGAGTAGCTCTGAAAAGGTAACTCAGCCCTGCCACTGCAATGCCTGTGCACAGTTGTTCACTGCCATGTCGACTTGGCAAGTAAACCCACTTGCCAGGCCCTAACCTTCTCTTTTTTTTTTTTTTTTAGAGTTGTATATAGCGCAAATTAGACTCAAGACATCGGGTATCAGAGTGCTTTACATGAAACCAGTTTCGTTACAGAGGGACAAATAGTCTTTTTTTGTAAGGCACAGGGAGATTAAGTGATTTGCCCAGAATCACAGGAAGTTGAACATCGTTGCCGAAACTCAAACCCGGTTCCCCAGCTTCGAGGTCAATCGCTCTAGCCATAATGCTATATCCTCTCCCCTTCTTACATGATAGCCACCCTTAACATGGACCCAAGGTACCCCTGTGGGCAGGGTGCAGAGTATGTGAAAGGTAGGACATGCCTTTGTGTGTGGCATGTCCGGATAGTGAAATACTGCCAATTTCGTTTTTTACTATTGAAAGGCTATCTGGCCCATAGGAAAGCATGGGAGTTAATTAAAATATAACTACCCACTGGGTCCAGACAGGAAAATAAAGTTTAGTATGCCTGACCTCAGAATCTAAAGTTGCATCTTTTAGTAATGATGATTTTTACATTCTGTGTGTGAAAATACCACTTTTAGAAAGTCGGTATTTTCTTGCTTAGCCATCCAGTGTGCCCCTGCTAGGATGTGTATTGACTGTCTGGCTGTAGAGTGACAGGGGCTGGGGAGGTGCAGTGGCTCCAGAGAGTCTGGATGAAACAGGGCTGGTCTGATAGACATTGGCTGAATTTAGAGTAGAGGGAGGAGGTTTCCTTTCACCTTATTGGCCCTGGTCTACCTTCCACAATGCTGTCTCCACCTCCTGTCGGGCAGCTGCACCAGAGAGAACATAATTGGTTTTGGCTGGGCACAGACACCCTCTGTCTTCGGAGAACAAAGACATTTACAGTATAAAAAGGGGGGCTCAGACCCCTCAACTTTGGACTATTTCTGGATTCAAGATGAACCTTTGCCAAGGAGAAGAGCTGGAGAAACTGAGGAGAAGTACTGCCCTGGCTATGTGTCTGGGGTTGACCTGCAGTTGCTTTTTCTGCCAAGGAAAAGAGAAGGACTTTGCTGTGTGCTGGGTCCCCTGCTTGTGGAAAGTCTCCAAGGGCTTGAGTAGAGCTTGCCTACTGTTTTGAAGTCTCCGGTACACAAATCACAAAGACTTCACCCCCAGCTCCCCTGAGCTTCCTTGCTGGGAGTTCTGACCTGCCAAGAAGGGCCTGTGACTGTGTGGGGCTTCTGGAGGTTGTTTCTGGTGCTGGGAGCTGGAAAGCAACACAACAACAAGAAAATCGATGCATTGCTCTTCTTGCGACAGTTTTCCGACGCAACGCCGTGGTGCGAGAAGAATCTTCACGCATCGCCGCACCGCTGCTGAAACCGACGCAGCGTTTGTCGCCACTGCAAGAATCGACGCATTGAGGGATCGCTGCTTGATGCCGCCGCATCATTCACCGATGCATCCCAGATTTCCATGCATCGTCCCTGTGCGGCTATTTTTCCCCGTGGCATCACTCGCGGATCAGAGTCATCTTAGAATCAACGCATCGCTTCCCCCTACAAACCGGACCTGATGCACTGCTCCCCTGTGCCCAGCAGAACTATCACATCGCATCCACGAAGGTCTCAGGAAACAATGCATCTCTTTTTGTTTTTCAATGCTTCCCATCGCTGTGGCTGTTTGGCTTGTTGAATTTGTCGCAACAACAAGTACCTGGCAAGAAATCACGCATCCATTGTTTTCTATGGGCTCAGTTGCTAAAACCATTTTTCCTAATAGTTGAATGTTGTATTTTTGTCGTTTTGGTCTTGTTAAGTTTAGATAGAGATACTTATTTTTCTAAACTGGTGTGGTGTCCATTTGTGGTGTTATTACTGTATTACTGTGTGTTTTAAGTTCAAATACTTTACACATTGCCTTTAGGATAAGCCTGTCCGCTTGTGCCAAGCTACCAAGGGGGTGAGCAGGGGTTATCTAAAGTGTGTATCCCCCTTTCCATGACTAGAAGTAAGGGTCCCTATTTGTACAAAGGTAACTACCTCTGCCAACTAGAGACCCCCATTTCTAACAAGATGTATGTTGCTCTTTGAGCTTATTCTTTTAAGCCTGTCAGTTTATAGGTGTTCCACCAACCTATACTGTTCCACTATGCTGTGGTAATAGTAGACATACAGTGCCTAAAAGCTTATACTAGCCTGAAACCTCTGACTAATCAGTACCAATTTTGGTGTCCTTATTGTATTTTGAGAAAAAAAGTGACATGGGGAGCAATAATATAGTTCACTACATTATCCAGAATGGTCAGGCTAGGCTATTTTGGTTGCACTTTACTATGAACTGTTATGGTCAGACATCTACATAGGTCATACCATGGATATTAGATTATATTCAGATTCAATAGATTCACCTTCATTTCATCCAGGATTTCCTAAAGAGAAATAGTGTGTTTTATATCAAACTTAATTGAATTTTATTAATGTTAAGTTTTTGGGAAACCAACCCTATTGGAGTTTTCTGAGTTGGAAATGTCCCCCCAGGCATCTTGTGAGTTGGCATGATCCCTATCATCTGTGTAGGATAATGTGTGAACCACAAAAAAGTCTTAGTTCATTTTTGCCTAAATACTTTGATAAGGCCAACCTCCTAGACTAAGGGTCTATGCAGCTTGTAACTGCCACTCAAGTATGAAGGACCTTTGTAGATCAAAATACCACATGTAGTAGCTTTTACAAGAACAGCATTCCAGCCCGATGATAAGAAATATGCATAAAGTGGGGAACATACAGTAGTGTCTATATGTGGGGTTAGCTTGTTTCAGTCCAAAAAAGTAATCAAATACATTATTTTGTAATGTCTCTTTTAGGTCACCCAAGGTTCCTGTTGGCTAATTAAGTAACATGGTCATTCTTTTCTCTTTTTCTCAAAGGCTGTTGGTGTCCACTTCGAATACCAGGACCCTTGAAGAAAATAAGGTAAGTGTTAGACCTGGCATCCTTGCTGTGGCTTCCCCAGACATTTTGCCCCCTGACCTCCTGTTTTGTTGGCTTCACTTTTGCTGACTTTAGGATTCTGGGCACTTTACCACTGCTAACCAGTGCTAAAGTGCTAAAGTGCATATGCTCGGTATTCTAAACATGGTAACATTTGCTTATCCACAATATTTAATGTACTTGTAAGTCCCTAGTAAAGTGCACTATATGTGCCCAGGGTCTGTAAATTAAATTCTGCTAGTGGGCCTGCAGCACTAATTGTACCGCCCATCTAGGCGCCCTTTAAACATGGTTCAGGTCTGCAGCTGCAGAGCCTGTGTGTGTAGTTTTAAACTGTCTTTTCGACCTGGCAAGTTAACTTACTTGCCAGGCCCAAAGTTCCTTTTTATTACATGTAAGTCACCCATAAGGTTGTAGCCCCATGGACAGGGTGCAGTGCTTAATTTAAGCCAGTGGTATTTGGTGCTGGGCACAGTACTTAGTTGAGGTAAAGATGAGAGGTACCCCTTAACAGCAGTCAAGGGAAATAGGGTTAACCAACCAACAAAAAGGAGAGATTCCCTTGAACAGAACTAAATTGTCCGGGCTAGACAATTATAAAAATATAACAAGATACACGTATAAAAAGAATTCTACAATTTATTGGTAATACAAAACATTAAAAGAGTGGACAGAGATGGAACCACTCAACCACAAATTAAAACATGAGGTAAACAATTAAAATAAATTGACATTCAATGTTGACCAGCAAAATTGAGACACTAAGACAGAAAACAGTAAGACATACAACTCGTGCTATACTGGGTGTATATTCGAACTCTATTTCTGACACCTAAGTTGTGTACACCATAATACAGTATATCAACATAAATGTCCGAGTCATGAATTATACTACGTGGTGCGTCGACGCGTTTCGGTGGTTTTCCACTATATTGTCCACCTTTATCAAGACTACTCTTGGTATCTGTCGTAGTATAGGGGTCAATGTAATCACCCTAAAAGAATGGAATGAATATACAATTGGTTATAATGAGTACATGGAAATTTGCAGTTGTCACAAGCATTTTTTCGTCTTAATATCATGTGGTGAAGCAGTAAAAGTAGTATGCAGAAATACATTTGTGAAAACTTCCATAATACAATGACAATCAAATATTGCATCTGTAATGGTTTCAAAAATTACCGATCTAAATTCATTTTCGATGTATACATGCATATCAAACAATCACTGGTTTCCCTATTTATTTTTAGGATTATTCTATCACATTCATAAGGGATCACAGTTTTGTATATACCTCTTATTTGGGGGAAAGGCTATTCATATTTGGGATTATGCCCAATTGCGGAAAAAATGATTGGAAAATTGCTATAGAAAACACACAACTTCAAGGTGAATACTCTGTTAATGACACGTACCTAATTAAGGAACCACGGATGTTTGAATTAGACTGTTTGAAAATGGTATTGTTTCCCGAAAGTTAGGCGTCTTATTTAAGCTATTCTATTTTTAAGTTGCCTGGGGAATCTTTATATTAGTTGGAATTTAATTACCTTAAGAATCCATTTTTGTACGTTGAGAAGTTATTTTCATGTCAAAGTGCGATGTAGGAAGATACCGGCTTTGGATGCCCACTTTAAATTTGCATGATTAAATCAGGCTAGAAAGGAATTATGCTCCTACAAGTCAAAAATAATGGAGGTTAAGGTACGTGATATGGGGGATATTCCGTTATGAGAACAGCATACTTGTACTGGCTTGTTTATCCTAGTTTAATGAAGAATTTTTTGCGATGATTAGCATACCTGGTACGTCAAGAAATGCGACGTTAAATCTGGGCAGTCCGGAATAATCAAGCCCCTTAAGGCGATATTTTCTTTTATTCTTTTTTTTTTTAAAAAAAAACCTTTATTGAAAAACATGAAAATACAATAGCAATCATACAGCCACTTCGGGTCGGCTGGCAACGATTCCAAAATCATATCAGGATGAAAGAATACACAGCCCTTCAGCCGACAACCCTAGGACCCGGCGGCAGTTGACCAATCATGCTACGCCATGCTTCAGTGTACAGGAGGAATAAGGTTTTAAATTTTATCTTTTTGAGAACACCCCCCCCCCCACCAACAAATATGAAAAAACTTCTGCAGAGGCTAAACGAAAGAGAAACAACCATGAATAATCCTTCTGGGGAGGGGTTACCACATCCACGGCTATACATAGTCAACAATAAGAGTGTCTGGGAGGGGGAGAAAGAGGGAGCAAGAGGTAGCCAGCATCACATAAACAAAATCCGGACTAGAAGGAACGCCATGCTAAGGGGACTGCAACACTTCCGGTGGAGGCTCAAAAGGAGGGGTACAAATTTCACCACGGTATTGGTTCCACTGACTCCATATCTTCCCCCATTTCTTGGGCCTGCCCCGAGCAATGTACACCGTTTTTTCACAGAACATGCACCAGTCCATGTTCACGGACCAGGTCAACAGACTCGGTGGCCTATCCGACCCCTACAATTGCGCAATGTCACGCTTGGCAATCATGTTACCCAAAGTGGCCCACTGCGTTTGGGCCACATTATAATCATTGGGCTCCCATACATTTAAGAGACATCTTCGGGCCTCAGGCAGAAGAGAAACACCCGTTACCTCAGACATAGCACCATGCACACGAGTCCAGAAGGACGCTACCGCAGGACATTCCCACATAATATGAAGGAACGTACCCACCATACCACAGCCTCGTTTACACAAATCATCCGAGACAAACCCCATCCGCAACAGTCGAGGACCCGTCATGTACACTCGGTGTAGGATTTTTAACTGCACCAATCTCAGACGGGCCGAGATTGCCACCCCCTTCGGGGAGGATATCGCCGCCTGCCAGTCTTCATCGTCAAGCTCCAGTCCATCGCCGGTCCAGGACATGCGAAGCTGTAAAAGAAGGTCCGCTCGGTGGTTTATCAACTTTTTGTATATGAGAGAGATCGTACTATCCGGGATGTGCCCATCGAGTACTCTGTCCTCCAGGGGCGAGGATTCTGGAACGGGCGTACCAGGCGGCAACGCAGAGGAAAGGGTGTGTCGAACTTGCAGGTATCGAAAGTATTCGCGAGGGCCGATTTTAATTCTAGCTGCAACTCCTCAAAGGATTTTATCTTGTCCTTCCGCAAAAGGTCACCCACCGTACTAATCCCAATAAGGTCCCATTTGTCGAACCCCTTAGTCGTCCACAAATTGCCCAACCTATCAGCAGCATAAAGTGGAGTCGCTCGAGTAAGGGTATCGACCAACCCATAGCAGCGTTAGCGTTGTACCAGACCCGAACTGCAACTCTGGTAGGCCCGGTCAATGTTACATCGGACCGTTTTGAATAAAGTGCCCTATTATATTCTCCGCCCGGAAGCAGCCATTTATCCATAGCAAAAGCCGGGTTAGAAGCTGGATCATACATCGCATGGTTAACTGAGCTCAATTGAGAGGCCCAGTAGTACCGTCTGATATCCGGCAGCGCAAGTCCGCCATCATACCAAGGCAGCGTAAGCTTGGCCAAGGCAATCCGGGGACATCCGGCCCACAACAGTTTCCTTTGTAGGCACTCTATCTCGTGAAAATAGCTGGAGGGCACTAGATCTAAAGTGTTCTGGAGGGCATACAAGAATCTGGGAAGGGACATAATTTTGAATAAGGCCGCCCTACCCACCAGGGACAGAGGCAGCCTGCTCCGGGCCTTCACGCCTGCTTTTAAACAAGTAAGCGGGGGGAGTAAGTTAAGTCGATATCTGACAGCCGAATCATGCGAAATATGAATTCCTAAATATTTAAATCCGATGGACGAGATTTGTATAGGACAGTTGCGTGGTACGAGTGGTATATCGTCCGTAAGCGAATACACACAAGACTTGGCCCAATTGATGACCAGTCCTGAGTTCCTTCCGAAGGAATTAAGGACGTCAAACAGTACCCCCAAGGATTTCCGGGGGGAGGTGAGGTAAAGGAGAATGTCGTCCTCATAGAGCGAAATGCGATCTTCAAAACCGGGGGCCCACCTAATACCCTTGAGGGATGGCTCCCATCGCAACCAAGCCACCAAGGGCTCGAGAGCCAAGGCAAAGAGCAGCGGAGAAAGGGGGCATCCCTGCTGCGTACCCCGTCCCAGAACAAAGGGAGCCGACACTCGATCGTTGACGACCACCTGGGCAAGGGGCGCCTCATACAACAGTCGGACCCAGCCGATGAACACCGGTCCAAAGCCAAACTTCGCCAGAGCCACCCATAAATATGGCCATTCCACTGTATCAAACGCTATGGTGGCATCTAACGAAACCAAAATGGCCGGTTCACGCAACATCTCCGCCCTCGCCAACACGCCATGAAGACGATGTAGATTCAGCGCGGTGTTACGGGCTGGAATAAAGCCGGATTGGTCCGGGTGCACCAAATCTCCTATTACTTTTATCAGTCGGTTGGCTAATATTTTCGCCAAAACCTTAGGTTCAACATTCAGAAGCGAAATAGGTCTATATGAGGTACAGAATTCACGGGGTTTATCCTCTTTAGGAATTACCACGATAGACGCTAGTTGCTGATCAAGGGGAAGCAAGCCTCTCTCCCTGGATTCCAGAAACATCGAGCGGAGATACGACGCCATTTTGTCTGGACACAACTTGTACAGCTCGATGGGTAGACCATTTGGTCCCGTAGCTTTACCAGAGCGAATGGAGCGAATAGCGAGCGCTACTTCATCAGTGGAAAAATACGCCTCCATTAGCTCTCTATCAGAATCGGACAGGCAAGGCAAGGCAATATCCCTAAGTAAAAGATGGGAGTCTTCCTCTGGCTGGTCCGAGACCGGCGCATACACCATTTGAAAGTGACAAGCAAACTCTTCCACAATCTCCAGCGGATCCGTCACACGTACACCATCCACTCGCTCGATCACAGGCACCACACGATTCAATCTCTCCCTTTTGTCCAACCAAGCTATCAACTTCCCCGCCTTGTCGCCCACATCATACAGACGGCCCAGTTGCTCCCGACTCATAGCTTTCGCGGCATTCGTGACCAAGGCTTTATACTCAGACTGCTTCAGTTGCAGACCATGCAATTTTTCACACATGACCCCACTCTCGAGATCTCTCTCTAAAGCTACTATATCGGCCTCCAACTGCTCAACCTCTTCATTGTGGCGCTTCTTAGAGCTAGCGATAAGCGACAGAATCAACGCATTGCTTCCCCCTACAAACCGGACCTGATGCACTGCTCCCCTGTGCCCAGCAGAACTATCACATCGCATCCACGAAGGTCTCAGGAAACAATGCATCTCTTTTTGTTTTTCAATGCTTCCCATCGCTGTGGCTGTTTGGCTTGTTGAATTTGTCGCAACAACAAGTACCTGGCAAGAAATCACGCATCCATTGTTTTCTATGGGCTCAGTTGCTAAAACCATTTTTCCTAATAGTTGAATGTTGTATTTTTGTCGTTTTGGTCTTGTTAAGTTTAGATAGAGATACTTATTTTTCTAAACTGGTGTGGTGTCCATTTGTGGTGTTATTACTGTATTACTGAGTGTTTTAAGTTCAAATACTTTACACATTGCCTTTAGGATAAGCCTGTCCGCTTGTGCCAAGCTACCAAGGGGGTGAGCAGGGGTTATCTAAAGTGTGTATCCCCCTGTCCATGACTAGAAGTAAGGGTCCCTATTTGTACAAAGGTAACTACCTCTGCCAACTAGAGACCCCCATTTCTAACAAGATGTATGTTGCTCTTTGAGCTTATTCTTTTAAGCCTGTCAGTTTATAGGTGTTCCACCAACCTATACTGTTCCACTATGCTGTGGTAATAGTAGACATACAGTGCCTAAAAGCTTATACTAGCCTGAAACCTCTGACCAATCAGTACCAATTTTGGTGTCCTTATTGTATTTTGAGAAAAAAAGTGACATGGGGAGCAATAATATAGTTCACTACATTATCCAGAATGGTCAGGCTAGGCTATTTTGGTTGCACTTTACTATGAACTGTTATGGTCAGACATCTACATAGGTCATACCATGGATATTAGATTATATCCAGATTCAATAGATTCACCTTCATTTCATCCAGGATTTCCTAAAGAGAAATAGTGTGTTTTATATCAAACTTAATTGAATTTTATTAATGTTAATTTTTGGGAAACCAACCCTATTGGAGTTTTCTGAGTTGGAAATGTCCCCCCAGGCATCTTGTGAGTTGGCATGATCCCTATCATCTGTGTAGGATAATGTGTGAACCACAAAAAAGTCTTAGTTCATTTTTGCCTAAATACTTTGATAAGGCCAACCTCCTAGACTAAGGGTCTATGCAGCTTGTAACTGCCACTCAAGTATGAAGGACCTTTGTAGATCAAAATACCACATGTAGTAGCTTTTACAAGAACAGCATTCCAGCCCGATGATAAGAAATATGCATAAAGTGGGGAACATACAGTAGTGTCTATATGTGGGGTTAGCTCGTTTCAGTCCAAAAAAGGAATCAAATACATTATTTTGTAATGTCTCTTTTAGGTCACCCAAGGTTCCTGTTGGCTAATTAAGTAACATGGTCATTCTTTTCTCTTTTTCTCAAAGGCTGTTGGTGTCCACTTCGAATACCAGGACCCTTGAAGAAAATAAGGTAAGTGTTAGACCTGGCATCCTTGCTGTGGCTTCCCCAGACATTTTGCCCCCTGACCTCCTGTTTTGTTGGCTTAACGTTTGCTGACTTTAGGATTCTGGGCACTTTACCACTGCTAACCAGTGCTAAAGTGCTAAAGTGCATATGCTCGGTATTCTAAACATGGTAACATTTGCTTATCCACAATATTTAATGTACTTGTAAGTCCCTAGTAAAGTGCACTATATGTGCCCAGGGTCTGTAAATTAAATTCTGCTAGTGGGCCTGCAGCACTGATTGTACCGCCCATCTAGGCGGCCTTCAAACATGGTTCAGGTCTGCAGCTGCAGAGCCTGTGTGTGTAGTTTTAAACTGTCTTTTCGACCTGGCAAGTTAACTTACTTGCCAGGCCAAAGTTCCTTTTTATTACATGTAAGTCACCCATAAGGTTGTAGCCCCATGGACAGGGTGCAGTGCTTAATTTAAGCCAGTGGTATTTGGTGCTGGGCACAGTACTTAGTTGAGGTAAAGATGAGAGGTACCCCTTAACAGCAGTCAAGGGAAATAGGGTTAACCAACCAACAAAAAGGAGAGATTCCCTTGAACAGAACTAAATTGTCCGGGCTAGACAATTATAAAAATATAACAAGATACACGTATAAAAAGAATTCTACAATTTATTGGTAATACAAAACATTAAAAGAGTGGACAGAGATGGAACCACTCAACCACAAATTAAAACATGAGGTAAACAATTAAAATAAATTGACATTCAATGTTGACCAGCAAAATTGAGACACTAAGACAGAAAACAGTAAGACATACAACTCGTGCTATACTGGGTGTATATTCGAACTCTATTTCTGACACCTAAGTTGTGTACACCATAATACAGTATATCAACATAAATGTCCGAGTCATGAATTATACTACGTGGTGCGTCGACGCGTTTCGGTGGTTTTCCACTATATTGTCCACCTTTATCAAGACTACTCTTGGTATCTGTCGTAGTATAGGGGTCAATGTAATCACCCTAAAAGAATGGAATGAATATACAATTGGTTATAATGAGTACATGGAAATTTGCAGTTGTCACAAGCATTTTTTCGTCTTAATATCATGTGGTGAAGCAGTAAAAGTAGTATGCAGAAATACATTTGTGAAAACTTCCATAATACAATGACAATCAAATATTGCATCTGTAATGGTTTCAAAAATGACCGATCTAAATTCATTTTCGATGTATACATGCATATCAAACAATCACTGGTTTCCCAATTTATTTTTAGGATTATTCTATCACATTCATAAGGGATCACAGTTTTGTATATACCTCTTATTTGGGGGAATGGCTATTCATATTTGGGATTATGCCCAATTGCGGAAAAAATGATTGGAAAATTGCTATAGAAAACACACAACTTCAAGGTGAATACTCTGTTAATGACACGTACCTAATTAAGGAACCACAGATGTTTGAATTAGACTGTTTGAAAATGGTATTGTTTCCCGAAAGTTAGGCGTCTTATTTAAGCTATTCTATTTTTAAGTTGCCTGTGGAATCTTTATATTAGTTGGAATTTAATTACCTTAAGAATCCATTTTTGCACGTTGAGAAGTTATTTTCATGTCAAAGTGCGATGTAGGAAGATACCGGCTTTGGATGCCCACTTTAAATTTGCATGATTAAATCAGGCTAGAAAGGAATTATGCTCCTACAAGTCAAAAATAATGGAGGTTAAGGTACGTGATATGGGGGATATTCCGTTATGAGAACAGCATACTTGTACTGGCTTGTTTATCCTAGTTTAATGAAGATTTTTTTGCGATGATTAGCATACCTGGTACGTCAAGAAATGCGACGTTAAATCTGGGCAGTCCGGAATAATCAAGCCCCTTAAGGCGATATTTTCTTTTATTTCCTTTTATTCTTTTTTTTTTTTTTTTTAAAACCTTTATTGAAAAACATGAAAATACAATAGCAATCATACAGCCACTTCGGGTCGGCTGGCAACGATTCCAAAATCATATCAGGATGAAAGAATACACAGCCCTTCAGCCGACAACCCTAGGACCCGGCGGCAGTTGACCAATCATGCTACGCCATGCTTCAGTGTACAGGAGGAATAAGGTTTTGAATTTTATCTTTTTGAGAACACCCCCCCCCCCACCAACAAATATGAAAAAACTTCTGCAGAGGCTAAACGAAAGAGAAACAACCATGAATAATCCTTCTGGGGAGGGATTACCACATCCACAGCTATACATAGTCAACAATAAGAGTGTCTGGGAGGGGGAGAAAGAGGGAGCAAGAGGTAGCCAGCATCACATAAACAAAATCCGGACTAGAAGGAACGCCATGCTAAGGGGACTGCAACACTTCCGGTGGAGGCTCAAAAGGAGGGGTACAAATTTCACCACGGTATTGGTTCCACTGACTCCATATCTTCCCCCATTTCTTGGGCCTGCCCCGAGCAATGTACACCGTTTTTTCACAGAACATGCACCAGTCCATGTTCACGGACCAGGTCGACAGACTCGGTGGCCTAGCCGACCCCTACAATTGCGCAATGTCACGCTTGGCAATCATGTTACCCAAAGTGGCCCACTGCGTTTGGGCCACATTATAATCATTGGGCTCCCATACATTTAAGAGACATCTTCGGGCCTCAGGCAGAAGAGAAACACCCGTTACCTCAGACATAGCACCATGCACACGAGTCCAGAAGGACGCTACCGCAGGACATTCCCACATAATATGAAGGAACGTACCCACCATACCACAGCCACGTTTACACCAATCATCCGAGACAAACCCCATCCGCAACAGTCGAGGACCCGTCATGTACACTCGGTGTAGGATTTTTAACTGCACCAATCTCAGACGGGCCGAGATTGCCACCCCCTTCGGGGAGGATATCGCCGCCTGCCAGTCTTCATCGTCAAGCTCCAGTCCATCGCCGGTCCAGGACATGCGAAGCTGTAAAAGAAGGTCCGCTCGGTGGTTTATCAACTTTTTGTATATGAGAGAGATCGTACTATCCGGGACATGCCCATCGAGTACTCTGTCCTCCAGGGGCGAGGATTCTGGAACGGGCGTACCAGGCGGCAACGCAGAGGAAAGGGTGTGTCGAACTTGCAGGTATCGAAAGTATTCGCGAGGGCCGATTTTAATTCTAGCTGCAACTCCTCAAAGGATTTTATCTTGTCCTTCCGCAAAAGGTCATCCACCGTACTAATCCCAATAAGGTCCCATTTGTCGAACCCCTTAGTCGTCCACAAATTGCCCAACCTATCAGCAGCATAAAGTGGAGTCGCTCGAGTAAGGGTATCGACCAACCCATAGCAGCGTTAGCGTTGTACCAGACCCGAACTGCAACTCTGGTAGGCCTGGTCAATGATACATCGGACCGTTTTGAATAAAGTGGCCTATTATATTCTCCGCCCGGAAGCAGCCATTTATCCATAGCAAAAGCCGGGTTAGAAGCTGGATCATACATCGCATGGTTAACTGAGCTCAATTGAGAGGCCCAGTAGTACCGTCTGATATCCGGCAGCGCAAGTCCGCCATCATACCAAGGCAGCGTAAGCTTGGCCAAGGCAATCCGGGGACGTCCGGCCCACAACAGTTTCCTTTGTAGGCACTCTATCTCGTGAAAATAGCTGGAGGGCACTAGGTCTAAAGTGTTCTGGAGGGCATACAAGAATCTGGGAAGGGACATCATTTTGAATAAGGCCGCCCTACCCACCAGGGACAGAGGCAGCCTGCTCCAGGCCTTCACGCCTGCTTTTAAACAAGTAAGCGGGGGGAGTAAGTTAAGTCGATATCTGACAGCCGAATCATGCGAAATATGAATTCCTAAATATTTAAATCCGATGGACGAGATTTGTATAGGACAGTTGCGTGGTACGAGTGGTATATCGTCCGTAAGCGAATACACACAAGACTTGGCCCAATTGATGACCAGTCCTGAGTTCCTTCGGAAGGAATTAAGGACGTCAAACAGTACCCCCAAGGATTTCCGGGGGGAGGTGAGGTAAAGGAGAATGTCGTCCTCATAGAGCGAAATGCGATCTTCAAAACCGGGGGCCCACCTAATACCCTTGAGGGATGGCTCCCATCGCAACCAAGCCGCCAAGGGCTCGAGAGCCAAGGCAAAGAGCAGCGGAGAAAGGGGGCATCCCTGCTGCGTACCCCGTCCCAGAACAAAGGGAGCCGACACTCGACCGTTGACGACCACCTGGGCAAGGGGCGCCTCATACAACAGTCGGGCCCAGCCGATGAACACCGGTCCAAAGCCAAACTTCGCCAGAGCCACCCATAAATATGGCCATTCCACTGTATCAAACGCTATGGTGGCATCTAACGAAACCAAAATGGCCGGTTCACGCAACATCTCCGCCCTCGCCAACACGCCATGAAGACGATGTAGATTCAGCGCGGTGTTACGGGCTGGAATAAAGCCGTATTGGTCCGGGTGCACCAAATCTCCTATTACTTTTATCAGTCGGTTGGCTAATATTTTCGCCAAAACCTTAGGTTCAACATTCAGAAGCGAAATAGGTCTATATGAGGTACAGAATTCACGGGGTTTATCCTCTTTAGGAATTACCACGATAGACGCTAGTCCCTGATCAAGGGGAAGCAAGCTTCTCTCCCTGGATTCCAGAAACATCGAGCAGAGATACGACGCCATTTTGTCTGGACACAACTTGTACAGCTCGATGGGTAGACCATTTGGTCCCGTAGCTTTACCAGAGCGAATGGAGCGAATAGCGAGCGCTACTTCATCAGTGGAAAAATACGCCTCCATTAGCTCTCTATCAGAATCGGACAGGCAAGGCAAGGCAATATCCCTAAGCAAAAGATGGGAGTCTTCCTCTGGCTGGTCCGAGACCGGCGCATACACCATTTGAAAGTGACAAGCAAACTCTTCCACAATCTCCAGCGGATCCGTCACACGTACACCATCCACTCGCTCGATCACAGGCACCACACGATTCAATCTCTCCCTTTTGTCCAACCAAGCTATCAACTTCCCCGCCTTGTCGCCCACATCATACAGACGGCCCAGTTGCTCCCGACTCATAGCTTTCGCGGCATTCGTGACCAAGGCTTTATACTCAGACTGCTTCAGTTGCAGACCATGCAATTTTTCACACATGACCCCACTCTCGAGATCTCTCTCTAAAGCTACTATATCGGCCTCCAACTGCTCAACCTCTTCATTGTGGCGCTTCTTAGAGCTAGCGATAAGCGACAGCGCCTGGCCCCGTATCACCGTTTTAAAAGCTTCCCAAAGGGACACAGATGATGACACGGATCCCACATTATCAGCAAAGTAGTTACCTGTAGCTTTAATCATCCCCGCCCTAGTCTCTGGGACACGGAGATGCCAGGGATTAATTGGGGCAACCCGGCCCGCTGCGTTCAAATGGAGATCTATATGGATCCATAGCGGGGAGTGGTCCGAAATGCCTCTGGGCAAATGTCGGGCCTCTCGCACCGTCGTGGCCTGGGCTGCGGACACAAGGAGATAATCAAGCCTGGCCAAGCTCCCATGGGCCCCGGAGTGGAAAGTATATTGGGCCTGTCCAGGGTGAAGCATCCGCCAACAGTCCACCATACCAAACGTATCCAAGAACCCACTAAGACAGGACTGCGGTAGTGTAAGAGCCCTGGGAGGATGTCGATCTACCAGGCCATCAACCACCGAGTTGAAGTCCCCACCCACCACTAGAAGCCCCTCAGGAAGCCCCAGCAACAATTTACCCAGGTCGACAAACGTGGTGGCCTGCAAACCGGGGGGACATATACCGAAAGGATGGCTACCGTTCTTCCTTCCCACCTCCCAACAATCGCTGCATATCTCCCCCTGTCATCCAAGATCGTGTCATCAATCTCCAAGGGAAGGGAACTACGAATCATAATACCAGCCCCTCTGGAGCCCAAAGTGAACCCCGAATGTGCCACCAACCTGTAGCCCCTCCGAATCATTGCATGGAACGTGTTCCCCACCAGGTGCGTTTCTTGCAGTAGCACAATGTCAGGAGAGTGGCGCTTCACATATTGGAGTACAATTCCCCGCTTTATTTTGTCTCCCAAGCCGTTGACATTCCAACTCAAGACTCTCAATCCCCTACCCCCCATCCCAGAAGTGAATAGTCGGGTCCCCCGAACCCCACGAAGGAAATACAGAATAAGCAACAATACGTAGCCCCAAAAGCAATGCAAACAGAAAAAAGAAAACCCATCCCCCCTCCCCCTGAACACCAAAACAACAACCCCCCACCCTGCACCCCTGCAATAACTCAAAGAAACACCCCATTCAGCAGTGTGCCTGTCGCCCTACCCCAGAAACTAAACTACAGATAGAAAAGGAAAATACCCCCGGAGGAGGAAAAGTCCCCGAAGTCCCCGCCTCCCCAGGGCCCATCTTGGAGAGAAAAGTCATCGACCCAAAAAGGAGAATAATCCACCGTAACACAATACAATGGCAGCACACACCGGTGCCCCTACTTCTCCTGGTCCCGTTGGCCGCCTTCAGCACCTCTATATTGGCCCGCATTGTCCCGTGGCATAGATAGTGTGTCCAACCAGTCACTGACCACCTCCGGCATGTCAAAGAAGAGCACCCGCTCATTATGTTCGATGCGCAATCGGGCGGGGAAGAGCATAGCATACTTCATGCCCAGATCCCTTAATCTCCGCTTCACCCCGGTAAACGCCAGTCTCTGCTTTTGCACCGAAGGAGTAAAGTCAGGGTAAAAGTTGATGGATGCATTCTCAAATCTAGTGGGACCGCTGGTCCTCGAAGCCTGCAAAATGGCGTCTCTGTCTCTGTAGTTAAAGATCCGCGAAATGATGGGCCACGGGGCCGTCCCCTGCTTGCGTCTGCCGCCCGGAATTCTATGGGCACGCTCCACCGCAAATAGATTACTCAGGCCTTTTGGGGCAAGGTGGTTAATGATCAAGTCTTCAACGAGCAGGTCCGTTCATTGATCGGCTGATGACTCCGGTACTCCTACTATGCGTATATTATTGCGCCTAGCGCGACTTTCGAAATCCTCAAGCCGGCGGGCAAACTGGTCGCTAGAGGATCGAAGAGTCCGAATCTCAGTCTGGAGCTCAGAGACATCCGTGGTGAGACTGGCTGTCTTGATATCCAACGACTTCACCCTCTCGTTGGTTTTGGCCAGGTCCGCCCTGATCAGGCCCACGTCCACCGCCACTTTGTCGATCTTGGCTGCCAAGGTTTCATACTGTTGGCCCATCGACGATTGTATGCTGGCGATGGCGCCCATTACATCTCGAAGAGTCGGCTCCTCCGATTCCGGGGGGCCACCAGTAAGGTCCTCTGGGGTTTTACCAGTCCCGCTGGGCGAGCCCTTATTGCGCGCAAATCTGTCCATAATGGAGGTTTGAGTCCTGCCACCACGAGTTGCATTCTTGAGGGACCGCTTATCACTCTCAGACTTGGCCGCCATGGTGGGTTGCGCGCACCTCCGGGGCTTTTGGGACCTGGTGTAAATGGCTCCCTCGAAGGAAAAAACCACAAGAGGTCGAAATACAGGGTGTTGGTGGAGATCAATCAGGGGACTGCAGTCACAGGCCTGCTCGAGCACCAAGCAGCCACCTCCAATCTTCGCGGCCAGGGAAAAATGAAACCGAAAGTAGACCCCGGGTAGCTGTCCCCTACCACAGGCCGTTGTTGTTCAACTATTTTCGGGGTGCTCCTGATGCCCAAGGCCCGGGACGAGCCACGGTGTAGGCCTCTAGGCTCCGGAAAGGAGTAAGTCGGGCGTCCGGCATCCGATTCAAATTCTGAAAAAGGCCTTTCAGATCAGGAGAGTCGTATCTAGAAGAACCCGTCATCAGAAACAGGATTTATGCCAGGATAGTCGGTGGAGGCGGCGAGGGTTTCGGGAGCTCACAGCTCACGCGACCATCTTGGATGCGCGCTAAGCTCCTCCTCCTTTTATTCTTATTTTGTTGAAAAACCAGAGGCGCCAGGGTCGTGTCCTTGCGGTGTGTACTTATGTTGCACTAAAATTCAGAACACAAGTATATATATAGCCATGAGAAGTTGAACGTTTTTAAAGCCAGCTTTCTAAGTTGCTAAACTATCTGGGCACGCTTACCTATTCATGCGCAAAGGACTGCTTGCTTCTCTGGTATAATGGAACCCTTTTGATTAAAAGGCCAGAGGCGCTTGCATCATATCTCTACGATATAGATGGATTATTGCCCTAAAAATCAAAACGGGAAAATAAAGCGCAGTTGTTAAAAGTGGCCCGCTTTTATATCGGGCTTCGCCTACTTTAGCTGCTCTGTTAAAGCGGCCGCTTACCTGGTGTTGCGCGAGTGGTCTGCCTGTTCCTCTGGTTGCATAGAGTGTATTGGAGAGGAAAGGGCGCCATATTTCAATACCTAAGCTCGCGAATGATAGGTCTAAATTCGAGCCAATCAAAGAGGACTATTTGGAACCACGAAATTAGCATAAACCGGCTCGTGGTACTGCATTTTGATTGGTCAGGGTAACGGACCTATAGTCTGAATATTACCCAAAGAGTTCGGGCCATGCGTTTACGTTGGCGGTAATATTCTAAGTTACAAAACAGCAGTAGTGCAAATAAAGGAAAATATTGTCTCAAGCAGATACGCCAGGGGTCCTGGTTATATTCAGCGGGCAAATTTTATTAACACTCTTTTTGATATTTAACACCTTAGCTGCTTCACAAATATCCCTCCCCAGTGCTGCGCTGTCCATTGGAACTAGTGCTGAATGGACGTCCAATGGTCGTGCGCAGCACTGGGGAGGTAGCGCTCGTGACGACCGTTGGCCGTCAGCAGCGCTTAAGAGGTTAAGGAGGTGAACGCAGGATAAAGTGACTAGTTTATGTGGAAGGTACTTATTTTATGAAAAGCGTTTATAGAACAGAATTATAAACTACTGTAACAATAAAGATATGTGTGCCGAAAAAGGAAAAGATATCAACACTATAGATGACTTATCTCGCATTGATAGAATTGTACAGGGGATTCATGGGTATCAATTCTACTAATACAGACTGAAGGCAAAAAAGGTCTAGATACATTTTGTCCAGTCTTCCCTGGTGTTCAAACCTTTAAGAATGGTATTTAGGAAACAGAAGTACCATTGCTCCCGGGTTTTTCTCAGTTTGTCAATGTCACCACCACGTCTAGTATTTCTAATCTTCTCCAAGATGAACCAACGCAGATCATCACAAGTGTGATTCTGTTGTCTAAAATGCTCCGTCAAGGGTGCATTGCATTTATTTGTGCGTATGGCTGATTTATGTTCTAAGACTCTGGATCTAAGTTCCCTGCTGGTCTCACCTACGTATCCCAAATTGCAGGGACAGACTCGCAGGTATATAACGTTTTGGCTTCTGCAGTCTGCGTCGGTTCATCTTGGTTTATCTTGGAGAAGATTAGAACTACTAGATATAATATTTTCCTTTATTTGCACTACTGCTGTTTTGTAACTTAGAATATTACCGCCAACGTAAACGCATGGCCCGAACTCTTTGGGTAATATTCAGACTATAGGTCCGTTACCCTGACCAATCAAAATGCAGTACCACGAGCCGGTTTATGCTAATTTCGTGGTTCCAAATAGTCCTCTTTGATTGGCTCGGATTTAGACCTATCATTCGCGAGCTTAGGTATTGAAATATGGCTCCCTTTCCTCTCCGATACACTCTATGCAACCAGAGGAACAGGCAGACCACTCGCGCAACACCAGGTAAGCGGCCGCTTTAACAGAGCAGCTAAAGTAGGCGAAGCCCGATATAAAAGCGGGCCACTTTTAACAACTGCGCTTTATTTTCCCGTTTTGATTTTTAGGGCAATAATCCCTCTATATCATAGAGATATGATGCAAGCGCCTCTGGCCTTTTAATCAAAAGGGTTCCATTATACCAGAGAAGCAAGCAGTCCTTTGCGCATGAATAGGTAAGCGTGCCCAGATAGTTTGGCAACTTAGAAAGCTGGCTTTAAAAACGTTCAACTTCTCATGGCTATATATATACTTGTGTTCTGAATTTTAGTGCAACATAAGTACACACCGCAAGGACACGACCCTGGCGCCTCTGGTTTTTTAACAAAATAAGAATAAAAGGAAATAAAAGAAAATATCGCCTTAAGGGGCTTGATTATTCCGGACTGCCCAGATTTAACGTCGCATTTCTTGACGTACCAGGCATGCTAATCATCGCAAAAAATTCTTCATTAAACCAGGATAAACAAGCCAGTACAAGTACGTTGTTCTCATAACGGAATATCCCCCATATCACGTACCTTAACCTCTATTATTTTTGACTTGTAGGAGCATAATTCCTTTCTAGGCTGATTTAATCATGCAAATTTAAAGTGGGTATCCAAAGCCGGTATCTTCCTACATCGCACTTTGACATGAAAATAACTTCTCAACGTGCAAAAATGGATTCTTAAGGTAATTAAATACCAACTAATATAAAGATTCCCCAGGCAACTTAAAAATAGAATAGCTTAAATAAGACGCCTAACTTTCGGGAAACAATACAATTTTCAAACAGTCTAATTCAAACATCCGTGGTTCCTTAATTTGGTATGTGTCATTAACAGAGTATTCACCTTGAAGTTGTGTGTTTTCTATAGCAATTTTCCAATCATTTTTTCCGCAATTGGGCATAATCCCAAATATGAATAGCCTTTCCCCCAAATAAGAGGTATATACAAAACTGTGATCCCTTTTGAATGTGATAGAATAATCCTAAAAATAAATAGGGAAACCAGTGATTGTTTGATATGCATGTATACATCGAAAATGAATTTAGATCGGTCATTTTTGAAACCATTACAGATGCAATATTTGATTGTCATTGTATTATGGAAGTTTTCACAAATGTATTTCTGCATACTACTTTTACTGCTTCACCACATGATATTAAGACGAAAAAATGCTTGTGACAACTGCAAATTTCCATGTACTCATTATAACCAATTGTATATTTATTCCATTCTTTTAGGGTGATTACATTGACCCCTATACTACGACAGATACCAAGAGTAGTCTTGATAAAGGTGGACAATATAGTGGAAAACCACCGAAACGCGTCAACGCACCACGTAGTATAATTCATGACTCGGACATTTATGTTGATATACTGTATTATGGTGTACACAACTTAGGTGACAGAAATAGAGTTCGAATATACACCCAGTATAGCACGAGTTGTATGTCTTACTGTTTTCTGTCTTAGTGTCTCAATTTTGCTGGTCAACATTGAATGTCAATTTATTTTAATTGTTTACCTCATGTTTTAATTTGTGGTTGAGTGGTTCCATCTCTGTCCACTCTTTTAATGTTTTGTATTACCAATAAATTGTAGAATTCTTTTTATACGTGTATCTTGTTATATTTTTTTAATTGTCTAGCCCAGTCAATTTAGTTCTGTTCAAGGGAATCTCTCCTTTTTGTTGGCACAGTACTTAGGTGCCGACACCAGCACTTAATTGCCAGAACCTGCACTTATGATAGCTTCCACATGGTGGCTCTCTTTGTGCAATTTAAAGAAGAGCAGAAAAACTGTTGTTTGTTAAGTCAATATATATTGAAAACAACTAATACCTACCACCCAAACAGTTCTTAAATCTATGGCAGCCTCGAACAGTATGAATTGTCAACCTATAGCGGTGTGACGGTTAGTAGTTGTGTAAGTACAGTGGCAATGTACCTAGAAAAGACACCATAGTCCAGAACCTTTCCAACCGGCTTGAAATCAATTACCTTAAACAACTTTTCAATGAACCAACTCATATCCAAGGAGCCACTCTAGATGCGATCATCAGCAAAAATGAGCTGGTCTCACTGAGATTGTTTTCTCCCAATGATTGGTCCAACCACCACCTCATGTTGTTAATATTGAATCCCACGCCAGAGACCAACCAACACGGTCTGCAAACCTAAACACTGGACCAAGAACATCAAAGAAGTCCCCATCACTGAACTGGAATCCAAGATTCATGCCCGCCTACAGCTTCATCCTCTCACTCACACAGCCGATGACCTCACAGCACATTTTAACTTAACAATGACTGAGGTGTTAGATCAAGTTTCTCCACTCAAACTTAAACAAATAAGATCCATCAAATCAAAATCTTGGTTCAACGCGGATCTCTATAATGAAAGACGACAACTCAGGCAGGTAGAAAGGTCATGGAGACAAAACCCCTTGACTATGCACCTCGATCTACTTAGAACCGCAAGCGTGTCATATAAAAACCCATCTTCAGAGAAAAGGCCTCTTTTTTGCAGCCAGCTTGACCAGACTAAGAATAGACCCAGGGAACTCTTCAACATTGTTAAAAGACAAACTAACAGCACACCCTTGCGCAACTTAATAGCCACCAATGAACGCTGCAAAGAAATTGAAAAAGAAAACCACCCCGTCCAGATCTTTTTCGGGTAACGTACCCAGGAAGTGGAACACACTCCCAGTTGAACTCAGATGCAACCCCTCCTTCTCCTGCTTCAAAACTAACTTGAAACTCCATCTCCTCGGCAAATACTTTACCGACAAAGCCAACTGATCCAGGCTCTGATAGCTTATTTGACTCTCCTTAAATCTAGACCATCAAGGATTGGTGGTCATCTGACTGGTTCACCTACCTAAGCTATCACTCACTGTATTCTGTCTTATAATGTGAATGTTATGCCTATCTCATTATGTATCCTTATACCATGTATTCACTATTCTATTTTATTCATGTTGTAAAGCGCTCTCATACCAGAGGGTCTAGCTAGCGCTATAAAAACGTATAAATAAAAATAATGTGTGATGCAAACTGCAGTGGCCTTCTGACGAGGGCCCAGCACTTATTTTTATTTTACAAATGAAGCACTGGTGCAGTGTATTTAAAAAGTAGGACATGTGCTTGTAAGGTTTACACGTCCTGGTAGTGAAATACTCTTAAATTCCTTTTCACTACTGCAAGGCCTATCTCTCCCGTAGGTTAACCTGGGGATTGCCTCAAAACATCTTTTAAGTGCAATTTCCCACTGGGAGCAGATAGAAAATTAGAGTTGGCGTCTCTGGACTCACGATTTAAAAACACATCTTTTAGTAAAGTAGTTTTTTAAATTGCAGGTTTGAAAATTTCAATCTTATAAAGTTGCCATTTCCTACTGTAACTATTCAGTGCCTCTGCCTGTCTCTGAATACACGTCTGGGTTGGGTGACAGCTGGGCTTTGTGCATTCCTTCTAGACAGTCACACAAAGGGAGCTGGGATGTGACATATACATCCTGATGACCCATCACCAGGCTAATGGGCCTTCCTGAGGTAAATTGGGAGGGGGGAACTTACACTTGCACCTGAAAAGGGCTGGGCCTGTCCCCACACTGAGCTGCATACCCCCCTGTAGTGTGTATGGAGCCAGGGCAGTCAAGGCAAGGCCTTGTGATCTTTAAATCTCTCCCACTTAAAAGGCACATTTGGGTATCAGTACTGGACCCCTTATCACCTCCAGATCACATCTCTTAGAACCAAAGACATTCTGCCTGGAAGAAGAACTGCTGTACTGTACAATCGGCTGCCACTTTGCCTCTTGCTCTGCTGTGCTGGCCTACTGCCTGCTGATTGTTGTGCTACAGTAGAGACTACCCTTTTGCAACTTGCTCTGCTGTGCTCGTGTCCTACTTCCTGCTTCTTGCCTGGGAGTGAGAGGGACTGAACTGCTCTCTTCATCCCTGAACCCAAGTTTCTCCAAGGGCTTGCTGGCTTGCCTTCTGTGTTCAAAAGTCTCTGGGATACAAAAAACTTGTAACTCTGCTGGTGCTGCTGGACTTTACAATCTGTGAGTCCTACCCTTGCATGTGGTGGCCCCTCCAGGTTTGGGCCTCAGAAGTGGGTTCTGCAATTGATTTCTGCCAAAACCAACACATTTCATCGATTGCGTGAGATTTTCTGCCACATTGCCCTTTGACGGCAACGCAGAAGCTGCTCGACGACGAAGAATTCACAGGCTGCGCGGCTCGATGTTGACGCTCAGCGTGGCTCGACGACAACGCATTGCATTCACTTCAACGGAGCTCAACGATGACGTGGGACCCCCTTTGAGCTTTTTTGACGATGACACAGTGGACTTCTGACGTCGACAAAAGCTCCATCCAAGGTATTTTTTCAGTGGGACCTCTCTATGTTCTGTAGCCGTCTAGTTGTCATGGTCGGCCTGAACTTTGGATTTGCACCTGTCCCTCGCGACTTTAAGTAACCTTTTGACCGCTAGTGACTTATAAGTACTCCTTTCACATTTAATCTTGAAAAAAATCATATCTGTTCTACTTGTTAGATTTTTGTCATTGTGGTCTTGTTTTTATCAGACAAATATTCTATATGTTTCTAAACTGGTGTGGAGTATTTTGTGGTGTTTCACTGTTACTGTAATTTTACACAAATACTTTACACATTGCCTCTTAAGTTAAGCCTGACTGCTTTGTGCCAAGCTACCAAAAGGTGAGCACAGGTTAATGTAGGGTGTGTATCTGATTTGCCCTGACTAGAGTGGTGGTCACTGTGCAAACCTCTGCCAACTAGAGGTCCCATTTCTAACATTGGTGATCAGCGGTTTGTATAGGACTTGTGTTTGTGCAGTATCTTACAATAATTTGGTGTGCACTAATACTCACAGCTAGACCAATTGAAATCAATTGTCTCTGATCCTCATTGGTATTCCTTTTTTCCTTCTCAATTGGCATATGTAAGTTTTCGATTCTCCCTGATTGGTATTTTTCCTTTTTCCTAAAGTCGTGTCTCTCATTGTTGGTTCTGCATCTGAACCTGCAAAATGGAGTTTGAGCTGGCCAGAAATGAGGGGTTCACTGTGGCCCAACTCAACGACTTCTGCAAGTAGTTTGGGCTTCCTGTAAAAAACACTTCCAGGAAGGGGGAGCTTGCAAAGGCACTAAAGCCTATTCAGAAGCCAACGAGACACAGGAGGAAGGTGAGGCTGAGGAGGTGCTGGATGAGGAGGATGACGTGGACCAGGGTCTGAGAGGAGCCCTTGGACTGCTGACTATGGGGGAGGAGAGCAACTTACTCCAAGGAATGAGGGCCCCTTCCAGGGCAGAGAGCAGTGTGTCATCCATAGACCTGTCCCAAGAGGAGCTGTAGGACAGACTGGAGGAGAGAAAGTTTGAATTGGAGCAAGCTAAGCTCAAATTGGAGAGAGAGAAGGCCTGAGAGGAAAAAAGGCTAACCATTGAAATGGAGGTGAGTAAAAAGAGATTGGCCATGGATGAGGAAGAAAAGAAAGCCAGGTTTGCCCTGGAAGAAAATAAATTAATGTCGGCTCACGAGTTGTGCCTGAGAGAGCTAGACATCAAAGCCAATCAGGTGTAGTCCAGCAGTTATGGTGGCAGCATTTCTATGCCCTTTGAGAGAATTGTCCATATACCCAAGGTGGTTGGGTCTGATTTTGTAGCGGGAGACGACATAGATAGATGGTTTGAGGCCTATGAAATTGCACTCCGAATGCCAAGGTCCCTGAGGCTGATTGGGGAACTAGTCTCTGGAGACGTATCCCTAGTGAGGGGAGAGACACTCTACTGGCCCTATAAGGAAGTGACAGAATGAGGTATACCCCCACGAAGGAGGCCCTGATCAGAAGATTTTGTCTGACCACAGAGAAATATAGACAGAAATTCAGAAGATTTCCCAACAGACCTGGGTGGATTATTTTTGCACGGCACTGGATGGTTTGGTAAAGGGCAGAGAGGTAAAAGATTATCGGGGCTGTATAATTTATTTACAACAAAGCACTTGTTCAGTCTTTGCTTTCCAGATCTGCACCCAAACCTTGTTGATAGTAAGCTCACTGACCCAAGAGAGTTTGCTATGGAGGCGGACATCTGGGTCAGCACTAGGGTCCACAGGAAGGTATCTGAGGGAGCTCACCACAAGGGTGGACAGGGTCCCCAACAGAAGAAGGAGGGGAGGACAAAAAGAGCAAGGAGTTCACTAAAGGGCCCCAAATAGGTTGTGGGTCAGCGTTCCCAGCCCCCTGCTGAAAGGAAGAAATGTTTCCTTGCTAGTTATCCTACAGGAAAGGTTCTCATTAAGTGCTATGAGTTCCAGCAGTACCCACACTACAAAGGTGATGCCAAGTGTCCCAAGCAGGCACAGCTCCCCACCGGAGGGCAGTCACTGGGCTTGGCTAGTGTAGCACTTGAGGAGGAGATAGTGCTGGGGAGAGTGTAAGGCTCACCCATGTGTCCCTGTCTGTTGGAGAGATGGTACAGAGAACCCACATGCCTCTCAATGCTAGGTAGTACAGTCAGTGGGTGTCCATCAATGTGGAGAGCCTGGGGGCTCTGAGAGACACAGAAGCCAGAATGACTACCATCAAGTGTCATCTGGTTTCTTCAGAGTAGGCAAGAGCTGATAAGCAGAATGACAAAAGCGGGTTTTGTGATGGGCTCCAAGCGCCTTTCCCGCACCAGCAGCCGATTGCACTGCTATTTTTGGTATTCCACTTATCAACCGCACACACCCAGAGAATGATTGGAGCGCACAAGTATGGTAAGTGAGCCCGGAATCATGGTGCACATGCACGGTGTGGCTAGGAAAGGCTGCAGGGCTATCGGGCTACACTAGACGCTGCCTTTGTTTTCACAGTTAAGGGGGTCCTCAGTGTTGCCTCTAGCTGGCTGCTTCGAACAGCCTTGCATATTCCCATGGAGCAGCGTTTTTAGCTGGAATGCTGTGACCTATGCGATAACTGACTTATCAAGTTTCATTGTTGGCCTCAATGGCAGTAGAGGAAGAAGAGCTTTTCACGAAAAACGTAAGATCTCCCTAATCTTAAAATGTATGTTTTACTAGTACATTCTTT
The DNA here is from genome assembly GCF_964263255.1 of Lissotriton vulgaris. Classification (NCBI taxonomy): domain Eukaryota; kingdom Metazoa; phylum Chordata; class Amphibia; order Caudata; family Salamandridae; genus Lissotriton; species Lissotriton vulgaris. The sequence goes on along the minus strand of NC_141694.1, from coordinate 647,027,959 downwards.
TGAACAAATCTTGTTTATTTGCGACATCCTACCAGGCGTGTTCTGAGGTGTGCATTTTTTTAATGCTAGCTTGCACTCGCCTTTTGTCTTTGGGTTCAAACGAGGCAGCAGAAAATGTTTACCATACGCCCTGTCATGTGAATGCCGTATTGCACTGTCCTTTTTGAGATCGGTACATTTTGCATAGGATGTTTGCTTGAATACGAAAAAAGGATATTTGTTCACCATGGTCTAAACATTCCATAACCAGAGAAAAAACCTTGCATTTGAGGCATAATTTGCACAAAAACTGTACATTAAGCTCAGATGCTGGACGCATTTTGCTGGATTTTTAATTCACTTTGCTATAGTTAACACTTGCCTTACGGTAACACTTAGTAGCGCAAGTGCATTTTACTATTAAAAGTTTCAAGGAGCCCAGGCCCTAAAAGAAGACTAGCAAGAAACTTATCACAGCAGAAAACAAAGACTGAAGAACAATCCCACAATACTCCAGCAAAGAAGATTAAGAAGTGTTTAACAGGTCCAAGCTCACGGCCAGAACTGCTGAGCCTGGAATTGGGGAACCAGGTTCGAGTCTCAACAGACACGCTCAACATCCTGTGATTCTGGGCAAATCACTTTATGAACTTGCACCTACCAAAATGAACATGTCCTTGTGTAACATAACTGGTGCTTGTGTGAACCGCTCCAATATATTCGGGTCGAGTTCGCGCTTTACAAAAAAACCTGCAAAAAAAAAAGCTCCTACGAGACATCCGGTCACAGAGAGAAAACAACAAAAAGAAAGCTCTTCAACAAAAAAACTAATGCACCAAATAAACCCAAACACAGACAAGCATAGCAACCATAAACTAAAGGAAGATCCCAAGGAACCACAGCCTTGGAGTACACCATCTACAAATTGCTTCTAGACAGCTATTCTGAAGAGTTATAATTCACGCAGCAGCTAACCACTTTCTGTTGAGTGTCCTGTAAAGTGCTTTCCTTCAGCACATCTTATTTTTCACACATAATACCGACATTGGACTTCACCATTTTACTTATTGGATTTCCTGTTGTTTTCGCTGTAAGTGCATGAGTGGACCACTTGCTGGAAGTGACTTTTAAAAGGTGGACTTGCCCAATCCAAATTCTTTTTAGGTTTAAATGTTTTTATTCATGCTATTTTTAGTAACCTTTACTTGTTTACTCGTAAACCACTTGCTTGCCGCAATTGTGCAGTGTCACAGTGCTGCATATAATGGATGCCACTCTTACAAAAAACAGTGGTCCTCTTCCCGGTGGTGAAAGGCTGTACGCCATGCTGCTTGCTTTTAAACAATTGATTTACAGGTAACATCAATACAGAGCCACTGGAACATCGTGTCAGTCTGCTACAAAGATAGTACCAGTTGATTGTGTTGATTATTATTTTGTCCATGTGCCGCGGGTGGAGGCTCCCACAGTGTCCAGGGTGCAGCGCTGTCTTTGCCTGCCTGCCTGCCTGGTTACGAGCAGGCCTAGACTTATAGATTTGCCACTGTCACTTCTATCTGATTGGATTACGCTGCTAATTTATGGAGGTATCTGTGGCACAGTTCTTCTGGCAGCACATTCTGACAGAAACACCTCCTTATCCCCTTCTCTTTGTGTAGGCCTTATTTACTCCTGTTGCCTTTCCTGGAGGTCTGCAGCTCAGAAGTAGGCCATTTTGGCCTTTCACGTGTGACGAAGGGGTTGGGGCATGCTTTAAAGTCCTGAAGTACTGTTTTATTCGGGAGCCAGGGAGGCATTTGTCACCCTGTGGTACTTTAGTGGAGAGTGGGCACACGACCCCTGCAGAGAGGGAGTGTGTAAACTCTTGTCTGCCTTTCAGGCAGGTGTTACAGGCGTATGTTTGCTGTTGTGGTAAGAACAGTTTGGAAGCGGGATGGACTTGTGTTAAGGGTAGTGCACTGTGCCAAGCAAACACACAGTACGATAGATAAGAGGGTTAAACTGCTTGCTGTTAAGATCTGTCTACTGCCTGCAAGCCGCGTGGGTGAGCACGTGGATATTATTCTTCTTTGTATGCCAAAATGTGCTGAGAAGACATATTGCTAGCGTCTAATGCCAAATATATTTGTGCAGTTTTATGTAGCTTGACCTCGACCCAAAGGTATTGGAGCGCTTTACATGCATGCTACATTAAACAAAGACACATTCATTTTTTTCAGGCCCAGAATCACAAGACATTGAGCTGATGCCTCGACTCAAACCTGGTTCCCTAGTTTCAAAGTAGACTGCTCTGGCAGTAACGCCACATCCTCTTCTCTGTATATATATATGTATGTCTACATATGTATATAGTCATGCATTCATTTATTCACTCTTCCTCCCCTCGTCCAGGGCTTCCAGCAATAAATTTGGAATATATTAATCCCGGTCGATCTAAACACTTAAAAAAAATCGGCTTGTCTGTGGCTTTAAGTGCTATGTACAATGCTGTTTCAGGGGTATTGTTCAAGGTCCTTTGTTTTTGAATCCTTGCACTTGTGTTGGTGTCCCAGCCTGAAGCATACACCAAAGCCTGCAACTGCTGTGCCCAGGTGCTCATATCTGAGAGAGAGAGGATGCAGTGTTTATAGCCCTTTCTTTCTTTCCTTTTTTTGCAGTTTTATATAGCACAAACTCTCCCTCATACGGCTCCTCTTGGTTTCACTCCATCAACCAACTCCCCTTGGCTCTCTCATTCAGAATGTTGTAGTGAAGTCACTGTTGCACTTTTTTTTTAATAAATGGCATTTCATGCATGAAAACAGAAATTTAATTTACAGAAATAGTGTCATTATATTGATGGATGTACAGCACTGCACAGTTAATGAATGTATTTATTGTATAGTTAAAACTATTACAAGTGTATTAGTGTGTTCGAAAGTTAATATGGGCAAAGGATAACATCAGCATACACAAAGATTGTCCTCTATAGCTCATAAAAATTGGCAATTTCCTAAATCATAAATAAGTCAATCCTGTTTCTTTATTAACCTTCCTGCTTCCTCAAATTTGCTTTAAAACGCACCATTTATTCACTCTTTTTTCAAAATTTTCTCAGGGGGAGAACCCCCCTGAACCCACCGTAAGTTGTTCAGGCTCGCTCGCCACAGTGCAGTACGGCAATAATTTTATGCCTCACCACTTTAAAATGTCACCAGCCACCACTGCATTAGCACCCCTTTTGAGCAGGTTGAAATCAACATTGTGGGGCCTCTGGGTCCCAATACAGCCATGGCAACAAATAAATTCTGGTCTCGGTGGACCATGCCACCCGGTACATGGAAGCTAACCCTCTGAGGACAGTGACTGCACCTGTCATGGCTAGGGCACTGATGGGGACATTTACCTGTGCGGGGTTCAATCAATCAATCAATCAATAAGATTTGTAAAGCGCGCTACTCACCCACAAGGGTCTCAAGGCGCTGAGGGGGGGTCGTTACTGCTCGAACAGCCAGGTCTTGAGTTGTTTCCTGAAGGAGAAATGGTCCTGGGTCAGCCGAAGGTGAGTGGGGAGGGAGTTCCATGTCTTGGCCGCCAGGTAGGAAAAGGATCTTCCTCCGATGGTGGATTTGCGAGTATGTGGGACAGAGGTGAGGGCGAGGCTTGCGGATCGGAGCTGGCGGGTGGGTGTGTAGAATGTGAGGCGGCTGTTGAGGTACTTCGGGCCCGTGTCGTGGAGAGCCTTGTGTGCGTGGGTGAGGAGTCTGAGGGGTTCCCTGAGGAGGTGGGATCTGACCGATGTACCAGCTTCATATCCAACTACATGAAGGCTATGCGGGTAGAGAGCGGTGTTACCTATAAGTTCATAACTCCATAACACCCCCATACCAATGGGTTGGTTGAAAGGTTCAACTGTACTCTCAAAGTCATAATTATGGGCTTACCTGCACCCATGAGGCGTAAGTGGGACGTCCTCCTGCCATGCTTTTATTCACCTACAGGGAGATTCCACAGAAAGGGATTGGCTTCAGCCCTTCTACATGGCACCCTGTGAGAGGACCTCTTGGTTTGGTTAAGGAAGGCTAGGAGCAAGCTACTAAAAAGCCGCCCCAGGATATAATTAGCTACATGCTGGCATTCTACAACTAGGCAACCCGCTTCCGAAGCTCACCCAGGAGAACCTGGAAGCTAGCCAGAGGTACATGAATGCTGGTATGACCAGAATACCACTATGGTTGAGTTTCATCCTGGTCAAAAAGTGTGGGTGATGGAGTCCATGGAGCCCGTGGAGCTCTGTGATCTACAAGACCACTGGTCTTGGCTCTATCAGATAAAGGAGCTGTGCAAAAGAAACAGGATGGGAATGAGAGTGTCTACCAGTGATTGGTAGAAAATTCTTTAGTGACATGAGACTGCTGGCTATTCTAGTAGGCTTAGCTCAAGTAGACCAGTGTCCCACATCTGTTGCATTTGGGTGAGATTTCTTCTCTGTTTCGTCAATAGTCCTGAATGAGCTCTCAATATAGTGTATTCAGTTGGATTACATTTCTTTTTTTGGTGGACTTGTTTGTAACTTTATTGATGGAAGTTGTTTGACTGATTGTAGAATTGGTAAAGAGGCAAAGACAACACCAATGCCAGTTTAAATGTAGTTTTGCCATTACTATACAATTTCCCATGGGAAGATTTTTTGCTAACTACTGGATTAAATGGCAACATCAGAGCCAAACTGATCTTCCATATCAAGATCTGACATGCAGCTACACTTAAGTACCGAGGGCAGTGCTTAAGTTTGAGTGGTGGTTGCAGGCGGGGCTCATCAGCACTCAATATTTGGATAATTGGACTTATTTTTAATTATTTGACTTTGACCCAGAACAAGAGAGTGAAAAGCAGCAATGGGTGGGAAGAAGGTGGAAGAGAAAGACAGAAAAACAGTGGCAGACAAAGAAAGCAGAGATGAAAAGGAACATGCACTGTGTGATATAGGGACAGAGATAGTTTACTGGTGGATGAAGAAGACATAAGGTGAAATAAGGACTAGACAGTCTTGGTATGCAGAAACTCCGACCTTCATCAGCAGCGACATCCCCAGTTTTTCTACACACTTTTCCAAGCAAGCGTGGATTAGCATGCTTGAGGGCTAGCATGGTGTACTATTCATCAGGTTTGTCTCCGTGGGATGTACAGCAACTTTGGAAGAACAAGAACAATGGTTCATCTATTGCTACTCTGAAACCTTGGGTGGCCCTGTCTGGTTGTAAAACACATATAGAAGTCACCTGTCAAATTATTGGGCCCACTAATGGACAAATACAAGATGGATCCCATGCAGGTACTACTGAAACATTTTCAGGACGTACATATTCAGGTTGCTATCCCACTTGGTGAACTTGTGGAGCATATCAGTCTATTAGAAGCAAAGATCACCCTGAGAACTGGCCTCCATCAAGCTTTGCAGTGAGGCCATCTATGTGAATCCTTCCAGTGTGACACCCGCAGGCGCTCTCCACTCCTACTTTAATGTGGACATATCCACCCTGCTTTTCCAAATGTTGTTTTAGGAATTCAGAAGCTTTTAGGACATTGTTCAACCAGCATAAATTGTACTTCCTGTGTAAACGACAAGCATTCCCAAACGCACCAGCTAAAGATGCATGTTTTTTACCTATCAAGTGGGCTAGCTGGAATGTAAAAAGTGTACATAGTTGGGGCAGTGAACCATTTTGCCAAGTCATCCCATATATGTATGGGAAACAAATGTTCTAGCCCTCTCGGTATTGTTCAGCGCTTCCTCTGGAGTGATTGTGCCAATCCTGAACACACATGGCTCCACAACAGGGTTTGGACTTAACTAAACTGCGCAGCTCTTCTCAGCCAATCAGATTCCGAGTTCATACCTACCTGCCAATTTTCAGATAGGTGGTTGGGCTGGGAGTGGGGGTTGGGAGAGACCGGGGCCTGCATTGTGCGTAAACTAATATTATGGAGAGACAAATATAACTGGACGGAGGCCAAACCCCCTATGTACCTATGTGTACCAGGGATCCACACACCCAAGGGTCGTGACATGCACCAGAGAGGCTAAGAACAAATGTCATGCTTGGGGCAGTTTGAAAACCTTCCTGAAAATACTCTTTTTCTATGTGAAAAATTCCAGCAAGTCAGTTTAGGATGAAGGATGTCCCATAGAAAGAATTATTTGGGTGTGTCAAATTAAAAATTTATATGAAGATTTGCTATGAGTGACGTGCCTTACCCTGGCACGCCGTTCAACAGCCAAATGCTTCCACTTAAGTGAGAGGGTGAACCCTTATCCAGTTTCTCCTATGCAGATGAACTTATGAGCAGTAATCTCTGCAACGTTATTACAAATGGAACTGAGTGCCTTAAATAAACATGCATTACAGAATGAATTAACTGTGAATTTGAATAAAACACAGCTTCTGCATTTTGGGCACGTGACTAATGTTGCCATTGGAAACTGAAAAACACTGAGCATTGTCATAGAGTGTCATTATCTGAGCACGGTGTTGGATAATAATTCATCAAGGGGGCGTTGATTCAAGGAAAAAGGCTCACTGCTTCATGTCTTAGATCCAGGGCCTCTGGAATTAAGTGAATCTGCGTCTGCACCGTTTTCTGCATAATTACGGATTTGCTAACTAGTTAATCATCTACAGCATTTTTTTGCAGATTTAAACAAAACAACATTTTGTAGGGGAAAAGAATCAAAAGTTACAAAAATGGGTCCACACCAGCTGCCACACTGTGGCAGGCGGCAGGCCCTATGAAACTGTCATCTGGTCACCATTCATTTGCTAATTGCTATATTTAGATGTTAAACTGATACTAATGAGGCAAAACATTTGTTCATGCCGCATTAGAATACAGAACAATGACAAAAGAGTGAGGTTATATTGCCACAAAATGAGTCACATTTAGCCACATAATTTGCCTTTTCATGCTGAATAATTTGATTAACCCTTCTAAATAACTTATTCCGCCTTTGTCACATAATTTCAGTGGCTCTGCTTATATCAACCTAGATACGTTCGTTACAGTCAGTAAGGAGTGCCCATCATTCAAAGGTATTGTCAGCATTGGCAGAGGAGGCGGTGGTATAATTCCTTAGTTAGTACCAATTTAGATCTTCACCCAGTTAAAGAGGGCACTCTGCCAAAGATTTTGGAATTCGAAGAAATCGACCTCTTTGCAGCCATTTAACTGAACATTGATGCGAAAACTATCTGGGTTGCTTTTCTGGCTGCAGTTGTAAAGTGATATTTTGGAATTTCATTGGTACTGATGAAGAGTAATCGATTAGGTTCATGTAAAACAAACAAGAAGGGAATTGTGGGCAGCTGTGAGAATCACTCAAAACTGTTATGCGTTGAAGGTACCTTTTATGGACCACCTGGTTTATTTTCCCCTTCAGAACTCAAGGGTTATTCATTTGCAGTAAAGATGACCACTGAAAGTAACATATTCTTAATAGTATGCTCTAGAATGTACAAAGGGGTGGAAATGCAACAATAAAAGAGTGCGGAACAATTTTACATAATTACTAGCAGCCTGCCCCAGCGTTGCCTAGGGCAGAAAGGGGCTGGGGGCAGCTTTGAGGCTTGCGTGCACTTCTGCCCCCCGCCCCCTCCCGCCCCTGCCCCCTCCCGCCCGTTTCCCGGAGATCCTTACCTCAGCCGCCGGTCCCGCACCAGGCGCCCCACACGCACAGGCCGCCACTCTCTAGGCGCCCCGCCCGCACAGGCCACCACTCTCCAGGTGCCCCGCCCGCACAGGCCGCCACTTCGCACAGCAGCAAACAGGGCCGCGGCAGTCCTCCCAGGAAGTCACGATCTTCGGCGCCATTTCCGGAAGTGTTGCCAGGGAGCGCAAACGCAAATGATGTCATCACGCAGACGTTGCGGCCTGCGCTACTTGCAAGGGACTACTTTATTTTTATTTCAAATTTTTTTAAACAACGAATATTTTTTATTTTTAATAGCCTATGTCCTTCTGCTTGCCCTGAGGTTTTCTTTTTTTTTTTTTTTAAAACCTTTATTGGAAAATCAAGGAGATACATGCGCAAGCCCACAACCATCATGGCCGGCCGCAAAGACAGTCATTAAAAACAGGAGAATCGTGGGCAATAGGTCAATATACAAACAGGATATTTCAAAGTACACTATAAGGACTGCGGGGTGCGCGATATAGGATATGAGGTTTTCGTTTTTAAGTTTAGAAGAAGAGAGGGGGCTGCAACAACAAGGACTGCACACCTTACATAAAGGACAAAGAAGAAACAGGGGGGACGTACCCCAGTTACAATCGGAGATAGGCTATAAGTACAGCAACTATACAATCAAAGCAGCCGCAGCGAAAAGACTAGACAGTAGCAACGGTACAGAAAGCAACTTAGCAAGTCCGATCCCCGAGAGCCCACCCCCAAAAACAGGGAACAAAGGCATATTGAAATGAAGGAAATCGAAAAAAAAAAGGTGCGAGACCCAGTGACAGCCAGCCCCACTAAAGAGGAAGACCCTCCCAAAGCCGGAAAAGAGCGATAGGGACCATAGAACAAAACAAACTAAAACAACAAACCCCCCCCCCCCCGCACCCGCCACCCTGCACCCCTGTAATGGCTACGGCCTAACCCACTAACAGCGTGCCTGTCGCCCCGGAACTGCCCCACAGTAGGGAAATTATAAAGAGTGGAGGAGGAGAGGAGCAGACCCGCTCCCGGGCACCCGGTGCCCCCTCGCCGGCAATTAAAACATATCGGTACAAGGGGTCAACATTGAACAAGGTATACACAGTCGGGAAAACTACAAGCGGAGCGTAGGCAGTAACACGCCGGAAACAGGATTAATCACAAAACGGTACAGTTTGCTCCCCAAAGCATTCATACCCACTGTAGTAACAACGTCGTGAAAGCAAGACCCCTTGCAGCCAAAATCACAAGCAAAAATGAAAGCCAACCTATAGCAGTCCCTCGGCCCCTCCCATACATGATATTATATGAGCACAGAATGTGAACTAGAGCAGCAAGAATCAGATCGAAGTAACATCTCAAGGGACAGAGTCAACTAGGCGCAGCATCAAAGAGGACAACGTATCACGCAGCCCTCACAGTCTCAGCACAAAGGACGATGACCCGGAGGGGAGACATTTATCCTTGTCCAGTCTTGCTTAAAGTACCAGAACCAGCAACAGTACCAATCTCTAGCAAGTGCGACGGGCGAAACCTGGCAGTGAGACAGACCTTCCACACTCCATGCAACGAAGCAACACAGGAGAACCCCAATCCAATGTCCAAATACAGCAGGAACAGCACCAGGATATCAAGCAACAGGTCGTTGGAAAAGGATATTGCAGCCAGGTCCAGGCTAGCATGTCCAGAACGTCCAGTGCATCCAATAGTACACGTATGGAAAGTCCCAAGACACCGTGTTTCCGACCCTTCAGCTGCGGTAGTAGGCGCGATCTTGAAGCATCCGGGCGCCGAAGACGGCGTCTCACTGTGCACAAACGGGTCAGCCGATCTCATTCGCTCCACCGCGAGGATCATGTTATCCAGCTTGCCCCCCAGTAATAGGGCGCTCTGCACCAAGGTGTCATGAAGGGCAGCTAGAGAGGCCAGCAAAGCGTCAAGGTGCAAACCAGTTCCGTGACCCCGTGTATCCTGGTCTCCTTCTCCATAGTAGCACGGGTCAGAGCAGGACCGGTGTGGGGCCGTGGCACGGGCAGCAAGGCAGCGAGCAATGTAGCTCCCCCGGCAGGGCCACCGAGATCAATCAAAAGGCACCGCTGGAATCCGTGCAGCTGAAGGGCGGTTCGCAGGAAATTAGGGAGCCTCCCGCCAGAAGCGGGATGGTTAGGAGAATACCTCTCGGCGGAGAGCAAGTGAAAATAGTGTTGCACTATCCGGTTACACGGGGGCACAGGGAGAGTCTCGGTCCTCACACGTAGTAACAGGCCGCCAACATAAGCCTGCCAGGAAAATCGCCGCCACACGCCACCTCAGAGCTGACCGGTCCCTCCAGGCCAACGGCGGCCATTGTTGTTTACTCGGGGACCAGCCTCACAAGATGGCCGAGTCCCCGGTCTCAGGGCTGCTGCGGGCCGCTAGCGTCGCCGGCCATATCTCGCCTCCATAAGCAGGCACGAACCTCGGGATTGCGCCCTCGATGATCGGGCGCTTTCATGTCCCCGTACACTCCGTCTTGCCGCGGTAGTTCACGCGGGATGCAGTCCCGGGAGGAGATGGTGATCGGAGCCGAGGGACTAGGCGGCCATTGCGGTCGCCGGCTTGGCTCCTCCCCCTGCCCTGAGGTTTTCAACGATTTCTTGGGTGTTTTGATTGGTGGTGTACTTTTCGAGTTTACCTGGCTCAAAGGTTTGTGTTCTCTCTTTATAATAGTAGTATAGATTAAAATTCAGCAGTATTACATTTTTGTAGGGGCTATATTTAGCTTCAGCGGTTTATGAAATGGTAGTTTAAATGAGGATGGAGGGGGGGTGTAACAAGTATCCTTGTATGGAATGTAGGCAGTGTAGCGGTCACTTAATCAGTTTGTATGTACATTATTTACTAAATCGATTTGTGAGAAAAAATTGGGAGGCATCTTTATGAAGATCTTCTGAGTTACGTTTTATGTTAAAAATATACATTTCGTAATAACTCACTGTTCATTTTTTAAAATATAAATTCGAACTAGAAACTAGAACTAGAACTTAAAAAATACAAAAAGTTTCCCAGCAGACACAGGTTGATGTCAGGGGCAAAGGATAGGCTTCGCAGATTAGCATTTCCACCTAAATTCTTTCTAAAACCGTCCGAAAAACTTCATCCAGTTTAGCAGCTGTGCAGCCCCCAAATGTATTGAAACCTACACATAAATAGTGCGCAGAGGCGGAGTGAGGGTGTCATGGGCCCCAGTGCAAGCAATAAAAACGCCCTCTACAAACTGTTGATTAGATAAAAAAATACAGCATTCATCAGTTGTCAGGGCATCACTCTGGGGGCTTGCTCACGGTGTCACTGCACCTGCTGCACCACTAGTAGCGACGCCCCTGCTCGAATCCCCACGCTTAGGCGATTCAGGGGGAAACCTATGCAGTTTGACACCTCTATACATTGGTTCCAAAGAGAAATCTGATTTTCAGGGGAAGTTTGTAGAAATGCTAAGATAATTCCCTTTCTCCATGAACTCTCAATATGTGAGGCCTGCCAACTACAAATAGAACCCTCATCATATGATGTTTCAGAAAATATCGTTTTTCTGGGTTTCCCTGATATCTGTGGCCAACCAATGGCGGCTCCTCCATGTGGGCGGAGGAGCATCGCCCCACTGCTTTCTGGCAGTGCGAGAAGCAGAAACATGAAATGTATTATAAACACCATTTTATGTTTCTGCTTCTCGTACTGCAAGACAGCAGAAGGGTTTGGTTGGGGACGGGCGGATTGGCGGTCCTCCTCTAGTGCAGTGGGGAGGGACTTGGCCACTGTTGGGCCCTCTGGGGCTGATCAAACTAGTCATGCGCCCTCTGGCTTATCTCCATGTTGGCTACAATGCAGCCTACATGGAGAAAATGGTCTCCCCATAGACACCTGGCTGATCGGTGTCTCGACCAATCACAACGCTGCCATTGCAGCGTTGTGATTGGCTTAGCGGAGGGAGGCTTCTTTCTACCTGCTTCCAGGAGAGGAGCAGACACAACGCAGGACTGGGCTGGCGAAGGTAAGTTAACTTTTTAACATTTTTAAATTTAACCTCCCTCTCCTTGCGCAACCTCCCGCCCCGCGCTACCCCCCACCGCACCACCCATGAGTCATGCTGGCTATGACTGTCACCAACCCCAGGAATCCTACAAGATCATGTCTGCTAGACTTTTTTCTGAAATGCACTTACTGGACTGAGCCAGGTTAAACCTTAGCGGTCTTGCAAAATATATTGAAAACATATACAGGAAAACACATGTGTGGGTTCACTGTTGCCTCCAACTTGATCCTGTACAAGGAAATGTAATCCCTTGGAAATATTTGCATATATTCTGAAAATGTCAATTTTCTGCACTGTCTTCCAGGCAGTCACTCACGATGATGGATATTGCCATCCGCTGATAGATGTTTTAAGGTATGGAAAATATGAAAGGATATGTTTCGCTGTCGTTCATGCAATGATAATGGTCACAAAAGGATATGAACCCCAAAACCAACATTTCTGATTAAGTTCTTTATGAAATTAGCTGCCAACTCAAGGTCAGGTTTAGTACCTATTGAACACTTGTACATATTTTTTTTTAACATTTTGTTTACTTGTACATGTCTTTTATCTTCAAAATCAATTGGTACAGATCATGCTCCCGCATGAGCACAGCAGGGCAGAAAAGTGAGTTATTTGGAATGTCACAAAAAGTCTTCAAAATGTACTTTTCTTAGCCTGTTGGTCACAACAAGGAAAGTCTTTCAAGCGTTTTTAGATTCCTTACAATATCCAGAGCTGAAAACATATGCTGTTAAGTTTCCCTATGTGCCATTGGTTGAAATATGTCATCAAACAGCAGGCATTGCATACCAACATTTCTGCTTGGGTTCCCCCATTGAAGTCTGTCACCTGTAATGCATTCGGTTTAGCACCCCAAATCTATTTATTTATATTTGGGTTTTGTGAAGTGCTCATTCATTCCAAGGCTTCCTGGAGTTGTACAGAAATCGATATGGCAGAAGGTCATCTTTCTTTATTTCATGTGACAAGAGACCATTTTCAAGGCTTTCCAGAAATTCTGTGGTTGTCTTTCTCATCTAATAGCTGTGAGGAGTTGGTTCCCATGAACAGCAGCTGCCACTCAGAAAGGCCCACCTCTGAGATTTAAAATTTGGGGATTTGTAGCATGCACTTATTAGCTGATATAAGAGATGGGCAGGGTTATACCACTAAAGGTGATGTGACACGGGCATCAAATGATTACTGTACCATTGTCCTTTGTGAGGAGCAAAGTGAGTTAAATTATGTCGAATTGTATGGTACAAATGTATCACCCATGAGGGTATCCAGGTGCTGGCCAGGAGCATAGTCCGGGCGGAGCTCCTGGTTGAACAGCCAGGTCTTCAGTTTTGTTGCGGAAGTTGAGAAGTGAAGTACTTGTCTTGATGTGTTGAGTTCCTTCCAGTTCTTGACGGCGATGAAGTAGAGGGCAGGCCCTCCCAACTTGCTTCTGTGGATCCAGGGGACCTGTGCAAGGGTGAGAGAGATAGAGCGAAGCTGTTTAGAAGGTTGGTAGAGTTTTAGTCGTGAAGTACGCTGGTTCGGAGTTGTGGAGGGCTTTGTAGGCGTGCATGAGCAGCTTTAATTGGTAACGTTTCTGGATGGGGAGGCAGTGTAGTTCAGCGAGGTAGAGAGTGGTGTGGGCACTTCTGGGGATGTCTAAAATGAGCCGGTGGTTTTTTAGATGCTCTAGTTTCTTTGAGTAAGATTATTGAAAACATAGAGTGTGTTGCCATAGTCAAATAAGCAGGTTATGAGGGCCTGGGTGACCCTGCATCTTGTGTGCATGGGGAGCTATAAATCTTGCAAAGCATTTTGAGAATGAGGCATCAGAATGCGGTCACATCATTGACCTGTTTAATCATCTGGAGTTTGTCTACTAAGATGAAGCTGAGGTTTCTGGCATGGTCTGTGGAATTGGGACCTAGTTCTGATGGCCACCAGGAGGAGTCCCCGGTGGAGCTTGTTGTAGAGAGAAACGCAGATGGGTATTGTAAAAGATGATTTATTGTCATATAACTCATAACAGACTGCCGTCAGCTTGTCAGCCTGGAGGCCCGGGTCACTGTGTCAACATTCCACAGTGAGCGCCTGGCTGTCACAGGGAATGTACCAACATGGGACAATGAGGAGGGGGGAAACAGGGTAAAGGAGAAAGGGTGAAGCATGACTTAGGTTACAACACATCATCCCCCTTAGGGAAAAGAACAAAGGTGAATCCTGATATCAATCCCAGGGTGAATGTAATACTATGACTGTAAATGTATGTGTCTATCTTGTTGCGTGCTTATCTAGGTTCCTGATCGATACTGTGACCTTATGCCCCTATTCGGCTATAAATCCATTTATTCCCTATATTGGCATAACCGTTCAAGTGCGATTTTCTGAAAAGTCATCTCTGGCCTCACACGAACAGAGCCACATTCCAGCATGACTCTCTGCTACTTCCTTTGCGACCAATTAGTGCAATGACAGAGCAGCAGTCACTATCTGATATTCCTAGATAACACTCCGAGTTCTTCAACAAGATAAAAACTTAGCAAACCTGGAAATCCCCGCTTGCTATGTTTTGATTAGTAATGGAACTCTAATGAGCAACTGATAACTGTCACTTCCTAGTGACATCTTTAATTGACGTCTTATGTCCAGCAAACTTGCGTCAAACCCGGCACCTGTCAGGTATAAATATTACCAACGTTGCCTTAAGCAATGAGAGAGATACGAGCTGTGAGTTCGTTGCCTGTTGCTGATGCCAGCTGCCTGCATGACCCTGTGTTGGTAAAAACTAGCACTCTGTCGCTGCAGCCTGCTATCCTGTGGTGGTGAAGCTGCTGATTACCATTATCGCCGCTACAGCGCGACCTATGGTGCAGTACGCTTGAGGAGCCGTGCAGCCGTCCTCTGCGAAGACATCCAGCCCAGCTGCCCGCGGACGCTGTCACCCCTCCTTCCTCGACGCGCTGAAGAGAGAAGCCGCTGCATTTCTCGTGCAGAGAAATCCAGTCCCGGCGCTTCCGGTTTACCCTCGCGGGTGACTGGGATATCGAGAGAGACCCCTGAAGGAGATACCAATCCTCCATCATTCTATTCAGAGGTATGGTGTTGACTAAACCCTTAGACGAGAATTCTTGAAACAAACCTTGGCAAAACCAACTTAACTTAAAGCTACTTACTTACTCCCCTTCTCACGTGTTAGGCTTAGGTCAGGCACACTGGGGTAGGCTTAGTTAGAAGCACCAGTTGAGTATGTTAGCCTAATGTATATATGACTGTATATATGTTTTATTACTTTTAAACCATTGTATGGCTAAGAAACCATATCAATGCTTTTACAGTTCTATTTCGCAATACTTATCTTATTGTACGTACTTTTTATAATAACAGTTATTGCAATTGTGGCAATACATTTCTCTTGTACGAGAAGAAAGACTGTTCAATAAATGTTAACCCTTTATTGATAAACGCCCGTCTCTCTATTCTCTACATCTGTGAAAGTAAACTGCACTAGACTGACTGAGTGAAATCTATGTCTATTGTTTCATACGACCCTAGAGATCGACTCTTGATCTGAGGAGCAAAGTTGTCATGTTGCACGGTTGTTGGAAAACTGAATCCCTTCTTGTCTGTGCCAAGGAAGCTGATCACTTCCTATGCAGAGAAGAAAGTTTCCAGTGACCTCTGAGCTAGTTGGTAACACAACCCAATTAAGTTTAGCATAGTCAGTGGAGGCCTGGAATATAAGCAGTTCCACGTCGATACTACTGTTTATGTTATTCCAATGCGCAGGGCCTAGTGGGAAACTAGGAACTACACTACATGGCGCCCTAACGTTTGGTAAGGCGATAAACTAACGCAAGACTTGTAGAGTAACTCAGTCGTGCATATTTCACACCCCTTTCTCCCGTAAATACTCCAATAGACGTCTGGAGTGGGTGAAAGGTTAAAATCCGCCCGACCTTAGTAGGAAGAGATTCCTATGTAAAGCTCTGGTTTATTCAACGTTGAAGGATACAGTGTTCCAAAATATTGTGCACCTAATCTTTGTCTCCTTGGAGACCTACTCTGCAAAAACTGCATTTATACAATGTCAGTAGAAAACAACGGCACCGCTGGGGCCGCAGCAGATGCGACTCAGCAAGGTCCCGAATACACAGACCCGGGTGCTATTATCATCCCGGTCCAGTTAAGAAGATCTATAACTTTAAAACTTATAGAAAACGGACTGACACCTCAAGGTGGTACAGTAATTTTCGTGATAGAGGCTCACGAGTATCGGCAGACAGAGGTATTCTATTCATGGATAAACTTTCCAGCGGTAAACGCTATAACACAAGAGTTTCACTATTACAAAATAGAGAAACCTCCGGAAGAGTACGCTCCTTTCGAGGAGATTGAAATTCCACTTAAATTTCAAGAGCACCTGCTCTGGTTTAATGGCGCCCTAAAACACAATGATCACATAACTAGGCTCGGTCCACTAGGTAGACCAGGAGCCACGTGGCCGGTTCTAGCCAGCTACACACCACATCCTGACATTGCAAAAATGTCTAAGGAAGAGCTGTTAGCACAGCTCAAAACATTAATTAAAATACATAGGCAATTAGTCCAATATGTAATGCGGACTGCAACAGTCCAGCCAGCTGTTAATATACCACAGCTGACCCCTCATCAGGGGAACACAAATAAAATTACACCACAGAACATACAGTCATGTCTTGGTAAAACACCCGTAAAACGGGAACAAATTCCTTTCTGGTTAGCCCAGAAAATCACTCAAATAGAGGCAGTATTTCCTGATACTACCCCTATTGAGAAACACAGAATCTTGACCATCTGCCTTCCTATGGGAATCGCACCACACGTGGAGGACTGCAACACTTGGGGTACAGTCTTTGCTTCCATTTACACAAAAACACACGGTGTTCCGTCTATGGCGGTAATACCAGAAGTGCTAAAACAGATTCAAAATGAATTCGGTCCAGAGCCCGCTTTAAATCTAGGTATGAAATTACTGAAAGACTTCAAGCAGGTCACGGCTATATTATTAGCCAACATAAAGGGAGAAGCAGCATCTGTGGCGATTCCCCAGAAGTTGAAGGAAACAGATATAAAAGATCCTGTTGAGCTTGCAAAAATCATAGAAAAATGCTATGAAGAATTAGGTAGAGACAGCTTGGGTGGGAAACCAGTAAAGCCCCAACTGCTCGAAAATCCTGAAAAATTATTTATTAAAAATAATTTAAATACTCCTAAAAAGAGCTGGGATGGAAATAAACAATCCACTCCCAAGGAAAAAGTTTTCCAGTCCAGAGGAAGGTCTCCTCGGCGGAGGGAAAGAACTCCGACTCGAGAACGCCAGTCTCCCCAACGGGAGCCCTCTGAGAAAAGATATAACCTTAGAAATAGGGATAATCTGAAAAAACCTGATAGATATCAAAGTATTGATACACGTCCCTCTCGATCTTCTCCACAGAATTCGGAAAGAAGAGGACGGTCAGACCCAGGAGAGCACACAAAGTCCAAAGACAAGGAATATGCTCAAAATAAGAAATCTCAATTTCAGAAAAAGAAGGTAGCCAGTATTAGAGTAATCAACCATGCCGAGAATACTGAGGACACAGTTGAAAAACGGGGAGTGGGCATTGACAATGTTGGACAGTGCAGCAGAAATCAGTATAGCGCGCAAGATCTTGATGAGTCATCTGGAGACAGTGGACACGAATGAATACATTCAGGTTGAAACTGCCGACGCCAGACTTAGCGAGCCCCATAAAATATACGAAATAACATTGCGTATGGAGGGTGATAAGACTAGGAAAATTAAGGGTCTATTTTGGGATAAGCTCTCAAAAGGCTATGATATTCTGTTAGCTGAAAAAGATTGGCCCCCAGAGTTTGTCAGGGAGTGCCCTCGTGGCGAAGAGGTGATTATGCCTGCCTTCTCGAATCACATACCGATTCACAAAAAATACACATATGCAAGGAAATGGGCAGTAGCCCAGGCACCTGCATTGTATAAAAATCATGTAGGATGGGATGAGGATTCACCGCCTCACAAAATCCAACTAAAAAGTGAACCAACTGCCCAACGGCAGTATCCCATAAAGCAAGAAGCTAAAAAACAGGTCAGGGAGATCTTAGATCAACTTGAATACCAGGGGGTGATCGAAACATGCACCTCTCAAATGAACAATCCTTTGTTTCCTGTCTCCAAGCCAGACAATTCGTATCGTCTAGTTTTGGACTACAGACATCTTAATACATGTTGCAAAACTTTTGCAGTACAAAACTCGCATAGTGCAGCCCTAATGAATAACATAGTTAGGAAAAAATACAAAACGACATTAGACATTTCTAATGGTTTCTTTTGTCAAAACATTGCACCAGAAAGCAGATATTTGACCGCTTTCTCCGCATTTGGGTCACAGAAAAAATTCTGTCGACTCCCACAGGGGTTCAAGAACAGCCCAGGACTATTCTCAGCTAGGGTAACAGAGTTACTACAAATCTATGATGATGAAGCATTATCTTACGTAGATGATATTTATCTCACAGACGACGACTTGGATACTCACTTGAAAAGAGTGAACACCATTATACTTGGGTTCGCAGCAGAGGGTTACAAATTCAACTTTAAAAAGTCCCGAATTGCCCATCTGACAGTACTGTTTTTAGGGTACGAATTATCAAGTGAAGGGAAAAGCCTAGCAGACAACTTCTTAGAGAAATGCGCTGTACTCCAAGCTCCAAAAACGCTGAAGAATTTACAATCCATACTAGGTTTTCTGAATTTCGGAAGAACTTACATTCTAAATTACGCAGAGAGGGTTAAACCTCTCTACGAACTAATTAAACCTGATTTTAAACAAATCAATTGGACTCAAAAACACACAGAAATTGTGAGATCGCTGCAAACAGACATGTTAGCAAAAACAAAATTAGATACACGTGACAACACACGTGATCTTGTAATCCGAGTCATCCCAGGAAGATGCGGATTCACATACCTAACCTCTAATGAGGGAGAAAAGGTACCAATTTCAATTAAATCTCACTTGTACACACAAGCAGAAAAAGCATTCAGTCGCACAGAAAGAACTGTGAACGCAGTGCAAATCGCATTAGCAAATGAACGAGAACTAGCACACGGCAAACGGATTAATATCCTTACAGCGGAATCCGCCTTCGAGGCGCTATTCAGCCCAGTAAACCTGCCTACAGTGTCACTGGACCCGAAATGGATACAGTGCATAGATTCTCTAGGAGCGGAAGACGTGAAATACTATTTCGCCCCGCAATTTGAAGAACTGAATGATTTAGAATATGAAGAAGAATATCCTCTGCCAATCGAAATTCTGCCTCTCCCACAATACGCCTGTATAATCTATACAGATAGCTTTGTACAGCATTTCAACGTAGAGAGAAAATCCTACGATGCAGCATGTGCGATCATTAAAGGTCGTTGGCTGTGCGGTAAATTCAGACCGAAAATAACAAAAACCGAATCAGTAAAGTACTGTTCGGCTCAAAGAACTGAAATCAGATCTTTAAAGATGGCGCTCGAAAATGCAGAACGCGAATTCCCGACACTTATAGTGTGCGATTCTCATTTTTGCGTCAACTCTTACAACAATAAACTGCAGAGTTGGATCGAAAACGACTACAAAGATGACACAGGTGCCACAATAAAGCATAAATTGCTCTGGAACGAGGTAGCTCTTTTAAGTAAAGAACTACAAAAGACTCACGTGATTCACGCACAGAGTCTTCGACGTGATGGCGTTCACGTTGCAGGGAATTCATTGGCTAATGCAGCCAAAGCGGAAGCAACTAACCCGGCTTCCGTAGCCACAAAAAAGCGTACAGATAAGTACATAGACGGGGAAACCATGCTAGCAGTAAAAACGACCGTAAAAGGCGACTGTGCAGCACTACCCGTAAACTATCCACTCAATTATGCATACATAATCGATGCAAACTCCGTTCCTTTTGCTCGAATCCCTGGAGTGGGGGATAGAGTAATTCCAAACAGGAGCAGGAGGGGCTTCCTCTTACTGGAAGCACACATGGGGTTGGGTCTGAGACACCAAACAATCAAAGCCTCTCTGAAAGAATTGCAATCAGAGTACTGGTGGCCGGACATGAGTGAAGGAATTCATGACTTCGCAAAAAACTGTCCAGACTGCAACAGAGATCGCAGTGATGAACCGGCAAGTATAGTTTCAGAAATCCTGATAGACTGCATAACGCGGTCTATCTGCGCTAACAAAGAAGAGTAGCGCGTCCCAGTGTACACCATTAAGACGAAAAGCACTTAAAAAATGAGGCCTCCAGCGCTCGGCTGACGCTAGAACAGTTATAAAAGATTTGCGAGTCCATATCGGCACATACGCAAGTACCACGTTCCATTCTGACCAGGGTCCTGTTTTCAGATCTCGAGCCTATAAGGAGGCCATGGCCAGCATGGGAATTGGATTGCGGTATTCTTGTCCGTCGCACAAGTGTGGTAGAAAGAAAAAACCGGGATATAAAGCAATCTATAACTGCGAAGGTATTAGGTTCAGGCGCTGGGTGGGTCAAACATTTAATAAGTGTCCAGACTAGTCTTAACAACATGCCAAGAAATTCTCTAAAAGGTTTCAGCCCATACGAACTATTGTTCGGAATTAGAATGAACGTTCAGGACCTCGATAGTCAGATGTCAGTGGTACAAGAAGAAACAACGCACTTTGATGTAAAAGACCGTTTGGCTGTTTTACAGGAACTGAATGAAACAAGAAAATCATTAAGCAACATAAAGTTAAAGCAACAGCCAAGTACCACTGACGAGGCACCACCCGCAACAGCCCCAGCAAGGCCTGTCTGGATTCCAAAGATTGGGGATCTAGTCAGAGAAAAGATCGCGGTTAAGAAGGAATTTGGGCCTTCTTACAGAAAAGCAGTACCTGTCTTGGCAGTCACCGGAACAAGATCAGTTGTGCTACCGCCCCTTGCTGGTAAAAAGGAGAACAGAGTCGTGTCTATCGATCTGGTAAAACCACAAGCATGTGGCCTATAATCAACAGTAGGCCCAGTGGACTCCCAAGAAACAACAGAATACCCAAACTTGCAACAATCCAAGAGGTTCAAACTGAAAGACTAATCACATTCGATCAGCCTGCAGTGCACAATGAAGGACTATGCAATACAGCCATGGAACTCGTGCCTCTTGAAACACAGATTGAAACAGTTCGTCAAGAAACAGCACCAGTCTACAATAATGTGGCATCAGAAAGTGCTACTGAGAGACAGATTGAAAGAACAATCCCATCAATTGACAGAACTGCCTCTGGTTATTTCATCAACTTCGACAACTTCTCTGAAGATCAAAATGAGCCCGAAGTGATGCCAGAAACAAAGAAGTCTTTTAAAGAAAAAGCAACAGAACTCTTTCATCAACTGAAGGAAATCTACCTCATTTCCCCTTGGCTAGAGTTCTGGTTCGGTCTAGGTGTATTTTTCCTCCTGCTTTGGCTCATCATGGTACTGTGTTTGGGAAAATTCATTGAAGGAAAATATATTACAATGGACACAGCAAGTCAGAACATCAACCTAGTCCTGAAACCACACAGATCATCCCACGTGAAGAAAAGAGAACTGTCAACAGTAAATGTCACAGCAATTCCAATACCTGGTGGGGTAGTATGGGAGAAAACAGACTATGAGATCTATGGTCCGGTCGAAATCCTGAAGTATCCTCATCAACTAAAGGTTTCCTTAAGTGATTTTGTTACACCAAGTACATTCTCTGATGATTGGGACTTTAACAGTATTAATGACATGATGTCTGATTTAGTAATGTCAGCTAGATTCACAGATCATGATTATTTACAAGGTTCATCTAGTTATGAGCAGTTATTCTGTTATACCCACTATGGGGATCATTACTTGCATAAATCTGCACAGCCTAGAAATGTTTTTATGTATAATCAATGGGAACATTGTGCTACACCACCTAAAAGCAGTTCTAAAGCATTTTTTGAGAAATTCAAACACTTCTCAGGGTTTAACACCAGTGATGCAGAAACGTTTTATTACAAACTGTTAGATAAAACAGGAATGAAAACAATGCTGACAAATTCTAAATTGATATATTCAGAAGCATTTTATGACAAAATGATGACATTTGGTTTTGATTATTGGAAAAATAATATTGAAACGAAAACAATTTGGGGTTCAAAAGATTGGCAGGTGCAAGGCATTGAAGCACTATTTAGAACCTGCATGATACCTGAACAAATGTTATTTTTAAATGACACAATACACCAAACATCTTGTCTTGGCCTAGCTAAGAACAAAGACCTTAAAACACCGTCTATTCCAAAGCCAATACCTGAGAATACAACCACGGATATTGAGTTAGACGTGTCACAAATTTTAAATTTCAACAGAACACATCCTGATTGGAAAAAGTGGTTAATCTGGCCTACAGACTAAAATAGCTGTCAAGATAGGTTCCTGAATAAAACACAGGGGTTAAAAATGACCAGATTAGACCCTAGATACTCCCAGAGACAACATCCAGGGATTATAACAACATACAGTGTAGGGAAACTCTGCCTAGAATGGCTAACTACATCCACACTGGCTGAAATTAAGCAACACTTGTCTTTATTAAAAGATGGTGCTGATTTGCGCGATTTCATTCTGGGACCACGCAAACAGCGTCAAAAGCGTTTCATAGCGACCAGTATCTATGCTGCTTACAACGAGGCTTGGAAAGTAAAGCAAATTGAAACTGCTGAAAAAATACGAGAAATTGATCGTATTAATTTGGAGAAATCACTTTCTGTGGTAGACAATGGGTTAATGACTCTGTCTTCCAGAATATATTCTTTGGACAATATTGTATCCTCTGCCTTTGATGTGATAGACAGAGATTTGCTAATGTTACAACATGGCCAGTCTCAATTACGCTCTATTATAGAACTAGGCTGGACGCTGCAAAATCTTCGTTCAGGCTATGTGCCTTGGCGTTTAATCAACACAACGTCATTATTTTCCAGTTTTAACCTTACTGATAAACAGATCAGTTTGGCACAGAAAGGAGCAGACTATACAATCCTGAGCATCGAAAAACTCGAGAGATTACCATTGACAATGTCAGAGAGTCCTGTCATTGAATGGATAATACACGGAATTATCACAATTCCGATAACAACTTTCCGATTTAAAAAATGCCT
Organism: Lissotriton vulgaris; assembly: GCF_964263255.1. Lineage (NCBI taxonomy): Eukaryota > Metazoa > Chordata > Amphibia > Caudata > Salamandridae > Lissotriton > Lissotriton vulgaris. Next base: position 647,005,011 of record NC_141694.1, on the reverse strand, counting down.
TGAGTACATACCTGCTGGCCAATATGAACAATTGGGTAAAGGATATGTTAAATCCGAATGGAAATTACCATACACTCATTCTTGCTATAGTGACAGCGACAAAAATTTATTTCTTAGTGGTGACAACTGTAAACACTCACTAAGCGGTATACTTTTGTGTCAGGGTATTAATTTACACGGTGCATGTGATGGAAATTCAAACAACCTTTCATGCCACCAGCTAGTCACACCTGCAACTCAGATAGAGCCCTTCTTTATGCAATTCGCAAACGGGAGTTACATTCTTAGAACGGATCACAGGTGTTGTGGCCTCGCGCCAGGGAAAAGTTATCTAGTACAAGTAACGTCCATGGTCAAATGTTGCATGCAAGCATTGTTCCCGAGCAGGCCTCCAGACATAGTGACTCCCCTCTGGCCTCGTCTGAATCTCTATTCTATACGAATTGATACATTAAGCAAAATGAAGTCTGTGCTTTTACAGACAACAGTGCCTATAACGTCATCTAAAGAGACGTATGATCTTCTAGTCGCAAGGACGGCTACTGAAGTCCATGACCTTTTATCAACAAATTGCCCCGTGCATTTCGTAGAAATGTTCAGCCAACTCCTTAACATGTCTAGTGCAACAAGCATCCCAGGCATATTTAAGACAGTCTTTACGGGACTGCTAACACCCTTCGAGGCAATTTTGGGAATCTTTCCTAATTTTATGCACTCCATCTTTGGCGGCATACCACTATTTTTGGGACTCATTGCAGGGATTCTATTTTTGCTCATCCTGCTACGATATGGCAAGCCTCGGCTCAGACATAGCTCCCATGGGAATGGAAGAGACAATCCTAGCAATGCGCTACAGGGACAGGATAACTAACGTCCTCGGATTGGCCAGGCTGAGAGATCTAAACATGACCTGGTTCCTTTCATTCAGACCGATATGGCAAAATTGCATTTTACCTGTGCTACGGTGTATGCTTTGCGGCGATGAATGCGTGTTGGACATCTGTCTTTCACTTCCATCAGCAGTACCAATGGACGTCGATACTTTGCTCAGTCCAATAACGGCTCACGCATTGTGTTGTCCCCAGCGGCTACCAATCCTGATGACGGCATTCGTGGAGACTCCTGTACTACAGCCAAGTGGTAACAGTGGAGCGAGTGACAAAAGCAACATCATCCAGGTACAACGTTCTGTGAGCATTGCTGGTCCTGCCTTCGATGACAGCAATCATTCTCACACCTGCCAAGTTACAGCGCTATCCAATTTGGTTGAACTATCACCTGATTTTGTAGACCAATTCTTTGCGAGCCTGTCTGATACGATGTTCTCACCCATAGAGAAACAATAACTTTTGAGAAGCTTTCCGACACACAGCGTTCCCATGAACTCTGAATTCGGCCTTCAGTTTTGATCAACAAAAACTGCCAGGAGCTTTGGAAAATCTATCTTCTTTGAATTGGACAATTTTTTAAAAAAAATATTGACCCTCTTTTTTTGGCACGAACAATTTTTTGCTTAACGTAAAAACTATTCTTAGAGAACAGAAGCTTCACACTTCTATTTCTAAACACATCTAGAGACATAACAACATAACACCAGCCTCTAGCACACATGTTATTACAATGCATTTTTATGTGATGATTTATCTCGCATTTCTTCTGTCAGAGATACTTCATGTGTAATTCTTTTTGCATAATCGTTCATTGACTTCATATGCAATAATTTTTTGAATGATTACTATGCTTTAAAAAACGTACAGTACCTAAATTCCATGTATTACAAGTACGCCTATTTCGAATGCATTTATGTATTTTGGGGTGGGCAATGTTACACATGCATCTTATTGCTTAGTTTTAGTAATTTTGATGGACATGAAAACGTGGAGTGGGTGTTGCGTGCTTATCTAGGTTCCTGATCGATACTGTGACCTTATGCCCCTATTCGGCTATAAATCCATTTATTCCCTATATTGGCATAACCGTTCAAGTGCGATTTTCTGAAAAGTCATCTCTGGCCTCACACGAACAGAGCCACATTCCAGCATGACTCTCTGCTACTTCCTTTGCGACCAATTAGTGCAATGACAGAGCAGCAGTCACTATCTGATATTCCTAGATAACACTCCGAGTTCTTCAACAAGATAAAAACTTAGCAAACCTGGAAATCCCCGCTTGCTATGTTTTGATTAGTAATGGAACTCTAATGAGCAACTGATAACTGTCACTTCCTAGTGACATCTTTAATTGACGTCTTATGTCCAGCAAACTTGCGTCAAACCCGGCACCTGTCAGGTATAAATATTACCAACGTTGCCTTAAGCAATGAGAGAGATACGAGCTGTGAGTTCGTTGCCTGTTGCTGATGCCAGCTGTCTGCATGACCCTGTGTTGGTAAAAACTAGCACTCTGTCGCTGCAGCCTGCTATCCTGTGGTGGTGAAGCTGCTGATTACCATTATCGCCGCTACAGCGCGACCTATGGTGCAGTACGCTTGAGGAGCCGTGCAGCCGTCCTCTGCGAAGACATCCAGCCCAGCTGCCCGCGGACGCTGTCACCCCTCCTTCCTCGACGCGCTGAAGAGAGAAGCCGCTGCATTTCTCGTGCAGAGAAATCCAGTCCCGGCGCTTCCGGTTTACCCTCGCGGGTGACTGGGATATCGAGAGAGACCCCTGAAGGAGATACCAATCCTCCATCATTCTATTCAGAGGTATGGTGTTGACTAAACCCTTAGACGAGAATTCTTGAAACAAACCTTGGCAAAACCAACTTAACTTAAAGCTACTTACTTACTCCCCTTCTCACGTGTTAGGCTTAGGTCAGGCACACTGGGGTAGGCTTAGTTAGAAGCACCAGTTGAGTATGTTAGCCTAATGTATATATGACTGTATATATGTTTTATTACTTTTAAACCATTGTATGGCTAAGAAACCATATCAATGCTTTTACAGTTCTATTTCGCAATACTTATCTTACTGTACGTACTTTTTATAATAACAGTTATTGCAATTGTGGCAATACATTTCTCTTGTACGAGAAGAAAGACTGTTCAATAAATGTTAACCCTTTATTGATAAACGCCCGTCTCTCTATTCTCTACATCTGTGAAAGTAAACTGCACTAGACTGACTGAGTGAAATCTATGTCTATTGTTTCACACGACCCTAGAGATCGACTCTTGATCTGAGGAGCAAAGTTGTCATGTTGCACGGTTGTTGGAAAACTGAATCCCTTCTTGTCTGTGCCAAGGAAGCTGATCACTTCCTATGCAGAGAAGAAAGTTTCCAGTGACCTCTGAGCTAGTTGGTAACACAACCCAATTAAGTTTAGCATAGTCAGTGGAGGCCTGGAATATAAGCAGTTCCACGTCGATACTACTGTTTATGTTATTCCAATGCGCAGGGCCTAGTGGGAAACTAGGAACTACACTACAATCTCATTATGTACTGTTTGTGCCACTGAGGAGAGGTTCTAAATCTGTCACTCCTTCTGTCTTGTCTGATGGTTTCTCTGCTGTCATTACCACTTGCTCTTCTCACTACTGTCCTATGTTCTCTCCCTTTTGCTGGAACCACTCGATCATGGCTCCATAGTCTCCCATCTTCCACGACCACAAAGTTTCTGTTAGGCCGCCGGACGGTCTTGGAGGCATAGAACTTGTTACCACTTTTCCATAGTCTCTCGGGCTTCTTTACATAGACTCCTTGTCCTTCCTGAAATTCTCTTTTCCTCACTCCCCACTTCTTGTCGTACCATTCCTTGTATTTCTGTTGACTGTCTTCAATCCTCCTCTTGACCTCTACGTGCTCGATTTCCGTTATTTGTTTTCTCCCCATCCAACCTGGTGTGAGTTTGGTGCCCGCTTTTCTTCCCCTCAGTAACTCAAAGGGCGTGCATCCAGTGGTAGACTTAGGCGTGGTGTGGTATGCCCACAACATGTCCCTTATGGCTTCCTCTATGTTCTCCCCTGCCCGGTTGGCCAACTGTATGCACTCCTTCAGCATTCGGTTGACTCTCTCCACCTTTCCGTTTGCTTTAGGACAATACAGTGGTGTGCGAATGTGGGTCACTGAACAGTCTTTAAGGAAATCCTTCATCTCTTCTGAGACCAGTTGCACGCCGTTGTCGGTCACCAGAGTTGAGGGTATACCTTCAAGTGTGAACACCTCTTTCAGAAAATCCACTATCACCTTGGTGCTCACACTGTGGACAGTCTTGCAGGTTACCCAGCTTGAGAAGTAGTCTACTAGGACCAATAAGTAGCAATCTTGGGGTCCTTTACCATGGATGGGACCTGCTATATCAAAACCTAACTTGCTCCACGGTACTTCCGGAACTTCAACTGGTGACAGCGGTGCTCTTCTCGTGATCTTAGTTTTATCACTCAGAGCGCACGCGTAACAATCTCGTACCTTGTCCTCCATTTCTCTGTCCATTGTAGGGAACCCGTAGTCTGCACGAAGTCTGGATTTGCACAAGCTTCTTCCCAGATGTCCTTCGTGGGCCAGTTCCACTACTTTGTTTCTAAAGGCTTCTGGAGGGACTAATTTCCCTGACTTCAATATGAAATCCTCTTCTACCGATAGCTCCTCTCTCACATTCCAATATGGCTGGATCTCTGACTCCATGTCCTTGCATTTCTTGGGCCATCCGGATAATATATATCTCCTGATTTTTTTCAATACTTCGTCTAGTTCCATCTGTGTTTCCCATGACGCCTTTTCCACTGCAGCTAAACGCACCTCCAGGATTGAGCTACCCTTCACCTCTTCTACCTCTTCTCCTTCTGCGGGCGCTCTCGATAAGAAGTCTGCAACTCTGTTTTGTTGCCCAGGTATGTAGGATACTCTGAAGTTGTAGGCTTGTAGACCCACTGCCCACTTCGCTATCCTTGGCGTCATGCACTCCATGTCCTTCTTGGTGAACAGGGAAACCAGGGGCTTGTGGTCAGTCTGTACTTCAAATGGAATTCCCCAAATGAAAAATTTGTAGTGACAAATGGCCCAATACACTGCTAGAGCCTCCTTCTCTATGGTCGAGTAATTTTTCTCTGACAATGTGAGTGTTCTTGATGCGAAGGCTATCACTTTTATCTTGCTGCCTTCTCTCTGCGCCAGAGTTGCCCCGATGCCTCTATTGCTTGCATCCGTGGAGATGATGGTTTCACCATTAGGATCAAACTTCCCTATAAAAGGAGCTTCAATGATTGCCTTCTTTATGCACTTCATGGACGTTTCTTGTTCCTTTCCCCACTCAAAAACACTATCCTTCTTTATCAGGTCTCTTAGTGGCTGCGACACCATCGCAAAGTCCTTAATAAATTTGGCCATATATTCTGCCAGACCTAGGAAGGACAGTATGTCCTCTTTACTCTTGGGAGCGGGGGCATTCTCCACAGCCTTCACTAAGTCATACTTTGGCTTGATGCCGTCTTCAGATAGGGTGTGTCCCAGGTAGTCCACCAAACTTACTCCTAGTTTGCATTTTGAGGGTTTCGTGGTGAAGCCTACCTCTTTCAACTTCTCCAAGACCCTTCTAGCCATTTCATTGTGTTCTTCTTCACAACCTCCAAAGATAAGTATATCGTCTTGGAAACAGATGGTGTTCCTACAGTCTTTTAATACGTGTTGCATGACTCTTTGGAAGGCAGCTGCGGCTGATGCCAAGCCAAATGGCATTCTCTGAAACTTGAAATTTCCAAATGGGGTCGTGAACGCTGTCAGTAGCTGGGAGTCCGGATGAAGTTTGATTTGATAATAGGCCGACGATAGGTCCAGCACACTGAAATACTTGGCCCCCCTTATGGTGCTTAGCATCTCCCCTATTCTGGGAAGAGGGAACCTGTCCACAAGGATATTAGCATTCAGGTCTCTCAGGTCCACACAGAGTCTTATGCTGTTCCCTTTATCCTTGGCCATGATGACAATCGGGGCCAGCCATGTTGAACTCTCGATTTCTGTAATGACTCCCTCCTTGACTAGTCTCTGCAGTTCCTGCTGGAGGGGTTCCCTCATGCGCAAAGGTATAGACCTAGTCTTGTGCACCACTGGTGCCACTCCCTCCTTTAGCACTATCTTGTGCATGTAGTTCTTAAATACACCCAATCTATCGCTGAACACTTCTTTGAACTCTTTGGCGAGATCCTCTGATATTCCTTCTGGTTCAATCAACAACACCTGCTCTCTGTTGTTTGGGTCAAGAGTGATCCCCAGCTGCTTCTGATGTTTCCAGCTTAATAGAGTCGATCCTCTCGTGGACACATACACCTTTCCTACTGTGTGTCTATCCTTAAAAGAGATTCTCATGGTCACCATGCCCTCCAGAGGAATTTTCCCTTCATTGTAACCCTTGGGACTGATGTCTGGCGGCAACAGTTTTACAGGATGGTTGGCAAACTTATCATCAAACACTTTCTTGTCTACTAGGGTATATGGGGAACATGAATCTGCATACATGCTAAACTTAACACCATCTAGTAAGACATCACATTTGGGGTAAACATCATCACTCTCATCTTCCTCATCCCCCACTTGAAAAACGTAAGACTTTTCCCTTTCCTCTTCTTGGTGTGACTCCTCAATAACATGTACTGCCTTTCCCGGGGCCTTGCACACCTTGGAATAATGCCCCCACCTGTTGCACTTTCTGCACTGTACATTCCTCGCCGGACATTTCCAGTTATTTGCCAAGTGATTGTGGCTACCGCATTTATAACACACAGTGGAGCTTGGCTTGCTACGATTGACCTCTTTACTCTTTTCACCTACTTTACACACTGTTTCACTCTCTGTACTAGATTTGCCTTCTGCCCTCTCTCTGTTTGTTCCCTCTGGTGCTTTCATTTCTCTCATGCAACGTGCCGTGTGTTCTAGTCCCTTAGCTATGTTTATGGCTTCCTCAAGATTAGGATTTTTTGTGAGCAGTTCCTCTTGTGTCTTTGTGTCATTAGTGCACCTCACTAGTTGGTCTCTTATTAACGAGTCTGTGAGCTGACCAAACTCGCATGTGGCTGATAACCCTCTCAACACTGCTATATAATTGCTCACTTTCTCCTCCCTTTTCTGCACTCTCTTGAAGAACTTATGCCTTTCCATCACCACATTTATTTTCTCCTTAAAGTGAGCCGCTAATTCCCTCAACGTGCTTTCATAAACATTTACACCTTCCTCCACCACCTCATCCTCATCCTCAATCAATCTCCCTGTGACATCTTCGTATATTTTCCTCCCATGTGTGCCTAAATTGTGTAGCAAAATATGCTGTTTGCGTATGTTGGTGTAGTTGCTACCCCCAATGGCTATTAAGTAGGATTTGAATATACCTTCCCACCTTCTCCAGGGTATTACTGGTTCCCCTAACTCATTGAGGAAGGGTGGAGGTTGGCTCATTCCTGCTCCTGCCATTGCCATAAAATTCCAAAAGTGCTTATAGGTAAATCAAATATGTTATGGATGCCCCCCAAGGTGACACTCACAGCACAACGACTAACTACCCCCTTCCTACAAAGGTTTTAAGCTGAGGTATACACTAGTGGATACAGGAGAAAATAAAAAAAACTTCAATTTTACCACTTAGTCACTGAAACTAGTAAATACAGCAAATATATCATTGAATCAAAGTTTGTGCAGTCCCCTTTCTGCTTCTGCTAGTTGAGGTTAATTGTGCCCAATGGAACTGCTGCTCTCCCCTTGACTGGCGGGAACTTCCTGTGGTGAAGCTTCTCCTCAGAGGAGTTCCTGTCAGGACAGCGCCTACTTCATGCGTGGCCTCCGGACATGCACCTCAATCGATACAACACTGCTGCATTGTTCAACAAGAGCCCCCACAGGAGCACGGAAAGGGCATCGACCAACAAATTCACCGAGTATCCCTTCAGGATTATGGACGGTGAGCGCGCTGCTTCATTAAGGGATCGTGTCAGGGCGTCGTCGGTTGAGCACGCGTAGATTAGGCACAGCGCCGGTGACTGAAGGCGCAGGGGCTTAGTATCGGATGTGTGCTCAGCTGTTTGAAGCGCCTCACAACCGGGACACTGAGGGAGTGTTGCGCTGCCCGCCCTGAAGTTATGGCGATATTGAACAGACAGGGTCGCCCTGATCGCGCTGACTAGGACTGCTGCACCTTTCCGTTTTAAACGTGATGATCGGGCAGGCAGCTGAAAACTTTTCCTCCGCTCACATTTGACTTCCCCGACTAAACAGATGGCACGATGCCCGATTAGGCACCCGAAAGTGATTAATGGCACACCGACCCCTTAAGCCTCAATTACGCTACTGCACTATGTCTGAGTCACCACAATTAATGCGATGCCCGACCAGGCACCCGAACGAGTTCTCAACCACACAAGAGTGATTATTTCAAAATAGCTGATGTCGCCGCTGCACCTTACTTGAATACTTTCTTATCCTTCATGTCCTCCAGCATAATTTACACGCTCCTGTCAGTGCTCTTCTTACAGGCTCCGTGTAGGGTATTTTCACCTCGTTGACAAGCACTCAAGAATCCCAGGGAAACGGCAGTCACTGTCCCTGGCCCAGTTTCTCCTCCTCGTCGCCAGGAAATGTTGTAGAGAGAAACGCAGATGGGTATTGTAAAAGATGATTTATTGTCATATAACTCATAACAGACTGCCATCAGCTTGTCAGCCTGGAGGCCCGGGTCACTGTGTCAACATTCCACAGTGAGCGCCTGGCTGTCACAGGGAATGTACCAACATGGGACAATGAGGAGGGGGGGAAACAGGGTAAAGGAGAAAGGGTGAAGCATGACTTAGGTTACAACAGAGCTCTTGTTTCCAAACATCAGGATCTCTGTTTTGTCCCTGTTGATTTTAAAGCAGTGCTCTCTCATCCAGTTGGCCCGGTCAGTCATGCAGGAGGTAAAGTTATTCATGGTGGCATTGTTCGCAATGGTGAGGGAGGGGAGGAGCTGTGTGTAGTCTGTAGACCTTTCAGTTCCTGAGTCCTGGAGTCTGGCGATGAGGGTGCCATGGGAGACAGTGTTGAAGGCCACAGAGAGGTTGAGCACTATGAGAGCAGCATTTTCTCCTCTGCTCACGATGGACTGGATGTCTTCGGTTGCTGCCAGGATGACGGTTTCCGCTGTGGTTGCTGTGGAACCCTGACTCAGTGGAGTCTAAGAGGTGGTGTCGTTCTAGATGGGCGGAGAGCTGCCTGTTTATCTCTTTCTCTAGGACTTTGGACAGGAAAGGAAGGAGCGAGATGGGTCTGTAGCTTTTGAGTTCTTTTGGACAGGATTCTTTGTGCAATGTTCTCCGAGCTAGGGTAATATTTTCTTCCTTTGATTCCTATGATCATTGTTACGGCCGCACTCAATCATATAGAGCCTTCCTGGAGCTCTATATATAATGCACTTCAATAGTCAAAGCATACTGAGATGATAGCATTCCCGTTCATTACTTCATGTGGGAAAAAAAGCAGATGGAATTTGCTTTTCAAAACACAAAGATAGAAACGCAGGCACTGAGCCCCATACTGATTTGGATTTTGGGGTCAATACTAGTGTGGTGTCACTACTATTAGGGGCAACATTTCACAATTTTTTCCTTTTCCTCATGAATGTGTATTTTTCATGTGAAGAACAAAGGTGCCTGCAAGTAAATTAGAACTTGCATAATGACTTTTTATCGCAAGATCTAATTTTCACCATCTGATAGGTAAGTGCTGGTATGTCCATCGAGTTTCTCTGAGTTGCCCCATGAACGTTGCTAGTACAGCATGCGTATTGAGGTTCCGTGACAATTGTAAGTGATGTTTTCGACTCGCACGAATATAGTCGAGTCTGGTATCTACGAACCGCAAATGACGAGTTTAGTAAGTGTGCGCAGTTTCGCTGTGCTAACTTAAACCGTTCGTTTGCTACGTGGGTTTTTCATCTGTACCCACGGGTTCCATCTTAGATACGGCATCCATTTTGTCTCTTGCCCTCAAGTAGCCAGCGAACGGACGTTGTCCGCTTCGCGACCCTGGGACTCCCAAGATATTTGCGGAAGACACATGTCCTTTGTAAGTGTCTTTATGATGAGGGGGATGATACTGTAAGGCAGATGGCCCCGCTCGAGGCTCATCTCGCCGTGCCGGTTTATTGTCTCAGCCGTGCATCTCATTAGGCAAGTCCCTTTAATGCCTGTAGCTCGTGTTTCCCGATACCTCCCCTTTTACACCCTTTCCAATCTCCCCACTGTTTCCATCTTCCTCTGCACCTGTCCTTGTTCCTTTTTCGATCTGTTTTACTGCTGATTGGAATGTACTAATGGTGGGAAGATGGGTTTTTACAGTTGGGAACCGCCAAATGTTTCCGCACTTATGTTCCGGACCTTATGAGTATCAAAGTGACCAAAGCGACCCCTCTCGGGGATAATTGTGGGAACCGGGTTGTAAACCTTTGTCTGCTATGCAAACCTATGGGAGAATCGTGTATAAAAGGAGCGATCCACAGAACCAATTTGAAGCAGTCTCCCTGAACTACACTCGTTGTACTTCCGTGATTTCTGTGTTTCCCTGCAGCAAATAAACCTTGAATCTTTGACGCCGAAGGAAGTGTCCCGTGTCTCTGTCATTCGTACGCCGGAGCAGGTTACCCACGAAGGTTTCAGGTGTTGTCCCCTGGCACCGCTGGGTCTTAAAGAACCCAGTCCTTCAGTTGGCGCCCAACGTAGGGCTGCATCAGTGGTACCGGTCCAAGCCCGACGATCGTGAGGAACTTCGTGTGAAATCTCCGAGGGAAGGTGCACTCCGCTTCATCGATCCTGTTGTCGAAACAAGTGGCCCGAAGACTTTTCCCGCGAAGATTCCCGCCTCCTGACGGCTGCGACAGACTGCTGCCCTGACTGTAGACCTGTTTTGGCGCCTGGCGTAGACCTTGGTAGAGCGAGACGATTGACGGGCCTTCCTGGTGACGCCATCGATCTTTGAGTTAAGTATTTGTGGGTCGCTCCCAGAGTTCTTGGTTGTGGTTGCTTAGTGGTTGCATGGTTCCATTGCATTTGTAGTCTTGGTACTTTGTTGTGTTGTTTGACGACTGCAGCCGCCAAAAACCAAGGGTTTTTGCTTTTGCTGGGACTTGGTAAATCCCGTAACCCTTGAAGTTTGTGAAACTCGACTAGTGTGCAAGATGCCTGGTCGCAGTACTTTGTTTAGTTGTTTCAGACGTTGTGGTGCGGATTCCCGACTGGAGGACTCGTGTCCGATACCTCCGGTTGGAACTCCGACTTATGAACTGTACAGCAAACATGGGCTAGGCCCGATTACTTTTAATGATTATTGGATTCGCTATACAAAGAAGGACGGTGTCCTTAGTTGGCCACCTCATGGTAGCTTTGAGACCCCGATCTTAGATAACTTAGAGGCTAAATTGTTCGAGAAAAAGTCAAGGCCGGCCATGTTTGATGCCTTTCGGTTGTGGCGTAAAGAAGCCCGACAGAAAGAAATTAGACAGACTAAACGAAATCAGAGAGATGGTGTTGCTACCATTGTAAAGAAAGCAGAGCAATTTCAGCGTAACAAGGAGGTTAAGGAAAAGGAAGTGTTTGATAGACTACAGCGCATGACTATAGATAAATGCTATCCTGCTTTGCCTATGGAGTCGGAAAAGAAGGAAGAAGCAGTTGAGGATCCTTTAATGTCCTATCTTATGAAGTCGCCACCTCCGTATGTACAGGGTACCACAGCTCCTGTGGTTCCCCCTGTACCTATTCTTCCACCTATTCTTCCTCCACCTGTTCCTCAACCTGCACCCGTTCTTCCGACCGTTCCTGCTCCTTTGCCTGTTGCTGTCCCTACTGCTCCTCCGCTTCCACATACTCCTGCTCCCGCTACTGCTCCTGCTCTGTTAACTCCTACTGTTGCTTCTGTCTCTACTCCTTCGCTTGTTAGTCCTGTGTCCTATACTTCTCCCTCTACTCGTAGTCGTACTTCTCCTCTTGCAGCTAGCTTCTTTCATTCTCTCGGACCTGTCCTTGGGTCCGCTGGTTCCGATGGTCCTCAGAGACGTAGTCAGCTTCCAGGTAACAGGGAACGCGCTTCGCTATATAATATGGCGATGGGTTGGATGACGCATCCCCTTAGAAATCCACCACGTATTGTGCTCGACACGTTTTGTCAATTCAATATACCAACCCAAAGATTCGTGTTCGAAGAAATGTGTAAGGTTCTTCGCGATCAGATATCGGCCGATGCACCTGACGAGGTGCTGACCGCTTTGTCTGATTTGCAACTTCAGTTCTCGACTGGACTGATAGTGGATACCAACGTTCGACGTGCGGTTGAGCGGTTGCTATCTTTTCGTCCCACTCCTATACCTCAAGCCTTGTTTGTTGAGGATGTTGAAAGACAGCCCGATGAGTCTGGTCAATTTCCTATGCGTGAAGTTCCACCAGTATGGATGCCAGGTGATGCTAATGCTATTCCTATTATTCTGCCACATTTCCAGAGAGTGTGGATCCATCTCCCATGGAAACGATCAGAAGTGTTACAGGTAAAGCAATCTTTGCCTGACCCTCGCAAAAATCCTGCAGGGTACTATAAAGAATTATCACAGCTCGTAGACGCTACGATAATGAATCTTGCCGATATCGACATGTTGTTCGGCAATGTCGTGCCTCAACCGGTATGGGCTAAGATTCGTCAGGAGAATCATCCAAACGAATTAGGTGGTGATTGGGCTGCCATTGTAGCGGCGGATGGTTTGCAAACTGGTGGTGCTAAACCCGAGCAGTTGATTGCTGCTCTTCCTCAAAGAATAATAACGCTCATGAAAACTCTTATGCCAGCTATGAGGGTGAATTGGGACAAATTGTCAGCTTGTAGACAGAAGAAGGACGAGAGTGTCTCCGACTTCTTTACGAGATTCGAGGAGGCATTCATCAACCATAGTGGCCAGGATATGAGCACTGAGGGTGGTCAACGGTTGTTTGTGGACAAATTCGTTTCAAACTTATTGCCCGATTTGAGCAATAAATTAAAGAATTCAGAAAGTGCGTGGGCCGTTTCTACCTCGGCTCAAATATTGGCTACGGCACAATACTATGAGAATAGAGAGAAAGAAGAGAACGACCGTGCTGATAAAAAGACGAAAGAACTCAAAACTAAAGTGTTGTTACAGCAGGCCTATCCCCCACGTTCGAATCAGAATGCTTCGCAACAAAATAGATCGCAGCCGCAATCGAACCGATCACAATCTCGTAATGACTCCTCTTCCCAAAGATCTTCGTTAGGGTACAATCAATGTGCCTATTGTAGACAGGAGGGTCATATCAAATTCAATTGTCCTGTTCAAAACGATCGCAATAGCGGTAATTCATCTAGAGGAGGTCGTGGTGGTTCGCAGCAGGCACCACGTGGTAGAGGTCGTGGTGCTCAAAATGACCGTTCAGATAACTCATCAAATTCCGATAATTGTTTTGATCAACGTGGATCATCGCAAGGACGATCTGCGCAGTACAATGTAGACGATTATTACGTCGATCAGGGAACTGACGACAGTAATTATTAGGACAGCCATAGACAAAGAGAGGGAGTGGTATCAGTTCCGGTTGATCAGAGAGGGCCTTACGTCGCGGTTGCTACATCGGGCGTCGTTGAGCCTTTTCTGTTGGACACTGGTGCAGCGAAAAGTTCCATAAAGCATTCAAAACTCCCTGGCGCACCTTTGTCTGGCTTAACAAATTTTTCCGTTGGATTCTCTGGCGCCCCCGTTAGCAATCCAGTTTCGTGCCCTTTGCCCCTTACAATTGGGCCTCGTAAACTGCAAGCTCCGTTGATTTTGACCAGGGGCTGTGGTGAAAATCTTTTGGGTCTGGATTTGCTTAAACGTTTGTATGCAACTCTGTATTGTTCTCCTGCGGGTGTAAAGCTTACGTTGGGAGAGAGGGTTGTCTCTCCTATGTACTTGTCTCTCGATAAGCTTCCACCGGAATTGAGTTCTCTTCCTGCATCTTTGTGGGCAACAGGTCCCAACGATGTGGGCCTGCTTGACATCTCCCCTTATGTTGTTCAGTTGAAATCTAATGTGCGGTTGCCACGTATTCCCCAGTATCGTATCTCTCTTGATGGTGAACGAGCATTGTTAGCGATCATCTATGATTTGATCGAGAAAGATGTTATTGAGGAGACGCGGGGAAACGTGTGCAACAGCCCTGTACTGCCCATTCTAAAACGTACTGATCCTTCGAAACCACCTGTTTATCGTTTTGTTATCGATTTACGGGAGGTGAATAAAATTGTGATTCCTCAGTTCCCCGTTGTGCCTGACATCACGGCATTACTGACTCTGATTCCAGCTTCTGCATCTTGGTTTTCGGTGATTGATTTGAAGAATGCGTTCTTCAGCATCCCGATCGCGGAAGAGAGCAGGGACATTTTCGGTTTCTCTCTTGGTGGACGCAGCTTCCGGTTCAAACGCGCTCCTCAGGGCTACTGTGAGAGTCCATCGATTTACAGTCAAGCCTTGAAGGGTCAACTGGATGCGTTTTCATTGCCGGCTGGTGCGGCCTTAATCCAATATGTCGACGACTTATTGGTAGCTGCAGATACTCAGGACATTTGCAAAATTGCTACGGTATCGCTGCTGCAACATCTCTGCGAGTTAAATCACAAGGTGTCACCTTCTAAACTCCAATATTGTTGTCAAGAAGTAACCTATCTAGGTCACTTATTGTCAAAGGAGGGAAGGCGGTTGACCCCAGAGAGAATTGCAGCAATTGCGCGAATGGCTGTGCCAACAACCCAAAGAGATGTGCGTGCCTTTCTAGGTATCACGTCGTACTGCAGGCAATGGATTCCAAATTTTTCATTGCTAGCGAAACCATTGGTAGCTCTTACGTGCAAGGATGTTTCAACTCCTTTACCATGGACTGAAGAATGTCAGAAAAGTTTTTCTGAATTACGTGATTCATTGTGTTCGGCTCCTGTGTTAGGTACTCCTGACTATAGCAAGCCGTTCACATTATATGTTCACGAGAGGGAAGGTTGTGCTCTGAGTGTCTTAACGCAACCTTTTGGTGGTAAGCAACGTCCATGTGCATATTTTTCCTCGACCTTGGACCCGGTAGCTAGAGCATTGCCGAGTTGTTTGAGAGCAACAGCGGCAGCTGCGGTGTCCATCCGACAATCAGCAGGATTGGTCATGGATAATATGCTTACGGTGATGGTTCCGCATGCAGTCGACACTCTTTTAAATCGTACGAAAACCCAGCACTTGACGAGTGCGAGATTGTCTGGGTACGAGCTGACGCTGCTGGCAAGCCACATTCAGATAAAACGTTGCAATGTTCTGAATCCGGCGACTTTGTTACCAATTAGCTCAGAGTCAGATGAAATAACAGAACACGACTGTTATTTGAGGACAGAAGAGGAAACAAAAGGTCGAGTGGACCTTAAAAACACTCCTTTGGAAGACCCAGATGGAACGCTGTATGTGGATGGTTCATGTTTTAAATTACCGAATGGCGATGGGGAACCGCTCGAAGGCCATTGTCTCTGCAATCTCTGCCTGCCGTAGCTGTGGAGTGCTGCGAACTACTGTTTTGCCCAGGGATCACCGGGTGAGGAAATCTACACGGGCGCGTAGCGGGACTGCGAGGACCAGGGGGCCAAGTTCCATCTCAGTGGCCGCACCTGGGTCCTCTTCTCGCCCCGCCCCCCGCCTACTTCAACGCCTCGCGGCTCCCGCTCCGCGGGAACCGCTCGAAGGCCATTGTCTCTGCAATCTCTGCCTGCCGTAGCTGTGGAGTGCTGCGAACTACTGTTTTGCCCAGGGATCACCGGGTGAGGAAATCTACACGGGCGCGTAGCGGGACTGCGAGGACCAGGGGGCCAAGTTCCATCTCAGTGGCCGCACCTGGGTCCTCTTCTCGCCCCGCCCCCCGCCTACTTCAACGCCTCGCGGCTCCCGCTCCGCGGGAACCGCTCGAAGGCCATTGTCTCTGCAATCTCTGCCTGCCGTAGCTGTGGAGTGCTGCGAACTACTGTTTTGCCCAGGGATCACCGGGTGAGGAAATCTACACGGGCGCGTAGCGGGACTGCGAGGACCAGGGGGCCAAGTTCCATCTCAGTGGCCGCACCTGGGTCCTCTTCTCGCCCCGCCCCCCGCCTACTTCAACGCCTCGCGGCTCCCGCTCCGCGGGAACCGCTCGAAGGCCATTGTCTCTGCAATCTCTGCCTGCCGTAGCTGTGGAGTGCTGCGAACTACTGTTTTGCCCAGGGATCACCGGGTGAGGAAATCTACACGGGCGCGTAGCGGGACTGCGAGGACCAGGGGGCCAAGTTCCATCTCAGTGGCCGCACCTGGGTCCTCTTCTCGCCCCGCCCCCCGCCTACTTCAACGCCTCGCGGCTCCCGCTCCGCGGGAACCGCTCGAAGGCCATTGTCTCTGCAATCTCTGCCTGCCGTAGCTGTGGAGTGCTGCAAACTACTGTTTTGCCCAGGGATCACCGGGTGAGGAAATCTACACGGGCGCGTAGCGGGACTGCGAGGACCAGGGGGCCAAGTTCCATCTCAGTGGCCGCACCTGGGTCCTCTTCTCGCCCCGCCCTCCTGCCGTTCCCCCTCCTATCTTCAGTATCTGGCTAAACTATTTAAAGGAAGTAAGT
This sequence comes from Lissotriton vulgaris, assembly GCF_964263255.1. Lineage (NCBI taxonomy): Eukaryota > Metazoa > Chordata > Amphibia > Caudata > Salamandridae > Lissotriton > Lissotriton vulgaris. The sequence continues at coordinate 646,988,408 of NC_141694.1, read as the reverse complement.
CGCGCGCACGCGGGACGCGCGCGGGACCTAGCCCGGGGCTAAGCCCGGGCCAAGGGCGGGCCCGTTTTAGCCCGTTCTAGACCGGGCAAGACTGGACTGGGCCTCCCCACTAACATTTTCTCATATCTGTTACTGTATACCTAGGCCTTCTGAATCTCACTGTATAGTTTCTGGTTGTGTATTCGATATAACTGCATTATTTAAGTATGTCTCCCAGAATCACCCGAAACAGTAAAGCTGCGCACGCTGCCCAGATCATAGGTCCCATTGATCAATTCATTGCTAAAGCACATGACGCTATTAACCAAGGTGTGCTATTATTAGAGAGAAGGGTATCACAAGATCTCGCTATGGCCAGGCGCTCTTCATTGGGCTTACTGGCCTCAGCCATAACACCACAACGTCCCTTGGTGCCTGACTCCCAATACGAAACCCCGTCAGTACCAGGGACGGTGGATTTATCAGTATCCATTGACCTTTCTGTAACACAAATATCCCAGCTTTCTGCTCCTCACCCCTCAAGATCACTTGAGAGAACTCCTATTCTTTTTTCCAACTTGGAGGTGAATCCTCCATCCCCGAACACCAGGGGTCAACAGGAAGGTGCAATCCCGAAAAACAAAAAGAAAAAAAAAGATAACCACCCTACCCCGAACGCCACAGACTCCCAACAGGTTTTTCAGCCCCAATTTAATGATGATCTACATTTATCAACTCACCCTTTACCACTACCGGAAATTTCAAATCAGCCTAGCATCTTAATATTGCCAGAAACAATTGATCTTTCATCTGACAATCGTAGTATCGTCCCAGAAGGTACCACAGGCAAAGGGCGAAACTCTCTGCCGCAAGATATGCCTATTTTAGCCTCCATAGAGGCTCTAATTAAATTACATCTTAACCCCATTAAACTGGTTCTATCTAAGATCGAGAAATCATTAGCCACATTGACAACTGAATTAAAAACTAACACTACGACAACTAAGCCAGCAGCTCCAGTGACTCGGCAACCTAACCCAATACCTATTCCAAAACTGGTAAAATCAGGGGCCACTCTCCCCAAACAAACTTTACAACTTCCTAAAGTGGTGACCACCACAGCGGTGGTTCACCAAAAATCTGCCCCCATAACCAGCCTTAACCCTCAGCAAACCTCATCAAATTCAGCCACTAAACAACCTGTTATTCCTTCTGTTCCCGCCCCTCCTGTACAAAAGGCCACTTCTTCCGGTCCACCACCTGCTCGCCCCGCAGCTAAAACTCCAGTCAATAAAAATGCGGCCTATAATACAAGGCGCAATGTCCCTCGCTCAGCTCATCTCCCCCCAGAAGCTACACCGTATGTAGCTATTATGACCGGGGTCCCAGCGTTGCATGTCAACTCTGAAGAACCCGGTTGGTCCTTAAAAAATAAGGTTTTTCATTGGTTGTCATTGAATCGCCCACTTCCCCCATTTGTCAACAACGGCATTGTCTCAGTCCGTAGAGTTCCCTGGGTAGGGAAAGAGAAAAAAACCATCCCAGGTGATTGCATCATAATAACTTTCGAAGACCCCCAAATTATAGAATATATCTGCCCATGGGGTGCCCAAACCTCCTCGGAAGGAATTGGCACGAAAAGGTTAGCTTTCTTCTACCCCCCAGCCAACCTCCTCCCACCGGCCCCCGAATGGAACTGGACTCAGGTAGGGAACCGACATAGAAACACGGATTGGATAAACTGGCAGGGACAAGGAGGCAGAAACACCATGCCTTCTTTGGATTGGAGAGGAGTCCCCACGTCTAACAGGTTTGACTGTTTGGAGATGGTGGACTGACCACCAACAGCCAAAGTCCTGGCCGCTGGTAACCCCTCCACTTTAGAGCCCCGACTCTTGATGCCAGTAATTTCCCCTGACATTCAAAAACCGTCGCCCATACCTACGTCCCCATTACCACCAGCCAAGTTAACTGTTTCAGAGGATATTCGTACCTCCCAACATGTTGGTTCTCAGCTTCACCCCCATCCCAATAACCTGTGTGTAAATCATCATGAAAGTTTGCCCCGATCTCCCAGCACTGAGACGACTTCAACACAAGGCAAACAACCTCATAATGGACTGATAGCAACTGCCAACGGACCACCAGCGACCACCTCACTGCCGATATTATTCTGGAACGTAGCTGGTCTGCGACCCAGGATGCTATCGGCATCATGGTTGGCTTTTGCTACCTCTCATACGATAATGTGCTTTCAAGAGACATGGATAACTGACCCACTGCACATTCAAGGTTACGTAACATTCCACTCTTCCGCTACTCCCTCAACACACGGCAGACCAAAGGGGGGTCTTGTGATATATGTATCTAATAAGCTCGAAGTTAAGAAAATTTCCCTGCAGTGTACTTCCTTGTATTACCAGATTCTTTTGATTACTTTCAAAAATGGTATTTCATACTGTCTCATTAATTTTTATAATAATCTTTTACCTGTAGAATGTGTTAAAATTGTTTCTGAAATTTCACTTTATGTAGGCGATCTACGTGCAAGGTTTGCGTCAACTACATGTAATGTAATTTGGGGAGGGGATTTCAATGCACAATTGTGTTCCCACTACATGAATTCTGAATGTGGCCTCCTAGATGAAAACGATTGCCCTATGACACATTTTACTCACTCCTCTGTAGGAGATTCTTTTAATGGTAGTCTAATGTCTTTGGAATTGTCTTTTGCTAACGAACTTACTGACCCCCCCGTGGAATTTAATCCTACTTTTCACGGAAGGGGTTGTTTTAGCACCATAGACTTTATATTATGTTCTTATTCATTAAAGGGTACTGTTTCACAGTTTAGTACAGGATCTGAAATCTCAGGAGACCACTTCCCCAACACAATAGTACTATCTCTAATTTTGAATGCCCCCCAACCTTTTAAGAAAAGCCTTCTGGCTCAAGAAACATTGTCCATGGCCAAAAATAATGGGTACTGTGTGAAATGGTCAAGAATTGAACCAGTAGAAACAACAACCACTGTGATCTCAAACGCACTCCCATGGATCAACACATGCTTAAATGAGACATCCTCCCCAGCGCAAATCATCACCAGTTTTGGGGAAATTCTGAAAGTAATCCAGAAGGCCCTCTTTAGATCTCGCAAGCAGGACCGCTGCAAGGAGCCAGGTTGGTTCAATACGGCTTGCAGGAAAGCTTTAAACGCCTTAAAAAAAGAGCTACATAATCCAATCAGGGACCGAGTAAAAATAGCTAAACTAAGACAGGAATATAAGCAGGCTCAGCTTAACTGTAGGAGAGACCATAGGAACGACTTATGGGCCCAACTACACGAGAGTTGTAATAGAAAAGACAGCGTTCTATTCTGGCAAACGGTAAAAACTCCCTTCCTGAGCGAGGGTAGCTCCCATCAATATTTGGATGTAGCTGTGTCTGCGGATGAGTGGGTGTCCCACTTTTCAAAAATCTTTAGTGACCCCATCGCAGAAAGTGTCACTCAACCAAATTTTGTACCCGAGCCCACTGAGAAAGGGGAATATCCCATTGACCTTAACTTCTCTCTTGATGAAGTTATAAGCGCACTATCTTCTTCAAAAGCCGGAAAAGCCCCTGGTCCTGATGGTGCACCACTAGATATATTTCTTTTTAACATCGAGTTGTGGTCGCCTATAATCACCCAGCTAATCGCTGCTGTATTAAAAGAAGGACTCTTGGCCTCTTGGTCTTCCTCCATACTGCTCCCAATCTTTAAAAAAGGCGAGAGAAACAACCCTACGTGCTACAGGCCCATATCCCTCCTGGATTCACTAGGTAAAGTTGCGGGCCGCTTAATTTTGGACCGCCTCCAGGACTGGGCGACAGAAAAAAACATCTTAACAGACCTCCAGTACGGTTTCCGGGAGGGACTGGGCACTGTTGAACAAGCACTAAATCTAACACTTCTAATAGGGAAATATGCTGGAGTTAAACGGGGAAACCTTTTCATGGTCTACGTCGATCTCAGTGCGGCGTTTGATTGTGTAATCCATGCCAAGCTCTGGTCTATTTTGGACAAGTTGGGTGTCGACCCACCTCTTCTCAAATTCTTGCGGGAGCTCTATACTGGCGCATCGGCTCGCGTAAGATTTGGCACAGGTGGTGAGTTGACCCCATCTTTTCCAATAAATCGTGGAGTAAGACAAGGCTGCGTCCTCGCCCCCTTTTTATTTAATTTATATACCAACGGCTTGGAAGCGGCCATGCTGGAGGGGAGCCGGGATCTACCTACCATCAATAAGCGCCCGATACCAGCACTCCTCTACGCGGACGACTCCGTAATATTTGCTAGGACCCTAGTGCAACTCCAGAAACAGCTAGATAAATATTGCACTTTCATGCTCTCACTTGGGCTAAAGGTCAATAAGACCAAGACCTTTGTCATGCAATCAGGCCCTAAGGTAAAAAGCTCGAAACATCTTTGCATAGACCAATCAAAACTGGAACGCGTCACGGAATACCCCTACTTGGGTATCCTCGTAGACGATAAATTATCATGGAAAAGGGCGATGGCAAATAGAAGATTGCTCTACCAACGTGCAACTTCTGCCCTCGTTTCCTTTTCCAGAAAAATGGGCAAACCATCTCCCCCAGTATTGCTTAATATCCATCAAGCAAAATGCCTGAGCATTGCAACGTACGGAGCCGGGGTCTGGGGCTACGTAAAAACAGATGAACTACAAAAAATACAAAATGGCTTTGTAAAATATCTTCTGGCTCTCCCGCAGAGCGCCCCCTCTTTCGGATGCCATATAGAGCTTGGGATAGATTATCTAACAGATTATGTTAGGTGTCAACCAATGCTACTATGGCACCGCATATGGACAAAGCCCCAGTGTCATCTTACGCGTGCCCTGATCTCAGATTGTCTCGAGATGTCGGCCTGGAAAAACATTCCATGGCTGTCTTTCGTGATTAACTTCCTGAAAGACCTTGACTTTACTCAGTACATCATCGAGCCTTCAGCCATTACTGAGATGAGTAGAAAAACCCTGAAAGCACATTGTCTTACTCATCTAAGGGAACTCCGTATGTCCAGTGAAGTATCCAAACAATCCAATGCCCACATTCTGATGGTTCAGACGTCTCTAGGCACCCAACCATATTTATCATATTACATATCTAATTATGAAAAGTACCTATTAACAAGGTTTCGATTTAATTTGTTTTTCCGTTTAGTTACTTTTCCTAAAATGTCTACCTGGTCACACGATTTGGATAAATGTCCATGTGATAAGGTCTCCCCCCAAACAACAATGCACGTGGTACTGTTTTGCCACTACTACGCAGTACCACGCAGGCGCTGGGTCTTACCTTTGTTACGACAAATGGGGTTGAGGACCTGTCGCCTGGCGTTTTTAGCCCTGCAACAGCTTGACTCGCAATATGTGGCAAAGAATTTAGCTGTGTTTTTGAAAACTTGTATAGCCATCCGTAAAACCCTGGAAATGAACTTGTCTGATTGTCAGTACTAGTGCTGTAAATGTACATAAACTGTACCCCTAAAATGTATTAACAACAATTGTGATTTTTAATGTATTGTTTTATTACGATGTACTTTTTATGATTGACAAAACGGTTAATCGAATAAAAGAATTGAATTGAATTGACTACTGCATATGCTGTTGTAACGTTGAATACTGTTGTTGAGACTGCAAGATTAAATCAGAATTCTGCCCAAGCTGCAGAACTGATCGCTCTCACCAGAGCGTGTGTGTTAGCGAAAGGGAAACGTGTGAATGTGTTTACCGACAGCCAATACGCTTTTGGCGTCGCCCATAGCTTTGGACGATTGTGGAGAGAGAGAGGTTTTCTGACATCGCATGGTACGAAGATTCAGCATGGTCAGCTTGTGAATGATCTTTTGGATGCACTTACGTTGCCTAAGCAGGTGGCGATTGTTAAATGTAGTGCGCATCGTAAGGTGACGGATGATGTCGGTCGTGGTAATGCGTTTGCGGATGAGACTGCTAAGGAGACTGCCCGGAACCTTAGCACTCGAATGTATGTGACGAGTTCGGTTAGGTGGCCTACAGAATTGAGTATGTGTGAGGACACTATCGAGAGTGTGAAAGCAATTCAGAATAAGGCCACCGAGACTGAAAAGGCGAAGTGGAAAGAAAGTACGGGAAAGTTGGATGCGAATGGTTGTTGGATTGACTTATCGGATCAGAAAAGATGGATGTTGCCTGATGCATATGTGCTGGCTGTTGTGACAATGGCACATGGGTTAGCACATATTAGCGCGAAAGGTATTTGCAAGTTGTTGTCTCCTGTGTGGAAGAATGATGGTATCACGAAATGTGCTGAACGCTTGGTTAAGAACTGTATGGTATGTATGTTGTAGAATCCAGTAAGGGAACCCCAACTCCTCCTGGTAGTTTTGCTCCCCCTTCATGTCCCTTTGAGGTGATCCAATTAGACTTCATCCATATGGAGCGATGCAATAACCTGAAATACGTTTTAGTTGTGGTTTGTGCGTTCTCCCGATGGATCGAAGCCTACCCTCTTAAGGACAACACTGCCTTGTCAACTGCGAAAATCCTACTGAAGGAATACTTTCCTCGGTACGGAATGCCTAGAGTTGTGTGGTCCGATAACGGAAGTGAGTTTGTGGGGAGTGTGATGAAGAGCGTGTGTAAGGGCCTTGGAATTAATCAAAAATTCCATAGCGCCAATCATCCCCAGTCAGCTGGTTTGGTTGAGGGGTACAACGGCACCCTTAAACTGAAGCTAGCGAAGATTCAGGCTACGACTGGTCTCTCGTGGCCTGACGCTTTACCCTTAGCATTACTGTCAACGAGGGCAACCGTACACTCCCGAGTAGGGCTTAGTCCCTATGAAATAGTGTTCGGTCGTCCTGCAAATGTTTGGGGGTCCCTAGGCCGGGTGTGTTCTGTGACCTTGAGTATCCAATGTTGATCGATTATCTTCATGACTTGACTGCTAAACTGAGGTTAATTCACCAACAGGTTTACGAAGCATTGCCGACGCAGACGGAGGGTCCAGGCCACCAGCTCCAGCCCGGAGACTGGGTGGTGACGCGCAATTTTTCGCGCAAGAAGAATTTGGAGCCAAGATTCACTGGACCCTACCAGGTCCTCCTTGCCACGAGAACTGCTGTTCGTCTAGAGGGTCGGAAAAACTGGGTGCATGCCACCCATACCAAAAAAGTCCCTATTCCGTTGCCGGCAGACTCGTGGGTGAGGAGAGGCATTGCATCAACTGAAACCGAAGGATTGCCGGCGTTTGTACCTTTCAGCGACGCACAACCTGTCGGAGAATCCTCAGTGCAGCAGAAAGACACTGTTGAACATTTGTCTGCACAAGACTCAAGACCAGAACATTCAACTGATCAACAGAACGCTGTCTCTTCAACGGATCCTTTGTTTGACGAACAGACACGTCCTGGGAAAACCCGATACTTTTTGTGATCCAGCACTAAAGACTAATAAAAGATCCTGTTCTGTCCCTTGACAATTGCATTATCCCGTTTTCCACGATCAGTTTGAACACTCGTATCATTGTAATTATTTTTGTATATATACACTGAGTTTCGTTCCTCATATTTTTGCTTCCACAGCTGAGAGACACTTTGCATACACATAATTGTGAACAAAGGCCGTAGGGCCGCGCGTGTACTTCCTTCTGGTTAGTAGGTCTTGACACTAGGTTAAAGACCGTCGGTTCCTGGGAACTCCTAGGGATTGACTACTGCTACACAGAACGAAGTGCGTCAAGAAACGTTGCGGACGGTCGTAGGGGATGGCATTTTCGAAGCTGATGGACTTGGAAGAAGCTCAAGCGCAAAGGTTCAAGTTGCAACAACTTAGTCGTACCAAATGTTTTATGTTCCAAATATTCGTATTGCTTTTGACTGTTTCTGCATTATTGGCGGGTGGGGTGTATTACATGATGTCTTGTTTCTTATCTCCTGCTATACCTACTCCTACCTCTAATCCTCAATCTACCACTGTTGCATCTCCCCATTCTTTTCACTTCTTACCCGAACACGAACAGGCTAGACGTGCGCAATTCCGCAACAATTCCTTTATTCAGCTCCTTCACCAGCATCAGTTAGTGGTTAACACTACTAATTGTTGGGTGTGTGGGTTGATGCCACATACCACGGATAAGGGAATTCCATATCTGGTGTTACCGTATAGTTCCCAAGGGTCCGCTCGAGCATTCCAAACAATGTTTCGAAGCGCACTAGATTCTCAACCCAATCGAGAGCCACGTTCTCCCTACCTTGGCCCTGGCTCGTACTATAAGCCTTTGTCTATAGGATAGAAGACTTAGATAGAGATATCTATGAGCCGTCGCTCATTCCAGTGGAAGAGGTACAAGCCTATAGGGTCCTGAGTAAGGTCGAGTACAGTGCGCTCACGAGTGATAAACAGCTTAAAAGCTCGCCTCCGATATGGGTCGTACCCCACATTGGTAATTTTTGTCTCATGGGTCGTGGCCGACGATCGAAAGCCCGACTTGGAGAGAGTGCTTGCGCTGAAAATTACATGCTGCCGATGATCTCGTCCCCTGTGTTTCTGGCTGCCAAGGGTACCTACTTTGTCTGTCATGATCGTGCGTATGCATGGTTGCCCTCTGACTTCATGGGCTCATGTTTTATTGCAAATTTGTTGCCTCCGACGTTTACTGTAGATGCAGATTATCACAAGACTAGAGTTGTGAGAGGCGTAATTAGCGAAGAGGATACTGCCGGTCAAGAGGCAGGAGACTTTTTCAAGGGTTTCCTCCCGTTTTGGGGACCTATGGTTAATAGTAGGAACCTGAGACAGTTGACTCGAGTGGTAGAATCGACAGCTAATATTACTGCCAGTGCCCTTGGTAATATCACCACAGAACTTCAGGCGGATAGACTTATGACGTTGCAAAACCCTATGGTTTTAGACGTGATCTTAGCAGATCGAGGTGGGGTATGTAAGGTGATCCATTCGAGCTGCTGTATTTTCATTCCTGATAACGCTCCGACTGTTTATCAAGCCATCTCAAAGTTGCATAAGATCTCCGAATCCATACACGTGGATGTAGGGGATTGGACGCTACTTGGGTGGTTTTGGGGCCTGATGTCGACTTGGGGTTGGAAGATTCTGATGATCATCGGAGTCGTTGTGGCGTTCCTGTTCACGTGTTGCCTTTGTGTGCAGTGCGGTCCTGCCTTATGTGGCCTCTGTGCTACAACGTGTATGAGACAGCCGCCTGTTACCAATGGAACTCGGTTGGACAGAGCTATGCTACAGCAACATCTAGATGGTCTGATGAATATCGAGTATGATTCCGACTAGTGCTTGCCTACATGAGGGCAAAAGGAGCGTCTGAGGTTCCGTGACAATTGTAAGTGATGTTTTCGACTCGCACGAATATAGTCGAGTCTGGTATCTACGAACCGCAAATTACGAGTTTAGTAAGTGTGCGCAGTTTCGCTGTGCTAACTTAAACCGTTCATTTGCTACGTGGGTTTTTCATCTGTACCCACGGGTTCCATCTTAGATACGGCATCCATTTTGTCTCTTGCCCTCAAGTAGCCAGCGAACGGACGTTGTCCGCTTCGCGACCCTGGGACTCCCAAGATATTTGCGGAAGACACATGTCCTTTGTAAGTGTCTTTATGATGAGGGGGATGATACTGTAAGGCAGATGGCCCCGCTCGAGGCTCATCTCGCCGTGCCGGTTTATTGTCTCAGCCGTGCATCTCATTAGGCACGTCCCTTTAATGCCTGTAGCTCGTGTTTCCCGATACCTCCCCTTTTACACCCTTTCCAATCTCCTCACTGTTTCCATCTTCCTCTGCACCTGTCCTTGTTCCTTTTTCGATCTGTTTTACTGCTGATTGGAATGTACTAATGGTGGGAAGATGGGTTTTTACAGTTGGGAACCGCCAAATGTTTCCGCACTTATGTTCCGGACCTTATGAGTATCAAAGTGACCTAAGCGACCCCTCTCGGGGATAATTGTGGGAACCGGGTTGTAAACCTTTGTCTGCTATGCAAACCTATGGGAGAATCGTGTATAAAAGGAGCGATCCACAGAACCAATTTGAAGCAGTCTCCCTGAACTACACTCGTTGTACTTCCGTGATTTCTGTGTTTCCCTGCAGCAAATAAACCTTGAATCTTTGACGCCGAAGGAAGTGTCCGTGTCTCTGTCATTCGTACGCCGGAGCAGGTTACCCACAAAGGTTTCAGGTGTTGTCCCCTGGCACCGCTGGGTCTTAAAGAACCCAGTCCTTCAGTATTGGCAACTGCTTTGAAAGTTCACACATTTTCTGCATTGACGCATGTGTTGTGCCAGAGAAAGGAAAACGGGAATCCATTTCTTAAGATCCTTGTATCTTAAGAAATGGATTTGCGCGTGCCTAGCTTTGATTAACACCATCTGTGAACCCAGAAGGTCCTTCACAGTTGCCACAGACATGTTCTTGAGCATATGAGGCTGGAATGAAATGTGTTCTTTTGGAGAATGTTTCTTAAATTCTGCAGACCACAGCCAGAAGGTATTCAAAAATGGAATGGAATCAAAAATACAGGAGTTTGGTAAGTTTCCCATCTTTCGTTATGTTGATATACAACACCAAACAACAAGATCACCAAACCATCATTACTTCTTGAATTTCTTCTAAAATTACCTTAATGCCTAACATCCTGTTTAACGCCTTTTGCCACCCCAAGCCTACTGAACATCTATATTTGTCTGATATCTCTAAGTGCAAAAGATGGAGGGAAACACATATGTGGATTCCTCATAAACATAGAAAATCTGCAGTGAAGAAGGCATAAAAGAAATATGATGCTTTGGAAACGTTTTCACAAATTCTGCAAATGTCCATTTTCAAGGTCTTCCGACCAAGCCTATCTCAAAAAGAATATGTTACCTTTTGCGTAATACCTTATGTTGGCTGAAATCTAAAACTATAGGGCTTTATAATACTTCATTACAGTCCAGAAATTAATATTTGTCACAAAAGGACAGGAGCCACAATCTAGTAAATATGGTGTTTTTATTCTGAAATATACCACTTGTATTGTGTCCAGCATATACCACAAAGGGACCCCAATTTACTGAAAACCTAAAAATGCCTGGTTTCACCAGGTTCTGGAAATCTACATAGAAACATATGTGGGTTTTGCATAGGGTTTGCAAAATTTGAAATAAACTATTATCATATGTTTCATACATGTTTGAGGTTGATATTTGTAATCAGTTCAGTTCACAAAACCTTTATTCGATTTTAAATAAAATTATAAAACTACAGATGCAAAATACATCATACCTAAAACTGAAAAGTAGGGTACTTACAGTGATAATAAAGTGCATACAAAGTATTTAGGAACAACTTCCTGCTGAGCAATTCCAAAAGTGCTGAGTGTATTAGGTTGAATAACGACAACATTTATAAAGCGACATATCCTGCCTGCTACTAAACAATTCTGCTAACAGAAACCTCTGAGTCCACTAAGTAACATACTTCAGTAGTGAGCCTCTACAGGGAAAACTTTAAAGGCACAAATATAAGCCCATAAGCCGACATATGGGGCCAACCAGCTAATTGAATGCGTAGAACAGGATTCAGGAATAACAACTAAGTAAGAAATTGAGTTATGGTTCTGGCTCAAAGTAGAGAAACCTCAGAGATTCACTAGTTATGGTTTACGGCACAAACCATAACTCATGCAAACCCATTGGGCTGTGTATGACATCACACAGGACATCACTGATGACATCAAAACACCTATTGAAATATATTTTCCAACACAAAGACATTGAGACAGAGACAGATTGCAGTTGTTAAGCAAGTAATACAAAAAATCAATTCAGTGAAAGAAACATTATAGCAAGCAAAAAAAGAGCCAATTCAGACTCTATAAAAATATAATATGGTATAACCATAAAAAACAACATAAAAAAGTGAACCACAAGGCAAACAAAAATAGTAGACTCCTATGATAAACACTCTAAAAATAAAAAATAAAAATGTTCACTTCATCGCATATATACGGAAATACAAGAAACACTGAAGTGCTTTCATAAACACACAAAAAGTCTACATAGAGGGTTTTAGAAAAGAAAAAAAATCATAAAAGGAGCCAAAACACAAACCACATACAAAAAACAAGATTACAAGAAAAAATACATAGAGCTAACTCTTAACACTGAGGGGCTGAATCTGATGCAGGTTGGAAATGCTTCCCGACCGAATCGGGTTGGAAATGGTTTCCGACCCACTCGGATCGGGAGATTCCGACCGACCAAGTACGATGCATCCGGATGCTTCCAGATACAATTTGGTTGGACTCCCTTTGACTTCAATGGGAGCACATTGTCCTAACCGCATCATAATTGGGCACTGGGTCGCTCCCAATCCTATTTGGAAGGAGCAAATGCCATTAGGAGGCCTTCCTAACCGCATCAGAATCAGGCCGTGGATGGGAACGCTTTCCAACCCGCAACAGAATCGGGCCCTAAATGGTGAAGCAAAGATGTTGTTTGTTGTGTTTGAGCCAGAACCAAAACTTGCTTTCTAAGTGTGCTTTTCTGTGAATTTCATGAGGTTTTTTTGCACCTATTAATTGCCTATTACCAGGCCCCGTGCCCTACCCGCCACCGGTGCCCAACCACTGCTGCCTTTGGCTGTGCACAACCGGAGCTGACAGCACTTGGTGACCAACCCCCCATGCTGGTCACAGCGTGGTTTGCCCGCATGGCCTGGCCGCCAGCCAGGTCCTAGGTCTAACCACCCGGTTTAGCCATGTGGATAAGGGCTTGCCTCCAGGGCCAGGCCATGCGTACAACCCAGTGTGTGTGATCTACAGGGCCTGGCCTCCGACTTAGAGTCAAACCGCAGTTGGTGACAAAAAGCCCTGCTGCACCATGGGAAGTGGGAGTTGCTCAAAGGGCTTTGTCTCTGGCCAGACCCTTTATCCAACTTGCCACAGCATACCAAATCATGTTGTGCCGCATCTTATTCATAGGCGGCCAACCCTGGCATGACGAAGACCCACCGGATTTGGCTCCTGTCTAGAGACTGCACCCAAACCGCCATGAGCAGCAGGGGTTGCCCAAAGGACCTAGCCTTGGCTAAACCATGCATTTATTATACACAAAGAGCAGCTGCAGAGGGATATAGAACAGGTCGCCCTCCCATCATAATATTCAAACACAAAAGGACCTGATCTAGTATGGGACAATCCTTGTGAGCATACCCAAATGCCATATCTTGAATCTAATGTTTAGTAACAGTTTTTAAAATGCTATCCAAACTAGGTGCGTGGAGTTTGAGGAAAGACGCCAAGAAAGATCGGTTGACATAAAGCACCTCTGGGTGGTGTGGACCTGTACACATCCCCAAAGAAGGCGCTTGCCGGTATGCACAGTCGGGGCAACCACCTGGTATATCACTGAATTGACTGTGTGGAGAGTACTGACCGATAGCCCTAAAGAAATTGCTGGAAAGTTTGAATGGCAATGAAACATGTTGACTTTCCATAAAAAATTATGGAGTGCGACAGTAGGTCTTGGTTTTAAATTGAGCAGATGCACAGCAGTGATTAAAATTGATGGTTTTTCCAGTGGTCGTTTAGCTCGTTTTTAGTTTAGAGAAGCAAAAGGCAGTGACATTTTTGCTTCTGTAGTAGAGGTCAGAATAGGTTGCAGGCCTAAGTCTTTCCAAGTGCGTGTTTTAACTTTTTCACACATTTAAATAATTTATGGACTTTTTCACACTATATTTTTTTGTGGTTTTTTGAAGTTGCCAATGATGAGAACTGGAGCACACTGGTGAGAACCTACCAGCAGCTCCCATGGTGGTGTTTCCGTGAGGCACTTCCAAACCTTTGCACATTTTCTATTGTTGGGATATGCACATTTATCTTTGTTTTGAAATGCACCTGTTTAGCTGTATTCTGGAGAATGACACTGAACAACTTTTAAAATAGGGAGAGGAGCACCTAGATTGGACAGAATTATAAAAGCTGTTACTAAACATTAGTCAAGATATGGCATTTGGGTATTCTCACAAGGAATGTCCCATAGTAGATCAGGTCCTTTTGTGATTGAATAAATCATGCATTTAACCCGCTACAGGAGACCAATCCCTCCTGTGCCTCACTCAACCCTTCATGAGCACCCAACCCCACTGTGCCCGGCAAATACCCGTAAGTCCTGCTATGCAGCCAGGCCATTTGTCCAACCTACTGTGGTTATTTAAACCCCACTGTGTATAGCCTTCAGGCATGTGCAGTGGGGTCAACCTGAACAGCCTAGCTTCCAGCAAGCCCTGGCACCCAACCAGCCTCAGGCACACAAGCCCCACTATGCTCTGTGTAGTGGGGGTTGCCGAAGAAGCCTGTCTTGCACGCAGACACACACACATCTCTGAATATCAGCAGGATCTGGGCTATGGCTGTTATTTTTATGTATCATTAAAAAAATCCAAACAGTCCCAGCTCCTTTCTGGGGTGCAGCTACACACATACATGTCTGTGCCTAGCTAGGAGCCCTGATGCTAAGCAGAATTCCAAACAGTGCCCAGCTCGCAGGGGCGCATGCACATATGAACACACACATAAATATCTTGGCATCCCAGTGATGTGTCTGGCCAGTGCCTAGCTCCTTGGTAAGCACAACACACATGTCTATATCTGGGGCTGTATAAAAGGAAGAGTTCTCCCAATATATTTTATGGTCCAGAGGGGGGAGAGAGAAATAAACTAAGCAAAGAGAGTACCTCTGATTAGACCTATATTACTCTGTCACAAGAATCTATCAAAGAGATTATAAAGTTGGATGCTATAGAAAAAGAGAAAGGACTTTAGTTACTTTAAAGATATTATTTTATTATTTTTCTTTTTATCTTTTTTGTTTTTTCAATTTGACTGTTTATACATAAATACAATGTAGGTATGTAAGGTATGTATGAGAGAATGAATGGTAATAGGATATGATAAGTTGTTAGGGGTGTTTCGCTTCAACTGCACTTTATGAAATTCATAAAAATGTTGTCGTTGAAAGCTTGCTATTTATGATTATGTTTCCGTGTGGCAAAATAAATTGTATTTATGTATAAACAGTCAAATTGAAAAAACAAAAAAGATAAAAAGAAAAATAATAAAATAATGTCTTTAAAGTAACTAAAGTCCTTTCTCTTTTTCTATAGCATCCAACTTTATAATCTCTTTGATAGATTCTTGTGACAAAGTAATATAGGTCTAATCAGAGGTACTCTCTTTGCTTAGTTTCTATCTGGGACTGTCCAGCACTTAAGGAAAGTTACTAACCCCAGACATTTCTAAAAATTAAGCATGGAGAAGGGCCCTAGGTGGTGTGACATGTATGGATATCACCCGTTTTTCTTATACAGAAGGTCAGACATTGGATATAAAAACATAATTTCCTCACATTTCAGTGATAGAAAGTACTGAAATTTGTGGGGAACAGCAAAACTCCCACCATGCACTTCTACAATAACAACAGTATCTCACATGGATCGCTGGGTCTACCATAACTAACAGAATCCTTATATGACACGTAAACCTATATTTCGACACCCTTTGAAAGAAAACGACAAACATGATGCTATGTAATTTTTGTTACTGCATCGTAAAAACATGCAGACAAACAGTAAAGTAGAGTAGAGTAGACGTAAAATTGTTTGTTTGAATAGCATAGGTGTGTACTTACTAAGATTCTATGCTATTCTTTTAACATGAATTAGAATATGTGAAAGGGATGACTCACATGTGTGGAAGTTTTTTAAAATAATTTTCTGTAGATAATGATATATGTGAAGACTTAACAGAAATACATGCAAATTTGATGACATTATGAAAGATTTGAAGAGCTGTTTATTACTATATTTGCTCATGTTAAAGTGTGCCTCATCCAAGAAGAAATGGTGTTGCACATAGATGCTAATTTTGATTTCACTGCAACTTTCGTAAAATAATCTTTACATATGCACTAATGTAATATGCTAAAAACACACTTTATTTTTAAGATTTTGAGATAAAATTACATGTTGGTACTTTCGAAATGCAGTAGTACTATATAGTGACACATGTTATTTACAAATGACTAACTTATTTTACGCACATAATTACACTGCAAATCTTATCTGAATGTCATATTTCATAATGAAAATGTATATTTGAAGGCTTATATTTTTGCTTGTATTAGCCTAAATTCAAATAGGCCTGTCTGCTTATTCATGTATATTTTCCCTTTTCCTCTTGCCCTACTCTGTCTCCATGGGAGAATATCTCAATATTACAAATGCATTACATCCTGTATCCTGTTCTAGGAGTTTTCATGGGCTTACAGGGGCCACTCGATACAAATATTGTTACACCAGGAACATCTGTCTGGGAAACTGCCCTTTCAAACTTTTTCATGTGCGTTGTTAAAGGATCTTTGTTTAAAGGTCCACCTTTACCAGATGATCTGATCATTTACATAGCCTGGAACATCAATATTCCCGAAAATGTGTCTTCTTTATTGTTATGACAAGTGTCCTGAACGAACTGACCAATAGTGGTCTGATCTGATGAGGTAACCCAAAAGATGCCACTCCGGAACATGAAAAGTTATATCTTATGTCTTATGAGGCCATTCCTTGCAGACATTATTTTGCTATTCATTTAACGCATCCCTAGGCCACCTTTCCTATGTGGATTGCTCTCTATTGGACAAAGAGACAACTGGCGGACTGAAGGACTTTCCTGACTGGTGCATTCGCTGTGTGCGCTAATCCCAGACTTCTTCCCCTCATGGGAGAGAATCTTTGGGCTGATATAATCAGTCCTTTCCTCTTAGGACTTTCATAATTGATGGCCTAAAGAGATTAAATTGATTATTCTGTATTCTTAACCTTTAATGCCTAATATTGGTGCATTTACGTTCTGAATGCTGATAAAATTTAATCGTTTACAAATCCTGATTTTACAAATACTCCCTATGACTAGTCTCCAGAAATTGTTTGGGCATTCCCAAAGATTAAATGAGGGATGAAATCCTAATAGAGAGGCCCCTAGTCAACAGATCCCATAGCTTTAACTGAGTTACTCGTTTGTATGATTCTAAATCGAATGGTGGCCGGCTCTAGAGTTGTTGTTGTACATCTTCCACAGAAGTAAGATGTACTAAGCAATGGTCATTGTGATGTTAACAAGGAAGGGAAGGAAGATGGTCCACAAGCTGTAGGCTTAAAGAAGGGGCTCCCTTCAAGGAGTCTCAGAAGGAAGAGCCAAAGGATCAGAAAGAGGCCCTCATATTTACAGGACTTTTTTGACCACTGACAACACTTTTCTTATTAGGGATTTTGGGGGAACATGTATAATTCTGTGTTCTTTGCCTTTCCTGTGGACATTATTCTTTCATTTGTATTTAATGTATTAATTGATATTTCCTTAGCATTTATGTAGAAAACATTTTTATGTACATGTTCTCCATTAGTTGTGTGCTCATATTTTTAATATGTTCTGTAATCTGATAGGTATTATAGATCTCATTTTCATTTTGGATTTATCTTGAATTTAGGCTAATGGCTATGTTATGGGAGGGAGATGTATAGTGTCTTGGCTTATCTTACAGTGACATAATACAATAGAATGAAATGACTTAGGTTACTTTGAATATTGGGCATGGTCAGTTGGGAAATCAGCAGTTGGTGGCTGATGTGCTGTAATAAAGACCTACTTGCGCTTATCTGAGTGTTGGCAGTTTCCTTAATGGTGGTACCACAGTAACCATGGTATAGCAATCAGCGTTTTTATGTAGTAAATGTTTCTGAATAATTACATTCTAAGTACCAATTGTCCAATTAACAGCTCTGGCAGTGCTAAGTTTCAGGTATACCATCTCAGCAAATGTCAGGGGCCAGCAGCCGGTAGTATGAGAATCAGCTTTGTCCAGCACAAAATGGGTTCAGAGAGTATATTCCCAACCATGCCGTAGTCCACACCCCTGGTGATGACTTCTGTTTTCCAACCCACAAATGACAATAGTCTCTCAAGAGTAGGCTAGAGGCCTGTCAAGGCAAGCAAGTGAGTCATTGGGAGCAAGGGGACTTAGGACTACAAGTAAACAAGCCATTCCTGTGATTAACTGATGCTTACTGATAGATCCACCCCCAATTCTTCCCAACTTTCTAAAGGACTACAACGCATTTCCTGCTGACTGACCTGAGGAATTTGTTGTATTTTCAGATGGTTGTTCCCACCTTCAGTCTATGATAGATCAGCATTCTCTGGACAAATGTCAAATGAATGTCTCCAGATTAAAATGCACACATCAGTTGAAAGATGTTTTAGCTATCAAGTATCAAAATCACTTCCGGCCTTATTTAGAATTGGCTCAGAGGACATGTCACCAATGATAGAGGATGGTCCTCCCTATACAAAGATTTCTTTGGCTGCAAGGGAATGCCGGACATGTCTTAAAAGGTAGAGACACAATATTTCTTTCTTTCTTTCTTTACTCTTCCATTTTGTCCAATTTTTCCCCAGGGTCTTCATATCCAGGGCCTTGATTTAGACAGGCACCGGGATGTCCTAGACACTAAGGAGGCTTGGACCAGCATCAAAGGACTTGTGCTCAGTTGTACTCCTCAAAAAAGAGCATGGCAAGTGCTCTGACTCACCTGTTTGAAGCCAGAACAGGTGGAGAGGATAGAAGGATACCAAAACCACATGGTACATAAGATAAAAAGGGAAGGAAACGGGTCTGCGAGAACCTGGCTATCTTAATTTAGTAATCATGAAGATGGTTTGAACCAAACATTCAAAGGGTTGGAAATGATGAGGGAATGGGGTTGGTCTCCTGAAGGCAACACACCTCAGCACGGCTGTAGGGGTCCTTTCAATAGTAAACAAGTCATGCCTGGTCAGAAAGAAACCCTTTATTATCGCCCAAACAGTGGACATGGGCAGAGTGCGCCTAAAAAAAACCAGAGTGCAATCTGCTGGGGAAAATGGTGCCAAAGAACCTCATGCTAGCTAAGTTCCCAGTTCTCAATTAAAGACAATATGTCTTGAAGGATACATCAATAGCAGAACCCCACAACTTTGGGTCAGCATGAAAATTGCATAGAGGTAGGGGTACCACTTGAAGAGGGATCGGAATTCACCAAAGCCATTGATGAATTGGATTACATCTCTAAACAATAAATGTGGCCTACAGTGTTCAAGTGCCAATATAGACGGATGTCAAAAGCCCAGGAGGACCTCCCATACAGAGCCTTGTCGTCAGACTCAATCTGAATCATCTGTGTTGTGATGAATGAGCAGGGGATTAGGGTGGCCTACCCACAGAGTGTGAGGGTGAACCCAAAGGCCACTAAATGCTTTGGGAGGAGCATTCCAAAAGAACAGCCACTGTCAAGCCACAGAGGGCTTCAAAGGTATGTAAGGGGCTGTAGCCATACTTGAAGATAACCTCAGCTTCACAAAGGCAGCTCTTATTTTGAAAATAATAAACATATAAGCACAGTGACCCAAATGTTTTCTCAGGTGCTTGTTGTGTCAATGCTACCTAATCTTGATTCCACCTCATGCCTCTTTCTTTCAACACCCAACACTTCCTTTCTCTTTAACCTACTCTTGCAGGTCATTTTTTAACCCTGATTTCTCAATTAACCCTGGTTTCTTATCTTTTTCTTCCTTCTCCCTTTTCTGCCTTTCCTTATCTTATAGGTCTCAAACCAAACAAACAAACAAATAAGGGCGTATGCCCATCACCTGCAACCACCTGCACAAATTAAGCATGCACTGCACTCAGTCCTGCAGTCTTGACTGGCACCTCAGGACTCTAGCCAGTGTACTAGGAGAGTACCAGATATATAAAGATAACCATAAAGCTAAATGTCCCCAGAGATCTGTTTCAAGGCCAGCGAGAAAACACATCTCCATCCACCTGGAGGAGTCTTGCACTAGTAAAAGAGGAATCACCAGCCCCTCAGTTTCTGCACCCTCTGAAGGCAAAGATCCTGGTGGAGAGACATTAGGAGGGGATGTCCAGAACATTAGCATTAGATGAAAATTCAAGAAGCAAGACCCACCAAGCAAACATTAAAGGTCAGGAAACTATGCATGAAGCAATGGTACACTATAGACAAAGCAGTGCATTGAAAACCCAAATAGGCTGTTTTCATGAAGTTTAAAATTGCTTGAGCGGCCGATAAGAGCATGCATTCTTTTGCTCTCAATAGGCTGTACCAGAGTGGCCCATGCCTTAAAAACACATATAAGATCCAAACTTATGTCCCAAATTAAGTTGCAGGATGGGTTGACTAACTGATGCGCCAACGCTATTTTAAAGGTAGACCACTGATCCCCCAGTGCCATTCAGTACCCACAATAAAAACAATTTTTTATAACCTTTATTTTCATTGTCGTTATTCACAAAATAGTAAATCTGACATTCAGTGCAAATAACTGCGCAAGCACCATGTTCCCCCACCACCCTCCATGAACCTTATGAGCAGGGTATAGAACATTATTGTGTGCACCAAGGGCCCCATTAGGATGTCGGGCGGATTGCCACCGCCATGCGGGCGGTGGCGATCCAACTGACATCCTTCCCCGCCTGACACCCATTTCCCCCCGCCATAGTAATATGGCGGGGGGACCGCGTCGGACGGAAAGACCGTCCGCCGCGTTTCTGCGCGGTCAACGAGATGACCGGGTGGAAAAGGCTTTCATATGGTGGCGGTGTCTGTTAGACACCGCCATCCATATTAGGATGTGGGCGGGAACATGCTTTTCTGTGGCGGCGTTGGAAAGGCATGCAGGAATGTCTTGTGGGGGTCCTATGGTATCCCCTGCACTTCACTGTACAATGTGGCAGGCACCGCACGGTGCCTGTCACATTGTGCATTGAAGTGCGCAATGTGCATTTTTAGCATTACGGCGGGCGGTGCTTTCTGCACCGCCCGCCGCAATGTTAAAAATGCAGGATGCGCCCGCCAGTGTGGCGGGCGCATCCTAATAGCCCCCACGGGACCGCCGCCCTTATGGCGGGCGGTCCCGTTTTACGTCCGGATGGCAGGCAGACCAAGTCTGCCCGCCATCCTAATGGGGCCCCAAGTCTCCAAGCCAAATGTATTTATGCCTTAAATACGATAAAAGTGGGTGACCTCATCAGAGGGCATTAATGTATCCAGCGCTGAAAAATAACTGATCTATTGTACCCGCAATAAATTGTCTTTTTGGATAAAACATAGTCAAACCTATCAACTAGGATGCATCCGGTCAGTTGTAGCCCTGCAAAACCCTTGCAAGGATGTCCCACTTTCTATGAACCTGCACATGGAAACATCGTTTAAAAAAGGAATGGCAAATTTTTCGTTGTAAATGTGTCATGAGGTTTTACTATTGCTGTGTGAATAACAATGTCCTTATGATGCCTAGTGTACACAGATGACCCAGTAATACTGGGAATCTGTTGCAAACAATAGGGAAGTGTAACAACGTTTTAAAATAATGTTCAGTTTTTTGTGATTGTGGGAATTGTTTACGCTATTGTAATGCTGTGTCCTAATGGTGGTATCATGCTTGTCTGGCACTCAAGAGACCCCGGGCCAGATGTACGACCCTATTTTGCATGCGCAAATGGGTTTGCAACCCATTTGCAAAATGTGAAAGGGCTATGTACAATTCCTAAATAGTGAGTTGTAATTTATTTGCGACTCGCTATTTAGGAATTGCGAGTTGCTATTAGGAAGGGGCATTCCATTCCTAATAGCGACCGCAACCCCATGTATGAATGTTTTGCAGCCACAATTGCTGTCGCAAAACACTCACAAATTACCACACTCTTCAAGAGGGTGGTAATAGAGTCACCAATGGGAAGGGGTCCCCAGGAGACCCCTTCCCCTTTGTAACAGGCTCTGAAAATATTTTTTAAGGAAAAAGGGCTGCATTAAAAAAATTAAAACTGCTTTATTTAAAAGCAGTCCCAGACATGGTGGTCTGCTGAACCCAGCAGGCCACCATATCTGGGAGGGCCTTCCATTCCCAATGAGGTCTCAAATTGCGAGCAGCACATTAATATTCATGAGCCTCGCAATTTGCAAACCAATTGAGAATCGCAAACAGTGTCTTTGACACTGTTGTACATCCCATTTTGCAACTCGCAAATTGCGAGTCGCTATTGCGACGCAATTTGCGAGTTGCAAAATTGTTGGTTGTACATCTGGCCCCATACAAATGACTATAATGTGCTAGTTTCACAAACGAATACTGAATTTGTGATAATGACTGACTAATATCAGTGTTAGTGATATATGTATCGGTTGAGTTTCAGGTTAGAAACATCTCCATAGGAGACACACGTGTATTTTTATTTTGTCATATAGATGAATGTTATATGTTAGTGCTTTTGTCAATAGGTCGCCATTTATGATAAAATATGAAATAAATACATTTTAGGTTAATACTAGATTTTTCAAAATTTTATATTTTCACTGTTGCGTTTATCCTCATCGAGGTTCGTCTAGAAGCAAAAAAGAAAGCATAATGATTTAATTTGAAGACACATTGAGTAGTCACAAAATAAAGTCAAGTGTCGGATATTCGGATTTTCCCTTAAGGAATATCGAAAATCTGTTTCTTTTTTTTTAATTCTCAGAAATCCTACATTCAAAGATGATAAGGGGATTGTATGCAGATTGTAAACTTTCGAATAATATCTGTCTTCTGCTAAAGCCTCAATTGGCTGAGAACAGGTAAAAGGTATATTATGCTGCTTCATCTAGTCATGGAATCCATCTTATACACCATTTCTAACACCCACTTCAATTTGTAAACATAAACTTGCTGGATCGCCATATCACTTAAAGAGTGACGGCCTTACTATACACTTCCCAATCCCTGAAGAATTTAAAACTTGCCTATTCAGACCATAAAATATTACTTTAAGGCAAATTCGCTGGGTCATAATTATAGTTGTCAGATACTGAGGCAAGAAGGCTTGGTAAAAACATATGAAGCTCTCAATAGATGCCTGTTTCACACATGCTTGCATATTCTGCATTCTGGAGGTCGGACTTTCACATTTCGACAGCCTCTTAAACTTTTCATCAAAACATCTGACATACATCAGTGCCTCATAATTGCACAGATAGCTGTGAAGAAAGTCGAGTTTTGGACATTTTCCAAACAGGTGTTGTTTACTGGCGTTTGTGGAGTCCTGGGTATTGGATTTCTAGTATGAGAAAGTCTTGTTTAATGGGGCCATTGGCATTCCAGCCTCACTATCCACATATTCTGAAGACTGGACTGCCTCACACCACCCAGAAAATACACCGAAGAAGGAATTTGAATTGATATATTCTCATACCACTCGGCCCTTCACTAAAACTGGTTGTACCACACAGCCCTTTAAATACGCAGAAGACATTTCCTAATTTCTCTTTTCAGAACCACTTTTTGTATCAATCATGCACTTTGTTGCATGGAATATGGACCGAAGAACTGATGGTCTGGAATTATTCATCATTGCTATGTTTTTAAATGATTCACTTTCATACAATAACAGACAAAGGGCCCGATTCACAAAGGTAAACTGAAACGAAAGTCTAATTTTACGACTTTTGGTATTCACAAAGGGCATTTACGAGTACGGCTTTTGGTATTCACAGAGGGCATTTATGAGTAGTAAAGTTAGACTTTTGACTCAGTTTAACTTACGTTTTGATCTTAAGTCCAAGTGAGACCAACACTTAAGTTAATCTGAGGCAAAAGTCTAATTTTGCTGCTCGTAAATGCCCTTTGTGAATACCGACAGCCGTAAAGTTAGACTTTCATTATTGTTTACCTATGTGAATCGAGCCCACTGGCTTGTGGTTTCAAGCTTTTTATGAAAGTCTGATGGACATGTAAGTAAGGAGGCCTGCTCTGCTTTCGATAGGGGCTGTCTGAAGATGTGGATACTGCACCAGCATGTGATGTAAATTTAACTTTTTGAATTCGTTTTGCAATATTCTCATTTTTTGATCATGCGGACTATCTTCAGACACCTGCTCTTCATAGTTTATGGTTAAAAAGGTGGTGGGCCGGTCCCCCAATAGAAACTGCCCTGTCCAAATTGCTAGGCCATGTCCACTCCAAACAGAGCAAAAGCAACCTTGACTGGTTTTGGTGTTACAGACTCATCTATAAGGTGCAACTTGGATCATAGGGAACAAGTAGAGCAAGACCCCCACTTCTGGACATACACTTCTCTTGGGGCATCTAACTGCAAAAATCAAAGCTGCTGGAATACATGAAATATCATCCAATGGCAGACACTCTGGCCAGCAGCATTACATTCAATTATTTTTACTCATTGTGACGCGACAAGGACCAACCAAATCAAGCCTGGCTCTGCTCCAATAAGAACAGTCCTGTGCAAACTGCTGCACTACATTGCCTGTGTACAAGAACAAAAGTATACAAAGAGCCTTTTTGGCCTTCTTTGGCCTCAAACCCATCACGCTTATGGCATCTCACTGATAAAAGAACAAAACCATAATGGGTGCAATGTTTGAATAAATCTCAGCCACTAGCAACTACTCTGGGACACAATCCACTCCATGTTTTTTGTCCGTTGTGACAATACTAACACAGTCGTATATTATGTAAATTAGTCTTGGTCCTGCTTCAGTAGGACGAGTCCAGTTCGAACTGCCTCGCAACGAACCACCCCAAGCCCCACCCCAGATGAATCGGAAGAAAAGCATCACAAGACTGGATTTGGCCTTTCAGCAAGAATCAGCGAAGTCCTTACCCAGAGCGAGCACAGGTTGCTCATCTAGGAATACCTGCACCATATAAGGCCTCTCACTGAAAACAAAAATGGGAGAAATGGTTGAATGGGTGGAATGGTTGAATGGGTGGAGTGCTTGAATTAATCTATGTCTATGTGTTTTTCCAATATACCATTATAGACAGGGACCAGCCTTATGCAGATCAGGCTTGGTCCGGGCCATAGGACGCACGCTGCACCTCAGCAAGGACGAACCCAGTCTGAGGTAGCTTTTGGATATGTCCTGGCTGTTCTAGTCCTCTGCCTGTTTCCTTCAGATTTCTGGACTGGCTGGCACATGTGTGTCTCCACAAGGAGAGAGCAACACAGATGCACCCCTTACTCTCGATTAATCAGTACAGAGACAGAAGAATATAGATAGAGAGAGAGAGAGAGAGAGGACCTGCTTTTAAGGCACTTTATACATTCCAATCCCCAGTATCACTTCAGGCGCTGACAGCGATTACCCAGAAAAAAAGACTGGCATGTGCAACCAATGTCAGCGGTGTTCACCTCTTAGAGTTGGCTAGTCTTGGACGTAGCATTCTGTATCGGTTGGGTGATAGGAAAGTACCTGACATCAAGAATTAATCGGGGAAGTCTGCTCTGTTCCTTTCTCTATCCATTATTCTTCACAGGGATACCTACCCTAGACGTGGACCTTCCTCGGATCACGGCCTCAGGTAGTTGTGCAGCTTGCCCAGGGAGTTATCGTGATGGGTGGGTTTGTACCACCCAGCGCAGAACAGTCGGAGCAGCACCAGAGAGGTTGCATCCCTTGGGGAGTTGAATGGGGGAACAGCCTTTATAGTGGAGCTCAAACCACGCTATGCCTTAACAGCACAGCAGAACCACAGACACATCTTTACAACGCATTCCTTTATCACGCAAGTCGTTAAAGTGATGAGCAGTAAGGAAAGCGTTATTGAATTGACGTTGAACTTTAAGTTCAGCACTTTCCCTACTGTTGCGCAGACTGGAGTTGTAATAATAAATTCTACAATTACAACTCAAATGCTTTCCCTAAGGCAAGTCGTTGTAATGACTTGTGTTGTAATGGAATGCATTGTAAAGATGCACTCGTTGTTCAGACCGTGCTATTAAGGCAGGCATGATCAACGCCTGCCTGGTTCCGACATACAAGCCGTTGAATGACCACCATTCTCCTTCAGGCCCTTGCTCGTCCAATAGAGAAAAATAGAGAAATAGGGGATGGGAACCAACCCAGGCTCATCAGACTTGTCCAGAGCTAGGCCGCAAACTATATGGTGAACAATCAATTCCCACAGTTCAGATGAGAACCCTGAGACCGTGAGATGGCGCCAGGTAGATGGAACTGGCAGGGGACGGATGCTCCTCTCAGACGGTAAGTATCTCCAAGGGACCCAAGGAACACCCTTTTACATATTCTAAAGTACAATCAAAGCTATATCATATGACTGAAAGAGTTAAACGGTAGATTGCATTGCAAGACAAAATCATTTGTTTTACAGCACCTCTTTTACAGTTTCCTTCTGCCTTTTATTTACACTTCCTGAGACGCCTCTTCAAATCTGAATTACTGTTCCTACGTTTTTTTTTCTGCAAGCTAAACCCGTTTCTATTGTTACCACAAGCGTTGGTGTGTGCACTCAGAGCTCGCGCCTCAACTGTTCCTCCATGAAATGTCAAGTGCCATATATCAGCTATCATAAGCAGTTTATCTTGTTTTAACCACTCTGTAAAGATCTCGTATCTTTTGCGTCCTGGAGTCTTTTGTTCGCACCTATGTTCTGGCTTTCGAGTCACCATGCTCTCACTGGACAAGAATCCACAAAAGACTCAGAAGTTAAACTCCTGTCACATAAAGTGAGGCACACTCCCAAAACAGCACAGCAGCCTCGTGCTTTGTGCTGTTCGAGAGTCCAAGACCCGGCTGGTGTTCTAAGCAGGCACGGCCTGTTCAGGTAAAAGCGGTGGGCAGGGTTGGGGGTTGGGGGGAAGTGTTTCGACAGACGACCACAAGGGAAAATTAAATAAATAATTAGTTTTCCCGTCCTACCGCTCTTACCTGCATGGGCCGCGGCTGGTTCTAAGCTCCCTGTGTGATCTCAGCAGCAGTAATTCAGGGTCTGATTTATAGGTTACTGGTTATGGATGCGACGGATATATCATCCGCCATATGTGCATTATAGCCGGGGCCACTGGAATTATGCGACAGGGTTCACTAAATTTAGAGGCAAGAAAAGGCACATTTTATGAGATAATTTAACACACTTTGTTAAAGTAGTAATACATAATTTTGTAATTTTTTCACATGATAACACCTTCTGGGCAAAGGTTTCACCTTATGAGTACCAGTTTAACACCCAAATGCAGTATTAAGCAACTGAAAGATGACCAGTTAACCTTTGCATAGGGCCTTCAACTTGGCGGCAACAGAGGTCACATTGATTTTAGTAACTTTTGATCCGTTTGAGCTAGAAACAGCTTTTGTTAAAATAAGCAGATTATACAACAGCTGATGGAATATGTAGCAAATGTGGCTTATCCATATTTATGCAAAAAAGCCTTGGCTGCAAAATCTCATTATTCCAGTGACCCTAATTATATCCAATAGCACTTGTTATACGGTGGCCGTGATATCCATAACGTTTGTGATCGAGTAACTTGGCCCCCAACTCTAAATCAGGTCCTCTGTTTCTATAATAATAATAATAATCCACATTTGTAAAGCGCAAACAATCACCCATAAGGGTCTCTAGGCGCTGAGGGCCGTCGGGAAGATTAAGCAAGCTATTGCCCAGAGTCACATGGTGCTGGGCTAATTTGCCGCTGGCCCCCGGGATCGAACCGTGATCCCCAGATTCCGGAGTCAGTCGCATTGGCCGCGGCGCCACACCTCTTCCAGGTGTGGCGCCATCAAAAGCAGGAGAGAGCCGTAGAAATATAGCCAAATATTTGCGGACAGGAGCATTTACTATACTGTCTCCCGTTGTGGAATATCTAGCGAAGGTGTATTTTGGGGTGTCTTGCCATAGCATCAGCAAGCAGGCAGAGTGAAAATGTGGGGTTATCAGCGCACAGGGGTGCAGTGCATTTGTATGCTCAGAAAAGATGGTAGGGCACTGAAAAATAACATAACCATAGGGAACACCTGCGTTTTAACATAAATGTGGAATTTAAAGAGACTCAAAGTTGTGGGTGTAGTAAAATCAGGGGCACTAGAATTATGCTGCGGATGAAGACCAAATTATGCAGTAGGGATGACTAGATTATGTGACAAGAAGAGTCAAATTATGCAGCATAGAGCGGCATATTTTGTGATAGCATTTCTTTATTTTTTTGTCATTTTTACAAATGCTGATACTGTCTGGGCAAAGATATCACCTCATTAGTACCAGTTTAACACCCAAATAGAGCAATAAACAACAGAAAGGTGACCAATCAACCTTTGTGAAGTGTCTTTCACTTCCCAGCAACATGGCTAGCAGATAATTAGTAACTTTTGATATGTTTGAGTTAGAATTAATTTTTGTTTAAATCTTCAGATTATGCCGCAGCTGATGGATTATATGACACATGCGGCAAATCCATGATAATGCGGAAAACACTGCCACATTACAGGGTTTAGTGGCAGCAGAAGTGCTAATGAAGAACTGTAATAGAAAGCAGTGTATTAAGGGTAGTACATCACAGATGTGCCTTCAGCCTAAATTCAGCTTCAGAGCACAAAGCAACAAATTCAGTTCCGTAGCCAAAGTACAGGGCATACCACAAAGTTTGGGTTGTCTCACAGTATTTTGGGGTTTGAGTCGATATATATTTGTAGTGCCACTCCTGTTTCTTTGTAACACTAGTCTAACAAGCACCTCAGTTCAGATCTGCAGAGCTCTCTGATCTGCCAGAACTGGAGTCAAGAAACAGATCTAGCACTGCACCTATGTCCTGATCTACAGCACCTTTGCTGTTCCAGTACTGGGATCATACATCTTTATCAATGTGCCACAGTCCTGACTGACACCAGCCTTCCATTATGCCATTGCTAGGAACTCTCCAGATCTATTTTATTTGCCTGTGTCAATGGCATACTAGTCTAAGACTGGGTTCCACACATCCCTGTCGATGCACCTCCCCAACTTCTTGCAGTGGCCTACTCGTACTAGGACCCCACACCAGTGATAGCTGGTGAAATTGGAAAGTGGTGAGGCAGAAAGAAGCGATATATATTGTTCTGAGTGAAAAAGTGAGCTTGTTTTTCAAAGGAGCGTGCAAGGAGTTTAAATTCCCAGCTTGACCAACAATTGGCTGGGCATTGAGGATAATAGGGACAGCTACTGTTATTAACCCGATACCAAAAATCTGGGTAAACAATAAAAGCATATAATTAATATTTTAAGGTAGAGGATAAATGAATGTCTGCAAAAGAGCTGTAGCCAAGGGAGAGATTCACACAGCATCTACTCACCGAATAATTCTCAATCACCACTCACTCATCCAATCTAATCCCAGAAGCCACCACTAACACCTACTGAACCATCCAGATATTGTACTCAATATCTCCCACAAATCCCCTATCACCTGCAGCCATTTAGGAAGTCCAAAATCTACAGCAAACAAGCCACCAAAGACCCATAACCAATCCCAAATCCCATTTACATTCTTTTTTCAAAGACCCACAAATTAGTCCATGCTATACATTCAATAGAAATGTAAATGTACAATAACCCCTGAAGGAAATATTTACATTAGAACATTTGATTACTTGGGTGAGAGGTACCTTCAGTAGCCAATCACAAAGATCAAATCGCCTTCGTCTTGTTATTACTTGTTATATATCAATCATTTTAGGATCACAAAGAGGCGTATTCAATGCCTAAATATTCCACATCATTTAATTCAGAATAACAGCTCTGTTAATACAATACGTAAATTTCTTATAACAAAGAATAGTCATGGAAAACACACAATACGACAGACTCAAAAGTCACAGAGTCCCTACACAATGTAGTAGTGACTGAGTTCAGTTTAGGAAGCCACCCAACCAGTCTCTAACAAAGTCCTACGTAATTTATAATCAAAAGGCTTGTAGTTAAATTTCATAAACCCCACCGAGGTAGAGTTGTGGTGGAGAAATTTTGATATCAACATATGGTAGATGAGACCATTTTCAGGACAGGGCGTTTATCTAAGACCAAAAATCGAAAAATGTATCTATGCAGATTAATATATTTATATTCTTCCTCACCTGAAAAGATGAAAAGGTCATGGCCAGACCTTGTTGTCATCTTTTTGTTATGATAGGCAATTGTTTTCTCTGTGCTTTGGACTAGAACACAGAGAACATCATAATCTGTGCAAAGGTAAGCTATTTTTCAAGAAGAAGAAATTGGCGTGCATGAATGGGGTCATGGTGCAGTTGCTGCAGCAGTTTAGGTGCCCCTTAAGCTTGTCAGGAATCCTGATCTTGTGGGACAAGTAGCTGCAGTGTGTCCATGTCTTGCCATCTCTTGTACCCAGCTGTGGCATGCCAAGTATACAGACAGAGTTTCATTTGTGATGTAGAGAGGGGAAACCCTGGTATTCATATCATTTTGTGCCATGTTGCCTTATGAACAGGCCATGTAGCATTATGTTCAAACCATTATATTGCTTATATAATAACACAGACATTACCTGGAGCCCGAGAAAAGCCAGCTATAGACTTTGAACTATGATCTCCTTTGTTTTGCTCATCCGTATACTGTGGATAACGCTTTCAGAGATTGACAACGTCTCACGCGCTTGGGAAGTCATGGTATCCATCTTACCTGGGCCGCTCCCTCTAAATTAAAATGAGCAAAGGTGACAGGGACGTTATAGTTAGGCTCAGATTTCACTTCTACAAAACCAGTGAAATTCAGCAGTTCTAGTTATCTGAGCTAACTATAACTTAGGCCTCCCCGCAATGCACTGCTTAAGACCTCACATATTTACATCACTTATGACATGGTCAGTGACATCACTCATGACATCATTGATAACATCCTAAATGAAATCACTGATGACATCACTGATTACATCATCCAGTGAGTGTGTTTTGTAAAAGTTTCAGAGAGTTAAAGATATATCTTAAGCTTCTGCATAAGTACTATTCTTTTTGTACTGCTGAGTGATACTGTTTCTAATATATGCCATATGAGTGGCACTGTGACTGTTTGTATCAGTGTAGGAGTGGGTGCCTGAGTGGCTTTGTGGGTATGTGAGTGACTGTATGGGTGAACAAGTGGGTGTATGAGTACCTGTGTGGGTGAGTGAATAACTGTGTGATTGGCTGTATGGGTGGGTGAGTGTGTGTGTGAGTGGCTGCATCAGTGACTGTGGTGGCTGTGTGAGTGGCTCTATGGGTGGATGAGTGTTTGTGTGTGAGTGGCTGTATGGTGACTGAGTGGCTGTGTGACTGGCTCTCAGAGTGACTGAGTGTGTAAGTGGATGTATGTGTATGTATGGTTAAGTATGGGTAAGTGAGTGAGTGTGTGAGTGGCTATTTTGCACAGTAAGTATTTGTGTGAGTGGCTGTATAAATGAGTGAATGGCTGGCGCTGGAGAGCCGAGTGGCGGCTGTCCGTTGTGTGGAGAGTTGGCGGGCATTGACACCAGGATAGGCCATCGCCTATAGAATGAGGAGCTGCCTTGAAGGCAGTAGATCTCTCAAATGGCGGCGGCGGCCTGTTTTGATGAAGCTCCTACTATTTTGAAGCCCGGCTGTGAGCGTGTGAGTAGGTGAGGGCTCAGCAGCACAGGCAGAAAACTCAGGGACTGCCCCACTAATCTTGCGAGGACTGCCGAGCCCGGTCACTGAGATCCTGGGGGTGGCGGAGGCCGGGAGCTGACAGCAGGACGGCTGGAGAGTGGTGCTGGTTAAGAGAGTAGATGCTGACCGCTCGCTCCGCTGAATTACCTAAAGTGAGGTTGGCCCTGTGGGGCTGTGACTAAAAGACCTGAGCCACTGCGGGTATCAATGTGCTTCTTAGG
Organism: Lissotriton vulgaris; assembly: GCF_964263255.1. NCBI lineage: Eukaryota > Metazoa > Chordata > Amphibia > Caudata > Salamandridae > Lissotriton > Lissotriton vulgaris. Next base: position 646,956,593 of record NC_141694.1, on the reverse strand, counting down.
GAACTGCTTTTGCCTATTTTGATGGGTAGGCTGTACTCTTGCTGTGTTGTTGTTGTGGTAGCCCCATTAGTCATAAAATAAGTGGCTGGGGCTGAGAGACCTGATCCACTGCGGGAATCAGTGTGCATCCAAGGGTACTTCTTTAGCCTATTTTGAGGGTAGGCTGTATTCTTGTTGTGCTGTTGCTGTTGTAGCTCCATTAGTCATAAAAATAGGACTGTCCACTCTGCCTCACACTGGTGGCCATCTTGAGAAGGACATTCTCCCCTCCCCACTCGTAATTTAGTTCTCTGAGTCTATTGACCAGCCGACCCCACTATTATCACTACTCTTGTTTACATGGCATGACCTATGTTCTTTACGTTTTCTTTTTATATGTAGTTTAATCGACTTGTCTCTATTCCCATTCACTATCCCTCTCTTCTTGCACTTTATTTTACCTCTAATTTTACGTTTAATTATCCTGTGAATTTATTTATTTATCTATTGCACTTTCCCTCTATTCTACCTCTAATTTTATGGTTAATTACCCTGTGAATTAATTTATTTATCTATTGCCTAGTCCCACTGCTTATATTTGTATGTTTACACGGTCTGACGCGTGTTCTTTACAATTTGTTTTCACTGTATATGTGGTTTTATGGATTTGTTGTTATTCTCTATTTTTATTCCCTTTCACTTTTCCTCTCTTCTTGCACTTTTCTTCTATTCTACCTCTAATTTTATTGTTTTTATCTGTGAACTTATTTATTTATTCATTGCCTAGTTCTATTGCTTATATTTGAAGGTTTACACGGTTTGATCCATGTTCCTTACACTTTGTTCTCACTGTATACGTGATATAATTCGATTTGTTTTTACTCCCTTTCACTATTCCTCTTTTCTTCCTCCCCTCACTCTCCTTAAGTGGTTCTTATCATTTTATGTTTACACCTTTGAATGTTCCTCCTCTAATGTGAAAATGTTACTGCTTTAGCCTACCCTAATTTTACACCCTCTTTCTTTAGCCCGCACATCTTACCCCAGCTTCCCTATTGTTTATGTGGATTATACCTTTCTGTTTTCTATTTCCATTCACTTTTCCTCTCATCATGACCCCCTTCTCACCTTCGCCCATGATTGTTGAATCTCCTGTCTCTAAAATTGGCCCTAACTCCTGGTTCATCCTTTACCACACCACTTCTCGAAACATGGCAAAAAAACTTCAAACATAACCTTCTTGCTCTCCATCAAGAAACACTATTTGCCGACAGTCACAATAGCCTCACCTCCTCCACTATTACCAACTACATCTTCTTCACTAAACGCCCATCCAAATGGAAAAGCATATTTCTCCAACACCTTCCAATCAGTAACTCCTGCAAAATTCAGTATGGTATGAAACTCTCCACCACCCCCTCTTCCTCCTTTCCTGGGAAAATAGACATTTCAATTTTCAAATCGGGAAACATATTTATTTAAGCATCAGAAAAACACCTCTATATTTTTGAACACCACTTCAGCACACTATCCCAGAACCTCACTCCTACCCTTAACCCTTACCTCCAACACCCCCAAGTCCCCCTCTCTCCTCTCACTGATACACCCACCTCCTCCCCAATCCTTCCTGTTTATACCCAACCTCAACCAACTATGCCTGCTCTCAATACGATAATTAATAATAACACCCCCTACCCTCAATCCCTAACATTGACTACCTCCCTTGCATCTGAACCCTCCTCAGACTCTCTCACTCCCCCCTTTGCCTCCCATACCCTCCCCCTGTCTTCCACTCTTGACCTGCAACCCCCTCCACATCACTCCCTCTCATTTGACCCTTCACCCCTGGACCCATGCACTCATTCCCCCTGACTCTTCTAGCCCTCTTGAAATTCATCTCCCCTGCCCCCATATTCTGGCATCCCCACTAACCCATAAGTCTACAGACTCTATTGTTTGCACTTTGCCCTGTGACCCTCCTCTGATCCCATCTCCTCCTTCTCCCACATCTTATGACTCTTCCTTAACTCCACAAGCCTTCCAAACTTACCCTTCCCCATTATCACCTGCTAACGATCGATGAGCCACCCTACCCCTCTCCCTTCCTTGATTCTGCACTAAATTTCCCTCAACTGCACATAACCCACTACCTTCTCTTGTGACTCCCACACTCACCCTCCTTACGGCTCACCCCACCTCCCCTCTGCCTTCCCAGATAACTCCTTCACAGACTCCCCCATCACTCCCTTGTTCCCTATTTCACCATCCTACAAGATCCCCCATCCTCATGCCCTAACCAACATGACCAAAAACTTGAGGATTCCAACTTCTCCCCCCGACTTCTCTCCCCCTCTTTAACTCCCCTCCTACCCCCCCAGGATCCCCCCCCCTTCTGTCTATCACCCTCCCCAATTAGAATCTGACACCTCCCACCTCCTGAACTCAATTGACCACATACATTCCTCACTCCTTACTCATTCACTCCTTAATATTGAACTTCACCTCTCAACCCTTGTCTTAGAACTCGCCTCCCTTAGAAATGATGTGTCTTTACTCTCCAGGGACCACTCTCTGGATCTCACCTACTCCACTGTCCCCCCACATAATTTCAATACGCCAGTTTTCTCAGTGCCTCTCACTTCCCCTCCAATCACCTCTCCTTCCATTGTTCCTAACACTAATTTTTCGTCCAGCCCACCCCTCCTTCAGAACAACCAGCCCTCACCAGACCCCCTAAAACTCACCAATGTTTTCCCCCCATACACCTCTACGTCGACCTACCCCTCTCATCATACGTCCTGCCCAGTGTCCTTGGGAACTAACCTGACCACGACCTCCCCTGTTTCTCCCTTGATTTATTATCTCAGCACTCTCAGCCCTCCAGCCTCCCCTATCCATCCATCCTCACGTGACCCCCATGACCCCTCCATTCACCTTAATACCCCACCTCCCCCTACCTCTTTTGTGATCCCCGCCCCCCCACATTCTGCCATCCCAGTTCTTCGGGGAACAAACTGATACCCCGAATCCCATCATCACCTAGGCCCCCACAACAACTAATGTCTATCCCCCTATGTCCCTCAAATTTACACACCAACATCTTACCCCTCAGCTGCATGCTGATAAACTGCAGATCTGCCTCATGTCACACTACAGAAATAGCGGAAACCATTCTCTGCGATAATTTTGACATTGCTTTCTTAACAGAAACATGGCTCAAACCCCACTCCACCTCTATCCTTGATATGCTCACCCCTCCTGGTTATTCCATCCTTAACACCATCGCTGCTAGCGATATTTTGCTCCTGTGCTATAATTTTCAAAAGTCCATTGTTCATGACGAGCTGGGCTCGTCATCAGTGTTTGAGGAGGCTACACCATGACGAGCCCAGCTCGTCATGAGCCTGGAAGGGGTTAAGAAAGATAGAATTGATCAAGTTGGTGGTGGCCTTGCCATAATCTTTAAAGACGACCTAAAACTTGCACAGGTTCATCTCCAAGACCCAGCCTCCTTCGAATACCTCTGCGCTGATCTTACCACTCCCGGTTCTCCTTATATTCGCCTACATACCATCTACCACCCCTGGTAATAATTTTCCTTAGCTGAGGAGCTATCGGACCTCATTATCCAAGCGTCGCTCTCCAACTCCAGGAATCTCTTTCTTGGGGACTTTAATATTCACTGGCATAAAACCAATAAACCTGCTACTAGCCTCCTTAATGAGACCATGGACATCAGTGACCTGACTCAACTCTGCCAATCTCCTACTCACTCTAAGGGTACCACCTTTGATGCCATTATCTCTTGCAAAGATCTGGCCTCCCTCTCCAAGATCATTCCCATTGACTGGTCTAACCATCACCTTATCCTTTTCACCATGAACAGCTCTACTACTCGTCCAACCCCTAGCTGCAGTGTACAAATGAAACAAACACGTAATCTTCATCTCATCCCTCTAGGCGAGCTAGTTCCTACAATTAAATCTCGATTATCACTCTCTCCTCTCTCCCATAGCACCACTGATCTAACTGATCATTACAACAATTCCATCCTCGAAGCCCTTGACCAAATTGCCCCATCTAAACGTAAACCACTAAAGAACATCCCACCCAAATCCTGGTTCAATTTTGAACTAAATAACAAAAGGCGTGCCCTCAGGCAGTCTGAACTTGCATGGAGAAATCAACCCTCCTCTTCCAACTTGATACTCCTCAGAAATGCCAGAGCCAACTACAAAAAGGACATCTTCAATGAGAAAGCCTCCTTCCTCCATTCCCAACTTGACAAGGCTAGAAACCGTCCCAGAGAATTGTTTAACATTGTCAAAAAATAAACCTCCTCTGGCCGTCCAAAACTATTAGCTACCGTCGAGAGATGTGAAGAGATTGCTAGCTTCTTCTCAAATAAAGTCAACCTGATCGACCTATCTTTCTCCACCCCCCCCACCACTTACCCAACATCCCCTCATACCCTACCTCCCCTCAGCCAACACCCCCTAGCACTCAAACGGTACCTCTGCCCACTCCCCCCCCGCCTAACCCCCTCAATCCTCCCTCTCTCTCCCCCAGCCTGACACTAATTCCATTGTCCTACTACCTAAAAACAATGCTTCCTGGAGTGAATTCTGCCTTATCTCTGAAAGATGTTCTCAACATCATCTCCAAACTCAAACCCTCCTCTCATACCAAAGATCCTCTTCCTGCTCACTTGGTTCAGGAACTTAAGCACATCATTGCCCCTATGTGGACCAACATTATCAACTCCTCCCTAGTTACTGGCAGTGTTCATACTTCCCTCCAACTTGGTCAAATCACCCCTATCCTCAAAAACACAACAGTGGACCCTAATGGCTTAAACAATTTACGCCCGGTTTCAAACCTCCCCTTCCTTTCTAAAGCCCTTGAAAAATGTGTCCTGTCACAATTGGATTATCACATCGACACTTTCAATCTCCTTGACACCTTCCAATCTGGTTTTAGAAAGGGATGCAGCACGGAAACTGCAATGCTCAACATTACTGATGACATTCACCACTCCCTGGATAGAGGCCAATCCTCTCTCCTCATCCTCCTTGACCTCTCCGCGGCCTTTGATACTGTTAATCATCTCACCCTTCTGAAAACTCTCAAAACCGCTTTGGGTTAAATGGCATTGTCCTCAAATGGTTCATCTCCTATCTTCACAATAGAACCCAAGAAATCCAACTGAATAGTTGTCTCCAATCCACAACCTGTCTCTCTGGGCGTCCCACAAGGCTCTATCCTCTCTCCTACTCTTTTCAACCCCTTCATGGAACCCCTCACTACTATTCTCAAACAAGCCAAAATCAGCTACCACCTCTATGCCGATGACACGCAATTATACTACAAGATCAAATCATAAAATGACATCTTACATCTTATTGATGCCTTGACCAAAATTCAAACCTGGTTCCATCTTAAACACCTCAAACTGAATCCCCCAAAAACTGAAATCATCTTTTTTGCTCCCAAAAACAACCCTCTGCCTATCCAACACTGGATTGCCGATATCAAAGCACTTAATTGCTCTCTCACTACTTCCAACTCTGTCAAATCCCTTGGCATCAGCGTCGACCAGAATCTCAATCTTATCCCACATATTAAAAACGCTGCCAAAGGTGCCCTTTTCATTGTACTTCACCGTAAAAAAATCAAACCCTTTATTCCAATAGACGACTTTAAAACCATTGTTCAATCACTTTTCCTTTCCAGAATCGACTATGGCAACATCACTCTTGCTGGCACCCCCAAAGTCCATCTTGCCCCGATTAAATCTGTCCTCAACCTAGCAGCCAGGCTTATCTCTGACAGTAAGCATTTTGATCACATCTCCCCAGTCCTCAAAAATCTCAATTGGCTACCAATCAAAGGCAGATCCACTTACAAGATTGCCTGTATCACTCACAAACCCCTTCACCAAAACACCCCCTTGTACCTTTGACAAACTCCAAAAAAGCAGGATGTACTAGATCTTTGAGGAGCACCAATGCCCTTGTACTAATCCCCCTCAGACCAAAAAGAAAAAGACTCAATCATGTTCTTTCTCAGGTAATGCCCCATCTATTTGGAATTGTCTTCTCAAAGACCTTTGCTGCAACCCTTCCTACCCCCTTTTCAAGAAAAACCTCAAGCTGCTGCTTCTCAACAAATATTGGGGTCCCTAATTCCTAGTGAACTATCTGCCCATTTACTCGTGGCATCCCCCTACATTCTCTCTTCCTACTACTCTTCCTACTCTCGCCCTCCTTCTTTCTCCCTCTAACTAGATACTTTACCCCCCTATTTTCTTTTTCAACAGCTCTCTTCTCCATTTCTTGCTCTCTAAAAGGTATTCCTTCTTTTCCTTTTACACTTGGAGGACTCTATCTCTTAGTATATGTTAAAAATATGCAGTTTATTGATTTTATTTTTCATGATGTGTTAAGTATCCTGTAAAGCGCTCTGATACTCTTGGGTGCAGCAGCGCCATATAAAACCTTTTAAATAAATAAATAAATAAGATGTGTGAATGGTATATAAGTGGTTTTGTACATGAATGCATGGATGTGTAAGTGGCTATATGGGTGAGTGAGTGGTTGTGTGAATGGTTTTGTAAGTATGTGAATGGCTGTATAAGTCTGAGATAGTGAGTGAGTGGTTGTGTTAGTGGCTATATGAGTGAGTGTGTGTAAAAGTAGTTGTCTTGGTTTGTGAATGGGTATGTGAGTGGTTGTATAGGTATGTGAGTGGGTGTATGAGAGTGGTGTGAATGGTTCTGTGGATGTCATCAGTGATGTCATTTGAGATGTTATCAATTATGTCATCAGTGATGTCACTGACCATGTCATGAGTGACGTAATATGTGAGGTCATAAGTAGTGCTTTGCAAGGGCGTCAGTTATAGTTAGCTCAGGTAACTATGACTGCTGAATTTCACTGGTTTTGTATGAGTGAAATCTGAGCCTAACCATAACGTCCCTTTAACTTTGTTTTTGTAGTGAATTTCTAAGGTTTCTTCAATTCTATTTCTTAACTTTAATGTCCCTGTAGCCTTTGTTTTTTTCATTCAATTTCTATGGTTTTCAAATTCTATTTCCTAACTATAATGTCCCAGTAAACTTTGTTTTTTCAGTGAATTTCAACTTTCTAAAAATGTTAAGTCCTAACTGTAATTTGTAACCTTTGAGACTGGGTGTGTGAGTGGCTGTATATGTGGGTGAATGTGTGTGGGAGGGGGTGTATGGATCAATGAGTGGGTGTGTGAGTACCTGTTTGGATGTGTACATGGCTGAGTAAGTGGATGTAGCCTATGTGGATTTATGAATGAGTGCATGAGTCTCTGAGTGGGTGCGGGAGTGGGTGTGTCAGTCTCTGAGTGGATCTGTGAGTGGGTGCATGAGTCTCTGAGTGGGTCTGTAAATGGCAACATGAGTGTCCGGTATGTGAGTGCCGAGGAAGATCTGTGGGTGGGTAGGTGGGTGCCTGAGTATCTGAGTGGGTCTGTGAGTAGGTGTGTGAGTCTCTGAGTAGATCTGTGAGTGGATACATGAGTGTGTAAGAGTCTCTGAGTGGGTTTGTGTGTTTCTCAGTGGCTCAGTGAGGGGGTGAATGAGTGCTTGAACGGATCTGTGAGTGGGTGCATGAGTGTCTGAGTGTGTCTTTCAGTGGGTGCCTATGTCTCTTAATGGGTCTGTGAGTCGGTGCATGAGTGTGTGAGCCAGTCTGTGAGTGGGAGCGTGAGTGTATGAGTGGGCCTCTCAGTGGGTCTGCAGTAAAAAAATTAGGGTGGCACGTGGAAGCAGGTCCTCATGCCAGCTTCCCCCATGATGGTCCTTTTTGTACAGCTTGCCTGCAGTCCACTACTCTCTGCTGCCTTCGGTTTTGCCCCTCCTCTGCTTGTTTTTCTGCCTTTTCTCTGCTTGCTCCTGCCTCGGTGTTGCCTTTTTCTGTTTGTTCTGTCCATTAGTTTGCCTGTTTCTGCTTGCTCCTGACCTTCATTCTGCCTCTTTCTGCTCGTTTCTCACCTTTATTTTGCCTCTTTCTGAACCAAGCTGACTTTTATTTTGCCTCTTTATGCTTATTTCTCACCTTTATTTTGCCTCTTCTTGCTCCCTTCTGACCTATATTTTGACTCTTTGTGCCATTTCTGATGTTTATTCTGCCTCTTTCTGCTCGTTTCTCATTTTTATTTTGCCTCTTTCTGCTCGTTTCTGCCTCTATTCTGCCTCTTTCTGCTAATTTCTGACCTCTATTTTTCCTCTTTCTGCTTGTTTCTGACCTTCATTTTGCCTCTTTCTGCTCGTTTCTCATTTGTATTTTGCCTCTTTCTGCTCATTTCTGCCTCTATTCTACCTCTTTATGCTCATTTCTGACCTCTATTTTGCCTGTTGCTGCTTGTTACTGACCTTTATCCTGCCTTATTCTGCTTGTTTCTGACCTTTATTCTGCCTCTTTATGCTCTCCTGCTCATTTCTCACCTTTATTTTGCCTTTTTAGGTCTCGCTGAGCCAATGCGTTTGCGCATTGCTCCGGCGAGAATTATGTAGGGACTCCAGGACAACCTGCCAGAGGGCTTTGGAATGCGGATTATGGCCAGTGCATGTGCGCCGGGCGCGTGCTTACCATTTGCTCCCCCGCCTCCCCATCAGACTTGAAAGGAAGCCGCTCGCACACCACCATTTGTTTGAGCCTCGGTATCAGACTTTAAAGGAAGCCGCTTCCCCGCCCCCCCAATCAGACTTCAAAGGAATGCGCTCCTGAACTTGCTGGCCTCGCTCTTGTGAGCCTTTATTTACTTGTTATACAGCGCTTGTTATCACATTGATTCAGCTTCTTAACGCTTGGTATGAGTTGTATTAGAATGCCTCCCGTTAGCCATGGGCTTTGCATTGAGGCTCGGAGGGTACGTGATCGATAGGACATGCTGGGTTTTGAATCTGTCACCTAAAGGCTGCACGCAGTGTAGTTGCATTAACCCATCATGCTACCACCCTGACTCGCATCCTTGAATGTCTAGTATATTTCTCTTATTTCACACGTTTCATTCCTTATTTTTCTCGCTGGATGTCATCACTTTTTGTTTAACTGTTGTAACAACCCATCCCCCCCCCACGTTCCCCCCCCCATCCAATACATTTCTTGTCATTCGTGCTTTTCTACCCTGCCATTTCAGCTCTCCGTTCGAACCCCTCCATATCCCAACTCTTCTTTATCTCGTTGCTCCTGCTGTCAACAATATAAGCTTTTATGCACCCCCCTCCATGCACTCTTTCTGTCCCCGTCATTGGTGTTTTAATGTCACAGTTTTTGTAGCTGTAAGGTGCATTGTTTACAGCGCTTGAAAACACAAGAGAAAGTCCAGCGCAACAAAAAGATCAAGTTAACGCCTGAGTACCCATTGTGACATTTCATTACCAGGTCCCCTTTGTTTCCTCTACTCCTGCTTTAGCTCCTTCAATTGTTCTATTTTACGCATTTTTCAACTGTAATCTAGCCCGTCCCGTTATCTGATTGGACCAACAGCATGTATCACTGTGTCTTCTTCCTCATTTATTCACGCCACCTTAACCCCTTCAACCTCAGATGATACTGCGCATTTCTAGTATATGGCCAGAGTGTTGTTATGGGCCCTAGTGAAAGGAAGAAATGCACCCCCCCCAGGTACTGCTTCAGTAATAAAATACAACAAAAGGATACAGCATATTCCAGCCAACGTCGCCCTAAGCACACAGATCATAATATCGCAGCATATGTTGTATCAAGCAGGCATCTGGCGCAGTGCAAACCTCTTAAACTCATGTTGGACATCCTGCACTATGGAGACAGCGTTTCTAATAGCACAATTTAGGTGTTTCTAGTCACACCTTACATCATTCAACCATCCATTCAAACCATGGCTCCCCCTTGCTCAACACTGCAAACAATCCCCTCCACCACAAACACTCCTCCAAATCCTACACAGTGTGGCCCCCACACTGCACTCGTCCCAACTCAATGGCACCACCTCCCATTCAATCCATCCCACTTTCCAACCCAGGCCACCAGGCCTTCACCTCCCTCGTAGAACCAAAGCCTCATGACACTATCTGCAAATCTCTACACACCCTGCCTCCCCCCCATCGCCTACTAGAGGGAGAGGTGACTGACGCTGGAATCTGGGTATCACGGTTCAATCCTCGGCGCCGGCGGCAGATTAGCCCAGCACCATGTGACTCTGGTCAATAGCTTGCTTAATCTTCCTGACGGCCCCCAGCACCTGGAGACCCTTACGGGTGATTGTTCGCGCTTTACAAATGTGGATTATTATTATTACTAAAGTTCAGGCTTCACAAACTGTTGTGTATGTTGCTAGGGGTAAAAAGAAACACAGGATTTACATTAAAATGCAAATTTTGCATTTTTTTAAAACTTATTTTTCTACACATCACAACATCATTGGGGGGTCTCGCTGCTGATCCATTAGGAGCCCTTGTTTCACATGCCACACATACACAACTTTTTCATATTTTCATTAAAAAGCACGGAAGCCCATCCTTGGGTGTGTGGTCGTTAACCAATGCACCTGAAGTAACAGTAGATGGTGTAGCACCATACACACAACACCACACAAACACAACCACACACAACCACAAACACAACACACAAACACAACCACAACCACACACACAACCACATAAAACCACACACACAACCACATATACAAACACTCACATAACAAACACACACAACTACACAGAAAACCAAACCGTCAGTGCACACTTTCACCACGCACAGACACCATCACTCATCAGTACACACTTTCACCACACACAAACACCACCAGCCATCAGTGCACGCTTTCACCGGACACAGACACCACCAGCCGTCAGTGCACGCTTCCACCAGGCACACACCAACAGACATAGTACACATTTTCACCAGGCACACACACCCCATCAGCCATCAGTGCACACTTTCACCAGGCACGCACACACCACCAGCTGTCACTGCACGCTTTCACCAGGCATACACACACCACCAGCCGTCAGTGCACAATTTCACCATTCACACACACACCACCAGACGTCAGTGCACGCTTCTATCTATCGCCCTCACTCTATCTGTCTATCTCCCTAACTCTATCTATCGCCCTCACTCCATCTATCGCCCTTACTCTATCTATCGCCCTCACTCTATCTATCTATCGCCCTCCCTCTATCTATCTATCGCCCTCCCTCTATCTATCACCCTCACTCTATCTATCGCATCACCTCAGCATCACTCAGCACCACCACAGCATCACTCAGGGGCACCACAACATCACTATGCTCTACCACAGCATCACTGAACGCCACAGCATCACTCGCCGCCACCACAATATCACTCAGCACCACCACAGCATCAATCTGTACAACCATTCAACAACAACTGGTTCAAATATGTTCTCTCAATGTTTCAAGCTTTATTACAAATGTCACAAAAAGATGTTAATATTTCACTTCTGTTATTGTATTTTCGTCACAATAAAATACACTGAACATAATCTTCACAAAAGTTATTTACAAAAGTTTAAGCTATTGCCATTATAAATTACAACAACTTTTAAGTATTAATTATTTTAAAAAATAAAAGCCATTGTTATTTGTAACATCAATACATCTAAGTCACGTAAATACAACACATATTGCTTTACAAATGCTATAGGTGTCACATTTGTGTAAGTTAAAACTATTGGCATTGTAAATGACAAAGCTATTAATTTCGCTATTTTCAAAACCAACACATAAATAAAACATTTGTCATTTACAATACCAATAGCTCAAACTTTCCTAATGCGAGACCTATTGCATTGCAAATGCTTGTTCTGCTTGTTTCTGGCCATTTTTCTTCCTCTTTCTTCTAGTTTCTGAGCATTATTCTGCCTCTTGTTGCTTGTTTCTAACCTCTATTTTGCCTCTTTCTGTTAATTGCTAACCTGTATTCTGCCTCTTTCTGCTCATTTTCAAGTTTTGTTTTGTCTTTCCTTTCATCCAACGACCAGCACGATTACAATCAATCAATCAATCATTTGTAAAGCGCACTACATACCCGAGAGGGTCTCAAGGCCCTGGGGAGGGGGGGGGGTGCTACTGATCGAACAGCCAGGTCTTGAGTATCCTCCTGAAGGTCAGCAGGTCTTGGGTCTGTCGTAGGCACAGTGGGAGGGTGTTCACTGTCTTGGCGGCGAGGTGGGAGAAGGGTCTCCTGCCTGTGGTTGTTCTTCGGATGCGCGGGAAGGTGGCGAGTGAGAGGTCGGCGGGGCGTAGCTGGCAGTTGGGGATGTAGAAGGAGAGCCGTCTTTTGAGGTAGGCTGGGCCGGTCTTGTGGACATCTTTGTGTGCATGGATGAGGAGCTTGAAGGATATCCTCTTGTTGACGGGGAGCCAGTGCAGGTTTCTCAAGTGGGGGGTGATGTGGCCGTGTCGTGGTACGTCGAGGATCAGTCGTGCTGAGGCGTTTTGGATGCGTTGTAGTCGTTTGATGAGCTTGGCCGGGGCTCCCGCGTAGAGGGCGTTTCCGTAGTCGAGTCTGCTGCTGACGAGGGCCTGGGTGTCTGTCTTTCTTGTATCTGTCGGGATCCATCTGTAGATCTTGCGGAGCATGAGGAGGGTGTTGAAGCAGGAGGAGGAGATGGCCTTGACATGCTTGGTCATTGAGGGAGTTAAGTCGAGGATGATTCCCAGGTTGCGTGCGTGGTTGGTGGGTGTCGGGGCTGCCCCAGTGCCGAGGGCCACCAGAAGTCGTCCCAGGCTGAAGGGTTGGAGCCGAGGATGAGGACCTCTATCTTGTCCGAGTTCAGCCTCAGACGGCTGATCTTCAACCAGTCCGTGACAGCCTTCATTCCTTCATGGTTGGCTTTGGCGATGATGGGGTTCTTGGTGAGGGAGAGGATCAGTTGAGTGTTGTCGGCGTAGGAGATTATGTTGAGGTCGTGTAGTCGGGCGACATGTGCGAGCGGGGCCAGGTAGCACTGGCCTTGGTAATGTGCAGGCTTGACAACTGCAACTCACTGTATCCAATAGGAGTATGCAGTATAAACTCCAGGGGCTCCAGAATGCACTGGCAAGACTCATTCTGGATATTCCCAGGAAACAATCCACCAGGAAGGGACTAGAATCCCTGCACTGGCTCCCTATCGAAAAATACATTAGCTTCATATCACTCTCGATGGTACACAAGTCACTGCATCTTCCCTACCCGTCAAGATTATAAACAATGTTCAGTTGGCACTCCCCAGTAGACACCTGCGATCTTCGCTCCAAATGCAACTTGTGGTGCCAAGAACCAAAAAGAGGAAGTGGGGGGACAGAACATTCTTGGTGGCAGCGAGTAAACTTTGGAACTCCCTTCCCCTTGTCCTTAGGTCTATTCCTCTTTTGCTTCCATTCTGAAAGGCTCTTAAGACTTGGCTTTTCTCGTTCTAGCATCTATGTGGTTTTCTTCTCTTCGTCTCTCTTTGGGACGGTTGGTCTCTAGCGCCTTGATGCCTTAGGGTAATTGTTGCGCTCTACAAATTATAAATCAAATCAAATTTCTGGAGAAGTGTGGCTCACTGGTTAGAGCAGGCAGACCCTGAAGCAGAGGTCAGACCCGGGACCAGGGTTCAATTCCCGACGCGGCAGGGTCTTGAGCTCAAATGTCCATGGACTCGATAATTCTCGCTTCGGTGCCTGACCTAATCATGGGTTCACACTCTGCAACTCTGGGCATTAAGCTTGCTTAATCTCCACAACGGCCCCCCGCGGCGGGATGCCTGGCTTTCACCTTGGGGATGCCCTGTAGGGGCTATCTCACAGGGAAAAACCAGGACGGGTTCCCAAGGCAAGCGCGGAGATACCCCTTCGGGGGTCGATTCTGGCGCTATATAAGAAACATAATAATAATAATAATAATAATAATAATAATAATAAATCAAATCTTTTCTGCTAATTTCTGATTTTATTCTGCTTTTTTGTGCTAGCTTCTGACCTTTATTCTGACTTTTCTGCTCGTTTCTCACCTTTATTCTGCTTCTTGCTGCTTGTTTCTCATATCTTGTTTGTGCCTCATTCTGCTCCTTTCTGACCTTTATTCAGCCTCTTTCTACTCGTTTCTTACCTTTTTTGCCTCCATCTCTTTATTGCTGACCTTTATTTTGTCTCTATCTGCTCATTTCTTACCTTTTTTTTGCCACTTTCTGTTCGTTTATGACCTTCTGCCTTTTCAGCTCATTTTTCATTTTTATTTTGCCTCTTTCTGCTAGTTTCTGTCTCTATTCTGCCTCTTTCTTCTCATTTCTGACCTTTTTTTGCCTGTTTCTGCTCATTGCTGACCCTTATCCTTCTGCTCGTTTCTCATTTTTATTTTGCCTCTTGCTGCTCAGTTCTGCCTCTATTCTGCCTCTTTTTGCTTGTTTCTGGCCTCTATTTTGCCTTTTTCTGCTCAATGCTGACCTTTATTTTGCCTCTTGCTGCTTGTTTCTGACCTCAATTTTGCCTCTTTCTGTTCATTTCTAACCTCTATTCCGCCTCTTTCTGCTAAATTTCGACCATTATTTTGACTTTTTCTGCTAATTTCTGATTTTATTCTGATTCATTCTGCTCGTTTCTAACCTTTATTCAGCCTCTTTCTGCTTGTTTCTCACTTTTTTGCCCCTTTTTCTTCATTGCTGACCTTTATTTTGCCTCTCCCTACTCCTAGCTGACCATTATTTTGCCTTCATGCTTTTTTCTCACATTTATTTTGCCTCTTTCTGCTCCCTTGTAATCTTTATGTTGCCTCTTTATGACCTCTATTTTGATTCTTTCATCTCGTTTCTGACCTTTATTCTGCCTCTTTCTGCTCTTTTCTCATTTTTATTTTGTCTCTTTTTGCTTGTTTCTGCCTCTATTCTGCTAATTTTTTACCTCTATTTTGCCTGTTTCTGCTCGTTACTGACTTTTATCCTGCCTTATTCTGCTAGTTTCTGACATTTATTCTGCCTCTTTCTGCTAATTTCTCACCTTTATTTTGCCTTTTTCTGCCCTTTATTCTTCCTCTTTCTTCTCGTTTCTGACCTTTATTCTGCCTCTTGCTGCTTGTTTCTGACCTCTATTTTGCCTCTTTCTGTTCATTTCTAACTTGTACTCAGCCTCTTTCTGATCGTTTTCAACCTTTATTTTGTTTTTTCTGCTAATTTCTGATTATATTCTGCTTCTTTGTGCTAGTTTCTGACCTTTATACTGCTTTTTCTGCTCTTTTCTCACCTTTATTCTGCTTCTTGCTGCTTGTTTCTCACCTCTTGTTTGCCTATTTCTGTTAGTTTCTGACGTTTATTTAGCCTCTTTCTGCTTATTTCTCCCTTTACTTTGCCTGTTTCCTCTTATTTCTGACCTTTATTCATCCTCTTTCTTCTCGTTTATGACCTTTATTCTGCCTCTTGCTGCTTGTTTCTGACTTCTATTTTGCTTCTTTCTGTTAATTTCTAAGCGGTATTCTGCCTCTTTCTGCTCATTTTCAACCTTTATTTTGCCTCTTTCTTCTTGAATCTGACCTTTATTCTGCCGCTTTCTGCTTGTTTCTCATTTTTATTTTGCCTCTTTCTGCTTGTTTCAGGCCTCTATTTTGCCTTTTTCTACTCATTGCTGACCTTTATACTGTTTCTGACCTCTGTTTTTCGTCTTTCTGTTAATTTCTAATCTCTATTCTGCCCCTTTCTGCTAATGTTCTACCTTTATTTTGCCTTTTTTGCTAATTTCTGACCTTTATTCTGCTTCTTTCTGCTTGTTTCTGACTATTATTCTGCCTTTTTCTGCTTGTTTCTCACCTTTATTCTGCTTCTTGCTGCTCTTTTCTCACCTCGTTTGCCTCTTTCTGCTTGTTTCTGACCTATATTTTTAGTCTCTCTCTCTGCTCGTTTCTCACCTTTTTTTTGCCTCTTTCTCCTCATTGCTGACTTTTATTTTGCCTCTTTCTGCTAATTTCTCACCTTTATTTTGCCTCTGTCTGCTTGTTTCTCACCTTTATTTTGCCTCTTTCAGCTCATTTCTCACCTTTATTCTGGCTCTTTCTCCTCATTGGTGACCTTTATTTTGTCTCTTTGTGTCGTTGCTCAGCTTTATTCTGCCTCTATCTGCTAATTTCTGACCTTTTATTCTGCCTCTTTCTGCTTGTTTCTCTCCTTTTTCTTTCCTTTTTATGTTCGTTGCTGACCTTTAGCCGTGTTTCTGACCTTAATTCTGCCTTTTTCTGCTCCCTTCTGTTGTTTCCCCAGGACTGCGGGGGGAGCCTCAAGGCCCCCGATGCCCCAGCTGGCTTCCCGCCTCCTGTGTAAGCCGGCATTGCTGCTGCACGCTGTGAACTGCTGGAAATACAGCTCCCCGTGGGCAGGAGCAATATTTTTATCTCTTTCCCTGCCCCCATGTCTGTGGTCAGGGAGAGAGATGAAACCCCCACTTCCAGCAGGCGGTAGCACTTTGACAGCTCCTGCCCGCTGGAACTGGAGTGTTTGCTTTTGTTTGGCCGGAGCTGTGAGCTCCTGCCAAGCAAAAGCAAACAGCTATGTCCCGGGGTCGGGTACCCCAGGAAATAGTAGGAGCCGGCCCTGGGGATTGGCAAAACCCAATGCCATTAATGGCTCCAGGAGGAGGCCTTCTTGTATTTGGCCCCAGGCAAGAGGTGGTGCCCGGGGCTTGGGGGGAGGGAGTCTATGCAGTCAATGCAGTTAATTCAACAAAAGTCCTGGGGAGGTGGTGGTGGTCTCAGTGGCTTGGGCGGTATGTGTGGCCCCACTATTCGTTTTATTTAAACCCTCTGGGAGGTGCTGGTCTCTGGGGCCCGGGGGGGGGGCATGCGGTCCACCTCATTAAATTAAAACAATCCCTGGGGAGGTGGTGGTCCCTGGGGCATAAAAATGCCCATGGAGGAGACCATGTGCACCCCCTTAATTGAATAAACTTGTAATGCCCCCGGTACTTGGACCACCCAGGAGCTTAATTAAAAACATGCACAGGAGACCATGCTTGTTTTAAAAAAATAATTTGTTGCAAATTTGTGAATTGTGCGAATTTGCTGCAATTTTTGGTTAAAATGCTTTTTTAAGCTGCAGTGGTGCCTCTGAGACCCCAAGACCAAGGGTTGGAGATGAGTGTTGTGAGGAGCACCGCGTTGGCTCCGACGGGAAGTGGCTGATGAGTGAGCCGACATCTCCGCAGCCGGAAGCACACAGCGGTCTAGTCGTGCCGGAGGTGCAGAGGGAGGGCCCTCTGACGTCAGCAGGGCCAAAAGGTGGACAAGCGGAAGCAAAGGGATCGAAGGACAGAAGGAGGCGAGAGGAGAATACGGAAGAGCGAGACCACAAGAGGGAGGACGATCCAGACCGGAAGACGGAGAAGCGTAGAAGCACCTGCTTTACAGCTCTCAAACCAGGCGGGCCACCGAAGGGAGAAGACGCCCCGGGTCCCAGCGCCACAGCCCTGGAGATGGGTCGTGGTCTGAGGCGAGTACTGCTCAATGGGTTGTTTTGGTGGGGGTGGTGGGGAGGCACTGAGAGCTTGAGCACATAGGATAGATTCACCCAAGTACACGACAAACCCCTCACGGTTCCCTTCCCCCACTACGTGGTGACGGTAGCACTAAGAGCACAAGAGTCAACAGAGAGTCCAGTTCTAACCCTGCTCATCTTCTTTTACCTTCCTACATCTCTGCCTGAGGAAAAGAGAAAGAAAGAGAGAGTGAGCAGCCAAGAAAAAGCTTGGGAGTTACGCAAGACTCTGAAAAGCCAGAGAAGATCCCTGAGGAGAAGAAGGGAGACATCCTTTCCAATTATTCCTTTGTTATTATTTTTATTTTCTCTATTATTGACCTGACGTAAAGGACTGAGCATTGAAACTCTTATGGGCTATACCAATCCTAGAAATAGACCCTAAAGCGAATAGAAATAAAAGACAACGTGTATGACAATACAGCATCCTGTGGTCCCTCTCACCCCTCGGGACATCCCACACCCTACAAAGTGGGGTCAGAAGTGGGATTTTCATCCCAAAGTGGCGCATCATGACACAGCCCATGCCTGTCAAGAGTATCAACTTGTGGAAGGACAAAGGCATCTGCAGCTGGTCCTGGAACAACAGGTCCAAACCGCACAAAGAAACAGTGAAGCCCTACAGGATGCTTTAAAGGAGCAGGCCGGCGGACTCACAACTAATCAACAGGTACAGGACACTGCGATCCTACGGCTAACAGACGCCATTGTGGGCGCCAAAGTGCGTCCCAATGTTCCAGGATCGGTATTGCAAAAATACATGGAGGGAGAGGATTCCGTCTATTTTTTCTTCGATTTCGAAAGAGTGGCCACCACAGCAGCCTGGCCTCCAGAGCAGTGGAGCCAATACATCACCCCTCTCCTCTCAGGCGAGCTTCAGGCAGAATACCAGGCTGCCAACCCCGAAGGCACTACTGCCTATGAGGAAGTCAAAAGAGCCATTCTTGAGTGCCTGGGTTACGACCAGGAGTTCTATAGAACAAAGTTCCGGAAAGAGAAATGGCCTGCTGAAGACAACCCACATGCTCTCTATTATCGTATCAAGGACATGGGCAACCAGTGGTTAACCCCCCATACCTTCACCACAGAAGAAAACTAACAGAGAAGATATGTATGGAACAGTTCCTGGATGCATTACCCTCCAACACCCGTTCATGGATGAAGCAGCACCCTAACCTTACTTCCACAATGGCGGTGGAACTGGCCTGCACTTTTCATATTTCTCATGAGTTTAAGGCTGGTATACCACAGACCCCTTATATTTTCCAGAGAAGCACACCTCAACCAGACCCTAAACCACAAACTGCTTCCCGCATACCTCCTAAACACCCATCTCTTGGTCCAAGTTGGCAAGGGCCACAGTGTTATCACTGTGCCGAATGGGGACACAAAGCCAGACAGTCTCCCCATCGAACCCCAGCAGCAGAACCCATGGAACTGGGGTATTCTAGAGGGCTGATTCACGTAACAGGGACGGGTCCCCACCAGTACAGAAAGGAGGTTCTCCTCAATGGGAAGAAACAGCAGGCTCTGTTTGACACTGAGTGTCATGTTACAGTGGTAGATCAGGCCTTGATATCCCGACCACAGATAAAAGAGACTGAACACGTAAGAGTTACCTGTGTACACGGGGACACCAAGAGATACCCGGTAGGGAAAGTCATGTTGGATGTAACCAATGACCCCCACCTACGTAAGGTTAGCGTCATACCCTCTCTACCTGAGGCGGTCATCATTGGCATGTACCACCCCAGATTTGAGCAGGACCTCGATGAAACAAAGGAAATAGTTACAGACTGGTTGCAAGAAGCTCCTTTTAGTACAAGCGATATAGAAAACTTAAAAAGAAAGGACAAAAAGAGCAGGCATGAAAGACGAAGGGTGAAGTGGTAATTTACTCGCTCTTCATCATCTAGCCCTACTTTTCCTCTCTCTTTTGCAGACTCGGATAGGACGGCCTGGTTAGCTTCCGCACAGTGGGAGGACAATACCCTCAAGCATGCTTGGGAACAAGTCCAAGAACAAGATCAAGACCAGGTAGGACCCTGTTTTTGTATGAAAAGGGGTTTGTTATATAGGGCTAGGAGAAGGGACACACACACACTGACACCCATTTAATCGTTCCCCTACCCTTGCGCGAATATGTTCTGCACCTAGCACACAATCAAACAGGGGGTGGGTACTACGGTAAAGAGAATACTTTAAAGTATCTGGTGAATAGGTTTTATTGGGCCGAGGTCTATAGAGACGTAGCAAAACACTGCGCTGCGCTGCATGTGTACGATGCCAATATACTAACCCGGGAAGTGTAAAAAAAAAGCCCACTTACACTCCTTGCCTATCATTGATGTCCCTTTTAAATGGGTAGGGATGGATCTGGTCGGTCCTTTGCCCCCTTCAGCCAGAGGACACAAGTACATATTGGTCATAGTTGACTATGCTAGCAGGTATCTGGAGGCCTTTCCTTTATCCAGCATGACCACCCCTACCATAGCCCAGGCCATGATTTCTTTCTTCTTGGGAGTGGGGTTCCCATCTGAGATATTAACAGACTGTCACGATTTCCCTCGCCCCTGTCGTTCTCGCTTACTACAGAGCGATCCGTCGCAACTGATCTGCGCCCTCACAGGACCGGGACTACCACGACCAGCCTGCCTAGCGAGAGACCCGCGGACCGGAAACGCCTTCATAAGCGTTTTCCAGCGAGGACGCAGCGTCGGATATTCTGATCCATTGCCGACGTCAGAGCCAAACGCAGATCGAGCTTCCTTGCCGTCCGTACTGCATGGTGCACCTGAGGAGGATTGGAGGTAAGCGTGAGCGGCGTCTCCCTACCCCTGATTCTCGTTCCTAGCGACTGGCGGGGACGCACACCACGGAGGTGTTTTCCGCGTCTCTGCTGAAGAGTGCCGTGGGTCCAACCTTGCTGATTGTGGTCGGAGGCGTGATTGAGCCGCTGCTCTCCGCCCCCGCCCTGACAGTATTCTTGCATCTATCTGAGACGCACACCGAGGAGGTGCTTTCCGCGTCTCAGCCGTGGAGCCCAGAGCAGAGTTTGTGTACTAAGGAAATAGGAGTGGAGGCAAGATCTAGCGGCTGCTCTCTGCCCCATTCTATCCATAGTTTAGTTAACAGAGACGCACGCCTCGGAGGTGTGTTCCGCGTCTCTGTTACAAGGCAATAGAGGCTGACCTTAGGACCTCTACATCACCTACAGGGTGTGCTCCGTTGGGACAGAAGGTTGAGCGGCTGCTCCCTGGTCCCTGCTTGGTCGAGTGCCCGGCTGGGCATTCCCAAGTTTCCCGAGCACCCACACCATTGACTTTACCCCCTGAGCAGCAGTCGAGTGGCATTGTCGGCCGTTGCTTAGCACTGTGCCCTCCGTTGACGTACACCGGGACCGGTGTGCATGCGGAGGACGGTAAGAGCCCCAGGTGCTGCGAAGGGTTGAACGAGAGCAAAGGCATCCACAAGAATAAAGGGAAACCCCTGCCCGCTTATGTGTCAACTGGAAATCCCGAAACCAGCTCTGCCACGAAAGCCGAACCCATGGACATCGGTGCCATTCGGGCCAGTCTAACCGCCACCGAAAAGGAGTCACGCCGTAAACAAGGATTGTGTTTATACTGAGGGAAGAAAGGACATTATGTCCGGGAGTGCCTTGCTAAGCCGAAGACCAGTCGATACCGGGCGAACAAGACTGTGTCGGCGGCAGGGGACATGCCGGCGGAAAACTAGCGGACTCCCGGAATAGTGGAGGGGCCTCCTGGAGTCAAGTCCATATTCCTTCTTTGTCACGTTTGGAGCATGGGGACCACCACCACTTGCTCATCACAGTATATATAGGCCTACGAGCTCAATGGATCCCTGTAGTGGCCATGGACAAGAATGAAGCTCAGAGACTGGGCATCTCTCTTATCCCCAAGGATGTACCTGAAGATGTGTTTGCGGTGGACGGGAGACGGTTGATAACCGGACCCATCGGGCATCACACGGGGGACCTTCCTGTTAGGTACAGGAAATGGCACGAGGAGAAAATCAACTCCAACATCATCCGAGCACCGCAGTACGGGGTGATACTGGGTCTGCCTTGGCTCAAGAAACACAACCCTTCGGTCAACTGAAAGACCCACGAATTAAGGATGACTTCTCAATACTGCGTACAGTGGTGCGGGGTGAATCAGGGATCTAGCAGCACCAACCAGGACTCCGGTCACACGGTCGCCACGGCGGCCGAGAAAGAGGTCGCTCTTCCCCGTGCATATCACAGCTATGGGGACGTCTTCGATGAAGTGCGTGCGGAAGTGCTCCCTCCGCACAGGGTCTATGATAGCCAGATAGACCTGGTGCCATGGGCATGTGTTCCCAGCGCACGGCTGTACGCCTTAACGGAGCTGGAAAACCTCCATTTGCGTTCATACCTCGACAAACACTTGGGATTGGTTCATTCGGCCTTCTAAATCCCCGGCAGCATTGCCCCTCTTCTTCATTCCGAAGGCCAATGGGGAATTGAGAGCGTGTGTGGACTTTAGGGCATTGAACGCCATCACTGTCAAGAACAGGTACCCCTTGCCCCTCATAAGCCTCTTGTTAGAACAGGTGAAGAAGGCCCGAGTATACACCAAACTCGACCTCAAGGGGGCCTACCATCTAGTGAGCATGAGGGAAGGCGACGAGTGGAAGACGGCGTTCAAGACCCGTTTTAGCCTCTTCGAGTATCTCGTCATGCCGTTCGGGCTCTGTAACGCCCCTGCGGCGTCTCAATTTTTTCTTAACGAAGTGTTCCGAGACGTCCTGGATGTGTACGTGGAAGTGTACATAGATGACATCCTCATATACTCGGACTCAGAAGAGGAACACGTCCAACATGTGACATCGGTACTTGGGAAACTCAGAGAACACTTGCTGTTTTGCAAACTCAGCAAGTGTGACTTCCATGTCACGTCAGTGGAGTTTCTTGGAGTAATGCTGAGCCCGAATGGGCAGGAGATGGTGGAACGCAAGATCAAGGCGGTGGAGGAATGGCCTGTCCCGCAAGGCGTCAAGGACGTATAGAGGTTCATAGGGTTCGCCCATTTTTATCGGCGTTTTATCGAGGGATTTTCAGGATTGGTGGCCCCGATCACTCAACTGTTGCGGAAATATCAGGCGTTCGTCTGAAACCAGGAGGCGCAGGAGGCGTTCGTGGCTCTGAAAAAGGCGTTCGGCACGGCCCCGGTGTTGGCCCACCCTGATCCGGACCAACCATACGTGGTGGAGGCTGACGCTTCGGAGGTAGCCTTGGGGGCCATCCTGTCACAACGGCATTGAGATACAGGCCTACTCCATCATGTGGCTTTCATGTCCAGGAAGCTGAATGATGCAGAGCATAATTACCACATTGCCGAGAAGGAACTGCTGGCGATTAAGGATGCCTTCACGGAGTGGCGACACCTGCTGATGGGGGCGAGACATGTGGTCACGGTCTTTACTGACCACCGAAACCTGCAGTTCATGATGGCGGCAAGGCATCTCTCTCCTCTGCAGCTGAGGTGGATGCTCTTCTTTGCGGGTTTCAACTTTCACATCACATATCGGCCAGGGACTGAAAACAGAAAGGCTGATGCCCTATCCCGTCAGTCCGCTACCGATGAGACACGGATTTCCACAGAACAATCCATCATCCACCCCAAGGTGGTGTTGGGGGCGATAAAACCGGATACTTTCTTCAAAGGCATCCAGAAGGGTATTCGTTCCTTTACCTGGAGGAGGTGGCTCCTCAGCCATAAGGAATGGCAAGTCAGAGACGGTATACCGATGAACGGTCGTCGGTTACTGATACCGACTCCCCAACTTCAGAAACAGACCTTCGCTTGGTGCCATGTGTCACCCTGTGCGGGTCATCTGGGATTTGAGAAAACCATGGCCAGTCTGGTGAGGCATTTCTGGTGGCCGGCCATGAGAACGGATGTCCGGAGTTGGGGTGCGGCATGTTCGACATGTGCCACCATGAAATCTGATCACCAGCGTCCACAAGGACTTCTTCAACCCCTGCCAACACCCAGCCGTCCCTGGGAGAACATATCATTGGACTTTGTCGTGGGTCTGCCCGTGGATCAGGGTAACCCAGCAATCTTGGTGGTGGTGGACTACCTCACTAAGATGGGGCATTTTGTCACATGCAAGCGGGTGCCAACTGCGGGCCAGTTGGCAACCATGTTACTCCGGAACGTGGTGAGGCTACATGGGTTGCCCAACGTCATTGTTTCGGACAGAGGGTCACAGTTCACCGCTCAGTTCTGGAAAACGTGGTGTTCGGCGTTGCACGTCAGGTCGGCCCTGTCCACGGCCTACCACCCTCAGACGGACGGCAAGACGGAGCGCCTGAACCAGACGCTGAAGCAATACCTGCGCTGTTTTGTGAAGCAGGGAAGGGAAGAATGGGTAGGCCTCCTGTGGATAGCAGAAATTGCGTACAACAATGCCACACATAGCGCTACCAAGGCATCCCCCTTCTATGGCAACTACGGACATCACCCCCGTTTTCTGCCGTTTGTTCACCCAGTCAGGGAAGACAGGATACCCGAAACCTCCAAGAGGGTCGCTCACATCAAGGAAACCCTGCTGCATTCCCGGCAGTGTTTGGAGGCCGCCAAGGCGGCGTACAAGGTGGTGGCGGACAGGAAGAGGAGGCCGGGGCTCTTGTACAGGGTGGGTGATCACGTCTGGGTTTCTACCAGAAACATGCGATTCCGCAAACGGAGCATGTTCCATCCAAAATACATAGGCCCCTATCGCATTACCAAGTGCATTAGCCCTGTGAACGTGAGACTGTGCTTGCCTGCAAGGCTAAGGATCCATCCTGTTTTCCACGTCTCCTTGTTGAAGCCGACGACGGCGAGGGTTCGGACTACTCCTGTAACGGTGTTGGTGGATTCAGAGCTGAAGTATGAGGTGGCTGGCATCAGGGACTCCAAGTGGCGATGGGGCAAGTTGCGGTACCTAGTGGACTGGAAAGGGTACGGCCCCGAGGAGCAGTCGTGGGAACCGGCATCCAAGGTGCATGCGCACCGCTTGGTGTCCGCGTATCACAAGAAAAATCCAACTGGTGCGGGTTCGGTGGGTAGGGGCTGATGGAGGGAAGATGTACTGTCACGATTTCCCTCGCCCCTGTCGTTCCCGCTTACTACAGAGCGATCCGTCGCAACTGATCTGCGCCCTCACAGGACCGGGACTACCACGACCAGCCTGCATAGCGAGAGACCCGCGGACCGGAAACGCTTCATAAGCGTTTTCCAGCGAGGACGCAGCGTCGGATATTCTGATCCATTGCCGACGTCGGAGCCAAACGCAGATTGAGCTTCCTTGCCGTCCGTACTGCGTGGTGCACCTGAGGAGGATTGGAGGTAAGCGTGAGCGGCGTCTCCCTACCCCTGATTCTAGTTCCTAGCGACCGGCGGGGACGCACACCACAGAGGTGTTTTCCGCGTCTCTGCTGAGTGCTGTGGGTCCAACCTTGCTGATTGTGGTCGGAGGCGTGATCGAGCGGCTGCTCTCCGCCCCCGCCCTGACAGTATTCTTGCATCTGTCTGAGACGCACACCGAGGAGGTGCTTGCCGCGTCTCAGCCGTGGAGCCCAGAGCAGAGTTTGTGTACTAAGGAAATAGGAGTGGAGGCAAGATCGAGCGGCTCCTCTCTGCCCCATTCTGTCCATAGTTTAGTTAACAGAGACGCACGCCTTGGGGGTGTGTTACGTGTCTCTGTTACAAGGCAATAGAGGCTGACCTTAGGACCTCTACATCACCTACAGGGTGTGCTCCGTTGGGACAGGATCTGAGATATTAACAGACTGTCACGATTTCCCTCGCCCCTGTCGTTCTCGCTTACTACAGAGCGATCCGTCGCAACTGATCTGCGCCCTCACAGGACCGGGACTACCACGACCAGCCTGCCTAGCGAGAGACCCGCGGACCGGAAACGCCTTCATAAGCGTTTTCCAGCGAGGACGCAGCGTCGGATATTCTGATCCATTGCCGACGTCAGAGCCAAACGCAGATCGAGCTTCCTTGCCGTCCGTACTGCATGGTGCACCTGAGGAGGATTGGAGGTAAGCGTGAGCGGCGTCTCCCTACCCCTGATTCTCGTTCCTAGCGACTGGCGGGGACGCACACCACGGAGGTGTTTTCCACGTCTCTGCTGAAGAGTGCCGTGGGTCCAACCTTGCTGATTGTGGTCGGAGGCGTGATTGAGCCGCTGCTCTCCGCCACCGCCCTGACAGTATTCTTGCATCTATCTGAGACGCACACCGAGGAGGTGCTTTCCGCGTCTCAGCCGTGGAGCCCAGAGCAGAGTTTGTGTACTAAGGAAATAGGAGTGGAGGCAAGATCTAGCGGCTGCTCTCTGCCCCATTCTATCCATAGTTTAGTTAACAGAGACGCACGCCTCGGAGGTGTGTTCCGCGTCTCTGTTACAAGGCAATAGAGGCTGACCTTAGGACCTCTACATCACCTACAGGGTGTGCTCCGTTGGGACAGAAGGTTGAGCGGCTGCTCCCTGGTCCCTGCTTGGTCGAGTGCCCGGCTGGGCATTCCCAAGTTTCCCGAGCACCCACACCATTGACTTTACCCCCTGAGCAGCAGTCGAGTGGCATTGTCGGCCGTTGCTTAGCACTGTGCCCTCCGTTGACGTACACCGGGACCGGTGTGCATGCGGAGGACGGTAAGAGCCCCAGGTGCTGCGAAGGGTTGAACGAGAGCAAAGGCATCCACAAGAATAAAGGGAAACCCCTGCCCGCTTATGTGTCAACTGGAAATCCCGAAACCAGCTCTGCCACGAAAGCCGAACCCATGGACATCGGTGCCATTCGGGCCAGTCTAACCGCCACCGAAAAGGAGTCACGCCGTAAACAAGGATTGTGTTTATACTGAGGGAAGAAAGGACATTATGTCCGGGAGTGCCTTGCTAAGCCGAAGACCAGTCGATACCGGGCGAACAAGACTGTGTCGGCGGCAGGGGACATGCCGGCGGAAAACTAGCGGACTCCCGGAATAGTGGAGGGGCCTCCTGGAGTCAAGTCCGTATTCCTTCTTTGTCACGTTTGGAGCATGGGGACCACCACCACTTGCTCATCACAGTATATATAGGCCTACGAGCTCAATGGATCCCTGTAGTGGCCATGGACAAGAATGAAGCTCAGAGACTGGGCATCTCTCTTATCCCCAAGGATGTACCTGAAGATGTGTTTGCGGTGGACGGGAGACGGTTGATAACCGGACCCATCGGGCATCACACGGGGGACCTTCCTGTTAGGTACAGGAAATGGCACGAGGAGAAAATCAACTCCAACATCATCCGAGCACCGCAGTACGGGGTGATACTGGGTCTGCCTTGGCTCAAGAAACACAACCCTTCGGTCAACTGAAAGACCCACGAATTAAGGATGACTTCTCAATACTGCGTACAGTGGTGCGGGGTGAATCAGGGATCTAGCAGCACCAACCAGGACTCCGGTCACACGGTCGCCACGGCGGCCGAGAAAGAGGTCGCTCTTCCCCGTGCATATCACAGCTATGGGGACGTCTTCGATGAAGTGCGTGCGGAAGTGCTCCCTCCGCACAGGGTCTATGATAGCCAGATAGACCTGGTGCCATGGGCATGTGTTCCCAGCGCACGGCTGTACGCCTTAACGGAGCTGGAAAACCTCCATTTGCGTTCATACCTCGACAAACACTTGGGATTGGTTCATTCGGCCTTCTAAATCCCCGGCAGCATTGCCCCTCTTCTTCATTCCGAAGGCCAATGGGGAATTGAGAGCGTGTGTGGACTTTAGGGCATTGAACGCCATCACTGTCAAGAACAGGTACCCCTTGCCCCTCATAAGCCTCTTGTTAGAACAGGTGAAGAAGGCCCGAGTATACACCAAACTCGACCTCAAGGGGGCCTACCATCTAGTGAGCATGAGGGAAGGCGACGAGTGGAAGACGGCGTTCAAGACCCGTTTTAGCCTCTTCGAGTATCTCGTCATGCCGTTCGGGCTCTGTAACGCCCCTGCGGCGTCTCAATTTTTTCTTAACGAAGTGTTCCGAGACGTCCTGGATGTGTACGTGGAAGTGTACATAGATGACATCCTCATATACTCGGACTCAGAAGAGGAACACGTCCAACATGTGACATCGGTACTTGGGAAACTCAGAGAACACTTGCTGTTTTGCAAACTCAGCAAGTGTGACTTCCATGTCACGTCAGTGGAGTTTCTTGGAGTAATGCTGAGCCCGAATGGGCAGGAGATGGTGGAACGCAAGATCAAGGCGGTGGAGGAATGGCCTGTCCCGCAAGGCGTCAAGGACGTATAGAGGTTCATAGGGTTCGCCCATTTTTATCGGCGTTTTATCGAGGGATTTTCAGGATTGGTGGCCCCGATCACTCAACTGTTGCGGAAATATCAGGCGTTCGTCTGGAACCAGGAGGCGCAGGAGGCGTTCGTGGCTCTGAAAAAGGCGTTCGGCACGGCCCCGGTGTTGGCCCACCCTGATCCGGACCAACCATACGTGGTGGAGGCTGACGCTTCGGAGGTAGCCTTGGGGGCCATCCTGTCACAACGGCATTGAGATACAGGCCTACTCCATCATGTGGCTTTCATGTCCAGGAAGCTGAATGATGCAGAGCATAATTACCACATTGCCGAGAAGGAACTGCTGGCGATTAAGGATGCCTTCACGGAGTGGCGACACCTGCTGATGGGGGCGAGACATGTGGTCACGGTCTTTACTGACCACCGAAACCTGCAGTTCATGATGGCGGCAAGGCATCTCTCTCCTCTGCAGCTGAGGTGGATGCTCTTCTTTGCGGGTTTCAACTTTCACATCACATATCGGCCAGGGACTGAAAACAGAAAGGCTGATGCCCTATCCCGTCAGTCCGCTACCGATGAGACACGGATTTCCACAGAACAATCCATCATCCACCCCAAGGTGGTGTTGGGGGCAATAAAACCGGATACTTTCTTCAAAGGCATCCAGAAGGGTATTCGTTCCTTTACCTGGAGGAGGTGGCTCCTCAGCCATAAGGAATGGCAAGTCAGAGACGGTATACCGATGAACGGTCGTCGGTTACTGATACCGACTCCCCAACTTCAGAAACAGACCTTCGCTTGGTGCCATGTGTCACCCTGTGCGGGTCATCTGGGATTTGAGAAAACCATGGCCAGTCTGGTGAGGCATTTCTGGTGGCCGGCCATGAGAACGGATGTCCGGAGTTGGGGTGCGGCATGTTCGACATGTGCCACCATGAAATCTGATCACCAGCGTCCACAAGGACTTCTTCAACCCCTGCCAACACCCAGCCGTCCCTGGGAGAACATATCATTGGACTTTGTCGTGGGTCTGCCCGTGGATCAGGGTAACCCAGCAATCTTGGTGGTGGTGGACTACCTCACTAAGATGGGGCATTTTGTCACATGCAAGCGGGTGCCAACTGCGGGCCAGTTGGCAACCATGTTACTCCGGAACGTGGTGAGGCTACATGGGTTGCCCAACGTCATTGTTTCGGACAGAGGGTCACAGTTCACCGCTCAGTTCTGGAAAACGTGGTGTTCGGCGTTGCACGTCAGGTCGGCCCTGTCCACGGCCTACCACCCTCAGACGGACGGCAAGACGGAGCGCCTGAACCAGACGCTGAAGCAATACCTGCGCTGTTTTGTGAAGCAGGGAAGGGAAGAATGGGTAGGCCTCCTGTGGATAGCAGAAATTGCGTACAACAATGCCACACATAGCGCTACCAAGGCATCCCCCTTCTATGGCAACTACGGACATCACCCCCGTTTTCTGCCGTTTGTTCACCCAGTCAGGGAAGACAGGATACCCGAAACCTCCAAGAGGGTCGCTCACATCAAGGAAACCCTGCTGCATTCCCGGCAGTGTTTGGAGGCCGCCAAGGCGGCGTACAAGGTGGTGGCGGACAGGAAGAGGAGGCCGGGGCCCTTGTACAGGGTGGGTGATCACGTCTGGGTTTCTACCAGAAACATGCGATTCCGCAAACGGAGCATGTTCCATCCAAAATACATAGGCCCCTATCGCATTACCAAGTGCATTAGCCCTGTGAACGTGAGACTGTGCTTGCCTGCAAGGCTAAGGATCCATCCTGTTTTCCACGTCTCCTTGTTGAAGCCGACGACGGCGAGGGTTCGGACTACTCCTGTAACGGTGTTGGTGGATTCAGAGCTGAAGTATGAGGTGGCTGGCATCAGGGACTCCAAGTGGCGATGGGGCAAGTTGCGGTACCTAGTGGACTGGAAAGGGTACGGCCCCGAGGAGCAGTCGTGGGAACCGGCATCCAAGGTGCATGCGCACCGCTTGGTGTCCGCGTATCACAAGAAAAATCCAACTGGTGCGGGTTCGGTGGGTAGGGGCTGATGGAGGGAAGATGTACTGTCACGATTTCCCTCGCCCCTGTCGTTCCCGCTTACTACAGAGCGATCCGTCGCAACTGATCTGCGCCCTCACAGGACCGGGACTACCACGACCAGCCTGCATAGCGAGAGACCCGCGGACCGGAAACGCTTCATAAGCGTTTTCCAGCGAGGACGCAGCGTCGGATATTCTGATCCATTGCCGACGTCGGAGCCAAACGCAGATTGAGCTTCCTTGCCGTCCGTACTGCGTGGTGCACCTGAGGAGGATTGGAGGTAAGCGTGAGCGGCGTCTCCCTACCCCTGATTCTAGTTCCTAGCGACCGGCGGGGACGCACACCACAGAGGTGTTTTCCGCGTCTCTGCTGAGTGCTGTGGGTCCAACCTTGCTGATTGTGGTCGGAGGCGTGATCGAGCGGCTGCTCTCCGCCCCCGCCCTGACAGTATTCTTGCATCTGTCTGAGACGCACACCGAGGAGGTGCTTGCCGCGTCTCAGCCGTGGAGCCCAGAGCAGAGTTTGTGTACTAAGGAAATAGGAGTGGAGGCAAGATCGAGCGGCTCCTCTCTGCCCCATTCTGTCCATAGTTTAGTTAACAGAGACGCACGCCTTGGGGGTGTGTTACGTGTCTCTGTTACAAGGCAATAGAGGCTGACCTTAGGACCTCTACATCACCTACAGGGTGTGCTCCGTTGGGACAGAAGGTTGAGCGGCTGCTCCCTGGTCCCTGCTTGGTCGAGTGCCTGGCTGGGCATTCCCAAGTTTCCTGAGCACGCACACCATCGACTTTACCCCCTGAGCAGCAGTCGAGCGGCATTGTCGGGCGTTGCTTAGCACTATGCCCTCTGTTGGCGTACACCGGGACCGGTGTGCATGCGGAGGACGGTAAGAGCCCCAGGTGCTGCGAAGGGTATCGTTAACATTGTATTCTTTCCTTACCCTGTAACATTTTCTCCTAGGCTGATACAGCCTTTTGTTTTCACATCCCATTAAATACATTATAAAGGCAATTACGTTTGTCGCTTTTGTTGTATCCAGGCCGTCCCCGATCCCGGGAACGTATGGACGTTACACAGACCAAGGGACCCCTTTCATGTCCCATCTGATGGCACAGGTCTGTCCCATCCTGGGTATAGACCGAATCCGAACATCTGTACACCACCATGGCCTTGTGGAGCGCTATAATAAGACCATAAAAAGTATGCTTCATAAGGTCATCTCCGAGACTTGGAGGGATTGGGATCAAAAACTGCCCCTAGTTCTCTTCGCGATCAGGACTCATGTACAGCGGTCCACTGGCTACTCCCCATTTGAACTTCTGTTTGGAAGAAAACCCCAAACATTACTAGATATGCCAGTAGAGTAATGGGAGTGGGGTGATGAGGAAGAAAAACCATTGACAAGTTACGCTGCTGAAACCACTATCACCCGGCTATGGGGACTAGTCCATGACAATATGGAGAAAGCACAAAGACCCAAAAAGCATACTATGGCCAAAGCAGCAAGCTGAGGGTATTCAGTCCCGGTGACAAAGTGCTTCTCTTGCTTCCATCCACTGAGAACAAACTGCTGACACAATAGCAAGGTCCCTATGTCATAGACAAGAAAGTAACCCCAGTCACATATATTGTTCTGCTTCCCAAGCGGGCTGGGGGAAAACAAGTCTATCATGTGAACTTCTTGAAAAAGTGGGAGGAACCCGATTTGCCTAAGGTACAGGGAAAACCTACCCTCCTTGTGTTTACCGACAAACACTTAGACATCACCCCAGCCAACACCCAGAAACCCCAGACCGAGACAATCCTAACTGGGGATATCCTATCCTTAACACAAAGAGCACAGCTGTTTGCCCTGCTGGATGGTTTCCCAGTTCTCTTTTCTTCCTCTCCCGGGTTGACTACCTTGGTACAACACAATATCGTATCTCTAGACCATACCATCATAAAACAGAAACCCTATAGGATCCCAGCAGCAAGAAGGGAAGTAGGAGAGAAGGAAGTGACTGCCATGCTGCAAGCCTATAAAATAGAACGCTCCCAAAGTAATTGGTGTTCCCCTATTGTGATCGTACCAAAGCCCGACGGCAGTCTACGCTTTTGCATTGACTTCTGGAGAGTGAATGAGATCACCTAATTTGACATATATCCCATGCCCCGAATAACCGAGCTAATAGAACGATTAGGAAAAGCCAAATACATGTCAACCCTTGATCTTGCCAAGGGTTATTGGCAGATACCCTTAACTCCACAAGCCAGAGAGAAAACAGCGTTCTCAACACCCTCGGGTCTGTACCAATTTAAAGTGCTCCCCTTTGGCTTGCACGGGGCACCTGCCACGTTTCAACGGGTGATGGACAGAATTCTGAGGCCCCATACAGAATACGCCGCTGCGTACCTTGACGATATATAGTTGTCTTTAGCCCTACTTGGGAGTACCATGTGAAACATCTGACTGCTGTGTTCTCAGCCATCAGAACAGCCGGCCTCACAATAAACCCAATGAAATCCCTACTAGTCACTAACTCCATACAATACTTAGGATACACAATACAGGAAGACCTTATAAAACCCGAAGCAAGCATAGTGGACGCTATGAAAGCAATCCCTACCCTCACCCCTACCTCCATCACCATACGAAACATCCGCTCCTTCCTAGGTTTTATAGGATATTATCGGAGGTTTATCTCAAATTTCTCCTCCATTGCTGGCCCCCTCACTGATTTACTGACAGGGAAACATCCCTCCCCTATACCAGCTTGGGGTACCGAACACGAGACAAGCTTCCAAGCCTTGAAGAACGCCATCTGCACAGCCCCCGTATTACACTGCCCTGATTTCCATAAGACATTCGTCTTACAAACCAATGCTTTTGGACTTGGGTTGGGTGCCGTACTATATCAGCCTGACTCTGACAGTGACCTCAAACCTCTTCTTTATATCAGCCGTAAACTATTCCCCCGAAAAAAACACTACTCCACGATAGAAAAAGAGTGCCTGGCGATTAAATGGGCCATCAAAGCTCTGCAATATTACCTGTTGGGACGCCCATTTATTGTCCTGACTGATCATGCCCCACTCACCTGGCTTGTGAGGAACAGGGACACCAACCCCTGCATCCTTCGGTGGTTCTTAGCGTTACAACCTTTTTCTTTCCAGACAATGCATATTCCTGGTGCCAAGCAAATAAGTGCCGACTACCTATCTATGCACCCGTTCACAGAATGGCCCCAATGTCCATTCCTAAGGGGGAGACCTGTGAGGAGGACCGCGTCTGCACAGACGGGAAGTGGCTGATGAGCGGTACTCCTCACAGACCTCCTCCCTTAGGAATGGACGTTGGGGCCATTCTATGAATTCGAGGGAGCATGCGCGGGTCCCAGTAACCTGATGATGCTCGACTCCACCGGGAAACGCTCCATCTGTTAACACCACGTGTCCCCTTCGTGTGCTCCCGTACTTCCCTGATTGACCCCACGGATTGCCCAGCCCTGAGCCGCTCCTTGATTGAATCTACAGGTACCCAGCCTTGAGCCGCATCCTGTTTTTCTTGCAATTGCCGTCTTGATTGAATACGAGGATTCCGTGATTAAGAACTGGATATCTGGCCTAAGCCTCATAAGAATTGGGTCCTTTTCGACATCCCATCCGGCTCACACATCCTTTCGTCCTGATGATGATCTCTTAATAAAGGAGATCGAAACACTGTCCACTCTCACAACCAAAACTCCTTCACTTAACATAATACCTTGGGAGTTTTGTACAATGTTGTCAATGCGATGTAAATTTGAAGTCACCAGCACCTATCACTTCATGCACCTTGCCACTGAATATGTGTGAGCACTAGAACTATCTAATTATTAGTGGATGCTATTCCGTTTATGATGTTAATAAATGCGATGTCATTCAAACAACCTTGTGTCCCGGCATACATTGTCCTCCTGGTCCTACCCGGACTCCCTCTTCATTACTAAAACCCAGACTTAAGCTTCACTTTAAATAATAGTAGCCTAGGCTACCTGAGGACCTTGTGGCCTCTCCCAGACATTTGTTCCTTTAACTACTTATGACCCCTGATTCTACTGCCGGGGTACCCTTGTTCTCTCTACATACGTTCTGTTGGTCAGGGCTTCTTCAAGTCTATACCAAACCCCCACCTTCTTCTCCCAGGCTCCTGATAATGGTTTGCAATCACTGCAACTTACACATGAGCCTGTCCTAGTCCAATACATCACACAGTTCATTGGTTGCTTCTGTGAGAAATTGGCCTGGCATATGATGTCCACTATTCTAGTGGGCACTTTGCACCAGTCCAAACGACCCTTATTGATGGTAGGTTTAGACAACCTTTATAGAAATCTATCCTAATGGTAGCTGTAGAGAGCAGCCTTCAGGCTAAGTCTTGAAGGAATGTAAAGCAGCTTGTTTTACCAGTCTATAATCTCTTGAATGATCAAATGTAAGTACACCACACAAGGTATATATCAAATATATATGTATTTATTCTAAACACAACCCCTCTAGTCTCTTTATGAGGCTAGAGGCAAAAGTACAATACAAAAACCTTAACCCCTTCACTGCGGTGGCTATTCCGCCGCAGTGCTAAGGGGGCGGTGCGGAAGAGCGGCGGGCGCATGCTGGTGACGGAACCGCTCCGTCACCAGCCGCGGTTGCGCTGTGCTTATGACGGAGCGGTTGCGTCACGGCCCCGCCCGCACAATAGAACGTTCAGCGCAGGCGCGGAATCCGCGCCGCGCAGGCGTTCCGAGCGGGCCGTGACGGAACCGCTCCATCATCAGTACAGCACGACCGCGGCTGATGATGGCGTGGTTGCGTCACCAGCAGGGGAGGGGTTAAATAGCACACAGTAAATAGGACAGTATACGTTTGGCCCTAGGGGCCTCACAAACCATATACTAAAATAGTGGTATAAGAACCACATGAGGGATAGAAGTGAGGCCTAGGGCCTGAAGAACCGCTGGGGCAACCAGGAACCACCCCAGGTAGGGACGCAGGAGACCCACGGGGGACGCGTGCAGTGTCTAAACACAGCAGCGACTCACCATTGACTTCTATGGAGGAAAAGCAAGTTACAATTTTGAAGATTAAGGACACTTGCAAGTGAACTACGATGGAACCCTTTTAGACTAGGACACTTCAAGAGTCAAGACCCATGGGAGCACTGGAATGCTCGTGTTACGTAACCCAGGGAAGCCGGGTGCATAGGTGTCTTTTGGTGTCGGGTTTCGTCGTCGATTCCAATGGAGAGCTGCGAAGAAGTGCTGCAGGCGACCAGAGGAAAAGTGTCCGGGTGGATCCAAGGGTGGATCGGAGATGTGAAGAACCTGAAAGCAGAGGGGACAGAGTCTGGGTCACTAACCAGTGACCAGGATGGCGACAAGAAGATGCCAGCCAATGTTGTGTGCTTTAAGGTGAAGTAGGTGAAGCTTGACTCTTCAGCCACGAGGACCAGGAGGCGTCGACGACAACCATGAGCTGGATTCGAGCTGTCACACAAAGAATGTTGAGTGCTGCAGCATCGGAATCTGGATTGGACCCAACAAGCCTTGGCAACGGCAACCCACGCAAGATGACAAGATTGGCTTCGGTGCAGACCTGCAAGGTCTGCGGTACTCAACCTTTGGAGGGGAGTCGGAGCAACCAGGAAAGCTCAAGAAACAAAGGATTGTCCTTCGTGGGGACCCACTAGCCAACGGACTAGGGATCGCGAATAGGCCTCTGAGCTTCAGTGCAAAAGGTGCTTGGGCAGGAGCTTCAAATGCCCCAATGCACAACTTCGTCGGGAAACTTCAGGAAGTAGGTGCAGCTGCAAACTTGCAGGATGTGCAGGAGTTCCAGTCCCACGTCTTTCGTGATAGCTACAGGTCTCAGCTCTGCTGGGGACTCGTGTCAGCCTCAGAGATGTCTGGAAGTCCGTGTCCTGTGTCGCAAATTCTTCGGGAACCGGTGGGAGCCTCGAAAATGCAGACCAGCAAGATGCTTCTTTGGGGCCTGTTTGAACAGGGGGGGTCACTCCTTGACCCCAAGGGAGATTCTTCAGTCTTTCAGTTGAAATTAAATGTCGAAGGTCCAAGATTTCTTCCTCAGAGTTTCGTACAGGGTAATCTAAAGTCCTAGGGACTGGGTTCCTATACTTATACTAAGTTTAGGGGTTAGACTAACTCTAGGGTCCCACCTATGGGAGGACCTGGGGAGCGGGTGGCTACACCCCTTCCCCTTTGTCCAGTTTCGCTCCAGAGCTGGGGCTGAGTTCCCCAGCAACCGGTTTGAACTGGGAAATGCATGGAGCACCTTGTGTGCCCTAGGCAGTGTCTGAAAAGCATTCACTGAATGCAACCCACCCTGCCCCACTACACTAAAGCCTGTCTGGGAAAGTGTTGGCACCTCCCTGGACAGGAAACCTATTGTCCAGGCCTCCCCTGCCGGAGTTTCATCCAGCAGCAGGAGGGCAGACTCATGTCTGTGGCAGCAGCATCCATTTTGTGATGATGGGGCTCTGTTTAACTTCTACCGGGTTTACCAGTGTGTATATGTCTTCTCCCTCTAGAAGGGTGGAATGCTATCCCCGCTGCCAGAACTGGCCGGGAGGTAGTAATCCAAAGTGTTTGACACCAAACACAACATGTTTTGATAAAGCCAAACCAAAGTTAGCATTAACTTCAAGGATTATAATGCACTTAAGAGTATATGGTAGGGCTATATCATAGAACAGCTATAAAGAAGGATTTCGAAAGCTGCAGAGGAGCTCAGCTCATGCTAGGGCACCCTCTCACACAAAATCAAGCACTCTGCCTTCAGGATTGTCAAGGTCTGCCATAGGAGTGGCTTATAGGTTAATATGTGTCTATATATATAGGTAGATATAGGTATACTATATCTAAGTAAGGGGTGATTACACCACCATACCCAGGCTGCAAGTGCAGACCTGTGGTGCCATTTTGGAAGGCATCCCAAGGGCGGCATATACATGCTTCAGCTCCTGGTAGGCCTATGGGGTACCTATGCCCTTGGTACCTAAGGTACCATATACTAGGGGCTCACAGGGTAACTAAGTAACCAATCTGGTATGTACCTAATGTACATGCAATCAATTTAGAGAGAGAACAGCTAGGCTGTGGTCCTGAATAGCAGGGCCACAGCCAGACTAAAGTCGAAAAACCAGTGAAACACAGCAAAAAGTGGGGGTAACCATAGGAAGCAGACCCTACTCTCCTACACAACCCCCCCCCCCCCCAACGCAGGGACATTAAACAAACCATGACCAGTTGGGTCTTCATGTTCTAAGTGGAAATATCTCGAGAGTCCATCTGCAATGGCATGGTTATTGAGAGGTCTATGTTCCACTGTATAGTCCATCCCCTGTAGGAAAATGGACCACCTGAGCAGTTTGGGATTTCCCCCTTCATCTGTTTTAGCCATAAGAGGGGCTTATGGTCTGTCTGAACTGTGAAGTGAGTGCCAAACAGGTATGGCCTCAGTTTTTTTAGAGCCCAAACCACAGCAAAGGCCTCCCTCTCAATGGCTGACCAACATTTCTCTCTAGGGTCAGCCTTCTGCTAATAAAAGCTACTGGCTGGTCCTGAACTTCATCATTCAATTGTGATAGCACAGCCCCTACCCCCAACTCAGATGCATCTGGATTCTTTGGAGTAGTTAAGACTTTGCAGTATTGGGGCACTGCACATGGCCTGCTTAAGGTCATCAAATGCCTTCTGACATCTGGCTGTCCACTGAACTTTCTTAGGCATTCTTTTACAAGTTAAGTCATTCAGGGGTGTCACTATGGAACCATACTCCTTGACAAATCTCCTATAGTACCCAGTCAGGCCCAGGAAAGCTCTGACCTAAGTCTGGGTGGTTGGAGCAACCCAGTCCATTATGGTCTGGATTTTGCTCTGCAATGGTTGAACCTGGCCTCCACCTACAAGGTGGCCCAGGTACACAACCTGACTCTTCCCTATCTGGCATTTAGTAGCCTTGATAGTTAGGCCTGCATTTTGCAGGGCCTCCAAAAAACATTTCTGGTGGATCAGGTGATCCTCCCAGGTGGAGCTAAAGACAGCAACATCATCAATATAAGCTGCACAGTAGTCTTCCAGGCCTGTTAGGACTGCATTCACCAACCTTTAAAATGTGGCAGGTTCATTTTACAAACTAAGGGGCATTACCACAAATTGATCATGTCCACTAGGGGTTTAAATTGCTGTCTTTGGCTTTGCATCATCAGCTAGTCTGATCTGCCAGTAGCAAGCTGTTAGATCAAATGTACTCAGAAACTTGGCAGAGGCCAAAGTATCTATGAGCTCATCTGCTCTGGGTATTGGATGGGCATTAGTCCTAGTGACTGCATTGAGACCTCTGTAGTCTACACAAAATCTCATCTCTCTCTTACCACTTAGGGTGGGAGGTTTTGGTACCAAGACTACTGGACTAGCCCAAGGGCTAGCTAAGGGTTCAATAATTCCCAGTTCCAACATTTTCCGGACTTCTGTCCTGATACAGTCCCTGACATGATCAGGTTGCCTGTAAATCTTACTTTTAACAAGCAGACTGTCTCCAGTGTCCACTTCATGAATGCACCAGCTAGTCTGACTTGGAGCCAGTGAAAACATATGTCTGTACTGTTGTAGAACTTGTCTGCAATCAGTTTGCTGCTGATCAGTGAGGCTGCCTGCCAAGGCTACTCCATCAACTGATCCATCATCAGGGTTCTGAGAGAGCAGGTCTGGGAGAGGGTTACTCTCTTCCTCCTGTCCTTCATCAGTAGCCTTGAGCAAGCCCATGTCTGCCCTGTCAACATATGGTTTTAGTCTGTTGAAATGAAGCACCCCATGGGGGCTCCTGGGAGTTCCAAGATCTACCAAATAGGTGAGCTCTCCCTTCTGTTCAACAATAGTGTGAGGTCCACTCCACTTGTCTTGGAGAGCTGCTGGGGCCACAGGCTCCAACACCCACACTTTCTGTCCAGGCTGGTAAACAGTCAATGCAGCCTTTTGGTCATGCCAGGATTTCTGTAATTCCTGGCTAGCCTCAAGGTTTTTGGATGCCTTTTTCATGTACTCAGCCATCCTGGAGCGGAGACCAAGTACATAGTCCACAATATCCTGTTTAGGGGGTTTGAGAGGTAACTCCCATCCCTCCTTAACCAGACAAAGTGGTCCTCTAACAGGGTGCCCAGACATAAGTTCAAATGGGCTATAGCCAACGCCCTTCTGTGGAACCTCCCTGCATGCAAACAAAAGGCAGGGTAGTAGGATATCCCATCTCCACCTGAGCTTTTCTGGGAGACCCTAATCATACCCTTTACGGTCTTGTTAAATCTTTCAACTAGACCATTGCACTGTGGGTGATAGGGTGTGGTGAACCTGTAGTTCACTCCACACTCCTTCCACATTGCAGTCAAGTAGCTAGACATAAAGTGTGCACCTCTGTCATATATTACCTCCTTAGGGAAACCCACTCTTGAGAAAACTCCAAAGAGAGCTCTTGCTACAACAGGTGCTGTAGTGGTCCTAAGGGGAATTGCCTCTGGGTACCTGGTGGCATAAACCACTACCACCAGGATAAACCAGTGCCCTGATGTAGTTTGGGGATCCATTGGTCCAACAATGTCAATCCCTACATGTTCAAAGGGAACCCCCACCACAGGTAGTGGTATAAGGGGGGCCTTTGCAGTACCACCTGCTTTGCCACTGGCTTGGCAGGTTACACTGGAGCGACAAAACTCCTTGATGTCTTCAGACATGTGGGGCCAGTGAAAGTGAGGGACAAGTCTGTCCCAAGTCTTGTTCTGGCCCAGGTGTCCTGCTGAGTCCATCATCCCAATAGTCTTTATTGGTGCCATTAGCATTCCCAGCAGCCTCAGCAGTAGCTTGCTGTCCGAGGGGTTCAAGAGAAGGGCAGCTCAACTGCGCCTGACTCAGATCTGCCCTGGAAGGGTCCCCTGTCCCTAAGAACCTGATCAGGCTCAAGCTCCTCTGGGACAGTTCTTTCTTCAGGTTCACAATCAGTTTCCTCAGAAGGCTAATCCTCACTCTGAGTTAGGGGGGGAGGCACTGTCTTAACCCTACTGCTCCTTTTCTTGGTAGGCAAATGGTCCATTATTCCAGAATCCAGTGCCTGTCCAGTGTTAGACTTTTTGACCTGTGACCTAGTCACTGCAAGGACATGTGCTGAGATACCTAACATTTCT
This sequence comes from Lissotriton vulgaris, assembly GCF_964263255.1. Taxonomy (NCBI): domain Eukaryota; kingdom Metazoa; phylum Chordata; class Amphibia; order Caudata; family Salamandridae; genus Lissotriton; species Lissotriton vulgaris. Next base: position 646,916,504 of record NC_141694.1, on the reverse strand, counting down.
GCATGGGTCCTATACTCCACTTCAGACCAGGCTGAAGTCTCTAGGTCATTGCCAAGCAAGCATTCAACAGGGAGGTCCGCACTGATCACAACCTTCTCAAGGCTAGTTACCCCTCCCCAGGAGAAATTAACAACTGCCATACTATGAGTGGTACTGACGTTGCTAGCATTGATCACTTGGTAAGTCTCACCAAGTATGACTTGTCCAGGGTCCACAAAGTCTGGTATCACCATTGTGACACTGGCTCCTGTGTCCATGTAGGCCTCAGCCTTTTTCTCATTTATTAAAGGTGTTTGTCTGTACTTGCCCAGATTACTGGGACTCACATAGGAGGTCATATCCATACCTCCATCACAGATCAAAATAGCTTCAGTTAGCACTCTGACTAGGCCAAAGTCCATCTCAGATCCCAGGGTTAACCATACTACACCCTTCTGCTGGGAACCACCACTAGCAGTTGTACTAGGGGGAACAGTTGCCTTAGGGGCAATGGTGGCTGGAGCTGTCTCCTTTTTGGTGCAATCACCAGTCCAGTGACTATTAACCTTACAAACTTTGCACCATGGTTTTCTTTGGCCTTCTTTCTTTTTAGATTGGGGTCCCCCACCATTAGAAGCTTTTGGGGGACCTTGTGAAGACTTGTGAAGACTTCTGGTCTTTACCTTTCTCCCCACCCTTTTGGTCTTGCTTCTTTTGGTCACCAACCTGGTTTTGTACCTTCTGCATCACCCTGGTTCTGACCCATTTGTCTGCCTTCTTTCCCAATTCTTGGGGAGAGGTCAGATCAGAGTCAACCAAGTGCTGATGCAACAGCTGGTTCTGACAATTGTTAAGAATGTGTTCTCTCATGATCAGATTATACAATCATGTATGTATGTATCACACACTTTACTGCCCAGTAGCCAGCCCTCCAGAGCCTTAGTAGCACAATCTACAAAATCAACCCAATCCTGAGTCTGTGTCTTTTGGGTATCTCTGAACTGCAACCTATACTGTTCAGTGGTTAAGCCAAACCCATCTATTAGGGCACTCTTCAGGACATTGTAATTGTCAGCATCTTCTTCTCTTACAGTGAGGAGCTTGTCTCGACCTTTGTCTCTACCTTTGCCTGCAAAGGAGAACCATACGATTGCTGCCCACTGCTCCTGGGGTACCTTCTGTACTTTGCAGGCCCTCTCCAGTACAGTCACCCAGTTGTGGATGTCATCCCCCAGTCTGATAGGGAGGGACAATCTTGTTTAGGCATCTATGGTCATAAGACCTATCCCTACTACTAGGGATACTGCTGCCACCATGGGGCTCTAGCCCCATCTTTTTTCTCTCTCTTTCAAGAGCTAGGGTCTCCTTTTCTAAGGCTACTTCTTGTATCCTTATCCTAAGCTTGGCTTCTCTCATCCTAGCTTCATGCTCCCTCTTCTCAAGTGAGGTACCCCTCCTATGAGAAGAGGCAGAGTACCCTATTGATGAACCAGAATGAGTAGACTCCAGTGAAGGAGACCTATTCCTTCTTGGCACAACACTACCCCTACCTGAGAGAAGAAAGGGAGGCCCATTTTGGACTTCCTCATCTCCAGGTAGATCTGCATTCCCCAGGGTTAGATCAGTATCTACCTCTTGGTTTTTCATCATTGTCAGAGTCCTGGTGGGGCAACCCACCAGGGTTCTCTTCCTCAGATGTAGCTACCCCAACCCCATTGTCTATCCTTGTGGGGTCTATAACACCTCTATAAGGCGTTGCGTATTGGGGTTCTGTCCTGGCTTCAATTTTCTCAATGAACACAGAGCCCTTAACTCCTGGAAAGGGAATGTGTCATACTTAGATGGCTGTACTAGACTGACATCTGGTATTAGGCGGTGCGGTAGGGGGCTGGGTGGGCTTTTTGGTCGTGACCAGGTTGGATCAAGTTTCGTTCAGGCCTCGGATCAGGATTTTCAGCTGAGTTTCCAGGAGGTTGAGGCGATGGGTCGTGATATCTATGGTGGGAGAGAGTGTGTCTGGGGCAGCATTGCCTGAGGGGGAAGGGGGTGGGTCCCAGTCAGGGTGACTGTTGGGGAAGGGGCTACCTGGTTTGTCACAGGGCGGTATCCCAGGCCGAAGGAGTATTGGCTCATAACGTGGATTAGACCTTGTGTGGCCTGAAGGCTGGGACGGGCTGGGGGAGACTGAGCTTGGGGTAATACTCGTTCCAGGATTACTGGTTGGGATAAGAGAGGAGGCAGGGGTGGGAGGGTCAACCATTGGGGGGGTGGGATCATTATTTGGAGGTGCAGAGTTGCTGGAGGTGACTCGTGGGGGTGGGGAGAGGGTTCTCGAAGAGAACGCGAGAAGGGTCTGTCGCCTTACCTGATGGGAAGGCTTACTGGGCGCAGTGAGGGGTCTGGCAGGGTTGAATAGTGGGCAAGGGTGCCTTTTTTAGCGAGAGGAAGAGGGAGTCAAAGACCCAGAGGTTATCATTATTAGCCTGTATCTGGAGAGTGCCATTCGAGTAGATGGTTATGGAGATGTTACCGCTCAGCGTCTGGTTATTCGGGAGCAAGGTCGTCAGTTTGCTGCTATGGGATGTGATGGTAGTTTTGGAGATGTGAAGATGTGTGTTAAGGATGGTGATCCAATTGTCAGGTCTTTGAGTATGGAAGATGAGATCCATTATTAACTGCCCTTTGGAGGAGCAGTGGAAGGTATCTACAAATAATGTTTCGGGGTGCTGTCTGATCAGTCTATGTTTGAAGAGTCTCTTCGCTTTCCTTGAGAGGTTGGAAGGTAAAGTAATCGCAAAGGAGTTCGGCCCATGGGGTTTTAGGTAATTCGGTGGTCGAGGGGCAGCAACCATGGGCGTGGCCGGAGGCATTTTGTCTAGGCTCTGAGGAAGGCGGGTTTCTTTAGGGATGTGAAGGAAGGGTCTAGTGTTGCATGTGCGGGCAGAGCAGGGCTTCTTTAGGACCAGATTTGAGTCTCTGCGCTAGGCTGGGATCTTGGGAAGTGACCCTGAATCATTAAGGGTATTCTCTATTGGTGGCAGGGACTCCTCTGCAGAGATGCGAAGGTGGTTCTGAGATTGGGGCCCGGGTGGGCATCTGGTGGACGCGCGTCTAGAGGCTGCCTACACCATCATTTGAGACCCCGGGAATGTTAGAGGGGCAATGGATCGAGACCCTCTTGTGGCCGGTCCTTGCTTAGTCCTTACAAGCCATTTAGGGGACAGGCACCTAGAAGCTGCCTAAACAGTCTTTGTTGCAAAGTCCGGAGCATTGAAGGGGGATTGGATCGGGACCATCTTGCGGCCAGTCTTAGTTTAGTTTAGGCGAGATCTTCATGGCTCCCCAAGGGTAATCAGGAAAGCTCGGTGCATTCAGCATAGGGCTGCCATCATGGTGTCAGGCACTTTAGTGTACGCAGGGTGGCCCTCACAGGGTCGCTTCAGTCCTGGACTCCTGTGCGCTGGGGATCGGGAGCAGTAGACTTGCGGGGCCTGGAGGCTGTCTTTGCTGGTGGTAGTTTTCTTTCTTTCTTTCTTTCTTTCTTTCTTTCTTTCTTTCTTTCTTTTAGTATATTTTGAATGTTAGGGAGTGGCGGTCATTACAGGGTCAGGCACGGTGGGTCATGCTATGTTGCGTCTCGGGGCTCATCTCCTGTCTTGGGACGGTCTGTTAATTGTTGGGGGTCAAGCAGGTCCAGCCTTACTGTAATAGGGTGGATCCAGGCCTTGTGGGGTCTTCGTGAGGCCTTAATGATGAACTTTCATGGCGGGCATTACAGGGTCAGGCATCGAGAGTGCTTAATGTGTAGAGTCTTGAGGCTCCGCTCCTGCCTCGGGCCCTCCTGTTTATCGTAAAGGGTCGGAAATGAGCCGCCTTACTGTGGTTGGGAGGATCTAGGCTTCCTGGGGGACTCGTATGGTCTTATTGCTGGCTGGTTTCATTGGTGTCTCTGTGACTGGGACCCATTACCCAATCATGGTGGCCATTACAGGGTCAGGCAAGGAGAAATCTTCATTTGTAGAGTCCCGAGGCTCCGCTCCCGCCTTGAGACACCCTGGTTCTCGTCGAGGGTCGAAAATGCCCCACCTAGCTGTGATATGGAGGAACTAGGCTTCCTGTGGGCCTCGTATGTCCTTATTGCTGGCTGGCTTCTCTGCTTTCTCTATGGATGCCAGCCATTACCCACTTATGGTGGCCATTGCAGGGTCAGGCAGCCAGAACTCTTATTGTGCTGTGTCCCGAGGCTCGGGTCCCGCCTCGGGACGTCCTGGTTGTCGTCGGGGGTCGAAAATGACCCATCTTGCTGAGGTTCGAAGGATCTAGGATTCCAGGGGGCCTTATTGCTGGCTGGTTTCTCTGCTTTCTCTATGACTGGTGGCCATTATCCAGTTATGGCGGCCATTGCAGGGTCAGGCAGCGAGAACTCTTATTATGTTGTGTCCGAAGCTCCGGTCCTGCCTCGGGACGTCTTGGTTGTCGTTTTGGGTAGAAAATTACCCGTCTTCCTGAGGTCCGGAGGATCTAGGCTTCCAGGAGTTCTTGTATGGCCTTATTACCGGCTGGTTTCCCTGTTGTGTCTTTAACTGGCGGCCATTGCTCAGTCAGACGCAGTTGCTTTGCAATGGCTGTGCGTCAGACTCTGGGCTATTGAGTATGGAGTGTCTCGATGATCCGGTTCTGGCAAAGCTTACCGTCTGGCCTTTGGTACTCGATGGGTCAGGAACGGGGGTCTCTGAGGGAAGCTTCGCTGGTGGAGGAGCTCTGAGTTTGGAAATTCGAGGCGTGGATCCCTCTCGCCTCTGTAGCAGTAGTAGGAGTAGGAGGTTTCTTGGAATAGTAGGCTATTATGAGCCATGGCTTCCGAATTTTCATTTCATGTCCAAGCGTTTTCAGCAATTGACCTGTACAGGTGTATTCAACCCCTTGCCCTGAAGATGAGTGCCAAAGCGTATTGTTGGAATTAAAACATGCCCTGGTATCCCTAGACCTAGGAATGTCTGATTATGATAAGAAAGTTCCCCTATATTTTACAGAAAGGGGAGTGTGCTCATTTTCTGTTCTCTCTCCGTGTGTTTGCTTTGTTCACCCTAAGTTGGCAGGGTATGCCCAGACGTGGGTCCCTTGCTCACTTTGCCACTGGATTCAGGCTATTCTGGCTGATGAAGGGTGTTACCCAGAAACCGGTCCCAGGATGCTTGTTTTTCGGTTCAGGGAAGACCTGGCTTGGCAGTTCGGGCTGGACCGTTCCCAAGAGGCACAGGGTCAAGACTAATTTGCATTTAGCTGGGTCTGAACTCAGATGGCGAAGTGAGCTAAAGAATGATGATGGATTCAACCCAGATCTGTGACTGGGGGTGAGTGTCTGAAAGGTTTCAGCGCTCTCTCCATCATCTCCTTGTGTTTGCTTTGTTCGCCATAAGTTGGCAGGGTATGCCCAGACGTGGGTCCCTTGCTCACTTTGCCACTGGATTCAAGCTAGCCTGGCTGATGAAGGTTGTCACCCAGAAACCAGTCCCAGGATGCTTGTTTCCGGTTCAAGGAAGACCTGGCTTGGCAGTTCAGGCTGGACTGTTACCATGAGGCACAGGGCCAAGACTGATTTGCATATAGCTGCGTCTGAACTGAGGTGGCGAAGTGAGCTAAAGAATGATGATGGATTTAACCCAGATCCGTGACTGGGGGTGAGTGTCTGAAAAGTTTCAGTGCTCTGTCCATCATCTCCTTGTGTTTTCTCATTTTCTGGACTGCCACAACGTTGTGGAGATCAATAACTCCCAGTTGTATTTGTTTCAGCTATTCTGGATCCTGTTGCAGAAATTTTCTGGGGCGTTTAAGATCTGTTGCAGCTGCAGCAGTGGAATTTTAACTGTATGATATTATTGTGTTGGGACCCCCTGACATTTTGCATGCCTCATTTAGTTGAAATGTTGCTCACTCTATGTAAAACTCAGAATTTGCCTAATGCCTGGGTTACTATGAAGTAATATTGCTGTGTCCTCTACAATATCTATTAAAATATGTGCTGTTCTGAATAGTGCCTATTTCCTCTCAGTGGGCGGGGGGAGAATAAGAAGAACAAATAAGTATTCAGGTAACAGAGGTGTGTACCAAGCCCTGACCAAACATTACAGATGAACACCTAAAAATTTTGATTTATGTGCTATTTGTTAATGGCTTATGTAAGAGGGACAATGCTGGAATTCTAAGAGCTATGGACACAGATTGCCAGCCACACACTTACTTAAATCCTCTATTTTTGAGGGAACAAACCATAAGAGACTTCCTGGTTCGTACGGGTATATCACTCAAACCCTTTTATTATTTATTTGTTTTTTGTCTTTTTTTAAGTATTGATGTATGAAAGGGACACCTTATCGTTTTGTACACCTTATATACAATTATTTACAATTCACGATTATTTACAACACAAACACATACACATAACTAGTTGTATTATACAAAGTGAATTGCTCTGATATATATACACTCAAATATTCATACTACGAAGAAAAGATCATCCGCAATTCCATAAAGACCAGAGTCAAAAGTATAAACTTGATGACAATCATAAATCAATGAACTACAGTTGAATGTAGGCAGTTCAAAAAAGGAAAAATAGACTTCAAATTAATTCATTCAGTCCATTCAACCAATAAATGGCTAATCTTTTTACGCCAACGCGTTTCGAATCCGGTATGTCAACTCTACGGATTCTCATCAGGGCTCTGTCTTAATACGGGATATCTGCAAGTGTATAAAATAAAACTTGTTTTAGCTACATTTCTGACAGTTGTTTAGCTTCCAATTACATTTAACTCGGATTCCTCATATTACCTGTTGAACCTGCAGCCTCCGGTCAAGGGTAGGGTATTAGTTCTGACTGAGTTTCTTTTCTTTTCGGGATCTAAAAACAAACGCAGGTATCATGACCTGTTCTTGCTCACTTTCTAAGACCAGAATGGGGCACATATGTTATCAACATACCTTACTGGATCATGCTCGTGATCCTACATTTCCACCAAATGGGAGTTAATTTTCAGTCTTGTATTACAGCCTGAAAATAATGAGAATAACGTTTTATGCGCTTTTTATGCACAGACGGAGAGAGTATGGCACTCGTTGCTCTACTCGGCCCACCTGCTCTGAGGGATTCCTCGCTTGGGTTTTAGAATGCCTTAGAGTCTCTCTTGTATTGTGCGATTTTATTATTCAGTGTGTTATCTTTAAATGTAGAAATTTCTTTGTCTATTTTTTCTAATAGCGCTTTAGCGTCAGAAATTGTGGGACTGTCTTTTATCGCCTGGGTTAGTGTTTCTATTTCCTCGAGTTCTTTTAAGCTGATTCTTTGAGCAGTTTCTATTGTATGGACCATCAGGTCCCTACTGCATTTCGTATTAATACAGCTAAATCCCTTTCTGTATTCAGTGTCGTCGGTAAAGATCACAGGGACATTCTTCACCTGTAACCCCCAGGGAATAGTTCCACCTCTCAAATGTTTTAATAGAAAGTGCCCATGTAGTTCTGTCCGTAAGTGTTTCTTACTCAGCCTTATTACTTGTCCGATTCGTTTTGCTGTTGAGCCGAAGAGCTCAAAGCAACATTCGAGAATGCAGAGGAAGCAATCAGATTCTGTATCCTTTCTTCACTAAACGATAAGGTGTCCTTCTCAGCCATTCCTTTTTGGAAGGATAGAATATCCCTCCTGTTTTAATCTTAAAGCCAGAAGGCAACCTGAATTAATCGTGTGCCCTTGAAACTCTCGCGGGGGTGTCCCGCTCTAACGTTTGAAGAATGGGGGAGTCAGGTCCTGGGACGTGGGGCTAGCTGGACCATTAATATAACTAAGTACACAGATTGCCAGCCACACACTTACTTAAATCCTCTATTTTTGAGGGAACAAACCATAAGAGACTTCCTAGTTCGTACCGGTATATCACTCAAACCCTTTTATTATTTATTTGTTTTTTGTCTTTTTTTAAGTATTGATGTATGAAAGGGACACCTTATCGTTTTGTACACCTTATATACAATTATTTACAATTCGCGATTATTTACAACACAAACACATACACATAACTAGTTGTATTATACAAAGTGAATTGCTCTGATATATATACACTCAAATATTCATACTACGAAGAAAAGATCATCCGTAATTCCATAAAGACCAGAGTCAAAAGTATAAACTTGATGACAATCATAAATCAATGAACTACAGTTGAATGTAGGCAGTTCAAAAAAGGAAAAATAGACTTCAAATTAATTCATTCAGTCCATTCAACCAATAAATGGCTAAATTGGAATTCTAAGGGCGGCATATGGCATTTGTACAAATGAAAATATTACTGAAGTTTCTTCTTTAGCAAATGTGCGATTCACACTGACAACTAAACTGATAGGTCTGACAAGGCCTGATACTGGGCCAAAACTGTCAATGTGACCATTTTTACTGACCTATGTTATGTTTTTGGAGTTGTCCATGATTTCGGCCACTTATGATCTCAGGGAGGGTTCAGAATTTTTCTAGTACACCAATACGCAATGGCCTGAGAGCGTTGGATTTGTTGCAAGCTCTGCAAATGTTGAGTTTTGTGAAGTGTTGGGCACATCATGGAGGGTCAGATGGAATTTCAAGATGCAATACTTTTGCAGAGCTGTGGCTTGCTATAATGCATTTAATTCCCCAGTGGGGTAGGCTGCTTTATCTGTGGCATTGACAGTCCCTGAGGTTTCTACACTAAAGTTTGAGGAGATCATGAACATATAGGGGAATGCAGAGAAAGAGAAGAATAGTGAATGGGTGAAGAAGGATTGTATATGCAATGACATGAGAGTGTGGGTCAACATGAGAGGAAAGGTGGTGTTAGCAAATGCCTTACTGATACAGATGACTAAGTTGTTCCATGGGCCCACCCGCTTAAAGATGCGATGATGGATAGTTTTCAAAGCATATGGTCAAACAAAGATTTTCAGGAAGGTGCTCAAGATTATTGTTCATTACACTTAGTGTGCTAGCAGGATAACATGGCGAAACAAACTATGGTTACAATGAGTCATTCCCCTCTAGCATATGGACTTTCTTGAGCCTGCAGCAAGATTATGTCGAACTACCTCCTGTCAAGGATACCACTATGTTCTGGTGGTGGTGTGCATGTTTTTAACATGGGTGGAGACCCATCTAATGAGCAGATGTTACAATGTTGTTGCTCAAAGAACAGATCGGACGATAGCGCATCCCAATGTATGTAGAAAGTGATCAGTGTGGACATTTTAAAAATGTGATCATGAAACTAAGTTGTGAAGCCATGTGCATAACCCACAGACTAGATTGTGCCTGTTACCCTCAATATTTGAGCCTAGTGGAGAGACTGAACAGTGATTAAGAACAAATTGATAAGGGTAGGTGCAGATCCACTTGAATTATGTGGCATGGGAGGATCAAATTATGTGGCTAGTTTGACTAAATTAAGCAGCAAGAAAAGGCATATTAGAATACCAGTGTCTCCACAAAGTTTTCACATCATTAGTGCCAGTTCAACACCCAAATACGGCAGTAAGCAACAGAAACAGGACCATTTATCCTTTGCAAAGGGTCTTCTACTGTGCGCCAACAGGTGTTACTGCATTTTTAGTAACCTTTGATCTGTTTGAGCTAGAAGCCATATTCTTTTTTGTTAAAATCTGCACATTTTGGACCTGTACAGTATGTGGTAATTGTTGGAAATCTCAAACTAGTGGAAAACACAGCTGCTGCTAAATCACATAATGCCAGTGGTCCAGAGTATGTGCATCTACTACCTTCGAAATGGCCAGATGTTCTTTCTCTGGTGCTCTTAAGCATGTGTTGCACTTATCTGCAATAAGGGCCCAGGGGTTTTGAATTCAGTGTTTGTGGCTCGTCTCTCTGCAACTCTATTGCTGCATTACTTTGTATGCAGGGAGACACCAAACCCCGAGAAGTAACATAAATAACTATAAAATATGCAATTGTTGGGGACAGTTTGTCTGCCATTGTTGAGGGAAGTGGTCAGAGGACATTTTGTGCCTGCCTTCACCCTACTGAAGATAGATCTTAAAGTGTGAAAATCACCCTTAAGTGCCACAAACACTGGCAAGTATTTTGCCATTTCCAATCCCATCTTTTACCAGCAATATGGCCCTCCAAACCACACCACAAATGACCATTGCCCTTGAGAACCATGGGAAGGTAACATCTGTTCAGTTTGTGCTCCTAGTGCTAGAAGGTGCAGAGGGTGAGGATAAGATGATGGGTGCAATTGAGGTATGAGCATGCGATCTGTAACAGAGTACCATGTGTTGAATGCCAACCCAACACTTGACAACAGCAGTGCCACTAGACCTTCCTCCATACTTCTAACCATCACACTCCTCCCAGCAAGTTTCCCCATCAGATCTGCCCATAACGCCCGGCTCACTGGGAATTAACAAATGAAAATTATAAAAATAATAACAATGTGATAAGAAGTTAACGTGAGGTGTATGATTTTGAGTATGCTGGTCAAGCTACTCTGTTTTAAGAAAGTTTAAAAAGGAACGGAAATCTCTAACAAGAACGTCATGGTAAAATATTTGACAATCTAAAGAATGCGAGAAAGAGTTCTTATCATCTAGCGGTGACAAAAACTCATAGAAAACATGATAATTCTAATTTGTCATTCAGACCTCTGGGTTCGACGTATCCAGAGATCTAATCCAATGAGATTCACTCTGTGCTAAAGTCTTTGCCTGGTTTCTATCCTGATGATGAATAATGACTTCAAGGACAGTAAAATGTAATTGACCTATTTTGTGATGAGTCTCATTCTCCTTGAATAGTCAATGGTTAGTGCAATGCTTTGGTTCTTATGCAGCTTTTGTGTTTGGTGATCCTTGTTCTAAACTTTATTTCTGCCTTGCCTACATAAAAAAGACAAAATTGCAAAAAACACAGTTGATGGACAGAATGCAGAACACTGTCTTACATTCACCCCAGTACAAAGATCTGGGCCTAAATCCATCGTTTATTTGCACTCCACACCACCCTAGGTCAGACACTGCCTATATGCAAATTAGCCTTGACCCTGTGCCTCATGGGAACAGTCCAGCCCGAACTACCAAGCCATGTCTTTCCTAGACCGGAATCAAGCATCCAAGGACCGGTTTCTGGCTATAAGCCTTCTTCAGCCTGGATAGCTTGACTCCAGTGATGTGGAGAGCCTGGGACTCACGTCTGAGCATACCCAGCCCACTCGGCGTGAAAATTGCAAAAAACACAGTTGATGGACAGAATGCAGATCAATGTCTTACATTCACCCCAGTACAAAGATCTGGGCCTAAATCCATCGTTTGTTTGCACTCCACACCACCCTAGGTCAGACACTGGCTATATTAAAATCAGCCTTGACCCTGTGCCTCATGGGAACAGTCCTGCCCGAACTACCAAGCCATGTCTTTCCTAGACCGGAATCAAGCATCCAAGGACCAGTTTCTGGCTATCAGCCTTCTTCAGCCTGGATAGCTTGACTCCAGTGATGTGGAGAGCCTGGACTCACGTCTGAGTATACCCAGCCCACTCGGCGTGAAAATTGCAAAAAAACACAGTTGATGGACAGAATGCAGAACAATTTCTTACATTCACCCCAGTACAAAGATCTGGGCCTAAATCCATCGTTTATTTGGACTCCACACCGCCCTAGGTCAGACACTGGCTATATGCCAATCAGCCTTGACCCTGTGCCTCATGGGAACAGTCCAGCCCGAACTACCAAGCCATGTCTTTCCTAGACCGGAATCAAGCATCCAAGGACCGGTTTCTGGCTATCAGCCTTCTTCAGCCTGGATAGCTTAACTCCAGTGATGTGGAGAGCCTGGGACTCACGTCTGAGCATACCCAGCCCACTCGGCGTGAAAATTGCAAAAAACACAGTTGATGGACAGAATGCAGAACAATGTCTTACATTCACCCCAGTACAAAGATCTGGGCCTAAATCCATCGTTTATTTGCACTCCACACCACCCTAGGTCAGACACTGGCTATATGCCGGTTTCTGGCTATCAGCCTTCTTCAGCCTGGATAGCTTGACTCCAGTGATGTGGAGAGCCTGGGACTCACGTCTGAGCATACCCAGCCCACTCGGCCAGAAACCGGTCCTTGGATGCTTGATTCCGGTCTGGGAAAGACACGGCTTGGTAGTTCAGGCTGGACTGTTCCCATGAGGCACAGGGCCAGGGCTGATTTGCATATAGCCATTGTCTGACCTAGGGTGGTGTGGAGTGCAAAAAACGATGGATTTAGGCCCAGATCTTTGTACTGGGGTGAATGTAAGACATTGTTCTGCATTCTGTCCATCAACTGTGTTTTTTGCAATTTTCACCCCGAGTGGGCTGGGTATGCTCAGACGTGAGTCCCAGGCTCTCCACATCACTGGAGTCAAGCTATCCAGGCTGAAGAAGGCTGATAGCCAGAAACTGGTCCTTGGATGCTTGATTCCGGTCTGGGAAAGACACGGCTTGGTAGTTCAGGCTGGACTGTTCCCATGAGGCACAGGGTCAAGGCTGATTTGCATATAGCCATTGTCTGACCTAGGGTGGTGTGGAGTGCAAAAAAAACGATGGATTTAGGCCCAGATCTTTGTACTGGGGTGAATGTAAGACATTGTTCTGCATTCTGTCCATCAACTGTGTTTTTTTGCAATTTTCACCCGAGTGGGCTGGGTATGCTCAGACGTGAGTCCCAGGCTCTCCACATCACTGGAGTCAAGCTATCCAGGCTGAAGAAGGCTGATAGCCAGAAACTGGTCCTTGGATGCTTGATTCCGGTCTGGGAAAGACACGGCTCGGTAGTTCAGGCTGGACTGTTCCCATGAGGCACAGGGTCAAGGCTGATTTGCATATAGCCATTGTCTGACCTAGGGAGGTGTGGAGTGCAAAAAAACGATGGAATTAGGCCCATATCTTTGTACTGGGGTGAATGTACGACTTTGTTATGCATTCTGTCCATCAACTGTTTTTTTTGCAATTTTCACCCTGAGTGGGCTGGGTATGCTCAGACATGAGTCCCAGGCTCTCCACATCACTGGAGTCAAGCTATCCAGGCTGAAGAAGGCTGATCGCCGAAACCGGTCCTTGGATGCTTGATTCCGGTCTGGGAAAGACACAGCTTGGTATTTCAGGCTGGACTGTTCCCATGAGGCACAGGGTCAAGGCTGATTTGCATATAGCCATTGTCTGACCTAGGGCGGTGTGGAGTGCAAAAAAACGATGGATTTAGGCCCAGATCTTTGTACTGGGGTGAATGTAAGACATTGTTCTGCATTCTGTCCATCAACTGTGTTTTTTACATAAAAAAGCCAGCACAGGCATTTAGTTATGTAAATAACAAAATGTGTTTTACAATCAACTGAATGGTTGAGTCTGATGTCCTTTCCCGTCCATGGGTGAGAGATACTTTTTCCTACAAGCACAATATTACAAAGGGTGCAGTTATTACATCTTCTCATGCCTTTGTGTGCTTCATAATTCACTGTCTTTGGATTTGACAATAATTCCCTTAAACTGTTGGATCTTTTGTAAGCAAATAAAGGAGGGGTTAACAAATAGTCATTCAAAATCCAGTTGTGTTTGAAGTAACTCCCATCATTTTAAAATTATGTTTTTGATAGCCGGTGACATAGTGAAAAATGTAGAAACAAAAACTTCCCTATTATTTTTCTATTTACCATTCTTCTCCAGACGTTTGCTCGGTCCAGTTGATGTACTCCTTGTGTTGCTCATTCCAATACATCTCCTGGTATCCTTGTTGAGAGAATTGAGTCTGGAAAGTCTGTATAAATGATGTACATTCCTTTTTTTTATCCTGGTAAATTGTGAGAATGGAAGGTGTTGTTTGATAGACTGCAGGTGAAAACTGCTATAAAGCAGTACATTATTTCTGTCAGTAGCTTTTTTGAAGATCCTATTTTTGAAGCCTGTCTCAGAGATCACTTTATTTCCGGAGTCAAACTTCTCCTAACCAAACTAGGACGTCACATAACCAGTGAAAGGAAGAAATACCTGGAATAAGCATTTCCCCCCTTAGTGAACTAGAACTGACTTGAGGGACATTATAGACATCGTGGTTATTGCCACAAGGAGTGGACAGCATATTTAACCGAAAATTACCTAGCTGAAAAAAAAATGTGAACCACATATCCTGTCGCTTTACTCGTTGAAGTAGAGCAATGTTTTTTGAAACAATTTATAAATACAAGTAATGTGATAAAAGTAGTTTTTTGTATGTATATTTCTGCGTTTAACTGAAATTCTTTTGTATTGCAAAGGTTTTAGTTAACTACGCAAAATAAAATAACTGCAGTGGTAACTGCAGAGATCATGACTTACACATCCAAGTAGGTAATGTTAGTCTTTTCAATTATATGTGTGAACCTAATCCTGGAATTCTTTGTGTTGAGGTGCTCCAACAGATTGTCTAACTCCCATTTGTGACCTCTCCAGATGAGAAACATATTATCAATGTATCATCGATACATGATAAATTTCTGGGTCCAGATTTCCTTGCTGAGAATATGTTCTGTTTCAAATTTAAACATGAAAAGATTTGCTTAGCTGGCAGCTCCTGAGAATCCCATTGATGTTCCATTGATTTGTAGGTAACAAATTTGATCCAATCAAATGTAATAGTTCTAGTAGAAATATCTTGTTTGCTTTCATCTCTGGTGCTCTAAGCATGCCCACTCCGTAGCTTCGAATCCTTCTCCATGTGGGATTGAGGTATAAAGGGGGGTCGTAAAGATTTTTGTTTATCTTAGGAAGCAAGAGGTCTTTTCCAAATGCTCAAAAAATATCAAAAGTGTAATTTTCTCGTGAATTTGTATAATGCTATGTCATTAGCCAAAGCATTGATATGAAAGGTTGGAACAAACAACGTGCCTTTATTCAAGACTGCTGTCTGTGATGTGGTTAAATTCACTGTTGAAATGTTAATCACTAGTGTTTCTTCTGTCTTCTTGATGATAGGCTTTTTGTTGAATCTGTGACCTCTCTGGGTTTTGCTGCGTCCGGAACATGAGATACTATTGGCGTAGGTGGATTGTTTGCCACAGGACTTGTCTCTAAAAAAGTCACCTTTGAGGTGGATGGATCCCTTGTAGTTGTCACTGGTATGTTTTTAGGAAACTGCTCGCTAGTGGTGAACGACTGGGTTGAGTTTCACTAACAGAGGCTGTACTCTCTTCAGAAGATGTATTGTTCTGTCTCCTGAAACCCCTTGAATGCTTAACAATTCAAGGCATGTTGTAAAATGTCATCCTGTCAATATTGCACATAACATCTTGAGCAAACTGAGATGTTGCCAAAAGTTTGTTCAAGATGTTATGGGCAATATTGTCAGGATGACATTTTACAGCATGCCTTGAATTGTTAAGCATAATTCAGTGGTAAGAGTCATGCCATAGTTGATGGGTTGTTATCTTAAGCAATTTTGCATGGCAATTACAGTTCATGGATCAGAGGTCTGTGTATCTGGATTGTAAACAGCTCTTTGTAGTTCATGTGACCTATTTTGGACGGACGTGTTATGTGAAAATTTCAACTACTTGTTGCTGTATAAACACCTTTGCAAGACCCGTCCAAATGAGGATATGTATCTATTTGTTTGTAGAACTTTCGTGAAACTTTATTGATATCCTAAGATTGTACACTGTTTTTGGAAAGTCTGTATTTCCTTTGCTTTACTCCTTGTAGAACTTTTGTTAATCTTTATTGAAATTCCAAGATTGCACACTGTGTTCTGAAAGTCTGTCTTTTCTTTCCATCACTCTTTTACGTCAGGGCACGTAGTTCACCCAGTATGATCTCAGGCAGCCCTTATTTTATTGCGTTCTTGTATATTGTTTATTGAGGCACCTTCTCAACACAGGTTCATGTAAGCTCTTCATGTCGGGAATCATGAGGTTAGTACATTTAGAGAGTTTATGGATGGGATATTTTAAGAGCACCGTTTTTTTTAAATTTGTGTTTTGACCGGATTATGTATTACTTAACTTTTGTTTTTTTATTAATAAGGGATCCGGACACTTTTGGACTATGGCTTTATGCTTATTATATCTGCAGTTCCATGATCGCTTTAAGGTTAGAGCTTGGTTTCTCGTTTATAGGTCGAGCCTAGGCAACGCGCATGTGCTGTCTGCAAGATCTGTTGCTATCTCCTCTATCGGCTTTTGGCATGCCCATGAATTGCCATTTGTTCTTTGTTGTGCCATTTAGAAATACAGTGGTATTATTGGTGCATTAGGTCTGTTTCTCCCGACTTTGCGTGCTTGGGTCACGCCCAGGCAATTTCACTCATTGTTTGCTTGTGTTGGCCATCCCAATACATCTGCGGATCCTCTTGGTCATCCTGCTCTGCCTTTTTATGTTGTAGGCTATCAACATCATTTTAGGCTTTCAGCCCGTTTCACGGAGCAATGCTCTTTGGCACCTACAAAGTGGCAATTTCTGTCCTGGAGCTGTTGAGCTATGGCAATAGCTCTAACTCAAAAAACATGCAAGACCTATTGCATTTCTAGTGCTTGTTTTAGCATGTTTTCTTAGCATGCTCTTCACTGGTCACAAATGAATCACTTGTTTATATAATTTGGTGATTACGCGTTTTCTTTGCATGCTCAAGAGCATTGTTTGTTTTCCAAGTTTCTCACTATACACAGTCCGACAGGTTCAAGTTTTTCTTTGGTGGTAAGGGTTTCATCTGCAGTTAATGTGAACAGCAGTTTGAGATGGAGAAAGCACCATAACTTATTTGCCTTTCTCTATTTTTCAACCATTCTCACTGTAAACAAATGGTTCATAACCATATTGGCCTTTTTAATAAACAGTGACTTTCATGATATGAGGTTATCATTTTTTTAAACATTAATTCTTTCAAAACATTAGTTGTGTTTATAGATACCCCTGATGAAGGGCCTTGTAGTGGCCCGAAATGCATTGGGTTTGAAATGATTTGTAAATCTCCATGAAAATAAATGGAGCACCATTGAATTGGATGAACTATCAACAACTACGTTGTCTTCGTAGCATTATTTATTGGACTATTTTTCATTTTGTTCATTCTGTTATGTACATCCTGGAAATGTTTTTGCTTTACGCTTGGTTACTACTGATTTTCACTTTTGTTGACAACGATTAATTGAGTAACACCGTGTAAGAAAACCTCGAGGGGGACTCTGTAGAGCACATGGTGTCTAGACCAGTGGTTCTAGATATTTCAAATTGAACGATTGAGGGTGGGGTGGAACCCCTTCACCAAGTGCACAATAAGATTTACAAGCACGAATAAATAGTTTAAGTTGTTTTTGGTTAAAAAAGTATAAAAATGAGTGCATAACAACCAACATTCATTATTCTGAAGGGGTGCAACATGTTCCCATCATTCTCTGCCATCATACATTTGCCCATAATGAGGCAGATGTAATTTGATCCCCAGGGAACTTCAAGTATCCTTTCATTTGAAAATGCATGTGTTGGGTTATCAGGAGAGATTCTTGCCCATGTACTAATTTCAGGGTATTCCATTTTGTACTTTCGCTTGCATTTTGCAAGGAACTTTTCTCTTTAAAGTATTTAGCCCTATGGGATACTTACAGTGGCACTTGAAAAATAGAATTGCCTTTTTAGGAAGAGGTCATGCACTGGATGTCATTGGATTGAGACATAAATGGTTTTTTGCTGACAGGGAACAGTCCCAATGCCAGTGTTGGCCTTCCATGCATTGTCAATGGTAGGATGTTAGAGCATGTTGATGTCCACGTCTGTGTTTCAAGTGCAGTTTGGAAGGTTTAAGAGGCAGCCTGATGTAACTGGCCCTTCTGATTTATCATGGGGCTGGCATGGCCAGGTTACACTGGTATGCTTCATCTTCTTTGATCTGCTTTTATGTCACAGTGTTTTAGATTGTAATGTATGCAGTCAGCAGTCCCACATGGTGTGTGTTTGATACGTGCTGTTGGCTGAAAGTGCACACATGGAGGTGTGGACACAGTGTATGACTGCCACAAATTTTGGCCATGGCGTCACTGTCTCATGAGGACATATCGGTACATTGGGAGGGTTCATGTTGGTACCATATGACTATGGATTATGGGTCCTGGGCTACAATGGTTGTTGTTGTGGTGTTGGGTTTTTTAAATGTTAGTCTTTTGTTGGGATCATCACTAAATGTATTTGTTTTGTGAAAATGTATAATATGGTATTGATACTGCGTTATTTTGGTGTGAACTGTTTGGTTGTATATTCCAATTCTTTCCACCTACTCTTGGGCTTCAAAGGACTCAGGGGGTATTTCCCCATGTCCTACGTGTTACCCAGCATCTTCGTATGATTTTCCCACATGCCTCATTTCACATGATACTTACGCATGGTAAAAACGGACACCCAGTGAAATACTTCATGTGGTTTAATTTTATGTGAAAAAACTTGTAATGGCGGGAGCATAATTACACCATGAAACTATGCACTAATTTTATTTGACACAAGTGGTAATCAGGACCATAGCTACTTGATGCCAAGTCATTTCTCTGCAATTCCTTCCTTACACATATCTTTTCAGATTCCAGTGCAAAATCTTCAGGCACATGAGACTCTATCTTCTTATTTTTCTCCTTCCGCTACCAATATTTAAAATGTGCTCTCTTGATTTCCTCTTGGATAAATTTGTTTTGCCATATTCCAGAATTTATGATACTTGTGTATAATTGTAAAACCTTCCTTTGTCATTCCCCTCAATTTCCAGTTAAGAATTCTAGAGGACAGTTGTATTTTTTTTATTTTTTTTTAATGACATGAGATCACATTAACAGCAAGGTTAGAAACCCATATTTGAAACTGTAAATGTTAACACATATTGAAAAGGCAAGGGCAAAATGTATTTCCAATGACAAAGTAAAAAGCCATTACACACAAATATAGCTTACCATAAACAACCTGGCCTAATTTTTATACAGATACCTAAACGAATTCTCCCCAAATTTTTCCTAATTTATATAATGCTTTTACACCCCGAGTTTTAGCTAAGGTATGTTCCATATTATATGTATCCTTAACTATAGCCCACCATACCTCCGTCGATGGTGGATCTCGAGCAATCCATGCAAGATCAATAGTTAGCAGAGCACAAGCCACTATAACACTTATAAGTTCTCTCAGGTTATGGTCACAAAATTGTGGCCCCAGTAAAATGTCCATAGCCGTAAATAAGATAGATCTTTTAAGTTTCTGAGACATAATCCTTTCTATTCCACCCTAAAATGATAGTAATGATGGGCATGTATAAAACATATGCTCTAAATCTGCTGCATATAGATCACATTTCGGGCATCTAGTTCTGTCATTACCTGAATGATTTGAATTAGTTACTGCCCATTTTGAAATACGTGCAAGGGTGTAATAAAGAAAGCAGATAGTTCTTTTTGATTGTAACCTTAAGCTGGAGGAGTGAACTGTTTTTCTAATAGTATCAAGTGCAAGAAGTATTCAATTAGCAGTAATAGTAGACCCCAACTTCTGGCTCCAGCGTGTAGCTAATTTCCCACAGTCACCTTCCGTTTGAGAATTACATTTTTTATATACAGCGCTGATCAGTGATTTATCTTTTATTGAGTAAATACATTCCCACATACTCGAGTCAGTCGGTTCAGTAAGTTTAAGGTTACGTTGAAATTAATCTCTGATTTGATAATATTTAAAACGCATGCTCACGGTGACATTATACAGAAGTTGAAGTTTGACAAACGTTAAAAAACCTGTGTTGTCATATAGATCCCCTAAGTCTTTAATCCCACAATGTGCCCATTGTCTCCCTCTCCTATCATGAAAAATTCCAGGGAGGATTGGATTATCCCATACAGGTAGTTTAGGGTGATATATCGGTATTTGAAATTTACTGACAATAGCCTTCCAAATATATGCTATATCTCGTGCAGTCTTAAATTTGACCAGCTTAAAATAGTTTGGATCGTTGATTCGGTGTAAGAATATTTTAAACTCTATTCCCAACATAAATGTATAATAAAAAAGGGTTCTTTATCAGGGTGTATCAAACTACGGATACGCCCTAAAAATGCTGACCAGAAGTATGTTTTAAAATCAGGAAAGTCCAAGCCACCATTTACATATGGTATTTTGAGTACTTCTATTGCACAACATGCTTTTTTATAACCCCAAAGGAGGACAGATGTAAGGAAAAAGACCTTAAGTGTAACTTGGCTAAATCCAAATTAATTTGCAAAGCATTATCAACGGAGAGCACCTCCACAGTTCAAGTTACAGACTGATTGACTGGAAGCAATGTAGGTGTACTCCTAGTGAGCGTCCAAGTGGAAAATCCCTTAAACTGAAAACAGCAGTTTCAATCTGGAGAGATGAAATTGGAAGCAGCAGGAAACGCGATTACCCCCTTTGGTAGGAGGAATAGAAACACTCTCTATACCCAGGTGGGCAAAACTTTGTTGGCAAAGTATGACAGTCTCAATTGTAATGCTATCAAGAAAGTGATGAACAAGATGGATATTGGGTAGAAACTGATCATGTTTCCTAAGAGCTTCCATTCAAGAATACTAACAGCAGATTTTACATATATCAGTCCATACAAGTGTCTGGCTGGCCTGCACAATAGCAGTCAAACGTATGACCACTTCCAAAGATAAAGCATCGGATGACTACATGCGTATGGAAAAACAGTCTGAAATCTTGATGGTATCTTGGCCCTTCATGGTATCATGGCATTAACACACAACTTGCATGTTCCTGGAAAGCCTACTGAAGCCAAATTTCCTTTAAGCACTGTAAAGAAGTTGCAGTTGAAGCAATCTCTTCAAAGTAAAGAGAAAGCAGAAGAAATCTGAACCATTGAGCTTACTTGTTCCAAGTCATATGCACAATGTCAGCTAAATCGACAGCAAAGGCAACTCTTTGGAGAGTAATATTAATCGCCTTACAAAATAGTTCTGAAGATGATTGGAGAAAGTGGGAGTGCACCCAGAATATCGACCCCAGAATATCAATAAAACACAATATCGAGAACAAAATATTGACAAATAACATTCGGTAATAAGAATAAGCCTAGGTTTTCTATACCTAAAACCACATATATGTACCTAAGCAGTACATATATCTTCAAAGCATGCAGATGTGACATTAAGAATAGTAAATCTGTACCTTTTGTCTTGTTATTTGTCCCTCAATGTTCTATACTCATTATTCTGGTACCACGATATTCTGGGGGGTCGATATTCAGTAGTACAATCGAGACACTAGGATGTGTTGTAGATATCATCTATAACATCCTGAAAGTGTTCGATATTTTCTATTGATTTGCCTTAGGTAGGAAAATTTGCTGGAAAACAATTGAGCCTTAGCTGAAATGAAAGCTTGCAATATAGGCACAGCGACAGCAGTTTTTTTTAATACTGTGTTACTGGACTGTTTAATTACACAGATGGTAGGTCATTTCCTGGCAGTTTCATGATAAATCTGAATGCCAAGGCACCATGGTACCATGGGTGATGGCACACACTGTAAGGGCTGCAAAGAGACTCAGGAAAAGGATATGAAGCCATACAAATAATTCAGAGACTCTTGTAGTCTGTGGATAGGGGGGTCTGAATGGCCTTTGTGCACTTGGAAAGATACAAAGTGAAGTAGGACAATTTGGAAGATAAGATACCAAGATCAATAACAACCACCAAACGTTTAGGAACATCTACATTATAAATTACTGCAAATAGGGGGAGAGATGAAACACAGAGGAGCGTGTGTGTTTGTATGCAGTAAGTGATGTCATTATGAAGTAGTTTGTGGAGAGCATTCCTCAGTACTCCGTGGCCCATGTGGCTCTGATGTGCCTGCTTTTTGCACTATTTATAGAGACATAATATCTCTTTTGGGTGTGTGCTGTCCTTTTGTACCGCTTTTGGCCGCCATAAGTGTGGCAGGGTATGCTCAGACGTGAGTCCCTTGCTCACTTTGCCACTGGATTCAAGCAAGCCAGGCTGAAGACGGCTGGAATGCCAGAAACCGGTCCTCGGAAGCTTGTTTCTGATCCAGGGAAGACATGGTGTAGTGATGGCATGTTCCTTTAATTGGAATGTTATATATGTAATTAGAATGTTTGGATGCTGGGCAACAGTAACTGGTGGATCTTGTGTATTCTTGATGTACCTTTACTGGAGCTGCATGCATTCCTTTTCTCTCTCTGGATTAAATACTTGTTCTTACCTACAACTACTCTCTGCTTCCTGCTTCTTCATCCTAATGAGGTCACTACAGATTTGACGACGAGCCTGGGCACAGCGCTTATTCTACACTACGATTTGAATACTTATCGTTGAAATCACCGAATTTTCAATCGTGAGTACCGGACTATTTTAAACCCATCTAAGAGAGATTCACGTTTTGGATTGGTGCATCCAGATAATCGTTGTGGCCCAATTACCGAAATCTACGTGTGCATATCGTCATATGATTGAAAAAAAAAGAACCTGTTGGAGAAGCACAGGAATACCTAGAAAACGGATGTGTGACTCTGTCCATGTTTTTCATGGAAACCATGAAAGCCCGATGGTGATTTCTACACCTCACTGCGAAAAGGAGTGTGTTTACTATACTGGACAGTGGAGAAGCCTTTGAGGAAGGAGAAAAGAAAGGAAATTTTATTGTGGGATCGGAGAAAGCAGTGTATACGTTTTGTATTTACTTCATGAAGAGGAAAGTTTTGTGGACAGTTTTGGGACGGAGACTAATTCTGGCAACATTTCGAAGCATTTTCGGGGCTTTTTGACTGTATTGTAAAGCGGTGGTACGAAGTGTTTACCTTTGAAGTTTAACCGCCCAACTGTTTTTTTCCCGTGGACACTTGCCTCGAGCCATAGAGCGCCGGCTCCATAGCTTCTGGAGTCTCCCAAGCCTTCGGATTCCACTCGTATACAAAGTTAACGTCATCACCAGTGCGCAAGGCATGCTGGGTAGCGTGGTGACATCACCACGTTAGCTTCACGCAGGGCGGCCATCTTAATTTTGTTTTCATTTCTGTTACCATAGTAACCATGGCCGAGCATTTCAAAGCCCGTCTTTCCATCGTTTTCATTGGATTTGTCTACGGAGGTGAAGTACTTTGCGCCGGTGCGCACAATCTTCGAACAATATAGTCCACATTACTGGAAGAAAAGGAAGGATTATTTTGTTTTTCCTGAAGTGGGTTTTATTTACTGCTTATTTGTGAAGTACTTTGCGCTGGTACGGACAACCTTCAAGCAGGAAAGTGCTCACCGCTGGTGCGCACAGCGTTCAAGTTACAATTTTCTCTTTTTATTTTATGTGGTCATATTCTCTTTTTCTCTAATGGTACAAGAGACATGCTAGCAGAAGAAATTTCACGAGGCTCATGAAGTGTTACATAAAAAGGGAGGGGGAATGTATGTAGCAGAGGTTTCAGGAGGTTTAGGAAGTTCTTGAGGTGTTAGTTTATGAAGTTCCTGAAGTGTTTGTTTATTTACTAATTCATCATTCACGTGGTGAATATTTTAATGTCACGTTGTGGTTATTTGAGTGTCTTAATTTCATGAGGTGTTTTAATTTCAAGAAGGAGTAGTTTATTTACTGACGTTTCATTCACGAAGTAGTTATATTTGTCACGTTGTGGTTATTTGAATGTCTTAATTTCATGAGGTGTTTTAATTTCAAGAAGGAGTAGTTTATTTACTGACGTTTCATTCACGAAGTAGTTATATTTGCTGGTTCATCATTCACGAAGTAGTTTTATTCATTAACTTCTCTTTCACGTTGTGGTTAGTTGAGCGTTTAATTTGAGTCTGACCGATGTGCAAAAGTAACTTTGTCGCAGGATAACAAGATGGAGAAGGGATTAGTTACCAAGGTAGTTGAGAAGAAAGCAGGGTATAAAGATAAGTTGGAGGCAGGAAATGGTGATTTTTGTGTTAGGAAGGAGTGGGAGGGTAGTGAAAGAAAGAAATTTAGTAAGGGTGGTGCAAATAAGAAATTTAGTGATTTTAGGTGTAGGAGTTATTCACATGCCGCTACTCTTGAGAGGTGCTCTGCTAAGCATGCAAAGTGTATAGAGTGCGGATTTGTGGGTCATTTCTCAAGGCTTTGCACTGGAAAAATAAGAAGTTTTCTAAGGGAAAAAGTAGTTACTTATGTTCAGGATGAAGATGATTTATCTCTTTCTAAGTCTGATGTTAGTCATCTTCAAGTTAATTGTGTTCGGAATTTGGAAAGGGGGGATGGTTGGGGGTGAGTTCACATGTTCTGTTCTCACATGTTCTGTTCTGTTCACTCAGGAAGATGCGGAATTTACTAAAATTAATTTTAGTGTGTAAATTGTTGGGTTCAGAGTGTTATGAATTCTTTATAGTGTATTTATGATTTTTATGTTCTTTCTGTTTCTTTTATTAAGAAGGAGGATGTGTAGTGATGGCATGTTCCTTTAATTGGAATGTTATATATGTAATTAGAATGTTTGGATGCTGGGCAACAGTAACTGGTGGATCTTGTGTATTCTTGATGTACCTTTACTGGAGCTGCATGCATTCCTTTTCTCTCTCTGGATTAAATACTTGTTCTTACCTACAACTACTCTCTGCTTCCTGCTTCTTCATCCTAATGAGGTCACTACACATGGCTTGGCAGTTCGGGCTGGACTGTTCCCATGAGGCACAGGGTCAGACTGATTTGCATAAAGCCATGTCTGAACTGGGGTGGCAGAGTGGGCAAAAGAACGGTGATGGATTAAACCCAGATCTTTTGACTGGGTGTGCGTGTTTGATTGATTCAGATGCTCTGTCCATCACTACCCCCTTTTGTACCGCTTTTGGCCGCCATAAGTGTGGCAGAGTATGCTCAGACGTGAGTCCCTTGCTCACTTTGCCACTGGATTCAAGCAAGCCGGGCTGAAGACGGCTGGAATGCCAGAAACCGGTCCTCGGAAGCTTATTTCTGGTCCAGGGAAGACATGGCTTGGCAGTTCGGGCTGGACTGTTCCAATGAGGCACAGGGTCAGACTGATTTGCATATAGCCATGTCTGAACTGGGGTGGCAGAGTGGGCTAAAGAACGGTGATGGATTAAACCCAGATCTTTTGACTGGGTGTGAGTGTTTGATTGATTCAGATGTTCTATCCATCACCACCCCCTTTTGTACCGCTTTTGGCCGCCATTAGTGTGGCAGGGTATGCTCAGACGTGAGTCCCTTGCTCACTTTGCCACTGGATTCAAGCAAACCAGGCTGAAGACGGCTGGAATGCCAGAAACCGGTCCTCGGAAGCGTGTTTCTGGTCCAGGGAAGACATGGCTTGGCAGTTCGGGCTGGACTGTTCCCATGAGGCACAGGGTCAGACTGATTTGCATATAGCCATGTCTGAACTGGGGTGGTAGAGTGGGCTATAGAACGGTGATGGATTAAACCCAGATCTTTTGACTGGGTGTGAGTGTTTGATTGATTCAGATGCTCTGTCCATCACCCCCCCTTTTTTACCGCTTTTGGCCGCGATAAGTGTGGCAGGGTATGCTCAGACGCGAGTCCCTTGCTCACTTTGCCACTGGATTCAAGCAAGCCGGGCTGAAGACGGCTGGAATGCCAGAAACCGGTCCTCGGAAGCTTGTTTCTGGTCCAGGGAAGACATGGCTTGGCAGTTCGGGCTGGACTGTTCCCATGAGGCACAGGGTCAGACTGATTTGCATATAGCCATGTCTGAACTGGGGTGGCAGAGTGGGCTAAAGAACGGTGATGGATTAAACCCAGATCTTTTCACTGGGTGTGAGTGTTTGATTGATTCAGATGCTCTGTCCATCACCACCCCCTTTTGTACCACGTGCTTTGAAAAGAGGCATATATCTTTATAGATAGATAGATAGATAGATAGATAGATAGATAGATAGATAGATAGATAGATAGATAGATAGATGGATTATGTATTTGAATATTAGCTATTTCTAAAACATGGCAGAAGAGAAAATGTGGTAAAAGGGAAAAGGGTATTCTCATCAAAAAGTGAAAGATAAACAACAGTTATATTCTGAACCCACAGAATAATATGTATAGTTATAATAGTTGTACTAGCAGAAGACTGACACAATAGAAATGTAGAGTTAGTTAGAAAAGCTTTATTCGAGTTATATACTCATAAAAGCACAACATGCATATAAAAAC
This sequence comes from Lissotriton vulgaris, assembly GCF_964263255.1. NCBI lineage: Eukaryota > Metazoa > Chordata > Amphibia > Caudata > Salamandridae > Lissotriton > Lissotriton vulgaris. Next base: position 646,890,311 of record NC_141694.1, on the reverse strand, counting down.
GTGACACTTGGTCAAAACATTTCATCCAGTACATATTAAAACAGTTGCGCAGCTTAATCATTGTAAAAGGAAAAATACATACAAGCTAAAAACATTGATCAAAAAGCATTAAGAGAAAGAGCTCTCCGCCTAATAGACCAAGCCCAGCCCAAGTACTTAGCTGTTCCCATGACAATAGGCTCCTCAGAAGTAGTACAAATAATTCTCTGAGCCTCAGCTGCACTAGATGTCCCAAGGTTCTTGCAGACAGGGGTTAACCATACCCTTCTTGGGGAGGCATAGGCATTACAAGCAAATAGGAAGTGTCCTACGCTTTCATTGATAGCGCCGCACGCTGGGCAGCACATGGAATCCAAACTCTTCCATCTGCCTGTGAAATATCTCAACGGGAGTGACCGAGATCTTAATTGAAAGAACAACTTCCTGTCCATAGGGACAGTTATACTGTCCCAATATTGTTCTATTACAGGACACATTTTACTTTCCAGAAAACGACCACCCATTGAGTCCGATTTAACCCCCCTCCAAAGCCTGCCGTCTATCCACTCCCAGTACAGCATTTTAAGTGTATCTTTACTTGGGAATACTTCCCCCCCTGGATTGTCCCAGAGATTGGAAAGACCTAGTTCACCTAGCATTACCCTTAGGTTTTTCAACCAAGATATTTTATGGAAGGTATCAATTTTGATTATTGCCAGAAAACCTTCCGCATAATGCCTAATTTCAGGGGTGGACCAAAGTCGTCTCCAGTATAAAATGGAACGCAATCTGGCTCGGTCACTAACCAATCTTCTCCCCAAGTCAAGACTAAGAGGGATTAATGGGGTACTCTGGGGCAGTCCCGTAATTCCCCTAAGAAACCTGTTCTCTGCTATCTGTAGGGAAGTGAATTTGTCAAAACCCCACAGTTCCGCCCCATATAGGGCCGACCCTATTGCCTTAGCATCATATACAGCGAGAACAGGTTTTATGGGTTTAGTTTTAGATCTTTTGTGCTCCACACGTAAGGCCCCCGATATTTGCTGATGTTTCAAAACCGCCTTTTCTATGTGGTGGGACCAACCATAATTATTTGCAATTTGTACCCCCAGGTAAGTGAACTCCCTTACCACCTCAAGCCCGATATTATTCATGCGTATCCTAGGGCGAGGTTTACATCCTCGGGAAAAGGCCATCAACTTAGTCTTGCCTATGTTTACTTCCAGGCCATGCTCCTGGCAAAAGTCATCAAAAATGTTCAGAGCTCGCTGTAACCCGGCTGGGGTCTTGGACATTATTAACGTGTCGTCAGCCAACATCAGGATTGGAACCCTGATGCCCGCTAACGAAGGTGCATCCACACTAGCGTCCAACATCCTACCAACTATCCCATTGATATATAATGTAAAGAGCAAGGGTGCCATTGCGCAACCTTGGCGAACCCCTCGCTCCACAGGAAAGTCGATGGAGGATTGGCCACTTGTCCCCCACTGTACTTTGGCAAGATTGCTTTCGTGCAACCTCATAATTAAAGTGAGCAATTCTGCTGGAATGCCTATCTTGCTTAAAACTGCCCAAAGCTTGCCCCTTGGGACTAGGTCGAAGGCAGCCCGCAAGTCGACAAAAGCGACATACAGGCTGCCCCCGCCAAGAAGTACCGTCCCCCACCGCAGCATGGTAAAGCGGAACACCTGGTCGATGGTACTGGTGGCCCTCCGGAAACCTGCCTGAAAGGGGGAAAGGGAATCATTTTCATCCACCCAGAAATGTAGAAGAAAATGTAAAAAATAAAAAAACAGTTCATAACGGTTAAACCTCACATACACTTGTACCCAACCAAAATCAATTATAATTTCGTGAATTTGTAAGGTCGTTGAGACATGCTTTAAACAGCAACATTTTGTTGCATTCCCCCACACCTGCAAATTATGTATCCGTGGGCTACCAATCGTGCTGCAGTCCTGGTACGGAATATGAAGCATAAAATGAGATCCATTATTAACGGTTTCATCGAAAATATGACTGACCTAGTCATTATAGGCACGTGTAAAAATCTTGCTAACCCCTGATTGGTGGAGAAGATAATGAGACAGAAGACTGACACGAGAAGCAGGAAGAATGTCGGTGCCTGCGCCCCTGCTGACAGTGCCCCTTGTAACTTCTTGCCTGGATTTAATTTGTCAGGAAAACCCCGTTTCAATTCCTTTCATTAGAACAGCAGATATATAAAAAAAAAACACCAAACCATTTGGGAGCTGGAGGTTTCACTTGAACTGCAAAATGGTATGAAAAAGTAATTCACTTTTCACCGCCATAATAGATACGGAGGCCTATCAGGTCCCCAAAGCTCTGATGTTTAGACTTCAAGGACAATACAATAAAGGCTGTCAGCGCCGCGTTGATGGATCAAACATGGCCGCAATTTTCCTTTGAGCTATTGTCACTAAAAACTGTCACGGTGAGAAAAAAGGGAATTTGTAACCATCTGACGGAAAAGGCTCCTGCATTTGCCCTATTTTTAAACACATCAATTTTGAAGAAAAGGAACTGAATCCAACCTTCCCTTTTAATAAAATATGTCGCTGTGTGTGCACTTAAGGCGCTTCTTGACACCGTGAGCAGTCTACCTGAAAGCACAGCATGAAAAACCGCATCAGAACAAAGAACGTGAACAGGAAAAAATGCTAGGCCCAGGAGCTGTGCTCGTGTGCATGTGTCTGTGTGACTGTGTGGTACAGGGACTACTTGGGTATGTGTCAGCAAGTGGGTATGTTGGCACATGGATAGGCGTGCGCACATACGTGTTCCTGTGTTTGCAGGGGAGGAGGCACATCTAGTATTAGACGTAGAAATTGCTAACGGCTTATCAAAAAAATGTTCAGCTATTAGCTGACACTAATGACATTACAATAAAATAGCTTATGGAGAAATATCGCGTTGGAGATTTAGAACTTCCTCCCAAATGCTATAGAACAGAAATTTGAAGTAGTTAGTACATTTTCAGTAGGCGATTTTAATGTGAAGGTATACCGTATTGTGTAGCTATTTTGGGTTTAAATGTATAACTACATGTCGGGAGATAGAAGGAAGTTGAACTGATGATTGCATTCACCTAATGTTCCAATCTGAAAGGGCGGGTTGCTAAATTTATTTATTGATCTATTTCGGTAAAACGCCATTAAAGATCCTGCGCGCTCAGAAACTGCAAAAAACAGACAGGAGCATTCTTTCAAATTCACAGCAAAGAAAGAAGGCGCCATGGATCAGCTGTATCAGCAAGGATTAATTTCGTATTTATAAAGATTCATGCAAAGTGGTGGTGATAAAGACAAGCAGCCAACCTCGCACGCCCATGTACCCACAGATCAACCTTACGCTTTATTTGTGTTTAATAGTTGTACCTTTGCTCTAAGTGATTTAATGAATGAAATGTATAAATAAATGGTTTGGATCCTTTATCAGTTGTACAATACTTCCACCCCTTGTCTACTACTGAGCGACATTCAATTAGAATAAAGCTTCTCCAATTGTTGCAAGTGAAGCAAGACATTTTGGAACAGCTGAGAGCCATGATCGCTCAATGGACTTTCCTGTGTTTGCGTCCTAGTGGGAGCCAGTTGCATAGGGCGCCCAAAAGTGTCAATAGGCGGTCAGCAGAAGGTGCAGCTGCAGCAGCAACCTCAATATTAGCCCTTATTAAACATGCAATTTATTTTGGGCACCTGGTTGCAGAGGGAGCAGCAAAAAGCGGGGGTTCTCAATGAGGGCTGCTTCCTGGACGCTGTCCCACCCAGGCTCTAGACAGCCTCTTATGCACTGTTGATAGTGTGACCAAAGAATTTAGCACTATTTGTGCACTATTCATTTAATGGGAGATGTGAACACCAGATCCATGGGGAATCTATGCAGATTGGGGCCCGATTCACAAAGGCACAGTGAGAGAAACCAGAAGATTGCTCACGTTGGGGTACTCATACTCTTGGAGCAAACTTCTGACTTTTCAGGTAGTCATAAACATTCCCAGGAAAACTCATGTAAATCTACAACAGTTTTTGACTTCCTGAGATACTTCAGTGCATTCAATTTACACATGAGTTTCGATCTGGTGGAAAATTTAGATCAGGTAATTTAGAACCTGAATTTTTTTTATCACCATCTGGAAAGTACCGGTAGGTCAACAGGCCGACCCACAGTTGTGTTACCTACATCTCTTGAGTGGGGACACCAGATCTGTTTATAAGGGTTTGAATCCCTTCCAGCCACTATTTCAGACACAGTGCTGGCAAATGCTGTAAGATGGACTAGGGAAGAAAGCTGGCTTGGGGCTTCTGACGTATGGTGACAGATATCAAGCCTTGGACATTTTGAAATACATTAGGTAAATTTGCAATATCTGTACAAGCAAGTGTATCTATTGGTGGGTACCAAACCTCTCTCACCTCGATTGGCCATTCAGGATACCACGCAGAACATGGTTGGTTTCAGCTTTCCACAGTTTGCATGCACTTAACATTTTACAGTTTGCCTCAATGGCAGTGCCTAGGTTGCCATTTTGCAGACAGTTACCAGTTACCAGTTTGAATAGATGTGTCAGTTCCCTCCTTAGGGCTACATTTCTTCTAGTCACTGCCTTTTTTGACTTCCTTGGTGTGGCTGAAACCCTTGTTCCTAAAAACATTTAGGGTACGATTTATAAATTGCATTTGGTATTATATAAAGTAGTGCAAGTTACTTACTACAAAATGCAATTCATAAACCTACGAGTGTAAATTTCCACCTCCACTTCTCCTATCTATTCTATGAGGGCATCTTCAAACATTCAAGTTTACTACTTAAAGTGAAATTACTCTAACTAAAGCCCTATGATGCTGCATGACATTACGTCCAAGCGGGCTTGCTCTAATTAAACAGGCAATGGTGCGCTACTCCATGTTAATCACATCTGTGCTGCGTATAGTCAATACTCGGTTATAAATAAAGCCACATTTTGCATGGTCATTGAAGAGACAATATATATGCCCTTTGGCAACAACAAATACGTATGAATGTGAGTATATTGCACCTACATGCATGGACAAAGAGATTTCACACTTGGATATTGGCAGTTCACTGATCGGATATCGATAACAAAAATATCGATGTTAAAAATATCGATAAAAAATATAGACTACAAAAATATCGACTCCCATACCAACACAGGTAAGTACAAAAATAGAAAAACCCAAAATGTTGATGTAAAAAAATCGATGTAAATATATGTATGTATGTATATATATATATTCACTGAAAAACCATAGGTTTCACACCAGTTATAGTTAGGAATTAGCATTTAAAAAACCTATTAAATTCACTGAAAAACCATAGGTTTCACACCAGTTATAGTTAGCTGGAAATTTTACTGACATAAAACCATTGAAATTCCCACGTTATAGTTAGTTGGACTCACTATAACTTGCGCGTGCAATGCACTGCTGATGACATCACATATTACATCACTCATGACATGGTCAGTGACATCACTCAATACCCCATACAAGCCAAGGCCACACATTGTATGGGAGTTTTTTTCAATCCCAGAGGGCAAGAAAAAAGTGAATGCGCCCAAAGTAACTTGCCTAATCTGTGGCATGGAACTCTCAAGGGGCAACCCAAACAAAAAATATTCATTTGGTAATAATACCATGATTAGGCATATGACCCGCAAGCATCCAAACAACTATTCTGCTGCAGAGTTCAGGGAACTGGCCAGTAACCTCCCCCAGTCTTAAAGGACCACCTCCAAAAGAGAGCAAACCACTCCATCGGGACCAGAAACAACAGAGACGATGCCTTGTATTCAACAACGATTTGAAGATTTTAGAATTACATGCATTCATTGTGGCAAGCTGATCTCCTATGGGGAAAAGAGCGTAAAGCTCATCGTCCTTGCTGGTGACAATCACAATTGCCCAAAAACCCCTAGTTTTTTGTTCCAGTTGAGCCATTTTCAATTCCCTGTTTTTTGTTTCTCCCCATAAAAATAACAAAAAAAATAAAAAATAGTTCATAAAAGCCAAAAAAAGTACAAAGTGTTCAAAAAACACAAAAAAATATAAAACAACAAAAAGAAGAAAAAAACAGTTCTTTTTAGAACTACCTCCAACTTATAAATAAAGGCTAAATTTTTTTAAAACTCTGTCATTCTTCTTTCCCCATGGGCCGCTCCCCGGTCCGCTTCCCGGTGCGCGTACCGGGCGGTCCCCCGGCGCAAATAAAAAAAAAAACATTTTTTTTTTGCCCCGCGGGGCCCTTTTATAACCCCCACATCAAACCTAGGGGGTCAGGGGGGTCTACTCCGCCCCCTTATGGTCTTTTCCCCCTTTGTTTTGGCCACCTCTTGTGTCTCGATCCTACCGAGACACAAGATGGCGGCCGCTCCGGACTGTTTGGAATGTTTACAGACACCCGAGAGCCAACCAGCTTTCCGTGTGCACCTCGCGTGTCGCGCCTGCTGCGCTCCCCGGTGCGCGTACCGGGCCGCGGCCATACATATATATATTTTTTTGAACCTAAATTACTCAAAATCCACTGGCGCACATATCTTGAGACATAGCAAAGGCACATCGGACTACCAGTCCCTACAATTTTGCCAAGTTTGGTGGGAATCCATTCAGCCGTTCGGGCTAAAAGTGAGTTTGACCGCCCTATGGAAATTAACATGGGGAAAACACATTTTGGGACCCCCCTTTTATCTCGGCCCCCGCTTGACGAATCCCCCCCACATTTTCAGGGAAGGAGCAGAGCGGGCCACGAACTTTGAGAAATTCGCGAAGATTCGTCCACCGGCACCAAAGTTATTCCCAATAGAATGTTGCGGATTTCCTATGGAAAGTAGATCCTAACTATAACTACCTACTGGCGACTGCCAGTAGGTAATATATATATTTAAGCAGCAGTGTATGACACTACCCACTGGAGGGTTAAAACGTGACACAACCTATGGCACTACAGGCTCCATAATGCAGCGCTTTACAGGAAGTGACCCTACATTTAAATTCCACCAGAGGAAGCGACTTTGAAAAAACATTAACTGCAGCAGCCAAATGGTGTGTCAAGGAACAATGGCTTACCTTTGAAAAAGTTCGAAGCGAACGAAACGCGTCAGGAAAATGCCACATGCTGTTTCTATCAACTAAAATAATAAAGCGGCAAAAAAGAAGTCTCGTGTGCGCCTCAAAGTGCTTTCCCAGGAGAGCGTGTTGTGAATAATTATCGGCTGGCTCCGCCGAAGAGTAACGCACCACCAGAAGAGCGCCATCATCCTCCAACCCGAGCTTTCCAGTTTGCATCGTGAAAACGAAGAGGGGGATGCGGTGCCGCCAAGGACCTGCCCTGGTATTGGACCCGAGACAGCTATCAAAGTGAGCTGACACGGGGAGACTTCAGCCCATAAAATGAACAGTAATCAGATTTTAAGCAGCAGTGTATGACACTACCCACTGGAGGGTTAAAACGTGACACAACCTATGGCACTACAGGCTCCATAATGCAGCGCTTTACAGGAAGTGACCCTACATTTAAATTCCACCAGAGGAAGCGACTTTGAAAAAACATTAACTGCAGCAGCCAAATGGTGTGTCAAGGAACAATGGCTTACCTTTGAAAAAGTTCGAAGCGAACGAAACGCGTCAGGAAAATGCCACATGCTGTTTCTATCAACTAAAATAATAAAGCGGCAAAAAAGAAGTCTTGTGTGCGCCTCAAAGTGCTTTCCCAGGAGAGCGTGTTGTGAATAATTATCGGCTGGCTCCGCCGAAGAGTAACGCACCACCAGAAGAGCGCCATCATCCTCCAACCCGAGCTTTCCAGTTTGCATCGTGAAAACGAAGAGGGGGATGCGGTGCCGCCAAGGACCTGCCCTGGTATTGGACCCGAGACAGCTATCAAAGTGAGCTGACACGGGGAGACTTCAGCCCATAAAATGAACAGTAATCAGATTTTAAGCAGCAGTGTATGACACTACCCACTGGAGGGTTAAAACGTGACACAACCTATGGCACTACAGGCTCCATAATGCAGCGCTTTACAGGAAGTGACCCTACATTTAAATTCCACCAGAGGAAGCGACTTTGAAAAAACATTAACTGCAGCAGCCAAATGGTGTGTCAAGGAACAATGGCTTACCTTTGAAAAAGTTCGAAGCGAACGAAACGCGTCAGGAAAATGCCACATGCTGTTTCTATCAACTAAAATAATAAAGCGGCAAAAAAGAAGTCTCGTGTGCGCCTCAAAGTGCTTTCCCAGGAGAGCGTGTTGTGAATAATTATCGGCTGGCTCCGCCGAAGAGTAACGCACCACCAGAAGAGCGCCATCATCCTCCAACCCGAGCTTTCCAGTTTGCATCGTGAAAACGAAGAGGGGGATGCGGTGCCGCCAAGGACCTGCCCTGGTATTGGACCCGAGACAGCTATCAAAGTGAGCTGACACGGGGAGACTTCAGCCCATAAAATGAACAGTAATCAGATTTTAAGCAGCAGTGTATGACACTACCCACTGGAGGGTTAAAACGTGACACAACCTATGGCACTACAGGCTCCATAATGCAGCGCTTTACAGGAAGTGACCCTACATTTAAATTCCACCAGAGGAAGCGACTTTGAAAAAACATTAACTGCAGCAGCCAAATGGTGTGTCAAGGAACAATGGCTTACCTTTGAAAAAGTTCGAAGCGAACGAAACGCGTCAGGAAAATGCCACATGCTGTTTCTATCAACTAAAATAATAAAGCGGCAAAAAAGAAGTCTCGTGTGCGCCTCAAAGTGCTTTCCCAGGAGAGCGTGTTGTGAATAATTATCGGCTGGCTCCGCCGAAGAGTAACGCACCACCAGAAGAGCGCCATCATCCTCCAACCCGAGCTTTCCAGTTTGCATCGTGAAAACGAAGAGGGGGATGCGGTGCCGCCAAGGACCTGCCCTGGTATTGGACCCGAGACAGCTATCAAAGTGAGCTGACACGGGGAGACTTCAGCCCATAAAATGAACAGTAATCAGATTTTAAGCAGCAGTGTATGACACTACCCACTGGAGGGTTAAAACGTGACACAACCTATGGCACTACAGGCTCCATAATGCAGCGCTTTACAGGAAGTGACCCTACATTTAAATTCCACCAGAGGAAGCGACTTTGAAAAAACATTAACTGCAGCAGCCAAATGGTGTGTCAAGGAACAATGGCTTACCTTTGAAAAAGTTCGAAGCGAACGAAACGCGTCAGGAAAATGCCACATGCTGTTTCTATCAACTAAAATAATAAAGCGGCAAAAAAGAAGTCTCGTGTGCGCCTCAAAGTGCTTTCCCAGGAGAGCGTGTTGTGAATATATATATATATATATATATATATATATATATATATATATAAACTGAAAAAACCATAGGTTTCACACCAGTTATAGTTAGGAATTAGCATTTAAAAAACCTATTAAATTCACTGAAAAAACCATAGGTTTCACACCAGTTATAGTTAGCTGGAAATTTTACTGATATAAAACCATTGAAATTCCCACGTTATAGTTAGATGGACTCACTATAACTTGCGCGTGCAATGCACTGCTGATGACGTCACATATTACATCACTCATGACATGGTCAGTGACATCACTCATGACATCACTGATGACACCATCCAGTGAATATGTGTCTTTCTGAAAAATAAATATATTTTATATATGTATATGTAAAAGTTGATGGAAGAATAAATGTTTAAATAAGTGTCTAAATGGATGGTTTTTAAAAATTGATTGGTTAACTGGCATAATAAGACATCATCAGCAGTGCATTGCACGCGCAAGTTATAGTGAGTCCATCTAACTATAACGTGGGAATTTCAATGGTTTTATATCAGTAAAATTTCCAGCTAACTATAACTGGTGTGAAACCTATGGTTTTTTCAGTGAATTTAATAGGTTTTTTAAATGCTAATTCCTAACTATAACTGGTGTGAAACCTATGGTTTTTTCAGTGAATTTCATAGGTTTTTTAAATGCTAATTCCTTTGTATATCGAGTTTCTAACCTTTTTTTTTTTTACAATTTGCTGTTTTTTTTAAAGTATTCATGTTTTTTTTATATAATTTTTTTCTTTTGCGCTCTGGATGCGCGCTCCGGGAAGCTTTCATCTAAGCTCTCCGGTAAGCTTTTCCGTGAGCTCATCTGAAAGCGCACCCAGAGCGCAACTGTCGTTCGTGAAAAAAAATATGAATGAAAAGTTAATAATAATGCAAAACATTTCGTACCATACAAATAAAATTAGTTTTTTTTAATAAGGAAAATGATTATGCATTTCTATAAAAGATTGATGACGTCACTTCGGCGCGCAACGTAAGTGCCCTCGGAAGCGCCTACGTTCGCGGTGCATAAACGCACGCAAAAGCGCCTACGATCGCGCCACGTTTGCGCCCCGGAAGCGCCTACGATCGCGCTGCGTAAACGCACCGGAAGTGCTCCGGAGCGCGCAGCGTAAACGCGTCGGGTCATGTGACCCTAAAATAACACTTTTCATTGGTTGCTAACAGTTTTTTTTTACAATGAATGAAATCCCCACCCATTTCCTTCACTTCTTCTTTCACTTTTGTGACTGAAAGACCTGCCTTTTTTGCTGTTCCATATTTCTTGATTAATCATGGCTGCCAGACCATCCAGCAGTGAAGATGACTCCAATGATTTCATTGATGAAGAGCCTCCTCAGCCGAAGGTCAAAGAACATTTCATCTGGAAATTTTTTAAGTTTCCAGCAGACCAGAAGAAGGTGAATGCACCAAAAGTAGAGTGCAGGATCTGCAAACAGGTCCTGTCACGGGGTAACCCCCCAAAAAAATACTCTTTTGGCAACTTCACCATGATTCGCCATGTGGAGAGGAGGCACCCCCAGAATTTTGCCCTGGAAAGTGTCAGGGCTCTGGCACAAGAGGTTCCCAGAGATGGGGCCTCTACATCAACAGGAGGAGCAACTTCTTCTGGGAGAGAACAATCGCAGGAGCAGGTGGAAAACATACAACCTGCATTTAACCATGGGTCATCAAATGCAGATACTGCAATCAACTCCTCACCTATGGGGAGCAAAGTGTCCTGCTCATGGTTCGAGCATTGGAGAACCATCGCTGCCCTTCCCACCCCTAATTTTTTTCTTTTCTTTTTGCTCCTGTTGAGCAGTTTCCATTCCCTGTTTTTGTTCCTGTTCAGTTAAAAGAAGAAAACCAAAAGTTCTTTTCAGAACTACCTCCAATTCTCATCAAAGAGCTATATTCTTAAAAAAATGAAGAGTAAGTGAAATATAGTGCATTGATAATTGAAAGGAGAATGAGTAAGAAAGAACAGAAAGGTATGAGAGGTGAAAGGAAGTGAAGTAGGAGGAATGAAAGAAGGTGAGTGTTAGAAAAGAAAGTTATGACACAGTGAATAAACTGGAGGCCTCATTTCTGAAAAGTGACGCATCGCTACGTGAAAACAGCGATGCGTCACTTTTCTGGACGCACTCCTTATGACATTCCAGATATGTCATATTTAATATATGACTAATCAATTCGCAAGGAGTTACAGATATGTCAGTATTTCTGACGTATCTGTAAACACAAAAGTAACGCATTGCAGGAGTGCGTCACAAAAGTGACGCAACTCCAGTAATGTGTCCTTTCACATGGAAAAAGCACCATGTGAAAGGTTTGCTGTGAAGCAGGCGTAAGATTTTGGTGCAACAGCATCCTAAAAGTGACGCACTGCGTCATTATTACCAAGCTTTTTGCAAGGGAACACCCCCTCTGCATGCATTATACCTGACACTATTTTTTAAAAAGTGACGCATCTAGGTACATGGGTCACTTTTTAAAACTCTGCGCCACATTATATCTGCATCAGGTATAATGTATGCAGAGGGGGCAATCCCTCGCAAAAAGCTTGGTAATAACGACGTACTGAAATCTATGAGATTTCTCTGCGTCACTTTTAGGATGCTGTTGCGTCAAAATCTTGCGCCTGCCTCGCGTCACTTTCATGTTTACAGATATGTGAGAAATATTGACGTATCTGTAACTCCTTGCAACATGATTCATCATACATTAAATATGACACATCTGGAATGTCATAAGGACTGTGGACAGAAAAGTGACGCATCACACCAGCAGTGTAATAAAATGTGCCTCGTTGCACTATATTTAAAGGATGCAACAGCATCCTAAAAGTGACGCAGTGAAATCTCAAACATTTCACTGCGTCGCTATTACAAAGCTTTTTGTGGGGGAACACCCCCTCTGCATGCATTATACCTCACGCAGATATAATGTGGCGCTTGATTTTAAAAAGTGACCCATCTACCTAGATACGTCACTTTTTAAATATAACGCAACGAGGCACATTTTTTTACACCACTGGTGCGATGCGTCACTTTTCTGTGCGCACTCCTTATGACATTCCAAGTAACGCATTGCTGGAGTGCGTCACAAAAGTGACGCAACTCCAGTAATGCGTCCTTTCAAATGGGGAAAGCAGCATGTGAAAGGTCTTGCCTCAGTCTAACACCTGCTGTAAAGCAGGCACAAGATTTTGACGCAACAGCATCCTAAAAGTGACGCAGTGAAATCTCAAAGATTTCACTGCGTCGCTATTACAAAGCTTTTTGCGGGAGAACACCCCCTCTGCATGCATTATACCTGACGCTATTTTTAAAAAGTGACGCATCTAGGTACATGGGTCACTTTTTAAAACTCTGCGCCACATTATATCTGCGTCAGGTATAATGTATGCAAAGGGGGCATTCCCCCGCAAAAAGCTTGGTAATAACGACGTACTGAAATCTATAAGATTTCTCTGCGTCACTTTTAGGATGCTGTTGCGTCAAAATCTTGCACCTGCCTCGCATCACTTTTATGTTTACAGATATGTCAGAAATACTGACGTATCTGTAACTCCTTGCAACATGATTCGTCATACATTAAATATGACACATCTGGAATGTCATAAGGAGTGCGCACAGAAAAGTGACGCATAACACCAGCAGTGTAATAAAATGTGCCTCGTTGCACTATATTTAAAAAGTGACGCATCTAGATAGATGCGTCACTTTTTAAATATTGCATAACAATGCGCATTTTTTTACACCGCTGGTGCGTCACAAAAATTGACGCACAGGAGGCGCAAAACTAGCAGCGCAAGGCCTTCATAAATATGGTCCTGGATTTTCCCCGTGCTTCGCCGGTGCGCGTACCATGTGCTTCCCCCGCGCAAAACGAAAAAAAAAATTTAATGCCCTTCAGGACCCTATTTTAGTCCCTACATCAAACCTAGGGGGTCAGAGGGGGTCTACTCTTCCCCCTTATGGTCATTTGCCCCCTTTTTTTTTCAAACCCCTTGTGTCTCGATTTTACCGAGACACAAGATGGCGGCCGCTCCAGACTGTTTAGAATGTTTACAGACACCCAAGAGCCAATCAGCTTTCTGCGCGCTAGTTGCGTGTCGCGCCAGGAGCGCACTCCGGTGCGCGCACCGGAGAGCGCCTATAGATATATATATTTTTTTGAACCTAAATTACTCAAAATCCACTGGAGCACATATCTTGAGACATAGCAAAGGCACATCGGGCTACCAGTCCCTACAATTTTGCCAAGTTTGGTGTAAATCCATTCAGCCGTTCGGGCTAAAAGTGAAATCGACCGCCCTATGGAAATTAACATGGGGAAAATGCGTTTTGGGACCCCCCTTTTATCTCGGCCCCCGCTTGACGTATCCCCCCCAAACTTTCAGGGAAGGACCGGAGCTCGACGAGGCCATTTTCAGGAAATTTTCAGGCAGATTCGTCAACCGGTGCCAAAGTTATTCCAAATAGAATTTTGAGATTTAACATTGAAAAAAATCCTAACTATAACTACCTACTGGCGACCGCCAGTAGGTAATATATATATATATACACAATAATATATTTTAAATATATTGAATATTAATATTACAAAATAAATTTGATTACTATCCATTTTAACAACATTTTACAAATAAACTTAATAAAAAAAAGATAAACACACAAACATAATATATACATGTATATTTAATTTAAAATAATGAATGAACTATTATCTTTAATTTATTTTAAAACTTTAAAATTATATATAACATTTCCCAATACAATCAGTGCAACAGTAGGGAAAGTGTTGGATAGCAAAATAATTAAATTTACTATTCCAACTCCAGTGAGTGCAACAGTAGGGAAAGTGTTGTATAGTGGAGGGCTAAAATTACTATTCCCACTCCAGTGACAGCAACAGTAGGGATAGCGGAGGCGAAAAAAATACTATTCCCACTCTAAAAGGCGCAACAGTAGCGAAAGTGTTGGCTAGAGGAGGGGTAAAAATTACTATTCCCACTCCAGTGAGGGTAACAGTAGAGAAAGTGTTGGATAGCGGAGGGGTAACAATTACTATTCCCACTCCAAAGTGTGCAGCAGTAGGGGAAGTGTTGGATAGCTGTGGGGTAAAACGTACTATTCCCACTCTAGTGAGTGCAACAGAAGAGAAAGTGTTGGATAGCGGAGGGGTAAAAATTACTATTCCCACTCCGAAGAATGCAACAGTAGAGAGAGTGTTGGATAGCGGAGGGGTAAAAATGACTATTCCCACTCCAGTGAGTGCAACAGTAGGGAAAGTGTTGGATAGCGGTGATGTAAAATGACTATTCCCACTCCAGTGAGTGCAACAGTAGGAAAGTGCTGGATAGCGGAGAGGTAAAAATAACTATACCCACTCCAGTGAGTGCAACATTAGAGAAAGTGTTGGATAGCGAAGAGGCAAATGTTACTATTCACACTCAAACAGTTTAAACAAAAATAAAAAAGATACAAAATTATAAAAATACATTAACAATATTTAGAAATTAATAATCACATATATTAAATGTATAAAAGATTTTTCTTTATAATATTAATTACATATAAAAACCTACAAATCATATATAATGTAAAATAATAAATACATTTATTTAAAAAACTAAATTAAAATAGAAATTATTTACAAACAAATAAATTAATCAATACATAAATGGAATTATTGTATTTCCTACCCTATTGTATTTCCTACCCTTGTACTGCGTCTGCCCCGTAGATCGTCAGCCTCAACAGCCCTGAATACTTTGCATTGGCTGCCAATTGGGAAGAGAATCTTATTCAAACTTCTCCTAATCACTTTCAGGGCTTTCCACCAACGTGGACCAACCTACCTACAAAAGGGGTTCAAAAGATACCACCCAGCGCGTTGCTTGAGATCCACAAACCAGAACCTACTCTCTACACCCCATTTCAAACTGACCACTAAAGGTGGCAAATCCATCTTCGTTCTGGGAACTAAGGCCTGGAATAAACTCCCCCTTTCCCTGCGGTCTTTCTCTCAAGAAGCCCCCTTCAGGAAGGCATTGAAAACCTGGATTTTCTCTCTGCCTGATGCCGTGTGCCGGACTCTGGTGTAATGTGTGTGAAGAGATTAGGACATCTTTTTCCTGTCCAACTCTCCATCTGAGTTGTGTAAGCGCCAAGATACTCCTTGGAGTGGAAGTAGCGCGATAGAAATGTCCATTACATTACATTACATTACATTATTACACCACACCAATAACAAAACACGTCAACATTTTTTAATTAAATTTTTCTTACATTAACATAATTGATAATCAAGTTAAAAATATTTTTAATTAAAAAAACAAATAAACATTAATTGACTACACAAACTTTAACACTATGATATAAACAACACACACCTAAATTAAACTCTACAATATTAAAACACAATCTAAAACGTATTTATAAATTAAAAACTATTACTATTAACAACTAATAATAAAGTAATTAAACTGTATTTAATACCCACCCTTTACTCTTTTAAACGTAAAACCAACAAAAAATAAATACAAAATTAGCCAAAATACATATCAAATAATTAACATCATTTAACAACTATATATTAATTAATTAAATTCAAATTACTTCCCATCCTTCACTAAAATTAACTACACAATTACCATAATTTGTTAACAATGAATTAATTAAAATTAATTAACATCCAATTAATAATTAATCAATTAGAAATAAATTACTTCCCATCCGTAACACCTATAAACACCACAACACACACCTAAACTTAATTACACAATAACCATAATTAATTCCCAATTAATTGATTGAAATTAATTACCAAATAATTCTTTACTATTAATTAACATCCCATTATTAATTCACCAATTAAAAATAAATTACTTCCCACCCGTAACACCTATAAACACCACAACACACACCTAAACTTAATTACACAATTACCATTATTAATTACCAATTAAGTAATTACAATTAAGTAGCAGCCAATTATTAATCCATCAATTAAAAATAAATTACTTCCCACCCTTAACACCTATAAACACCATAACACACACCTAATATTAATCACACAATTACCACAATAAATTACCAATTAATTAAAATGAATTAACAGCCAATTAATAATCCAGCAATTAAAAATAAATTACTTCCCACCCTTAACCCCTTCGATGCTCATGACGGAACGGTTCCGTCATGAGCATCGGTTGAGCTGTGCTCATGACGGAACTGTTCCGTCATGACCACGCCCGTTTCCATTAGGGCTCAGCACCGGCGGTAAATCTTACCCGCACGGATGTGGTTAGCACCTATAAACACCAAAACACACACCTAAAATTAACGACAATTAAATAATCAAAGTTAACAACCAATTATTAACTAATTAATGATAAATTACTTCACACATTTAACACTATAACATCTCAACTAAACAAATAAAAAATAATCAATACATTTAATATAATTAAATTACTTCCCCCCCTATAAACCCACAACCTGCTACAGAACTAAAAATGCAAAATTCAATACATTTAGTATAATTAAATTACTTCCCACCCTATTATCCTATAAATCAACAACCCGCTACGAAACTAAAAACACAAAATTTCAATAAAAAATAATGAATATCTACTAAAAATGTATCACATATAGTAAAAATACCAACAGTTCTTATACAAAACAAATTCAGCACATGCATATAAAATATATACTAAAATACATAACATTAATAAACAAACCATATTTCTAACAACTATATTTTTGCAAACTATATTAAACACTTCAATATTTTTAAAATCGATATTACGGGGGCGTGACCAAGATGGCGGTGGAGTAGGACGCGTTTCTCTGTCCCTCCAGCGAGGGACAGAGAAAGTCATTTTCTCTGTCCAAAGTCATTAGCTTTGGATATCTGCCCTCCTGGTGCCCATCCGCGCTGGAAAGTAAGTTTGGACGTTCCCGTTGACCCTCCCGCCCCAGGGGAGGGTGTATTTCGCCGATCGACAGTGGTGCTCAGTGCTGCCTTGAGCCGTCCGGTCCCGGCCTTGCTACGGCCCGGCGAGTTTACTGGCGGGACATTGACGGTGGGTACCCTGCCACTGCGGCACCTTAGACCGCGCTGTGGAGAGGCGGCAGCTCCCCCAGCATAGCAGAGGGGCGAGCGAGCTGAGGTCCCGTCCTGCGGAGAAGCCCGAACTGCGGGAATCGAGGGTCTGCCTCCTAGCTGTCTTTTTTGCGAGGGTGAGTGGCCCGTGCCTATTGGAGTCTAAGACGAGTGCGGCCTATCTACGTGTGCTATTGGTGCCCCCCTCCCGTGTGGAGTGTGTGGGCGGGCCTCCCTTGCGAGCGGTGGCTTGTCTGAGACCGCAGCTGTGTGGGGCTGCCGCGTCCGGTGCCCGCGTGTGCTGAGCAGCGGTGCGTAGGAGCGGAGAAGGTCCAGGCACAGTGCGGCAAGGTGAGAGGGGGAAGCGGACCTTGGGCAGTGGGACTCGGTCTGTATACCGACGGACGGCGTGCTCCTGTGCTGCGGGGGAGACAGGGGCCCAGCACGGAGAGTGTGTAGACGGGATCTGTGCACCTGCCGTGGTCCCCGAGCCCTGCAGTTCCGACCTGAGGGGTCTTGTATTGCGCCCGATTGCGTCATGGAGGCTGGAGGACTAGCGGTACCTGTGGAGCTGGTCGGGGTCGAGGGCCGCTGGCAGTGAGACTGTGCGGCGTGACGGGTGTGGATGCCCTCCACCCCCTAAGTGCATACTGAGTGCAATCAGCTGGGCTCTGCATGGTTGATTAGTGGCTGACTTGGCCTCGGAACTATAGATCTGTCCTCTCATCGGTGGAGTGAGGAGCGGTAGTGTGCTGGTGGGGGCAGATGGCTGGGCCTGGCGCCTTGCCGAATTGAACTGTAGTTGTGAACTGTGGTGGCATATGCCCCCCCTGTCCAGCAGGGACTGGGAGTGAGAGTGAGGCCTACACTGGGAGAGTACCTCGCAGCGGTGTGCTTTTTGGCCCTTGCTGGTGGGTTGGGAGACGTGTGCTGCTGGGAGCAGGGGGCCCACTCATGGTTTGTGCATGGGCGGTCGGGGGGACTTTTGAACCTGGCCTTCCAGTGGTGCCCCTCTCCCCCTGACTATAGGACGCTGGGGCCTAGGGAGGCGGCTGGGCCTCTGGAATGTTGACAGAGGCCCAGAGCGAGTGGTGGTTCCACTCCCCCCAGAGGGGTGAGAGGCCTAGGAAGTACTTTGCGGTGCTGAGCTTACGTCTAGGCTGGAGTCTGAGGGCAAACACGTGGGCCCTCGGCCATGCCCTCTGAGGGTCGGCTACGCCTCTGGCCTATTTTTGTGCATTGGGGCGCGGGACCCTCCATGGGGCGAGATGGCGGCTGCCAGGAATCGAAAGGATAAACCCCTCAAGGATCTGCCCCAGAAGGTGGCGGGGCAGTCTGCCTCTCCGCCTACTGACAAATCCCCGCGCTCTGAGGACAATGAGTCACCGGCGACCAAGGCCTTCATGTTAGAATTGTTCTCTACCATAAAGGAAGACATTTTAGAGCCCCGCTCGCAGCTTACTTCGGATCTGCGTGAGATGAGGCGGGTGTGGACGCTGTTGGGTAGCAGGTGGCGACCCTGGAGGACATCCACCGACTCCAGCAAGATTTAATCCGCCTCACGGAACAGAACCTGGAACTTCAGGCGCACGCCAAGGACTTGGAGAACAGGTCTCGGCAGAACAATTTTAGAATCCGGGCGGTTCCGTGGAAAGGAGAGGGGGATGACCTGCGCGAGTACGTTGGGGCACTTTCCCACCAAATCCTTGGTGAGGAGGAGGTCCAGGACATTCAAATGGATAGTGTCCATCGCGTTGGTCTGCCACGTGGGGCCAAGGCCCCTCCCCCGGACATACTGGTATGTGTCCACGACTTAAGGAGAGGATTCTTCGGAAAGCCTGTGATCTTAATCCCATACACTTCCGGGACCACCAGCCAGCGCTTTTCCAGGATCTGGCGGCCTCCACCCTCGTCATACGTAGGGATTTTAAGCCCATCACTAATCACTTGTGAGAGCAAGGCATTCCCTACTCGTGGGGTCACCCGTTCCGGCTAATTTTCAAATTCAATGGCAAGCTGGTCCAAGTTCGCTCATTGGAATCGGCCTTGGAAATCTTGGGTCTGGAACGGACCGCCTCCACACCTAGAAGCAGCAGGTCACCTACTAGACAGCGCAGGTGCTCCATGGAGTGGCAACGTGTTGGGAAGCCCACTTCGTCTGCAAAACCAGACTTGTCCGCAAGTCTACTGGAGACGGGGGCTACTGCTGCCTCCGTGGCCATGGTAACCGATGCACCTGGGGCCTCTTGAGGCCCAGCAGCTTGGCACTAGCTGGGACTATATCTGGCGCCGGACGAGGACGGTTCTCCGATGAAGTGTTGTAGTACTCCTATGTCTTTGGACGATGATGTGACCTTGTAGTGTAGTTCCTAGTTTCCCACTAGGCCCTGCGCATTGGAATAACATAAACAGTAGTATCGACGTGGAACTGCGGATATTCCAGGCCTCCACTGACTATGCTAAACTTAATTGGGTTGTGTTACCAACTAGCTCAGAGGTCACTGGAAACTTTCTTCTCTGCATAGGAAGTGATCAGCTTCCTTGGCACAGACAAGAAGGGATTCAGCTTTCCAACAACCGTGCAACATGACAACTTTGCTCCTCAGATCAAGAGTCAATCTCTAGGGTCGTGTGAAACAATAGACATGTATTTCACTCAGTCAGTCTGGTGCAGTTTACTTTCACGAGATGTAGAGAATAGAGAGACGGGCGTTTGTCAATAAAGGGTTAACATTTATTGAACAGTCTTTCTTCTCGTACAAGAGAAATGTATTGCCACAATTGCAATAATTGTTATTATAGAAAGTACGTACAGTAAGATAAGTATTGCGAAATAGAACTGTAAAAGCATTGATATGGTTTCTTAGCCATACAATGGTTTAAAAGTAATAAAACATATATACAGTCATATATACATTAGGCTAACATACTCAACTGGTGCTTCTAACTAAGCCTACCCCAGTGTGCCTGACCTAAGCCTAACACGTGAAAGGGGAGTAAGTAAGTAGCTTTAAGTTAAGTTGGTTTTGCCAAGGTTTGTTTCAAGAATTCTCGTCTAAGGGTTTAGTCAACACCATACCTCTGAATAGAATGATGGAGGATTGGTATCTCCTTCAGGGGTCTCTCTCGATATCCCAGTCACCCGCGAGGGTAGACCGGAAACGCCGTGGCTGGATTTCTCTGCACGAGAAAGGCAGCGGGTCTCTTCAGCGCGTCGAGGAAGGAGGGGGGACAGCATCCGCGGGCAGCTGGAATCTGCTGGATGTCTTCGCAGAGGGACGGCTGTTCAGCTCCTTAAGCGTACTGCACCATAGTTCGCGCTTTAGCAGCGATAATGGTATCAGCAGCTTCACCACCACAGGGACAGCAGGCTGCAGCGACAGAGTGCTAGATTTACCAACACGGGGTCTTGCAGGCAGCTGGCATCAGCAACAGTAGCTCTTTTTGCTTAAGGCAACGTTGGTAATATTTATACCTGACAGGTGCCGGGTTTGACGCAAGTTTGCTGGACATAAGACGTCAATTAAAGATGTCACTAGGAAGTGATAGTTATCAGTTGCTCATTAGAGTTCCATTACTAATCAAAACATAGCAAGCGGGGATTTCCAGGTTTGCTGAGTTTTTATCTTGTTGAAGAACTCGGAGTGTTATCTAGGAATATCAGATAGTGACTACTGCTCTGTCATTACACTAATTGGTCGCAAAGGAAGTGGCAGAGACAACTATGCTGGAATGTGGCTCTGTTCGTGTGAGGCCAGAGATGACTTTTCAGAAAATCGCACTTGAACGGTTATGCCAATATAGGGAATAAATGGATTTATAGCCGAATAGGGGCATAAGGTCACAGTATCGATCAGGAACCTAGATAAACACGCAACACCCACTCCACGGGTTAATGTCCATCAAAATTACTAAAACTAAAGCAATTAGATGCATGTGTAACATTGCCCACCCCAAAATACATAAATGCATTCGAAATAGGCGTACTTGTAATACATGAATTTTAGGTACTGTACGTTTTTTAAAGCATAGTAATCATTCAAAAAATTATTGCATATGAAATCAATGAACGATTATGCAAAAGAATTACACATGAAGTATCTCTGACAGAAGAAAGGCGAGATAAATCATCACATAAAAATGCATTGTAATAACATGTGTGCTAGAGGCTGGTGTAATGTTGTTATGTCTCTAGATGTGTTTAGAAATAGAAGTGTGAAGCTTCTGTTCTCTAAGAATAGTTTTTACGTTAAGCAAAGAATTGTTTGTGCCAAAAAAGGTCAATATTAGAAAAATTGTCCAATTCAAAGAAAATAGATTTCCAAAGCTCTTGGCAGTTTTTGTTGATCAAAACTGAAGGCCGAATTCAGAGTTCATGGGAACGCTGTGTGTCGGAAAGCTTCTAAAAGTTATTGTTTCTGTACGGGTGAGAACATCGTATCAGACAGGCTCTCAAAGAATTGGTCTACAAATTCAGGTGATAGTTCAACCAAATTAGATAGCGCTGTAACTTGGCAGGTGTGAGAATGATTGCTGTCATCGAAGGCAGGACCAGCAATGCTCACAGAACGTTGTACCTGGATGATGTTGCTTTTGTCACTCGCTCCACTGTTACCACTTGGCTGTAGCACAGGAGTCTCCACGAATGCCGTCATCAGGATTGGTAGCCGCTGGGGACAACACAATGCGTGAGCCGTTATTGGACTGAGCAAAGTATCGACGTCCATTGGTACTGCTGATGGAAGTGACAGATGTCCAACACGCATTCATCGCCGCAAAGCATACACCGTAGCACAGGTAAAATGCAATTTTGCCATATCGGTCTGAATGAAAGGAACCAGGTCATGTTTAGATCTCTCAGCCTGGCCAATCCAAGGACGTTAGTTATCCTGTCCCGGTAGCGCATTGCTAGGATTGTCTCTTCCATTCCCATGGGAGCTATGTCTGAGCCGAGGCTTGCCATAACGAAGCAGGAGGGTCAAAAATAGAATCCCTGCGACGAGTCCCAAAAATAATGGTATGCCGCCAAAAATGGAGTGCACAAAATTAGGAAAGATTCCCAAAATTGCCTGGAAGGGTGTTAGTAGTCCCGTAAAGACTGTCTTAAATATGCCTGGGATGCTTGTTGCACTAGACATGTTAAGGAGTTGGCTGAACATTTCTACGAAATGCACGGGGCAATTTGTTGATAAAAGGTCATGAACTTCAGTAGCTGTCCTTGCAACTAGAAGATCATACGTCTCTTTAGATGACGTTATAGGCACTGTTGTCTGTAAAAGTACAGATTTCATTTTGCTTAATGTATCAATTCGTATAGAATAGAGATTAAGACGAGGCCAGATGGGAGTCACTATGTCTGGAGGCCCACTCGGAAACAATGCTTGCATACAGCATTTGACCATGGATGTTACTTCTACTAGATAACTTTTCCCTGGCACGAGGCCACAACATCTGTGATCCGTTCTAAGAATGTAACTCCCGTTCGAAAGTTGCATAAAGAAGGGCTCTATCTGAGTTGCAGGTGTGACTAGCTGGTGGCATGAAAGGTTGTTTGAATTTCCATCACATGCTCCGTGTAAATTAATACCCTGACACAAAAGTATACCGCTTAGTGAATGTTTACAATTTTCACCACTAAGAAATACATTTTTGTCGCTGTCACTATAGCAAGAATGAGTGTATGGTAATTTCCATTCGGATTTTACATATCCTTTACCCAATTGTTCATATTGGCCAGCAGGTATGTACTCAAGGCACTTTTTAAATCGGAAAGTTGTTATCGGAATTGTGATAATTCCGTGTATTATCCATTCAATGACAGGACTATCTGACATTGTCAATGGTAATCTCTCGAGTTTTTCGATGCTCAGGATTGTATAGTCTGCTCCTTTCTGTGCCAAACTGATCTGTTTATCAGTAAGGTTAAAACTGGAAAATAATGACGTTGTGTTGATTAAACGCCAAGGCACATAGCCTGAACGAAGATTTTGCAGCGTCCAGCCTAATTCTATAATAGAGCGTAATTGAGATTGGCCATGTTGTAACATTAGCAAATCTCTGTCTATCACATCAAAGGCAGAGGATACAATATTGTCCAATGAATATATTCTGGAAGACAGAGTCGTTAACCCATTGTCTACTACAGAAAGTGATTTCTCCAAATTAATACGATCAATTTCTCGTATTTTTTCAGCAGTTTCAATTTGCTTTACTTTCCAAGCCTCGTTGTAAGCAGCATAGATACTGGTCGCTATGAAACGCTTTTGACGCTGTTTGCGTGGTCCAAGAATGAAATCGCGCAAATCAGCACCCTCTTTTAGTAAAGACAAGTGTTGCTTAATTTCAGCCAGTGTGGACGAAGTTAGCCATTCAAGGCAGAGTTTCCCTACACTGTATGTTGTTATAATCCCTGGATGTTGTCTCTGGGAATATCTCGAGTCTAATCTGGTCATTTTTAACCCCTGTGTTTTATTCAGGAATCTATCTTGACAGCTATTTGTGTCTGTAGGCCAGATTAACCACTTTTTCCAATCAGGATTTGTTCTGTTGAAATGTAAAATTTGTGACACGTCTAACTCAATATCTGTGGTAGTATTCTCAGGTATTGGCTTTGGTATAGACGGTGTTTTAAGGTCTTTGATCTTAGCTAGGCCAAGACAAGATGTTTGGTGTATTGTGTCATTTAAAAATAACATTTGTTCTGGTATCATGCAGGTTCTAAATAGTGTTTCAATGCCTTGCACCTGCCAATCTTTTGTACCCCAAATTGTTTTCGTTTCAATATTATTTTTCCAATAATCAAAACCAAATGTCATCATTTTGTCATAAAATGCTTCTGAATATATCAATTTAGAATTTGTCAGCATTGTTTTCATTCCTGTTTTATCTAACAGTTTGTAATAAAACGTTTCTGCATCACTGGTGTTAAACTCTGAGAAGTATTTGAATTTCTCAAAAAATGCTTTAGAACTGCTTTTAGGTGGTGTAGAACAATGTTCCCATTGATTATACATAAAAACATTTCTAGGCTGTGCAGATTAATGCAAGTAGTGATCCCCATAGTGGGTGTAACAGAATAACTGCTCATAACTAGATGAACCTTGTAAATAATCATGATCTGTGAATCTAGCTGACATTACTAAATCAGACATCATGTCATTAATACTGTTAAAGTCCCAATCATCAGAGAATGTACTAGGTGTCACAAAGTCACTTAAGGAAACCTTTAGTTGATGAGGATACTTCAGGATTTCGACTGGACCATAGATCTCATAGTCTGTTTTCTCCCATACTACCCCACCAGGTATTGGAATTGCTGTGACATTTACTGTTGACAGTTCTCTTTTCTTCACGTGGGATGATCTGTGTGGTTTCAGGACTAGGTTGATGTTCTGACTTGCTGTGTCCATTGTAATATATTTTCCTTCAATGAATTTTCCCAAACAAAGTTCCATGATGAGCCAAAGCAGGAGGAAAAATACACCTAGACCGAACCAGAACTCTAGCCAAGGGGAAATTAGGTAGATTTCTTTCAGTTGATGAAAGAGTTCCGTTGCTTTTTCTTTAAAAGTCTTTTTAGTTTCTGGCATCACTTCGGGGTCGTTTAAATCTTCAGAGAAGTTGTCGAAGTTGATGAAATAACCAGAGGCAGTTCTGTCAATTGATGGGATTGTTCTTTCAATCTGTCTCTCGGTAGCACTTTCTGATGCCACATCATTGTAGACTGGTGTTGTTTCTTGACGAACTGTTTCAATTTGTGTTTCAAGAGGCACGAGTTCCATGGCATTATTGCATAGTCCTTCATTGTGCACTGCAGGCTGATCGAATGTGATTAGTCTTTCAGTTTGAACCTCTTGGATTGTTGCAAGTTTGGGTATTCTGTTGTTTCTTGGGAGTCCACTGGGCCTACTGTTGATTATAGGCCACATGCTTGTGGTTTTACCAGATCGATAGACACGACTCTGTTCTCCTTTTTACCAGCAAGGGGCGGTAGCACAACTGATCTTGTTCCGGTGACTGCTAAGACAGGTACTGCTTTTCTGTAAGAAGGCCCAAATTCCTTCTTCACCGCGATCTTTTCTCTGACTAGATCCCCAATCTTTGGAATCCAGACAGGCCTTGCTGGGGCTGTTGCGGGTGGTGCCTCGTCAGTGGTACTTGGCTGTTGCTTTAACTTTATGTTGCTTAATGATTTTCTTGTGTCATTCAGTTCCTGTAAAACAGCCAAACGATCTTTTACATCAAAGTGCGTTGTTTCTTCTTGTACCACTGACATCTGACTATCGAGGTCCTGAACTCGCATTCTAATTCCGAACAATAGTTCGTATGGGCTGAAACCTTTTAGAGAATTTCTTGGCCTGTTGTTAAGACTAGTCTGGACACTTATTAAATGTTTGACCCACCCAGCGCCTGAACCTAATACCTTCGCTGTTATAGATTGCTTTATGTCACGGTTTTTTCTTTCTACCACACTGTTCCCTTCGGGGGGCGACGGACAAGAATACCGCAACCCA
Organism: Lissotriton vulgaris; assembly: GCF_964263255.1. Classification (NCBI taxonomy): domain Eukaryota; kingdom Metazoa; phylum Chordata; class Amphibia; order Caudata; family Salamandridae; genus Lissotriton; species Lissotriton vulgaris. Next base: position 646,864,341 of record NC_141694.1, on the reverse strand, counting down.
ATTCCCATGCTGGCCATGGCCTCCTTATAGGCTCGAGAGCTGAAAGCAGGACCCTGGTCAGAATGGAACGTGGTAATTGCGTATGTGCCGATGTAGACTCGCAAATCTTTTATAACCGTTCTAGCGTCAGCCGAGCGCTGGGGGCCTCATTTTTTTTAAGTGCTTTTCGTCTTAACTATTAATAGGACGCAGGATGGGGTGTAGGCAGCGTTACGCTCTTTCTGACTGGTAGCCGGTAGCAAGGTTCGCTACTGCGATCCCTATTACAGTTTTCACAGTTGTTTGCATATATTTGGTGTTCTACACTCATTCCCGGCCACCAGAATACTGATTGTAATTCAGTCAGTGATTCCTTGATCTCTCTGTGCCTAAGACCCAAACCCATGTGTGCGTCTGCTATTAAAAATATTCTCCTGTTCATGTTTGGAATTACTCTGTCCCCCACTCCAGGGATTCGAGCAAAAGGAACGGAGATTGCATCGATTATGTATGCATAATTGAGTGGATAGTTTACGGGTAGTGCTGCACAGTCGCCTTTTACGGTTGTTTTTACTGCCAGCATTGTTTCCCCGTCTATGTATTTATCTGTACGCTTTTTTGTGGCTACGGAAGCCGGTTTAGTTGCTTCCGCTTTGACTGTATTAGCCAATGAATTCCCTGCAACGTGAACGCCATCACGCTGAAGACTCTGTGCGTGAATCACGTGAGTCTTTTGTAGTTCTTTGTGTAAAAGAGCTACCTCGTTCCAGAGCAATTTATGCTTTATTGTGGCACCTGTGTCATCTTTGTAGTCGTTTTCGATCCAACTCTGCAGTTTGTTATTGTAAGAGTTGACGCAAAAATGAGAATCGCACACGATTAGTGTCGGGAGTACACGTTCTGCATTTTCTAGCGCCATCTTTAAACATCTGATTTCAGTTCTCTGAACCGAACAGTTTCTTACAGATTCAGTTTTTGTTACTTTCGGTCTGAATTTACCGCACAGCCAACGACCTTTAATGATCGCACACGCTGCATTGTAGGATTTGCTCTCTACGTTGAAATGCTGTACAAAGCTATCTGTATAGATTATACAGGCGTATTGTGGGAGAGGCAGAATTTCGATCGGCAGAGGATATTCTTCTTCATACTCTAAATCATTCAGTTCTTCAAATTGCGGGGCGAAATAGTATTTCACGTCTTCCGCTCCTAGAGAATCTATGCATTGTATCCATTTCGGATCCAGTGACACTGTAGGCAGGTTTACTGGGCTGAATAGCGCCTCGAAGGCGGATTCCGCTGTAAGGATATTAATCCGTTTGCCGTGTGCTAGTTCTCTTTCATTTGCTAATGCGATTTGCACTGCGTTCACAGTTCTTTCTGTGGGACTGAATGTTTTTTCTGCTTGTGTGTACAAGTGAGATTTAATTGAAATTGGTACCTTTTCTCCCTCATTAGAGGTCAGGTATGTGAATCCGCATCTTCCTGGGATGACTCGGATTACAAGATCACGTGTGTTGTCACGTGTATCTAATTTAGTTTTTGCTAACATGTCTGTTTGCAGTGATCTCAAAATTTCTGTGTGTTTTTGAGTCCAATTGATTTGTTTAAAATCAGGTTTAATTAGTTCGTAGAGAGGTTTAACCCTCTCTGCGTAATTTATAATGTAAGTTCTTCCGAAATTCAGAAAACCTAGTATGGATTGTAAATTCTTCAGCGTTTTTGGAGCTTGGAGTACAGCGCACTTCTCTAAGAAGTTGTCCGCTAGGCTTTTCCCTTCACTTGATAATTCGTACCCTAAAAACAGTACTGTCAGATGGGCAATTCGGGACTTTTTAAAGTTGAATTTGTAACCCTCTGCTGCGAACCCAAGTATAATGGTGTTCACTCTTTTCAAGTGAGTATCCAAGTCGTCGTCTGTGAGATAAATATCATCTACGTAAGATAATGCTTCATCATCATAGATTTGTAGTAACTCTGTTACCCTAGCTGAGAATAGTCCTGGGCTGTTCTTGAACCCCTGTGGGAGTCGACAGAATTTTTTCTGCGACCCAAATGCAGAGAAAGCGGTCAAATATCTGCTTTCTGGTGCAATGTTTTGACAAAAGAAACCATTAGAAATGTCTAATGTCGTTTTATATTTTTTCCTAACTATGTTATTCATTAGGGCTGTACTATGCGAGTTTTGTACTGCAAAAGTTTTGCAACATGTATTAAGGTGTCTGTAGTCCAAAACTAGACGATATGAATTGTCTGGCATGGAGACAGGAAACAAAGGATTGTTCATTTGAGAGGTGCATGTTTCAATCACCCCCTGGTATTCAAGTTGATCTAAGATCTCCCTGACTTGTTTTTAAGGGGTAGATGTATCAAGAAAGTCGTTTGCGATTTCTTAATAGCGATTCATAGCGAATCGCAATTAAAAAGTCGCACAATGGGATGTATGTAAGTTTATGCGATTTTTTTGCGATTCCTTATATGTCGCATAAATTTGTGCGATTTTTTTGCGATTCTTTAATTGCGATAATCGCACAATAAGGAATCGCTAAAATGCATGAATGTGCTGCTGAAAACGGAAAAATAGCTGAGTCATAGTCAGGAAGTGAACTTGATTAGATTCACCTGTATGCCTGAGCCACACCCAGTGGCAGTTTAAAACCAGTTTGGCTGGTTTTAAGACCTGTTTTACCGCACAATGGAGGCTGGAAATGCTGAAGCTGGGCCCTCTACAGAGAAAAGGAAAAGGAAACAGAAGTTTTCTGAGAGGGAGGTGGAGACCTTGATTGAGGAAATGGCCTGCAATCACGAACTACTATTTGGGAAACAGGCGAAATATGTTCCAGATGTCAGAAAAAGAAAGATTTGGCTCGAAATCCAAGAGAAAGTGAATGCGGTTGGAGTGATCCCAAGGTCAATTGATGAAATTAAGAAGCGTTGGTACGACATGCGGCTGAGGGCAAAGGAGAAACTTGCTGAGAGAGTGAAGGAAGCAAATAAAACAGGAGGAGGAACACCAAATATAGACCAGCCAACCCCACATGAGGAGCTTGTGGAATCAACGATACAACAAGAAAGTGTAACTGGAGTGACCACAATTGACAGTTCAGAACACCAACTTGCAGAAGAAGGTAAGATGGATACAAGACTGATTACATTGATATGTATGGTGTGTGTGATTTCCTGCATGCATGAGTGGATTTGCATTGAGGGTCTTCATTCATGACTGGCTTTAATCACAGTTTTGCATTTCAATGTAGTAAATATATCGAACTTCATTAGTTTTGCTTTTTATGAGCCAATGACTACCTCTAAATAACCTCAAAACACATCTGTTGTTTGCACATTTAAATGTTTATTAAGCAGACAGACAGATAAGCAAAATTCTTATGTGCCTCTTTCTTTATTCTCAGATCATGTTGAACAGTCACATGATGTTGAAGAAGAGCAATCTTTCCAAGACAATAATACTGCCCCTGAAGACCTTGTTGACACAAATGAGGAGGAATCCATCACTTTTACTAGGCGTAAAAGAAGACCTGTACCACAACTGCAACCTTTCCTGGACACAGACGAGGAACCTGAGGGAGCAAGAAGTATTGTGCAAGAGTCAGAAAATGCAGTTACCAATGTTGAATTAGTAAATGATTCTGCCAGAAGACGATCGTACTCTGTCAGTACTGCAAGACAGAACAGGGGCGAAGCAATAGATAATGTAAATATATTTGCAGGTTTGGAGCACAACATGCTTAAAGTGCAAGAAAAGCAGCACAAAGCACTGAGGTCCATCAATGCCCAACTGAACAAATTGAACAAAAGTAATACCCATGTGGGGGATGGCATGAGGCGCATGGCCGACTCTTTGGACAGACTTTGTGTTGCTTTAGAGAATTCTGATTCAAATAGGGCCAGAGATTCACGTCGACAAAATTTAAAGCTAAAAAAGTACTATACTGCTGTCAACAGACTATGCACTGTAGCTGCACAAAGCAATGTTCGCAGCATTACTATGCAACGCATGGTCAGTGAGTGCTCACGAAATGTTGCTAAAGGGCTAGAAAAATTTTCACATTCCTTTGAAGCATTAAATACAAGCAAAAAAGGTGCTACTGCTTCATTTGAGCCCATTGAGATTGAGGACACAGGTAGTGGAAGCAGCAAGAACCCAACACCTACATTGGACACCACTGCCCACAGGAGTGGAAGGCAAGTGTCTCCACAGACATCTGTGAGGAGAAGTGGGCCAGGGCAAAGGAAAAGCAGCAGACAGGCAAAAAAGTGAACATTACTTTTCACAAATCGGAAATGGAAATAGAATGTTAAAATTATGACACAGTTTTTGTTGTAAATCCTGTGAAGTAACAGGTTTCTTTTGTCACTAGCATTGCTAAATTCTTCTAAATAAATATTTCAAAGCACAAAACAGCAGTGTAGTTTTATTATCTTACCTAAAAATAATTGTTTGTAATTTCTACACGCCTTTGACGACCAGCAACAGCTCCTAACCCAGTACCACATCTTCTTGGTGGTGGAACATCATCATTGTCTGAGGATTCAGGTTCACTCACTTCACATTCAGTTCCTTTCCTAATTGCCATGTTATGTAACATTGCACAACTTGTGATAATTTTGCAACACAGGGATGGTTTATATTGCAAAGCTCCACCACTTTTATGGATTCTTCTGAATCGACTTTTTAAAATTCCAAAAGTTCTCTCAATGACTCCACTTGTAGAGCGGTGTGCCTTATTGTATCTTCTTTCATGTACATTTGTTGGATTCAGGTATGGGGTCAATATAAAGTCACGAACTGCATACGCGCTGTCTCCTGCACAGTAATTTGAATAGTTGTTAGTTTGCACTTCAAATTAGTAAATTAGAATCAAGCTCAAGTTAATTTTAAAAGCACTTACCAAGCAGAAACCCATCTCCAAATTCACCAGTACTCAAACGGGCATGTAATCCACTGTGTCGAAATATGTATGAGTCATGACTGCTTCCAGGGAATTTTGCAACAATGTCAGTAATGATGTACTTCGCATTACACACCATTTGAATGTTTAATGAGTGGTAACTTTTCCTATTCCTATAAAGATGTTCAGTTGCAGCAGGAGGAGTAATGGCAATATGTGTTCCATCTATACATCCAATAACATGTGGAAAATGAGCTATTTGATAAAAGTCATACTTAGAAATTTGGATATCTTGAGGAGTGCTGGAAAGGTAAATGTGATGCTGCAACCTGCTCATCATTGCATCCAAAAACACCCTGAAAAATCTTGAAAATGCACTCTGGGATACTCCTCCTACTTCTGCTATCACCCTTTGAAAAGATCCAGAAGCAAGGAGATGTAGGGAACACAGTACTTGCACATGAGTTGGTATTGAATGTGTCCTGTGTGTCTCATGCTCTAGGAAAGGCTTTAACTCCACAATGAGGTCCAAAATGGTATGTGGATGCAGTCTATATTTTTCAAAAATGTCTTCTTCTGTCTGTTGAAATAAGGTAATCCTCAGTCTGAAAATCCTTTCCTGTCTCTGTCTCCTCTGTGCAAGAGCTCGAATGCGCAGCCTTCTGGCTATCACGTAAAGAGCAGCCATTGTTCTCTTCAAAAAAAGCAGTTGGGCCTGTCATTTATACTTTCAAAAATTTTTGCACCTGGTTTGAGTTAGTGTTATTTGCGAGTTCTTAATCTGCGAAAAATGGTTTTTCGGTAAATGCGATTCCGTCATACATCTCTTTGCGAATTCGCAACATATTAGCGATAATCGCAAACAACGAAACATGCAAAATAAAGACTCGCAAAATGAATTCGCAGAAAACGTAAAAATCGCTAATAAAGACACGCAAAAAGTGCGATTTCTAAATTAGCGATGCGAAAATTCACATACATCCTAAAAGATGCAAAATGTTCGTTTGCGATTCATTAAGGCCAAAATTCGCAGAATTTCGCCCTTAACGAATCGCAAACGGCTTGATACATCTAGGCCTTAGCTTCTTGCTTCATGGGATACTGCCGTTGGGCAGTTGGTTCACTTTTTAATTGGATTTTGTGAGGCGGTGAATCCTCATCCCATCCTACATGATTTTTATACAATGCAGGTGCCTGGGCTACTGCCCATTTCCTTGCATATGTATATTTTTTGTGAATCGGAATGTGATTCGAGAAGGCAGGCATAATCACTTCTTCGCCACGAGGGCACTCCCTGACAAACTCTGGGGGCCAATCTTTTTCAGGTAACAGAATATCATAGCCTTTTGAGAGCTTATCCCAAAATAGACCCTTAATTTTCCTAGTCTTATCACCCTCCATACGCAATGTTATTTCGTATATTTTATGGGGCTCGCTAAGTCTGGCGTCGGCAGTTTCAACCTGAATGTATTCATTCGTGTCCACTGTCTCCAGATGACTCATCAAGATCTTGCGCGCTATACTGATTTCTGCTGCACTGTCCAACATTGTCAATGCCCACTCCCCGTTTTTCAACTGTGTCCTCAGTATTCTCGGCATGGTTGATTACCCTAATACTGGCTACCTTCTTTTTCTGAAATTGAGATTTCTTATTTTGAGCAGGTTCCTTGTCTTTGGACTTGGTGTCCTCTCCTGGGTCTGACCGTCCTCTTCTTTCCGAATTCTGTGGAAAAGATCGAGAGGGACGTGTATCAATACTTTGATATCTATCAGGTTTTTTCAGATTATCCCTATTTCTAAGGTTATATCTTTTCTCAGAGGGCTCCCTCGAGTCGGAGTTCTCGAGTCGGAGTTCTTTCCCTCCGTCGAGGAGACCTTCCTCTGGACTGGAAAACTTTTTCCTTGGGAGTGGATTGTTTATTTCCATCCCAGCTCTTTTTAGGAGTATTTAAATTATTTTTAATAAATAATTTTTCAGGATTTTCGAGCAGTTGGGGCTTTACCGGTTTCCCACCCAAGCTGTCTCTACCTAATTCTTCATAGCATTTTTCTATGATTTTTGCAAGCTCAACAGGATCTTTTATATCTGTTTCCTTCAACTTCTGGCGGATCGCCACAGATGCTGCTTCTCCTCTAATGTTGGCTAATAATATAGCCGTGACCTGCTTGAGTCTTTCAGTAATTTCATACCTAGATTTAAAGCGGGCTCTGGACCGAATTCATTTTGAATCTGTTTTAGCACTTCTGGTATTACCGCCATAGACGGAACACCGTGTGTTTTTGTGTAAATGGAAGCAAAGACTGTACCCCAAGTGTCACAGTCCTCCACGTGTGGTGCGATTCCCATAGGAAGCCAGATGGTCAAGATTCTGTGTGTCTCAATGGGGGTAGTATCAGGAAATACTGCCTCTATTTGAGTGATTTTCTGAGCTAACCAGAAAGGAATTTGTTCCCGTTTTACGGGTGTTTTACCAAGACATGACTGTATGTTCTGTGGTGTAATTTTACTTGTGTTCTCCTGATGAGGGGTCAGCTGTGGTACATTAACAGCTGGCTGGACTGTTGCAGTCCGCATTACATATTGGACTAATTGCCTATGTATTTTTATTAATGTGTTTAGCTGTACTAACAGCTCTTCTCTAGACATTTTTACAATGTCAGGATGTGGTGTGTAGCTGGCTAGAACCGGCCACGTGGCTCCTGGTCTACCTAGTGGACCGAGCCTGGTTATTTGATCAGTGTGTTTTAGGGCGCCATTAAACCAGAGCAGGTGCTCTTGAAATTTAAGTGGAATTTCAATCTCCTCGAAAGGAGCGTACTCTTCCGGAGGTTTCTCTATTTTGTAATAGTGAAACTCTTTTGTTATAGCGTTTACCGCTGGAAAGTTTATCCATGAATAGAATACCTCTGTTTGCCGATATTCGTGAGCCTCTATCACGAAAATTACTGTACCACCTTGAGGTGTCAGTCCGTTTTCTATAAGTTTTAACGTTATAGATCTTCTTAAGTGGACCGGGATGATAATAGCATCCGGGTCTGTGTATTCAGGACCTTGCTGAGTCGCATCTGCTGCGGCCCCAGAGGTTCCGTTTTCTGGCATTGTAAAAATGCGAGGTTTGCAGAGTAGGTCTCCAAGGAGACAAAGATTAGGTGCACAATATTTTGGAACACTGTATCCTTCAACGTTGAATAAACCAGAGCTTTACATAGGAATCTCTTCCTACTAAGGTCGGGCGGATTTTAACCTTTCACCCACTCCAGACGTCTATTGGAGTATTTACGGGGGAAAGGGGTGTGAAATATGCACGACTGAGTTACTCTAACTGTCTTGCGTTAGTTTATCGCCTTACCAAACGTTAGGGCGCCATGTAGTGTAGTTCCTAGTTTCCCACTAGGCCCTGCGCATTGGAATAACATAAACAGTAGTATCGACGTGGAACTGCGGATATTCCAGGCCTCCACTGACTATGCTAAACTTAATTGGGTTGTGTTACCAACTAGCTCAGAGGTCACTGGAAACTTTCTTCTCTGCATAGGAAGTGATCAGCTTCCTTGGCACAGACAAGAAGGGATTCAGCTTTCCAAAAACCGTGCAACATGACAACTTTGCTCCTCAGATCAAGAGTCAATCTCTAGGGTCGTGTGAAACAATAGACATGTATTTCACTCAGTCAGTCTGGTGCAGTTTACTTTCACGAGATGTAGAGAATAGAGAGACGGGCGTTTGTCAATAAAGGGTTAACATTTATTGAACAGTCTTTCTTCTCGTACAAGAGAAATGTATTGCCACAATTGCAATAATTGTTATTATAAAAAGTACGTACAGTAAGATAAGTATTGCGAAATAGAACTGTAAAAGCATTGATATGGTTTCTTAGCCATACAATGGTTTAAAAGTAATAAAACATATATACAGTCATATATACATTAGGCTAACATACTCAACTGGAGCTTCTAACTAAGCCTACCCCAGTGTGCCTGACCTAAGCCTAACACGTGAAAGGGGAGTAAGTAAGTAGCTTTAAGTTAAGTTGGTTTTGCCAAGGTTTGTTTCAAGAATTCTCGTCTAAGGGTTTAGTCAACACCATACCTCTGAATAGAATGATGGAGGATTGGTATCTCCTTCAGGGGTCTCTCTCGATATCCCAGTCACCCGCGAGGGTAGACCGGAAACGCCGTGGCTGGATTTCTCTGCACGAGAAAGGCAGCGGGTCTCTTCAGCGCGTCAAGGAAGGAGGGGGGACAGCGTCCGCGGGCAGCTGGAATCTGCTGGATGTCTTCGCAGAGGGACGGCTGTTCAGCTCCTTAAGCGTACTGCACCATAGTAAGCGCTTTAGCAGCGATAATGGTATCAGCAGCTTCACCACCACAGGGACAGCAGGCTGCAGCAACAGAGTGCTAGATTTACCAACACGGGGTCTTGCAGGCAGCTGGCATCAGCAACAGTAGCTCTTTTTGCTTAAGGCAACGTTGGTAATATTTATACCTGACAGGTGCCGGGTTTGACGCAAGTTTGCTGGACATAAGACGTCAATTAAAGATGTCACTAGGAAGTGATAGTTATCAGTTGCTCATTAGAGTTCCATTACTAATCAAAACATAGCAAGCGGGGATTTCCAGGTTTGCTGAGTTTTTATCTTGTTGAAGAACTCGGAGTGTTATCTAGGAATATCAGATAGTGACTACTGCTCTGTCATTGCACTAATTGGTCGCAAAGGAAGTGGCAGAGAGAACTATGCTGGAATGTGGCTCTGTTCGTGTGAGGCCAGAGATGACTTTTCAGAAAATCGCACTTGAACGGTTATGCCAATATAGGGAATAAATGGATTTATAGCCGAATAGGGGCATAAGGTCACAGTATCGATCAGGAACCTAGATAAACACGCAACAACCTGTATTGGGAACTGGAAATGTGCGATGAAGGCTTCATGGTCTTCTGCTATTTGGACCTGTTTAACAGACTGTTGTTACCTTTTGCGAAATTTGAGACTTTTTTCCTTTGGGGTTTTCATGTGGTTGGGGCTGGGGTGGGGGGTTTGGTTAGGGGCTTGGGGTTGTTTTGGGGGCTCCGCATCAGCTTTCGAGGGACCTGGGCGAGGATCGGTGATGCAGTCGGGGCACTATGGCACTGTAGGGGCATTGGAGATGGGAGTTGCATTGGCTATCCCTCCCTGTTCTACATATGGTGGGTACGGAATTAAAAGTTGTGAGCCTAAATGTTAGGGTTCTGAATAGCCCAGTTAAGCACTCTGCTATCCTCTCCCTCCTGGAGTATGCAGAAGGTGGCATGTGCCTGTTGCAGGAGACTCATCCCCTCTCTAAAGATGTTAAGCGCAGGGCAGACAAACACTTTCTGCTGCCATTTTGGTCCTCAGGTCGGGCTGAGAAGCATGGGGTAGCAATTCTTTTTTGCTTGCACGCACATTGCAAAGTTCTCTCTCAGGTCTGTGGACATTAAAGGTAGAGGTTTGGTTGTCCACGCTCAATGGGGGGAGATGCAGCTCACAATAGGGTCCATGTATGCTCCGAACGAGAGGCAGGAGCCTTTCTTGCAGGCGGCCCTCTCTCAGGTGTTAGCGTCGCCGGACACCTTGATCCTTGTGGGTAGTGATCTGAATATTGTGATGGACTCGGGAGTGGACAGGTCTGAGCAGAGGTCCCGCCAGGCGGGGGCAATGTTGCAGGGAGGGAGGCAGTGGCTTTTGGAGGGAGGGTTGCATGATGTGTGGCGCGTTCAGCATCCCCTGGAGCGCGATTACACCTACTACTCTGTAACTCATAAAACGTATGCGCGCTTGGACCACTTCCTGGCCACGTCCTCTCTTTTACCTCATCTGTCGGCAGACGAAATCACGCCACGCTCCTTGTCGGATCATGCGCTCATCTCAGTCTTGCTTACCTCCCATGGAGATCGGCCGCCGCCGTCTGACTGGCACCTCCGTGACTCCTTGCTTAATTCGGACTCAGTGGTCGTGAGGATACGAGACACTATTACCCACTATCTGGCTGATAATGAGGTAGGGGATACACCCTTAGTGTCGGTCTGGGAGGCCTTGAAACTAGTAGTGCGGGGAGAGTTTATAGCGCTTGCAGCTATGTATTCTCGACTGCGCAAAGAGAAGCGCGCTGAGTTGGAGAAGGAGGTTTGTGGCTTGGAGGCGATACATAGGAGGACTGGGGTCCGAGGGTCTAGAGGGAGTTGGAGATGAAAAGACGCATGTTAAAACACCTTGACCTTGACAGGGCTGCATATGCATTATTGCGCTTGCGGCACAAGTTCTACCTCAGTGGGGACAAAGGGGGGAAGATGTTAGCGCACAGGTTGCGGGCGCAAACTCAATTAACCACTACCCAATCCATCAGGGACCCTCAAGCAATTGAGCAAGTCACTGATACTGCCATTGTGGACACCTTTCAACAGTTTTATCAGACTCTGTACAGGAGGGAGGACACGGCCTCTGGGGGGATGGCAGACTATTTGGCGCCTTGTGGCATTACACCCCTACTTCAGACGTTGGCGGAAGCTTTGGATTCAGGGATCCGCATCGAGGAGGTCATATCCTCGATTGCGCGGTTGAAAGTAGCTAAATCCCCAGTGCCAGATGGCTTCTCTGCCATATTTTATAACACTTACTGTGTGGAGCTGTCCCCTCTTTTGACCTGTCTCTTTAATTCCTTTCTTGATACGGGAGCAGTGACTTCGTCCATGGCTGAGGAGGCGATTACGATAATTCTTAAACCTGCGGTTCATACAGACCGATCTTGCTGCTCAATATTGATGCAAAATTGTTTGCGGGCGTGTTGGCTGCGAGACTCAGCCCTTTATTGGATGGAGTCATTGAGCAGGATCAAGCAGGATTTATCTCAACTCGGCAAGGGGGGGATAATACCAAACAGTTGCTCCACCTCATAGATTTGGTTAATCGCTGTCGGACTCAGGCCTTCTTACTCTCTATTTACGCGGAGAAGGCTTTTGACCGGGTAGAATGGGACTACCTGTACACTGTTCTGAGGGCATTCGGGATGGGAGACAACTTCCTGCTTTGGGTTCAGTGCCTCTATGCAGCCCCTAAGGTGGCGGTGCGGGTGAATGGCTGTAAATCAGCCCTCTTCCCCATCACTAGTGGAACGCGACAGGGATGTCCCCTATCCCTGTTGCTCTTTGCGCTCTATATGGAGCCCTTCGCACAGAGCGTACTGTCCAACATAGGTATCTCGGGGATTAAGTTCAGCACTGATACCCACAAGATTAGCCTGTATGCGGACGATGTTTTCCTGTCACTAACTCAACCTCATTCCTCCCTGCGGTGTCTGTCGGCGGAACTTCTCGAATTTCAAAAGGTAGCGGGCTTCAAAGTTAACTTCTCAAAATCACAAATTCTTTACATCTCCGTCCCTGATGCGGATGTGCAGGATCTGGAGCAAGACTTTGCCTTTCAGTGGGTGCATTCCGACATTCCATACCTGGGTTTCCGACTGTCCCCCTCTATTGCTAAAACGGTGTCCCTTAATTATAGTTTGCTCGTTGAACACACCGCCAAAGCCCTCTCGGACTGGTCCTGCCTCAATTTGGCCTGGTACGGGAGGTTGGCTGCGATGAAAATGACTGTACTCCCGCGGGTCCTTTATCTCTTTCAAATGCTACCTTTGAGTCCCCTGCCGGGTACTCTGCAGAAACTGCAGGGGCTTCTCAATAGGTTTTTATGGAAAAATAAGCGGCCGCAGCAAGCGCTGTCCCTCGCTACTACCCTGAAGGCGATGGGCGGGCTGGGCTTCCCCCTGTTGATGGCTTACTATCAGGTGTCCTGTCTCCGCTATATCGCAGAATGGAACAGGCCCCATGTCTAGCAAACATTGGAACTTTATGGACCAAACGGTGGCGGGTTGTAGCATCTGGCGGGAGTTGTGGTTACCGTGCAGGCACAGGGCATGGGGTCTTTACTCTTCCCCGGTGACTTCCCCGACCCTAAAGGCATGGGATCAACTGGCGCAGCGCGGGGGCGGACTACTTTTCCCTCCCCAATGACTCCTATCATTGATAACCCGGACTTTCCGCTGGGATGCGCGTCTCCAGTCTTCCATCGCTGGCGAGAGGAAGGCTGTAAGAGGGAGGGCTCCCTCTTTGACCTGGATGTCCTGATTCCATTTGCCCGATTATGTAAAGAGTACTTCCAGCTGCCGGAGTCTGACACTTTCCACTATTCGCTGGTGGCACATTGGGTGACCCAACCAGCCAATATTGCCTCTATGTCTCTCCCCTTGTAGGTGTTTGAAAAATGGTTAGTCTACAAGAAGGATGAGGGCAAGATCATCTCAGAGATATATGCGATGATTCTGCGCCATCCTAAGAAGCAGTGTACGAAGGCGCAGGTCCGCTGGGAAACAGAGTTAGGGCGTCCCTTGATGAGAAAGGAGTTGGAGCACATCTTTTATCGTGTACATCACACGGCTTCTAACACTGTCGGTACGAGTCGGCCGACAAAGTGGCAGCCTATTGGTACTATATCCCAACACTCGTCAAGGCGTGGGATGTAAAGAAGTCGTTCCTCTGCTGGCGGGGGTGTGGCCTTTCAGGGACTCTGGTACACTGGTTGTGGCATTGCCCGAAGCTGGGGTGATATTGGAAAATGGTACTGGATGAGCTAGATGATGCGTTTCAGATTACATTTCCCTGGGCGCCTGAGTATGTTTTGTTGGGGTTCCCCACACTAAGTCCTTTCACTTGCACTCGCTGAGGGGTAGACAGATTGATTTAGCTCTGCTAGCAGCGAGGCAGGTCCTCTTGGTGCAGTGGTGTTCCCCAGTCATACCCGATCCTCGGGATTGGATTCAAAGGCTCTGGCACATTCTAGCCATGGAACGGCTCTCGCTTGGCATGGATGGAAAGGGCTCTGAATATGCAAAGCTCTGGGGTCCGTTCTTACAACTCCTTCCTAAAGACTTAAAAGAACAGACATGCCCGAAAAATCTACAAATCCTGCATCTTATTCCTTTAGAGCCTAGGGGGGCTACAACTGCTGTTTGAGTGGTGCTTGGTAGACCTGGTTGATCCTGGAGAGTGAAGGTTGGAGGTAGAAGCTGATGTGGAGCAGGGTGGGGGGGAAGAAGGGGGTGGGAGGGTTGGGGTCTTTGTTTCTTTTGTTCGTTCTCTTACAAAAGTTGTGGCTATAGCACAGACGGGACTGGTGTTTAAACTCATTCATCTACGCGGGGTCGCCCTCCGGGGTATAGGCCCAGACGCTGTGTTGTTGCAGAGAGAGCACGCCCTGATGGCAAGTTAATGTAGGCAGCTGGGCTGTGTACCAAGATACTTTCCCACATAATAAAAATTATTGACTCTAAAATCGATATTACTTACCTTAAGTCGTTATTCTTGACCACGATATTCTTGCTGTCGATATTTCTGACCCACGATATTTGCAACTCGATATTTGCGGAGCTCGATATTTTTGATTCAATATTCTGTCTCTACACCGACATTGGAATCAGTCATCAAGCACAATGCCCTGCACATACCTCAAACAAATTAAACACATTAAAATTGAAATTAAATATGCTGGTTATCATCTTGAGAAAGTCAAAGAGCCATTCACTCACTCACAGACCCACTCAGACACTCACACACCCACTAGAATTTGTGGGAAAACCTTAGAAATTCTCTGAAAAAGCCAAAGGTTACAGGAACGTTATTGTTAGGAAATAACAATTAAAAACCTAAGAAATTCACTTAAAAAACCAAATGTTACAGGAGCTTATAGTTAGGATATAGAATTTAAAAAACCCTTGGAAATTCACTGAAATATACGAATGTTACAGGGACCTTGGGCTCACATTTTACCCATACAAAACCAGTAAACTTCAGCAGTTATAGTTACCTGAATTAACTATAACTTACACCCCTGAAATGTACTGCTTATGGCCTCACATATTTAATTACTGATGACATGGACAGTGACATCACTGATGAAATCTCAAATGACATCACTGATTACATCACTGATGGCATCATCTACAAAACAACAATGTGTGCTTCCAAGCGTGCTTAGTCGCAAATCCCTTTGTGGGGCACTCCTATAGGTCATTAGGCTCCAAAAAAGTTCATAAACACTTTACATTCTTCAATAAGTGACTTATTCATTCAATGCTTCATTTAGATTCCTGCATATTATATAGCATATGCGATTTTTTGAATGAAACTTGCAAAATCATCAATTGAAATCTTTCAGTCTCCAATGCATTTCGAGCAACCCTGTGCTCTTGATTAGGGAGTCAAACTAGAAAGGCAAATAGATAATATAATGCTTAATCCCATAATGCTGAAACGTCACATATTATTAGCACTTAAATGACAGAATTCAAATCAAGATAGTCAGTGTGGTTAGTAAGCACACGTGATTCAAATGTATCCAGAAATGTCAGTACTCACTTATAACAGCATAGTTAATATCAATGTTCCAATGATTTTTGACCGAAAAACTGTTGAAAAAATAAAAGAAACTCATGGTCAAAATTTGATATCGTACCCTAGTATGGATGAAACTATAATACAGGTAAGTGTGCCATATAAATGAAAGTATCAGTCATGCTACCATTCCTAACTAGTTCTTGACAGTACACATTTAAAGTATTAGCGTATCTAATAGTTTCAAACCAACATGTTACATAACGGCGCGTAATGCACTTTACAATATTGTTGTTTTCTCAAATCTTACCGTTATAGCTTCTTATAGCGGGATATAACTCATCCCGTTCTACGCTAGTTCATGTTGTGAAGTTCCTGGCGTGTGACATCATTATTAAGGGTGTGACAAATAACGCAAACTACTATAGTTAGAAACTAAAATAGGACTAGAGTGTGGATAGTATGGTGGCGGCCATCTTCTAAATGTTAGCACTAGTTAATAATACCAGACATCAAACCTAAAGAGTGAATTAAAGTTAATGTTAAATCGTAATCAAGAATAAATAATGAATAATGAATGTCCTAATGAAATATAAACAAATGAAATGGTGGAGTAATATGACATTATCAAAGACTCATGTTATATAATCGGCATCTAATCACAGTCTATGAGCAAAATAAACCCACAAGGGGCGTATTTACAGGTAACATAAAAATTCATTCGATCGTTCAAACCCAATGGTTTCATAGCTTCCAATAAGTAAATCCAATAATTTTCACGCTTGAGTAGATGTATATTATTGTCTCTGCCCTCAACTTTTTCAATCACTTCCAGTACTTGAAATCTGAGTTGGGCTATATTATGCTTGTGTTCATGAAAATGCATAGCCACTGTGGACCTTGGGTTTTTCGTTCTTATATTTGATTTATGTTCATTGATACGTATACGTATTTTGCGCTCTGTTTTTCCAACGTATATTTTCCCACAAGGACATTTTAAAAGGTAAATCACATTGGAGGTTTCACAAGTGGCTGAAAAATGTAACTTAATTTCATGTCCCTTCATGGGGTGTCGTATGATAGTTCCTCGCATGATGTTATTACAGTTCTGACAGTTTAAGCAAGGAAGAGTGCCAGTGTGTTTACTGATCTTCGGTTTCTTGCTTTTTAAGATTTCTCCCAAATTTCTGTTTCTGGTGTATGCAAACAGAGGAGGTTCCTTGAATAGATTCTTAAAGTCAGGTTCCATAGTGAGAAGCTGCCAATGTTTGTTAATTATCCTTTTGAATGAATGACTAGTTGTAGTGTATCTTGTTACCACCACCATCCTGGTAGTTTCCTTTTTGTTGCTGGGGATTAAAGAAGTTTCCCTTGTGGTTGATTGACTTCTTTGACTTGCTTTATCGACAATAGTGTGTGGGTAACCTCTCTGTCGAAATCGTTTCACCATTTCTTCAACTCTGAGTGGTACTTTAGTTTCATCTGATACTATTCTCCGTATTCGCAACATTTGGGATACAGGAAGGTTATTTTTAAGACTTGGTTGATGGTGACTAGTGTAGTGAAGGACATTATTTTTGTCTGAAGGTTTCCTATATGTCTGTGTCCAAGTGTGTACCTGCTTTTCTTAGTCTTATATCCAAAAATGTTATTTCAGTATCTGATATTTCACAAGTGAACTGTAGATGTTCGTTAAAGTCATTCCATGATTCCAAAGCCTCTTTAGCTCTCCTTTTATCTCCTTTCCATAGTACGAAGATATCATCGATATATTGTTGGTAGAGCAAGATATGGGGTTTCCAACTCATATTAGAGAGAATGTTTTCTTCCTCAAATTTTTCCATAACTAAATTCGCATATGATGGAGCCATACAATACGAAGTACGACTTTGAAAACACAGGTCAAGAAAAAATAATGGAAGGAAACTTAATTGTAAACCTATCTGACTACAACTAAAGAACAAACGATCCTTCAAAAAGGAATCTCATTTGTCCCTACTTCTGACAGCAGCCTTCTAGAACTGGAAGTTGATCAATTCAAATTGATGCGAAAATTAAGATTAAGAAATCATTTTGAAAATATAATACCTTCTCAAAGTACTGACATTATGGAAAAAGATGACTTGAAGGGCCTCAGAACCCGGAGTACATACATGGCTCCAACGGGCCACAAAACATTGGACCTTTTCGAGAGTATAGTTAAAAAAGATTTACTGACCATAAAGTTTAAATCTACATCAAAAAAGAACATCAGCAGAGGAGATTGGGATGCACTAAAAAAATTAGCAAACAATCCAGATTTGACATTTCAGAAGGCAGATAAAGGGGGAGCCCTTGTCGCTTTGAATACAAATTACTATGAACAGAAGGTCACAGAACACATTATGGATAAGAATCTCTACATGAGGCTAGATAACAACCCAACAAGAGAATACACCATCATACTTAAGACTATTGTGGACAAGGCGGTGGAGCTTGGAATGATAACAGATAAAACTAGACAATACCTATTGAAACCCAATGTTAAGTGCCCGGTGATCTACATGATACCCAAGATCCATAAAAATTTACAGGATCCACCATTCAGACCAATTGTGGCGACATGTGGTAGCATACATGAAAATACAGGCCAATTCATTGACCAATATCTACAGCCTAGCGTCAAGAAAATGAAATCTTACACAAAAGATACCACAGACTTTCTATTTAAGATAAAAAACATCCACTGGTCAGATGAAGACATTATAACATTGTGCACAGCTGATGTATCATCATTGTACACTTCAATCCCCCATCAACTAGGTTTGGAGGCAATTGAACATACATTGCTTAATAATGACATTGATCATAAAATGCAAATATTCATAATGGAACTTGTGCATTTCTCACTTTATTACAGCTATTTCAGATGGAAGGAGGAATGGTTCCTCCAACTAAGCGGAATTGTATGGCTCCATCATATGCGAATTTAGTTATGGAAAAATTTGAGGAAGAAAACATTCTCTCTAATGTGAGTTGGAAACCCCATATCTTGCTCTACCAACGATATATCGATGATATCTTCGTACTATGGAAAGGAGATAAAAGGAGTACTAAAGAGGCTTTGGAATCATGGATTGACTTCAATGAACATCTACAGTTCACTTGTAAAATATCAGATACTGAAATAACATTTTTGGATATAAGACTCAGAAAAGCAGGTACACACTTGGACACAGACATATATAGGAAACCTTCAGACAAAAATAATGTCCTTCACTACACTAGTCACCATCAACCAAGTCTTAAAAATAACCTTCCTGTATCCCAAATGTTGCGAATACGGAGAATAGTATCAGATGAAACTAAAGTACCACTCAGAGTTGAAGAAATGGTGAAACGATTTCGACAGAGAGGTTACCTACACACTATTGTCGATAAAGCAAGTCAAAGATGTCAATCAACCACAAGGGAAACTTCTTTAATCCCCAGCAACAAAAAGGAAACTACCAGGATGGTGGTGGTAACACAATACACTACAACTAGTCATTCATTCAAAAGGATAATTAACAAACATTGGCAGCTTCTCATTATGGAGCCCGACTTTAAGAATCTATTCAAGTAACCTCCTCTGTTTGCATACACCAGAAAAAGAAATTTGGGAGAAATCTTAAAAAGCAAGAAACCGAAGATAAGTAAACACACTGGCACTCTTCCTTGCTTAAACTGTCAGAACTGTAATAACATCATGCGAGGAACTATCATTCGACACCCCATGAAGGGACATGAAATTAAGTTACATGTTTCAGCTACTTGTGAAACCTCCAATGTGATTTACCTTTTAAAATGTCCTTGTGGGAAAATATACGTTGGAAAAACAGAGCGCAAAATACGTATACGTATCAATGAACATAAATCGAATATAAGAACGAAAAACCCAAGGTCCACAGTGGCTATGCATTTTCATGAACACAAGCATAATATAGCCCAACTCAGATTTCAAGTACTGGAAGTGATTGAAAAAGTTGAGGGTAAAGACAATAATATACATCTACTCAAGCGTGAAAATTACTGGATTTACCTATTGGAAGCTATGAAACCATTGGGTTTGAACGATCGGAATGAATTTTTATGTTACCTGTAAATACGCCCCTTGTGGGTTTATTTTGCTCATAGACTGTGATTAGATGCCGATTATATAACATGAGTCTTTGATAATGTCATATTACTCCATCATTTAATTTGTTTATATTTCATTAGGACATTCATTATTCATTATTTATTCTTGATTTCGATTTACCATTAACTTTAATTCACTCTTTAGGTTTGATGCCTGGTATTTTTAACTAGCGCTAACATTTAGAAGATGGCCGCCACCATACTATCCACACTCCAGTCCTATTTTAGTTTCTAACTATAGTAGTTTGCGTTATTTGTCACACCCTTAAAATTGATGTCACACGCCAGGAACTTCACAACATGAACTAGCGTAGAACGGGATGAGTTATATCCCGCTATAAGAAGATATAACGGTAAGATTTGAGAAAACGACAATACTGTAAAGTGCATTACGCGCCGTTATGTAACATGTTGGTTTGAAACTATTAGATACGCTAATAGTTTAAATGTGTACTGTCAAGAACTAGTTAGGAATGGTAGCATGACTGATACTTTAATTTATATGGCACACTTACCTGTATTATAGTTTCATCCATATTAGGGTACGATATCAAATTTCAACCATGAGTTTCTTTTATTTTTTCAACAGTTTTTCGGTCAAAAATCATTGGAACATTGATATTAACTATGCTGTTATAAGTGAGTACTGACATTTCTGGATACATTTGAATCACATGTGCTTACTAACCACACTGACTATCTTGATTTACATTCTGTCATTTAAGTGTTATTAATATGTGACGTTTCAACATTATGGGATTAAGCATTATATTATCTATTTACCTTTCTAGTTTGACTCCCTGATGAAGAGCACAGGGTTGCTCGAAATGCATTGGAGACTGAAAGATTTCAATTGATGATTTTGCAAGTTTCATTCAAAAAATCGCATATGATATATAATATGCAGGAATCTAAATGAAGCATTGAATGAATAAATCACTTATTGAAGAATGTAAAGTGTTTATGAACTTTTTTGGAGCCTAATGACCTATAGGAGTGCCCCACAAAGGGATTTGCGACTAAGCACGCTTGGAAGCACACATTCTTGGATTAAATCTTGGCGTTATTGACGGTAAACGCTACCCTGGGAGCAACCTAAAATTCCTTTAATTCTTAAAAATCACATTTATACTTGATAAACATTCAGTTAAAAATAAGGTTGTGCGGTTATACACCATTTGATCATCTACAAAACCACACACATGAACATTCATCCCCCATAGAACCATTGCTACACACACTTCCACACAATCCCTCACAATACCCATTCACAGACCCATACCAGTACTCACAACCAACCACTCATCCATACAGCCACGCACATATCCACTCACTCATACAACTACTCACACACCCACTAACTCACCCACACAGCCACTCATCCACCCACGCACTCACACATCCAGTCATACAGACAGTTAATTTAATTTTCATTTCAAGGATCTTATAAAGCGTATGGCTACCCAACCACGGGCTTCCCAGCTCTAACTGGTAACCTGAATGAGGAGAGCTGAAGTCACTTCAAGAGAGCAGATATGTTTTCAGTTGTTCCCTGAAGTTAAGCAGGTTATCATTGGCTCTTAGACTTAGCGGGATTGAGTTCCAGAGCTTGGGAGTCAAGTAAGGAAAGGAACGTCCTGAGCTTCTTGCTCTTTTTATCCTTGGTATAGCCAGGAGAGATTGGTTGTTTGATTTTAAGTCCTGTGCGCTCTGGTGAGGAACAAGGAATTGCTTCAAAAAATATAGCCTTTGAACAGATCTTACGTTATGGACTATACAACGAGACAAACTGAATTCTCTTAGTTATGGGCAGCCAATGAAGGCTTGCCAGTGCCAGTTGTGCAGAAAGAGATTTAGGGATATTCAGCAGGATTCTGGCTGTGTCATTTTGTATGACCTCTAAGTGTCTTGTGACAAACATAGGGCTCCCAAGATAGAGATAATTACCATAATCCAGGACTGACATAATGAGTCCTTGGATGACAATTCTGTGAATATCAATGGGTAGCTATTTAATCGTCTTCCTAAAGGCTCTTAAAAGTCGAAAGCATGATCCAGCCAATTTCTTGACTTGTGCTGCCATGGTGAGGTTCTAATCAAATACTATTCCCAGGCTTTTGATCTCGATCAACCAAACCTAAAGACCATAAGAAATTACTCCAGAGGGATGGATTTTTTTCCACCAGCATAACCTCTGTTTTATGACCATTTAGTTTGAGGTGGCTGTTTTTCATTCACTTTTTTACCTGCTCGTGCATTCCATCAACTTGGCCTTGGTTTGTCTAATATTGGAGGAAAGAGGGACAACGAACTTTGTGTCATCGGCATATGAGAGCACTGCAAATCCTGCTAGGCAGATTAAACCAGCGAAGGTGTCAGGGTCTGCTCCACGGGATCCGATCGATGCTTATAATGGTCCACCTCCAAACGTCACAATCCCTTTTGTTATAAACACACAGAGGGATTGAGCCATTAGGTGAGGGATAAAAAGAACAGGGAAGGGAAAGGGAAGGGCCAGCAGGGAAGGGATATTCCTGTAACGACAAAAACAAGTACTTAGACATACATTCATGAATAACTGGCTACTCTCATATGATCTCGCTAAAGAACTGTTGTGTACCTTGTGGTATGAAGGAAAAACGATTCTGACAACATGTCTCTTCTATCGCTTCCTGTCACACAAGCAGCCTGTCGGAACACAAATGCAGGTCAGAAACAAACACACTCCCAAGAACGCATAAACTCAATTGGCTAACCCCTGTAGATTGCATATCATGACAACAGGCGAGAGACGCTATAACTGGATTCTGTTAAGGCACAGCACCCTGCTGTATCATGAAAGAAATTAATATCCACAAGGATGATAGAAATCCAAAGTTTCCTTATAAACAGAAAACGGCAGTTTGTGGGAAGCAAGAACCACTACACTCCGCTCTGTATGGCTTAATGGGAAGGACGTAGTCAGTAACCCTTCCCATAGGGTAAAAAGTACACAGTCTTAGCTGATAGAACCAAAAGCGAAAGAGGCCTTTAAACCAGTATGGCTGTAAACGAAACAAATGGCAGTACACAGTAGCGCGTAGTTTCGACCACCACCACGCTCCGCGCACTAAGGCACAAATGAGGTCTATCCCTTCAGAAACAAAAGGCAGAGATTCTCTAATGTCTCTCCCAAAGTTAACTTTACTCCGGGAATGCGAGAACGGGAACGCGTGGCAGAACCACCACCGCGCACCGCTCTTCCGATACTTGACACAACGCGCGGCGCCGCTGGATGCAATTCCGCCCGCAGTCAAGTCACTCCTTTTAGTGCCGATCCTATCTGGATCTCAGAACGCCAAGAACACCGGCTGCCCTCCTGCAAACAACTCGCTGAGCAGCCGCGGCGTGCAGCGTCTTCCAACCTCCTCCGAGGCGAACATCCGGAAATCAAGAATTACACGCAACAGGAAGCGTGTTGAAGTTGCTCAAGTACTTCCCCTCACCGGGGAGTCTGAGAGTTGTAGTTTTAACTCCCGTTCCAGCCTTAATGTCCTTCCTCCATCGTACTTACACCCACACATGCTCTGTAATGCAGGCGCAACACCGGAGAAACCTGACATTATGTCCTCCCCCTAGCGCCTCCTAGGGCCAGGTCGCAGAGGGAACCTACGATGATAGGAACGGATAGCCTCAGGGGCATGGAGGCTCTGCACAGGCTCCCAGGAATCGTCCTCCGCTGAGTACCCCTTCCAGGAAACCAGGTACCACAACACACCCCTCCTGTATTTGGAGTCCTTGATACTCCGTACCACATACTCAAAACCCCCATCACAAAGCACGGGGGAGGCGCACCCCTCCTGGCACCAAAAGCAGGTTTTAATAGGTTGCAATGGAACACTGGATGTATCCTTAGTGTACCAGGCAGTTTCAGCTTGTAGGCCACTGGATTGATCTGTTTTATGATGACATAAAGACCAATGTATCTGGGGTGAAAGATACTTCGCAATTTGAAACGGATGTTCCTGGTGGACAGCCATACTTTATCCCCTACATCATAGGATGGTCCTGCTCTCCGATGTTTGTCCTCACCTCTTTTGTACTCCATCTTTGCTTTCAGCAGATGAGCTCTGATCTTTTTGTGCATCGACTGTAAGTTACACATCTGCCCTAACACAGTAGGTTGATCAGCTACCCCCTCCGGAATGCTGAAAGGCAGTATTTCGGGCATCAAAACCGTAGGTGGCGCAATAAGGCGACACCCCCAGTGAACTGTGCCAGGGGTTATTGTACGCCACCTCGGCCATCCACAACAGAGAGACCCACGAGTCCTGGGCTTCAGCAGCATAGCACCTCAGGTATTTTTTCAAAGTTTGATTGAGCCTCTCTGTCTGCCCATCAGTCTGAGGGTTGAAGCTAGTGGAGAGAGAAGACTGGATCTGCATGGCCTGGGACCAAGCCTTCCAAAACCTGGCGATGAACTGTGGGCCCCTATCCGAGACTATAACTTCGGGCACCCCGGGCAAACGAATAACGTTGCTTAACAGCAACTGTGCTGTTTGACTTGCGGTTGGGAGATTCACTCAGGGAATGAAATGTCCCATTTTTGTGAGGCTATCTATTACCACCAGGATAGCCGTTTTACCTTGATCCGGGGGTAGTCCGGTAACGAAGTCAATGCTGATAGTCTGCCAAGGCCTTTTTGGTGCGGGTAAAGGCATCAGCAGCCCCTTTTTTTTACCTGTCTCGTTCTTGGCTCGGGCGCACTCCTCGCATGCTCCTACCCATGTAGTTACGTCTCCCTTGATAGTCTCCCACCAGAAATGGCGTTGTAGCAATAGAATCGTTTTGCTCACACCTGAGTGGCCTGCCAATAAGGTATCATGACACCACTCGAATGCTTTCTTTCTTAGAGCTAAACTGGGTAGGTACAGTTTACCATCCTGCAAAGGTAGCCCTTGTTTCAAAGTGCGACCATTTCCCCTAGCAGCCCACGTCACCCCTGGATCTTGAGTTTTTGCTTGGCGTACCAAATCCAAGAAGGTGTTTGCCTGAACAACACAAACCACTTTTCCTGGATCTACTATCGCCTCTAGGGATTTATCACCAGGTACGTTGCCAGCATGATTCTGCCTGGATAGGGTATCAGTTTTCCTGTTCTCCACCCCCGGTCTGTATGTGATAATGAAATCGTATTCTGAGAAGAATAACATCTACCTCATCTGTCTTTGAGTGAGGTTCCGTGCCGTTTTCATGTACCGGAGGTTCCTATGATCAGAGAACACGGTGACCGGGAATGCCGCCCCCCCCCCATAAATGTTGACGCCATTCCTGGAAGGCTTTCTTTATTGCTAGCAGCTCCTTTTCGGCTATGGTATAGTTCACCTTGGCCGTGCTCAATTTCTAGGACATATAGGCTACGGGGTATAGTTGCCCTGTGTTCTGGTTCTGCTGTGACAGGATAGCCCCTATCGCTGCATCTGAAGCATCCGCTTCCACTATGAACGGATGTTCCGGTTTAGGATGGGCCAAGATCGGGCAGAGGTAAAGGCTTGTTTCAGTGTCACAAAGGCTTTTTCCGCTTCATTAGACCAAAGGAAAGCTACTCCTTTTCTGAGCAGTTTAGACAGAGGAGACGCTACCTGAGAAAACTGCGAAATAAACCTTCGATAGTAGTTTGCGAATCCCAGGAAGCTCTGGACGTCTTTTACACTGGAGGGAACCGGCCACTCCAAGACCGCCTGAACCTTTCTCTCTGACATCTGCAACCCAGAGGGGCTCAGAATCACCCCCAGGAATTCCACCTCAGTCACATCGAATTCGCATTTACTCAGCTTGCAATAGAGTTGGTTTTCCCCCAACCTCTGTAGTACCTGAGAGACATGGTGTCTGTGACTCTCGGTCCTGTCTGAGTAAATGAGAATATCGTCTATGTAGACGACCGCACATATGTCCACAAACTCCTTCAAGACATCGTTAAGGAAATATTGAAATGCCGCGGGGCGTTACACAGCCCAAATGGCATAACAGTATATTCATATAACCCATAACGAGTCTTGAAGGCAGTTTTCCACTCGTCCCCTTCTCTAACACGCACCAAATGGTACGCGCCCCTCAAGTCCAAGCGGGTATATATATTTGGTCATCCTTCACTTGATCCAGTAGGACCGAAATGAGGGGCAAAGGTTATCTGTTTCGTACCGTGTTCTTATTTAGTACCCAGTAATCCACACAGGCTCTCAATTCTCCGTTTGCTTTTTTGATAAAAAACAAAGGGAGAGGCTGCGGGGGATCTGGAGGGTCTGATAAACCCTATATCAACATAGTGATCAAGGTATTCTTTTAAGTGTGCAGTCTCAGGTATCGCCAGTGCATACACACGACAGGATGGTAGTGTGGCTCCCTCCACCAGATCTATGCGACAATCATATATCCTGTGTGGGGGCAGCTGTTCTGCCTGGCTTTCGCTAAAAACATCCTCAAAACACTTGTATTCAGAGGGTAGGACAACTTGTTTCTCTGCTGCAGTAGCCACTACTACAGGGAGTAATAAGGCGGCGGCTAGTGGTGTCTTGAGAGCGTTCAGATGCTCCTTGCATTCCTCTGACAAGAATCGAACCTCTTTATTTTTCCAATCGATCAACGGGTTATGATAGTTTAGCCAAGTCATCCCCAGAATGACCTCGTATTGTGGGGCCTCTATTATGTTTAATGTTAGTTCTTCTCTATGCAGTCCCTCTAGTCCTTTAAAAGACAACACCACCGTGTCAGTCTGTTCGGTAATGAGGCCGGATACTAGAGGTTTCCCCTTCTACAGCCAATACCTCCTCGGGGTCTCTCTAGTTACTTTGTCTGAGGACAAAGAGGATACTAAGCTGCTATCTATAAAGTTCCCTGTGGCCCCTCAGTCGATCATGACCTTGACTTGATGTACCTGTAGCTGACTCTCTAGACTCATTGGGAGAACGATATGTGTCTCCGTATCCTGCAAGGCCAGGACCGTTAGTGAAGGTATCCTTAAAGGTGGAGACTGCTTTGGTTGTTCCTGAGATTTCTCTATCTCTGCCTCGGATGCACCCACAACAGAGACTGCTATTCTTTTGCTTCTGTTCCATACCCCAGACGTTTTCAGTTTAGTGGGGCACTCTTTAACGTAATGCTCCTTTTTTCCGCAGTATAGGCACAACCCCAGGGCTCTACGATTCTCTTTTTCTTCCCTAGACAAGGGTGCTCGTACTGCTCCAATCTCCATGGGTTCTGAGCTTGCTTCTGAGGAAGGCAAGGTTCTCCGAGGGGTAGTCTGAGACCCAAAAGAAACCCTGTCCCACCTTCTTCTTTCTCCACCTCTTTCACTTAGTCTACCATCTAAACGCAAGGTTAGATTGATCATATCCATGCAAGTAACAGGCTGAGGGTCAATCTGGGCAATGACGTCTTTTAGTCCGTCTCTCATCCCTTGATAAAAAAGCGACATCCTCTTTTCCTCCGGCCATGATGTCTCTGCCACTAACCTATTGAAATCGGTCAAGTACGACACTAGATCCCTCCTACCCTGTTTAAGGGTGAGCAATTCTCTATCTGCACTAAAAGTAGTAGCGCGTCTGTCAAAAACTCTTTCGAACTCAGCATGAAAGGCAGTCCAATCCGATAAAATGGCATTGTTGTTTCGCACCAGGGGTACTGCCCAATTGGCTGCATCCCGATCAAATACGAAATGACAAAAGCCACCCGTGAGTGATGATTTGGAAATAAGGCCGGTTTGCAAGAGAAATGCAGCATTATCTGAGTCAAAAATACTTGTGTCTTGGTCGGATCACCAGAGTACTGCTCTGGGCTAGCCAACGGAATGGGTGGTGGGACAGTAACCTGCACCTGCGAAGGCGAAGCATCAAAGGGATTTCTGCTTAACCTGTCTACCTTGTCCCTCAAGGTAGCTGCCTCTGTTTTAGAGGCTGCCAATTCTTGCTGGACCAACAATAACTCCTGCAGTACATCCTCCAGAGTAGCCATTATAAGCTCAACCGAATCAGGTAAAGCTGTATTCGTGGGCGTGTAATTCTGTCAGGGTCTGCTCCACGGGATCCGATCGATGCTTATAATGGTCCACCTCCAAACGTCACAATGCCTCTTGTTATAAACACACAGAGGTATTGAGCCATTAGGTGAGGGATAAAAAGAACAGGGAAGGGAAAGGGAAGGGCCAGCAGGGAAGGGATATTCCTGTAACGACAAAAACAAGTACTTAGACATACATTCATGAATAACTGGCTACTCTCATATGATCTCGCTAAAGAACTGTTGTGTACCTTGTGGTATGAAAGAAAAACGATTCTGGCAACATGTCTCCTCTATCGCCTCCTGTCACACAAGCAGCCTGTCGGAACACAAATGCAGGTCAGAAACAAACACACTCCCAAGAACACATAAACTCAATTGGCTAACCCCTGTAGATTGCATACCATGACAACAGGCGAGAGACGCTATAACTGGATTCTGTTAAGCCACAGCACCTTGCTGTATCAGAGAAAGAAATGAATATCCACAAGGATGATAGAAATCCAAAGTTTCCTTATAAACAGAAAACGGCAGTGTGTGGGAAGCAAGAACCACTACACTCTGCTCTGTATGGCTTAATGGTTAGGACATAGTCAGTAACCCTTCCCATAGGGTAAAAAGTACACAGTCTTAGCTGATAGAACCAAAAGCGAAAGAGGCCTTTAAACCAGTATGGCTGTAAACGAAACAAATGGCAGTACACAGTAGCGCGTAGTTTCGATCACCACCACGTCCCGCGCACTAAGTCACAAATGAGGTCTATTCCTTCAGAAACAAAAGTCAGAGATTCTCTAATGTCTCTCCCGAAGTTAACTTCACTCCGGGAATGCGAGAACGGGAACGCGTGGCAGAACCACCACCGCGCTCCGCTCTTCCGATACTTGACACAACGCGCGTCGCAGCTGGATGCAATTCCGCCCGCAGTCAAGTCACTCTTTTTAGTGCCGATCCTACCTGGATCTCAGAACGCCAAGAACACCGGCTGCCTTCCTGCAAACAACTCGCTGAGCAGCCGCGTGCAGCGTCTTCCAACCTCCTCCGAGGCGAACATCCGTAAATCAAGAATTACACGCAACAGGAAGCGTGTTGAAGTTTCCCAAGTACTTCCTCTCACCGGGGAGTCTGGAAGTTGTAGTTTTAACTCCTGTTCCAGCCTTAATGTCCTTCCTCCATCATACTTACACCCACACATGCTCTGTAATGCAGGCGCAACACCGGAGAAACCTGACAGAAGGGACACATATATACATTGAAGAGAGTAGGGCAAGAAGATGAACCCTGGGGAACTCCACACTTAAACCAATGAACTTCTGACAGTGTCCCTCCCAGACTTAAAAGCCTCTATTTTCCAAAAAGCCAGCCAGCTCAATGCTTTTTCCTTGATTCATAACATTTCAAGCCTGCTTTGTAGAATCAGGTGGGAAACAGTATCAAAAGCTAACCTTCAAATCCAAAAGGATGAGTGGAGCTGACCCCATACACCAGGGCCAGGTCTTTTTTCAATGGGGAAAGGGAGGGCTGCATGGCCCCCCTCTATGGGCCAATTTCAGCTCGGGGACCGATCCCCCAGGGTCCAGTCTCTCTTCTGGGTACCCTGGTTCCACCCAGGGCACTCAGTTATGTTTGGTGCGGACCACAGGGGGAGCCTCAAGGCCCCCAGGGTCCCTTGCAGCTCCCCGCCTCTTGTGGGAACCTGCATTGCTTTTACTGAGAGGGAGATGCTAACATGCATCTCCCTCTCTGTTAAAGCAATTTTGCTCCACTTCTAGCAAGCGAGAATATTTGTGTGCTCTCACTTGCTAGAAGCGGAGCACAGTTTGCTATGACGAAAGTGGTAAAGCGTGCGCCAAGCCATAGTAAACAGCTATGTCCCGTGGGTGGGCCCCCGGGACATAGCAGGAGCCGGACCTGGGGATGATGGTCCCCAGGGCCATCTATGGCTCCAGGAAGGGGGGCGCAAGGCCCCCCTCCTTTCTTAAATTTTGCCCCAAGGAGATGGTGGTCTCCAAGGCTGTGGGGGGAGGGCTCGCTCCCCTGCATTCCATTTTACAAAAGCCCCAAATAGGTGGTGGTCCCCGGGGTTGGATGTCAGAGTGTTCCTACCCTGCCCCCTTTTCTTTTTTGAATTTTTTTTTCTGTGACTTGGTTCAGGCATAGCCACAAGAT
The DNA here is from genome assembly GCF_964263255.1 of Lissotriton vulgaris. Lineage (NCBI taxonomy): Eukaryota > Metazoa > Chordata > Amphibia > Caudata > Salamandridae > Lissotriton > Lissotriton vulgaris. The sequence goes on along the minus strand of NC_141694.1, from coordinate 646,834,692 downwards.
GGCTGCCAAAACATCCTGGGTTGAAGTGTTAGCAGCCAATCAGATCTCAGCACAAGATCAGGAGAGGTCGCTGTACCTCCCCGTCCTTATATACACAACTGGTACATTAAATAACTCCACAACTACTGAACTTGTTTACAACAAATCACAAAAGGTTACTTCCCTGAACCAACACCTTCCTGCCAAATTTGGTGTAATTCTGTTCAGCAATTGGTCATAACAGTGCCTAAAGTTCCAATGGAAATTAACATGGGGAAAATGCGTTTTGGGATCCCGCCTTTTTCTCTGCCCCTGCTTGATGGATCACTCAGAAACATTCAAGATAGCAGCTGACTTGAGCGCCAAACTAGTTTTGAAACTTTCACGAGGATTCGTCAAACGACACCAAAGTTATTGGCAAAACAAAAAAACGCTCTTCCTATGGAACCTACATCCTAACTAAAACTACCTACTGGCGACCACCAGTAGGTGATTATATATATAGAGTAGTTATAGTTAGGACTACATTTCCATAGACAACAATGTCTTTTTGGTGTTCTAATAGCGTTGGTGTGTTTGAGAAATCTTCACAAAACTTTCTGAGAAACCAGTCTCAAAAACAACATGACTTAAGCCACTTTGAGGTGCTTGAACTGAAAAAAGAAAATGAATTTCTTTTGAAAAATAACTTGGACTCACTAAGACGCTGGTAAATATATTTGTAATATCAGTGAAATGCACAATGAGAACTGTATTTTTAATGCCAGTAATGTGATTCCTGAAGTTTAAAAGGCGCACAGAAATGCATTTGCATTTAATGTACCCCACCTGTTATCAAGGCAATACAACGTCGAAACGCATAAAGACATGGGGAATCCTTTGCGCTGCTGTACCTGTGAATAAAATGCCTGCAACTCTAGTATTGGGCCTCTGTGTGGTGTGTAACGGATGTTATTTGACGGGCTGCTCCGTGACTGTTTTTAGCGCCGCCCTGAAGGGTCGTAGGCTTCTTGCTCGGTGGCTAGTTGTTGTATCTTATCACTGGAGCATGACCCACTTGCCATTTCAAGCCGAAGCAGGGCAATGCTACTTCAGCGAAAATGAGATGGCTAGGGAAGGGATTCAGAGTGGGATGACCTTACACTCTGATCATGCTGGGGCTTTTTTCACGAGGCAGACATGAAATGTGAACACATGCCAATTACCAACAAAAACAACATTATGGCGTGAGTAAACTTAAGCCACTTTGAGGTGCTTGAACTGAAAAAAGAAAAATGAATTTAATATGAAAAAGAACTTGGACTCACAAAGACTCTAGGAAATATATTCGTATTAACAGTGAAATGCACCATGGGATCTGTATTTCTAATGCCAGGCATGTGATTCCTGAAGTTTAAAAGGCGCGCAGAGGGGGGCGTGGCTTGGACGGCAATGAGGACGGGCGCCTAGGTCCGTTACCTCCGCAACCCCGAGGGGAACAACGGTGAACTTATCAGCGAAATGAGCACCGTCCAGAGCTAAAAGAGATCACAAAGACGTCGGAACACCTGGGGCACACACTGGAGGCACAGAATCTCCCCTCAGTTAAGCAGAGAAAGAGTTTGCCAATATTTCTCCGCAGAGGGGGACACAGACGTGGTCTCAGCAAAATGGCGCCTACGAAATAACAGGAGAACTGCGTGAGAGAGGCTGGTGGCTCGGAGACGCGGCGAGTGCCCGCAGAAGCAAGAAGCGCGCAGTGAAAACCCCCAATGCTCCAGCTATGATATCCCACAAGTAGCAGCCAAGTAAGTGCCAGACGAGCGAAAGGGGAGTTGGCGGCTTCGCGGGAAACGCAGCAGGCAAGAACGAAACCAACCCGAAACTGAAAGCACGCTGCTGAGGGCCGCCATTTTTATCGGAACCACAGCTCACTCTCGCCGACCGACAGCGGTGCGTAAGAAGCAGGGGTCCACCGAATGGCCATTGGCACCGCAGAGTAGACAAGAGAGGAGCAAGAAGAGGCGTACAAGAAGTGCGGGGCAGGGCTCGCAGATCGAACTGGGAAAGCACCACCAGTGGGGAAACCGGGGCACACTAAAAGTAACGAAAACGAAACTGAAGGTGCCCCGGTGGGAGACGCCATCTTGCCTGAGATCTAGACCGCGGCAACCGACAGCAGCTGCTGCTAGAGGGCCAACGGAACGCGCACAAGTGCTAACACATCTCCAAACAGTTAATGCCTGCCAGTGCAGAAAATCCCCCTCATGTAGGGAAGGCTCCAGCGCTCATCATTCCCAGAGCAGCAGCGAGAGGTGAAACAAGACGATAGGGCCACAAATAGGCCACAATAGGTCCAACTGGCCAAACAGAGACTTGTTGCAGCAACAATCCTAACCCCATGTGCGGTCACAAGCAGCGCAGGGGAACCCACAAGCGCCACAGCAGACCACGCCCTCTCACCAAATAGCGAGGTGCGCCAACAGAGTGAAAGAAGGCCGAAAGAAGTGGTCTGTGCAGGCGGAAACAAATGCCGCAGGCAAGTCCGGGGAGGTCACCCTTGTGCCGAAAAACAGCGCGAACAACAAACCAGTACTTGGCACGTAGCCACGACACTAGCAGCAAACTCACTGGCCTACCAACCAACAAAGCACTACCATTTGCGACCCTACACAGGCACTGGATCTCAACAAGTACATAGGGGCTAACAACAAGGGCCCTGCAAATAAGCCTCTCAATCAGCCGACTTCCCAGTGGGTAAGGGGTCCACCAAAGCAGAGAACGGCGACACAAGTGCGGAACTGGCAGGAGCAATGACCAGGACAAGGTTCATCCGGGAGGAAAGCAGTTATATACTAGACCGCCAAGTCACTGGGAGGGGGGAGCCAGAATCAAGAGGAGAGCCAACCAAACCCCTTTCCACACATCAGAAACACGGAAGACTAGATAGCTACCTAGCCAGAAGAGGCTTCGCAACGATGGCAGGGCATGAGGGCAAACTATCCAATGAAAGTAAGAAATACAGAAAGGACGCACCAGATTCACCGCTAAAGCAAAAGAATGAGATAAATCTGGATATGATCCTCAAAAAAATTAACGAAGGTAACGACCTGGCCAAATCAACCAAACAGATAATAGACAATATCCAACTGGAGCTAGCAGCTATAAGGGCGGACCAGCACAAAACGAACAGCAGGATAGACGTTGCGGAGAAGCGTATCAGCGACATAGAGGATAATAACGCTAATTCAAATAAGTCTCTGCAATCCATCGCCAAGGCCTCCAGCACCCTCCAGAAACAGCTAGCAGAATAAGACGACTGCAGCAGAAGAGGGAACATAAGACTGCTTGGGATTCCTGAGGGGGAAGAAGACAAACCTGGATCCTGCACATCCCTAATAGAAGAGCTAATACCACTACTAACAGGTATCAAGTTTGACAGACAATTTGAAGTAGACAAAGCGTACAGAGTGCCAGCAGGTAAACCGCCACAATGTCGCGGCCCACGACCAATCATCTGCAAGCCCCTAAGATCAAACCAAACAGAGGCGATCTTTGCAGTAGCACGGAAAAACCCGAACCTGAGATGGAACGGCAACAAAATAATAACTACGCAAGACTTCTCAAGGTAAACAGTGGAGACCAGGAAGGGATTCCTAGCCCTATGGGAAAGGATGCGGAAAGATAATGTCACCTTCAGCTTTGCGGGGCCAGCAAGACTGAGAATCACAGAAAAATGGCGAACGCTGGTCTTTGTTGACCCTAGCAAACTGAGAAGGTACCACCAAGGCCCAGCACCAGAAGAGATGGAAGCCCAAAGCCAAGGAGCGGCAAAAAGAAGAGCATCGGCAGACAACACTGAGGCTGGAGGTGCTGAGGACAACTAACACAACTGAGGCTTCAGACAGGAGAGATGTCTTTGGGAGCATCACGCATTACAGAACTAGCTCACGATCGACCACCCATCCTATGGACAATCATGATCGCAGACCCACACGAGGGCCACCAATCCTGGCCTTTGATGAATCGCTAAACGGCAGCTATAAGGCCTCATAGCGCATGGTATAGGCACAGACTAAACTAACTGTACTACCTCAAGACACAACAACTACCTCAATAATACATACGCACCACACCGATCTGCGGCCAGAGGGAACGGCTGCGCAGCAGGACCACTCACATATCCTTTAAGTTTATTTGAGCTCCCCGTTGTTAATGCCAAGCGGCGACACAGGTGACAAGGGAAACCTCTAACAACCACAACCTGTGACATAGAAGCGACAGCTTTAAAGAAGGCTTGGACTCAGCTCAACACAAGCCTCGGGGGAGGGGGAGGGAGGGAACTTTGCTGTTGCACGCTCGTAATGCAATCATTTGGGGGTGGGGGATGGGGAGGGAGGGGGCCCGGGGGGGGGGGATCTCCTAGTACAGTTGTCTTTGTTTTCTATGCTTTCCTTCCTTCCTTTTTCATTCTCTTGCTCTATCTTCTCCCTTTTCTTCACGGACAGATGCAAACATGTTCTAAGCCATCAAGCACGACCAAGCAAGCACCACAGGGAGGCCACAGTAAAGGGTGGTCGGGGGCCAAATGCAGGGCATCCAGATACATACAAGGGCATCTCACCAACAAGCGATACTCAGTTTAATGGAATGACACAAACTACGCAAAACCAACTACTCTCAAACATCAAGGTAGTCTCATTCAATGTTAAAGGGCTCAACCACCCGGTCAAGAGAAGAAAAGTGATAGAGTACCTAAGCAAACTAAAAAACGATGTGTGCGTGCTCCAAGAAACTAAACTGTCAGCAGAGGACGCACATCGGCTGAGGGCAAACTGGATAGGGCAATCGCTTTGCTAGCCAGTGATACACAAAAAGAGGAGAGTAATTACACTGATAAACAAGAAAGCCAGACTAGCACTACATGAGAGCTAGGCCGACGAGGAAGTGAGAATCCTAATAACCAGCCTCAAATGGGGGAAGGAGACGATCCACATTGCCAACACAGAGGAAAATGCATTTTGGGGAGATGTTGAGAACAGACTGGGTAAGCTCCCCCAAGATGACCTCCTGATAGTAGCTGGTGACCTCAACCAAGTACTAGATCATGCCATAGACAGACACCCTCAAAGAGTCAGCCACTGCTCTCAAGGGCAGAATACCCTGAAGAATCTGTGTGCCAAGCTCCACCTGAGGGAACCCTGGAGACTCTGGCACCCAAATGATAGAGACTACACCTTCTACTCTCATCCACATAACTCATACAGCAGGATCGACTACATCCTCATTTCAGCCTTACACGCACACCTTATAGATCACACAGAAATCGCACCAAGAACAATATCAGACCACTCACACATCAGTCTAACACTCAGTGGGCGGCATAACAAACACGTAAGCCGCAGGTGGAGATTCAACAGCGACATCCTTAAAAAACCGGCTAATGTAGCCGAAATAGAGGAGACCATAAAATAATATCTAGAGTTCAATGATAATCCGGGCACAGACAGAGGCACCCTTTGGGACTCCCTGAAAGCCACAGTCAGGGGTAAAATACTTAACATCAAATCCAGAATGAACAAAGAAAGAAATAAAAAAGTACTAGAGCTCGAAGTGCAGATTAAAAACCTGGAAAGGTGCCATAGTACCAACCTAGCAGACAAAAACACCCTTACAGATTTAACTAGGAAGAAATACGAACTCAACAAGATTCTAAGTGAGAGGGCGGGTACGTGGATAAACAAATATAAAGCAATAAACCTTTCTACAGCGAACAGAGCAGGGAAAGCACTAGCCTCATACCTTAAGAGCAAACATAGGCAACACACAATTGCAGCTATAACAGACACTAATAAGAATTTGCAAATGTCAAACAAAGAAATCCTCAAGGTCTTTAAAGACTTCTATGAATGCCTATACAGGGAGGACAAAAACCTTAAAGCAGACGGGGGAGCCAGCCTCCTAGACAAGCTAAACCTACCCAAGCTGACGGATGTACAAAGATCATCTCTAGAACAAGACATAACAGGGGCAGAGATCAAGAAAGCAGTAGCAGCCCTCAAGGATAACAAAGCTCCCAGGCCGGATGGGTACACAGCACGGTTCTATAAACAATTCCTCTGCCTAAACAAGCCCACAATGGAAGAGGTCTTCACACACTGTATCCATAAGGGGACAATGACAAGCTCAATGGCAGAGGCCAATATATTAGTCATCCCAAAAGAGGGCAAAGACCCACAACATCCACAAAACTACCGTCCCATCCCCCTAATTAATGTAGACTGCAAGATCTATGCTAAGGTCCTAGCGGCGAGACTAAACGTGCAGCTCCCAAACCTGATCCATAATTCTCAGGTGGGTTTCCTCAAAACCAGGATGTCCCAAGACAATACGAGACTCTTATGTCACTTAATAAACCACGCCTCCACCAACAACGAACCAGCAGTTATGATCGCACTCGACGCCGAAACAGCGTTTGACAGAGTGTCTTGGCCCTTCTTTGACCAATGCATGCAAAAGTTCGGGCTAGGAGAAAACTATAGAAGAATGGTGATGGCGCACTATAACGAACCGAAAGCCCGGGTGGTAGTCAACGGGGGCACCTCTGAGCCGCTATTCCTAGAAAGAGGTACGACTCAAGGTTGTTCACTTTCCCCAGCACTTTTCCTACTCTCCCTAGAGCCACTACTGTCCATGATCAGGAATAACTCTGAAATAAAAGGAATCCAAATCAGGGGAATACGGTTAAGCTAGCTGCATATACGGATGACATACTCATTACAACAGAGAACCCTGGCCCCTCAATAGCAGCCCTAATATCCACCATTGAGGAATAGGCACAGGTATCGGGCTATAAACACAACAGGGACAAGTCTGAATGCAAACCTCTTAATATGCATACAACTGGGCAGTATTAGGAGACTCAGGGTTGGCTTGGCAAATCTTGGTCTTTACTTCTGGAGGGATCTAGTTCAAGTTCAAGTTCAATATTTGTATAGCGCACTACTCACCCAGAGGGTCTCAAGGCACTTGAGGGAGGGGGGGTACTTTACTTATCGAATATCCAAGTTTTTAGTTGTTTTCTGAAGGAGAGGTGGTTCTGGGTAAGGCGGAGGTGGGTGGGGAGAGAATTCCAAGTTTTGGCCGCTAATTAGGAGAAAGATCTTCCCCCCATGGTGGATCTATGGATGCGCGGAATTGCGGCGAGGGCTTGATTGGACGATCGTAGTTGGCGGGTGGGGGTGTAAAAGGACAGGAGCGTGTTGAGGCATTCGGGTCCTAGGTCGTAGAGGGCTTTGTGTGCGTGGGTGAGGAGACGGAATGTTATTCTCTTGTTGACGGGGAGCCAGTGGAGGTCTTTCAGGTGACCGGAAATGTGAGCTTGGCGGGGGATGTCTAGTATGAGTCTGGCTGAGGCGTTTTGGATGCGTTGTTTTTTCTGTAGTTTGGCTGTGGTTCCGGCGTAAAGGGTGTTTCCGTAATCCAGTCGGCTTGTGACCAGTGCGTGGGTGACCGTCTTTCTTGTTTCGGTGGGGATCCAACAGAAGATTTTTTTAGCATGCGTAGGATGTTGAAGCATGATGATGAGACGGCGTTGACTTGTCTGGTCATCGAGAGGGAGGAGTCCAGGATGAAGCCCAGGTTACGTGCGTGGTCCGTAGGTATGGGTGCGGTTCCCAGGGCCGGTGGCCACCATGAGTCGTCCCAGGCAGAAGGGGATGAACCTAAGATGAGGACTTCCGTTTTGTCCGAGTTCAGTTTTAAACGGCTGTTCTTCATCCACTCGACTACTTCTTTCATTCTTTCATGTACGTTGGTTTTTGCGGTGTTTGGGTCTTTGGTGAGGGAGAGGATCAGCTGGGTGTTGTCTGCGTAGGAGATGATGTTGAGGTTGTGTTGGCGCGCGATGGATGCGAGGGGACTCATGTATACGTTGAAGAGGGTGGGACTGAGTGAATATCCTTGTGGTAAGCCGCAGATGACTTCGGTGGCCTCTGATCTAAAAGGGGGGAGGCGGACTCTCTGGGTTCTTCCGGCGAGGAACGAGATGATCCAGTCCAATACTTTTCCTTGTATTCCGACGTTGCTGAGGCGTTGTATGAGGGTGCTATGACAGACTGTGTCGAAGGCTGCGGAGAGGTCAAGTAGGATGAGGGCAACTGTTTCTCCGTTGTCCAGTAGTGTTTGAATGTCGTCTGTTGCTGCGATGAGGGCGGTTTCGGTGCTGTGCTTGGCTCGGAAGCCAGACTGTGAGGGGTCGAGGGATTTGTTGGATTCGAGGAAGAAGGCGAGCTGACTGTTGACGGCTTTCTCAATGACTTTGGCAGGGAATGGGAGGAGCGAGATGGGGCGGTAGGTCTTAAGTTCAGTGGGGTCTGCTGTGGGTTTCTTCAGAAGGGCGCTGAGTTCGGCATGTTTCCAGCTTTCCGGGAAGGTAGCGGAGTTGAGGGAGCAGTTGATGACGTCTCGGAGATGGGGTGCGATAATGGAGTCTGCTTTGTTGAAAATGTGGTGGGGACATGGGTCGGTTGGCGATCCTGAGTGGATGGAGTTCATCAGGCGGATGGTGTCTTCAGTGGTGATTGGGTTCCAGGCGCAAAGGTTGTTAGAGGGGGGTTTTGGTTCGGAGGTGGGTGGAGTGGACTGGTCACCGGACTGGTTTTCAAAGCTGTTATGTATGTCGGCGATTTTGTTGTGGAAGAATGAGGCTAGGGAGTCGCAGAGGTCTTGGGAGGGAGTGATGTTGTTGGTGCGGGCGGTGGGGTTGGTAAATTCTTTGACTATGTTGAATAGTTCCTTGCTGTTGTGGGCGTTGTTGTCAAGTCGTTCCTTGAATGCTGATTTCTTGGTGGATCGGATCAGTTGGTGGTGTTTGCGGGTGGCGTTCTTGAAGGTGGCCAGGTTGTCAGTGGTTGGGTTTTTTCTCCAGGCTTTCTCGAGGGTGAAACAGAACTTCTTGGATTTCTTAAGGTCATCGTTGAACCAGAGGGCTTTTTTGCTACCTTGCTTGATATGATGGTTTTTCAAGGGTGCTAGTTCGTCGGCGCTGTGGGTGATCCATTGTGTGAGGTTGGTGGCTGCTTGGTTTGGGTCCGATGATTTGGCAGGAGGGTTATGGTGAAGCGATGTGAAGAGCTGGTCGGTGGTAATTTTGTTCCAGTTTCTTCGGGGAATTGATTGTGGGTGGTTGTGGGTCGTGGTCTTTTTGTAGTTGAAGTGAATGCAGCTGTGCTCCGTCCAATGGAGAGTTGTGGTGTGATTGAAGGAGATGTGCTCGCTGGAGGTGAAGATTGGGTCGAGCGTGTGCCCGGCATAGTGGGTGGGGGTATCAACTAGTTGTTCGAGTCCGAGGTTGGCCAGGTTGTCCAGAAGGGTGGTGGTGTTGCTGTCGTTTTTCTTTTCCAGGTGGAAGTTGAGGTCTCCCAGTAGAATGTAGTCCTCGGAGGGGAGGGCGTGTGGGCTGATGAAGTCAGTGATGTCTTCGCTGAATTGTGTGCGGGGTCCTGGTGGCCTGTAGAGGAGGATGCCTCTGAGTGTGGTCTTGGGGTCGGTGTGGATCTGGAAGTGAAGGTGTTCGGCGGTAGCGAGGTTATCGTCGGAACTGGTCGTGATGCGGATGGTGTTCTTATGGCGATGCCTTCTCCTGTTTGGTTGGTGCGGTCCTTTCGGATGATCTTGTAGCCGTCCGGGATGGCTATGGCGATGTCGGGAGCTGATGAGGTGTTCATCCAGGTTTCCGTAAGGAAGGCGACATCCGGCGATGTGGTGTTGAGTAGGTTCCAAAGGTCAATGGCGTGTCTGTGGACCGAGCGGGTGTTGAGCAGGATGCATTTCAGGTGGTTAGTTTGTGGATTTGGTGTGGGTCCTGATGCAGTCGAACTTGCAGGAGTGGCAGGTGAAGGGTCCATGGGTGTGTCCTGGGGCGACTTGGTAGCAGTTTGGTGGTCGGCCGGGGTTAAGGGCTGAGAGGGTTGTGGCGCCGTACGTTATGCGGGCGGAGTGGATTTTGCGGGGGCCAGAGGTGCTGGTGCTGGGCGCGGTCCAGGCGCGGACGGTCGTAGACGGGCTTACCTTTGGCTCGCCTTCGGCGCGCATAGGGCACGTCCGCTGCGCGTCAGCTGTTCTGACATAAGTGGATAGTGGGGGGGCGGAGCAAGGGAGGAGCAGCTGGGAGGCGGGAGCGGGGTGGAGAGGCTGGCTACGAGGCACAACAAACAAAATGGCAGCAAAAGCAAAACTGAAACAGGAAGAGATTGGGGCACAGAGATGAATGACGCTATGGGCAGTGGCACCGGCACAATCAGGCAATAATTCTTAATTTAAAAGTCAAGCAATGCGAGCGCTCCGACAGTCAGATTGCACAGATTAAAATGCGAGCAGTGAAATAACTTGCACAAATTAAATGCGAGCAAAGGACACAATAATTCTTTTGCAGCAGTGAGCAATAGCAGGCACAAGATCTTTACAAGTAATGCGAACAAGCGCTACGATACCCAGGCACCAATATTCTTTACAGGCAAGCAGTGTGAGCCAAGCGCAACGATATCCAGACAGGGAGCGACCGCTTCTCACAGAGTCAGAAAGGTCACAGCGCTACTTCCAACGGGACGAGCCTTATCAGTCAGTGGGAGGGAGGAGCAGGTGGGAGGCGGGAGCGGGGTGGAGAGGCTGGCTACGAGGCACAACAAACAAAATGGTAGCGAAAGCAAAACTGAAACAGGACGAGATTGGGGCACATTCACATTCACGCTATGGGCAGTGGCACCGGCACAATCAGGCAATAATTCTTAATTTAAAAGTCAAGCAATGCGAGCGCTCCGACAGTCAGATTGCACAGATTAAAATGCGAGCAGTGAAATAACTTGCACAAATTAAATGCGAGCAAAGGACACAATAATTCTTTTGCAGCAGTGAGCAATAGCAGGCACAAGATCTTTACAAGTAATGCGAACAAGCGCTACGATACCCAGGCAGCAATATTCTTTACAGGCAAGCAGTGTGAGCCAAGCGCTACGATATCCAGACAGGGAGCGACCGCTTCTCACAGAGTCAGAAAGGTCACAGCGCTACTTCCAACGGGACGAGCCTTATCAGTCAGTGGGAGGGAGGAGCAGGTGGGAGGCGGGAGCGGGGTGGAGAGGCTGGCTACGAGGCACAACAAACAAAATGGTAGCGAAAGCAAAACTGAAACAGGACGAGATTGGGGCACAGAGATGAATGACGCTATGGGCAGTGGCACCGGCACAATCAGGCAATAATTCTTAATTTAAAAGTCAAGCAATGCAAGCGCTCCGACAGTCAGATTGCACAGATTAAAATGCTAGCAGTGAAATAACTTGCACAAATTAAATGCGAGCAAAGGACACAATAATTCTTTTGTAGCAGTGAGCAATAGCAGGCACAAGATCTTTACAAGTAATGCGAACAAGCGCTACGATACCCAGGCACCAATATTCTTTACAGGCAAGCAGTGTGAGCCAAGCGCTACGATATCCAGGCAGGGAGTGTGGGGAGCGACCGCTTCTCACACTCGACTACAACGAAAAGATAATACTAAACAAGTTGAAAGGGAAATTAGGCACGTGGTCACCAAAGTTTGTCAATTGGTGGGGCAGCGTGAAAACAATAAAAATTATGCTAATACCCATCGTTAACTACCTGCTCAGTATGCTCCCACTCATAACCACTGAGGACTTCCACAAAAAGTTGGATATCCTGACAAATAAATTCCTGTGGAGAGACAAAAAACCCAGGATAAGCCTACAGAAACTAAAACTAACCAAAACTTAGGAGGACTCAACCTTACCAACTTCAAAACATTCCAGACAGCATGCCTAGCCAAACAAGGGATATACTGGATCTAGCCAGAGCAGGATTATACACCGGCATGGCTGGCGCTAGAGAGAGTAATCCTAAAAGGTCTCGATCCCTTAGCCCTACTCACAGCCAATAAACACCCCGAGGCCAATAACACCTTACTCAAAAACACCAAGAACGCCCTCCTCAAAATGGAGAGGAGCATTAAAAACACGAGATGGGAATCCATTTGGTTCAACACTAAAAGAAAGTACAAAGACAAGATACTTAACATTAACTCCTGGTACGAACGGGGCATCTCCACTCCCAACCAGCTAGAAAGGCTGAGTACCCCGCTCACATTCGACACCCTAAAACATCTGCACAACCTACCAGATATTGAATTCTATAGCTTTCTAAAAATAAGGGCGGCGCTCACGAGAGCAGATCTTAGCAAGGAGGTTCCATCAATTCTGCAGTCCTTGGCGAACCTAAACAAAACTGGCCACCAAACGTCGCACCTATACAAACTCCTATGCCCGGTATAGACAAGACTAAACGGCAAAGCACTAGAATACTGGGAAGCCCAAAACACTAGGCACTTCAGTGAGAAGGAAAAGATTCGCCTTTGGACCTCAGCAGCCTCAAATAAAGTCACCCCAACCTTAGCACAAACTAAATACTGGCTCCTCCATAAAGCGCACTGGACACCAGCCCACCTGGCGGCTGTCGGGATCCGTGATAGCGACCTATGCTGGAACTGCCATAAACAAAAAGGAGACCTAGCACACCTTATTTTTTACTGCGCCAAGGTCAAGGCATTCTGGAGTAAAATAAGAGAATTCATAAATAGCATAATGGGGTACTCACTGCAACCAGACTTCCTAGGGGTAGTCGCCGCCTTTTTGACTCCAGAAATTCAGTCCAAAAGCGATAGCGATCTGATCGAACTTCTGCTCACAGCGGCTGTTAAAACTATACTAGCTAACTGGAAAGACACAGGGAAGGCATCCTTCAAAAGTTGGTTCAATTGGATCACCTTCCTAAGGGGGCGGACAACATAACATCAAAACACTCACCCAACCCCACCCCAAAGGGCGAGATGTGGCACTCCTTGGACAACTACCTGGGCTCGCACAAACCTCCATAAACTGGGTACAGGGCGCGGTACCCTCACACCCAGCCTCCTCACACCGAAAACTCTGGAAGTATGGCAGTTAACTACGCGCTACCCATCCTGTCCTCTATTCCTTCTCTCTTTTCCCACTTTCGTTTCCTCCCTTCGAGGGTAATATATAAGACAACCGATGGCACTGTACGCCAAGTTTGTGATTGCCTTTCTAATGTACACGTGACCAATCATGTCAATGATATTCCTACTGTAACCCCATCGGCGTATAACGAAACAGTATTGCCTTCACTATATCTGTACTGTATATATAAAATTATTTTAATAAAATATTTTGAAATAAAAAAAAAAGGCGCGCAGAAATGCATTTGCACTTAAAGACCCCCACCTGTGATCAAGGCAGCAGTACAACACCGAAACGCGTAGGGACATTGGGAATCCTTTGCGCTGCTGTACCTGTGAATAAAATGCTTGCAACTCCAGTATTGGGCCTCTGTGTGGTGTGTAACAGATGTTATTTGACGGGTTGCTCCATGCCCGTTGTTAGAGGCCGCCCTTAAGGATCGAAGGGTCCTCGCTCAGAGGCTGGTTGTTGGATCTTATCACGGGAGCATGACCCACTCGCCATTTTAAGCCAAAGCAGGGCAATGCTACTTCAGCGAAAATGAGATGGCTGAGGAAGGGGTTCGGAGTGGGATGACCTTTCACTCTGATCGTGCTGGAGCTGGGGCTTTTTTCACGAGGCAGACATGAAATGTGAGGACATGTCAATTACCAATAAAAACAACATGATGGCATGAATAAACTTAAGCCACTTTGAGGTGTTTGAACGGAAAAAAGAAAATGTATTTAATATGAAAAAGAAATTGGACTCACTAAGACTCTGGGAAATATATTCGTATTATCAGTGATGCTATCAGTGATGTCACTGGCCATGTCATGAATGATGTAATATGTGACATCATCAGCAGTGCATTGCGGGGGCGCGAGTTATAGTTAGATGGACTAACTATAACTGGGGAATTTTGATGATTTTGTACGAGTGAAATGTCGAACTAGCTATAACGTCCGTGAAACCTATGGTTCTTTAAGTAAATTTCTAAGGTTTTTTAAATGCTAATTTCTAACTATAACATGCCTGAAACGTATGGTTTTTTCAGTGAATTTTAATGTTTTTTTAAATGCTAATATCTAACTATAATGTGCCTGAAACTTATGGTGTTTTCACTGAACTTCAATGTTTTTTTTAATGCTAATTTATAACTATGCCTACAAAGTTAGGACATGTAAAAAAAGAGGAAGAAAAGCGCAAAAAGAAGCAAGACAAATGCAGAAAGAGGAACAGAAGTCCAGAAGGACGAAAAAAAGTGCATGAAGAAGCAAGAGATGTGCAGAAAGAACCAAAAGAGGAGCAGAATGTCCTCCTGTGCCCCCAACCTTTTACTGACGGGTGCTGGTGGTAACTAACTCTGACTAACCAGGACCAGAGCCAGTGCTATGCTAAAACACACTTAGAATACAGTGAAAACACCTACATACACTAGGGAACACTATGCATTAGGGTACCCCTGTGATTAGCATGGCCTCATCTATATTTACCATGAGTTAGTGCCTGGGTCATTGCATGAGTACATGGGTAGTGACTGGATGATTAGAGTGCTGCAAGGACAGTGCATTGTGATTTGATAACTGCTTGGGTTTTGGTGGAGTGATTGGATAAGTCCATGATGCTCGATGGGTGATTTGAGGAATGCATGGGTAGTGATAGAGGGATTTCTGGAGTGCATGGGTACAACCTGGGTAATTGGAAGAGTGAAGTACTGTGTAGGTGGTTAGAGGTCTGCATGGGTAGTGCACAGGGGATTGTAGCAGTGCATGTGTTAGTGCCTGGATCATTCCATGAGTACATGGGTACTGACTGGAAGATTAGAGTACTGCAAGGAGAGTGCATGGTGAATTTATAAGTGCTTGGGTTTTGGCGTAGTGATTGGATAAGTAAATGGTGCTCGCTGGGTTATTGGAGGAGTGCATGGTTAGTGCCAGGGCAATGGCTAGACTGCATGGGTACTGCTCAGGGTATTGTAGCAGTGCATGAGTTAGTGCATGGGTCATTGCATGAGTGCATGAGTAGTGACTGGATGATTAGAGTGCTGCAAGGAGAGTGCATGGTGAATTTATAAGTGATTGGGTTTTGGCGGAGTGATTGCATAAGTCCACACATGTCACATCAGGCCCGGCCCCCTTCCTTCACCACTGTGCAAACGCGCCCCCTGGTGGGTTTTATGTTGGGGGATTAATTTCCCTTGAATCCTGAGGGTCCCTGGGGGCCAACTAGCCCACCAGGTACCTCCAGTAAGTGCCACAGAGCTGCGTTGCAGAGAGGTGGTCTGAGTCCATGCCCCTTTTAACACCTCTCTGCAACGCAATTGTGTGGCGCTTACTGGACGTACCTGGTGGACTAGTTGGCCCCCAGGGACCCTCAGGATTCAAGGGGACTTAATTCCCCAACATACAATGCACCACAGGGCGCGTTTGCACACTTGTCACATCAGGCCACGTCCTCCTCCCTGCACCACTGTGCAATCGCACCCACTGGTGTGTTGTAAATTGGGTGAGTAAGTCCCCTAGAGTCCTGAGGGTCCCTGGGGGCCAACCTGCCACATTATTTATGAGTGCCCCCAGGACCTTGCCCACCCGGGGGCTTTTTAAATACGAATCGCGGGAGCCCGTGCTTTATTTTTTTTTCCATCCGGATTCGTGCACCCAGCGTGAATTCAGCCAATTAAAAAAAAATATGCTTTTTTGGCCCTGAGGGTCCTTGTGAGACCCCCTGAGCAGGCCTAGGGGGTCAGGGTCTTTCTACTCTCCCCCTTTTCTTTTTTTCACCTTTGTTTTACTGTTTTCTTGTGACTCGGTTCTACCGAGTCACAAGATGTCTGCCAACACTTCCTGGTTTGGAGTGTTGAAAGCCAATTAGAATAAAGCTTGTGGTTAGGAAGTGGCCATAGATATGGAAACTTTTATTTTTTTAATTTCTCAGCAACTACTGAACAGATTTACACAATTTAAAAAAAGGTTGATTTCTGAACCAAGCACTACCTTTTTTCCAAATATGGGGTAATTCCATTCAGCAGTTTTGGCTGTAGCCTTGCCTAAAATTTCCTATCGGAAATAGATTGTTTTACTCTTATTTTTTAAATTTTTCAGCAACTACCGAACAGATTTACACCATTTAAAAAAAGTTAATTGTATATTTTATTCCTAAACAACCGTTGTTCTGCTCATCTCTAAATTAGATGAGCAGCACCACCATGTGGTAGACTGTTCCAAGTATGGAGTTGACAATTAGGTGGCAGTGCCGAACACGGAAAGCAATTAAGTGCCGGTGCTGAGCACCTGAAAGCACCGGCTCAAATTAAGCACTGGGATTGCTGCAGATGATGTCTTTGGGCTTGGAGATCAACAATGGTAGACTGATTCTCTATGTTCTTCCGGTAAGGAAGTGGGTGTTTATTTGTATTCTGATGTGATATAGCCTCTTGATCAGGGTGTGGTGGGGGTACGGTGTTGAACACTGCTGAGAAGTCGAGGAGGATCAGAGCTGCCATTTCTCCTCAGTTGAGGAGGGTTCTGATGTTGTCAGTGGCTGCAATTAAAGTGGTTTTGGGGCTTTGGTTTGAGCAGAATCCCGATTGGAAGGTGTCCAGAAATCAGTGGTTCTCCAGGTCTTGCGTGAGTCAGCTCTTAATGGCCTTTTACAAGACTTTGTCAGGGAAGGGTAGCAGGGAGATGGGATGGCATTTTTTGAGGTCGCTGGGGTCGGCGGTAGGTTTCTTGAGAAGGAACTTTGCTTTTGCATGTTTCCATCCTTCGGAGAATGTGGCCAAGATCAGAGAGGCATTGAAGAGGGTGGTGAGCTCTCTATTGATCCTGTTGCTTCCAGGGTTCAAGATGTGGTGTTGACAGGGTCTGTGGGGGCGCTGGAGTGGTGTGAGTTCATGATGGCTGTGGTGTCCTGTGCGGTAAGCTGGTCCCAGTTGGTGTGTGGGTGATCAGGGGTGGCTTCTGTGGGTGAGTGTTGGAAGAAGTTAGAGGGTGTGGGCTGGGATTCGAAGTTTTTATAGATGGTGGAGATCTTGTTGTGGAAGTAGTCTGCCATTGTATTGCAAAGCTCTCTGGATGGGGTGATGCTGTATTCAGTGGCGGTGGGGTTGGAGAAATTTCTGATGATGTTGAGGAGTACTTGGCTGTGGTTGAAGCTTGCTTCGATGTGGTCCGGAAGGGCATTACTTTTAGTTTCTCTCAGTAGCCGGTGTAAGTGGTTGAGGGCTATCTTGAAGATGGTCCTGTCTGCGGTATCCTTGCTGGTGCGACATTTTTTTCCAGTTGCTTGCAGTCATGTTTCGTGGCTCTCAGATCTTTCTTGTAGCATCTGTCCTGTTTGTTGGATCTCTTGTGACTGCTGGGAACGGCGTTGTAGGAGCAGTAGCGATCCAGGTTTTGAGGATTCTGACAGCCTGGTCTAGGTTGGTTGCAGTTTCCAGGTGGGAAGTGTTGAGAACGTGGTGCCACTGGCTCTCCAATACTTTGCTCCAGCTGGAGTGAGGGGCACTGGGAAGCTTTGAAACTGTAGAGTGGGGGCTGGTGATTCTGAAGTGAATGATAGCATGGTATGTCCAAGTGAGTTCGGAAATGTGGCTGAGCTTGTCTCTGTTTCTCAAAGTGAAGATAGGGTCAAGCATGTGTCCTGTGATGTGAGTGGGACTGGTGACCAGTTGGGAGAATTCAATGTTGTTCATGCTTTTGAGAATGTTGGTTGTGTTGGCTTTGTTGAAGTTGTTGCAGTGGAAGTTAAGGTTTTGAGAAAGAAGTATTTTTTAGGACGAGCAGGGCTATGAAGTCCAGGATGCCATTGCAAATGCTGAGGCCTAGGCCTGGAGGTCTTCCAGCAAGGGTGCCTCCAATAGTAGAAATTAAAGCAAAAAGATAAAGAAAGAGATGCAGGCATTAAGGCCCAGAAAGGATAAAGAAAGCAAAGTACACATTAAGGCACAAAAAGGATAAAGAAAGTGAGGCAGAAATAAAGGCACGGAACGGGTAAACAATATGAGGATTAAAGGCACAGAAAGGATAAAGATTAGGAGGTAGACATAAAGACACAGAAAGGATAAAGAATGAGAGGCAGAAATAAAAGCACAGAAAGGATAAAGAATGCAAGGCAGAAATAAAGGCACAGAAAGGATAAAGCAAACAAGGCAGAGTTGAGGCCCAGACAGGGTCAAAGAAACAAAGCAGAATTAAGGCACAGAGGAAAGTTAACTGGTCAATGGTTGCAAGGGGAGCTGGCCAGGGACCATCATATTATGCATGAATTCCAAATGCAGGCATAATACTTACACAAATGACAACCTCATCGAAACACTTAAGAGGTATGTGTGATAAAAGATTACATGTTTGTGATAAGACTGACCATGAGGGTCCCTATATTACAGGGGATCAGATCCAGTTCATGCCCAAGAACATAGGTAGCAGTCAAAATGGTTCGCCCAAATCAAGGCCCGATTTCGGTCTCGCTGGGAAAGCCCTATGGCTGACTCGCACCCGTAGAGCTTTCCAACCGACTTGTGCTCCTGGGCTCCGAGCGACACAGTATGATGCGCTGCAGCGCTGACGGACTCGGAGCCCCACTGAAGTTTATGGGAGCCTGGTGTATGTTGCGTACATAGGCTCCAATAGACAAAGACGCATGTCTCAGACAAGGGCGCCCCCTGTCGCGGGGACGCCTTGGTCCCGCCCGCCCGCACCATGCATGCATATGTAGGGTGGACCCTTGGCACCCCCAGTGATCGAGTCTTAGGGCCATGGGTGAAGGGGGGTCTGCCACGGAACCCCATAGCCCACTTCCCTGAGCTTTTTCGAGTCAGAGGGTCCTAGTCGATCCGGTTGATCGATGTGCGCATTGTACTTGATCGCCCTGGAATTGGACCCTTTGCGCGGTGCGCATTGATGAATTCGGAGTCGTCCTGATGGTGTTGCTGACGGGTACGAGTCGTCGGAGCATGAGGCGATCCTGGCATTGTACGTGCTCGCTCGTAAAGCGGTAGGAGTCGTCTGGAAATCACGCGTACGAGACAGAGTCAATCCTGCCGGATGCCGTCAGGAGCCCCTCCGAGTGATTTCGGAATCGGGCCCTCAGTTGTGAACAGACCCTGACAGGAACCTGCCTTTGCTCAGTACAGGCGGTAGCAGGCAGCCTAGCCCGCACAGTCCAAAGCAGATCATAGCCACCAAGACTAATCTCTAACAAAATCGAAACCCGACCTGAGAGGGATTCACTCGCTGACCGGGACTATAGGAAGACAGCTCAGACAAAACCATGTGCGGGCTCCACAAACAAATAAGGTTTATATGTTTGTTATTTACGTATAAAATTATGCAACTACTTCTATTTTTTATATTTAAATGTCTGTTCTTTTTAGACGTTACAAAATGTTTTGCAGCTTTTCCGTTAGGGGTGTTCTAATGTGGAGTGGGTGCTTTCTTTTCTTTTTGAATAAACAAAAAGTGTCAGTTTAATTTAAAAATGTTATTTATTGGTATTTTATAGAGATTGAAGTCGTTAGGTTGATTTTTACTTGCTATTGAGGTGAGTTTATATTTTTTAATAATTGATGTATACTTTGTTATATCGTTTTGCTGGTTAGTGAGAGATATTTTGTCTGGTAGGTTATCCCTTTTTGACATTTATAGTGTTTTCTTTTAGGAACTGCATGCAATGAGATAGAAGTTGGAGAGTGTTTTGTTGATTATTTGCTATTGTACATTTTTAAGTTAATTTACAAGTATTTTAAACAATTGTATGTCAAAAGTTGTTTGGGGATTTATTAATGATAATGTAATTATTTTGGTGATATTATTGTAGTCAACATTGTGTGAATCTATATTTTTGACATTTTACATGCTTGACAATGTTTTTGTTTACAATATTTGTGTTTTCGATGTAAGTAAAAACTGCTCTTGCACTGTTTTTAGTTTGGATATCACAAGATACCCATTACAAATATTTTCTCTTTTGAGATTCAATTTTAATATGCACTTGTCACTATTTGTTAATTTTTACACTACGCCCGTCATTCTGCCACTCTAGCTCTAGCTCTTCATTCTGGATAGGTGCTGTTTTGCTCCCTACATCAAAGTGTGAACAAAAACATCAGTGAGCTTCCTTCTATTAGATAGAGGGTCGCAGCCCTTGGTTACCTTAGTGTATAACCAGGAGGAGATCCCAGATGATGAAGCATGTCACCTTGGTGAGTGATGGGAATCCGTCCACCTTTTAGGATTTCCCTTGTATTTTTACACTTCCCTAGTTCCTTCCTAATTATTGGTCTATGAGATCATTACTACTCGGCATTGAATGTGTGTGAGGCTCCATGGGCCTTGTAGACCCGTGGATCTTTTATAGTGTTATGTACGTTATAAATGGGGAATAGGTCCACGCTTGGTCTTTAAAAATTCCCTTAGACCCTCCCTCTCGTAGTTTTGTTTTTAGTGGCACACACTCCCCATCATGAGGTCCGACTTCTGTCTTGGCGGCAAAGCTTCCAAAAAGCTGGGTTAACTTGGTTTACACTGGCTAAAGTGCCACCTAGGTACATGCATGTTAAACCTTGACTCCACTATCATTTTGGGATTAAAAAGCACAACTTTTGATTCCAAACACAAAAGAAATCGGCCGGGCCATCATGGAGGTGGACATATAGGTATTGCCCATATGCCAGACCATGTTATCCGATGGACCGCAGGTCACTTGTGGGAGAATTACGTTTAAAATGCTACCACAGGGCAGTATGTGCTTGCACATATACTTCCACACATCTAATATAATGCACCCTGCCTCCTGGGCAATAGGAGGCCTACCTTAGGATGACTGATATAAATTAAAAGAAGTGAGGTAACCCTGTCACACATGGTGTGTGCAGGATCAAACTTGAGCAGGCAAACTGCTAATGCAGGGCAGACATGGCATACCTGCAGGTTTCAATTTTACGCAGGTCACTCATCGTGGCACAATAAGTGCGCCAGACCTGCTATCCCTTTTACATCACAGCCCTGGGTATCACTGGCACCATATAGTAGGGTCTTACAGAGATGCGGAAATACTTGCCAATTGGGTGTACCAATCCACATTTACAATTTGCGGGAAGGAGCACTGGTGCTGGGCATGTTTAGCAGGACTTACAAGCATGAACTGTCGTCAATTCATCACGACACCTACTCACTGTAAGGGTCACATTCTAGACCAGGTCTGGACGGCAAACCTTGACATCTCGCCCCCCTCAGTGACTCCCTGCTCTTGGTCAGACCATTATTTCATTTCTTTATCTGTTGACTTATCTATTCCCTGCCGTCCCCCTCCCACAACAAACGTTTTAGCTCGTAACTGGAAGAAAGCTAACTTGACAGAACTGCAGTCCATGCTGGCATCTACAGTTCCTTTGCTCTCCGGTTCAGCCACTCATCAAGCTTCCACCCTTGAACAATGGCTGCTGTCGGCTTGCAACTCTGTAGCTCCACTAAAAACCATAAAATCTATGCGCCCTCATGACGCCCAGCGGTGGTTCACTGATCAATTAAAGCTTGATAAACTGGCTCTTCTCCAGGCCGAGCGCCGATGGCGCCGCAATTATGATCTTCATCTCAAGCTTGAATTCGTGAACCGCCTAAAAGCCTATAAATCCTCTATTCTTGAAGCCAAATCAATCTATTTCTCTCGCAAAATAATGGAGTCTGCTTCCAAGGCGAAAGATATATTCTCCATTGTTAACGAGCTCTCCCTTCCTGACCGAGTTACTCTTCCCCCTTGCCCACTCAGGCTCTATGTGACGCACTAAACACTTACTTCCGGGATAAAATTATCACCATCAAAAATAATATTCCTCCGCCCCCATCCTCTCTCTCATTCCCTTTACCTCCCAGCAATCCGCAGCATTTGGATGCTTTTCCCCCTATCTCCATTACCGAGTTCCAGAGATTCCTGCATAAAGTCAGTTCCGGCTCCCCTAATGACTGCTGCCCCCCCCCCCCCCCCCCCCCCCAGATCCTCAAAGAATTTTTTTTGGCCTGCCCCGACCCTGCCTTGGCACTTCTTAACACCTCATTGGCCACTGGAGTAGTTCCTGACTCCTTCAAACAGGCAGTGGTGCTTCCAATCTTAAAGAAACCTAATGCAGACCCTCTGGTAATAAGCAATTACAGGCCTATCTCCCTCCTCCCTTATCTAGGAAAGATCTTGGAGACCCATGTCACACGCTGTCTGAGCGCCTTTATTGAGAGCTCATCCTTTCTAGATCCCCAACAGGCCGGTTTCTGCCCCCTTCACTCTATTGAGGCGGTCATTGCTGCCGTCATGAACACTCTAAGAACTGGGGCTGACAATAACATTTTCCCAAGCTCTCGTCCTGCTAGACCTGTCGGCGGCTTTTGACACGGTCGATCACTCTATACTGATCGACCGTGTCACCAACGCCGGCATTCAGGGCGTTGCCCTTGATTGGGTCCGATCTTTCCTTGACAAGCGCTCTCAAGCCGTGCATCTTTCTACCTTCTCTGCTTCTTTCTCCCCTCTTTCCTGCGGAGTCCCTCAGGGCTCAGCTCTATCCCCTCTCCTTTTCAATTTGTATATGCAGCCCCTTATGGTTTCTCTCCGCAAATCCTCTGCAACAATCTTCAACTATGCAGATGATTTGCAGCTGATTTTCCCTATCAATACCTCTCCCTCCTCCCACATTGATTTTCAAACCACCATGTTAGACATCTCTGACTGGATGGCTCACAGCCAGCTCAAATTAAACCCTACAAAGACTGAGCTTGTGCTAGTGGGTGGGCCGGCCAACCCATGGAATGACAGCTTTTGGCCCCACTCACTTGAGATTCCCCCTAGCCCAGTCAACTCTGTGAAAACCTAGGTGTAGTCATCTCTGGTGATTTATCCATGAAGTCTCAGATCTCTGCGGTAACATCATCCTGCTTTTTCCATCTGCGTAGGATACGCAAGATCTGTAGATTTCTCACCAGAGACGCACTCATCCTAGTCATCCTGGCACTGGTTATCTCCAGAGTTGACTTCGCCAACATCTTATACGTAGGGACCCCGCCTACCAGCTCCAGAGGCTACAGCTGATACAAAACCAGGCTGCTCGCTTAGTATATCATCAGCCTAAGCACCAGCACGTCTCGCCGCTATTACGGAGCCTCCATTGGCTTCCTGTGGCCAAACGTTGTACCTTTAAACTTGGATGCACTATCTTCAAAGCCCTCTACAATCTTGCACCTGCTTTTATCTCGTCCAGTTTGAAGCGGTACATACCAACACGCAACCTACGCTCTTCTGCTGATAACCTCCTGCTCATCCCTCAAATCCATTGCAAGAAACATGGTGGCCTTCGTTTTTCTTTCTTAGCCCATACATTTTGGAACTCCCTCCCTTCCCCCTTCCGTCACTGCCCCTCTTATGAATGTTTCCGCAGGACACTGAAGACGTTCCTTTTCAAATCTGCATTTGAGTAAACTTCTGCCCTTGCCCTCCGCATCTGTTATGAGCGCCAAGAAACCGTTTCAGTGAACGTGCGCGGTATAAGAATTTTTAACATAACATAACCCAGCACACTTTCAAATAAATTACCACAGCATCTAGCAGCAAAATGTGGGCGGATGACCATCCAAAAGGGACACTTTACAATAGCCTTAAAAATTCAGTGCAAAGTAAGTTAAGGCTGACACATTTCTGCTTCTCCGCCTTCTACTGGACCATAGAGTCTCCACTGTCCAGTTCTTCCACCTTTTCTAGTAAAGACAGCTAGACCGCTGGCAGAATTCATTCATGATGGAGGGGCTTAATGAGGTGGGGCTTTTGAGAGATTTAGGAAGGGACATGCACCCGCTCACAAAAGAGTTAACCCATTACTATTAACAAACTGAACTATAGCTAACAAAGACCCCAAAACTGCTAGAAATGTTTTCTCTAGTTCAGATCAACCACTGGTACCATCACAACCTCCCGTAGAAAATAATGGAGATGGGACTACAAATAAAACCTGTAGGAAATAATGTCAAAATTAATTAACTGCTTTTCATAAAAAAAGAAATATATATATATATATATATATATATATATATATATATATATATATATATATATATATATATATATTTATAAATTTTGTTTTATTTAAAATAAATAAATATAACTAAATATAAATATTTATTTAAAATAATAAAATAGTTGTTTAATTAAAAAATTAATGTAACTATTAAAAAAAGTTTAAAATGTAGTTAATAGTGCAGTTGCCTTTAGAAAATGTGTACTTAAAATATACATATACAATTATTTAACATTAACATACTAAAATGTTTCTTTTTTTTAAAACATTAATACATTTTTACTAATTTCCCTATACTTTAGCATTGGGAGAACTCTGCAAGTATGCAGAACGTAAAATACTAGTAGTAAGTCTACAGTCATATTTGAAATGTTTACCTAACGTCACTGCCTATTTCAATGGTTGTGGACATTTAAGTCTACACCTTTGAGTAATTAGTCCCCACAGTATCTATAACATCTTACATTTGGTTTGGTTAAGAATGTGCATAGTACTAAAGTCAACACTCGTGTCCCGATTCCCAAAGCTTTTTTATACATAGTTCCATTGTAATCATGTCATGGTGGCTGCCAGGAGTGGCAGACACAAGCTAACACAGCGTCTCTGCCTTCACTGAGGTGTAAGCAATGAGGGTAGCTTGTCTGTTTTGGATTACACTGTCAGTAATATAGGCTCCCAAAACATCAAGCCTGTTTAGCCTCTTCAGGACAGCTATTTCTGCCCTGTCCTTTTATGGACATCGGATAGCCATTTCCACTCATCCTTCAACTGCTGAGCTTTCCAAGCCATAGCTATGGCTTGCTTCTCCAGTATTAGTCACAGGTCAATAAATCTGAGAGTATGTTTAAGGGTTTTCAGGCTTAGCATCAGACCCAAAAAACATGTTAGTATATCTACTGTGGTCGTTCTGACTGCGACTGGTACTAGGAGTGACATGATGTTTGTCCAGTAGGGCCCAATGTCTGGACAGTGCCAGACCATATACAGAAAGTTTGCTTTAGTTGCTCAACAACAAGGACATATAGTCATGGACCCCGGGTATATTTTTGCCACTCAAGCCAGTTTTTAGTATGCCTGGTGTAAACAATTTAATTATGTAAATTTAAAACAAGGGTTCCTAGAGACCACCTTTGCGTGCGGACATAGTGGAAGGTCCCACACTGACGGAGAAAGACCCCGGAGGAAGGCATGAAGACCCGAGAGCTTCACTTTGGGACCGAAAGGACGAGCGTTGCCCAGGGAGGAGGGAAGGAGCCTGGGCTGCACCCCGGGGCCGGGCCACCCTCGTATGGAGGTCGGCGCTCTAGTTCGGCAAGTGGCGGCAAGGCATGAAATGAAAATGGGAGCCCTGCGGCTCGCCCCATGATTGCTCCCTCGAGCCGGGCGATGATGATGGTCTGACCGCGCATGGCAACCAGAGAGACGTGGCCCCGGGGTCCGATGCAAGAACTCTGGAGAGCGGGGTAAGAGCCGGACAAGAGCAGCGACCCGCAGCGGCAGCCGAGACAGCTTCTCCTCTCGCTGCTGCGACGAGCGCTCTGCAGGCGGGGGCGACTCTTCAAACCACAGATCTCTGCACCAGCCAGACCAGCTCCCCAATCCGCCACCCAACGACAGCGGCTCCCCCGGCCGGCTCTGAAGCGGAGCCCGGACCCCCGTCCCCCCCGGGGGCCAGAGCAGCGCCGGAGGCTCCTATCCACACCAGGGATTTATGGTTCTCCCGGACCTGCAGGATCACCATGCAGCCCCCGCTGAGAAAGGTGAGCCCTGGCTGCTCTCCCCAGCCGCTCCACGTTTGCAGCAGCCCCCCGCAATTCTGGGCCTGTAGAGAGGGCCCGTTCGGAGCGGCCCTTGGGGCACACACACCCCTTCGCAAAACAAAGCAGCGGGGCTGAGAAAAACACCAGATGCAGGCAGCAGCCCTGCAGCCACATTCGAAGGAAAGAAACTACGCCATGGACTCTCCTGAACTTCTTTACTTTTTCTTTTGTCCTGGCTGCCATTTTGCTGCTCTTCTCGGCCACTTTTCTCTGGACCCTGACCCTCCATCTTGCCCATTCCCTTCGTCCTTTAACCCTTTCTCCTCGTTTCCCCCTTGATGATCCTCAAATGTTTCTTCCCTTTTCTGATTTGCCTTATCCCCATACCCGAATATCCCTCCCACCCTCCCTTGGTGCTGTGACTGCATCCCCCCTCCGACCCCACTTAATGGAACTCTGCTTTTCTGTATATAGAGATAACTCTAATCACTAGTATATGCAGTAGACCTTTGTACTCTCTACCACTCCTATGTGACTCTTACAGTATATCCATTCGTATCCCTTCCCTATGTATATATAGAGATAACTCTAATCACTAGTATATGCAGTAGACCATTGTACTCTCTACCATACCTATGTGACTCTTAGAGTATATCATTCGTATCCCTTCCCTATGTATATAGAGATAACTCTAATCACTAGTATATGCAGTAGACCTTTGCACACTCTACCATTCCTATGTGACTCTTAGAGTATATCCATTCGTATCCCTTCCCTATGTATATAGAGATAACTCTAATCACTAGTATATGCAGTAGACCGTTGTACTCTCTACCATTCCTATGTGACTCTTAGAGTATATCCATTCGTATCCCTTCCTTATGTATATAGAGATAACTGTAATCACTAGTATATGCAGTAGACCTTTCTACTCTCTACCATTCCTATGTGTCTGTTAGAGTTTATCCATTCGTATCTCTTCCTTGAGTGACTTTACTATTTGTACATTTGCAATTTTTCTTTCGGTGTGAATCTCTTCCTTTTGCGACTTTACATCTTGTACATTTGCAATTTTTTCTGTTTGTATCTTTTATGTAACACATGTAATCCTCAGTCCTTATGTTTTGCAACTGGTTCTTATGTAAAGTGCTCTGACACCTTCGGGTAAAGTTTGCGCTACATAAAATGGCATTAAATAAAATAAAATAAAATAAAAATAAAAATAAAATAAAATAAAATGTCAAATCTTATCCCACTCCTTGTCAGGCATCTCCCATCTCAAGGCTTCCTCTCATTTGATCTTAAATGCCTCCAAACCTGTGGTTATCACAGTTCGTATGTTCCCATATAGAGTAGTTATAGCTTATTGTTTCTCCCTCATGTGTAAGGTGTGTAGACAGAGTATCATTCATGGACGGGCTCAACTTTTCCTTCTTCCCATGTGTCTCTAATTGCCGTATTACGATGCCACAAATCACTTATGGTCTCGTACATATTGAAGATACCATAAGAGAATAAATGACTCATCGATAAAATCTCTGCATCAGTCCACATTTGAGTATTTTTATTTACAACTGTTTTTATTAGAAGTTTGTGCACAAGTTGCATAATGAGCATAGAACATGATGCCATCACAAACTGGCAGGATTCCTCATGCTCAACAGGGTTAGTCGGGAACTACATGATGGCAGGGGGGCAACCCGTGGTCAGGGGAGGACCACCAGTATACACCCTGGGAGCTAGAGGGGAGCTTTACCCATGACCAACTAGCGTAGTCCCACCCAAGATAATATTCATTGACTATGGCTTGTCGTGGAGACAATTGTACACCCTTAAGTCCCACACCATAAAATGCTGTCCACCGGCTCCACACCTTCTTAAATGTTCTAGGGCAACCTGAGGCTGCATACTCCAACCTCTCTGCCCCAAGAATACATCCATTCCAGCGACCCATTGGGCCTTTGTAGGCACAGTGGGCAGAGTCGTTATACCCCAGACCTGGGCTATGTCCCTTTTTGCAACCACTAGGCCCAGTGAGCAAACCACGAACTTTTAATGGGGTAGGTGAATGTCTCCCAGGACTCCTGAAAGAATGAACCTGGAGTTGTATTGGATTTCCTCCTCCATTACATCCCCCATTTCTCTCAGTATACTCTCCCAGTATTTTGGAATCTCTGGGCACTCCCACAGCATGTGGAAGAAGGACCTGTTGGTGTCCTGGCATCTCAAGCGGTCAGTCATGGGTATTTTGCCCATCTTTTCCAGTGTGTCACTGGCAATGTATATCCTGTGCAGGATCTTCAGCTGGATTCGATGGAAACATGCTCGAATAGTGACCTGATGGGAGTGAATCAGGGCCACCTCCCAGTCCACATCTTCCATGTCCCCTACTTTTTGTTCCCATCATCGTCAGAGGCTGCTCAGACCATTGGAAATATTACTGATGATTACTGTATATATGGCGGGACTGCCACTTTCCCTTGCGCACCTCCCAGTAAATGGCACTCAAGATGGGATGTGTCAGAGTTGCATATGTGAAAACTTATATTACTCTTGCAATCATTCAAAAGATTTGATCTTCCCATCTTCTACCATGTCCCCAGGCTGGAAACACTGATTATGTCCCTGCGGACAAAGGCCTGCAGTTTGCAGACCTCCTATAATTTGGCATCCTTCCTTAGCGGCGTCCCCTTTGTGGCACTCCCCTTCCATCCCATGTGCATTTTCGTTCTGTCCCGGGCAACGAGGACCACCCGTGCTGGAGTCAATAGCCAGATCTGGGGGAGATGCCCCTACGTATGTGCGTTCTTATGCATCCACAGCAGGTGTGGACCCATCACAGCCCCCAGTCTTTAAAAAGTTCCACTGGGAACCCGTTTGGATGTGGCATTTTCACATTCAGCATGGATGCTAGCCCCTTTCATAGGGCCTCTAGGATGGGTTTACCTTTAAGCATCTCAACAGAGTCTCTGTCCAATTGTGAAATAGTGAGAGAGGTCAGGAACCTCTGAGATTCCTCCTCGTCCCTTTGCCTCTTGGCTTCATGGAAGGCACAATAGCACTGTGAAAATTCCTGGGCTATCTCCACTACCTGAGTTATCTCCAGTCTAGGTGACAATCTCTCCCACCCATCTTGCCTTCTCCTTCCTGTGGCTCAGCCACAGCAGCAGGTGCCTTGACTTGTCCCCTACATCATAGAGTCTCCATTGTGCAGAAAGGTAGTGGCAATGAGTTGCATTCTCTAACACATCACAGTATGGCATCCTAGTAGTTTCCAGGTGCATGAGGATGTCTGCCTCTGGCTGAGATAATACTTGCCATTCTAGTGGTAGAACGCAGCATTGGAGGGTTAGAATTTGTCCCACCTTAGCCCATTTCTTGCATGCTACCAGCCTTTGTAGTTTATTGTAGAGTACAGCTTTATATGTTTCCCATACCACTACAGAGTCCTTGCTGTCCTCAAAGTACACAGTTGAGTCTGCCCGGATCTGAGTCGCCATCTCTGGGCCTGGTAGTTTCCATGCATTAAATTTCCACTGGCGGCTTGTGTGTCACCTAAGATGATTGGCAGTGGAGAGTGGTCAGAGATTCCTTGTGCTAAATACTCTGCCCCCTTAACCTCCAGAGTCTCACCAGTTGGCGAGAAGAAATAGTCCAATCTGGAAAAAGTCCCCTGAACCTCAGACCTGTCTCGGAACTCCTCCACCAGTAGCTGCCACGTTGGAATACCTCCACCTCAAATGTAAAGAGCTATCTCATTTGGGGTATCTTTTCACAGTGGCAGAAGGCATCACTTTCAATTGCTCAATCAAACACACAAAGTTAGATAATCAGGAACGGGATGGTTCAGCAATAGGATTGAAATTATTATTGTGGACTCAAGTCTTATCGTTACTAGTTTTGAACAGAGAACCTCACAAGCCTAAATTCAAGCAAATCTGAAGTGATGCGGATGAGAGGATTTAGAATGAGGAGAGACCCTTTTCTGGACAGAGTGAAATTTTAATAGAAGGGTTAGTATGAATATTTGGGGTTAAGTCTTGCTGATGATACTTTATGGAAGATGTAGCTGCAGCACATAGGGGCAATATAGCAGGGAGATGGTAGACAGTCAAAATATCGAGTTGTAAATGTCGATGTACCACATTATCGAGTCCAAAATATCGATGGTAAGAAATTTCGCAAACAAAAATATCGTCGTGGAAAATATCGATTTATGTGTGTGTCAAAAATATCGAAGACATGAATTTCGAAATCAGTAATATCGATGCTGAAAATATCGATTGTCAAAAATATCGATATGTAAAAGTGATATTTTAAAGTATGTTAAGTAATGATCTAGTTAAATGTTGTTTATATATAAGGTAATTTTTACATATAATTGTATTATTTTTAGTTAGAAGTCTAGGAGCGGGATGTAGAGTTTATAGGGGATAAGGGTGGGTAGTGTATTAAAAAAGTATAGTGTAAAAATGGAATAATTAATTTCGCAATTGAAGTAAAATTTTAAATTTGCGAAATTTTATTCAAATTATTTAAAAAAGCGAAATTTTATATAAATTTATTGAGTATTGTTAAATTATTTGTTCTTTGCTTTTGTATATATATTATTAAATTGTGTAAATATATCTAAATATTTCATTTTTAACTAAATAATTGTATATTAATGTTAGGAGCGGGATGTAGAGTTTATAGGGGATAAGAGTGGGTAGTGTTTTAAAAAAGTATAGTGAAATTGTAAAATTTGAAATTTCGCATTTCCTTTAGATTTCAAATTTTCGATATTTTTAATTTTTTTTTGTAGTAGTCGAAATTTGATCGAAATTTAGGGAGTACATAAAACATTATGATTAATTTTTGTGTATGTACAAAAAAGAATTATAAATATTAAAATATTACATTATATTTTTATAATATTTGTACAATAAATTTAGGAGCGGGATGTAGAGTTTATAGGGGATAAGGGTGGGTAGTGTTTTAAAAATATATAGGGTAATTATATAAATTAAAATTTTGCAATTTCATATAAATTTGCGAAATTTCTAAAATTTAATTTAATATTTCGAATTATGCGAAATGATATTGATTGTATTGGAATATAGTACTTATTTTTTAAGTTTGCTGTTGTGTATGTACTAAAATAGATTTGTAATTATAATATTTTTATATATTTGCTAAAAATATTTGTCTAATTATTTTATGAGTGGGATGTATACTTTCAAGGGGATAAGGGTGGGTAGTGTATAAACAAAGTATACTCTAATCCTAGAAGTAAAAATTTCGCCTTGTATTTAATTTTAGTTTCGATTCGAAATTTTATATAAATATTATTTAAATACGAAATTATGAACACTATTATGTTGTTCTAAATTGAGGTATTTTGTGTATGTAGTAAAAATAATCAAACATATATAATGTAGTAGATATTAAATAAATAAATTTATCATATGCTTAGGATTGGGATGTAGACTTTATAGTGGATCAGGGTGGTTAGTTTTATCAAAGGTACATTTTGTGCGTTTAGGGTCTGTTTTTTGTGTATGTGCGAAGGGGTATTTTAAGTGTTCAGGGTCAGTTTTTGGTTTGTGGGTGAAGGGGTTTTGTAAGGTTTAAGGTTCAGTTTTTAGTTTGTGGGTAAAGGGGCATTTTTAGGTTTCAGGGTCAGTTTTTAGTTTGTGGGTGAAGTTGTTTTGTAAGGTTTCAGGGTCAGTTTTTAGTTTGTGGGTAAAGGAGTTTTGTAAGGTTTCAGGGTCAGTTTTTAGTTTGTGGGTAAAGGGGTATTTTTAGGTTTCAGGGTCAGTTTTTAGTTTGTGGGTGAAGGTGTTTTGTAAGGTTTCAGGGTCAGTTTTTAGTTTGTGGGTAAAGGAGTTTTGTAAGGTTTCAGGGTCAGTTTTTAGTTTGTGGGTAAAGGGGTATTTTTAGGTTTCAGGGTCAGTTTTTAGTTTGTGGGTGAAGGAGTTTTGTAATGTTTCAGTGTTAGTTTTTAGTTTGTGGGTGAAGGAGTTTTGTAAGGTTTCTGGGTCAGTTTTTAGTTTCTGGGTAAAGGTGTTTTGTAAGGTTTCAAGGTCAGTTTTTAGTTTGTGGGTAAAGGGATTTTGTGAGGTTTCAGAGTCAGTTTTTAGTTTGTGGGTAAAGGGGTATTTTTAGGTTTCTGGGTCAGTTTTTAGTTTGTGGGTAAAGGGGTATTTTTAGGTTTCACGGGTCAGTTTTTGGTTTGTGTGTAAAGGGGTATTTTTAGGTTTCTGGGTCAGTTTTTAGTTTGTGGGTGAAGGGTTTTGTAAGAATCCAGGGTCAGTTTTTAGTTTGTGGGTAAAGGGGTATTTTTAGGTTTCTGGGTCAGTTTTTTGTTTGTGTGTAAAGGGGTATTTTTAGGTTTCAGGGTCAGTTTTTAGTTTGTGGGTGAAGGGTTTTGTAAGGTTTCAGGGTCAGTTTTTAGTTTGTGGGTAAAGGGGTATTTTTAGGTTTCAGGGTCAGTTTTTAGTTTGTGGGTAAAGGTGTTTTGTAAGGTTTCAGGGTCAGTTTTTAGTTTGTGGGTAAAGGGGTTTTGTGAGGTTTCAGAGTCAGTTTTCAGTTTGTGGGTAAAGGGGTATTTTTAGGTTTCAGGGTCAGTTTTTAGTTTGTGGGTAAAGGCGTTTTGTGAGGTTTCAGAGTCAGTTTTCAGTTTGTGGGTAAAGGGGTATTTTTAGGTTTCTGGGTCAGTTTTTAGTTTGTGGGTAAAGGAGTTTTGTGAGTTTTCAGAGTCAGTTTTCAGTTTGTGGGTAAAGGGGTATTTTTAGGTTTCTGGGTCAGTTTTTAGTTTGTTGGTGAAGGGGTTTTGTCAGGTTTCAGGGTCAGTTTTTAGTTTGTGGGTGAAGGGGTATTTTTAGGTTTCAGGGTCAGTTTTTAGTTATTGGGGTACAGGGAAAACATAAATTAAGATTCTATTTAAATTAAATTAATTATATTAAATTAAATTTAATGATATTACATTATTCATTTTTTAACATTTTATTTTTTATAGTAATTAATTATTATTTAATGTCCTGCAGTTACTTAAATTAATTGTTAATTGGAGTTGGAAGAGTAAATTTAATATGTTCTGTGTCCTGCACTTACTCTAATTAAATGGTGATTGCATTTCTAATTGTAAATTAATCACGGTTTTTGAGAAGCAATTACCTAAAGTAAATGGTTATTGGAGTCGGAATATTTAAAAATTTAATTATGTGTCTTTCAAATATTGATATTATATGTATATGGGTGTATGATTAATAATTGTTATAACTTCAGTGTATAGTATGTTATTTATTTACATGTGGTATATAGAAATAGATAGAACATTACAGTTATAATACATTTGCAAAAATACATAACAATGATTTTGTCATAGGTAATACAAAATAATGACACCAGTTTTCTTTCCTGTAAATTTTTTTATTCAACACTTGAAATATACGAACATATATACATTTTATTAAGCTATCTTTGTTATACATATGAACAAAAATGGAGGACAATGTTCTTTTAATAATCACATTTTACAGTAATTTTCTTGACAAGTACTTTTAATTTGTAGAGAAAAAATGGTTAGTTCACATAATGCAATGTATGATATTATACATACATAATACTATTATTGTTTCTTAATAAAACATCAAACATGTGTAATGAAAAACATAAGTCACAAATTTTTAATACATATAGTGATATACTGATGATGATATTAACATATGAACACTTTTACATTTATAATATAATATAAATATCCTAATTAGAACATGTACATCATCATCAATGATTCTTTTAACATTACAATATTCTTATGTATGATATATAAAGTGATATTTTAAAGTATGTTAAGTAATGATCTAGTTAAATGTTGTTTATATATAAGGTAATTTTTACATATAATTGTATTATTTTTAATTAGAAGTCTAGGAGCGGGATGTAGAGTTTATAGGGGATAAGGGTGGGTAGTGTATTAAAAAAGTATAGTGTAAAAATGGAATAATTAATTTCGCAATTGAAGTAAAATTTTAAATTTGCGAAATTTTATTCAAATTATTTAAAAAAGCGAAATTTTATATAAATTTATTGAGTATTGTTAAATTATTTGTTCTTTGCTTTTGTATATATATTATTAAATTGTGTAAATATATCTAAATATTTCATTTTTAACTAAATAATTGTATATTAATGTTAGGAGCGGGATGTAGAGTTTATAGGGGATAAGAGTGGGTAGTGTTTAAAAAAAGTATAGTGAAATTGTAAAATTTGAAATTTCGCATTTCCTTTAGATTTCAAATTTTCGATATTTTTAATTTTTTTTTGTAGTAGTCGAAATTTGATCGAAATTTAGGGAGTACATAAAACATTATGATTCATTTTTGTGTATGTACAAAAAAGAATTATAAATATTAAAATATTACATTATATTTTTATAATATTTGTACAATAAATTTAGGAGCGGGATGTAGAGTTTATAGGGGATAAGGGTGGGTAGTGTTTTAAAAATATATAGGGTAATTATATAAATTAAAATTTTGCAATTTCATATAAATTTGCGAAATTTCTAAAATTTAATTTAATATTTCGAATTATGCGAAATGATATTGATTGTATTGGAATATAGTACTTATTTTTTAAGTTTGCTGTTGTGTATGTACTAAAATAGATTTGTAATTATAATATTTTTATATATTTGCTAAAAATATTTGTCTAATTATTTTATGAGTGGGATGTATACTTTCAAGGGGATAAGGGTGGGTAGTGTATAAACAAAGTATACTCTAATCCTAGAAGTAAAAATTTCGCCTTGTATTTAATTTTAGTTTCGATTCGAAATTTTATATAAATATTATTTAAATACGAAATTATGAACACTATTATGTTGTTCTAAATTGAGGTATTTTGTGTATGTAGTAAAAATAATCAAACATATATAATGTAGTAGATATTAAATAAATACATTTATCATATGCTTAGGATTGGGATGTAGACTTTATAGTGGATCAGGGTGGGTAGTTTTATCAAAGGTACATTTTGTGCGTTTAGGGTCTGTTTTTTGTGTATGTGCGAAGGGGTATTTTAAGTGTTCAGGGTCAGTTTTTGGTTTGTGGGTGAAGGGGTTTTGTAAGGTTTAAGGTTCAGTTTTTAGTTTGTGGGTAAAGGGGCATTTTTAGGTTTCAGGGTCAGTTTTTAGTTTGTGGGTGAAGTTGTTTTGTAAGGTTTCAGGGTCAGTTTTTAGTTTGTGGGTAAAGGAGTTTTGTAAGGTTTCAGGGTCAGTTTTTAGTTTGTGGGTAAAGGGGTATTTTTAGGTTTCAGGGTCAGTTTTTAGTTTGTG
The DNA here is from genome assembly GCF_964263255.1 of Lissotriton vulgaris. Classification (NCBI taxonomy): domain Eukaryota; kingdom Metazoa; phylum Chordata; class Amphibia; order Caudata; family Salamandridae; genus Lissotriton; species Lissotriton vulgaris. Next base: position 646,799,568 of record NC_141694.1, on the reverse strand, counting down.
GGTGAAGGTGTTTTGTAAGGTTTCAGGGTCAGTTTTTAGTTTGTGGGTAAAGGAGTTTTGTAAGGTTTCAGGGTCAGTTTTTAGTTTGTGGGTAAAGGGGTATTTTTAGGTTTCAGGGTCAGTTTTTAGTTTGTGGGTGAAGGAGTTTTGTAATGTTTCAGTGTTAGTTTTTAGTTTGTGGGTGAAGGAGTTTTGTAAGGTTTCTGGGTCAGTTTTTAGTTTCTGGGTAAAGGTGTTTTGTAAGGTTTCAAGGTCAGTTTTTAGTTTGTGGGTAAAGGGATTTTGTGAGGTTTCAGAGTCAGTTTTTAGTTTGTGGGTAAAGGGGTATTTTTAGGTTTCTGGGTCAGTTTTTAGTTTGTGGGTAAAGGGGTATTTTTAGGTTTCACGGGTCAGTTTTTGGTTTGTGTGTAAAGGGGTATTTTTAGGTTTCTGGGTCAGTTTTTAGTTTGTGGGTGAAGGGTTTTGTAAGAATCCAGGGTCAGTTTTTAGTTTGTGGGTAAAGGGGTATTTTTAGGTTTCTGGGTCAGTTTTTTGTTTGTGTGTAAAGGGGTATTTTTAGGTTTCAGGGTCAGTTTTTAGTTTGTGGGTGAAGGGTTTTGTAAGGTTTCAGGGTCAGTTTTTAGTTTGTGGGTAAAGGGGTATTTTTAGGTTTCAGGGTCAGTTTTTAGTTTGTGGGTAAAGGTGTTTTGTAAGGTTTCAGGGTCAGTTTTTAGTTTGTGGGTAAAGGGGTTTTGTGAGGTTTCAGAGTCAGTTTTCAGTTTGTGGGTAAAGGGGTATTTTTAGGTTTCAGGGTCAGTTTTTAGTTTGTGGGTAAAGGCGTTTTGTGAGGTTTCAGAGTCAGTTTTCAGTTTGTGGGTAAAGGGGTATTTTTAGGTTTCTGGGTCAGTTTTTAGTTTGTGGGTAAAGGAGTTTTGTGAGTTTTCAGAGTCAGTTTTCAGTTTGTGGGTAAAGGGGTATTTTTAGGTTTCTGGGTCAGTTTTTAGTTTGTTGGTGAAGGGGTTTTGTCAGGTTTCAGGGTCAGTTTTTAGTTTGTGGGTGAAGGGGTATTTTTAGGTTTCAGGGTCAGTTTTTAGTTATAGGGGTACAGGGAAAACATAAATTAAGATTCTATTTAAATTAAATTAATTATATTAAATTAAATTTAATGATATTTTTTTTTTTTTTTTTTTTTTTTTTTTTTTGTCCTCATTTGCCTTACCCACTGCTTAGGAGGTGCCAACCACCTTGCGTGTCCCCAACCAAGAGAGGGAACCAAGAAGATGAAACCCATCTCTGGACCTGGACTCCGAGATATTTTACTGGTGGCAGAGAAGTCCCAAGGAGAAGGGAAATGTAAGTTCTTAATCTGACTCCATCTAGGTATGTCTCAACCTGCAGGACCAAAACACCGTATCGGGGCCAGACCCGGTCCAAGGAGTAGTGTTGGCATAATCATAGGACCCGGGGAAAAAAAAAAAAAAAAAAAAAAAAAAAAAAAAAAAAAAAAAAACCCCGGAACACTATCTCCACTGTGTCAACAGATCCCAAAAAGCCAGATTACGGTTATTGCAAGCCCTAGCCATGTCCACCTTTGATGTTTCGTATAGTGACGTGAGCCAATCCGAATATATTGGAGCAGATTTTTCCACCCACTTTATGCAGATCTGTCTCCTAGCCAACAGAATAGCATAAAACAGAAAAGATCTTGCTTCGCCAGAAATACTGTCCACGATTCCAAAGATGATTAGTGGCAATGAAATTACTAATGAAGTGTTCATAATGCAATTTAAGGTAGATAGCACTTCCTCCCAGAACTGACCGATGTTGGGACATTCCAAGAACATGTGAATATCTGAAGCTCCTGGTAAATTACATTTGTTACACTTCTTGTCTGGGAGAAATTTGGAAAGTCTCTGCGGTGTCATATAAGCCCGGTGTGCTGTGAACAAATGGTTACGCCTCAGCCATGATGGTTTCACCACTTTATGGAGGAGCGCAAAAGATCTTAACCATATCTCCTCACATTGTAAGCCCATTGTCTCGCTCCACAATTCATCTGGAAGGGTGAAATCCCCATCGGTTTCCTCCAGAAGCTGCCAATACCAGAAGGCCACCTCCTTACCACCCCTAGGTCTTTCTAGTAGCAGCTGCTCCAGGGAGCTTGATTTCCCGAATAATGCATCTTTGCGCCGCTGGGCACTCCCCCAGCTTTCCAGCTGAATGAATTTAAATCTAGAGAAAGCTGGGCCTATGCGTTCATGCAATACATCCCAGGGAAGTATCGATCCATCCACCAATAACTCTCCCCATCTAGTAATTCCTGCTTCCTCTAGTGATGAAGATAAGCTGTCCCTGAGACACTCCGGTAAACCCGGGGAGTCCCATATGGGAGCGAAGTTGGAATAGTAGGACAGCCCCAATCTACTTCTAATGGCTAGCCAACCCCTAGCCCAAGACTGTATAATTTTCAGTCTTATTTTCTTGAAGTATTTCTGACTCCCAAATTTAAATAAAAATCCGTCAACTGGTAAATTTGCTCCGGTTAACATGGCTTTATACATTGCCACCTCCAGAAGACTCGATGGTGTTTTTAGTAACATCCTGGAGTAGGACAACTGAAAGGCCCAAGCGTAGTATACTAAATCCGGTAGGGCTAGGCCCCCCTTCTCCCTTCTCCTCCTCAACTTCTTCCACGCAATTCTAGTTGCCTTGTAATTCCAAATAAAGGAGTTAAGCTCTCGCTGACATCTGTCCAACATCTTCACATCAAACCCCAATGGAATGGCACCAAATATAAATATAAACTTAGGAAGGATAGACATTTTTATTAAGTTGACCCTCCCCATTATGGAAAGTGGCAAGTGTGTCCAAGATTTCAATAGGCTCTTACATTCCCTGAAAACTCGATCTAGGTTAGTTTGGGCAATGGTCCCAATGTCTTGGGTGATTCGGATCCCGAGATAACGCATAGAGGTGGTGATATTAATGCCTAACCGTGGGTCCTGGATATTCCAGACCATAACCTCGGTCTTACTTGAGTTAATATTGTAACCCGAAATCTTACCGAACTCTTCCGCCTTCTGAATCACGGCCGGGAAGGACAACACCGGGTCCGAGGTAAAGATTAAGATATCGTCGGCATATAGTGCCGTCCGCCTCTCCCAATCCTTAAACTTGAATGATGGTATATTTTCGTCTGCTCGCAAAGCCTGGGCAAACGGCTCAATGTACAAATTGAAAAGGAGGGGAGAAAGCGGACAACCTTGCCTCGTACCTCTGGTGATCTTAAAGGGGTCTGTCAATATTTCGTTAATCAGCAGCCTAGCCGAAGGGGATCGATAGAGTAAGGCAATAGTTCTGCGAAAGCCCTCCCCAAAGTTAAACCTTTTTAGCACTTCGTTTAGGTAGGGCCAATTGACCCTATCGAAGGCCTTAGCTGCGTCAAGGGTTAAGGTGGCCAGTGGTAGGGAAAAAGCGGAGGCTATATCTATAGCCCCTACCAAATCATGTGTAAGATCTGAAAGATGTCGCCCTTTAATAAAGCCTTTCTGATCGTGATGAATAATGGTGCCCATTACCTTACCCATTCTTGCTGATAGTATTGCGGCAAAGATCTTATAATCACTATTCAGTAAAGAAATTGGTCTATAGGACCCACATTCTGATACGTCCTTCCCCGGTTTGGGTATAAGAACAATAGTGGCCTCACCCCAAGATTTTGGAGGTGGCTCTCCTTCCCTGAGGATAACGTTAAAAAGAGTTGTCATTACTTGGACGATGTTCTCCCCCAATACTTTATAGATCTCCCCAGGGAGACCATCTGGACCAGAAGCTTTCCCTTTTTTTACCTGTCTTATAGCTTCCTTTACCTCTACCTCTGTTATTGCAATCTCTAAACTGTTGCTCTGTGTTGTTGATAAGGTTGGGAGCACTATTCCATTCAGCCACGTGCTTCGTGCCATCTGATCATCAGGCAGTTCTTCCCTATAGATAGTCTCAAAGAATTCATAAAAGGCTTTACCTATCTCGTGACTAGCTGTCCTAGGTACCGCCTCCCCTTCCACCTTGATTTCTCTAATATATTTCTGAGCTTGGTCCGATTTAGTTTTCCACGCCAGTACTCTACCCGCGGCCTCACCAAACTCAAAATGAGAGATCTTACTTGCCTTCCATCTTTTGTTAACCCTCTCTTGTAGTGTATTTTCTAGTTGGTGCTTTAGCTCAGCCAATTTTAACTGCTCTTCAGGAGATCCTAGAGACTGACCAAAATTGGATTCTATGCCCTTCATTTCTTGTTCCAAACTATTTACTATATCTTTGTATTTTTTACTCCGATATGAGGACCTATTAGTGATGCAGCCTCTCAAAAAGGCCTTAAAGGCCTCCCAAACCACCACTGGAGTGGAGGACTCCATATTAATTTCAAAGAAGGCATTTGTCTCAGTGGCCAGGAATTTCACTTCATCTTCTTCAAGTAGGAGTGTTCGGTCAAAAGACCAAGAAGGATGTTGCCTCCTACTGTCTGATCTAATTGAAAAGACAAGGGCTGAGTGATCTGACAGGTGAGATGGAAGATAATCAATCGCTATTAAAGTGTCTTTCAAATTATAAGTAAACAGAGCATAATCAATTCTGGATGAGTGCTTAAAATGACTATTCCGATATGAGATCCCCAATTTACTGCCTACTCTTTCCCGCCAAGGGTCCGCCAGGCCTAGCTGGACCATAATAGCTAATAGAGTTCGCCTAGACTTTGGTGAACTACAGGCCCGTGATTTGCTGATTTATCTAATTTAGGGTTCAACACAATATTAAAATCGCCCATCCAAATCACCGGGTCCTGAAAAAGTAGCAAATGGTTTCTGACGGCATCCAAATGCGACGGATCATCTGAATTTGGTCCATAATAGCCCACCAGGGTGTACCGTTGACCCACCAACTGAACTCTCAATATCAGCCATCTCCCTGTATGATCCTCTATACACTCCAAGATTTGGGCTTTCGCGGCTCTTTTAAAAATAAATATAACTCCCCTAATGTTAGCATTGTGGTCGGTAGAGCTGAATTTATCCACCCATTTCTGTTTTTTAAGTATCTCTACTGCCTCTGATTTAAGAAGGTGTGACTCTTGAATTACAATAATTTGCGCCGGGGAGTCCCTCAGATACTGCATTATACGCTCCCTCCTACTTCTCCCTCGTAAGCCATTGACATTCCAAGACAAGTAGTGGAGAGCTGTCATTTTACCACCGCTACCCCCCTCGTATCAACCTCTCTCTGTAGCTCTTGCGGGAACCTTAATTTTTGCCATTTTTGATGTTGGACAGATGTCAGGAATAGACTTTCCGAAAAATAGTAGGCAGACTTATGAGGATATTTTACTTTATTCCCCTTGCCCCCCTGCACCCACCCTCCCCAGGAAAACCCTCCCCTACTTACTCTGGCCTGGTGGATGGCCAGTTTTACACCCACTACGACTCTCCAACCTCACCTCTACCCTTTTGGAATAGTCTATAGACATATTCAAAACAAACACGCTATTAAAAAGAGTCATTTGGCTTGAGTGGGAAAACATGGCGACCGCAGGTTAACGCGGCTCGCACACCCAGAGTCGGCTCTTCGGAACCTCACCTGCCCTGTCAATTTGGGACCATGCTGTGGGACATCTTTAGGCGGTAACTGATCTTGTACGATTTGGAGGACACGCTCTGCAGGGCGGGGGGCAATAACCGCAAGATACACAACGAGCAACGAACAAAAGTAACGTAGAAGCCGGGTGGCCGCAAAGCTCTTACTGACCTCCGGTCTCTACCGATGTGCCTGCCGGCGGAGTCCCGCCCTCTTCCGCCCGCGTTCCTGCCTCGCTGGAGACAAGCAGCCGTGGAGCTTCGGCGCGGTCGCACGGCGGCTGCCCGGGTGCTCCGAGGAGCCGTGGTGGCGGAGCGGAGGAGGAGAGGGGGTCAAGCCGAGATTCAAGCTGCTGCTGTTGCAAAAGCGGACGCAGGCTCGAAGGTGAGCTGGGACACATCAGCGTGCTTGCAGGGCACGGACAAGGTAGGCACGCCAGACTTTTTTGTAACGGGCTGTAAGGCAGTCAGAGATTCCAGCAGGGAATCTGACTCTGAAGGGGGAGATAACCCCATAGTGCAAAAAAACGCTAGGAGTGGGGACAAGTGTATAGAGAAAGGGCGCAGGGGTCTAAAAAAGAAAAGACAACCTCAGGGGGGCTCTGCAAGTGCCACTAGTGAAGTGGTTAAAAACCCCAAGCAGAAAAGGGGAAAGAGTCAACCCCTAAAGAAACTTAGTGGCATAACCCCTTCGCTACGCACGTTCTTTAAAGCACTACCCCAAGTACTGGACATTACATCTGAGATGGCGGCTACCGGGGCAGGGGGGTCAGAGGTACAGTCGGTTTCAACTGCAGTAACAGCGCCTGTAGTACTAACACTCCCAATAGCCATCAATGTCCCTAATACAACAATTGGGTTAGTGGAGCCCTGCACACCTATTAATGAAACGGAGGTTACAGCAGTAAGTAGCCAGCAATCCCGTGAAGGACACCAAGGGCACCAAAAGGGGGTTGCCTTTAACAACGTAGCAACAACAGACGAAGGTGGAGGTGATGGCGATTTGGAAGGCTCAGGGGTAGGAAACACACTGGAGGCCTTAGTAAAATCCATAGCAGCGATGAGGGAGGAAATTCGCGCTGATTTCGCAGTTTCTAAAGTGAATCAGAATGAGATTAGAGCAACCTGCGACATGCTGGATCAAAAAGTGGACGGATTATGCACAAGGACAGAGGTTTTGGAAGGTTCGGTGGGATTATTGACATCTAAACTCGAGATAGCTAGATCCAAAATTCAAGTGCTGCAGAAGGATGGCGAAAATATGCGAGAGCGAGTCGAGAGTTTGGAGAATTATTCCCGGAGAAATAACCTGCGACTTTTAAAGATCCCGGAAGGAAAAGAGGGCACTAATCTTAAAAGTTTTGTGATCAAGATCTTAATAGACTCTCTTAACTTGGAGGAGTCGGCTGAGATGCTTGACAACGATATCCAGCGAGTGCACCGCGACCCATTTCGCCTAAAGCCGGGGAGAGACAAACCTAGAAAGGTCTTGATTAACTTCCTAACGTTCTCACTTAAAGACAAGATCTTGAACCTCGCACTGAAAGCTAGATCACTACAGGGCCCGGACTTCTCTTTTGAGGTGCGATCAGACCTATCTAAAACCACGCTTGACAGGCAATGGGAGTTGGGGCAGCGCATGGAAAAATTTAGAGCTCTGGGCGCCACTGTCCAGATGAGGTTCCCAGCATTCCTGCGTATTATGTACAACAATAAAATGCATAATGTCCGGCTACCATCAGAAGCAGATGAGCTATTAGAATCTATTAGAGACCATGCCCAGGCTCAGGCTCAGTATATGGGATAGTGGTTATTTGGGTCTGAGATAAGTGATCCGACATTACAAGTTACGTCTGGTTTATACCAGTTATGTTAAAGTCTAAATAGCCCTGTATCACAATAGGTAATAAGCATGGTAGGAAGAAAAATGTATGGGAAAAAAAAAAAAGAGTATATATATATATATTGATTAAAAAAAACCTTATAAAAGGAAAAAAAAAAAAAAAAAAAAGGGGGAAGGGAAACAGTAAAGGGGGGTGAGTAGGAATGAGGTATAATAAATAAATAAATGCAAAAAAAAAAAAAAAAAAAATAACACACAACTGCACCTGCTACTAGTAATGATATAACAACAAATTCCTTCTCTATCTTTCTCCTAACTTACCCCATGATAAAAGTGAGTGTAGGGGGAACACAAGTTAAATTAAAATCTAATATGGTCTGTGTGTATTCGAGTGTGGCCCTCTCACCGTATTCCTTTCACCTTGTAAATGTCCCCTGACGTCACTATACAAATGACTCTTTTTAAATTTAATGATATTACATTATTCATTTTTTAACATTTTATTTTTTATAGTAATTAATTATTATTTAATGTCCTGCAGTTACTTAAATTAATTGTTAATTGGAGTTGGAAGAGTAAATTTAATATGTTCTGTGTCCTGCACTTACTCTAATTAAATGGTGATTGCATTTCTAATTGTAAATTAATCACGGTTTTTGAGAAGCAATTACCTAAAGTAAATGGTTATTGGAGTCGGAATATTTAAAAATTTAATTATGTGTCTTTCAAATATTGATATTATATGTATATGGGTGTATGAATAATAATTGTTATAACTTCAGTGTATAGTATGTTATTTATTTACATGTGGTATATAGAAATAGATAGAACATTACAGTTATAATACATTTGCAAAAATACATAACAATGATTTTGTCATAGGTAATACAAAATAATGACACCAGTTTTCTTTCCTGTAAATTTTTTTATTCAACACTTGAAATATACGAACATATATACATTTTATTAAGCTATCTTTGTTATACATATGAACAAAAATGGAGGACAATGTTCTTTTAATAATCACATTTTACAGTAATTTTCTTGACAAGTACTTTTAATTTGTAGAGAAAAAATGGTTAGTTCACATAATGCAATGTATGATATTATACATACATAATACTATTATTGTTTCTTAATAAAACATCAAACATGTGTAATGAAAAACATAAGTCACAAATTTTTAATACATATAGTGATATACTGATGATGATATTAACATATGAACACTTTTACATTTATAATATAATATAAATATCCTAATTAGAACATGTACATCATCATCAATGATTCTTTTAACATTACAATATTCTTATGTATGATTATTATTATTAATAAATACGTTTTAATAATAACAATTTTCACATATTAGTCATATTGTAAACAATTAAATCTGATAAACAAATACAATATTACACATTTAGTTATATAATAATTTTAATAAATATTACATTAAATATTTTTATATTTTCATACTCAATGTAATAAATATTAAAAGTATGTAATATATAATTAATATACAGCCAAAAACATTTTCTATTCACAATATACTATACAATTTTTTTAACATTACACATAATTTCGAGCCATATATATAACAATAATGGACATTTATAGTAGTACTTTTCACGGTTACATATAATTCGGATCGTTTATTTTGTAACCACTCTTTGTCTTTTTGCGTTATTTTGGTAAAGGGAAAGTCGCGGTTGGAAGCAGGTTCACTTTTGAGTAGGTACGAATCTACTTTTATATTTTTAAAGTATTGTAAATTAAAATTAAAGGTTATATTTTGTTATTTTGGGGTTGGTAATTAAAGTATGACTATTTACATATAATGGAGTGGAATCAATACGTATTTTCGTTCACGACTTTTTGAGCCATTTAAAATAGTTGGAGTTAATGAGTATGTGGTATAATTTAATTAAATTAAAAATAAATAGGAATGTTATGTTTATATATTCTGGGATACTCGTTAGTGTTATGTCGGTGGGATTGTTTAGCTGTTTTTTTTTCTCGTATTTTGAAACAGCTATTTCCGTTTCCGATTATTTTTTTTTTTGGGAAAGGAAGTGTGTTTCAGTTGTTAGAACGGAGATGATTTACATTCTTCCTTTATATTTTGAGTTCTGTGAAATATTTTTCACACTTTAAGATAACAGTCGCTATTTTAAATGGCATTTAAATAGTCGTTTAATTTGGATGATGGATAGTTTTTGCAGAGTTAAAGAAAACATAAATAATGATTTGTTGGATTAAGTCTTTGATATTTACACATTGTATTGTCGGTAAAGGATTATCTTTATGATGTTCTATTTAAAGGTAAGTTATAAATTTATGTTATTTTATTTGGATGGAAGCAGTTTTTAAAAACAAATATTGTGATATAATAATATATTTATTTAGTCTTTTTAGAATAGTGTTAAAAAATAAATTAGACTAAATAAATATTTTTTTATTATATTAAAATATGTGTTTTTTAAGATTAAGGATATTGTTTGATCTCTATCAATTAATTTAGTTATAGCAATTAGTTCAATGTTTTGGCTATCATTTTTAAATATTCCAGTCCTCTTGTTGTAGGATATAGTTGGACTTGCTGTTGAAGATATAAATACATTTGAGCAGTTTGTCTCGAGAGTTTTGGTTTCAGTTGTATGACTGATTGCTGCATACGTAGTTCCTGAAAGCTTTGCTCTTTTTGTATAGCTGTGACTAGCTTGTGTAATGTGGGTGTTGTACGTCCAGTAGAAGAGAGGAAGGCATTGTGCCAACCTTCAACAGCATTGTTCGTTTTTGCCTCTTGGTTGAGTGTTGGTAGATAGACATTCCACCAGGGAATTGCAAATTTTGGCTGGCGTCTGTGGCCTGACCTATGTAGTCTTCCTACCCAGTTGTCCTCAAAGTAATCTAAAAGTGGGGCGAGTCTTTGCTCATTTTGGGTGTAGAAAGGACTTTCAATTAACAAATTGTAATGTTCGGCCACATCAGTTACTGGTACATATGCCAGAGCAATACGATGTTTGATTTGGCATGCAAAAGTTATATTTGTTGCATACTCAACACTAAGGGCAGATTTTTGTAAATGTCTCCAGAGACATTGATTGAAATGAAAATAACATCCTTGAATGGATGTGTGTGGGTAAGTTTTCAAAATAGAATTAATCATAGCTTGCTCGAAGTCTATGATGATTTTTATTGGGAAGTAGTCAGAACTTTGTTCCTTTATTTTTTGTAAGATTTCTGAGTAAGTTGTGGCTTGTTTGTTTGGTAATAAACAATATATGAAGGGGATACAGGTATTATGATATTGCCCATGAATTGTGTATAACTGGTAGAAAGGTTTTGGGCATATAGAAAAAGTACCATCCATCATCCAAGTAGTACTTTCAGTTAATTTTTTTATATTGTTATTAGTTGCAAACATGATTATTCTTTTGTCCTTGCTATGATTATCATAAAATATAAATGGCTCGTCATTATGAGTAATTACAAGCTCTGGCGGAATTATGACTTCTTCAAAAGTTTTAGGAGTTGGTATATTGGGTCTACTTGCTTTTTTTGTTCTTGCTATTGTTCTTTTAATGGTAGCAATAGATGGTAGCTGACCTCTTGCTTCTTTGGGAACTTTAGGTAGTAATTCTTTCAGAATTACGTTGGTAGGTAGTTCTGATCTGGTACTTAATTCCTTGATATTTTCAAGAGTGGATCTCACTTCTATTTCCGAGATGTTTGGTGGGTGATTATGTTCAGTGGTATTTATAACACTAGTTTCCCTTGTTGTAGCACGGCCATAGCATTTATTGGAGTAATATTTTGTACACTTCCAATTCACTTTAAGGTCTTTTTGTTTCTCCTGAGTATAAATGTAGCCCATATAGCATAACAAAAATTTGCCTTTCTGAGATGTAATAAATGTTGCATCATCACTCATTCCTGACTTCTGGTATCTAGAAAAGTTAATATACAAATATTAATACAATCTGAAATGTATAAAAGATTTTAAATAAAGCTAGTATTCTTCTAGTAATTTACTTACCACCAGTAATGTTCTATTTATCGAAAGTAGATGCTTGTTGAGTTAGATGTTGTTCGTCTATTGCCACGGTCTGTTGAGAAATAATTAAGTATGTTATAGGAAAAGTTACCATTTGTTTTTTGGTAACTTTTGTTTTACGTTATAACGTCTCTAAAAATAGTTTTGTTTATTTGAATTTAAAAAGAGAAATTTCCAAGATTATACTAACAGATGCATAAAAAGAGTCATTTTTATTTCTAGTACATTCTATAGAGTTTATAAAGACTAATTATGTTTTATTTATGAACTTACCAAGAGAATTATAGTAGTAGCAGAATGTTTGTTGTTTGATGTGAATTATCTGTTTTCTGTACCTTTGAGTTCTGTTTAGAGAGAAAGTTGATGAAAATTACGAATGCGTTTATATGTGATATAAATAATACACATTTGTTATAAAGCATTGTTACTTAATTGCTAAAAAGAACCGGGGATGATACATGTATTATGAGTAAAAGCACAAAAAAACATATTTAAGAACAGGAAGATTATACTAACAGATGCATAAAAAGAGTCATTTTATTTCTAGTATATTCCATAGAGTTTATAAAGACTAGTTATGTTTTATTTATGAACTTACCAAGAGAATTATAGTAGTAGCAGAATGTTTGTTCTTTGATGTGAATTATCTCTTTTCTGTACCTTTGAGTTCTGTTTAGAGAGAAAGTTGATGAAAATTACTAATGCGTTTATATGTGATATAAATAATACACATTTGTTATAAAGCATTGTTACTTAATTGCTAAAAAGAACCGGGGATGATACATGTATTATGAGTAAAAGCACAAAAAAACATATTTAAGAACAGGAAGATTATACTAACAGATGCATAAAAAGAGTCATTTTATTTCTAGTACATTCCATAGAGTTTATAAAGACTAGTTATGTTTTATTTATGAACTTACCAAGAGAATTATAGTAGTAGCAGAATGTTTGTTCTTTGATGTGAATTATCTCTTTTCTGTACCTTTGAGTTCTGTTTAGAGAGAAAGTTGATGAAAATTACTAATGCGTTTATATGTTATATAAATAACACACATTTGTTATAAAGCATTGTTACTTAATTGCTAAAAAGAACCGAGGATGACACATGTATTATGAGTAAAAGCACATTAAAACATATTTAAGAACAGGAAGAAAACGTTTTTTACACAGCATTGTAACGTTTTTTCCTCAAAAAATTCTGGATTCACACTATGTATTAAGATTTACAGGCTAAGAAACAAAGTATAGAGTTTTAAATTAGGCCAATAATTGGCAAATAACGTTAAGTAAATGTTAAACATATGTAGATACCTTTTTTAAATTTAAAGTGTCCTGTATCTTGAAGTTGAAGTATAACTTGATTTGTTTGTAGAGTCTGTTTAAAGGTAAAGTACATAAAGAAATAACAAAATAGGTTACAAATCTTGGTCTATAATTAATAGACAAAAAACATTAGAATTTATTAACAGAGCTATATGATTACTTACTTGTAGTTTCAGGACGAATTTTCTTGAAGAGAAGAATATAGATGGTGCTCCCAAAATTGGCAGTATGTGGTCACGAAGAATATTTCCTGCAACTTGTATGGCTGTTTGTGATTGGTTTATATAGTCTATGTGTAATTAAGTTAGCCATCTGATTGGTCAGATATGTAAAGACGAGTTACTATTGGTTAGTTTGAATTTTTTTTAAGTTAAACATTTAAGATATATCTTCTTATATAGTTTATGTTGAGGAATTGAAATGATATATTTATGTTAAAAAAAACTCTTGTAATAAATAAAGGTTATGTAAAATGAGTACTAAGTATTAAATAAGTATGTTTACAAAGAGTTTATATACAAATTTCGTCAGTTTGCGAAAACACAATTTTGTACACTAAATGTTACTTAATAATTTGAAAATACATTAGTGAAGTCATTAGAAATGTGTGTATTACTTAGAGAATAGATTTATTGGTGTTATATATAAAAAATGGAGTATAATTTAGCTATCGATATTTTGATATAGACGAAAATAGTGCTATCGAAATTTTTGTATTCGATATTATTGTAATGTGTTATATGTAGTATTGAGTGTCGATATTATGGTAATCGAAAATAATGCTAACGATATTTCTGTAGACGATATTTTTGTGCATCGATATAGTTTGCTCGATATTATTGTAGTTTTCATGTTAAGTATAGGGTGTCGATATTAGTGCTATCGATATTAGAGACTCGATGTTATAGTAGGTCGATTTTTTAGAAATCGATAATCTGTCAGTGATTCCAGGGAGATATATAAATGTACCTTGTTAATTGTTGGGTGTAAGTTGACTCAACCCTTGATGTGTATCATGCCAAAGCAAGTTTTTCCTAACCCCAAGAACTCAGACAGGCGAAAGAATCACCCACAGACAGGAAAGGAAATGATGAAAATTCCATTCCAAGCAGATTAAAAAGTCTATGATTTACAAACAGAAAGCTCATCATCACAGCAAACACTGCCTACCACATACTAATCTCCTCTGACGACTGAAACAGAGACCAAGGCCTCTTTAAAACCATCAAACACTACATTAATCCGATTTCAGCACTTCCAATATTTCAGTTGACCACCAATGACCAAACCATCAACCAGTTTTTCACAGTGAGAGCAACAAAATGGGACACAATGACAGCATCATTCCAGCTACCACAGTCCACACCCTTCCCCCATTCAACATACCTAAATATGTCACATTTCAAATCACTCATACTCTCCAATGCCACTTCCTTAAATCCATCTAGAATGAAGACTACATGATCTGATCCTCAACTGTGAATTCTCTCACCTGAGAACCTCTTAACATCTCACTTGTACAAGAAATCTCACCTGGTGCATTAGAATCTAGACAGATCTTCTCGCGGCTTACAAAACAAACATAATTTCTGATGACCTCATCAATTGTGGGTTCATCAGATGACTACAATTTGTCTGAAAATAACTGATAAAGCATCCATCATCTAATTTCAAGCAGTAATAAACATACTGTCAATAGACGTGGAATTTGGCAATACTGTACTACACTGGACCTCCTCCCTTCTCTCCAGTCATCATCAACTTATTCAGATGAACACCCCCAGCTGACAACTGATATCAGTCACATATACAGAACTCCCAAGAGCCAGGCTCTCTCTCCTAGATCCAGGCTCCCTCTCCTTTTATTTTGGACTTACATATAGTCTCAGTGTTCTCCTGATGATTCATAACATTTAAATTCAGCTGTATGCTGAAGGCACACAACTATTCCTGAAAGTTTCTTAAAGCAATGTCATATTCCACTTCAAAGACAACCTCTGCCTCATTCAAGTCTGAATTTTGAGTGCCTACCTGAAACTAAACCCACCGAGGATGATGTGGTCAATTGCTCCAGAAACCCACATGCAGAAGTGGTTGTTCTATATGTATTGTGGATGGATTCAAATAGCAACTTGCTGGGAGCACAAAATTACTTGGATTTATTATTGACTAGAACCGCCCCTTCAGAAGCCACATTAACAAGATATTCAGAAAGTGTAGTACTACATACATCTCTTCCATAGTGTCAAACATTACCTTCCAGCAATGGGCTTAAGAACAACTATACAAGCTGCCTGTCACTGGCACCCCTGACTATTAATTCAATATACAAAGCTATGACATCGGCAAACTGGAAATCAGGTGGTGTATATAGGAAAATATAAGACAACACGATTCCACGCATCTTTAGGTTGTCCTTTTTAGGTCTCGCCTACGCAGCATGCATGCGCTGCTTAGGAAAAAGACCTTTAGAAATTGATTTGGGTTTGGCCCCAAAAGCGTGCAATCGTTGCATTGCTTTGAATGGCAACAAGTGCACGTTTGGCGATTCCCTTGCGGGAGCGAGCTTTAAAACCATGGTTCCTGCTTGCTCCTGCAAAGGAAACAGGTGCAGGCCCCCTCCTCTCTTCCCTCCCCCAGCTGCCTCCTCCTCTCCTCGTCAGCGCGAGGCGCGCACGCTTGTTTTGATAATGGGGCAGGCTGCAAGATTGAACATGCTACGGAATGTGAGTATGTGGCTAACTGGCTATTATTAGATGAACAAGCTTTGAGCATGTCTGAATTGCTGAGGATGTAATTTTAAGGGGGTGGGCACTGACCTGCTTTTTGGGAGCTATTGAGTTCTGGCCACATTAACAACTTGAATAAATAACACTGCTTTCTGGTCGCTCGTCCAGGGAGGAGGTCTGACACCAGCGCAAGCGCAGGAGAGGCTGCGGGTAAGGATTCAGGAACCTTATTGTGGAATGATTGCCTGCAGTCTATTGTGCTTTAATTGTGTACATTCACCAGTGACTGCTGGCACTCTGCATCGGCCATGCATCTTTTCAGGGCGAAGGGAGAGGAGGTGTCATCACTCAACGCAGCAGCGTCTTGCGTTCTCATTGGTGGAGTGTAAGACCTGGCATTCTCCATGGTAAGTGCAGGGCTTAGTGGTGTCAGTGGCAGAAAGATTCTGTACAAAGAATGCAGCAATGCTGTCAGCATTTTGGATTGATTTATTCAACAGGGTCCTCTTAATTGCAGTAGGGATCCTTGATAACTAGTCTCAGCAGTGCGCCTTGATGCGTCATCTTCACTCCTGTGCTGTCACCTAGAGGCCGTCTCCCACTCAAGAGCCCAGCGCCCCCAAGTCAATGGCGCTGTTCTATTTCTTTAGAACACAGGAGGTAGGACAATCTGACGCCATTCAGCCTGGGCCGTGGGCCTTCATGTGTTCTGTTGGGTATTTGATCGATATTGCAGACTTGGCACCTACCACATAGAGCTTTAATGTTGTATCTGGAGGATCCCGCACACAATGTGGTATGAAATCCACATGAGACAATTACAGAAACCAGGATGTGACGAAAATGGCGGGACATTTCATTTTAACCGTAATTGACAGTACACTGTCCTTTTGTTTTTTACTTGTGAGCACTTTTTTACAGTTTGAGGCACACTGCAGATCTCCTGTTTGTCTCTTCTCTTTCCAGGGTACAGTTGCTGCCGACAAGAACGAGATTCGGTTTAGTGAATTCAATATTAATTATAACAATGAGCCCTTATTGTACCGGAAAGGAACTCTCCGGCTGTGGAAAAAGGTAAGTGGATCAGCCAGTGTTGGAGGATGTACGTCTAAAAACGAGTGTCCTTAAAGAGATTGTACTTATGCGGCACACCCTACTTAACCCGAGCCAGTAGTGAAAGACTCTATCGTCAGATTCACACTGCTCATACAAAAAGGCTGATAGTGGAGAGGTTGGTCTTGGAGGTCAGGATAACAGTCTATCGTCATACAGAGATGGGGCCATATTGGCAGAAAAAGTGACTACTGTGGAATAAAATAAGATGGAAAAAAAATTGACAGAACATCCCACCTTGGGAGGCATGCATGGTAGAGGGGATAAGCCCAAGATTACTCAATGTGTCCGGGATGGTGCCACAGTCTACAGAAGGTAGCTAGATGGATAGAAAGGGTGCTGTTGGGGTGTTGTACCACTGACGGGCACTTCTTTAGCTCCATTTGATTCTGGGCTCTACACTACGAAACACATTTCACAGTTATTTACTCGCATCATTATTTAGGTCTCGGCTATGAAAGACCAATTATGGTTTTCACAAAAATTTCCAGTGGGCTTCGAATTGGGTAATTCTCATTAGCTTTCTTCTTTTTCTTGCCTTTTCCCATCTTGTGTTTGTTACTAACCTGAAAAATAGTTTTTCATCTTCCTTTTGACTGGTTGTCTTGTATCCTTTCGCTGTTCACTTTTAGACTGCATTTCTTTTCTAGCTCGTTCTTTTGTGGCCTTCTCCCTGCCAAATATCTGCCCCCTTGCTCTCTCCATCGTTTACTGCTTGCTCTCGTGTGTGCTTTTCCATTTCCTCCATGTTGCTGTCTTCCTTGTGCTGCTTCCCCATTATTTCTCCCTCTAGCGCACTTTCCATTGCTTCCCCTTCCCACCCACACCCTTGTTGCTTCCCCCTCTCTCACTCCGTTGCACCAACCTCTTTTGACATTCAAAAAATATATTTTTTTAGAGATCTTGGCTGCTGCAGTTTGCTGCTAGGCAGGTCCAAAATTAAATGGTGCTTTTGTGTTAACAATTTTTTTTTATTTACTGAACTAAGTGGCACCTGCCTACTGGGATCGATACATTTATTTAACAAAAAGAGAAAATGCTGCTAGCATCATTGCATTGGCATGCATATATGTCATCATGAGTTGACACACCAGCGTAATGAGGTTGGTTTCATTTTCACCTCGTTATCATTCCTTTACCAAAAAGCATTTTGCTTTAAAGGACAATGGGTAAAGAAGGCGAGACCTCTTGTCCTTGCAAATGCTTTTTTAGTCAGGAAAGGGTTCCCGATCTCCAGAAGCGTTACAGTGCCACACTGTAGGCAGAAGTTTGCTGGAAAATTGCTGATAAAATAGCAAGGAACTCAGAAACGCAAGGGAGGGCTGAAGCGGGTTGTGTAAAGGAGCAGAGAAGCTGTCATCATGACACAGGAAGATGAGAGGTATTTGTGTGTTTGTGTGAGGAGAACAGAGACACAGGCATAAATAAATACAAAGAGTGAGGAACTAGAATTCGATTTAGGCCTAGTAAAACATGTAATTACTTTTAGTAATTAGCGTGATGTACCTAGTAGGCTAATGTATTTGTATTTGTATTTGTATTGGTTATTTGTAGAGCGCAACTATCGCTCCGGAAGGAGCATCCTGGCGCTAATAAAACAAAGTGCATACAATTGCGGGTTTTGAGTTAAATGGCTGTCATTAGGTACTCGTCTGGAAGATTGAAGATCCAGGTTTTCAGATGTTTCCTGAACTGTTTTTCCTGAGTGAGCAGTCTAAGGTGTTTGGGCATTGCATTCCAGGCCTTGGAGGATAAGAAGGTTAGGGTCTTACCCCCCTTAGTTTTGAGGTTGAATTTGGTCAGTTTAATGAGGTTTTCTCCTGCTGATCGTAATGTCCTAGTTGGAATGTAATGGGGGAAACGCTTAATGAGATACTTCGGGCCGGTGCCATTGAAAGCTCGAAAGGTAACAATCAGGATTTTAAATAAAATCCTCTTGTGGAGGGGTAGCCAATGTAAAGTTTTTAAGGCAGCTGACGCTGAGGATTTTCTTGGCAATTTGAGGACCAGTCTGGCTGCCGCGTGTTGTACACTTTGGAGTTTTTTTAGTGTGGTTTTCTTAACGCCAGCCATCAGGCCATTGCAGTAATCCAAGCGTGCGAGAATTAGGGCTACAGTGACGGCTTTTCGTGAGTCAATGGGCAGGAAGTCAAAGAATTTCTTTAAAGTTTTGATGATGCTTAAGCAACTTCATGCGACATTCCTCACGTGTTGGTCAAATGAAAGCTCGGTGTCGAATAAGACCCCTAGGTTTCTTGCTGATGTCACAGTTTGTGGGGGAGCGGGAGAGTCTTCCGGCCACCAATTACTGGGACAGAAATGTTGGGACTTTCCCATAGGAAGAATCTCTGTTTTACTGACATTGCATTTAAGATGGTTTTTGTCCATCCAGAGAAACACATCCTTCAAACAGTTCTTAAGTTTTTGCTCAGCATTGGTAGAGTTCTTCTCTAGAGGAACAATGAGCTGAGTATCATCGGCATACGATGTTACAAGTATGCCGTATGATTCAATGAGGGAGATGAGAGGGACCATGTAAATATTGAACAGGAGTGGGCTCAGAATAGAGCCCTGAGGAACTCCTGACAAGATCTTTTTTTCCTTGGAAAGGAAAGGGCCTAAAGCGATAGTTTGTGATCTCTCCGTCAGAAAAGAGATAATCCATGACAATACTACCCCTGAGATTCCGATATCTCTAAGTCTCCCTATCAGTATTGTATGGGAGATGGTGTCGAACGCCGCTGTGAGGTCTAATAGGATTAGAACGGCGTTCTTTCCTTGGTCCTGCAAGATTTTTATGGAGTCGGAAAGCTCGATCAAGGCTGTTTCTGTGGAATGGCTGGGTCTAAAACCCGATTGTTGAGGATGCAAGATATTGTTGGTCTCCACGTACCTTTTTAGTTCTTTATGTACCATCTGTTCTGTAATCTTGCCCAGAATTGGGAGAAGTGATATTGGGCGTAAATTGGCCAGCTCTGTGGGGGGTTTGTTGGGTTTCTTCATCAGTGGTTTTACGACTGCCTGTTTCCATTGGCGAGGGACTATGCCTGTATTAAGAGAGGTATTTACAATCTTGTTTATCAAAGGATTGACCACTTCGATTGCCTGGTGGAGAATTCGTGGGGGGCACGAATCAGAAGGGGCACCTGATTTGCAGGCAAGAATTACTTCCCTAGTGAGGTCAAGCGATACTGGTGTGAAGGTGTTAAGATTATCAGTTGCATTTGCTCCTTGGTGAAAGGGAGTTGAGGGCTGGTCGACTTTAGGAATTGGGAAGTCTTTTTGTATAAGGTCAATCTTTTCCACAAAGAAGTCTGCAATTTGATTGCAAAGCTCTAAGGAGGGTGGAATTTCCGGCTGTAAGGATTTTGGATGCATAAAGATCTATACGATGGAAAATAATGTTTTTTGTTTTTGTTTTGCTTCCCTTATAGCATTAGTGTAGTAATCCTTCTTAGCGATTTTGATAGAGGCTAGGTATATTTTCCTCTGTTGGACATAAAGGATTCTGTGGGCAGGATCATAGGTTTTACGCCAGTTGCGTTCACCTTTCTTACATGATAAGTGGAGCTCTGCTAGTTCTGGTGTAAACCAGGGGGCATTCATCTTTCCTCTTTTTTCCATTTTGCGGGGATGTTTTGGTGGAACACGTTGTGTGATCTCTTGCTGCATCCAGTTATGGAAGTGTATTGAATCTAGTTCAGCATTGCCGGACAAGTTGAGAGTCTGAGTCTGTATTGTGGGTCGGAGTTTGAAACTATGGAGAGACGCAAACACTAATACGCACACAATATGTACTAACTTAGGGATTACTATACGTCATATTACACGTTTTTGCATCTAATCATAGGCAGTACCGCTTGACTCGACCGGCGCCATTTTGTGGCCTGGTCCACTTACAGCATTAGTGAAAACCTATCATTGCATTTAGCTCAAGCCGTTCTCCTGCGAAATAGTACAACTGTAGCAAACTGCTGCTTCTGCACGTTAGGCCTGTCAAGGTTGTAGGTGGGAGTAGGCTGGATAAGCACATTCCAAGAGGCGCTGTGTGGACTCTCTCGGAGTTAGCAGAAGGAAGTTACCCTCACGACCTTGCTATAACGAGCTGGGCTAAACTAAGAGAGCTTTGTCTCCCATATATGGTCTTTCCCCTGCACCAACCTGTACCAACTTGTATTTTTCCTTCTTAGGTAACGGTTTCGAAGTGTAACAGTATATATGTGATCTGTTGATAATGTGCCAGTAGTCTTCTTGGCAGACCTCGTGGGGTTAGGTCGCGAGGAGCTCCTCTGGCAGAGTTTGTTTGTTATAATAAACGATTGGACCTTCTACACTGCCAAATGACTGATTATTGGTAATTGGTATTGGGGCTAATTGTAAGTATGGCTTTATTTGGGTTGTAATATATTTTTCGGTACTTCAGTTGGCGACTCCGCCGGGACTTCGCGTTGGGGTCGTCCCTCTGTAATCAGAAAGGAATGGGACATTGGAAGGGGTGATCTTGATCGGGGGGAGGATCGACCGAAGAATTTGGGGTCTGCTCCACTCTCCCGATCAAGAGAGCCCCAGCTGCTAGTGACTCCACGCCGGAGTCCTTCGGGTGTAACCCGAGAACGGACCACATTGGTCTAACAGGAATTGGCAGTGAAGAACGCACAATCGGACCTGAGTGCACGAGGTGAGTGATTTGTCTTGTTTTGTGTTGGATATCCTTCGGATTTGAATTTGGAACTTGGAATTTGGTGACCTCGGGTCACGGAGAACTCGGAAAGGGGGTCTGACAGGGCAGTAATGGCTGTAGATGTCCTCCTCTGTGCGCTGGTAGATGGTGATGCGGTCACGGAATGTCCTCTCCTGGCGCCTCCTCCTCTGCGCACCAGCTCTCAGTCTTCGCCTCCTTGCAATGACGTACAGCCCAGCCATTGTGTAAAAGAGTTTGTTGCATTGTGGGATTCCTTATATACTTTGCACCTGGTTACCACCTGCTCCCACTTGGTGGTAATTGCGATGTGCTATTTAGCGATTTAGCTCATTTCGCTATTTGCAAATTTTTGATACATACCATTGCGATTCCTTATTTGCGATTCCTTCATTTGCGATGTACGCTAACTGCATGGTCGCAGATTAAGGAATCGCAATGATAATCGCAATATTTTGCATCACGCAATTTTAGGAATCTCTATTATTGCGATTCCCCGAATTGCGATGCATTTTTCCTTCATACATTGGGAAATGCTAGTTTTTGGTCGCAAACGCTATTTTTTTGCGATTCGCTGCGTTTGCGACCAAAAATCGGCTTCATACATATGGCCCTAAGACCAGACGCCTTGGTGTAACTTGTGGAATAAGTTTACACCCGGCCGGACAGCTCTCGGAAACGCCGGTGGCTGAGATTGGGTAGCACTCGGACAAATTTGGAGCGGCGCTTGAAAAAGCAGGCTTAGCCAGAATAGTTCAGCAGGTGAACCATGAATGCTGCTGGATGGTCTGTAGGTCGGTCTGTGGTTTAGAGGAACGTGTGTGGCTATCTCTAGGCAGTCTAAGGACAAGACTGTTTGTGATTTTTGTTCTTGGGTCTTTGAGATTTGGAAAAAGTTCTCCATAGGTGGGAGTCGACGGGCTCCACCTCTTGTTTGAAAATACGTTTGTTTTGTTGTTTTATGCTGATGTGAAACTGTAGCCACTTTATCCGTGCAAGATTGTGAGATTGAATTTGAGTGCAAACATGGCCATGTGTATGAGAGTGTTGTAAATAATTCCTTTCCTTTTCAGCTACAAGTAGTTCAATTCTAGAAAAGGGGCAATGCCGTGCTTCAGTAAGTTATGCTTTGGTTGTATTGACCGAGGAGGTACAAGACTGGATGAAAGCCAACCAGCGCCTCCAGAGGGGACCCCCAGCCATTGTAAGCCTGGTATTGGACCCCTCCTCTTGATTACATTGTGGAAAAAATACACTAAAGATAATGTAGAACTCCAGTGGCCAAAGACGGGATCTTTTGATGAGAAAAAGATCCAGTATCTGCAAGATCGTCTGTTTGCCAAACACAGCAGACAATCTATATTTGACACTCTTAAAAAATGGCAGAAAGAGGCAAAGCGGAGATGCATACAGTCCGAGAAATTAATGAAGATACAGCAGGGGCAGACTGTAACCCAGAAAGCCATAGCTCATGATAAAAATCAGACCGAGCAAAACATCAAATATGCAGATAGGCAGTTTAGGTTACAAGTAGATAAAAGTTATGTGACTCGAAATGAAGCGGAAGATGAGATAGAGGATTTATTGAATAAATGGCCTCCCCCACCGTATGCGCCTCAACGCATATATCCTGCCGTGCCTCTTCAGTCGGCTACCGCTTCCCTCGCCTCCGCCCCAAGTTGGCAGCCCCGAGCCCCATATGGACTTCCCAATCAGCTAGTTCGACCCCCGGAGATAGGGAGCGCACACCGCTGGGGGAACCTGGTGGTATGGATGCTAGACGATTATTCACAAGAGCCTCCTTGGTATATAGTGAGAAAGAGGCTGTAGCAGATCAGGCAGCTAAATTGATGTGGAAAGATGTATATACAGTAGCTGATTTGTGGAGTACCATAAAAGATCTCGAACCGGTTATGCAGCAGCATGCTCTATATCAAATGTCTTGCTATCTTTCAATCCTATCACACCAACTTTAGATATTTCACAAGAAACAATCTCACGAATTTCAATTCAAAAAAGTAATACAGATTGAGTATATGTATGGTTCATTTAATCTTTAAGGCTTTCTCCAAGTCCAGCCAACACGTGTTTCATCGAATGGGCAGGAACCCACGACTTCATCAGGGCTGGGAAAGAAAATATAATACAAACATTATTGGAGTTTCGAGATACATTGTCTCGTGGTCACAATTTGTACATGTTGTTACTTTTTTTGGATATTTTAGTTTACATGTCATGCAAGTGAGAATGTTTATATTTAGGGACATACAGCATTTCCCATACACGACAGATATATTGTATATCTCTTATCATTATGTGAGAAAAACCTGCTAGGAAAAAGAGGTGGGAGAGAAAGAATATCTCCCATAGAAAGGGTGAAGTTTGCCTCATTTGTAGAGACATGAGGATGCCCCACAGTTCGTGACGTCATTCACTTCATCGGTTGTGCCAGAATTCCAATCTCTCACCGGCGGTGTGTATTTCACAGTCGAGTATTACCGCTTTCGTGCCATATTAAGTGATTTATATAGGTGCCCGTGCCGAGTCTAGTTTTTCGCAATTATCGATGTGTATTTATCCAATTGTGAGGTGCCTAACATAGTTATTGAGGTTGAGTCTGAATACTCAGGCTTACCTGATATTCGTAAGTGGTATATTTTATGCCTGTAAATTATCAAAAGTTTCACGTATAATGAATTTCATATCAGGATTCATGATCAACATTTCAGTGCAGGAATAATAGTGACATTGAGTAAACCAGCCCAGAGACATACCTTCTGGCTGGTTATACTTCCGACCCAGCCTCACATGGCATGGGTTGATAATTTCTTTTGACCCCAATTATTTATCCTTTATTCCGAGCTGTAGAAAGATATATAATGTATATATTGTGTATTATCCAGGTGGAATGCTATTGAGTCTAAAGTCCAGCTAGTAGATCCTTTGGTTAAGTTCATATAATTAATGGGGTAACAAGCTTACCTTCTGACTAGTGGTAAGTCTGTAATCTCAGACGATGATCAAGATATTTTGAAATTCCGATCCAATTATTACAGGGATCGATGTTCTCCTTGATTATTTATTGAGAGATCATCCTCACCCCAGCTGTCAATTATGTAAAAGAGAGAAAAATCACATATACGGAAATTCGTTAATGTTCCGTAATTCTGTTGATCTCTAACTTAAAGCATAATTATCTATTCCGTTCCGTTATCTTACCTTCCAATTTTGAAGTCATAAGGCGGTAATGCGGCTCCGTATCGAGCAGGTTCTTCCGTATTTTGGAACACCCGCGTCTATTACCCGGAAGTATATATCCCTCGGGTTTGCCTTCCTGCGCATAGACACTAGACGGTCTACGTAAGACCCGTCGTGTCGTTTCTGTCCGCCATATTGGGACGGTGTCTGTTATATAGATACACCGTGATATTGAGAGTTGTGCAAAGCTGATGACCGTAATTCTGTTTATACAGTCGAGTGCGGGGCGAAGCGTCAGGTGCTACTTACGAATTGCGTTTTGTCCCGTTTAGGGTGTAACCCTATGTATTTAACAAGTGCTCGTCACCTGGTGATGTCCGATTTCTAAAACCATGGGGCCAAGTGCATGCAGATAATAGAGTAGACAGACATTTATAGTGTGCCAAATTTGACAGTTTTGTCATATTAACATGTCATTAATCAATAAACAATTATACAACGTACTGTGAGGCAAACATTTGTACTGTATAATATTTAAGTTAAATTGTTATATCAGAGATAAAAAGACATTTCCTATTGTGTTTGTTATTCTAAATACGCTTGAGGGTACATTTGCATATATCGCAGTTATTGATTCATTACATTACAGGTTCATATTTAGTACATTAATTCATATCTAGATGAGCAGTGTATTATAAGACTGTGTCTTAGTCACCTAGATAATAATGCAGTTCCTGGTCTGAGTTCATCCCATATTCTACCGCTCGCATAGTTAATATCCATGACGCCTCTCTGCGTCATAAAATCAATTCCCTGTTGCCCCCCCTGGGTTCATTTTTTACCTGGTCAATTGCACAAAAAATAATTGTTTTGTTCTTGCCTTGTTTGGGGCATTGATTTACGTGTGTGGCAGTGTTATATCTTACATCCTGATGTCTGATTGCTCTTACATGTTCAAAAATTCTATCTTTAAGAGCTCTTTTTGTACTACCTATGTAGAAACTGCCACATTCGCATATGATCATGTAAATTACAAAGCAGCTGTTACAGTTGAGTAGTTGTTTGATCTTAAATTCTCTACCCATATAGTTGCAAAATGTCTTAGTCTTATTCATGGCCATGGGGCATAATTTACATGTCCCACATTTATGGAAGCCAATACTCTTTTGGGTTAACCAATCCGGAACTGTCTTGGGTCGTGCTGGGTAGGTGGGACTCACCCAGGATTTAATATTTCTCCCCTTCCTGTATGTGATGAGGGGATGTTTCGTGATATGTTGGTTCAAGGATTTGTCATTATTTAATATCCACCAATGTTTCCTCATACTATTTCTTAATATGACTGCTGCATCGTCATAATTCGTGATTAGTCTAATTTTAGTGTTTTTGTTGTCCTCTTTATGTTTTTGGCGTAAAGTAACTTCTCTAGGTGTGCTGTCATTTCTCTGTTCAGCCTTAGTAATAGTATCTGCATTGTACCCTCTGGCTCTGAACCTTGTTCTCATGTTGATCTTACATTCTGAGAAATCATCATCTTTGCTACAGTTCCTTCTTGCACGAGTTAATTCTCCAAAGGGAATGGATTGGATCTGTTATTTGGGTTTTGCTTATAGAGTGAGTTAGATGTATACCCATCAGGTTTGAGTTTAGGTATTCACAAAATTGTTTAAGATTATTCATATCTCCAGCCCAAATTAAAAGACAGTCGTCAATGTAACGACCCCAGTATATGATGAATTCACTCCACCGTGTGCCACCAGGGCCCCAGATCCACTCCTCCTCTAACCTGCCCATGAACAAGTTTGCATATGAAGGAGAGAACCTGGAGCCCATGGCTACACCTTGTTTTTGTCTATACCAAGTAGTCTCAAATAGAAAAACATTATTCTGTAATATGAGATCCATCATCATGTCGATCAACATTTCAGTGTGAGCCCACTGAGACGCTGGTCTTTTGTTAAGAAATTTTCTGGCTGCCAAAAGGCCCAGATCTGTCCTAATGTTTGTGTACAGGGAGGTAACATCTAAGCTGGCCATAATCATACCATCCTCCCATGGGACATCTAAGAGAATGCTTAAGATATGCTTAGTGTCCTTAATGTATGCTGGTAGGTTACGTACTAGTGGTTGTAGATAATTGTCTACATATTGAGACAATCTCTCAGTAGGGCCCCCTATACTGGAGATAATAGGTCTTCCAGGCGGAAATTGGGTGTTTTTATGTATCTTGGGAAGAGTATAGATACAGGGGAACCTTGGTTTATCTACTTTTAAATATGTAAATTCTTCCCTGCTGATAAGACCATCACGCCACCATTTTTCTAAGTGAGTGTTGATGTTAGCCTTTAATGATCCCATTGGATTATCTGAGAGTTTCTCATAACAGATCCTGTCTGTCAATTGTGTTTGTATTTCTGCATTATGTGTCCATTACAACGATGTTACCACCCTTGTCCGCCTCCTTTATGGTAACATCGGGTAACTTACTCAAATCCAGTAGTGCTTGACGTTCATGTTTACTGAGGTTGTCTGAAATTATCCTTTTGTGTTTCATGTTGTGTTTTAAGTGGTTGTATAGATCTTCAGTGACTAATTTGTGAAACATATCAACACTGTTCCCACTTGGTAAAGTCGGGGTCCATCGTGATTTATTGTGTAGACCGCTTGAGATAGTGTTGTCTGGTTCTATATCATGGTCAAATAATAGTTCGTCTATAGACATATGGTCTCTGTCATCATCCACAATAGATAAGAGTATCTCACAATCTCTAATATCTTGTATTGTTGGTATTACACGAGTCACACTTTCAGTTATTGTTTCTATGCTTTTATTTGTAGTTTGGATACAGTCAAAATGTTTTTTCAATTTTAATTTTCTCGTGAATTTGAATAAATCAACCATAGATTTGTGTATATCCCCCTGTTCTTTAGGGCAGAAACCCATACCCCGTTCTAGTACAGAAATCATATCTGGTGATAATGTTTTGTCACTGAGATTCACCACTTGCACACCCCTCCATTCGTTCGTATCATCAGCTATTTCCTCCAAGATCTCAATCTCATGCCCTGTCTTCCTGCATTTGGTTCCTCATCTTTTTCCCCTCCTTGTCCTTTTGTTGTATTTGCCTTTTGTCTTGATTGATCCCTGTTTCCCCCTTTCATTCTTTTTACCTCCCTTAAAAAAGCACTTCCTTGTGTGGTGTCATCAGATGAGATTTCCTCATTCTCACTAGGGAGGGTCTCCAGAGATGTAGAGCTGGAACTCACTGGGGTTGAATTCTGAGCCTGTTGTGTAGTTCCCTTTGTCCCTTTATCTACCAGATGGTCATATTTCCGTGCGTAAGTAAAGACCCTACCCTGTTTGTAATCTGTCTCGTCTCTCTTTATTTTACGAGCTTTACGTTGTTTAATCTCAGTCTGATGTTTGTCTAGTATCCCTTTTAATATCTCATAGTTTTTTTCGGTGGCTTCTGTGAGGTTAAGTTCCTTAATTTCCAATTCCAACTGTGCAATTTCCTCCTGAAGTTTCTTAACTTTACGGGATGCATTTTCAATCAGAATGTTCATTAAATTGTTGGAATTGGAAATTAGTTCTTTTTCCCAGGCCAACAGGAGATCCTCATCAAGATCGTCGTAAGTTGGTAATATTTGTGAGCGGAGCCCCCTAGGTATTCTCTTAAGACGTACATACTGTTCTAGGGTGGCCCCGTCCCACCATTTCGAATTTTCAGCAATTTTCAATCTCTCCAATTTAATAAATTTCTCCCTTAGTCCTTCATTCTTTTTATTAGTGTTCCCACTTGCTAAGGAGGTCGTCACTGTCTCACCCCTTGCTAAACTATCGAAGAGCTCTGCCGCTTCTTTACCTCTATCAATTTTATCTTATATGATTTATATTGATGCCTCTGTAGCTGCCCCACCAGTCTGAAAGGTTATGGGAAATAGAAGGATGACAGTTCTAGGTGGTTTTGGCGCTTAACACTATATAGGCAAAACAATCTCAGTCAAACTCAATCTCAATCTCAATCTCAATCGCAATCTCAGTATTGTTTGTATTATATTTTCTTTCCCAGCCCTGATGAAGTCGTGGGTTCCTGCCCATTCGACGAAACACGTGTTGGCTGGACTTGGAGAAAGCCTTAAAGATTAAATGAACCATACATATACTCAATCTGTATTAATTTTGTGAATTGAAATTTGTGACATTGTTTCTTGTGAAATATCTAAAGTTGGTGTGATAGGATTGTACATATACTTGAATCTATGGATTATTGGTGGGTAAGGATGACAACCCATACCTAGGCACCCAACAACCTAAAATAATAGTGAATCTGAGATTGTTTTGCCTATATAGTGTTAAGCGCCAAAACCACCTAGAACTGTCATCCTTCTATTTCCCATGTCTTGCTATCTTATCGAGGCCTAGGAACTATGCTTCCAGGATGGGATGGCACCCCAAATACTGAATAGCGTCCGAGACCGGACTCCTAAGTTTGACATGAATCCGGTGGAGGTGTACAAAAATGTAGAAACATTAGTAAAATATCAAGGCAAACTGTTTGTAAAAAGTCCCAATTGTGCTTCCCAGCACCCCATGAGGGAAGTACACCCTATTTTTCATCCCGAAGTTCCTGAAGCACGTGATGGTGCTGACCAAGTTATAAGAGCTTGAGTAGAGGCCCGGTTTCAGGAGCAATGGGTGTACACTCCGTGGAAAAGAAGTGAGGTTCTTGCTCTTAAATCGCAATTGCCTGATCCCCGCAAGAACCCCACCGCTTACTACAAAGAGCTAACTGAAGCCGCAGCCTCGGCTGTCATGACGTTAGCAGATGTTGAACTGTTCTTCGGGTTGTTGGTTCCGGTCGACATATGGCGACAGGTTCATGACACTGATCATGCTGCAGAGCTAGGGGGGACCTGGAACGAATTGAAAGACTGGGACCGAGACCGCAAACCTGGAGATAAGCCTAGAAATTAAATCACCACTTTACCAGCAAAAATAATAGCTTACATGCACACACTGATTACCCCCCGAAAAGTTGACTGGGATGAATTGACAGCTTGTAGACCAGAGGTCTTCAAACTTTTTGATGCCGAGACTCCCCTGTAAAACCTTTTTAGGCGTAAGGACCCCCTTCCGACAAAAGTTTCTAGAAACTGGTACTCATCATCAACTTTTGACAACCATAAATGCGCCTGTTAGACCTCATCTATCCCTCCATCATTCATCCACCCACACTTTGACACATCCATCCATCCACCCTTTCATCCTTCCATCCATACATCCATCCTTCATCCATCCACCCTTTCATCCTTTACCCATC
Source organism: Lissotriton vulgaris (assembly GCF_964263255.1). Taxonomy (NCBI): domain Eukaryota; kingdom Metazoa; phylum Chordata; class Amphibia; order Caudata; family Salamandridae; genus Lissotriton; species Lissotriton vulgaris. Next base: position 646,769,673 of record NC_141694.1, on the reverse strand, counting down.
CACCCTTCCTTCCATCCACCCATCATTCATCCACCCACCTTTTCACACATCCATCCATCATTCATCCATGCAACCTTTTATACATTCATACATCCATCCACCATTTCATCTTCCCATCCATACATCCATCCTTCATCCATCCACTCTTTCATCCTCCCATCCATCATCCATCCACCCTTTCATCCACACATCCATCCACCCACCCTTTCATCCATCCATCTACCCATCATTCATCCCCCACCTTTTCACACATCCATCCATCCATCCTTCATCCGTCCACCCTTTCATCCTTCCATCCATACATCTATCCTTCACCAATCTATCCTTCATCCATCCACCCTTTCATCTTTCCATCCATACATCCATCATTCATCCATCCACCCTTTCATCCATCCATCCTTCATCCATCCACCCTTTCATTCTTCCATCCATACATCTATCCTTCACCAATCTATCCTTCATCCATCCACCCTTTCATCCTTCCATCCATACATCCATCATTCATCCATCCACCCTTTCATTCATCCATCCACTCATCATTCATCCACCCACCTTTTCACACATCCATCCATCCTTCAGCCTTTCATCCATCCACATCCATCCATCCTTCAGCCTTACATCCATCCATCCACCCATCATTCACCCACCCACCTTTTCTGTGCCTCTCTCATGGGGTGGGGGGGGGGGATCAGTATCTCTCTGCGTTGTCGTCCTTCTTCTTTCCCCGCTCATGGGAGGGCATCTCTGTGCCTCCCTGCTGGGGGCGGGGGATGTGTCATGGGACCCACAGCTCCAGGTGCGCAACATCCATTGAACTCAAAGGGCTAAACTACAGCCACTCCCCCAGCCCCCCCCCCAGCTCCCCCCCAGCTTGTGTATGTGAGCCCGGCTGAAACAGCTTCAGGGACACACACACAGTCACACCCAAGTACTTGACAGGTCTTTAAAAGACCTTTCACTTGTTAATGAGGCGTTGATGTTTTTCACACCTCGGTGTGAATTAGGCCTCCGCCGTGAGCACCCTCGATCAGCCCAATGCCAGGAACTGCACTCTGCAGAATCTGCGACCCCCTTCCCAGGACTGCACGACCCCCCTGGGGGTCGCGCCCCACAGATAGCATAGGAAAAATGAGAGCAAGGATAAAGTGGAGAAAAAGGCCAAGGATCTTAAAACACGAGTTTTGTTACAGCAAGTCATTCAAGGACAAGGAGGGGGGAGAGGAGTCAGAGGGCCCGTATCGAGAGGGGCGTGAACAGGCAGAGGCGCAGGCGCGGTCCAGTAGTTAGGGTTAAATCAGTGTGCTTATTGTAAGCAGGAAGGACATTGGAAAGCACAGTGTCCGTTATTGCTTACCCAGAACGGAGCAGTCCGGGGACGAGGACGGGGGCGAGGTGGCCCAGACCGGAGTGATATGCATAGAGAAGAGGCGATTCAAGGCAAGTCTGAGCGGAACCATTTTGATAACCGCCAGGGTAGACAATATTATAATGAGGATTACGCATTTAGAAGATCAGGATGGGTATGTTCACCCATAGCACAGCCAGGGACAGAGTAGGGGCCAAGTGTCGATCCCAATCAATCAACAAGGACCTTATGTGAGAGGGGAATTGATGGGGAACTTCTGAGAATTTTCTGATTGACACAGGAGCAATGAATAGTTCAGTTGCTCGATCATTGGTTCCAGGGGCGGCTCTGTCCGGGCAAAATAATGTATCTGTGGGATTTTCAGGAGTTCCGGGGGTAAGCCCCAACTCTAAGCCCCTCCCCTTCATGATCGGTCCTGCTACTGTTGAATCACCTTTTCTGTTGACTTCGCATTGTGGTGAGAATGTATTGGGTCTGGATATGTTGAAAAAGTTGAATGCAAAAATATACTGCTCCCCAGACGGGGTTTATTTAATGATACAACCCCACACCGACAAGATGAAACAATGTTTTGCTAAAAATGAGCCTCTTCCCCCCGAGTTCGATAGCATCCCTACTGCGTTATGGGCGACAGGGGATGCGGATGTTGGAAAATTAGACATCCCACCCGTCCATATCACGCTGAAACCTGGTGTAAAGTTACAGCGCCTACCACAGTACAAAATTTCGCCGGCTGGCGAGCGGGCTTTGCTCTCAATTATTCAGGACTTAATTGATAAAGGGGTGGTTATGGAGACAGCCGCCAATGTTTGTAACAGCCCGATTCTTCCGATTTTGAAGAAATCCCCTGATTCTGGACCACAGGGGAATATTGATGCCTATCGTTTTGTGCTAGACCTGCGGGAAGTTAATAAGATTGTAGTACCGCAGTACCCTGTAGTGACCGACATCACCACTATACTCACGATGGTCCCGCCTACTGCCCAATATTTTTCGGTCATTGACCTGAAGAATAACCTTCTTCAGTATCCCTATCCATCCTGATAGCAGGCAGATCTTCGGCTTCTCGTTATCTGGCCGAAGCTTCAGATTCTGTCGTGCACCTCAAGGCTATACTGAGAGTCCGAGCATCTATAGTCAGGCCCTTAAGGCTCTGTTGGATGATCTAGTCTTGCCCGAAGGCAACATGCTCTTGCAGTACATGGACGACTTGTTGATAGCGTCTGACACTGAGGAAGGCTGTAAGGATGCTACTGTTAAATTACTGCACCATCTGGCGGCGAAAGGTAATAAGGTGTCCCTGTCTAAGTTTCAATACTGTCGACAGGAGGTGACCTACTTAGGTCATCTACTGTCGAAAGAGGGTAGGCGTTTGACTCCTGAGCGTATTACTACCATCTCTAACATGTCTGTCCCTCGCACCCAACGTGAAGTTCATGCTTTTCTTGGCATCACCTCTTACTGTCGCCAGTGGATACCTCATTTTTCTCTTCTTGCTAAACCTTTGTTGCATTTAACCACTAAAGATGTACATGAACCCCTCCCATGGACGGATGAATGTCAGCATTCTTTTGACTCTTTAAAATCTGCTCTTTGTTCTGCACCCGTCTTGGGTACTCCTGATTACCGTAAACCTTTTGTACTATATGTGCATGAGGTCGACGGTTGCTCGCTTTCAGTGTTAACGCAAGGATTTGGTGGTAAGCAAAGACCTTGCGCTTATTTGTCAGCCTCATTGGATAATGTCGCCAGAGCACTTCCTAGCTGTCTGAGGGCCACAGTAGTTGTCGCAGTGGCCATCCAGAAGTCGAAAGGACTCGTTCTAAATTCTAGTCTAACAGTGATGGTACCGCATGCTGTGGATGCATTGCTAAATAAAACTAAGACACAGCATCTATGAGTGCACTCCTCACTGGATATGAATTTACGCTATTTGTTCCACATATTACGATTACGCGATATGCCACGTTAAACCCGGCCACATTGCTACCACTCCCTTCGAGTGAAGCTGCAAATGATGTACATGATTGTATATTCGAACTGAAGAAGAAACGAAGGGCAGGATTGACCTCACAGACATTCCTCTATCTGACCTTCAGGGGGAGTTATATGTGGATGGGTCCTGTTCAAGTTAGCAGATGGAACAACAACAGCTGCATATGAAATCACCACCTTGAAAACGGTAGTTGAAACATCTCGAGTTCCCCATCGATCAGCCCAGGCTGCTGAATTGGTGGCATTATTACGAGCTTGTGAATTAAGTAAGGGACTCGAGGTTAACATCTACACAGACATCCAATACGCCTTCGGCGTAGCCCATAGCTTTGGGCGGCTGTGGAGGGAGCGGGGTTTCCTCACCTCTCATGGTTAGAAAATACAGAATGGTCCCCTGGTGTTACGATTACTGGATGCCCTAACCTTGCCCAAAAAGCTAGCCATAATAAATTGTAGCACCCATAATGCAGTGGTGGACAAAGTGGACGAAGGGAATGCTTTTGCAGATCAGGTTGCCAAGCAAACGGCTCAGTCTACAATATCGACTATGTTTGTAATGTCTTCTGCAAGATGGGTGGAGGAATATGACTTGTTTGATAATACCATAGAAAGTGTGAAAGAACTACAGAAGGAAGCCACTCCAACCGAATTAGAGCGATGGGAGAAGGAAGTGGGGAGATTGGATGAGAATAACTGTTGGGTTGATTTGACAGAAAAGCAAAGATGGCTGTTACCCAATGCGTTGGTGCAAGTCGTTGTAACTATGGCCCACGGTCCAGCCCACGTTGGAGCTAAAGGAATTTGCGCTTTGTTAGACCCAGTATGGAATAACCCTAACATACAAAGGACAGCTGTCCGTTTGGTCCAATACTGTATGGTCTGTTTGCAACACAATCCGGGGAAGGCAGAGAGTGTTTTGAGTGGAAGTTTTGCACCCCCAACCTTATCGTTTGAAGTACTCCAGATGAATTGATGGATTATATCCACATGGAGCGCGTCAACAACCTAAAGTACGTTTTAGTAGTGGTTTGTGCCTTTAGTAAATGGGTTGAGGTCTACCCAACTAAATAGAACACTGCTTTGGCTACAGCAAAGGCTCTTATCAAGGAATTTATACCAAGATTCGGGTTGCCCCGTTTGATTTGGTCGGACAATGGGGGACACTTTCATGGGGCCCTTGTTAGACACATCTGTAATGGATTGCAAATACAACAGAAATTCCATGCAGCCCGACACCCCCAGTCAGCAGGGCTAGTGGAAAAATGTAATGGGATCTTGAAGCTTAAGATGGCTAAAATTCAAGAGAGTACTGGTTTAAAATGGCCTGACACCCTATCCTTGGCCCTCATGTCCTTAAGAGTCACCCCTCATTCATGTTCTGGTCTCTCTCCATATGAGATTATCTTTGGACGACCAGCTAACATATGGGGGGTACGGTTCTTTGCTGATGTTGAATACCCTATGTTGATCGATTACCTGTACACTTTGATTAAAGACCTCCGTTCTATTCATCAGCAGGTAGCATCTGTACTGCAGCCTCCGCCAGAGGGCCCCGGACATCGATTGTAACCTGGCCAGTGGGTACTGGTCAAGAAGTACGAGCGGGATACCAGCTTGGCCCCGAGGTGGTCCGAACCACACCAAGTCCTGCTTGCAACACGGACAACGGTAAAGGTGGATGGGAGGAAGCATTGGATCCATGCCTCCCATCTGACAAGGCTGCCACTCCCGCTTCCATATGATCATCAGCAATCTGGTGGAATTTTGACCCAGGAAACCGAGAGAGCCGCTGCGTTTGTCCCTTTTTACGACAGCTGCGAAACAGAGCAAGGCAAGAAGAAGGAGTGACGGGATCGGTGACCCGGTCTCAGCTGAATCCGCAATTGCACTTAATCCTGTCATTGTTATCCCTGTGAACGATGAAGGAAAGGTACCTTCTTTGTTATTTTCTGATCAGGAAGTTCCGGGTCATGTGCGATACAACCTGCGGCCAAGAAAACATCACGGTGCCTCAGACACCACTGTCAGGAGATAAGGAAAGACTTGAATAGAAAGGGTTTGCTAGATTTCGAGTCTGAGGTACTGAGCGAGACACTGGACTGAACCCGTTGAGAGCTGGAACTTTGTTCTTGTGCTCTGTTCAGAAAGAAAGACTGACACATGTGAACGGCCAGGTTGTACATCGGATTCCTTTGACAACGACGTTTTGTTTTCTTGAGATGAACGATAGGAGTCTGCCTGTGAGACTCTGATGGACACAGGGAGAAGAACCCTCTGGCAGGACGGACTGCTGAGCCGAGTTTAGTTTTGGACTTTTAGATAGGAATGTACCCTTTTGGTCGTATTGTACCTGAAGAAGAGCGTCCATTGCACCACGATATTTGCCATTTCATGAGCCAATGTTTTCTGCTTGGACCTTGCATGTAAAAGTAGCCTTTGTGTTAGTAATAGCAGTTATATTAGCTCTTTTCATGAGTATAGTCATATATTTAGAGTATAAGTATCCTATGCAAGCTATGATGCCCTCTACCATTGCTCCACCTGAACACTTAATGTTCACCTTAGCGCCCCATAAAGGAAGACACCGCCAGACTTATGCAAAGAATGTATTCGTGGAAGTGCTCCACCAAACCCATAGTGCTTTATTTGGGTTGTAATATATTTTTTGGTACTTCAAGAGATCTGTGGAGAGTTGTACTAGAGGGACGTAGACTTTACAAACTTCGCTTGGTTTGCCTTGCAAACAGAATATTAAACATAAATACAATGAGTGTTGTTTGTTAATTGTATTATTTTTGGCTTTAATTTGTTGAACAGAATTCATAGGGTTTCTTCTCAAATTGTCCTTCTTTTCCCAACCCCTCACAGAAATTTGAAAATATTTAGTCAGATTTTCTAATGTTTTACTAAGACATGGATTACATGTACCTGTAAGGCTTGCAGCATGTCTCAGGAGACGTCTTTTAAGGACCTGTTTGTTATTTGTCGACCTGTATACTGAGAGCCACCTTTATTTTAGTATTTCCCTAGTTCAGTAGAACCTTGACATTTGATGCCGTGACAGATAATGGAGAAGTTAACTCTAGTATCTCCTGTGTGAGGTGTAGAGCAATGCTCTCCCCTTCTCCTTACTTAACTGTTCCCATTCACAGGAGAAAGCCAGGGGGAGATCAAGGGTATCGGCTGACACATTTGACAGGTGATATGAGATACCTTGTTCTCATAGGAAGGACATAAACCATCAGCATCCTAAACTATCCCCATAGATCGACATTATGTCTTCAGCATGGATAGGCAATTCAGTGGACAGTGTTTGTAAGATGTATATTGCTCATTCCTGGATAAGTTACCCGTAGTGTTCAAACCACTGAACCAACTAGTTGAGAATAGTGTTATTTAAAATCAAGCATCGGCATAGCCAATAGGTCTTGCTTTTGGGACCTTATAAGTAGTTAGTTATGCAGCACAATATCCTTGGTGCAACAACATCAACTGTTGCATGCTGAACACTTATAAGGTCCCAAAGGCGAGACCTATTGGCTATGCCAATGCTTGTTTCACATGGGAAGGGATGACTCTGAGCACTATTATGGAGATGAACTATCAATTTCAAAGTTGCTCTAACTCAACAACTTCTTCTAATTCCTTCATGGGAGAATATGCGTGGCAATGTGCTTTTTTTTCTATAACACCTTTTGGCTGTATCCCGCTTACAATAAAAACAACACCAGTTTTGGAAAAAGAATTTGCTCACTGGATGTTTTAAACATGGTTCCTTGGCCATGTCAAAAGAGAAAAAAGACCACTGTGTCCTCAATGGCTCCCATTCTATGCCCTCTTAATATTTACTTTGGTGATTTAGTAAAATAATTTACAGCCTAATAAATACAGAACTTTTTCATGGTCTTGTATAGCTATAGTAAAGCCATTCTACAACTTGTAAAAGTGCAGCCCTGTATTAACATTTAACAAAGAAAATATGATTTTTGTACAGTTTCTCAGCAGTTATCGCTCACTAACATAGGAGACATGCTTTCATATCAAAGTGAAACAGGAAGATGTCAGGGACGATATCAACTGCTTAGTTGTTTTGGAAAATAGGCATTGAATGTAAGAGTTTTGTTTATTGCTAGAGGAAGTCAGCATTTGCCTTCTGTATACCTTATATGAAGATTGACTAATACATGGATCATACATGCCCATGGAGGGGCTTCTGAAAACATCTTAATCCAGACATAAGAGGTGATAAGGAGGCATTGTAAAAGAACCAGCAGGATCTATTTGTACATGACAATGTGCAGTTCCTGTCAAGTCCACAAAATGTAACTCCTTCTTGATAAAGACAACTTAGTGACAAAATGAGTGGGCCGCAGTTGATGCTAAGATCAATTTCTCTAATGTGACCTATATAGGAGACCACAGAAAAAAATGATTACCAGCAAGAATAACTAAAGAACTCAGCTTGCCAAATTTCTCACTCACGCATAATGCGAATTTGCCTAGCCTTGGTGCTGGTAAGTTCCAATTCTATTAAGGACTCGGAGGCGAGGATTATGCCATTCTTTCATCGCTTTATTCTCTACAGCAGCAAGAAAAATATAACACAACTACTTTTCCCATGAACATTTGGGGGAAAGAATAAAGTCAAACATGAGTCCTATTACAGTGTCCATGTACAGGTGTCTCCCATCATGCTCCACTGTACTTGTCTCCTCCTCTTTCTTCGCGCGAAGCCAGAACATCCGTCCACTCACGCATCTTGTTTAGAATTATCTGCTCCTGCAAAAGAACACACCATCAGATCCATCCTATATCAATAGAACGTCAGCTGTAAACAGGAAGAGCAGTACACCGCAGAGCCATAAGCGCACATTCGAAAAAGAACATAAACGCTTTACTTACATTGCATACGGGGAGGGTACACTTCCATGAAGTCACTGGGGGGGATAATCCTCGCCTCCGAGTCCTTAATAGAATTGGAACTTACCAGCACCAAGGCTAGGCAAATTCGCATTCTATGTCAGGACCGGAGGCTTCGGATTATGCCAGTTCAAAGCTTATCGACCACCAATCTGGCCACATCAATAACTGGCTTGAAATAGAACCTCTTGAACGTGGAGTCCGAGGACCAATCGGCCGCTCTCATCAGATCCTCCAACCTAGCCCCAAGGGCAAAAGCTTTAGATGCCATGGCACCTCGCGTAGAGTGAGCCCCAAACTGTTTAGTATCAATCCCCGCCTCCTGCATGATCCAACGCACCCAACGGGCGATCGTCGGTGAAGTAACTGCCTTATACGGTTTACGCAGGGCAATAAGCAACTGTCGCTCACCCGGAGGGCGAGTATCCTCTGTCATATCCTCATAAGCACGGAGGCACTGCACTACGCACAGCTTGGGGGAGTCCTGAAAAGCCGGGTACGAAATGACCCTAGTATGCGTTTTGGTCCGTCTGCTGACGGTAAAGGAAACTCCATCAGGAGAAAAAACCCTGGCCGTTATATCCAACGCTCGCACGTCCGAGACACGCCTGCAGGACACCAGGCACAACAACATGGCCAACTTAGCCGTCAACTCCTTACGCGTTAAAAACCTGTTCGGTTGCCAGGAAAGGAACAAGTTCAGCACTCTGTTCACATCCCACAGGGCGGAATACTGAGGCTCCGGCGGCAAGGCAAGCCATATACCCCGCAAGAGCCTACAGACTAAGGGGTGTTCGCCAACCGGGGACCCTTGAACCAGGTCGTGCCCCGCAGACACCGCCGACCGGAACGTATTGATCGATCGATAGGCCAGGCCCTGATCAGACAGTTCCGCCAGGAAATTCAAGACACGCACTACAGGTGCCCCCACGGGATCCAAACCCCGTCGCACACACCAACGGCTCCACCGGAGCCAAGCCGATCTGTAGCGTTTTGTCGTGCTGTCGGCCCAAGCCTTGGAGAGCAAGTCCTCTGCTGTTCTCGAAAGGCCAGGCAACGTCCAGCGTCGCCGGAGAGCCTCCACGACATCAGGCGCAACGAGCCCTCCAGGACTAACCTGTGGGGCGCTCCCTCCGGATTCCGTAGAATGTGGGGAGACTGGGGGAGTAGGATCGGAAAATCCCAAGAAAGTTCCAGAATAACCGGAAACCAAACTTGCGACCTCCACCACGGAGTGATCATCACTACCTGTGCCGACTGGCGGCGTAACAACGCTGACACCCGCGTTATCATTGAGAACGGTGGAAACGCATAGCCCTGTATCCCCGACCAGTCTTGGAGGAACGCATCCGTCGCCTCCGCCAGAGGGTCGGGGCGCCAGCTGAAGTACCGCGGGAGCTGGTGGTCCAAGCGGGATGCGAATAGGTCCACCGAAAACGGGCCCCAAAGGTCCGAGAGCTCCGCAAACAGGGTAGGGTCCAGCTTCCAAACGCTGGCGTCCAGGATATTCCTCGAGTGCCAATCGGCCACCTCGTTCTGACGACCCGGCAAGTATTCTGCCGTAACCGACACCTGGCGGTCCAGACAAAAGTGCCAGAAATCCCTGGCCAGGTCCGCTAACATCTTGGACCTGGTACCGCCCAGGTGGTTGATATAACGGACCGCCGACACGTTGTCCATCCTCAGAAGGACGCAGGATTGTACTCTGTCCTTGGTCCAACATTGCACTGCGAAGGAGCCCGCTAGCAACTCCAAGCAGTTGATATGCAAGGACTGTTCGAGGGCAGACCAGGCGCCGCCCGTGGAGAAGTCTCCGCACCGCGCCCCCCAGCCGGAACGGCTGGCGTCCGACTCTATCATGATATCTGGGGCGGAACCGAAAATCGCACAGCCATTCCAGGCTTCCATGTGCGTAAGCCACCACTGCATTTCGTCCCTCACGTCCTCCGACAAAGGAATCAGTTGAGAATACGTCAGGCCCCTCCGCAGGTGGTACGCCTTCAATCGCTGCATGGCGCGGTAATGAAGGGGTCCCGGGAAGATAGCCTGGATCGAAGAGGACAACAGGCCCACCAGCCTCGCCAGGTGGTGCAAGGAAATCATCCGCTTCGCTAGGGTTTGTCGCAACTCGTGTCTGATTCGCGCCATCTTCCTGGCCGGCAGGCTCAAGGTGGCCGCCACCGAGTCTATGGTGAAACCGAGGAATGTAGCGCATTGCATGGGAACCAAGAGAGACTTCTTCTCTTTGATCGCGAACCCCAGGCCTTGCAAAAGGTTGACCGCAGACTGCAACTGTGACCGCAGTCTCTCGGGGCACTGATCCATGAGCAGCATGTCGTCTAGGTAGACTATCATCCTGACCCCCTGAGCCCGCAAGGCCTCCACCACCGGCCGCAACACCTTTGTGAAGCACCACGGTGCTGAGAGTCCGAAAGGAAGAGTGGTAAACTTGTAAACCTGGCCGTCCCACCTGAACTGGAGGAAACGCCGATGAGGGGGAAAAATGGGAATCGTTAGGTAAGCGTCTTTCAAGTCCAGCCTGACCATCCAGTCGGACTGTCGCAAGACGTCGCGCAGGAGATGTATCCCCTCCATTTTGAAATGCCGATACACCAACCACTCGTTGAACTCCTTCAAATTTATCACGGGGCGACTGCCCCCATCGACCTTGTCGACTAAGAAAAGATTGCTTATAAAACCTGGAGGGTGCTCGCAAGCGCAACAAATCGCCCCTTTTTGGAGGAGGGCAGCGACCTCTTCGCTCACCAAAGCCGCATCGCGCTGGGAAAAGGTAATGGGGCGAGGACGCTGTAGCTGACACGGACGGCCATGGAACTCCATCTGGAAGCCCTGAACCGTCTGCAGCACCCAAGCATCGCTGGTAAGGGAGGCCCATACAGGAAGAAACTGCGCCAAGCGCCCCCCACTTTCAAGCTCGCGGAAGGCAGTACACTCACCTCGGCCACCGCCTTGCTGTTGGTCACGCTGACCTCCACGACCTCCGAACTTCTGCCCTCTCGTGGGGTAGAAATTATTGAACCTGGCCTTATCCTGGTATTGGCCGCGTCCGGAGCCTTGACCTCGATCCGAGCTGGCGCCCCGGCCGAACGAGCGGCCTCTGCCTCGTCCGGCCTTGTCGAAAACCCGGGGCGCGAAAACCTTTTTAATATTGGACTGGGCACGATCCAGGGACGTGAAGGTGGCAACAAACTTACCCAGTTCTTTGATGAACGGGTCACCAAACAAGCCCCCCTGGGCTACCGCATCCGCCTCCAACGAGGCGAGGTCGCCCAGCTTGGGATCCACCTTGATAAGCAGGGAGCGCCTCCGCTCCGTAGAGAGGGCGCAGTTGGCATTGCCAAGAAAAATAATGGCCCTCTGGGCCCAGTTGGAAAGAACCTCCGGGGAAATCGCGTCACCCGACACCTTGGCCTCCTCCGCCATATCCAGGATCTTAGTAAGGGGCCCGACTGCATCCAGAAGCTTGTCCTGGCAAGTGCGCCAGGACCTGTCGATACCCTTCCGTGGGTCCTTGACAAATTTCTGCAGGAAGGTCGCCATCTTCGGATCGATGTCCGGTGTCATGGCCACCTTGCCTTCCAACGACGGCCGGGGACACTCCGCGCGCAGGCGGCTCCTGGCATCCTTGTCCACCGGCTTCCTTAGCCTATTAGCGACGTACTGGGCCACCTTGTCACACGGGACCCACTCTGATGAACGGGGATGGACGATATCGTCCGGGTCCAGCATGTCCGACGGACCTGCGGAGGATGAGGGCTGAGAAGGGAGCCACGACCTGGAAGAACAGGCCTCCTCCTCCGAGTCCGGAGAGTCGTCGTTGTCGCGCTACGGGTCCGGAGACATCGCAGGTGGAGAAAGCGGTGGAGCCTCCGAGGGAAGAGGAGCGGGAGGCTGCGCATCCTCCAGGGCCTTGAAGGCACTCTTTACCCTGGCGAAAGCTGCCGAATCAACCCCTCAGTGCAAGGCTTCTTGGGAGGAGGCGGGGTAGGGGACGAATCTGGCCCGGAGACTGGGACCGGCGCCGGAAGCAAGGCGGCAAACTTGGCATAGGCCTCGTCCAGGCGCGCCGAAAGACGTTGTTCCAGGGGGACCATAGCCTGGTCGACCGCGCGGTAGATGGAGTCGTCGACCGCCTGGTAAAAGTCGTCGTCCAACGGGACATAGTTCAGGGGGTCCTCCACCGGATAATTGTCCGTGTTCCCCTGCATAGCGAGTTAAATTAGGCTCTAGCAACGGGAACGGCAGACAAGACCAATGACCCTCCTCAGGGCGCTCTATAGTCTGGGGAGACCCAGCGATATGGGTGGCCAGAGGCACACAATGAACGGGCAAAGCCCTGGAAACGCTGCAGCCCACAGAGTCTCGGGGCGCCTCCCGGCAAAGCGTTCCCACAGCACAATTACGACCCTGTAGGGTGTTCGCCAAAAGTACAACCCAAAGGGCGTTCAGAAGCAAAGGAAAAACCTAATTGCGACCCCGCAGGGTGTCAGAGCCGGGAGGCTAGGCACGGGTCCGCTGGTGACAGGGGTGCACCAGAACACTCCAGAAGCTTCTGGGAGCGCCCCTTCAGCACACGAGACACCGGCCCCTGGTGGCCGCGCCACCACACCACACACTACTGGGCAAAGATTGTGTAAGGAGTGCACTAGGCGTCCCACGACCAATCAAGGGAATCTGTGGAGAAAGAACAGAAACCCGACACCCGGCCCAAAGGCCAAAGGCACCACACAGAAACACAAAACCCAGGAGAGAAGGAAAAACCAACTTAACTTGCTGCGAGCAGCGAAGAAAGAGGAGGAGACAAGTACAGTGGAGCATGATGGGAGACACCTGTACATGGACACTGTAATAGGACTCATGTTTGACTTTATTCTTTCCCCCAAATGTTCATGGGAAAAGTAGTTGTGTTATATTTTTCTTGCTGCTGTAGAGAATAAAGCGATGAAAGAATGGCATAATCCGAAGCCTCCGGTCCTGACAAAGAATTCTAAAACACCTGCAGTAACTGCATTTACATTCCAGGGATGATCACACATTTATCACGCTGCCTCAAGGAGAATTATGTGGAAAAACCGTCCAAATACCTGACTAAGAAAATCATAAATTAACATCATTGCAGGTACTCTGGAGACCTCAGAGTATGAAACACCCATGGTCTCCAAAGTTAATTAGTATTCAGGTGGAAAGCTAAATCCTTCAAATCACCTCCACACATCAGCAACAGTAAAATAACATAATGAATTTTAAGAAACAAATACAAACCCATTACTTTTAACACTAGGAGCATTCTCATGGCTTCTTCTATAATATAATGTATTTTTGAGTCAGCCTGATTTACTAACCAATACTAAATAGTTTAAAATGCAGCTATCGCAGGCTTCCTCCTTCGTTGTGACGGAATAGATGACGCCCTTCTGGCGAGCACTCATGGAATTGTACTCAAGGTGTATATGTGCATGAGTACTCCTCTTCTGCTGCTACACTTAGTCTGTGGGTTGCTGCATGAGCACATATTGTGCAAATGTGCATTGGCATACCAAACTTTTTTCCTCCCAAAAAAATCTGAAGGAGAAATCCCTTCCCTATAAATAATTCCCTATTGTTGCAGCTAGTTGAGTGTGTTTGACTCCCAATTTGTACACGTACACAAGCCTTTTGCGGCATCAAGTGAAAGTATGCTGTCATGAAGAGCCATTGAGGTTTGTGAATACCAGCTATTGCTTTCTATGTGTTTGCTACATTCTGAATGGTCACCCTCTGATCCTCTCAAATAATGAAACTGATAAGAGATATTTTAGGACCGCTATAGGATTCTCCCAAGACTAATACAAATCCACAATAGGAGGAACCGACCATATTTGATCCCCCCTCACCGGCAACACCAATGCTCTCTCTGTACTGGTGCATTTCATGGCACTGAGCTCCAAAACCATTCCAAATTCATAAACCTGGAAGCAAAGCAAAATATTACATGATGATTACAACTATGCAGCATTAATATTCCGCACCCCTTGTTTCTGTAAACATGTCATTGCTTAATTGACGTTGATACTAGGGTGTGCGCTGATCTGGAGTCAATTCTCTGGTTCATATTTAGACCCCTGCGAACTCCGAACAACGTTTTATTGGGTGAGTTATATGGGGTCTGGTGAGGAGCAGGGAGTTGAGGCGGTTACTGTGTAACCAGTAAAGGAGAAGCTTTTAAGGAGGAGGAGCCATTAGGAAGGGGCTCGGTCCTGTGCTAGGTTTAAGAGGCATTGATAATTACCCCCGCCCCCCCACCCAAAAAAAGAAGAAGAAAAACAAAAGCTTTAGACACTACCTCTGATGCCCTGGGTAATAGGGGGAGTTGCCAAACTCCCAATGATTATCATTTGTGTGGAGCCTCCTCACATGAGCTGGAAACCGACTCTGTGCAGGAGTTAGCACCTCATTTTGTCTCCCACGTGAGATATCAGCTCTCCACCGGCTGGCTGTGTGTAGGGAGCCTATATCGCGTGGCACGCAGTGGGACCGTGTGAGTTGACAGGTTTGTGCCCCACACATTTGAGCTGGAAATACCTTCTTCAGAAGGAGGACAGGTTGCCTGTGTCAGGTTTCCTAGAGCTAATGATGGATCATTTCTGAGACACTGTGTTGGAATGATGATGACGTGCCACAGGTCAGAGTTGTGAAACTCTCTTTAAATGCAGGAAGTGTTTTGTTCTGAGCTGGCGGTGCTCACTAGTTCCTCTTTCAGTTTGACAGCTATGAAGAAATACATGTCTGACGATTTCAGCAAGACTAGCCATTTTCGCACCTTTGATATTCAATCCGGATCCCCACTTGACCCCACCCCTCTGAGAATCCTTGCTCTTGGAGCAGATACCAACTTCCCCACCCTTCTTGAGATAGTCAATCTTTCCCTGGAGAAGGGTTTGATGCCCCAATCATGGAAACATGTCACTGTTAAATCCATACTAAAAAGCCGAACCTTGACCCAACATGCCCAGGGAATTTTTGTCCAATTTTTCTGCCTCCAGGCATAAGTAAGGTGGCATAAAAATATGTTCAAGGGCACCTCTCAGAATTCCTTGAGGCCAACTCCCTCTGTCACCACTCTGGTTTTCGGCCCAAGCACAGCACAGAAACCGCCCTTTGACCGGCGGTGGAGAATGCGAAAAGGAGACTGGATCAAGGGGCCACAGTTCTGTTTTGATCAGCCTTAGGTGCGTCTGCATAAGATTCCAGGCTTTGGTTCCTATTGCAGCTACCAGTTTTCCTCCTTTAGTTTTGCACCTAAAGCAGGGGGCTTGAGATAGTTTGCAGATGAGGATCTGAGTGTCCTGGCATTGGAGAAGGGGGTGAATCTGACCGAAAGGTTTGTTGGTCCTAGTTTCAAGGATGCCCTAAAGTTGATTAAAAGTACCTTGAATAAGATTCTCTTATTCCAAGGTAGCAAGTGGATGGTTTCAAGGGCCCTGAGGTGAAAGATCTACATGGTAGTTTTAGAACTAGGCGAGCAGCCGCATGCTGTTCCACTTGTAGTCTCTTAAGTAATTGTTTATTTGCTCCTGCTAGTAGACTGTTGCAGTAGTCTAGTCATGATATGATGACTGCCACCGCAACTTTTTTCCTTGCAGAAAGAGCAATAAAGTTGAATAACTTTTGAGTGTTTTAATTACATTGAAACAAGTCCCTGCCACCGTCAGGGCATGTAGACAGAAGGAAAGTGATGTATCGAATTTCACTCCCAAGTTTTTTACGTAGTGGGTTAGAACACGTAGAACGGCTGTTGTTCTTGGAGGTGTGAAGTTGTGGCGTGCCCCGGGGGTATCACCCTCTGACTGGGGTGTAAATACAAATCAACGTGGGTAGTGACGCTCAAATCAGTGGCATCCCCCTAGGCACGGCCTAAAGTCCCCCGATAGCAGGATCTAATGTTCAATAATAGTTTAAAGTAAGTGAAGGCCGGTCAGGTGTACTTGCATGAACTGAGTTTATTCATGGAGTATCAGCGTTTCATCTAAAAAAAAAGTCACTTGGTTGAATGACAATCCATCTGTTAGTTCAACATAATTACCAATGCATTTCGGGCAAGACACCTTCGTCAGGGGAAACGTCTTTAAAATTAACAAGTGAAATAAAAACTGATTGGTCACCAACCAAAACAGGGAGAGATGTCATTGCACCATATCAAAGCTGGTGTAAAAACATGAAACCACATCCCTGTCATCTCTTTTAAAGCGTGGGGTTAATGAAATATACAATGTTATACATGGAACACCCATGTATGAAAGTATCCAAACACTTACATCAAATGTGTGAAAACAGCAGATGTAAATAGGCATATGTGGTCATTTATGAGCGTGTGATGTAAACAAATGTCCATGTTAAGACTGTGAATGTGCACACAAGTTAAATTCCATGATGTGGTGAAATGTGTAGCTGGGAAGACGACCGTGAACGAAGAGTGCACAAATAAAAAACTCCCGTGTGATAGCCATAGTATACAATACAAATAGATGGTTGTCGGTTCTAAAAAACGCGTCGCGAGTGACAATGATTAAACTAGCAATCAAAGACTTACTGTATAACAGCGTAACTGCTGGCGTGTGTCGGGAAAGTGCTGGCGTTCAAGGTGCCCGTTTTTTGTCACTTCAAAAGTATTTGGGAGTGCTGTTGCGTCTTCTGGCCACCACATGCTCGGCTTAAAGGGATTGTCCTTTCCTATCAGGAGGATCTCAGTTTTATCTGTATTACACCTGAGATGGCTAAGCTTCATCCACTGGAAGACCTTTGTAAGGCATAGTTTAAATTTAGATTCTGCCTCAGTGGAATCTTTGTCTAGGGATAAGATCAATTGCGTATCGTCAGCGTATGATGTTACTTTGATATCGAAAGAGGATATCAATGAGATGAGAGGGGCCATGTATATGTTAAATAACAGAGGTTTGAGAGAGGAGCCCTGTGGTAGGCCTGATGTAATAGGACGTTCGGCGGAGAGGAATGTTCCTAGGGCCACTGACTGTCTACGATTAGTAAGGAAGGATCTACTCCAGGCCAATGCTGTGTTTGAAATGCCTCTATTCTTTAACCATGTGAGGAATGATGCCATGTGAGAGGGTGTCAAATGTGGCTGACAGATCAAGTAAAATCAGAAATGCCTTCCTGCCTTTATCTGCAGTAGATTTTAATGTGCCAACTATTTCCAATAGTGCAGATTCCGTTGAATGCTTAGGGCGGAAGCCTGATTGGCTTGGATGAAGGATCTTCCGCAGTTTTGAGAAAGTTGGGTAATTCTCTGTTAACTAATCTTTCTGTGATTTTGCCCAATGTGGGTTGCAGTGATATTGGTTGGAGGTTTGAGAGAATTGATGAGTCAATGTTTTTTTTTTCTGGTGGTTTAACTATGGCCAGTTTCCAATTATCTGGGACTGTGACTGTAGCTAACAAGGAGCTGACTATCTGGTTAATCACCGGATTGACAATGTTTATAATTTGGTGCAGGACCATGGGTGGGCAAGCATCAAGAGGGGAGCCCGATTTACAGGCAGCAATTGCTTCTCGTGTCTGCTTGAGTGAGACTATTCCAAAGGCCTGGAATGAGGGACCGGTGTGAACAGAGTATAGCTCTAGCTCAATCTCCAAGTCCAAGTTCTGCGTAGGGATTGTAGTGAAATCTTTTTGTATATTATGGATTTTTTCCTTGAAGAAGACCGAGATCTAGTCACATGAGGTCTGTGATGGCGGGATTTCTCTACTCAATGTTTTAGGGTCGGTGAAGGACTTTATAATTGAAAAAATATTTTTCTCATCATGGTGTTTGTGTAGTACTCTTTTTTAGCTGATTTAATGTATGTATGGTATTGTTTCCTGATGAATTCAAAAGCGTTTGGTCTGCTGGGTCATAAGCTCTTCTCCACTTGCGTTCCAGTTGTTTACACTGGAGATGTAGTTGGGCTAAGGTGGGTGTGTACCAAGGAGCTTGGTGGGTTTTGGCTTTACGCTTATTATTAGGTTATTCCAGTGGGGCTAACTCATCACTTATTGAAGTCATCCAGTTATGAAAGTGTTACATGTCTTCCAGACTATCACCAGTTGAAGTAGGCGTGGAAGCATGAGCAAGAGTAGGCAACTTTGGGTAGGTAACCAATTGAGCCCACTTGCACCTTGGGTGAGGGGAGAGTATTTGCTTAGTGGGGTGTTTAGCATCTGGCATCTTGATGCTGGGGGGATACATTTGTGATCTGACCATATTTGAGAAATGGGGGTGTCGACCATTAGTGAGGTCGAGTTAGAACAGATTCCATCTAAAATGTGACCTGCCAGGTGTTTAGGAGTAGCGATTGATTGGTGCATACTGAGTGATTCTATGTTCTCGAGAAAATTGTCCACTCCTGGTTCATTTCTGCATTCTAAATGGAGATTGAGGCCTCCTAGGAGGGTAAAATTAGTGTACCTGAGGAAAAAATGGCTTAGGGTATCTCCTAGTGATTCTAAAAAAACAGAGCTGGGGCCGGGCGGGCAGTAGATTAGTCCTCCTGTAAAGGGGAAGGAGGCGTTGAGTGTGAAGCAGAAAGCTAGGCTTTCTTCTCCCTTCAATGAGTCGAGGTAAACATTTGTGCACTGTAAGGAGTCACGAAAAATGATATCCAGGCCCCCTCCTCTAGTTTCTTCTCTATCTTTTCTGCAAATCGTATAGTTGAGGGGAGTGCTACAGCAATGTCAGGGTTACACCATTCCTTGAGCCAGGATTCAGTGATGAAAAGGAAGTCAAGCTGTAGGGTGGTAATCAACTCTCTGATAACATGAGAGTGTTTACAGAGTGAACATGCATTAATTAGTCCCCCTTTCAGTTGAGAGCTGCTGAGTGTTAAGGCTTTCATATCCATGACTTTGGGGCGGGTATCTATGAAGGTGAACTCAGTTCTGCATTTACGGCATGAAAGTGGACCTTTCACCTTATCCGGTGATAATTGGCAGTCAAATTTTTTTCTTGTGTCGTAACGTTTTAGCAAATTTGGCAAAAACACAATTCCTGGGGGCTTTTGGGCAGCTCGGCTAGTGCTAGCCGCGTTCCAGACACGGACGTGCACAGACGGGCTTGCCTTAGCTGTGCCTTCGGTGCTCCTTTATTGTAAAGTCCGGGAAAAAGGAAATTGTGCTGTTGTCCCAGTGTACTGGTGGTGACATCCTTGAAGATTGCAAAATTACATCACGGTCTCTGAAATAATAAATGCGAGCAATGACGGGTCTTAGCAGGGTACTAGGCTTTGGTGGAGTCCCTGGGACTCAATGCACCTGTTCCACGGAGAAAGATTTTGAGAGAATTCAGGGCTTTAAGTGTTTCAGGATGAGATCCCCAACAAAATGATCTACTGCTGGGCCCTCTGCCCTCTCTGGAACTACTGTTATTCTCACATTATTCCGGCACGACTGACCTTCTGAGTCTTCCATTCTAGCCTCTAGCACTTTAACTGATTCACGTAGGTCACCAACTTGGGTTTGTAATGTTTTAGTTTCAGTCTTGAGAGAGGTGATGTTTTTTATGCCTCCTTGACTCCGGTTCCGATGTTACGGATGTCTGCCTGTATCAGTGTTACTTCAGAAGTTACTGAGTCAAATTTTACTTCTAATGAGATTTTAATGTCCTTAATCGCTGCCATGACATCCTGTAGGGTCGGAGCTCTGTTGTTGTCAGACCCTGAGCATCTTCCTGAGATTGTTGATGCGCCACCTGGGGGGCAGTAGGTTCCAATCTGGGGTGAGCATATTTTTTCATCTTTCTTTGCAATGCTGCTCTCGCACCCTTGGGACCTGTCATCGTGCTGGGCCCAGCGATATGTGAAGATCACCTGGATCAACCGGCCATACAGATCTATAAAAGGGGGGTGGGAGCATGTGGGTGGGCTGTCCCACTCATCTACCTATGTGGGCCAGAGACTCTCCCAGTGGTCTGTTGGTTATTGCCCAATCGTCCCCCCACAAACTAGCACCACTCGCGGTGTCAGGTGTATTCTGGTCAGCCCGATTAATGCAGCCAATCTCCTCCCTGGATCTTCACTGTTTTGTGCTGGATCTGGGACTGTGCAGAGGCCAGCCCGGTATCTTTTGCTGTTCCTGGGGATCCTCACCACACTTTTTTAGCCGAGAGGTGCGAGGGAGGGGTAAGACAGGCAACACCGCATCGGCCCCTCCCAGTGGTCTTGATCGCACCCGTAGGTGAAAGTCAGCAGGCCACAGATGCTCCCGTCTGCACCAGGGTGCACTATCCATGGTCATTTCTTCGCAGGGGCAACTTTTGCCACTCGGTGGAGCAATGCCGAAGGGAAGGGGTCAGATCCCTTCACCTTGAGCCCCTCAGCCCTGACCCACTGCCGATCTGCAAATTTACTGGCTTTCAGATCTCAGCCCATCCGGTGCTCAATGTGTGGCTCCCATACGGCATTACTGCCCTTTCATCTCCAGGCAAAATCACCTGGTAGAGGTAGGACGCGAACTGTGTCCCGGACTTCTGTATGCGATGGGTGTCTCGTTGCAATCGTAGAATCTTTACCGCCATCAATGTCTTCCCTTGCTCCAGGCCTAGCAGGGTACTCGAACCTCGGGTGGGGCATCGTAATCTGCTGAGGCTTGTGGTTGTTCTTCTCATTTCCAGCAAACCCTGTGTTTCATGTCGGAGAGTCGCCCCCTCACTCCGGGTGCTCTCTGATTCTACAGAGCTTCTCATCGGAGCTCCGGCCGTCACAGTGAGGCTCTGTCGTTTATTGGCAAAGCGGGTCCCTGGATTCACACAGCTAGTGAAGGCCACTCTCAAGTGCGGTTGCAGCCGGCCTCCATTCCTTCCTTTTCGCGGCCCAATATGATCTTGGGGGTCTCAGGCAGGCATCTCCTGCTCAGATGGTCGACTTTGATCAGGATGATGATGGTTTTTGAAGGTTTAATGTGGCGGACTGTCAAAGCTTCATGAAGCTGCGGCCATCTTGGTTCGCTGCAGGCAACGCCCCCCTACATTGTTGCATTATTAATACAATATAAAATGTGTAGGTTAGTGAACTATCAATAAATGCAATGTGAATCTGGGGATTTTTCAGGAGAGAATCAATTGTTTTTTAGTTTTTTTTAAGCGATGCTTAATTGTGTTTTTAAGACTTCCAAAACCTGATCCATATAAGACGTCTACCAGGATACATATATGTAAGGTAACAAAGCCCATAATTACTGAAAATATACTATTATTATTATTACCCAGTCATAAAGAGGAGAGGCCAATTCGGTAATCAGTGCAACTGCTTCCCAAGTTTCGGCTATCTGACCTGAGGAAGAGGCATATTATGGTGTAAAGTTCTTCACTCAAAGGGAGGGACAGCAATGGAAGGTAAATCAAAAAATAGAAAGAAGGTTTTGGAGTGGTAAGAGGGCCCAGGGCAGAAGGGAATAAGAGCGGCAGCCCATCAGTGCATCAATACAATTATCAGAGGCTTCTCAAGAGTAGGTGTGGGAGAGGGCACATGAAAGTAGGAGGGAAATTAGACAGTCTTCGGTGCTTATTTAATGCCCGGCCTGGCTGTGGTTACAACTGCATTAAAGGCACTCCGGGGGAGAGGGTATCAACCATCTGTGCAGTTACAGGCAATCCATTATTCTTCTTGGTCTTCCACCTCAGCTTCGGGTGGCTTTCCTGTTTCCAGTAGGGAAAAAGAGAAGTGGATGTGGTTGATTGTGTGGCATCTAAGGACTTGGAAATAATACTCGGATATAAGGGGAATGGGTCTATCACCTCGTATGAATTGGTTCCATATCACATGATACCCTAGTGGTCAAGGATCATTTAGTTTCTGTGCTGAGGTAATACATTACTTGAACAAATAGGGTGTTTGCCTCAGTGCTCATGATGAAATGGGCGTGAAAACATGGGTCCTTTTGGGAAAACAGATTTTAATACCCAATTTGCAATTCCACTTGTGCCTAGAAATGCAAACATTTTCCCAGAAATTACATAAATACCCACTTTTTATATCATGTGATCAGAAGAGCCTTTATACAAGGAATAAAGGATCACTAAAGACGCATTATGATCAAGGGACATTTTCCCAATGTGATCATGGAGGACTATTGTATCGATCTATAGTGTATTCCTGCAAGAACATGCTCATATTAGGTATAATGTTATTATTTTCACCTTCAGTTCATTCACCTAACCCTATGAACTAGAGTAATATTCTGTTATACTTGCCTTTTTTTACCTTGTGATATAGTGGTTAGGCCTATGCAGTGGATGTAACATAATTGTAATGCAATGCAATGTAATGCATACGAGGTTGTGGGGGTATATCATGCTCAGTTTTATATGGACCTTCAATTACCACTGCTTGTTAACAATCTTAATAGAGAGGGAGTAAGAGTGTGGTCTGGGAAGACTGACCTATGCATTATACTTTCAGTTTTCAAATGTGTACCCACCTCTTATACATAGGCCATCCAAAATTAATAATCTGAGATGGCACGAGGCTAAACACCAGACACATTGAGGGGGAAGTGGAGATAATCAATCATGTTCTGTGCAGGTGTAGATGTATTATTTTCCTTACTCTATGTCACACCAGGCAACAGTTATTTGTCACAGTGAGGGGTTGCATGGACCAGGGCCATTGAATGGAACTTTAACAGAGCACCTCCAGTGACTTAAGTACACATGTGGATTGCACCAATTAACTGTAAGATGAACAACAGATCAGAAACTTGGAAGAGGAGGTAAAGCAGCCAATGCGCTCTCTCCTCTCAGATGTTGTAGATGGATTCATTGACACCCTCTGTTTTTTCACATGCTTGAGGTAAGCTTTATTGGGAGGTGGGAGATGTGTTTGCACAGGGATTGCAATTTAATGAGCCACTTGTAATCATGCCCATACTCTCATTTTGGTAAGCATACTTTCACCAATGTTTCAATGCATTTGGTATAGTGGAGAGATCCCTGATCCTTAACTCATGGGACTGCCTGTTCAACCCAAGGCCCCATGTGTAAACCAGGTTCTGTTCTTTCCACAGTCTAGGGGTACCGCATAATAAGACTTTTCAAGTCAGATTTCATTTGCTACACATTCATTGCAGCTCTTGGAGACTTAGAGAGATAAACTATGAACTCTGTGTGTTTACTGTTTTTTTCTTTCTAGTTTCCAAGGAGGTCCATTGACTCAGTCCAGCACACCATTGTGACCTAGCATTACCCCTTTGATTACCAAATAGTTGAAGAACTAAATCTTGGTGTTGGTAGTGGCATTTTGACATGCTTCTGTACACTATCTCCAGTCCAATAGGAATTTAGGGAAAATGAATAGCCAGACTCTTGGTCATTTCTGGGATGAATTTGAGGCTGACTTGATGGCAATTAATAAGTAGGTTTGGAGATTTTCACTACCCAATTAAATTGGCTTTTTTATGATCTGCCAGGTCTTTTATTCACTTAGCAATTGATATTTGTAAAAAATTGAGTTACTGGTTGAGGGGAGTGAAGCCCTTCTCAAGCAGCAACCACAATTCTTCTGAGGGAGAAGTCACATGCAAACCCTAAGTTAACCTGTGCTCAGCCCTCGGGTAGCTTGGCACAGAGCAGTCAGGCTTAGCTCCGAATGTAATGTGTAAAGTATTTGTGCAACACTTTAAACAGTAACATAGTGAAAACACACCACAAAAAGGAACCCACCACAGAGGTAGAAAAATAGAGTACTTTTTGATTAAAAAAACGAGACCAAAATGACGAGATTTCAATCAAAAGAAATGGAGATATTCAATTTAAAAGATTTTGGAAAAATAGCACCAAAAAGCACTTCGCGCCAGCTGTGGATATAAGGTCCTGCCGGACCGGTACAAAGTCGCAAATTGAGGCCAGCCGTGATAGAGCGCAGTTCAGCGACAGGGACCCAATTAGGCTTGCTGTACAGAGTACCTTAAATCCAGGATTGCAGAGCGCTGCGAGGTGCGATGTGATATCCAGTGTTGAGGATGAGGCACGCAGGTAGGGCGAAGACTCAATTCTTTGGATCTGTGGGGCTGGGATGTGGAGTCTAGCACCATCGTCAAGGCTGCCATCAATGAGTGATTCAAGGGCCTGCACAGAGGATGAGTCATGCAGTGGCATTTCCGAAGTGGTGAAGCGGCGAGGTGGGACTTTGCAATGGATCCAATCCACGCAGCAGCTGCGATGCGTTCGTTCTGCTCGGGGTTGTGCTGCACATCAGAGAAGATGCGCCGGTACTGCTGGCTCCACAGAGGCTGGCAGAGCACCTTAAACCCACTTCCAAGGGTCCAGGATTGGGGTGACACCTCTTGGCAGGGTAGACTCACAGAGGTCAGCGTCCAGGTGTAGAAGCAAGTTTGTTGGAAGCCTGTTATGTCCCTGATGCTTCAGATCAGGAGGCCATCCAACTAGCTCTTGGAGTCCCTGTGGGTTCTGGGTTTAAGAGATGCAGTTCCAGTCATTTTCACACAGGCAATAGGGCAGCAGGTCAGCACATCAAGGCAGCAGTTCATTCAGAGCAGCAGCCCAGCAGAGTGGTAGTCCTTTAAGCAGCACAGCAGTCCTTCTTTCTAGCAGATTAACCACAGGTCCAGACGTTTGCTAAAGAGTTGGCCCAGTACTTATAACCCAGTTGTACGTTTGAAGTGGGGGAGCTTCTAGAGGTTTCCCTTTGATGTCCCCAGGCCTCCACCTTCCCTGCCCTGGCACCAGACTAACTACAGGGGGTATGCAGGCCTTTGTTTTTAGGCAGTACAGAACCTATTCAGGTGAAGTGGGGCTTTGCCCAGCTCCTCCCTCCCATCATTCCAGTGATGGCCCATCCAGGCACACCTACGCTCCTTATTGTATGTGCCTTTCTAGGAGGAATACACAAAGCTCAACAGTCAGCTACACCCAGTTATGTGATCTGAGACAGACTAAAGGCACTAAATGGCTAAGGCAAAAAAATGCCAACTTTCTCAAAGTGACCTTTTCAGAATTGCATTTTAAAATTCGACTTCACCATAAGTTTGGGTTTTAAATTGTGAATCCAGAGAAACCAAACATGAACTGGTGACCTACTACCATTTGGAAATGACATTTATAAAATGTAATAAGGCCACTCCAATGTTATCTATGGCTGAGATAGGCCATGCAGTAGTGAAAAATGAATATAAGAGTTTTTCACTACCAGGCTATGTAAAGCTTAAAAGTACATGTCCAACTTTATTAAAAATTGCAACTTGTCCACTTTGGCTGTCAAGGGCCTATTCTAGGGGTGACATATTAACTACAAAGGAAGGTCTGGGCCTGGCAAAAATGGCAGTTTAAAACTGCACACAGGCTCTGCCAAGGCAGGTCTGATACCTGCTTAAAGGGCTACTTAAGTGGGTGGCACAGTCAGTGCTGCAGGTCCACTAGTAGCATTTCATCACAAGGCTGAGCACATGTAGTACAACTTTACTTGGTACTTATAAGTAAATCAAATATGCCAATGGGGTATAAGCCAATGTTACTGTGTTTAGAGGAGCGAGCACAAGAACATTAGCATTTATTAGCAGTGGTAAAGTACACTGAGTCCTATGGCTTGCAAAAACGAGGTAAGAACAAATATACCATGACACCAGAGGGTGGTGAAGCATGCATATTGACTGCCTTGAGTATCACTAGAATACTTGAACCTGAGAACTGTTTCAAGATACAGAAAACTGGAATACAGTAAGTAAAGAAAGGATAGTGTAAGAAATTGAGCTGATGGGGGAGGTGACTACTCACCTTGAGTAATCAACAGTCCTTGTCAGGGCGAACCACCAAAGTCACTAAAGTAACCTGAACTAAACCCCCTTGTAGCTATGGCACAGAGAATACAGGCTTAACTTAGAGGCAATTTGAAAAGGATTTATGCAGTAACAGAAATACATTAAAAATACAAAAAAATTAAAATCCCAAACAAATTTAGAAAAATAGAGAATATTAACTAAAATGACACTGAAATTACATAAATCCAATACTGGAAATCAGGAAAATTAATTTTCAAATTTTAACTTAATAATATAACAAAAAGCATTAAGTGCCAACAGCAGGCAACTGGTTGAGGTAGACCATGACCTTGTTGAGATTTGAGCCTGACCACAATGTATCAGGTATTGGACACAGGTACCAGGTTTGACCTGTTTGGAGTTTTACCTTGAGACTTAGTCTAGGAAATAGAAGTTAAAAATCTTCAGTGGTGCAAGGCAGCAGGGAGTAGCCGAAGAGGGCTCCCCGAGGTGGGATAGCCATTGGAAGTGAACCAGGTGAAGCCATTGTTTTAAGGTGGGAACGTCCATAATGGGAGAAATTGGTATTGAGCCCCCAGGGACAGTCCCTTGCCAGTCGGGTGCCATCACCCCAAAGATGTCTAAGAATTTTAAGATTTATTCTAGCACTCTTAGTCATTTTTTTGGAGCCCAGATTCTTCCAGCATGACAAAGCTGCAGGCAGGTGCCAAAAAAAGCTCCATGAGGCCAGATACTGTATCTGTGAAGTTCCACTGCACAGGATTTGCCATTGCAAACACGCTCAGAGTGGGAGTAACTTGCCTCTTCAGCCCAGCTCCCCTCAGATCACAGACAGCAGGGTCAGTCCTCTTTTGATTTTCCTCTGGTCCATTAGTGTTCTGAGAAGGGTAATGGAATGCACATTTATCCCTCGCAGCACCTCGATGGTGGGGGTGACTCCTGCCTCCTCACTAACCAAAGGGGTAAAAGTTATTTGGGTCTACCTTATCCACTTTCGCAGCATTAACTATGTGCTCTACTGCAACAATATCCCCACTAGGAGCTCAGTATCACCCTGTTTAAATTCCTTTCATTGGTTACCGTTCTGTAAGACAGCCATTTTAAAAGCTACTTTGTCCTGCGCACATAGCACTGTATCAGCCTGGACTAGCAGCCCTACATGGTAGAGTTGCCTTTTATAAGCCACTGCTTCCCCTTTGATCTGCTAATCAGGCTTTGATACAATGTAGGCATACTAAGAGATCTAGAATGGAGGGCTGCTCCTTTAATCATTTGGCGCTTTACATTGGAATGCTCTTCCTTTCTGTCTATGCTTGACTTTGGATCTTCTGACATTTCATAGTATGCAGAAAACATGTCTTTTCCGTCACTGATTGTGTCTTTGGGACATATGGAGTTAGATTTGATTGCTGTATAGCACTGTGATATCCCTTCAAGATGAATGTGTGCTTTACAAATGTTATAATTAAATAAATAATATTTTACTGGCATCCCTGCGAGCAGAAGGCAAATGATAGTCATGGATGCGATAAGAAAGCATTTTAATGATCTAGAAATGTGGTGTTTTCCTATTGAATATTGGAGAAACCGTCAACAAATTAAGGGGCTCATTACAATCGCGGTTTTCCCGCAACCTCCGGGCCGGCGGAAGCCACCGCCGGCCCGGAAGATGCGGGAAAACCGAGGCGGACCCACCAAAGACCCACTGCCACATTAGGATGGCTGGTGGGTCTTGGTTTCAGTCCGCCGCTTTTCCGTCGCGGTCGTCTTACAACCGCGGCGGAAAAGCTCTAATATGGTGGCGGTGTCTCTCAGACACCGCCAGACATATTAGGATGGCTACTAGAAAAATGCTTTTCCTCGGCGGATTCTCCGCCGTGGAAAAGCATACGGATCTTCACTTCGGGGGCCCGTTGCGGGCCCCCTGGGTGAAGGTTGGGTGGGGGGTGCACATGGGGCATACCTATGGTACCCCCCTGCATTTACATGCAGAAAGCGGCAGGCACCGCACGGTGCCTGCCGCTTTCTGCATGTAAATGCAATGCATGCCTTTTTAACATTGCGGCGGGTGCAGCTTGAAGCCGCACCCACCGCAATGGCAAATATAGAGGATGTGACCGCCAGGGTGGCGGTCACATCCTAATTCCACAGGATTGAACGCCGCAGCACATGCAGACGGTCCCTCCTACTCAGGGCTCCCGGACGGACGCAAGTCCGTCCGCGATCGTAATGAGCCCCTAAGTTAGGTTTCTACATGTATTTAACTTGAGCATCTCTCTGTTAAAGAAAGTACTAATTTACTGTTGCATGCATTTAGATGACAGTAGAGTGGAAGACACCTTTTGTCAACCTCAAAACCGATGCGTGCCCTTGCCCCTTGTGGTCTAAACAACGGGCCCGATTCACAGAACTAACTTAGGAAAAAATCCTAAACTTACTACTTTTGGTATTCACAGAAGTTAGGATTTTGTCTTAAGTTTGTCTTAAGACAGACTTAAAACAGACTTAAGTTAGGATTTTGTCTTAAGTCTGTCTTAAGTCTGTCTTAAGACAGACTTAAGACAAAATCCTAACTTCTGTGAATACCAAAAGTAGTAAGTTTAGGATTTTGTCTTAAGTTAGTTCTGTGAATCGGGCCCGTTGACACTACCTCCCTCTCATGGACTGAGGCTCAGCCGGAGGATATGTTCATTAGGATCAGGAATTTGAATTTAGGTGGGCCAAGGGTGCATTTGGGTGGGCCACTGCGGGCCCGAATAATCACTTATATCTAGCCAGGACTGCTTATGGACCCTCCTATATCTCTTCTTAGTCTTACAAGGCCCAGTAAAACGTACTCTTTTCCAAATCTTTTTCTAAATGTTATCACTCTCAAAAAGAGTTTTTTTCCATGTTATGTCCTTTTGATGGGAAGAGGAGGTTTCTAAGGTGGAATTATCAGGCAAGTGACACTACTCAGGCTACCTCTGTGCTGGCCTTCAAGAAGGATTCCCCTTCATTACTACCTCCACCTGACCCTGGACTCTGCAGCGCACTCCCTTACTGGCTTGATTATCCACTTTTCTAGCACCCCTGTCCAGTGCATCGTATCTCACAGCTGACCTTGGGCCCCAGTCCGACATCATTCACCACCCGGCTCCATTTTCAATATTCCCAGTAAAAAACATTAGTAAAATCACCTTCAAACTTGAAACATTGAATATAGCAGTAAATCTAATTAGCATGAATTTTAAAGCAAGCTCCACAGTTGTCCTAATCACCCGACTGTTAATTAAGTAAACGAAAACAGAAAGACGATAACAGGGCCATCTTTAGTGCTGGTGCGAAAGTCTTTTCTGGTGCCCCACCAGTGACCTCTTTCTCCGTAGATACCTTTACTACCACCCTCCAACAGTGCCCCTCATCTCTCTGTAGCTCCTCCACCTCATTACCTCATCCTCAGACTCCCTCACTACCACCCTCCACCAGTGTCCCTCATCCCTCCATAGCTCCTTCCACCCATTGACCTCCTCCTCAGATTCCCTCACTGCCACCCTCCACTAGTGCCCCTCATTTATCCGTAGCCCCTCATCCCATGACCTCCTCCTCAGATTCCCTCACTGCCACCCTCCACCAGTGCCCCTCATCTCTCTGTAGTTCCCCCACCCCATGACCTCCTCCTCGGATTTCATCACTGCCACCGTCCACTAGTGCAACTCATCGCTCCATAGCCCCTCCCCCCGTGACCTCCTCCTCGGATTCCCTCACTGCCACCGTCCACTAGTGCAACTCATCTCTCTGTAGTCCCTCCCGATGACCTCCTCCTCGGATTCCCTCATTGCCATCCTCCACTAGTGCTCCTCATTCTCAGTAGCTCCTCCTCAGATTCCCTCACTGCCACCCTCCACCAGTGCCCCTCATTTCTCCGTAGCTTCACCCCCACCCCATGACCTCCTCCTCAGATTCCCTCACTGCCACCCTCCACCAGTGCCCCTCCTCTCTCTGTAGCTCCAGCCCATGACCTCCTCCTCGGATTCCCTCACTGCCACCCTCCACCGGTGTCCCTCATCTCTCCATAGCTTCACCCCCACCCTATGACCTCCTCCTCGGATTCCCTCCATGCCACCCTCCACTACTGACCCTCATTTCTCTGTAGTTCCCCCACCCCATGACCTCCTCCTCTGCTTCCCTCACTGCCACCCTCCACCAGTGCCCCTCATCGCTCTATAGCCCCTCCCCCATGACCTCCTCCTCGGATTCTCTCAATGCCACCATCCACTAGTGCAACTCATCTCTCTGTAGTACCTCCCCATGACCTCCTCCTCAGATTCCCTCACTGCCACCCTCTACTAGTGCCCCTCATCTCTCTGTAGTTCCCCACACCCCATGACCTCCTTCTCGGATTCCCTCACTGCCAACCTCCACCAGTGCCCCTCATTGATCTATTGCCCCTCCCAGACCCCATGACCTCCTCCTCGGATTCCCTCACTGCCACCCTCCACTAGTGCCCCTCATCTCTCCGTAACTTCACCCCCACCCCATGACCTCCTCCTCAGATTCCCTCACTGCCACCCTCCACCAGTGCCCCTTCTCTCTCTGTATCTCCAGCCCATGACCTCCTCCTCAGTTTTTCTCACTGCCATCCTCCACTAGTGCCCCTCATCGATCCATAGCCCCTCCCCACCCTAGGACCTCCTTCTCGGATTTCCTCACTGCCAACTTCCACCAGTGCCCCTTATCTCTTTGTTGCCCCTCTCTCACATGCATTCCATGTGTGATATAGAGCTAATCATATTAGTATGGGGAACAGCCAT
The DNA here is from genome assembly GCF_964263255.1 of Lissotriton vulgaris. NCBI lineage: Eukaryota > Metazoa > Chordata > Amphibia > Caudata > Salamandridae > Lissotriton > Lissotriton vulgaris. Next base: position 646,738,818 of record NC_141694.1, on the reverse strand, counting down.
GACAACGCTTGGATTACCCCGCACTGCCATTACAATGCGGGGATTGCAACGAAAGTCGTTACAACGACTTCCGCAGGAGGGCGCTGTTGGATAGGGAATAGTTTAATTTTCTATCCAACACCTTCCCTACTGTCAACGTGGGCTGGAGTTGGAATAGAAAATTAAACTATTCCACTATCCAGCGCCTTCCAGCGAAAGTCGTTGTAACGACTTTCGTTGTAATCCCCGCGTTGTAATGGCAGGCGTGGTAATACCACGCGTTGTCATGACATACAACCATTAGTGTAGGGTGTCATAGAGACAATAAATCAGTCTACGGGGAATGTCACACAAGCCAATGAGGATTTCAAGGTGTAGGAATCACATGTCATCCATACTGGTGGGCATTATATTTTACGAGGGTTTGGACTTGAGAAGCCAAATTCAGGATATAAAGAGTACTCCAGTAGTTGAGACATGGCTTTACTGATAAAAATGTATAACTGCCCAAACAAACTCTTTTTAGCAACATCAGAATAATGAAAGACTGGAGAACTTCTAACTATATCATAACAAAAAAGCGAAGGTTGTATGGTGCCCTTTGATGACAGTTCATAGGTCACTGTCCTATCTCAGGATTGTAACTTCTGAACGGCTAGTAATACAAGGATCTCTTTGACAAAGGCAGTGACTCACTGAGCTATCCGCATAAAATTCAGTTTATCTTCATTTTAAAACTACCAAAAGACAAATGATTGCTCTCCAGCAGGATCATATATCACCAGTTATCTGAACATGTTTTAGTGTTGTAGTACATCGATAGCAGATTCACTGCGAGGGCCAAGGCTCATGTTTGGGTGGGCCTGGCACACCCGGCCCACCCGGCCCACCTGGCCCACCCACTAGAACCGGGCCTGATTAGGATCAGTCCCCAATCGCTCTGTTTGAAGCCTAACCGCAGAGATGATCCCAATGTAAATATGTCAACCCTCTCTGAAAGGAACTATTTTCAGGAGAAGCGTGAAGCCCATCCTAAAAATGCATTGACTATGCCATTTTAGGGCAATATCCCTTACCACGATCACCAATATGACCAACGGGGAATCCATTCTAGTGAACATATGCACAGCTTTGAGGAAATGGCAACAACCCGTGTACATTTGGAGCTGGGATGGTACTGACCAACTCAATAGACACTACTTACTTTATAACAAGTGTCCTTTAACATGGTTGTTTAGTTTAGAGTGGCTTTGGTGTCGAACATAGGAGGTCTGATGACATCTTGAGAGACAGAACACTCACTCAACTGCTTATGTTTACTTAAGAATGTCTCCCTTCTCCTGTTACATCAAAAGCTGAATGATCCAGACAGTTTACATTCTATTAAGAGCCCCCACTTACACACTACTGATCCTTGCCTTTCAGAAACCTACAGTACTACTCCAAAATCAGCATCTCATTTAAGACCATCAACCTTGAATATTTAGCACTAGTTGAACAATTTGCAACAGGGTTAAAGGCCACAATCCTTCATTAAGCAGTTTATTTCCATTCATTTTTTAATGGCATGGTGATTAATAACCCAAAATACTCAAAAGGTATCGATTTGATAGCGCTGATTTATCACGTGTAATAAATATGTCACATTGCAATTGCTTATCTTATGCTGCATAGACTTTTTTTCTGGTGAAAATTCCATGTGATCAGGTACATTTAGATTTTGCTGGATCCAGTTGTGACTTTAGGTATGTATTGTCATTTGTCTGTATATTCCCCACTAACCAAATAAGGGAGATTCTATTGCTAACAGTATCTACCAGACACCCGTAGACACCAATATCCAGTCCCAACATGCAATTACAATCAATCGAATTCTCTCCATAGCAGTTTGGTAGATATCTAAAACCTAACATTCCAGAGATCTGCCTCAATAGACAACATTTGTAACTAATCAACCTTGTGACACTTTTAAATTAAGGCTAAAAATGTCATTGTAATTTCTAATTTTATTTATTTTGAAAAGTAAAGTGTGTCACTCGACTGAATGTTGCACTAAAAGTGCTTTCAGTGGCACAGGGTAGAGGAGCAACTAATAGATCATAAGAAGAAGCAGAGAGGTTTTGTGCTCCAACATGACTTTGTCTGCTGGTGCAACAGTAAATAAGATGGAAAAGATGATTGCGAAAACACAAATGTAAAGTACTGAGTTTCAGGGTACAGATGTAGGCATAAGGCCTGATTGACGCGGCTGGTCACATCATAGTTGCCTGGGTTAGAGGTTCTAGGAGTTTATGCCATGGTAGCAATATGGACGCGCGCATAACAGAATCAGTTATATCTGTTCATAAGCACTGCAGAAAATTGAGGGTCTTCAGTCCTCTTTGGTACTTCATGAAGTCTCTGAGCCTTTGGTGGAAAGGCAGATGGTGCCTTTGAGAAGCACGCCTTCTGGCAGCAAATGTTTTATACCTGTATAGCCAGGTGGCAAGATAGGTGTAGTTGACTGGCACTTGTATGACAGCAGAATCATTAAGAGGTATCCTGAGGCAAAGGCGTGTAATACCTGTGGACCAGGCACTATGTTTTGAACTGATGTGCATCTTTGAAAGGATCCTTTAAATCTTGTCTAGATGCATTTTATGGTGGCCCTGTAAATGTAGTGCTGCAGTATTTCAACCATGATGTGACTAGAGTAAAAACTAAAAGAGCTACTGAAAAGATCTGTAAATATCTTGGTAACAAACCTACCATTCTAATGCTATAATGACTTATCGAGCAGCCATCTAGAGATACCAACATCTTATTTGTTCTAGGTGTTCATCCTATTTTGCCAACCAAACTGAAACTGTAAATAAGACTCTCAGGGAAACCTTCTAGGTTGTTAAATATTTTCTTCATCCAGAAACCAGTAGTAACAAAACTATCTTCTTATTTAAAAAATCACTCCCTTCTTGATCAAGCACAATCTGACTTCCATCCAAACCACTAATTCTAAATAAGACAATTATTTGGTCAAAACATGCGGATAAGACAGTATGTTTATTGATTTTAATTATAATTCTTTTCATTATTTTTTAGTTTCACTTGATCACTTCTTTTTTTTTTTTAAATATATTTATTGAACAGCATCACATATTCACAGTCAGAAATACTATAACATTATTATCCATATAAGCAGCTGAAATATATACAATATAGAAAATGAATATAGATTCCAGAGACGGGAAGATAAAGTACTAGAAGCTTAGAGGAATCAACAAAAGGCGTACAATACTACTTGAACATAATAGTTTTTACCTGCTTATTTTGCTAAGTTAAATATATTTAGTATTAAACAATATAGCTACTAATTAAGCGGTTTGATCCTTAACCCCATGCATCCATCTCTCAACTGGTTCCCATATTTTCTGGCCCCGCATTCGAGATCGCATCCCTTTAGATGAATATATTGCAGTTTCATGATTATATGTGGCCAAAAACCTTGCCAGCCACATTTGGAATGTAGGAGAATCTGCATCCTTCCAGCTAGCCGCTAATAGAATCTTATAAACAGTTACCCCAATACATAAACATGACTCCTGGGATCTATTCAGTCCGAGTGAGTTATCATAGCCCAACATATAAAGCATAGCTGATACCGGGATCGGATGTCCAAATAATTCTTCCCAGAATTTATTCAAATCATTTTTAAGTGGGGTTAACACCCGACATCCATAGAACATGTGAATTAGATCCGCAGGACCCTGTGCGCATCTTGGACAGAGATCATCCGTTCTTTTACCCCATTTAAATAATTTTGCTGGGGTAAAATATAGATTAAAAATCGTTTTATATGACTGAGCTTTTAAATTTGAAGACATAATTATCTTGGATAATAATAACAAACTATAATCAATATCTACATTTGGATCGTTAAGCCTAGTAGCCCATGATGTTTCAGTATATTCTATATCATCATCTATTTTTTCTAGAAGTAACTCATATATTTTCCCTATTTTTATATTTTTAATTGTCAGAATATCTAGGATAGGAATTGATTCATATGTGATCTCAGGTATTTTAGCATTCATGATTGCTTTAATTTGATGAAATTTAAATTGGTGGCTGTTGGGAATATTATATCTCTTCTGTATATAAGAGAATTGAAGATCTACCATATTTTCGCCTAAATCCAAAACCGTTTTTATACCTGCTTTATTCCATTTTTTGGCCATATCATCATTTACTAAACGGGGAAGAAGAAAGGAATCCCAAAGTGGAATATATTTATTATGTTTCGGGATTAATAAAAATTTCGATATTTTAAGCCAAACTTTCCTAGAACTAACAATTATTTTAAATTTAATTTTTTTAAAATAGCTTGGTTCTATCTGCTTTAATAAGAGGCCTTGGTGCTTGTTCCCTAATAGCAATTCATATATAGAGGGTATGCCTGGTGCTATTATATTAGACTCCGCCGCTTTTGTATAGAGCATGGGAGCTATTTGTTGAAGAAAGACCGCCCAGTAGTATAGTAGTATATTAGGAAGGGCTAAACCTCCTCTATGCTGGGGTAATGATAGATATTTGATAGACCTCCTAATTTTCCCGTATTGCCACATAAAAGATGAAATTAGTGAATCTATAGATTTGAGTGTGGTATCCTCTACTATTAATGGTATTGCACGAAATAAATATAAAAGTTTAGGAAAAATATTCATTTTTACAAAATTACTCCTGCCGATAATTGATAAACGTAAACTATCAACTCTTTTAAGATCTTTTTCCAACATTTTAATTAGCGGATCAAAGTTCAGATTAACAATCCTTTCAACTTTCGGTGTTAAACATATCCCTAGATATGTAGCACTATCTACTCTCCTACAGTCATTGTAGCTTGTATTTTCAGTACAGATAATGATTGTTTTGGCTTTATTAAGTGAATAGCCTGAGAATGAGCCAAATTGTTGGGTAGTTATTTCAATTTGTTGAATCGCCTCCGCGGGATCAGGTGTTACAACTGCCACATCATCGGCATAGGCTAAAACTTTTGTGTCAGAGTTACCTATAGAAATTGGTTTGATAATTGTATTATGAAGTAGTTTATTGATTAAAGGGTCAATGTATAGAGCGAAGAGAAGGGGTGAACATGGACATCCCTGTCTTGTTCCCCTAGAGACCTTTATTGCCTTTGATTCCTTTCCCATAATCTGAAGCCTAGCTCTGGGTTCGTAATACATAGCTTGAATAGATCTAATAAAATTAGCTCCGAAATTCTTTAAGCGTAGAATAGTCCACAAAAACTCCCATGATACTCGGTCGAACGCCTTCTCGGCGTCGAGGAGGATCATTGACATTCGGCCCCCCTCTGCAGACACGAAATCAAATAATGCAATGGCTCTACGGATATGATCAATTGTGCCCTTGCCAGGGATGAAGCCGTGTTGCCAGGGGGAGACCAGATGTTCAATCACCCCCCCGAGACGGTTAGCCAGAATTTTTGCATAGAGTTTAGAATCTGAATTGATCAGTGAAATAGGTCGGTACGAAGATGGATTCTCGACAGGTTTGTTTTTTTTGTGAAATATTATTATGTCTGTCTCTTTCCACGAGTCTGGAGTTGTACCCGTTATTTGTATGCCTGTAAAAAGATCTAATAAAAAAGGCAGTATAATTGGACCTAAGATCTTGTATAATTCCAAAGGAATTTTGTCCGGACCAGCTGCCTTTCCAGAAGCAAGACCTGCCAGTGCTAGTTGAAGCTCAGTGATAGTAATCTGATTCTCAAGGTCATGGTTAGATAAATTGTCAAGAATATTTATTGAATCTGTGTCTCCAATGAATTGATTTACTGCATTAATTATTTCGGGCCCATTTTGTGAGTTATCCTCGGAGTATAGGTTTTGATAATACTGCCGGAATCCTTATATTATTTCATGAGGGTCAGTATATTGAGTATTATTTATATTTATACAGGGTATTGTGTTATAAGAGGCTTTCTGACGAGTACGTAGTGCCAACTGTTTCCCCACTCTTTCCCCGTTTTCATATAGATTGTTTCGATGTGCTTGAAATGTCTCGGCAGAGCGCTTAGTTAACCAGTTATTCATCTCAGTTTTGAGAATAATTATCCGATGTAGAATATGTTTCCCATCTATACCTTGGGATATCGTTAAGACATGTTCTTCTTCAGCTTGAATTAAATCACGGGTTAACTGTAAGTTTTTAGCTTCTCGCATTTTATTAATACGAGAAACGTAACTTATAGTTTCGCCTCTGAGTGCTGCCTTAAAACAATCCCATACCGCACATCTAGAAGCACTATACTGATTCATGTCAAAAAAATCTCCTACCCATTTTTTAATAAAACTTACATATTCTAAATTAACTAGGAGTTTCCTATCAAAAGTCCATTTAGTACTCGGTCTGACAAAGTTAGATATATCCAGTGTTAAAACGAGTGGGTTATGATCTGATAGGATCTTTGGGAGTTTTTTGATCTCAGCTTTGCTTATCAGGTCTCGTGTTGCTAAAAAGTAGTCTAATCTCACATATTTATTATGTGGATATGAGAAGTAAGTGTAGCCAGGATCGTTATGTTTCTTTGCGTCCCATATATCTGTCAGATCATGACTGTGTATCAGCTGATTAATGGCTCTATATACCTTAGGTTTCCTACCAGCATAGTTATTTTGCCCAAGACTATGGCATCCTGGCCCTAAGGAAATATTAAGGTCACCACATACTATAAGTGTTTTAGGCCATGATGCAAGCTCTATCTCTAGTTTTTCGATAGTTGCTGGATCGTCATAATTCGAGGCATATATTGAACAAACGGTTAAACCTGAGGATAGTGTTGCTATAACCCATCTTCCTTGAGAATCTCCTAACTTTCGTGTAGGTTCGCCTAGATATGCTTTGGTAATAATCGCTACACCACGGGTATTAGATGTTTGAGATGTACAAACGCATAGATTATAACCAAACAGTTTTAAGAGGAGAGTCCCCAAGCTGAGGCAAGATGGCGGTCGTGCTCTAGACCGCAGTGCAGCACAGACGAAGGCTCCTAAAAGATGAGATGAAAGCAGAGAAATACCGCTAGCTAAATCCCCTTTCAATGGACGTCACATTTGCTATGGGGTTTTGAAATAATACGATACAACGTAATGAAAAAAAATGCACCAGCATATCTACTCTATCAGTACCTACATCGGATTGATGGTGCTTCGAACGCTTGTGAGCAGAGCCTATCCCTCATCGGACCTACTCCATATTAAAGAGTCTCAAAACAAAGAAAGTGATTTGAGCACTCACCTGCACAGACGCGATCCTAGCGGACCTGATCAGCACGGCAGTGGCTGCAGCCTGAAAGACCCGATCATGGCACCTAAAACGGCGGCGGCGGCTCCTAAAACGAAACCAATGACAACCCCCGCATCGATGTCGGCGGCCGCCAAAGCCAGAGCGGCGAAGCTAGCCAAATCTGAAGAAACCCTCAGCACTGGCGCAGGACCTGTGAAAGCTCCGCTGCCGGAACCCTTAAGCCAGAAGAAAAAAGGCGCTGTTTCCCGCAACATCGGCCCTACTGTAGCGGATCTATTTCGAGAGGCAGGGAAACCAGTTCCTGTTCCGGGGCATCGTCAGCAGAGTGAGCCGGGTCCTGCAGTCACCATACAGCCTGGGAAAGTGCCGGGAGTTCAGCGGCAGCGTGAGCAAGCGCCAGCAGCGGTGGAGACAGAGAAAGAAGCTGCTTTCGTCGGAGAGCAGGATACAGGTATATCAGAACAAAATCGGGAGGAGGCTGGTGCTGAGGGCAATGTAAAGATGGCCCCAGAGGTGAAAACTGACAATACTACAGAAACGCCTAAAAATAATGGTAAAACAAACATGACAGCAGAAAATCAAGACACCAATACCAGTGTAGGTATGCCAACTGCTGAAAATATAATAACAGTCACAGCCAGCCCTACTGAGAACCTGAGCCTGAGATTTTCTGGGGGCTTAGTACAAGAACTGGGGGCAGTAAGCAAGGAGCCTCAAACTATAGGTTTCTTGGTAGAGGAAGGCTTGACAAACATAGTGGATATTGAGGCAGAAAAAGATCCAAGTGATTTTTTTTCATTTTCCGAAAGGGGGGAGTGGTCGGATGATGAAGATGATATCTCTACTACTACTGATGAAAGCCCCAGTGAGCAGTCAGACGCCCCAAACTCCAAAGCTAAGACTGTTCTAAGAAAAAGAGCCAAAAGACAGGGCTCGAAAGATTTATTATGGGACCACTCAAATAACCCGCTCAACACTCCGCTTGATACTCTCTCGAATGATCAATCACAGATATCAACCTCAGCAGTAGGTATTATTCTACAGGCAATCGCGACACACCGAGAAGAAACACGTAAAAACCAAGCCGCCATGCGTAAAATGCAGGGGGTAGTGCGCAAACTGGCCAAAACCTGTAACTCTTTTGGAGATAGGCTTACAGAAGTAGAGACCCGAATTATGACTAATGAAACAGAACTAGCTACCCATCAGGGCCGCGTAGATTCCCATGAAGAGCAACTAACGGATATTAAATGGAAGCTAGAAGAATTTGAGAATCGGCAGCGAAGGAACAATCTACGAGTTTTAGGGGTTCCGGAAGGAGAGGAAGGGGGGGACGCCCGAGTGTTTGTTATTGATCTTTTGCGGGACACTCTTCCTGAATTAACTGGTTGGAACTGGGCAGCTGAGATCCAGAGAGCCCATCGAGTACCTCTCACGTTGAAACATGCACAGAAACCCGGGGGCTACCCTCGAGCCATTTTGGTTTATTTCGGAAATTTTTTGCTTCGCCAATTAGTGTTTGAGAAGGCTCGACCCGAGTCTAAAAGAATCAGGAATGAGGTGTCATATTTTGTCCGCCCGGATTTCTGCCACACTACAGTGGAAAGACGCTGGAGGCTCCGTCAACTTATCAAACCATTTCAGGATATAAAGGCCCAAGCGTACCTCAACAATCCTGCTCGGTTAAAAGTGATTTGGGAAGGTCAATCCAAGTATTTTACGTCAGAAATAAAAGCCAAAGAATTTCTAGATGAAATTTCAGCCAAGCGTTAGCAAAAGAAAATTATCAGGATCTAACTGAGCTATTGCTATTAGACTAGGCTGTAGGCAATATATGCAAAATACCGGACGGATTTACTGTTTAAAAATTGTCGGGGTATGGTAGATGCATATAGAATATTGCATACTGATTGGGTGGTGGATTATAAATGGGACACTGTAGTTCTAAATGGAATATAGAAGACTGGATTAGCTAGCGATTTATTTATTTTCTTTTTTTTTCTTTTTTGATATATAGCTCAACATTTATCTGAAATATTTTGACATGATAAAGGAGCCTGAGTCGCACGCTGCATGCTCATCACCACGGACTCTCACAGAGTCTGTTGTCTCACCCGGGTGGGAAGGGCAGAAGGGGGGAGGGATGGAGGGGTGGTTCTGAGGGAGGGGGGTGGAGGGAGAAATCTAAAAAAAAATATCAGCATCACTACTAAATTCACAGTTATATGTCTTAAGTCAGCAGTAAGGATAGTTCAAAACTTATGGAATTTAACAGAAAACTATAGACAGATCAGTGTAAAAAAACTACTTGAAATGCTAGAGGATTACATAGAATATCTTCTAAAACTGCAATGGGGAAGCTAACGATATGCACATGGAACATAGCTGGTCTAAACGATAAAACTAAACGGGCTCGCTTAAATGAGATTATTAGACAAGGCTCTTTTGACATAGTCTGTCTACAAGAAACCCATCTTCCTTGGGATAAAAAAGACCTCTTAAAACTGTTTGGTTATAATCTATGCGTTTGTACATCTCAAACATCTAATACCCGTGGTGTAGCGATTATTACCAAAGCATATCTAGGCGAACCTTCACTTGATCACTTCTATTTTGATAAGTACTTTTTCAAATTATTGTACAAATTTTAAAATCTGGTGTACACAACAAAAATTGATATGTATCAAAATTCACAACTTGTATTTACAAGAAATTACATTTTATTCACCATTCAATCCACATTCATTCATCACTCAAACCAATACAAACAACCACAACAAAACATAAATGATTCAAAGAATGTTGGAATTGCAATATTCACAACAAAAAGCCAGTATTTGTTTTACAGCACAAATCTATATATGCAGTTTGTATTTGTCTTAATTACTAAATCATTAAGTTTGGCTTTATAACAAAACAGGTCTACGCGTTTCGAACTCTCGTTATTTCGGAGTTCTCATCAGGACCAATATCTGTAATGGAAGAACAGAGTTTGTTTATAATTCTGGGATAGCTACTGCTGCACTGCCTGATCCCAAAACTACAAGTTTCCTCACCTACCTCGCACTCATCAGAGAATGGTTGGAGTTGTTCTTGTAACACGAGTCTGCAAAAAATGCTGGAAACCAAAATCAGGGAAAAATTGCACTACTTGAGACCGATTCCTCACCCACGTTTGTCAACATTCAACCTCCATAACCACTTACTTGTAAGATTCTCTAGTCTGTTATTGACTGCCTGGCTCGCCGTTTCTAAAAGGGGGGCAATAACGTGATTTCATTAGCTCGTTGATCCTATGATCAAAACCTTTTTGTTGCTACTCGTTTTCGATTCCAAGGTGGCGCTTACCAGTGGTCGAGTCAGGCGCGTTGTACACCAGATTTTAAAATTTGTACAATAATTTGAAAAAGTACTTATCAAAATAGAAGTGATCAACTGAAACTAAAAAATAATAAAAAGAATTATAATTAAAATCAATAAACATACAGTCTTATCCGTATGTTTTGACCAAATAATTGTCTTATTTAGAATTAGCGACATCGGCATTTATTTCTGTTCATTAGTAGCTTGTGGCAAGCTGTGTCGTTGGGAGCCCAGACCCAGTGATATTGTTCTAATTCCATCCAAACCACAGCATGGAATCAGCATTGTGACAGAATGTTGTTAGGAGAATTCTGGACCAAGGCAGGTCAGCCGTTGTGGTCTTCTTCAAACTCAGTGCCGCATATGATAGAGTTTCTCACCAACTTCTATTTTCCAACATTCTTCGTCTGGGAATCTGTCAGTCTGCACTTAAATAGTTAGTCTCATTCTTGACAGTAAGAGCTCAGTCCATATTTATAACTCCATTTTAAACTTTTCCACAAGCAATTAACTGGAAAGTCCTGACAGGATTTTCATGGAGTCAGACACTCTTCAATTATTATGTCTCTCTCATAGCTTCACTGATCAGACCTTATCGATTTGAAATTGTGTGTATGTGAATGGCACTCATCATCCCCAGATCAAACAATATCACCTGGACTGAAGTGAAATTTAACAACTGCATGGCTGAATTTGCAAGTGGATGGGGCAGAATTCCCTCAAATTAAATGGAAAAAATGAAGAAATCCTTATATTAGGTGGCAATGACTCCATTTGGTCCTCCGCCTAGTGGCCTACAGGACTAGGCTCCCCTCTTGATCCAACTCAGTAGGAACCAGGAAGTAAAGCTGTGCATAAACAGGGGTTTATTTACAGGTTGGTATCAACCAAGCCACTCATAATCGGCCTCCTTTTATTGCTCACTGTGCTTTTTTTTGCATATGATCTTTCTTGTCTATTTCAGACACAGATTGCTGCAGTATTTTTCAACTCGCACTCTGTGCTTTTCATCAACCAATCTCATCAAAGTAACTTGTATTCTATATAGCCCCGCAGGGGCACATTCTTTTTCTTGTTCACAGCCAAGCCCTAAAACACCCTCCAAGTCAGCTTCAGATCCTTGTCCAACCAGCTGCAGTTTCAGAAAGATCTGAAAACCTGTCTGTTGAGTTAATCACCTGTTTACCTCCTAATCCACCACAACCAGGACACCCTTAGTAGGATTTCTCTTGCCTTTTATACTCCTTGCTGGTGGTTCATATGGGGAGCTAGATCTAATCACCTTAACTTCTCCTTCACCTTTCTTCTGGAAGAGCGAGATGCCAGTGCTTCAGGTAGCAGCATATCTTCTTCCCTCAGGTGTAATTCCAGTGCCAGGTAGCCCTGTAGGTGATTGTCGAAGCCTCACCATACTCCTCTGTGCTGCTTCTCCTTGGCATGGAACAGGGAGGGCTGCAAGTCAAGGTGTTAGCAGTTGTCTGGAGCTCGAGACTCATCTCAGCAAGGGCAGGCTTGAGATAGCAGGGCTTGTCCATCTCGTCACCAATAAGTGGCATCGGACATAGGCCATCATGACTCTAGAATAAATACACAGACAGTGGTATTGGGAATAACAGGAGTGAGGGCATGTGTGCCCAGCTCCTTTTCATTGGCCAGGTCATCTGACCTAGTAACATAGGTAAAGGGATGAGTGTGGGCTGGTGTACGGCACAGCCCTCTGTGACATGTCCTCAGGGCAGTACAAAAACAGCTAGAATTTGTGCTAGAGTGTCTGGGCTAAGGTTTAATATTTTCTGGGTGAGTGGAAAGGGTATCCATTAGATATTTCCTTAAGCTTAATGCAAATGTCATCTTTTTCAAGGAAGTTGTTTGGGGCTGATTAGACCACAACAAAGGCTAGTAATCTGTGATTTCGGATTAGGGTTCTGAGAGAATAAGAGGTTGACACTGTGACCTTTGGAATAGGACGATTTATCAATCGAGTTGGGAGTAAACAATTTGGTTTATTTTGGAGGTGCCATCAGACACAATTTTCAAGTAAGCCGGGGTAACAGTCACCGTCAAAGTGTATTTTACTGTACTGCACAACGCTAATTAAAACCATGACAAGCAGAGAGAGAAATTTTAACTTATACAAATGCTGTGCTAATGCCTCACCAATTCAAGTCACTGACCACCTAAAAGATACAGAATCTAAAAATAGATGTTGGTGAACTTCTTCAAGGTAGATGTTTTCTTTAGGAATGTCCCTAAGAAGACTCAGTTCTGGCAAGATGGCGGCCGTGTGAGACGGTCGGGAAACAGCTCGCGTGAGGAGGAGTGTAAAGTCGAAACAATGACCCCGGTTTTCCCCTAACAGAGGCTGTGTTTCGGATGCTGGGTGGAATCTGCGAGGGTCTCTAACGTCGGGGCGAAAGAAAGCGCAAGAGAACGGCAAGAAGTCGCGGCTGGGTAAAACTGACGCGCATGAAACTTACGTGCTGTCAGCCGCTGAAGCGGCTGCTACTGGAGGTGTTTCAGCTGACGCGGCGGTTCAGAGGCGGAGCTGCTTCCAGACTGCTAGCGGAGGCGGCGGAGTTCGCGGAGATAACCTACAGGGTCGAAGCCTTGCGGAGTCGCTTCCAAAGACGGCAATCCCAGCGGAGAAGGAAGTCCCGCGCTGAGAAGCTACTGAATTCGGATATTCGCCTTCCAAGAGACGGTGAGGAGCAGAGATCCTACAATCTGGAGGGCATTGGAGGTGTACAGACTGAGAGTGACGAAAACGAGGATATTTTTGGCGGTAAGGAGACATTTGGGCCAGAAGAGAGGCGAAGGGCAATTATGGCTCCTAAAATGAGCGCCAGCGCTAAAGCAGCAGCTAGGAGAAAAGCAGCAGCGGCGCTTGCAGAGTCTATGGCAGACAATGAAGGTAGTAAAAGGAAGAGACAAGGCTCCCCTCAAATAAAAAAACTAGCTCAGCAGGGTGCTAGCAAGGGGAACTCGGATAATCTGGGCACTGTTCCAATATCAGACATTTTTCAGAAGCTGAATAAGAATAAAGACACTAAAGATATGAAAGATCAGAAGGAGGATGATACACAGGTTCCCCCGGATAATGGTAATGAAGAGGTACCTCCTGGCACTACAACTGAGGATCTCGCAGAACAGTTGGATTCTGTAGTATTGGTGGAAGAAAGGGAACTGCAAGGGGAAATTCCGGTAGAAGATCAGCTGGGTGACGTTAAATCTTTACATCATGGCATGGAAGGGATCTTGCAGGATGATACAGGGGGGAGCAGCTGTAGCAAAAAAGAAGCCCAAAGTGAGGCATTCTTCTCGGTATCGGAGGGTGGCGAATGGTCTGAGGAAGGAGATGATAGCTTGGAACAAGAAATCAGCGATATAGAGACTGGCAGTGATTCAGAACCTGAGGAAAATACCCCCCCAAGCACTGCGGTTAAAATGGCGGTGAGAGCAAAAACACTTAATCAAAATGGAGAGCCACCGCTTTCGAATGCTCCCCTAGACAGCCCTGAGGGGGCTTCGGCACAAATGTCGCTCCTGGAGATTATTCACCAGGAGATATTGGCTCACAGAGAGGAAGCAAGGCAAGATAGTCGAAAATCCCAGGCGGCTGTGAGGAAAATACAAGGGGAGGTGAGAAAGCTGACAAAGGCGTGTGTGAACCTCGGTGAGCGAGTGACTAATCTGGAGGATAGAGTGGTATCCACAGAAGCGGATTCAGCAGCGGCAGTCAAGAAAGTCGACATACAAGCAAAACAGTTTACCGACGTTCAGTGGAAACTGGAGTCGTTAGAAAATAGGTCACGGCAAAACAACCTTCGTATCCTTGGTATCCCCGAAGGGGCCGAGGGGACAGATATGAAAGCATTCATCGTCAAGCTCTTTGTGTCCGCCTTTAAGGAGTTGAAAGATTGGGATTTCGAAAGGGAGATCCAGAGAGCACATCGCACCCCGGCAAACATCTATCAAAAGGCAAAAGAGGGAGTCAAGCCTAGGGCAATCTTGATTTTTCTGGGCAACTTTAATTTGAGACAAGCAATTTCTGAGAGGGCAAGACCTGATAAAAAAAAAACAGTTGATGAATATACCTTTTTCGTTCGCCCCGATTTCTGCCATATTACAGTCGAGAGACGCTGGAGATTACGGCAGATGATCAAACCTTTCCAAGACAAGGGTATGCAGGCTTACCTGATCAACCCCGCCCAGCTGAAAGTAATACAGGATGGAAAAACATTTTATTTCTCGTCAGAGATCAAAGCTAAAGAGTTTTTGATGTCGTAATTGGTGTGCTAAAAGAATGATCAAATGTTGACCCAAATGGTGAATTGGAATGGAAATGGGAGTACGGTAGTACAATATTTTCGTGTGGAGTGAACAGAGTGGGGGGTACTCCCGTGTATCACTGAAGGAGCTCAAAGAAAAATGGCAGATCCTAACTGGTAGCTAACACATATGGTGGAGGGGTTGGTAAAAGGTGGGGGATCACAATGAGATCATGTTTTGCTAATGTAAATTTGGTGGGGGGTAAAACTAAGGGGGACAAAAGGTTACAGTAGTTGTTACTTCTCCTCACGCTAAGCTGTAACCATCACGTGCACAGACCAGCGGTCTGAGCGCCTCAAGACAAGGGGGAGGGTTGAGGGGGAGCTCCATTCCGGAGCTCGATAGGGGGAGGGAGGAAGCGCAGTGGGAGGAGAGGGTGGGGGTGGGGGGGAAGGGGGGGTGAAAAATTGGAAAAAGCAAGAGATGGAAAGGAATAGTCGGCAGGTTGATATCAGGTCTCTGGATAAGAATCAAGGTAGGAAAGGCAAATATGTAAAACATGTCAGACATTAGAATTTGTAGTATTAATACAGGGGGTTTAAATGATTGGAAGAAGAGGCAGAGATTGACCCATCTAGTCAGAACAAATAATATTGATATAGTCTGCGTTCAGGAAACCCATATTCCCTGGAATAAAAGGAAGATCTTGGAAATGTATGGGTTTACTTTGATTGGTTGTTCCACCCAATCGTCAATGATAAGAGGAGTGGCCATACTAGCTAAAAATCATCTAGGCGGAGCGAAACGTATCAAAACGGATGGCTCAGGCAGATGGCTATTGGCGGAAATGAATATAGGGTTCACATTATGTGTAATGTATGGTCCAAATGAGGATGATCCTATGATGTTTGATAAGTTGGAAGAGGAATTGGCCAATTGGGATGCCCCGCTGATAGTATGTGGTGATATGAATATTTCTGCAGACTGGTGCCAGGGGAGTATATATACAGGCCGCAAACAAAAGGTGAAGGCAGCAATAAGCTCCATGCTGCAGTCTCATGGTCTGGTAGACATCTGGGGAGATAAGATGCCAGGTGATAGTGGCTATACATATTTCTCCCATCCAGCACAAAAGTATTCTAAGTTAGACTATTTCTTCATCACAATTGGAGAGATTGGGAAGGTAAACATTCAGAAATTACCAAGAATAATTTCAGATCATAATCCTCTGGTACTCACTTATAAAGTTCCCAGTGTATTAAGGAAAACCTCTAGATGGACCTTTGACAGGAAATTATTAAATGATGAAAGGTTTTTAAATCATATGAAATTGTGGTCAAAAGAATTCTTTGATTTTAATAGATATAGTGCATCCAGAAATGGAGTCTGGGAAGCGTATAAAGCTGCATTAAGAGGGGAGACGATTAGCTGCGCAACAAGAATTAGGAAACAAGACAAGAGTAAGATAGATAATTTGATAGCAGCTCTGGCTGAAACAGAGAGACATCATATCGATGAAATAATAACTGGTAAAGATAGTAGTGAGACTACTAGAAATATGGCTAGGATTAAGGGTGACCTTTTAAAAATTATCACTCAGAAAGAGATTTGTGCATATCAAACGCAAAGAGCAAGGCGCTATGAGACCGGGGAGCAGGCGGGCAGAGCATTAGCATTGCGTATAAGACAAGATTTGAATAGAAATAACATCAGTAAGATAAGCTACAATGGGAGAGAATATAATGACCCAAACTCTATAATACAGGCGTTTCACGATTTCTACCAAAAACTCTATGATCAGGATCCAGGGGCGGTATTTCCTATACAAGACCAATCTTTTATAACACCTAGGGTGGAGGATGAAGATAGAGATCGACTGGAATTGGGTATAACAAGTGAGGAGATAAAAAATGCTCTGAGTGAACTGGCATTGGGCAAAGCGGCAGGTCCAGATGGGATCCCGATCGAGGTTTATAGGGCTTTGAGTGAAGAAATCCTGCCAATACTGGAGGATCTTTTTAATGGAGTCATATGTTCAGGTGTTATTCCTGATAGTTGGAAGCAGACCAATATTGTGGTATTCCACAAAAAGGGAAAGCCAGAGGAAAACCCGGGCTCATATAGGCCGATCTCTTTAATTAATACAGATGCGAAACTATATTCAAAAGTTTGGGCTAAACGATTAGGAGGGTTAATAGATCAACTTGTATCGCCCTGGCAACATGGGTTTGTTCCAGGGCGTGGTACCACCGAACACACTGCAAGGGCTATTTCATTATTTGATGCTGCTACTATGACAGGGAGTGATATGGCTATGATTTTATTGGATGCCGAGAAGGCGTTTGACCGTGTAGTATGGGACTTTATGTGGGAGGTGTTGGAGAAAAGAGGTTTCGGAGAAAACTGTAGGAAAGGTATTAAGGCTATGTATGCGGATCCAGTTGCCAGAATCACTACTATGGGGCTTCAATCAGAGGAGGTAACAATCAAAAGAGGCACACGCCAGGGCTGTCCCTGCTCACCTATATTATTCGCGTTATATATAGATCCGTTGATTAGGAAAATCTTGGCCTCAGATAGAATATCCCCTGTTATTTCGCATGGTCATACTACTAAGATACTAGCGTATGCGGACGATTTGGCAATTGTTACTAATAAGCCGGATATAGCAATACAGGAATTAAATAATCTGGCTTATCAGTTCGGGGCATATTCAGGGTATAAACTCAACACGGAGAAAACTATAATAATCTGTACAAAGAATATCCAGAAAAGAGATCAAAGATATGTTGATGCTGCTATTTATTTAGGAGTTAAAATTAATGCAGATGTGGGAAAGATAATTCAGGAAAATTATTTGCCAGTATTGGCGGTGATAGAGAAAGATTTGAGGAGAATCGATGTTTTACATTTATCTTTGATTGGACGAATTAATGTTCTCAAAATGACAATGTTTCCGAAATTGCTGTATTTATTTCGTGCTATTCCCTTATTAATTGAAGAAACTTTGATAAAAAGAATGGAATCGGTCTTCTCACAGTTTCTCTGGCAATATGGTAAAGTAAGAAGATCGCTAGCTAAACTGTCACTACCTTTAGAGAGGGGAGGGCTAGCAGCCCCTAATCTTAGACTATATCACTGGATCTGTCTAGCGTTGCATATGAAACAGTTATTATGCTGTAACACCCCGGTAGGCCAGCCTGGCCTTTCAAGAATTCCCACAATCTATGAATTAGTAATAGGTGAAAAAGCCAAGGGGATTCTAATACGGGAAGTAAATGCGCAATTTTATAAGAGGAGCAAAAGTAAATTGATGTTAGGTGCATGGGGTGTATGGAAGCAAATGTTGAAATTTCTTAAGATCCCGAAGATTAATGGTATTATAGACCTCTGGGATTCAAACCCATTTAAACATCTTGGACAGAATAGGAATAGTGCCCTTTGGAAAAGGCTGGGTATCCGGTATCTGGGCGATGTAATGAGTAAGGAAGAGTTGTTGGGGTTCGAGATTCTGCAACAAAGATATGACATCTCAGCGAACCACTGGATGTTGTACAATCAATTAGAACAATCAGTGAAATCCATAAGACCTAGGATTTCTATCCAGGAGATGAATCCGATTGTTCAATATATAAGGAATGGTGGTCGGAAGATTAAAATAGGCTATGGTCTTTTGTTGCAGAGTCTGGAAGATGATGTGGTGCAAGTGGAAAACGCATGGGCTCTTAGAATTGGGGATCCAAATGTAGATGTGGACTATGCATTAGCATTGAACAAGAAAATATTAAGAGCAACCAACTTAAAAACACAACATTATAAAATGATTTTTAATCTATATTACACCCCAACAAAGCTGTTCCAGTGGGGGAAAAGGGATACAGATAAATGCCCGAGATGCGACCAAAGCCCTGCAGATTTAACTCATATGTTTTATTCTTGTCCGAACTTGAAACCTGTTTTAATTGAAATGGAGAAATTTTTATCGGGGCTGCTAGAGGGACAAATCTCTCTATCCCCAACGACTGTGTTAATTGGCAGGGATGAAAATCTGAAAATCACACATGAAGCGGAAGCCTTTGTCTTTCTTTGTGTTGCAGTGTTAAGAATTTTAATAGCAGCGGCATGGAAAGACTCAGTTGCCCCCTCATTCCAGGTTTGGTTGACTAGATTGCTTGGAACTCATAATATTGAAGAATGCTTATATAAATTCAAGGGACAGAAGAAGAAAGTATTTGGGGGAAAAATTTGGGCACCCCTTAGTAAGTGGAGGGAAACAAGAGGATGAATTGATTGAACTCCTGCTTGTTTGTAAAATACTTTTAGATGGTGACTTGTATTATGTATTGATGAACTGTTTTTTAAACCCTTGTGTATTTTTGTACTTATCTTCTTATCCAGCTGATATTTCATTATATGTATGAATGTATTTCTTTTTTTTGTAGTGCTATTCTAATCCATCTCAATAAAAAAAAAAAAAAAAAGAAGACTTAGTTGGTGAGACAAGCTGAAGGATATAACCTTCTCCTTAGTGTTGGCTGCAAGGGAAATCTAGTATCATTGAAGTTCAAAGTCTGCATGATTTTTCTTGACATTTATGGACCACAAGCTTGGACATGTTGGTTGAATTTGGCTTGCATTTCTTAATGTCGGTGAAGTGGTGTCTGCATTTGGTTGGTTTGTGAAATTGTGATTGAAGCTACTGTGAATCCAAACAGTGAGGACTGGACAATGTTCATGTGAAATTTGGTGGGGTTATTGTTCAGCCTACAATAACCCATTTTAGTAATTCAAAGTGGCATTCAAAAGACTACATAGACTACAGAAATTTTTACATTTTTAACGCTGTTTATTTATTTTGATACACAAGAACAAAATGACAACAATAAACGAATTGGTCACTGGTTCTATTTGGTGTCTCTTAAAGAAAGTTTGCCCATTTAAAAATGCCTCCTTCTAGAGATGTAAGCTAAGTTATTCATTAAGCACATTTATCATCCCAACAAGCATCCTAAATATGAAGAGGTTAAGACAGTGTTTAGTTCCTCACAGCCTTTTTAAAAAAAACATTTTTATTGGCATTTTACATTGAATAAAAGTTGATGCATTACTTGAATATTCGATAGTTCATACACATTGTGAAATAATATTTTACAATAGTGGGGTATTTCTGACATTGATTATCAAGGTCCCGCTCTTGAAAATTTACAATATAACTGCAGAAAGTCACACTACACATCACAATGCTCTCGTTTCAGTTGTTAGTCACTATTCTCTGATAGCGATTCCTCCTGTGGGGGTTCACCGAGATTGCCCTGAAATGCATTCCACCTTCCCCACACCAGAGTCCTTTTTGTGGGGCATTCCTTGTGTACATAGACTGATTTTTCTATTATCATTGTACCGTCCATGTCCTGACACCACTGTAAATGGTTAGGGGTTAATCTGGAGCCCCAGTGCTGCGCTATATTCCGTTTTGCCAATGCCATACCCAGTGCCACCCAGTCTTGAGCAGCATGGTTGCGATCTGTAGGTTCCTAAATATTGAGCAGACAGCTCTTTGGTTCCGGCTGAATCGTCACTCCAGTAATTTGAAAAATCATGTGCATATTAGCCTCCAATAGGATGTTATTTTTGGGATTGCCAGAGTGTGTGCCAAAATGTGCCTGGTGCGTTGCACTGCCTTAGGCAGAGGGGTGTGACCGCACTGCCTAGTCTATGCAGAAGTATTTGTGTGTAGTAAGTGCGGTGTAGAATTTTTAATTGCATTCGCTTTAGTTTAGAGGGTATTGTTACCTCTTTTGGGGATGCAATTGCTTCCTGCCAGTCTGCCTCATTCAATGCTCCCACTTCAGCCTCTCATCGTTCCTTAAGGACCATCGTGGGGCGGGCTGATTATTTATTATTTTCTGATACGTTTGGGAAATAGCTTTTTTACTCAAGTGGTCTGTCAGAAGTCTGTCCTCTAGGAGTGAGGCCTCTGGTAGTTGTGTGCCTGGTGGAATTACTACCATAAGGGCATGTCTAATCTGCATATATCTGAAAGTTTCCATCTTTGCTAAGCCGTAAGTGATTTGTAGCTGTGTGAATGTAATAATCTCTCATTTTTTCCACATTTCTCCCACCTTTGAGATACCTATTACGTCCCATTGTCTAAATCCCTTGGTATTTCTCAATTTGCTTAATTTCCTGGTGTCCTATAATGGTGTTGCCTGTGTCATGACCCCCTCCCAGCCCAGTACTCGTTATGCCTCATGCCAGACCTGGATTGTATGTGCTGTTGGACCTGTAAGAGCCGTCTTCCTGGAGTTATTGTATAATACCCCCAAAATCGCTTCCAGGAAATGCCTATCCATGAGAAACGCTGGCTCGTCTTCACAGCCTTTTAAAGAGGATACATTTACCATGTATCAATCTACAGGGCTTCTCTGTTTAGGGGGGTATAGCAGAGCTTTAACCTCCCAGCTTCATTCAGAGCTGATTCCAAGCCATTACCATCCTTCAGTTGCAAGCGGACATCCATCTAAGTCTCTACCGAAAAACAGACCTTTAGACCAGGGTAAGGGACCCATCCCAGATTTCTAGTCAAAGGGTACCCGTCTTCTAGATGTCACCAAGGACAAATACACTTATTTCCTAAAGGCCCTTCTCTCCCTCTTTGTCATCAGGTCTAGACTCAATAAACAGATGCTAAACCCTGATCTCTCCACTAGACTGTGCATCAAAGGTAGCACAGCCCCCAAAACTGTATCGCTGCACACTCTATTGTGGTTTGGATCCATGGCATGCTTGAATTATTATTTTTCCTTTAGAAATTATTTTAAATAATGTGGAGTAGATGCTCAGCATTTACATTTTAGTCTAGCAAACACAAAGTAAAATGGATAGACGTCCTCTTACATATGTTAATGTCCTATGGTATGAAAAGAAAGTCTGTATTCAAGCTGTCTTTAACTATCCAACAATGCATGTTTACTCTTAAGGTCTCTGGGTGCTCAATACGTTAGATTCTAGAAGTGATAACTTAGCTAACTCTTGAGCTGGCAGTATAATGTACAAGCCAAGAAGGGTATCTTTATAAACCCCATGTCACTGGTCAAGTAGGTAAGTGCCTGCAGAGACCTTTTAAAAAAAAACTAAGAGAGATATTGCATTAAAATTTATATTCATCCCACTGAGCTCTCCCTCAGTGTAAAACGTACGTAGAAGCACGCTACCCACTCATAAAAAGCGCTTCTTCAGATGTATGAATCATTACATAACTGCAGTTGCAAATCAGTGCATAGATGCAGTGCATGTCTGTAGATTATAATTAGGGCTCCCGGTTTTATAGTATTTATTTTTGGGCATTTCCGTCTGTATTTATGCATATTTATTTTTTGTCAACTTTATTTGTGTTTATCCATATATATTATGGGTTTTGTAAAAAAAAATAAAGCTGCAACTGGTATATTTCCACATTTATTTTGCAAATAAATATGCAGTCCTGCTTGAATGCCTGCTAGGTTTCAGTGAAATGAACACTAGCAGAAGATAAATCAATGCACTTGATTGGTTTCCAGTTTTTTAAGCAGGGGGTGCTGGTATAAAGAGGCCCTCTTAGGTCAAGTTCTATGAGAGCATAACTGGACTAAGTTTATTTTGCGCTAATTGTTCCTCTTCCATGATATAGGATCCAGATTGCAGTAGTGGCCGGCACAGGTAAGAGCGGTGAGGGTTTGGCAGGGGCGGGGCTGTGTGGGGGTACGGTAAGTTGACATACGATTGGAGAAGTAAAGTAAAATTTAAAAGAAAACCACTTACCTTGCGCTCGCCGCATTACCCACTCGGCCTACCGCTCTTACACGTGCCACCCGCCACTTCTAGTCTGTGAGTCTTACTGAGTGTTGACCATATTCACAGGTTGAAGTGGGCGAAAGTGGAGGGGCACGACATGCTCATACTTTTTTGATTGATGAAAAACCGTTCTCCTACTTTTTTTGTTAAAAGACAACCATCCCTGGTTCAGCTGAAGAGCCATTCGGTGAGTCTCCTTTGCTTTCTAGATTAGACATGATCCAGTGAGAAGCCAGATGACTGGGAGAAATAAGACATGAAAACTCCAAAATAATGATCTTTCCAGACTACAGCCACGAGGTACAATGCCAACGGGAGACTTTTGACTCAGTGAAAGCCAAACTCAGGGTTCACCAAATACAATACATGCTTGTGTTCCTAGTAGAGCTCAAAGTCATCTTTAAGGGTAAGACGTATTTCTTTCAATCCCTTGAAGAGGCCTGGGCATGGGTAGTAGAAAAACGGGTCCTGCACCCCCTTCCGGAGGGAAACGAACCAGACCTGTTGTTCTGCAATTTGAAATTCAGATTCATCGAGCAGGTTTAGATGGGCAATGGTGTTGGTGTTTGAAGGGAAGCTCCAGGTACATGACACACACCCAGGTGGGACGAGTAGGAGGTAGGCCGCATCCATGTCAACCCCCGTGGGTAACCCATCCCTGACATGCCTCATGTGGAATGTAAATGGCCTCGGTGACTGAATCAAAAGGGGACTGGTCTTACGCCATATTAAAAGCTTGCACCCAGACGTAGTGATGCTCCAGGAGACTCACCAGCAAGGCACCAACTTTGGGTTCCTGGGTAGAGGAGCATACAGGGTCCTGGCTCACACAGGATATACCATAGGATTTTAAGGAGTAGCGATTATGATAAGAAAGACACTTCTTTGAAGTATTGCACACATGGGTGGACTCCTGTGGCACGTACGCCTGGGTGGCGGGTACCTGGGGTAGACTGAAACTGACCCTGATCTTCATTCACGTACCACCATAACTACAGACACGCACACTAGCTGAAGTTGCGGAATCCCTCCATGTGATCGGAGGTGATTTTAATGATGTAGGGACACATCCATGGATAGTACTGGACGTCAGATTCCTCCAGCTGCTCCTACCCCACTGGCGCAATTCGCAGAACAACGGAACTGGGGGACCTATGGAGGGCACAGAAACCGCAGATTAAACAATATTCATATTTTTCCAGGGTACATAGGGTTTATTCGAAGAAAGATTATTTCTTTATACCAGCAGGAGAATTGGAAGAGGTCTAATCTGCATATATCTGAAAGTTTCCATCTTTGCTAAGCCGTAAGTGATTTGTAGCTGTGTGAATGTAATAATCTCTCATTTTTTCCACATTTCTCCCACCTTTGAGATACCTATTACGTCCCATTGTCTAAATCCCTTGGTATTTCTCAATTTGCTTAATTTCCTGGTGTCCTATAATGGTGTTGCCTGTGTCATGACCCCCTCCCAGCCCAGTACTCGTTATGCCTCATGCCAGACCTGGATTGTATGTGCTGTTGGACCTGTAAGAGCCGTCTTCCTGGAGTTATTGTATAATACCCCCAAAATCGCTTCCAGGAAATGCCTATCCATGAGAAACGCTGGCTCTTCTTCACAGCCTTTTAAAGAGGATACATTTACCATGTATCAATCTACAGGGCTTCTCTGTTTAGGGGGGTATAGCAGAGCTTTAACCTCCCAGCTTCATTCAGAGCTGATTCCAAGCCATTGCCATCCTTCAGTTGCAAGCGGACATCCATCTAAGTCTCTACCGAAAAACAGACCTTTAGACCAGGGTAAGGGACCCATCCCAGATTTCTAGTCAAAGGGTACCTGTCTTCTAGATGTCACCAAGGACAAATACACTTATTTCCTAAAGGCCCTTCTCTCCCTCTTTGTCATCAGGTCTAGACTCAATAAACAGATGCTAAACCCTGATCTCTCCACTAGACTGTGCATCAAAGGTAGCACAGCCCCCAAAACTGTATCGCTGCACACTCTATTGTGGTTTGGATCCATGGCATGCTTGAATTATTATTTTTCCTTTAGAAATTATTTTAAATAATGTGGAGTAGATGCTCAGCATTTACATTTTAGTCTAGCAAACACAAAGTAAAATGGATAGACGGCCTCTTACATATGTTAATGTCCTATGGTATGAAAAGAAAGTCTGTATTCAAGCTGTCTTTAACTATCCAACAATGCATGTTTACTCTTAAGGTCTCTGGGTGCTCAATACGTTAGATTCTAGAAGTGATAACTTAGCTAACTCTTGAGCTGGCAGTATAATGTACAAGCCAAGAAGGGTATCTTTATAAACCCCATGTCACTGGTCAAGTAGGTAAGTGCCTGCAGAGACCTTTTAAAAAAAAACTAAGAGAGATATTGCATTAAAATTTATATTCATCCCACTGAGCTCTCCCTCAGTGTAAAACGTACGTAGAAGCACGCTACCCACTCATAAAAAGCGCTTCTTCAGATGTATGAATCATTACATAACTGCAGTTGCAAATCAGTGCATAGATGCAGTGCATGTCTGTAGATTATAATTAGGGCTCCCGGTTTTATAGTATTTATTTTTGGGCATTTCCGTCTGTATTTATGCATATTTATTTTTTGTCAACTTTATTTGTGTTTATCCATATATATTATGGGTTTTGTGAAAAAAAATAAAGCTGCAACTGGTATATTTCCACATTTATTTTGCAAATAAATATGCAGTCCTGCTTGAATGCCTGCTAGGTTTCAGTGATATGAACACTAGCAGAAGATAAATCAATGCACTTATATAAAAATATGCACATTTCAGTATTAGCCTTGTGCATATCTATTGCGATTAAAGCCTCTTTACTAAAACACCCTTACCTATCAATCCAAACAGTTATTGGCCTGGTAGCCATGGCAAAGTGACTAGAGGAGAAGAGTTGGCCTAACGGCTAGGATGGTCGACCTTGATTCTGGGCAACTGGGTTTGAGTCTCGGCAATGACGCTGGACATCCTGTGATTCTGGGCAAATCACTTAATCTTCCCGTGCCTGACAAAAATGAATGTGCCCTCATGTAATGCAACTGGTGCTATGTAAAGCGCTCTGATACCTGATTCGGGTCAAGTTCGCACTATATAAAACTGTAAAAAAAAGTGTATTTAGAATCACTCAAAAGCACCCAATTTCTCTTTTTATCAAAATTTTAAAACAAATACAGACAAAAAAAGAAATGGTTTTCTGTCTGTATTAATCTGTAATAATCAGTAAAAATGGAAAAAAGGGAGCCTTAATTATAATACACGTCACTGCAGTCCTACAGTTCAAGCCACTGATTAGAAGGGCCTTTTTAAGGGCAGTATAAGGGCAAGTTCTTTTTTGAGGTGAATAACGAATGACTAGCTGCGACTTTCACTTTTTCTTAATTTGGGAAAATGAACTTCCAAACAGAATTCGATATAAACAATTCTTTCACATAGCACTGCATTGGTTTTATGCCACAGTAACCCCGCGTTCGGCTGGTTCTCATCAAGTAAATATTGATCTGCGTCACTTAATGTAATGAGCTAAAGAAATGCAGGCTTTTTTCTGTTTTCAGCTCCACTCGTGATAAGGTCACGTCGCTTCAGTCTGCCAGTCGGTATTACACCCTCTGAGTAATTCCTTGCAATTCGAAAACATTTTCTGCCTCCGACCTCAGCACTTCGTGTAGTGAGTAATTCCTTGGAGTGTTTCACAGGGCAAGATAAAGGACATGGCGTACTGAACTCCGGCCGTGAGCCAGCAGCTGAGCCGGGGAGAAAAAAAAAAAACCTCCAGCACCCGCACACTTACATTTCCACGTTTCTGCTGAATAAGACGAGATGTCTGGCCTTTAGCTGAGCACCCCGTCGCCCCGTATTTTGTTTAAATCCTCCAGCGTTGACCCCGTCTGCCCTCAGCCCCAGCACTTCTGGGCTCGTCCAGGCAGTGAGGGAATGGAATAAAAAAAACAGTCAAACGTCTGAATGCGCATATTGTAAAATCCTGTTGAACTGTAAGCAGGCATGTGCTGGTCGGAGAATTAGGTTACCAGAGGGGATGACTCATTGCAAAACTATGTAACATTTGTGGTTGAAACAATTTTTTCTGCCAGCGAATGACTCAAAGAACATTGGCACAGACTTTAAAGGAGTCATGACTGGGCCCATAAAAACTAGTGAATGCAGAAGTGCATTTTTTTAAAGCCATGCCTGGGAGTTTAAAAGCGTTCGCCTTGTTTACGTTGCTCGCTACGGCACTGTCACCGCCCGAGGGCCATTTCCAACCATCGTGTGTACAATGGGATCACTTTCTGACATTCATTTCCTTCCTCGTTCGGGCCCGGCTGTTACTGTGTGGTTTCCTGAAGGTAATGAAATGAAACAACACAGATGACACAGGGTGGGAAAGGGGATGCGTTGCGTTTTTTTCCTTCTCTTTTTTAGCCCGAGGCAGGACAGCATTACGCAAAAAACATATTTTGGGAAAGATTTTAGTCTGTCTTTCCCATAACCTGTCTTTTTGCTGTTTAAGAGTAAACAGTCTATGAGCTGCACTCTGATTGCTGCGCGTGGTTTATGATTGGCTTATGTGTGACGAAGTGTTTGATTGGTTTCCAGTTTTTTAAGCAGGGGGTGCTGGTATAAAGAGGCCATCTTAGGTCAAGTTCTATGAGAGCATAACCGGACTAAGTTTATTTTGCGCTAATTGTTCCTCTTGCATGACATAGGTTCCAGACTGCAGTAGTGGCCGGCACAGGTAAGAGCGGTGAGGGTTTGGCAGGGGTGGGGCTGTGTGGGGGTACGGTAAGTCGACATACGATTGGAGAAGTAAAATTAAATTTAAAAGAAAACCACTTACCTTGTGCTTGCCGCATTACCCACTCGGCCTACCGCTCTTACATGTGCCACCCGCCACTTCCAGTCTGTGAGTCTTACTGAGTGTTGACCATATTCACAGGTTAAAGTGGGCGAAAGTGGAGGGGCACGACATGCTCATACTTTTTTGATTGATGATAAACTGTTCTCCTAGTTTTTTTGTTAAAAGACAACCATCCCTGGTTCAGCTGAAGGGCCATTCGGTGAGTCTCCTTTGCTGGGAAATCAAAGCCGGGCAGACAGCTAAACAAGCCTACCCGCCAGTGTGCCTGCTTGCAGGGGTGTAGCTTGATCAGGAAGATTGGGGGAGGTGATCTTCAGATCATGCTGGCATATCTTGTTAACATACATTATCCGAGAAGCAGGGCATCAGGGGTGCTTAAGGGGCAGTGAGGATTGTTAGCAGTACATTAAATATTTTGGAAAATATCCAACATTTTTGAAGAACTTCAAAGCAGAGAGGAGAGAGTGAGTGTGTTTTGCTGTGTCTGCATGTAAAATCTTGAGTGATTGTGACCAGATTCCTGGTCACAATTAGTAACGACTGTGACTAGAGGGCACCTGTGAGCTGTGAATCTGTCGGACGCCAGAAACGCCAGAACCGCCGCCGCCATCGGACGCGGCCGTTGGTGCTCCCGCTGTTCCTCCCACTGTTGCTTTCACTGCTGTTCCCGTTGCCCTAGCTGTCCTCCCGGGCGATAGTGAAAGTGGGGAGGAAGCAGAATTGCCGGACGTGGCCGCTGCTGCTGCTTCTGTTGCTGTCCCCCCCGGGGGAGAGAGAAAGCGGAGCGGGAGAAAAAGCACAAGAAAGGCAAAAGCGGCGTAGGCGGCAAAAGCGGACTCAACTATTGCCTCAACTGCTTCAACCACTGCTTGCCGCCGTTACTGCCCGAGGTTGTGGGACTGTGGGACCCAGTATAGTACGGACTACTATGACTACTACGGTCGCAGCGTTTTGTGAGGAGCCATAATCAAGGGACAGGCACTGCAGGCTGCAGGCTATGTTAGCGCTGGTGTCATTGCGCTCCCTCCTCACTTCTCCCACTCCTGCTGGAATTGCCAAGCCCGCAATCTGAGGTTAGTCGCGTTACTAGCTGACTGAAACACCGAATGCAATGCATGGATAGGGCGATAGGGCGATAGGAGTCTGCAAGCCAAGAGTCGCAGAACCCTGACAGATAGGCGACCTGTACTTCTTCTCTCTGGGGCGCTGGTGCACTGGTGAGAGACAGTGAGCTCAGCTGCCGTTAGAGGCAGCTGTAAAGTAAGAGCCCGGGGGCAGGAGGCCAGGCTGTTCCGACTAGGTCTGACCACGCTGGTGGCCCCCCCTGTGTGATCCGCTCACTCTTGCATCAGCCTTTGGCACTCTCTAGCTGACTCTAATAAAGGTAATAGCCTCCCAACCTGAGGGGTCCTGCTCTTAAACCTGCATCTCTTAAGGTGTTTAGCCTTAAGCTGTCAACAAATCTTGCATTTGAACCCATCCTGCTGGAAGCCATCTTGCTGAACTGACTGACGCCTATATATATAATTCAATCACGCTACGACTAAAATGCGCACTAGGAGCTGCCTACTACTGCAACCAACACACCGTCCCCACAAGTCGGCCAAGCGCCAGAAATCAAAACTGCTGTATCCTCAGGCGACAGGTTGCAGTCGCCAATCTCCGTCTCGATTCTGCCCAAATCAAGCGGAACGAATGGAAGAGGCTGCAGATATTCTTCCTAGCGCTCCAGTGGGAATCCTCAGGGATAAAAAGGACAAAAACAGCCCTAGCAGAGGCTTTGCGCAAACAGCGCTAGCGGCCCACCTTCCGCACACACCAAAAGCGAAAACTAGCGGAATGACTGATATTCGAAGTCATTTCTACAAGATTGGCCAAGGAAACAGCGCAACACTCCAATTAGCGCGCAATAAGACCATGAAACTGCAGCAGCAATTTATAAACTTGTCTGATCCTTCTAACCTAAAGTCTCTCTACCCAGAAATAATTGTTCACCGTCAAACCACTGCCTCAGTCCCCGACATCAAACTAGCAAACGTGCAGGACAGCCCCCCCTCTCTTCCCCATTACTACCCATTCCCCTCCCTATCCCAGACGAGCATTGGGTACAGTCAAGTATAACTAAATCACCACCTGCGCTACCACTTGCGCTATCACCCATGTCATCGTCTGTTGTCTTTGTTACATCGCATGCTAATAGCCTCGCCATCGCAAATGACCCTGTGAAAGAAACTACATATGTCCAGCGGGGAAAAGAGATAGTCAATGATAAAACAACGGCGCCCTCCCAAGCCGATTCAGACGATTCAATAATCTGGATTTCGTCGTCTTGCCCCCTGAATCAATCACTAAAAATACTATCTCAGCAAGAAGTGCTACCACATGAAAAAATGATAAACAGGACAGAGGGCGTGCCAATCGACTACACTCAAAAATGTAGTCCTCTCTTCCTATCTCACACATCCACCCCAACTTCAAATGGAGCCCCCCATTTCCTGCCTTTTAGCAATATCGATTTATCTGAGGCACTGCCCAAAGTTACGTCTGCAAACCTCACCAACAGTAAAACTCTAAATAAAGACAAAGACAAGTGTTTCAACTACGATTCTAATAAAAATCCTCAAAGAGATGTCACAAATTCACTTCTCAACTCGTCGCCTTCCTACAAGTACACCAATGGGAAAAATTTCCAGTCGGCAAATACTATACAAAGGTCTCCTCAAGCAAGCCCAGGAACGTCTAAAGTTGAAATGCTACTTGCAGCCACCAACCAGGCCCTGAACTCTATGGCTACTGCTGCCCATATGAATGCCAATAAACTCGAGATGCAGATAGCTATCCTCCAAATCCTAGCAGATTCTATAATGGGCATTGACAAAAAACTTGAACAGTTAAACTCACTGATCCGAAGGGTTCAAAATAACGTGGGTGAAAATTACACCTTCGCAGCAAACTTAAATCAGGAACTGCTAGCAAACATCACCCCACATTCAAACAAAACGCATACCAACTGCATCTTTGAGCCTCTGATAAAAAAAACTCGAGACCCTGCCTGAAATAATGTCCGAGTTAATTGAAGATTTAAGGACAAGGCCACAAAATAAATCGTAGAAAGCATGCACTTCAATTCAACAGAAAACTAGCCACGTATTCAATCCCCAAATCCATGAAACACCACTGCAACCTGCATCAACCCCTAACATCTTAGTTAGCCCCAGCAATAATAACAATAGCTCAAACCAGGATCAGCAGCAATTAAATACTGCAATCAGTCTCCCCCCGGATCAGCCCCTTGCCACAATAAACTCTTCCATGCCCTCAAGTGAGCCCAAGCAAGCCCTGAAGGAAGGAACAACGATGTCGAGAAAAAATAAGAAAAAACGGAAGAAACTAAATAAAGCTAATAAAAAGAACACTGCACTAGTACAATGGCTCAGAACAAATGGGAGGAATCCCTCGTTAAACCAGGTGGAGGAGCTAGACGAATCAACAGACCTGCACAAAGACATTGTTGTTGTTGTTGTTGAAAAATCAAAACCAATTCAAAATCCTACACAGAAAATAACAGACCTAAAAGAGGAAAAAACACCTAAACATAACAGCAAAATGAAAATGCCTTGTAGCAGGATGTACCATGTTACAACGCATACCGTTACAACTACCTACTATTACAACGCGACCATTACAACGCATACCATTACAACGCATAGCGCTTTGAGGTGCTGGATAGTGGTAAGTATAATTTACTATTCTAACTCCAGTCCCCGTGGACCCTAGGGAAGGTGTTGGATAGTAAATTATACTTATTCCCTATCCTAGAGCGCCCCCCAGCGCAATGCGTTGTAATGGTATGCGTTGTAAAAGTCGCGTTGTAATGGTGGTGCGTTGTAACAAATGCGTTGTAACAGGTGTATACCCTTGTAGCAATCATCCGACTCAAATTGAAAAGCCCATTAAGCCTGCCATTAAAAACTCTTCAGCCGTTACCAGCGGAATAAATATGCCCACTGCTGCAGGCCTGTGGCAAATAAAAAGAGTCTCTAGCACAGAAACTCCAACATTAAGGGAAGATGAAAGTCAAACCAGCAAAGGGGCCGCACAAGAGGAGATCGGACCTAATAACAAAACACCCTCCTCTCAAGAATCCGCTGCAAGCACTCAGTTAACAAGTACCCACTCCTTGTCTTCAAAGCAAACTGCTCTAGAAAATTCAGAACATCGCCTCAAAGAAAAGTCCCAAATAGATCCTCCTAATTGCAGCCCTAATCGACCACAACTGCATAAAGCTACCACTAATATCCAGGAACCTAGCCTTTTACAGCAACAGAATAAAAAAGTACTACTCTATCCCGAATATGAATCGCAGAGTCAATGGGACATCCTCAACAGGGGAAATGTTCTAAAACTTTGTCAGAATCTACCAGGCTTAGAAAACATCAACTCAGCAGACATTGAAACAGTGGCTTTTATTGACCCCGCCTGGGGCCAAAAAAATGAGTCAACTCTGGTAACTTTTACCAACCCAGAGCTTGCGGTAATATTAGCTAAAAACTCAAAACAACTGAGTGAATGGGGCATCCGAGTAAGTTCCTACACGTCCCTCAGCTACCCGACCTTTTTAAAAAAAAACTTTGAAACCCCGTTGTCTAACAATACAGGCTCTGACTTAAATGTGGAAGGGAGAAGAGAGCAGCAACAGTCGATGTTACAGGGCCCCAGACAGGAATTAAAAGCTGCACCCTGGATGGACACCCCGCTGCAAGTAATCGCCACAGCTGCAGGCGGTCCACGTAAGTGCACATTTAAATTAAACAAATCCTATGATTGGTCCTGGCTTTACAAGGCCTTAGGGTAGTACACAGGCAAGCCAGCCAGAAAGCAAACCAAAGTATGAAACAGTTCGATGCTTAAACATTTGCTCGTGGAACATCAGGGGCCTAACCAAAGAGAAAATGTGTCGCACAATTAAGGACCTCCAGGAGCTAAACGACATCTTTGCGATTCAAGAGACTTGGGCCTTAGAAAATACCATCTGGGAAGATTTCACTACAGTCGAATCCTTTGCTATTCCCTCTGCAGTAGGTGGCCATGCATCCGGGGGCGTGTTGATCGCCGTAAAGAATACACTGGACGCAAAATTAGTGCTACTCTACAACGGGAAGGGCGATTATATCTTTCTCAGTATAGAGATCAAGAGCCACGATAAGGGGAAAATAAGGCAAAAAATCATCCTCGGTTGCGTTTATCTTCATCCTGTAAAAATCCGCCGGGAGGCAACTTTAAATATTTTGATTCCTATAATAGAGGACCTGGAAGCTCTATTCCCAAATGATTTGCGGCTGATAATGGGAGACTTCAACTGCAACCTAATGGACCTGGACCCAACCCAAGCCTTCCAAATAGCTCCAGGAAATGAAGAGTGGGCAATTCCGGAGATAAAGTCTCAATACCAACGTAAGGAAGTTAGCGGAATGAAACTTGCAACAAAACTAAACCAATCTGGTCTGCGTGCTCTTAATGGAAGGTTTCCCACCGATAATCCTGCAGCTTATACTCATATATCCCCTTTCCGCATGGCTACTCTAGATTACATCTGGATATCTCTTCTCGCCTTCCATCTGGTGCACCACTTCTCGGTAATGCCTTCTATAGACAGCGACCATGCCATCTTAGTATGTAACATCGCCTTCTGGCCTCAACATCGCCCAACAATTCCCCTGATTGGACGGGAATCAAACCTTCGGAAGGTAAAAAAAACTGAGATGGTCCGAGGAGAATTGTGAAGTCCTTGAAGCAGAGATTGATAATCTTCTTTTCAAACACTGTCATGTTGGGGCTGACTATTCGGCAGGTCCCTCCTGGGAAACAAGACTGAGTAAATTCAGAGACCAGTTGGCATTAAAAATAACAAGTAGCCCTCCGCTGGTGCTGCCGGCCTCGTCTAATTTTCTGGAGCAAAAACAAGCTGTAATTCTTTCAAAGAGTAAACTAAATAAGTTGCAACTACCCCATACGTACAGCGAAAGCCAATACAAATCCCTGAAGAGCGATATATCAGCGGCTAGAAAAGTCTACAGGAAGGCCAGATTCGCCTTATTAAGACAGGAAGAAGAGCTTCACTGGGCTGCAGCCTTCGAGATAATTAAAACCAAGACCAAAGGAAATTTTGGAATTGGGTGAATGAGGCATCCAAAGCTGCCAAACCTCCGACGGCAACTAATATCTCCCCCGCTGATTGGGAGAAGTATGTCAAAGAACTGTATACAACATCGGGCGTCCCAATTGGCGGTAGGGGCGTTCAACTAACACCAGATCAGCAAGTCGAGGAGGAAGACACGTCCTGTCCTATCAAGATAGCCACAGAAGAAATAGCTGCGGTAATAAGGAAAATACGCTCTGGTGGTGCTCCAGGCCCCAATGGAATTCCAACGCAGGTCTTTAAAGCCGCTGCACAAAAATGGGCTTTGCTGCTGACTCCGCTATTTGAAGATGCAATACTGGGACGTACCATCCCACAAGGATCACTCTTAGTACCTTTCCATAAAAAAGGTTCGCGCTCCTATCCCAATAACTATCGGATGATAGCTCTACTCGATGTGGACGGGAAAGCCTACGCAAGCATATTGTTAAAAGAACTTACAAAATGGGTGGAATCAAAAAATCTAATCCCCTTCACGCAAACCGGTTTCCGAAAAGGCTGCCACATCGAAGACAATCTGATTTCGATAGTCCACCTGATGGAGACTACCATAGCTGCAAAAGGCAAATCCCTGTACATGGGATTTATTGATTTCCGCAAAGCATTCAACAGTGTTAGCCGTCCCAAACTATGGGAAAAACTGTCAAAATGGGGAATCCCGCGGGCTCTACTAAATGCGCTAATAGCCCTTCATACGGACACATGGGTTAAGGTCAGAGTAACATCAAAAGGGACCACCTCTAATAAAATGTATACAAATAGAGGCCTTAAACAAGGGTGCACTCTCGCACCATTACTTTTCAATTTGTACCTCGCTGACCTTCCCGAATGGTTAACTGGATCAAGAGCCTCCCCCCCCTGGAATTGGCCAAAGCAAAATCCAAATCCTGCAGTATGCGGATGACACGATTCTGTTAGACCAAACTCAGGTGGGCCTCCAACGGCTGTTCAACTCTCTCGCCCAGTATTGTAAAAACAATATGCTCGAGATAAATGTAGGTAAAACCAAGGCGATGGCAGTCTCATCTACGAACAAAAAAAAGCCCCTGTGGTACATAGAGGGGAAACAACTGGAGACTGTGCCTACATATTAGTATCTAGGCGTCTGGATTGACCACAAAGGTAGATGCTCGGTGCATACAACTGAGATGCTGACAGTGGCTCGCCGTCTTGAGGGGGTCTTTATGAGAACAAAGAACGCTCTACACTCCCAGGATTTTGTTCCAATAATAAAATTGATTAATGCAAAACTTTTGCCCACAATTGCCTTTGGAGCAATCATCTTCAAGGACAAACTGAATAACTGGCTCGATAGAGCGCAATCATCATGTTACCGCCGGGTCTTTCGACTACCAAATTCGACTTCCCATGCCCAAATACGGAAAGAATTTTTTCTATCCTCCATGCGTTGGATTATGGCTGCAAGATTCGTTACATATTGCTTAAAAGCGAAACAAGCAAATTCTCACACGCTTAAGAGCTGTATATGGCTGGTCCTCAACAACCCCGCTACATCATGGAACAAATACCAAACGTTCTGCCTCAAATTGCTTGAAGCGGAGGATATATGGCTTTCTTCTCTGCCCAACGAAACGAAAGGTAATCTCTTAATCAAGCAAGCAAAAATCCTTTCAAACCAATCGGACACACAACTGGTACGTAAGCTTTCACACGGTACCTGGGCTGCCAAATTATATGCTCCGAAAACCCTCCCATCCTACCTTGCATCAGCAATGCAACCGTATATTAAACATCAGCTAATGAGATTTCGATTTGGCCTAATCCCGCTGAAAGCATACAAGTTTGGGCAAGGATATAAGACAGGAGCCTCCTCCCAATGCCGGTTTTGCAAATGGGGAGAGGAAAACCTAATTCACATTTTGTGCATTTGCCATCAACTGCGACCACAAAGAACATTCTGGCTGAAACCAATCTGGCACCTTCTAGGCATTAGGACATGCCAAGAAGCACTTGAGGAATGTATGAGGGGGGATTCGCCTCAAATGGCGACCCGCTTTGTCAAATTCATTACTGAAATTAATTCCATGACTTTTCCCTCTGTGCAAGCCTGAATTTAATTCCCTCCAAGTAACTGATTTTTGACTTTCCTTGTCTTTTTACTTTTCTTTCCCACCCATCCATTGTTTGAGTTTTTAACAGCCTCGAATGTTTTTACTACTGTCCTTGTGTATTCTTGCATATTGCAATGATTTTAATTAATTGTGCAATAAACAAAAAAAAAACTTCACTTGAGTGAATCTGCAAGACACCTCACCATACCCAATTGAAAGCACCTGATCCCATCCATTTACAACAGAACACATATTAAGTGGGTGTAACACCCCAACCCCCCGAAGTTACTCCCAGGCCTGCTTGCCTGAAAGAAATGCAACTGTGTGCTCCAAGTTAATGTGCAAGTGCAAAGAGTAATCAGCAAATGTAAAGGATGCTTGGAAGCCCTTGATTGAATCACTGGAAGCTTTGTGATGACAAAGATTTAGGGCCCGATTACGAGTTTGTAGCAGTGGAAGCCAGCCGCCACGCCACCGCCCCACTCCCACACCACCAAACAGGGCCACTGACCGCTCGCAAGATTACGAGTTTCCTCATGGTCTGGCTGGTAGTCCTTTGGTGTTCCCACGGCGGTGCCTTTCAAAAAGGCACTGCAATGGGAGCGCTCGTTCCTGCATGGACCAAAATGCATAATGTTGTGCATGTCACAGGCTAGCGGACCGCTTGGTCGCAGTACAAGGGTGGGGCCTCACCGCGGTAAATTGTAGCACAGCTGAAGGAACCTGCCCTCTGGCCCAGAGATGTTGTCCTAGGACCTGGAAGACAGAAGAGGCCTGATGGAAAGAGGCAGCGAAGCTCGCCATTGCCTCTAGAATCTAGAAACGTCACGCCATCCCCGCTGAGGTGCCCAAAAGCAGATAGATGGGAGTGAAGACACTGACACGCGGCAGAGGCTTGGCTGATGGGCTGCATATTGATGCCTGAAAGGGCCTGACCCACACCAATCCAAACTGAGGGGAAATGTACGACAGTGGGTAGAGGGGTGTCCCGGATGCCAGACTGGGCAAGGGGACCCTACTCAATGGGAAAACACATGAGTGACTATCCGGGAAGCGTATTCTAAGATATCCATGAGACTGATGCCAGGCAGATGCACGACTGGCCTACAGTTAGCCAGCACGAACTGACCCCGTACTAAAGTGGAAATGGTCCCTGATCTACTGCGTGCTCATAGAGGCAATTAGGTGCACACTGGACCCACACTTTAATTCCTGAGCACAACTGAAAGACAACCCCACATCCCCCGGGAGAGGGCTGTTATCAGCTCTGAAGGGGAGAAGACCCAAGCTGTCAGACCCAGGACGCCTGCCAGACTCGCCCAGCGCCATGTAGTGGAAGTGGGGGGGCGGAGTCCATGCTCAAGGAACAAAGGCAGGAAACAGAGAACCCTAAGAGACACACACTTCTCAGCAGCATACAGAGAGGCAGGAGATGTTGCTCGGGATTAGAAGAAGACGAGGCACCTGAGAATACTAGTGCACATCCAGAGTAAATAAGAGGACCCCATTGATACACTCATATGCATTCAACAATGGGGAGAGACAAAGAACCCAAACCTCACAGACAGGGTAAAATAGACCGTTGCACAAAACCAGTCACCCCTCCGAAAACCGCACAACCTCCATTGTCAGCTGAGACCACACTGTTACAGGCAATACAATCCTCCAGAGAGGTACTGGAAGATAAAATAGGAGAAGTTCAATCAGATGTAACACTGCTCTGCCAGGACCTGTGCAACGTCTCAGAAAGGGTCACCACGGCTAAAAAGCGCATCACGCAAGCCAAAGAGGCTCTAAAAGAAATATGCACAGGAATGGCGAACCTCCGGGAACCAAGCCAAAATGTTCTTCGGTGCATCATTGATGCTGAAAATAGGGCCAGATGAAATAATCACTATTTTGTGGGCTTCCCAGAGGGAGTCAAGGAGACGAATGTGCCGAACTTTCTGTCCACGTGGCTGAAAAACATGATCTCACCAGGCAAATTCTCTGCTTGTTTCGTGATTGAAAGAGCACATCAGGCATTAAATGCAAGAACCCCACCAGGCACACCCCTAGGCCAATAATAGTGAGCTTTTTAAGCTTTCTAGATTAGACATGATCCAGTGAGAAGCCAGATGACTGGGAGAAATAAGACATGAAAACTCCAAAATAATTATCTTTCCAGACTACAGCCGCGAGGTACAATGCCAACGGGAGACTTTTGACTCAGTGAAAGCCAAACTCAGGGTTCACCAAATACAATACATGCTTGTGTAACTAGTAGATCTCAAAGTCATCTTTAAGGGTAAGACATATTTCTTTCAATCCCTTGAAGGGGCCTGGGCATGGGTAGTAGAAAAACGGGTCCTGCACCCCCTTCCGGAGGGAAACGAACCAGACCTGTTGTTCTGCAATTTGAAATGCAGATTCTTCGAGCAGGTTTAGATGGGCAATGGTGTTGGTGTTTGAAGGGAAGCTCCAAGTACATAACACACACCCAGGTGGGACGAGTAGGAGGTAGGCCGCATCCATGTCAACCCCCATGAGTAACCCATCCCTCACATGCCTCATGTGGAATGTAAATGGCCTCGGTGACAGAATCAAAAGGGGACTGGTCTTACGCCATATTAAAAGCTTGCACCTAGATGTAGTGATGCTCCAGGAGACTCACCTGCAAGGCACCAACTTTGGGTTTCTGGGGAGAGGAGCATACAGGGTCCTGGCTCACACAGGATATACCACAGGATTTTAAGGAGTTGCGATTATGATAAGAAAGACACTTCTTTGAAGTATTGCACACATGGGTGGACTGCTGTGGCACGTACGCTGGGGTGCGGGTACCTGGGGTAGACTGAAACTGACCCTGATCTGCATTTACGCACCACCACAACTACAGACACGCACACTAGCTAAAGTTGCGGAAGCCCTCCATGTGATTGGAGGTGATTTTAATGATGTAGTGGACACATCCATGGATCCTACTGGACGTCATATTACTCCAGCTGCTCCTACCCCACTAGCGCGATTCGCAGACCAACGGAACTGGGGGACCTATGGAGGGCACAGAAACCGCAGATTAAACAATATTCATATTTTTCCAGGGTACATAGGGTTTATTCGAAGAAAGATTATTTCTTTATATCATCAGGAGAATTGGAAGAGGTCAAAGAGACAGACTACTTAGCAAGTGGACTGTCCGATCACTCACCACTGTAGATACAGGTGGGAAGCAGGGACCAGAATACGTAACCTCAATGGAGACCCACAGCCTGAGACCTACAAAAATATCATTAGACAAATAAGGGCAGACAGCAAGGTTTTCTTTAGAAAAAATGAAGGAACGGTCGGGCCGGGTCAGGGGTCACACTCTGGGAGGCATACAAAGCGGTGCTGAGACACAGGGCACAAAACCGCCTGGTGTGGGAAAAGAAAAAACAAACTGAACAGATAGAGACATTAGAACGCCAGATCCTGACAACAGAGGTACAGGTAATCACTGGGAAGGACCAGCTGCTCACCAGGCAATTGGACGCTCTAAGGCAGGAATATAAAGACCTGGCATGCGATGCTGCCAGAGACCAACCTGTAGCTAACCTCCACCGACTATATGAAGTTGGTGGCAAAGCTGGGAAATTATTAGCCTGGCTAAATAAAAAGGAAATAGATAGCAGATGGGTAAGGTCCATAGTGGATGCCCAGGGGCAGACATACACTACTGATGAGCAAATATCGACTGCGTTCGCTACATACTATAAAGATTTCTATGAGGCCAAACCCCTCTATGACACCCCTGAGATAGAGGACTACCTGGAAGGAATACATACCCCAACCCTAGATGAAACAGATAAGCAGGAGTTAGATGACGATTTGACATTGAACGAAGTAAAGGCGGCAATATCGAAACTACATTCAGGCAAGATCACTGGTCCAAACGGCTTACTAGCCGAGTTTTATAAAAGATGTGCAGACCTCCTAAGCCCACATCTGCTTAACCTTTTCCAGGAGGCGTACGATAACGGGAAACTCCCACTAGACCTATCTGCTGCC
The DNA here is from genome assembly GCF_964263255.1 of Lissotriton vulgaris. Taxonomy (NCBI): domain Eukaryota; kingdom Metazoa; phylum Chordata; class Amphibia; order Caudata; family Salamandridae; genus Lissotriton; species Lissotriton vulgaris. Next base: position 646,698,882 of record NC_141694.1, on the reverse strand, counting down.
ACAATATTGACTATATATAAGGAGGGCAAACCAAAAAACAGTTGCGAGTCATATTGCCCAGTCTTCCTCCTAAACGTGGAGGTAAAGTACCTTGCGATCATATCGGCGACAAGAATGTGACATGTCATATTGACACTGATACACTGTGATCAGTCGGGCTTCATGCCTGGCATGGCGACCAGGTGGAATTTTCACAGAACCCACAACTAGCTAATGGCAACTAGAGACTGAGACACTCCAAATATATTCCTGTCTCTTGACGCTGAGAAAGCATTTATTGCAGTACACTGGACCTTCTTGGAATCTAACTTGATTAAGTTTGGATTCAGACCAAATTTTAGAAAGTGGGTGATGTTTTTATACAATTTCCCAGGGTGACTGTACGAGTAAATGGCAGAACATTCCAGGACTTCCTAATAGTACTGGGGACCAGACAGGGCTGCCCCGTGTCCCCACATCTGTTTGCGCTGACTGTAGAGATGCTAGTATGTCAAGTTAGACAGCACCTAGGGATTCAAGGTTTAGGGTTACACAAAGAGATAAAAGTGAGGAGAAAATATCCCTCTACGCAGATGATATTTTACTAGACATAACTGAACCCATCAACAAAATCCCCATCTTCTCTCGGTTTGTTGAGGAATACGGAAGCCATTCAGGATATAAGGTAATTTGGAATAAAATAATGGCATAAAGCCCCAGACCACTAAGCGACTGGCCTCCCCTCCAAAAGACCTGAGGATAGTAGAAGAGGGTTTCAAATATCTGGGTTTTTTCTCGAGACAGATAAGAAATTGTGCCATAGCATAATGTCCTATGAATAATGCATAAATTCAAAAACGATGCTGAGCGATATAAGACACTACCACTCATGATTATGGGTCATTCCGCAATGTTTAAAACAATCACGTTGCCCCAGGTCTTATATGTATTGCAGAACATTTACCACCCCCTGCCACGCAAAATATTCCAAAAAATTGACGCTGAACTGCACTCGTTGTTGTGGCTGGATATATGTGGAGGGATACCACTCCACATACAGACTGGAAAGGGAAACACTAACACCATGCACATTTACTCACTCCCTATACAGAGGGAAAGGGAAACACAGATTGCTTCCAGCCACGGAAACCACCCTTTAGGAATGGGAGAGGGCTTCTAGGACACTAGATGGGAACGCAAGATCACCAAGGCAACGCTTCTATGTGAAGGGAATTGGTTAAAGGAACTAAGTAAACTGAAAAGGTTCGGCCCCTGGGACACCATGGGAATCTCAACGGTGGGGGACATCACGGACAAGGGTGCTCTAAAAACATTCTCTTCCCTTCGCATTGAATACCAGCTTCGCAACTCTCAATTCCTTAAATAAGCACAATTACGACATGCATGGTCAGCAGAAGCCTTGATTGATGATGACTTTTTGGAATATGTGGCCTGGAAGGCCGCCTATTGCAGAAACCCCTTACTCTCAAAGCAGTATCCCTTACATACAAAACATTGACTAACAACATGCCGGAGAACCTAGATAACCTCAGGGACAGGTGGGAGGGCGAAGTAGGAACTCAGGAAAATATTGACTGGGAGTATGCCCTCATGCATTCCAGAAAGGTGATGATCAGGGCATGCCTGCAACCTATCCAATACAAGGTCCTTCACCGGATCTACTATGATATAGACAGGCTCCACGAATAGGGTGAGCCGGCAATCCAAACTATCTGAGGTGCCACCATGAAAATAGACGATATTTGTTTGCCCAATGATACACACCTATTTGGAAAATATTATACAGGAGCTTAATGAGGTTTTGTAGGTCTCCCTCCACCTAGAACCGTAAGTCTTTCTTCTAGGTATAGACAGCTAGGTTGACGTACCGGGACCACAGCTACTATTCAGCCCCTTGGGACTAGTGGTTGCAAAAAGAGATATAGCACAACACTGGGGTACACCGGTCGCACCAACATTACAGTAGTGAAAGACAGGAATGGACCTATATATGGCGGCAAAAAGGGTAACATATAAGAGTAGAGGGTGCCCTGAAAAGTTCCGTAAGGTGTTGGGCAGCTGGATGTGACATTATGGGCTGGAGTCGCTAGACACGCCTATGCAAGCTACAACTGGGGAAGAATAATAGACATACCTGAGTAATGTGAAGGAGATGGGGTCCATTGTAACATGAAATAGGAAGGAAAAAGACATTATTTCCCATGATAATTGATGAGTGTACATGTACAAAGAATAAAGTGAGATGTTTATAAGGTGATTGTCCATCATATTTGCAAGGTTTTGGTGCACACATACAAGGGGCACAACATGTGCCCCCTACATTCACCCCCTTGCACAGTGGCACAAGGGGGCCCTAAATGGGCACCCAGAGTTACCTCACTGCCACCCTTTTCATGGCGAGCTCACCACTGTGGATAGGGTCGCAGTGAGGAAGCTTGTAATATGCTTGGCAGTGTAACAGTGGCACCACCAAGCACATTGCTTCCTCACACCAACAGGAATCAAGGATCACAAAAAGGTTCCAAAAAGATCTGACCGCTGAACCTGTAATACAGCGGTTGGACCACTTTTTCGGCGTTCCCCAACTGCCACCTCACCTCCACCACGGGTTCAGAAGTAGTAATAAGGCACTTATGTTTTTTTGAGAGGTAGTGCAAAGAGTTAACAATTGAGCTGTGAAGTGTGTCTTTAAATTGTAATTGTTTTTATATCGCGCTTACTATGACTGGTGGTGTTGAAGGGACAGCAATGTAAAAAAATTGTATTACGTACAGTCTTCGTAGTACTAAGATCTATATTTTGGACGCACCATTTTATCTTAAATTATTTTGCGCATTTTGTAGCAGTCTATCTTTTACTGTGTATAATGCAAGTTTATAATATTGACTTACATTTTCACATTGCTTTTTGTCACAGGCGGTGACCAGGTAGCACGAAAAATACACAAGCCACTATTTTCCACTGCACCAACCAAGATTTAGGGCCTGATGTAGATTTTGACGCAAATGTTACTCCATCACAACTGTGATGGATATTCTGTTCACCGAAATATAAATCCCATTATATCCTATGTGATTTATATTTTGGCTGACGGGATATCCGTCAATGTTGTGATGGAGTAACCTGTCCGCCAAGATCTAAATGAGCCTTTGATTCTGTGGCTCTCTGGTTGCACACAGACCTCTGCAGTGCATTAACTAATAGAGAGTTCATAATGTACAATAGTGCATTTCTCACTGAATAGCAACTTTACTTATTTTTCATTTAAGCTGAACGTTATTTATATGTAGCTACCTGACAGTGAAAGACCACATAACAGGGCTGAAAACAAACTGGTTTTGCTTCAAACTCACTTCCAGCGTTGAAAAGGAAAAATGGAACCCAAGGTGTTTTCTCAGTTACTTAGTATATAAGGTGAAAAATTAGCATAAAATAAGTTTGCTTCAGTTTTTACGCTTGTGCAAATCATTATAAATTATCTCTTAGAAATGATCTGCTTGTGGATCATTTGAATGAACGAAAGAAGGTATCTTTGTGTAGAACAGCTTTAGTGTTTAGGTGATTATGGAAAAACGTATGTCATTGTTCTTCTCGTGCCGGTAATTCAAATTTGGGACAAACAGGAATTTACAGCCAAATCCCTATTACTACAGTCTTCATTCTAAGAGATCTTATCAAATTGGTTTGGTTGCAAGAATGAGTTTGCTCCTGCATTGTGATTATAACATTTGCAGTATTACCACCCGTTTACCCCCTCAGGTTTAACCTGGTAGTATTTGTGTGGCAAAGGCGGAACACATATTGAGTTTGCAATTCCGTATGGGAGAAAACATGCAGTATAACAAAAATTATTTTTTCCTATTTCTTAATTAATTAATGAAAATAGTTGTTTCCTGCTGCCTCTCGTGGTTTATTCTTGTTTTCAGGGAAAACATTTCACCTCTCTAGCAGTATAAAGTAACTGATGCTGCTCAGTTCCAATGTGGACATGTTCAGCCCACTTGCAGAATCTCAAAGTGTAAGTAAGTCGAATAGGAGAAAACTCTTATACTTTCACTTTCAACTTCTGTACAGCACTGCTCCTCGGCTCTTTTAGGTGACACCACTGTACAGTGCACACGAGTCACACCTTCATTGCTCTGATTTACTATAAGGATTTCTGTCTTTTGTTGAATGCTCCATCATAAGTTTGGATCTGGCCAACAAAGGTACCACTAGTACAACACAATGGCAAAGGAGGCCCCAAGCCACCTCTTACCTGTACTCTACAGAGGCTAGCATTGTGCTGAAAGGATTCTATTTTGGTCAGGGACTCAGGTCTCAGCAGTCTCTGGGATCAGTAGTGGACTGCATCAGGATAAAAATAAACTCTCTGGTGCTTCCTCCACCTGCATCTGTTACTCACTGGTCTCAAAAGGAACTCTCTCGATTCCTGTAGTGAGCTGGGAATCATCCGAATCAGAATTGCATTGAACACTAAACATTAGCACCCTTGTCAGAGTTTGGCGCCCTCTGTCTTCCTCCTCCCCAGAATAAACATTTATTGTGATGAAGATCCTATCACACATGTGATTAATACTAGAAAAACATGTGTAGAGTCAGATCTAAATCTTGTCTTATATTCTTTGGAAGGTTGTTCAACCAATGGACCTACAGGTTTCCCAATCATTGGCATTAGTGGTTGTGAGTTTGCATTTCATTTGGCCCAAGAAGAAGTGCCAAATCAAGCATCCAGTCTCAATTTGTTCATAAGCTATTGTGGTGTTTGGCCCTTTTTTCAATAAAATAGGATCACAGACATCTAAATTTAACATGTATATCTCCAAAGCATATCAATTCAAGAGCAATAATCTGATTCTTGGGTCTGGTGTTGCAGGTGTGATGCGGACCCACCAATCCCTCTCCAAGTTGCACTCACCACTCTGTTTTTTGATGTGTGCATGCAAATTGTTGGAGCAAGGGGGGGGGGGAGATTTCTAAATTCAGTCTTCACTTGTGGCTCTTCTCTATTCTGTATACAAATACCTCATTGTTTTTCAGTAAATTATACCTGCATAATAAAAACATACATTAATTGCTTGTCACTGTTACATTCAGTTCCAAGTCTTATTACAAGGATCTATAGGGATTTCTCATCTTACCAGTCTCTGATCTTGATTTAGGTTTTTACTCAGTTTAAGTCATCAATGATTCTTAATTATTTATTAAGGTTTTCCTTTAATGTTCAGTTCTCTTTCCTTATTGATTACCTGGCCTTAACAAAATGGGTTAGTTCTTGTTTCCTGATTCACATGCTTTCATAACTTTCATGATATTGTCTTAAATGTTTCTCTAAGTTCTATTTTTAGTTCACTAAACTGGTAGTAGTTTTCTTGAAGGCACTTGACACAACTTTATCAGACATCTGCCGTGATCTTCTTGAAGATGCCACAGCCCTATGAACTTGATCTGTTGAGTGATCTCCAGCACGCCTTCTCCTTTCACGTGGATGGGCCATGGCGTAAATAGCCTCTTGAATCCAAGATGGCTGCTGGATCACATGACAAGGAAACTCTCACTGAAATCTTGCACAATCTCAATCAAATACTGCAAAATCTCACAAAGATGTATTTGTTGGAAGGCTTATGATCTGCAGGCAATGACTGTTTCCCCAATATGGCACTTGATAATTTGACATCCAAAATATGAAAATGCCAAGGGTACAATATTTGGGAACAACTGAGCATTTACAAAGGGAAACGTTTCAAATAGTGGAGACTGCTCTTTTAAGAAGCAAGACATTACAAAGGGTTTAAGAGACTCAAGGTCCCAGGGTTCGTGACCCCTTAAGTGGTGGTGCATGTCATGGCAAAGGGAGCCTAAAAATAAACTCTCTGGCTGATGACACAAGATCTTTTCTTATAAGACTTCTAAGAAGTCTAATGAGACCTAACTGTTTATATGCATTTTAAAAGAGGATCAGTTTCTCTTTGATAATCCATTGATGTAAGTAATAACATATGGCAATGGTCTGGTAGGTGGTATATACTGCATTATTTTTGTTAGTCACATAGAGTGGAAGATGATATTTTTTAGTCTGAATTTGCATGGAGAATTTTTCTTCTAACTGGCACCCTATATTTTTTATTCAAACAGTTTCTGCAGAGCAAGCCATGCAAAATGTTTTGTATTTTGGGATTCATCCCAACTATCAAGGGCTCAGTTTTACTCCCAGTGAGCTGAAGAAAATTCTTTTACATCCAAATGTTAATCTTGTACAGACACAAAAGGACCACGTCAGGTATCAGACAGTTTTCTCAGAGCATTCCCAGGATCATTGTACCATCATAATAAGACTGGAACTCCAGTCTATACTACCTAATGATGTTCAAAAAGAGTTTCAAATAGACATTAAATATACATGGGGATAAATGGAGTCCTTGAGGTTCTCTGTGTGAGACCGCAGAAGCAGAGGAAGTGAAAGCCCATAGTTGCTCTCTCTGCCTCATCATTAAATGAGACAGGTAAAACCACTTGATGGCTGAGGCACATTCCTTTGATTCCTTTGCCACCTCCATCAATCACTGAAGTGTGATCCAATGATCCACCATGTCAAATGCTACAGAGTGGTCCAGAAACATAATGTGTATTTTCAAAGCATACGTTCATCCACAGTATCTCGGTACCGAATAACTGATGTTTATTGTTACTCAATTCTGTAGAACTCCCATGACACCTTCTCGCTTCTGATCACGATGTCTCTACCATTGAATCACGGACGTAAGAGGCTTCGATCTCTCCCCCTCCCTGCCTCCTGACGACCCACTCTTGTCAGTCAAAGACTATCCAATCGAAATAGCCGTGTCTCGGCCTAACTCCTGACGTCACTGCTCTCCTCCCCCTGGCCAATCGCATATCTCCTTCCGGCTTGGGCTGCCGTCTCCTCGGCAACGCCAGCTCGGATTCATTCCACATGGGCGCCTCGCCTATCTGAGGTACGTTCCTTACGCCCTTCTACTCCTGATTTTTCACCCCCCGGAACCGATCACGAGCTTGACCCGGTTTTCTTTGTCCTTGGTAGATTTACTCCCCTACCCGCCGATCACCTACAGGATCGGTGTGCCTGACCTCATACCGGATTGCTTGACTGGCCTCCTACCGTGCCGTCTGGATGCTTCACCAGACCGGGTAAGTCCGTGGCATTTTGCTCCCCTTTTCGCCCCATCCTGTACCCTCAGGCCCTTATGGTTTTCCTTCCCCCTTTAGGCTTTTTCCTTGTTTGCCGATTCCGCAACCCTACGGACCGGGCACCAGACTTACGCTGCCCAAGGTTTGTCTACCACTACTCCAGCTCTGGTTCCTTTGGTTAATTCTCTTCTATCCTTATCGGATCGCACACTCACTGACTCACCCCGAGGTTCACTTTTACCCGCTCCATGTCACCCACTGCCCCCCTAATAATGCCTATTCCTCCTGTCGATTGCATTGCACTTCTGCTTAGCGAGACACTGGGTTTCACCAGGACCCGCCCACCCGGCCACCTCGCGCTTCACCCATTGCCCCCACATTCATTCCTATCCCCCCGTTGATTGCGTTTTTTCACTTAGCGCTACGCATGATTGCACTTGAGCATGCCCAACCAGCCAACTAGCCTATCCCCCTGTTGATTGTGTTTTTTCACTTATCGCTATGCATGATTATACTTGAGCATGCCCAACCAGCCAAATAGCGCTTGACCCACTTCACTTACGATCATGCGGACGAGTTTGATCACACCAAGTCCGTTTCCAGTGCCTGAGCACCCATCTACCTCGCGCTTTTCCCACTTTACCTGTGATACAAGAGAAGATCTGTGATCGCTCCATGTCCATTTCCTCACATCACTCCTCTCTTGTAGCACCTGCCAATTGACGCTTAGCTTTGGCTCACTCCCCCCTGTAGCCACCGCCTCAATTACACACCCGCACCCCTGTGATTGGGGTTTTGGACAGTTGTCACATTCCCACACTTCGTTCTCCTCTTCATCCTCACCTACCCCCGAGCACTTACCCCACTCACTCACAAACGGCCTCAGACTTATCAGGCCATGACTCAAGCCACTCGGTGACTCACATAGGGCCGCATAATAGTTACGTTATCTAGTGTAGGCCCCCCGTGGCCTAGTTCGCCCTTTCTCTATCTCTCGGCCCTGACTAATACCCTTCCCTTGCCCCCCTCTTACAGCACTGCACCCAACCCAAGTCCTGATGATGATCCTGATTTAAAAGAGATCAAAACGCCCTCTACCGTCCAGCGCAAACATAGGCGCTCCAGACTAAATGGTTCCAGAAACAATACCTGCATAATCATATTGAAGTCAATATTTCAAACAAATGTGGAACCATATTGTGTTTTTTACTCACTGTATATATTGATCACCAGTCACTTTGCGCCGCCGTCGCTGATTATTGTCACTTGTGTTGCTACCGTGCCTCTCACTCACTCGCACTGAGCACCAAGTACAATTTGAGTTACCTACAATTGTGTTACATTGCTCCTTGCAGTGCTGTAATAACTGCAAAATTATCCTGCTTATTGTTTTCTTCCCTTTTTCTTACTCCTATAATAAATATGATGCCACAAGCACATATGTGAAAAACCAAAAAGAGTCTCCTTATCTACTTGTGATAATGTTTTATACATATCTTGACTAACTGTCTCTAAATCATACCAGTTGGGATACCATATGTTACTTACATACTCTCTACCCCAATCCCAACGCGGTTCGAAGGGTTTACTCCTGTTGTTTGTACATCATCAATAAATGAGACAGGTAAAACCACTTGGTGGCTGAAGCACATTCCTTTGCCACCTCCATCAATCACTGAAGTATGATCCAATGATCCACCATGTCAAATGCTACAGAGAGGTCCAGGAACATAATGTGTATTTGTAAAGCGCACGTTCATCCACAGTATCTCGGTACCGAATAACTGATGTTTATTGTTACTCAATTCTGTAGAACTCCTTTTATTTACCTCAGGTGAATGAATGACTGAGTAGAGCCACTGGAATTCAAACCTGTGGCCATACAGACAGACACAGATGTGTACAATGAATGCGTTAGTGTACTTTACCATCAGACGATCCCCCCAACCAATACTTTTCTTGAGTGCACTGACCAGTGGTATTTTGGTAACATGTCTGACCCTGGCCCTAAATTGATGGGGTGTTCACAAGCTAGGCTTCAGTAGGTGTGAATATAGCTGTTTCAGGGCAATCTTTCCCATCACTTTACTAATAATGGGTAACCTTGCTTTGAAATTATCCTTAATGTGATTATTAGGACACAAGCAGGTTGTTTCATCAAAGATTTATCAGTGTCTTAATTCAAAGTTTGATAATATTTCTGTATAGGAGGCACCTCAGGGGCAATCAATTGTGAATTTTATTTAGCAGAATCCCATGGTCAAGTCAGTTGTTTACCTACTTCATTGGTCTGCTGATTTCTTCAGCTGACACATGTAGATAGCCAATTTTTACACTGTTGGTGCAATTATGGGCCTGCACCTGGCTTACCAGTTGCCTGGTGCTTTCCTCAATTAACTTACTTTTTTTTTATACTGAAAGTAATTTGCCTAAAGAGACTTACGGAAAGGTTCCTTCGATGGGGACTTTTAAGTCTGTCAGATATTTCACTGAATCATGAAGTGCAAATGAATTTGTGGCCTTTATTATTTTTTTACAAAATAGCAGTTTTTGGCATTGTGAATGATTTGCATCTGTATGTGCAGCCGTCTGTCCTCTTTTAGATATCAGTTCTGTGATTTTCGTTCTAATGTGTGTGTGTTTTGTCTCTGTTTCAACCACCTATTAGAATATGTCCGTTTTTATATGACTGACGGTGCCAAGGCCATTAAAGCTTTACCACACATTCTGGAAAATTTCTGTAATTCTCAGTTAAGGGATTATAACTCTGCGTGTATTTCCTCGATAGTGGGGAAAAGTGTACAGCCGCGGCCCATTCAAGTAAGAGCAGTAGGGCGGTGGGGCTGTGTGGGGACAATTTTGACAGACAACGACAAGGGAAAATTATTTATTTAATTTTCTCTCGTCGTTGTCTGTCAAAATCCCCCCCCCCCCACCCGGCCCCACCACTCCTACTTGCACGGGCCGAGGTTGAGAGTGTTATCAATTTACTTGTTTCCCTTCCCTCTTTTCTTGCCACTATGACTTTGGTTTGTGGAGTGGGAATAGTATTTTTTTCCCCTCCGCTATCCAGCACTTTCCCTACTGTTGCTCTAACTGGAGTAGGAAAAGTAATTTTTACCCCTCCGCTATCCAACACTTTCCCTACTGTTGCACTCACTGGAGTTGGAGTAGTAAAATTAAATATTTTGCTACACAACACTTTTCTTACTGTTGCACAGATTGTCTTGGGCAATTTGAATTTAAATACTTAAATAGTTTAATGTTTTAATTTATTTTAAAATTATTTTTATATTTTAAATTAAATATATTATATGTCATTTCTATATAACTTTAAAGTTTTAAAATAAATTAAAGATAATAGTTTATTAATTATTTTAAAGTAAATATATATGTATACATTATTATGTTTGTGTGTTTATTTTTTTAAAATTAAGTTTATTTGTAATATTTTGTAAACATTTATATTACATTTAATTTATTTTGTTAAAAATAATATAAACATTTAATATATGTAATATATATTATTTAATTTTATATATATATATATATATATATATATAAATCTATAGTTTTTACATCTATATTTGTTACATCAATATTTTTGATTCAATATTTTTGTACTTACCTATGTAGGTATTGGGAGTCTATATTTTTGTAATCTATATATTTTGTTAGATATTTTGAACATCAGTATTTTTAACATCGATATTCTATCAGTGAACTGTAGATGTCCCACTTCTTCCAAACTATAAATAAGGTCCTATTTTTACCTTCAACACCTGAGTAATTTTGTAACTAAAGCCTTTTCACAAGTTTTGTAATAAATGTTGTCTGGAAGATTGTTCTTGTTATCTTAAATGTATTGCTTTTGTTTATCCATATCTATATCTCCCCCGCACCTCTGCTGTGCATACACTGTAGGACGCATCTGACAACCACAGGAGTAGAAAGGGTAGTAATATGGAAAACCAACAGTAATAAAAAGAGTAAATAAAAGAAAATATAAGAAAGTAAAATCATCTCTAAACTCCTGCATTTGACATTTTGAAAATTAGTAAAGAGAATAAACAAGACTGGATTGGGGAAGGCAGGGGATATGGAATAGCTTTCTGTCTTCTACAAATCTGAACATAAATAAATGAAGCATTCTAATGGCTTTAGGTTAAAGCAACACCACATTTACTCTGTTTCATCTCCATCATCCTTATAAAACCTTATTTCAGCCCCTTATTGTAACATCTTCCTATGCATAGAGGTCTTGTTCAAGTTTATTCATCTCTATGAAAATCTTTTTATTCTGTGTGCAATACTTTTTACTGAAATCAAAAGCTGATTTTTATATCAAGAGTTAGCTTCTTGCTTTGCAGTGTGAATTTGTCTGATCATGAATCCAGAGGGGATTCCACCTCTCATTATATCCCGCTTCTCATTCTGGGTTTATACGGTTATCACTATAATGACATGCTTAATCAAGGTTTGTATTTCTGTTCTCTGCGATTGCATGCTGTATATTTAATGGGTCTGTGAAGTGACCTCCAATTGATGAAATGCATATTTAATGTATTTTCCTCTCATATATTATTGATCTCTGTTGTTGACTCTGGTGATGACAAAGCCCAAAGAATGTAACTCGCTTTCTAGATTTTCTCTTCTCTACGGTGTTCAGAAAGAAGCTCCAGGCAACCATTAGTGATGCACTTCTGATGGCCACAAAATTGGTAGAGTTTGCATGCTTGCAATAATAGGATTATTGTAGTTTTAATAAAAGGATTTTGTTTTTGGCTCTTTACACTTGCTGAAGTTTGACATTGTAAACATCCATGAGATCCACCTGTTTCACATCTTTTTAAAAACCAGAATATGCACCCTTGTGCATCCTAAACTGCTTTTAGCACCAAGACCCCAAGTTTTTGGTCAGATTCATCCAAAATCCATCATATCAAGCAATCTCAAATTCAGAGAGTCTTTGACTCCGCAAAACTATGAAATCGGAGAGAGAAGTGTATATTAAGGCTACACCGGGAGCTTTCGGCCAGCTTCTGTTTGGAACTGATCTGATAAGCATTAACAAATTCTTCTTTCTTCTACATTTTACCTTTGTTGTCATATAAAGCCAAAAACACATCACATGAATACTACTGATTGCATGGAGACCATAGGCCGCTGAACCAACACCATAAACATGCATGGGCTCATAAATAGCCCTAAGCACTAAGATGAATGCTCAAAACAACTATCCTTCTGGAGTCCTTCTCCTTTATTGTGCTCCTTCAAGAGATAAGTGTATTTTTTCTCTCTCTCCAGAATACATATTTCATAAATTGTCAATACAAGGTCATGAAAGTGGTATTTTGGTTGATTGTTTGTTTTAAAAAATGTGGGGCCTTATTTAGAGTTTGGTGGGTGGATTACACCATCAAAAACATGACAGATATTCTGTCTTTTTTATCACGAGTGTATTATATCCTATGGCACTTGTAATAAGGTGGATGGAATATTTTCCACGTCCGTGACGGAGTAACGCATCCGCCAAGCTATAAATCAGACCCTTGGTTTCTTTTATTTTCGTGTTTGCATTTTATTCAGGACTTCATTTGGTTGTGTGGCTATAATGTGCTCTCTGCTAAATTTGATTATTTAAAAAGAATCAATGCCATTGTGTGGCTTCAGGAGGTCCATGTGTGCATTGTGAAAGGCCTCTGCAATGCTGTTCTGTGTGCAAGTGTGTGCAGGTCTATAACTTTTTTGGTTCAGTTCTCAGGTAAAAGCCACTCAGTTAAGGAAACTTCTGTCAGCAGTGGTGATAGAACAATTTTCATAGTGGGGTACTGCCATCAGTGACTCGTCACAGAAGTATTAGGGATTGTGAAAATCCCGAGCAGCGCACAAAGAACAAATGTAGCAAATGAGTCACACCCATTTAGCAGACAGGCGGAAAGGCTGTATTATCAATCAGTCAATCAATCATGGACATTTGTACAGCGCGCTACTCACCCGGTAGGGTCTCAAGGCGCTGGGGGGGGGGGAGTGGTCCGCTACTGCTCGAAGAGCCAGGTCTTGAGGAGCTTCCTGAAGGAGAGGTGATCCTGGGTCAGGCGGAGGTGGATGGGGAGGGAGTTCCATGTCTTGGCTGCCAGGTAGGAGAAGGATCTTCCCCTGGCGGTTGGCTTTGCGAATGCGTGGTACGGCGGCGAGGGCGAGGCTGGTCGATCGTAGCTGGCGGGTGGGCGTGTAGAAGGTCAGGCGGTTGTTGAGGAGCTTGGGGCCCAGGTCATGTGTGGGTGAGGAGCCTGAACGTGATCCTCTTGCTGACTGGGAGCCAGTGCAGGTCTCTCAGGTGGCCGGAGATGTGGCTGTGTCGGGGGACATCCAAGACGAGTCATGCGGAGGCATTCTGGATGCGCTGGAGTCTTTTCTGAAGTTTGGCTGTGGCTCCGGCGTAGAGGGTGTTTCCGTAGTCCAGTCGGCTGGTGACGAGTACCTGGGTGACCGTCTTCCTGGTTTCGGTGGGGATCCATCGGAAGATCTTACGGAGCATGCGCAGGGTGTTGAAGCATGATGATGAGACGTCGTTGACTTGTCTGGTCATCGAGAGGGAGGAGTCCAGGATGAAGCCCAGGTTGCGTGCGTGGTCCGTTGGCTTGGGAGTGGTGTCCAGGGCAGGGGGCCACTAGGAGTCGTCCCAGGCGGAGGGCGATGATCCTAGGATGAGGATTTCCGTCTTGTCTGAGTTCAGTTTCAGGCGGCTGTTCTTCATCCACTCGGCGACGTCTTTCATCCCTTCGTGCAGGCTGGTTCTGGCGGTGGCGGGGTCGTTAGTGAGGGAGAGGATCAGCTGGGTGTCGTCGGCGTAGGAGATGATGTTGAGGTTGTGTTTGCGAGCGATGGCTGCGAGAGGGCTCATGTAGACGTTGAAGAGGGTTGGGCTGAGTGATGATCCTTGTGGTACTCCGCAGATGACTTTGGTGGCTTAGGGTGGTGCCTTTTTGGAGTACACTGTTGCAAATATATTATTAAAGCATGGTGTGGTTGCGCACCGTCATTTACAGACAGCAAATTTTCTATTGATGTGGATTAACTGCTAATATATTTTGAAATAATTGTAATTATTTTACAGGTATTTTTGTTGCTGTGTGTTAGAAAAAAACCTGACAATCTACAGCCTTTCCTTTCAGCATCTTTGTAGCCCAGGAAGCTTGACAGATAGTTTATTTTACAAAATTCTCTAACTTTGCAGTCAAAGAGAAAATTAAACATCTCCATGCTGAGATCATAAGCAGAAATTTGTCAGAAGACATAGCCTGATATTTAACCTCTGTCTTTGTACGCACAGCAAGATAAAAACAAAATTCAAATGCATCCTTATTGCTCATTCACCTTACTAACTCCAGTGTGGTTACTATGGGGATGCTGCAGTTCCCCGCACCCTTAACTCCGGTACCTATGCCTGTAATGAATGAATGAATGAAGCAATACTTGTATAGCGCTATCTACCCGGAGGCCTCGTAGCGCTTATGACAGAAACTCAATTAGCAAGGGCTCAGGGCAGGTCAACAGAATGTAGTATACAAGTGTGTTTTTAAAGTTTTCCTAAAGGAGAGATGGTTTAAAGTTTCCCGCAGAGGCAGAGGAAGAATGTTCCATAGCTTTGCCGCAGTGTGTGAGAAGGAGCGGCCACCCCATTGAGCCTTCTTGACTCTGATGGGAGTAGCCAACTGGGAGGAGCTGGACCGAAGAGAACGAGATGGAGCATAGGGAGTGACCAGGGACTGAAGAATTGCAGGGCCAGTGCGATGGAAGGCCTTGTGTAAAATACACATGGCCTTAAATTGTATTCTTCCAGCTATAGGAAGCCAGTGAAGTTCCCTCAAAGCATTCCTCGCTGACTGCCAACGGGGAAGGTTGTAGAGTAGACGGGCTGCACTGTTTTGGGCGACTTGGAGCCTATGGATGGTATAGGCAGGAGCTCCCATATAGAGGACATTCCCGTAATCCAGGCGAGATAGTATAAGGGCCTGGATCAGGATCCTCCTTGCCTAAAATGGGAGCAGAGGGAGCACCCTCCGTAGCATCCTCATCAACCCAAAACAGGTAGCCGCAGTCTTCGTAGCTTGTACCGAAAAGTTCAGGTCGGTATCCAGCCAAATCCCTAGGCTTTTTATTTGAGGTTTGGGCGTAGGGGGTGGGCCTAGACATGGAGGCCAGGAGGATGCAAAGCCCGAGGGGGAGGAATTGCCCAGCAAGATGACGTCTGTCTTCTCCCCGTTGAGTTTTAAACATGAGGATTGCATCCATCTGGAAACCGCCTCCAGACAGGAGCCTAAGGTGCTGGACGATCCCTCCTGGTGGTCTAAGGAGACCACCAGTTGGGTGTCGTCTGCGTAGGTGACAATACGCACACCAAAGGGATGGACTATCCTGTCTAGGGGCTCCATGTAGACATTAAACAGAGTGGGGCTCAGGGAGGAGCCCTGAGGAACCCCACATCTGAGAGGATGTTTAGGGGATGTCACCTCGCCCTCGAAGACCTGAAAGAAGCGGTCAGCCAGGAAGGATGTCAGCCATTCTAAGGCTGCGCCCGACACACCCATGTCCGCCAGGCGTTGTAAAAGCGTGACATGGTTGACTGTGTCGAACGCAGCACTTAGATCTAATAAGATAATGGCGACCTTTCCACCCTGGTCCAACACAGTTCTAGCTTCCTCCGTTACCGCTAGGAGAGCGGTTTCGGTTCCATGTCGAGGGCGGAACCCTGTTTGGGAGGCACGCAGGAGCCCATTTGATTCCAGATGGCTCATCAGGATGTTGTTCACGTGCCTCTCCAATAGTTTACTCAGCCAAGGGAGCAAAGAGATAGGGCGATAGTTCGCCAGGTTGTCCTGGTCCAGGTTGGGCTTCTTCAACAGAGCCCTCACCATTGCGCACTTCCATGACGGGGGTACGGATTTTGTGATGATGGAGGTGTTGAGGACGTCCAGTATGACCGGGCGGATTATGTCCACTACCTTCAGAAGGGTCTGGGGGGATGCTGAGTCACTGGGTGAACCAGAGGTAATTTGAGAAATAAGTCTGTCCAGAGTAGGCATATCTAAAAGAGGAATGGTATTTAGCTGGCAAGGAGTAGCAGTGGACAGGAAAGTAGGGGAAGAGGGGTCCGGGGTGCTATCGGCTTCTCCAAAAGAACAGTATATAGTCTGAATCTTTTGGGAGAAAAAGTTCGCCAGGTTGATGCAGCGATCCTGGGCACCCTCCACGGAGGGGCATTCAGTTGGGGGAGAGATAAGGGTTTTAACGATTTTAAAGATTTCCCTTGGGGCATTAGCGGCAGCCTTGATTTTGCTGCCGTAATAGGAGGCTTGTGCTGTTTTTTTGCTCCAGTTTATAGAGCCTGATGGCCGCTCTATAACTAGCCTTCTTGTCTTGGGAGTAATCTTGTCTCCAGGCTCTTTCATATTTCCGACAGAGTTGTTTCCTAGATTTAAGGTTAGGAGTGAACCAAGGAGCAGGTCTCAGTCTTTTAGTGGCATTGGTAACTCGCACAGGGAGGACCATGTCCAGAGAGGAAGAGATCCAGCTATCGAAATTATTGGCTGCGATATTGGCATTCGGGGCTTTTCTCGGGGGGTCTCTGGCCAGTGCAGTTTCCCATTCAGAGAGGGGGAGTGAAGACCACTTCCTACCTCGCTGTTTAGCAGGATGACAAGTGGGGATGGGAGAATATGTATGCCAGATAAAAGGAACCAAGAAGTGGTCGGTCCATGGTAACGGAATCGGGGTTAGCACTGTAAGATCGTCACTGTTGCTATAAATGTGATCCAGAAGATGGCCTCTATTGTGGGTTATATGAAATCCTTTTTGATGAAGATCCAGTGCTGAGAGGTTAGAGCGGAGCGTATTGGCTGCTGTATTGTGAGGGTCATCAAGATGCAGATTAAGGTCTCCCAGTAGAGTGAAGTTGGGTGAAGACAGCACAATGCTAGCAGCAAGATCAGTTATTTGAGCGATGGAGTTTTTTAAAGCACCAGGAGGGCGATAGGCTAATATTCCTGAAAAGGTGGTAGTAGGGGAGAATTCTAACGAAAAATGAACACTTTCGCAGGTAGGTGAGGTGGTAGGGGTAATACGGCATTTATAATTGTCTCGATAGACAATAGCCAGTCCCCCGCCCCTCCCGGTCTGACGATCCAGCCTCTTGAGTGTAAAGCCCTGGGGAATGGCCCACCCAATCGCTGGATCGTTGTCTAAATGAAGCCAAGTTTCCGTTAGGAAAAGTGCGTGGGGGTTGAGCTCTTCAATCATTGTATGTAATTCCGTGTGGTGTTTACATACGGACCTGCAATTTAGGAGATACAATCTCCATTCCAGAGCTGGAGAAGGATGTGGAATACCTATATTTAGGATAGAGGGATTCCAATTACAGTTCCTACAAAGATAATTGATATCAGACGGATGAAACAAATGGGCACAATGAGAGCGTAAGGGAGGGCGTAAGGCAAGCAATGAGGAGACATCATAAGTGTAGGAGGGGAGAGTCATGGCAAACCAGTCTACCTGCCGGTCCGCCGGAGCGACAGGACGCGGACTGGCGCAGACTGGCTTCTCTCTGGCGCCTCTCCGGCGCGTCTACGGCGCTACCGCTGCGCGTCACCGCTGCACGAGTAATTGAGAGCTAAGTAGGATAGGCGGAGTGGGTGAGGGAGTGTAAGCTGGCAAAACACCATTTGTACCGTTTGTGCACAGGGGTAGGCTCTAATAGACCAGAGTCTATTAGTGTTTCTCCTGCACACGTGAGGCATGTTGTACCTGTTCAAGGGACCAAAGTAAACTGCAACAGTTTTTGAGGGGAGCCTAGCACAATCAGTGAGACTGTAAATCAGTTAGACGGAAAAGCAATCACTGCATAGAAAAATTGGTGGGATTGTGTGCTGCATGGATCTTGTGGTCATTTTAAACATGTGTTATGATTCCAGACTGTAGTAGAATGTGGGAGCTGAGATCTTGAACATTCCATGAAGGGAGTTAGAGGGCGATGTGCTGGTGGTCGATGGATAGGACATGCAAGGTAAATAAACACACAACTTGCTTCCAACAAATAGGTGTTGCTTTATCTTTTTATTGGAGATGAGGAGGTCCAGTTTGGGGCGTAGCTTCAGGGGGGTGTTTGGGCTCTTACACCCCCCATAATAAATAAATGTTCTGATGAATTGTTGGGTACAGCTTCTTTCAGTGAGGTGTCTGTTGGATTTCACCCCGGATTTCTACATGCACACTCTCTCATCTTTTCTCTAAAAATTTTATTTTACAAAATATTATGTTTCTTTCATTTAGTATTCATATCAATCTACATTCCTCTCCCTTTCCACTGCCCACTAAGCCCATCTCATGTGCCCTGCTTGTCGTAGAAAGTATTTAAACATTATATACCAGCATGATTTTTGGGAAATCTGATGCTCATAACCCCCATTTTTAATGGCCAAGCTACACCCATGGGTCAGTAGACCATCAGCTTGCCACCTTCACTTTCTATAAGCTGTTAGTCTCTGGGCTATTCCGCCACAGTCCCAGGGTTCTTGCAGCATTTTATCCAATGGTTTACTTTGGGTTCATTGCCAATCCTGCCCTGGTGGCCCTGGGTAGTAGAACAATTGTTCCAAAATGGAGGGCAGTTGGAGAGCGAAGTACTGCTCATACTTGGATGAGACTGTGAATGAAATATAAACATGACTTACCTCCAAAGAATTGTTGTTGCTTCATCCTTTCAATAAGGAACATAAATAAAGAATGAGGTTATTAAGATGGAATAACATTCCATCTTAGGCAACGCACATTGAAGAAATCGCATCAGAAGAACATTAGGCAGGCTTCTTATGTTAGTCAGGATCATATGAAACTAGTACAGTTTGTTAGTATACAGTTACTATAGTCTCTGGAATATTTCTTGTTTCAATTATGTATCTGAGTTACAGGTCATGAGCAAAGAATCTTTTTTCCTGAGAAGATGATTTGAGGGTTAGGATTGCCCTAGCAGAATTTTCAAATAATTTCTGATTAGGAAAAGAAAACACAGGTTTTAAAAATATTTTTTTTCATTAATATAACAGTTATTCAACTGGCTATGCCTGAGACTGAACATTTAGCAGCGGTATATGGTGTTGTATCAGGATATAAATTAAACACTGCTAAGACCCAGATATTATGTGTTAACATCAAGACTTTTCATGATACCCGGGTTCTAGCAGAGGTTACATATCTGGGGATACAGATTAACGCCTCGGCTCTGGCGACGGTTAAATCTAACTGGCAGAATCTGCTTAGCGAGATACGTAAACAATTGGATCAATTTGAATGTTTACATCTAACGCTTGTAGGCAGGTGCAATACATTAAAAATGATGGTATTACCCAAGATTTTATATTACTATCGCTGTGTACCATTAGAGATTCCCCTTGTATACATCACACAGTTGCAAGCGATTTGTATGAAATTTGTATGGGCTCGAGGAAAGGAGCGGCGCGCTAAAAAGTATATGGTACTGCCAAGGACGGTTGGGGGCTGGGCGGTACCCGACTTTCTTTTATACTATTATGCCTGTATGCTTGTACGTATGAATATTTTGCTTACAGGGATAGGACCCTTAGAGCCAGCACTACAACCATCAATATATGGTCTGTTATTGGGTGCTGAAGTCAGGAACCGTCTTTTTCTTAATATGGATTGGAACTACTACAAACGCACCAGATTTAAGGTGGTAGCGGCTCCATATAAAGTCTGGAAGGCAATAAAAAACTACTATAAAATCGATAAGATTTCTATATATACACCATTGATTTCCCCAAACTTACAGCCCAGTATTTGCTGGGACAGCATAGTGGTGAGCTGGCGCATAAGAGGGTTAACTACAATAGGGGATTTATATACAGGGGGTGGTTTAAAATCATCCAGTCAGTTGAAACAACAATATCAACTCGCAACTGCACATTTTTTTTTAAATACTTACAAATCCGTGAGTATTTAATGAAAAATACTATAAGCATGGTATCTAACCCTCTTATAGAGGCCAATAGGAAAGGTGCTCAGATTGGGGTACTTTATAATTTAATGCTAGAGGCTATGCCTAATGATTTAGAAGCACAAGTGACTAAATGGGAGAATAGGTTAGGATGTCAAGGAGTACCGCTGGAAAAATCAATTGAACTTGCTGGAAGAATACTTATGTCTGCTAATCTTATAACCCAACATTATAAAACCCTGTTCTATATGTAACTTACTCCAGATAAAATATCAAAGTGGGGTGGAGACCCAGAAGGAAAATGTTTCAGATGTAACGCCCAATAGGCGGATGTAAAGCATATCTTTGCCACTTGTGTAAAACTAGGGGAACTGTTTAAACATGTAAACAAGTTCATATCTGAGATTTTGCGTACCTCTTTTCAGCTCTCAATAATGCAGATTTTGTTGGGTATAGATGAAGAATCTGATCAAGTAGAGGCTAGCGAGAATACTAACTATCTGATCTTCATTGTCACGGCTGTCTTAAGACTCTGTATTGCCTCATGTTGGTTACAAAGTGAACCTCCTTCATTTGAAGCATGGCGAACTCGGTTTTTATTTACTTATAATATGGAATATAATCTGTACGCCATGAAGGGAAGGAGGAAAAAGGCATTGGGACAGCAAATATGGGGTCCGGTTAGAGCATATATGGATGCAGAAGACTGATCAACCCTGACTTTATATGTACCACTTGTAAAACCTATAATTGATTTATTGTAGGACTGTTTTGAAATACTGTCATATTCAGCTCAATATATAATATATGAAACAGTAGATCTAATTTAATATAAATCTGTCTAGGTTTGACGGTTTGATCAGGCTGTACCTTTATATCTCTTTTTATTTACTTTTTTTTTGTGTCATTTATGGGAAAATAATGCCCAATTCATTGTTCTTGCAACCCTACAACTGTTTGATGATAAGCTGTTTGCTTTATTTTGTACACGTGACCTCTACCTCAATAAAGAAATTAAATTTAAAAAAAAACTGTTATTCAACAACATACACAATATGACAAAATATCAAACAAAAATTTACAACACAGTGGGCAGGTAAATCATGCAGAAACAGCATCATTAACAAGTGAGATGTCAGAACAGGCAGAGGCAGTACCATCAACAAGTGAAAGGGTCAAGAATATTAAAGCCTACACAGCATGGAAATAGAGATGCATGTCCTTAGTGGGACCCCTGCCACTCCACAAGGTCAGAGTACTATCCCCAGCACAGTCACCCAGTTGCACATCCATCCTGCGACTTACTTGGCCACACAAAAACACACTGCTCCAAAATGGGTACAACAACCTGGCAGTCTCATTGGCGTTCATTCTAGGCCATTGCTGAGGCCAACGGGTCAGCAGCAGGCGAGGATACTTCTGGTATGGACTTGTCTACAACAATCTGACCCTAATGGTCTAGACGGGACAAGCCATCAATTTAGGCATCTCATTCGGGCAGAATCAGCACCTTCCACACTCCTCTGACCTCCTCTATGTGAATTGCCTCCCTTTCACATTCCGCCCATCTTGCCAGCTCTAACCTCCATCTGTATATGTCCAGCCCACAAGCCAATTTTCATCTCATAGTTAACGGTCTCCGAGCAAGAACCATGGCCAGATCCAGAAATCTATCTGTAGCTTTTCAGGCCACAGTGTGCTCATGTAGGCCCAGAAAGTACAGCTGCAGGCTAAGCGCACATTCCTGGTTAGTGGCTCTATGGACTTCCTGGAGGACCAGTACCCAACACAGTGACAGAATGAGCAAGACCCCACCATATGCAACAAGCCAGTATCCTCCTCAGCACAATGAGGGCGTGCAGACACTGCCTTATGATGGAGGGCCGGATATTTATTAACAACTCTCTCCAATCAGCAGTGATTACTAAGTCCTGGAAGCACGCTAAAGTTGTACCACTACTCAGAAAGCCCACTCTTTATTAATCTCTACCAGAGAATTTTAGACCTATATCTCTGCTTCCTTATTTGGCCAAGATTATGAAATCCCACGTCAACATCATTCTGACCTATTATCTAGAATCCAACCGGATTCTGGATAGTTCTCAGAACGGGTTCCGTTCTAGACATAGCATGGAATCAGCGCTCTTGGCAGTCATAGAGCAGCTGTGGGCCGCACTAGACAAGGGTAGCACATCAGCACTGTTTTTACTCGATCTTAATGCAGCCTTTGACACAGTCTCCCATAAAATCCTTCTCTAATGACTGGAGGAGATTGGAGTCAGAGGCAGGGCCCTGGCCTGGTTTGCTTCGTTTCCATCGGAACGCTCCTTCCAGGTCCACGCCCCCCCCCCTTATCTGTCTAGTGTTTACCCTTTAAAGTTTGGTGTTCCCCATTGCTCCGCCCTGAGCCCTACGTTGTTCCATGTATACATCTGCCCTTTGGCGCTTCTAGCCAAAGAACGTAACATCAAAATGGTATCCTACGCGGACGATACCCAGCTGGGGTTCACCTTTACCAACAGCCCTGTCACTGACCAATTGAAATTCCGGGCGGATGTTCTGGCCATTTCAGACTGGATGACTAATAACTACCTGCAGTTGAACTCTGCCAAAACAGAGTTGCTCCTGGTAGGTTGCAACAATCACAAATGGGACTACCAGTGGTGGCCTATGACCTTAGGCTCTCACCCACAACAAAAAAACACTCTTAAAGACCTAGGGGTTCTGATTGACACTACCCTCACTTTTGCACCTCATGCAAAGAAGGTGGCTGGAACATATTTTGGCCTCCTGCGCAGCCTCAAACGCATTCTGGGGTTCCTTGAGGCCCCTATCTGCCAATTGATAGTTCAGTCCGTGGTTCAATTGCGCCTAGACTACAGTAATGGTATTCTGCTGGGCACTAATAAAACAGTCACTGTCAGACTCCAGCGAGTATAAAATGCAGCGCACGCACTCTTTTTGCTGTACCTAGGCACTGCCACACCTCCAATCTTGTTCACCGTCTTCATCGGTTGCCCATTCGGTAAAGAATCTAGTTTAAAACCTTATGCACTATTCATAAGATTCTGCACGGCCAGGGTCCCCAAATCCTGCAGGAGCTCTGTACTGCCTATGTTCCCAGGCGCGCACTATGCTCCGCCGATCAACATTTGCAATGCTTTCCACGAGTTTGCCGTTGCAGAGCTGGGGGTCGCTCCTTCAAAGCCCATGCCCCCGTACTATGGAACTCCATCCCTCTGGCTGCCCGCAGCACTTGCGATCACTGGACATTCTGGAGGCGGATTAAAACCTGGCTTTTCACATCTATCTAGCTACACTTCTTCTTGCTTGCCGCTCTGTAAGCGCTGGGATGCCCTGTTGCTGGGGCAGCCATGCACGGTACAAGTTAACATAACACAACACAACACAACACAACACAACACAACACAACACAACACAACACAACACAACACAACATAACATAACATAACATAACATAACATTTAGGTAAGCCTGATGCAAGTAATAACATTGGATACGGTTGAAGCAAGCATTCCTGGGACACCCTAGAGGTGCCCTCCAGCACTCTCCTCTAAGCCTGATCAGTCAGTGGCGACCCTAGTTATATCTCCCAGCAAGTGCGGAGCTCCATTAGAACTAACCAGTTCCCCTGCAGGAAAGCTCAATATATTTCAGTGTGACCTCCTTCGACCACCCCGTAATAAGAAAAGGAAGGCAATCATTTTTTGGAAGCCCTGTCGCACCAGAGTTCCACCATGCGTGGATCCTAAGGAGTGCATTTTGTGGTAAGAAGTGCCCGCAGGGGTGTTGTATTTTGCATGAATTGCCAAAAAGGGACACAATTGGCCTCCCACAAAAAGATCACCCAGTACCATGACCCTGGCTGTCGTCCACAGATGGAGACCAGACCAGCTCCCTCATCGCTTCCTGAGTTGAGCAACCAGGAGCGGAAGGTCACACATTTACAGTGTCTTGGTGTGCATGCTTTTAAGAGCCCTGGACCAAACATATCCTGCAGTTCTAATGAGCACATCTGTACACTAAAGGGAGGAGAAGGCCTCTACACAATCTTTGTCAATAACTCATTAGTTGGGGAGCTATACTCCGGGGTGTGCACGCCATCCCAAAGGCAAGACCGCTAGCATTGCATTTGTGCTGCTGCATGATATAATACCTGATCCAGGGCTCCAAACTACCCTCCAACACCAGGCGGTGTAACTTCCAAAGTGCCGCACGGTGACGCGATGTGCCCCGTATTCTGACAACAAAATACCATTGAGTTCCTGAAAGAACTTCCAGGTCAGTACAAGTTGGAGAGCCACAAACAAATAGAGGAGACTGGGCAGGACAACCATCTTGGAAACAGCAACCCTGCCAGTCATGGAAAGTGGTGGCTTCATCCAAAATGGAACTGACCACCGTAGAGCAGCAAGAGCGCTGACATAGTTGCCAACAACACATGTCCACCGACCGATACATAGAAACCCCCAGGTATCGAATAATGTGATGCTCCCACCACAATGTCAGGACTATCGGACTAGACCCGCTCTCCACTACCTCCCCCTGGAGTGGATAAACATAGGACTTACTCCAGTTAACTTCTAGCCCGAATGCTGGCCAAATTCCATTCCATCAACGCTGCCACCA
The DNA here is from genome assembly GCF_964263255.1 of Lissotriton vulgaris. Classification (NCBI taxonomy): domain Eukaryota; kingdom Metazoa; phylum Chordata; class Amphibia; order Caudata; family Salamandridae; genus Lissotriton; species Lissotriton vulgaris. Next base: position 646,674,053 of record NC_141694.1, on the reverse strand, counting down.
CCCCCTTCAACTCATCACCCCCCCCCCATCAATTAGAGCAACAGATTTGCTTGCATACAAGGAAAGGAACGTGCATTCATCACTGAGGCGCAGACCACAATATTTTTGGTCTAAACAAACCGTTTGAGCAAACAGTTCCATGACCAAAGTGAATAGTAAGGGGGACAGGGGACAACCCTGAGGGGTGCACTATTCCACCACCAAAGCGTCCGATATCAGAGAGCTGGTGCTGGTCCTGGCAAGCAGGCAAGTGCATAGGAGCTTCCTTCACTTGACAAAGGCAAGGCCAAGGCCCATGCCAAACATGGTAGCATCTAAGAACTCTCACCTAAGTGAGTCAAAGGCCTTCCTGATGTCCTCCGAGAGGACCAACGCCCTCTGAGGCAAATGTTCACACTAGTCCAGAGCGAGGAGCAACTGGTTAATATTAGGCATTTTACTGTGTGTGGAGATAACGCCTGTCTTATCAACGTAAATCAGAGAACACATATGAGGGAGCAAATGAGTGGCCAAAACCTTAATCAGGATCTTGCAGTTTGTGTTAAGCATTGAGAGCAAATGGTAGGCATCAGGGAAGAACAGGTCCTTATCTTTCTTTGGAAACAATACCATGGTAGCCTTGCACAAAGAAGATGGAAGGAGACCCTGTCCACGTGATCATTAAAAAGGGCCACAAGCGTACGAACAAGGACCGAAGCATAAACAGTTTAGAATACTCTAGGTAGTCCATTCAAACCTGGTACCCTCCCTCGTACCATGACCTTGATTGCACCCCAGACTTCCTGTTCAGTAATATCAGCTTTCAATTGATCTGCCACCTCGGAACTGAGAAAAACCAGCGATGTAACCACAATATAACTCAGTTTGTCTGTGTCATTACCCCTGGTCGCTGCAGAGAATAAGTCACCATAGGTCATGGTGCCAGGTATGTGCTATGGCTCTAGGGGAGGACCACTGAAAGGTACGCACGATGGGGAAATGATCAGAGTACTTCTTTGCCAAATATTTGGTTCCCACCACTCTATTATATAGAGGCCAATAGGATTAAACTTGGTCAAGCCTACATTTAAGGTGTGTAAATCTGATCTGAAGTAGTACACTCAAGAACACAGGTAATGTGTTCCCCAACAATCTACCAAATCCCACTGTATAGCTAAGGAACGAGCAGAATATGCCAGTTTAACCACCAGCTTACTACGAAAGGGGGGATGTGATCTGTGCAAGATGATGTCATCACACAGTTCAAGTCACCCCTGTAGTGTCTTGTGAGTTATAGATGACAGGACCCTTTTCCTCCTTTACTGACTCCATAGATCTGTGACGTTTGTTTGGGTGTGGGTGATAGAATTCATGCTGTAGAATGTTCAATTAATGGTTACATAAAGAGGAATAAAGATGTGTAATACCAAGCTCCATGTGTGGCATCATTTTTTACATGTACCCAGGTTTGGGAGAATGCTACAACTGTTGACGAGTAGGGGATTCCGTAAACCCTGGTACCCGAAGAACCGAGAGTGCTCTTCTGGTGAGTTTGCTGTGATCCTGTAAACTACTTGAGCCTGCCACGCATGCCTCAGTTGAAGTGAAAAGTGAAGGCTTTACCTAACGTTTGTTTGTTGTTGGCTAGAAATTTGCCGGTAAAGTCAACACAAGAGAGACTGCACCACAGTCTAATATTGAGTCATCATTCATGCAGTAAGACAACGTTAAAGGCAGTGACAACCAGGTATAGTGAAGCGCTAAAGGCAGTGATAGCTGAGTGCCAAGAAGCATTATAAGCAGAAACATTTCTTAAACAAAGAAACACTAAAGTCATTAGAAACCAGGTACCATTCAAAGAGGTGTGTGGTGAAGATCCTGTGTAAGAAACAAAGCCGCTACTGATTACTAAAGAAGAAGACAGCGCCTTACAACCAGAGAGTGGGTATGATGTCCCAAATACAAGCACACGGCTAGTGCTTAACGAAGATGCTAGTCCAAGCTGACAGCACAGGTCACTAAAGGGGGTTCTGCTCTCAACGTCAGTAGATTTCAGAGCCGGTTATGATGCTGCCGCATTCTTAAAACCACCACCTCCTTTTGATACCGCCAAAAAACTAAATATTAGTGATAGATGAACTGCCTGGATTGAAACATTTAATGATTTCATTGATGCCCCGGAAGAAGTAAATAACAAAAAGATCATTAAATATCTGAAGAATTTGGTGGATGAAGGAGAAAAAGAAGCAATAGAGTAAATACCACACAGTGGTGAAGTGACGTACCATCAAATCTAAGAGGTACTAAACACTAAGTTCAATCCAATGCCAAATGTTGACTACAAAATACATATTCAGTCAGGAAAGACAGAAAATTGGAGAAAAGATGGATGAGTTTGTATAAAGACTTTTTTTGCTCATCAAGCATTGCAAGTTCAACAAGTCAAAGATGAAGAGTCCATGCTTCTCAGAGTAAAAGATGGATGTCTCTCCACTTCCTTCAGATGACGAATCCTGAAAGAGACATTCAGATTGGTGAGAGTACGGATGGCTGCTAAAGTGGAAGATAGATCTGACAGACAAACAGCTAATATCGAGACTGGAACAGCCCAAAACTAATCAGGGCTGAGTGTGAAATGCAAGCTGAAACACAAGGTAGGAGGCAATAAAGTAACGTCTCCAAAGAAAAAAAGAAGTTGTGTTTTCGATGTGGATTTTCCTTTTCACATGAACGATGAACGAAAATGTCCTGCCATTGGACAGATATTGAAGGACTGCAGGAAAGTGAACCATTTTGTGATGGTTTGCAAAGCAAGGGAAAGATGAAATGTGTATCACATTGAGAAAACAAAATGGAGGCAAGATCAAGTGCATCACATCGAGAAAATATAATGGATGCCAACAAGTTCCAGAGACATTCCAACCACGCCCATAAGGCCAAGCAGCAACATCAGTTGAGGCAAGCAGAAACTGAACGATGTTGATTGTTGTCAAACTACTTGTTTAAAAGTTCATCATCATCATTGTCAAGTGACAGTGAGGAGGATGGGTGTGTGATGTCAATGTCAACCACTGTACCTCGAAAAAGAACCTGTCCAAACGAGATCAACAAGTGAAAGTATTTGGACACGGTCCCAAAACCACACTGAACGTGAATCAGTGCTCCATACCTTCTATCATAGACAGTGGTGCTTTGACAAACATTATGCCAGCAGAAAAGTACAATGTATTCTCTCCAGTGCCCTGCTGCATCAACGCCCCTGCAAAGTCATGATCCATTTATGGCAACTGTGAAGCATAAAAAGACAAAAGTACAAGCATCAATACATGTCTTGCAAATCACTGCATCGAGTGCATGTTTACTCAGATTTAGCACTGCTGCTGACATGTGGATGATTTCTGTAAACTACAACGTAAATGACTATCATGAGGTGTCGAGTCAGTTTCCATCCTTGTTTTATGGACTTGGAAGACTTAAGACAATGGAAGTGCAACTTCACATAAATGAAGATATCCGTCCTGTTGCTCAAAGACATTGTTGAATTGCGTTTCATTTACAAGAGGCTTCTGAGAAAGAATTTGAGGCTCGATTGAAACATGAAAGAATTGAGCGATCCACTGCTCTGACGCCATGAGCGTCCCTCATAGTGCTAGTGTTGAAGAAAGATAGTGTGGGAGTCGTGCGCATCTGCGCTGATATATGTCAAGCAAATAAGGAGATTGAAAGAATGCCATCCAGGTCTGCACATTGCTGACACAATTACACAACTGAATGGAGCCAAAGTATTTTCTTGCCTTGATTCTAAAAAAGGGCTACCTTTTTGACTCATGTTGGGTTGTTTAGATATAAAAGACTATGTTTCAGAGTGCCCTCAGCTGCCAACTCTTTCAGGATATCATTTGTCGCATAATACATCCGGTCACAAATGCTTTCAATTACAGGGATGACATAGTTTTTGAGGCCACGCAAAAAGAACGTGATAAAGCTCCTACACAAGTGTGTTGTATACTTGCTGATGCAGGTCTCACTTTTTATGCAGAAAAGTGTGAGTTTCATAAAACGAAGCTCCAGTTCTCATGTCATATCTTTTCTAAGGGGAAATGACTCCAGATCTAAATAAAGTGCAAGCCTTGTCATCTACTTCTTTCCCACAAGATGTAACTATGCTGCAATATTTCCGTGGTATGGCCAATTACTATTTAAGGTATATATTTGACTTTGCCACTGTGGATTCCCTTTTGAGAGACTTAGCGAAACAAAATTTTCCCTTTCAGTGGTCACGTGAATGTGAACAAAGCTTCCAGAAAATCAAGCATACAATTGAGAACGCCACTGAAATGGCATACTTTGATCTGAAATTGCATACGGAGGATGTTGTTGTCGCAAGCCCAGTGTGGTTGGGTGCCATCCTTTCCCAGCAAATGGGACATCCCAATGCCGCTAGACACATTTTGTCTTATGTTTGTTGGAGATTATCATCAATGGAACGTGACCATTCAAAACCTAAAAAGAAAACCTATCTGTGGTGTGGGTTTGTGAACATTTTCATGTGTTCCTGTATGGGAAGCATTTCGCAGTTGTCAGCAATCACCAAGCATTCCTCACCATTTTCGTCAATCCTAAAGCCAAGATGCCCCCTCGCATTGAGAGGTGGTGTTCACGATTGCAGAAGTATGACTATACGATTGTGCAGGAGTCTGACTATAAAATCAAAATCCTGCTGATTACTTCTCACGTGTACCAATACCGTAGAATGACAACCCTTCTAAAGCGCCGATGCTTATGTTAACTTCATTGTGAAATCCAGCAGACCTGCTGCTATATCGGTAGAACAATCTTTGCGGCAACAAGCACCGACAGAGATTTGCAAATCCTCAATGACATTATTACTCATCAGTCTTGTAGAACACATGCTCAACCTCTTCATGATGACCTACAACATCAGAAGTTAAAAAAGATGTGCAGTTACTTCAGAAGGCATCATCTTACCAAGGTCGAGAATTGTCATTCCTGAGAGCCTGAGATAACAAGTTATTGAACTGATCCATGGGGGACATCGTGGAGTTGTTGCTACCAAATGAGCTCCTCAGGACTGAGTGTGGTTCCCTTGTATTGATGAAAGAGTTGAAAAAGTATTAAAGGCCTCACATGTGTGCAACTATTTGTCATCCAAAAACCCCACATCAGTTAAACATGTCTGATCTTCCAAAGCATGCATGGGAGAAGATTGCAATTGATTTCTTTGGACGCCTTGACATCTTATAGTAATTGCTGAAGCATACTCCAGATTTCATTTTGTGGAAGATCTGCTATCAATTACTCATGACAGACTCATTAAGTGATTAGAAGGTATTTTTGCAACATGGAATGTTCCTGCAATCTTGAAATCTGACATTGATCAATAGTAAAAATAAAATTAAATGAAAAATACATTTTTAGAGCCCTCTACAACCCTGGGGGTGTCTAGGAGCTATAACTCTGTGAAACAGATCCCAGCCTAAGCAGACAACTTAGATATGAGAAATTGTCAATAATTTAAAGATTTTCTCCACAGGCGAACGGTGTTGTTGAGAGATTTATGAGCACTCTCAAGAAGACCGTTCTGCGAGCTGCTCTGAAAAGCTTGAACCCAAAACAGTTCTTCAGTCTACACTTTGTGCATGTAGGTTAACTCGTCATTCTATGACGGGGAAAGCCCTGTTACCTTAATGTTTGGGAGAGGCATGAGAACCAAAGTGGCACAATGAGCCACTGTAAGATCTACTGACCTTGATAAAACTTGTTATCTGCTGACGATCTTCTCTATGGCTTTCGCCGGGAATGGAAGAAGGGAGATGTGCCGGAAGTTCTTGAAGTCCTTTGGGTCTGCCTTGAGTTTTCATGAGTAGGACGTTGATCTCTGCATGTTTCCAGCTTTCCGGGAAGGTGGCAGTCTCGAATGAGCTGTTGAAGATCTTACGGAGTTGGGGTGCAATGATGGAGCTCGCTTTGTTGAAGATGTAGTGGGGGCAGGGTTCAGATGGTGATCTGGAGCGGAGTGGATGGTGTTCATGGTCTTGATGGTGTCTTCGTCGTTGACGTGGTTCCAGGAGATCAGGCAGCCGGTGTGACTGGGGGGTGGTGAGTCTGGGGTGTTGGCAGCTGTCGGAGAGGTCTGGGTGTTGAAGCTGTCGTGGATGTCTGTGATCTTGCGGTGGAAGAAGGTTGAGGTCTTGTGACGGCGGGATGTCATTGGAGCTGGGGCGGCGAGTTTCTTCACGATGTTGAAAAGCTCTTTGCTATTGTGTAGCCGTTCCATAGTTCCCATATTTCAGAGGAAAATGATATGGAAGGCAGATGGGTTTTGGTCTGACTTACTATTGATGATGTCATTTTTTTCTAATCCTTAATGTATATGGGCCCACAAACCCTGACCCTATGTTCTGGAGACATAATATGCAATTGGTTGCTCCAAATTATTCTGACAACTTCTTTTTAGGGTGTGACTCCAAGTAAATAATGGAGCCTTTTCTTGATCATCATTCATCTATGAGATTCCTCCATCGTAGAGTTCACAAAGCTTTTATGCACACCATTATGCATAATTCCCTCTCTGACTTCTGGAGATTAGCTCACCCTGCCCTTCAAAAATATATTCCTTTTACTTCCCTCCTCATAAAACACTGACTAGGATAAATTATATTTTCCTTAGCAAGAACCTCTTTCAACATTTAGAGGCATATGTAGGTAATTTTCGTTTTGCGATTGTCAAATTGCGATTTTTAGGGAATCGCAATTAGAGAATCGCAAAACGAAATGTAGGTAGGATTAGCACATTTTTGGGCGAATCCCATTTATTTCTTATTTGCGAATCGCAAATTGAGATTCGTAAATATGGAATACCTTCTCATTCATTCCTATGGGCTAGAAGGCCCATAGGAATGAATAGGAAGACATTCTCAATTTGCGATTCTCAATTAGAGAATCGCAAATTGAGAATGCAATTTCAGGGTTGTAAGGGTATCAATAGGACACCCTTTTGCACCCCTGAAATTAACATGTGTGTACATGTGGCCCACATACATGCCCTAAGGGCATGTATGTGACCCACATGGCACATTGAAAAATGCCCAAAAGAGCATTTTTCAAAGAAATCTCAAAATACCACCAACCTGAAGTTGATGGTATTTTGCCATTCCTTAAGCCAAAATTCGCACAACTTGGGTGCTTCCTACATTGCATTTAAGGAATCACAATTTACGATTCCTTAAATGCAATAGCAAAATAAGGAATCTCAAATTTTCCGATTCCTTATTTTGCATGTGGGGTTTTGTGTGCTATATAGCACACTGCCCTAATTGCGATGGCAAATGCTGAAATTCTGCGAATTTCAGCATTTGCGAGCGCAAATAGGCTTCCTATATATGGCCCTTAGTTAATTCTGAGATAGGCTTAATTTTAATTAATGTCTATGCTACTGTGTCTACTGATTTGGATATTCTTCAAAATTCAACATCTCAATCTTCTTAGAGATTCAATAATCACTTACTAAAGAAAGTCTTTATGTCTTCTTATGAGGCATTTGTTGAGGAACATTTCAAGAGTAATAATACAAGGGAATCTTTTTTTCATTTTGTTTGGGATGAGTTTAAGGCTGCATTTAGAGGTTTTATTATTGTTTATGTTTCTAACAAACAGAAAAATATGGAGAAGGAATCAGCTGCCATTCTTAGTGAAAGTAAGAGATTAGAGCATAAATATTTTATGTCTAAGAAAAATAAAGCTGACCTTGATGCGCTTGTTGTAATCGAGATCCAATTTAATAAAACTATTACAGAAAAGGCATGTGGAATATTTCAGAAAATTAATGCTAGATACTATGGGGGAAGCAATAAAAATCCTCTATTGCCTCTATTGCCTCTATCACCAATCAGTCAGGAATTTAATTCTTACATGGGTCAGATATTTCTAGATGTGTCATTGATTATTACCAAAGATTCTACACCCCTGAAGCCCCACCATCTGAGAATTCCCTTTCCACATTCTTTTCTCACTTTTCCATGCGAAAACCCTCACTAGCTGATTTGTCCCCACCTTGAGGCTCCACTATGCAAAGATGAATTGTTTTCTGCTGTTCAATGCCTTTCTCTTGGTAAGGCACTGGGACCAGATGAGCTCAATGGTCAAATGTTTCCTTCAATTTTCAAAATTACTTTAACCGTAAATTATTTAAGTTAATTACTCATTGACTTTCATTGAACAAATTATCGGGTTCGTTTGCGGAGGCTCTGCTTTGTCTCATTCATAAAAAAGACAGAGATCCTTTTCTATTTAAGAAGTACTACTCACTTTTACTTATCAATACTGACTGTAAAATATTGGCCAAAACACTAGCCTTACGTCTTAATGATTTTATGCCGGAGCTCATTGAAATGGAGCAATCTGGTTTAGTTCAAAATAGGAACATTACAGACAATTTGTGAGTCTTTTTAAACAGCCACAGTAAAGCACCTAAACATAATCACTCCCCGGCAGCAGTGGCCTTGAATGTCAAAAAGACATTTGATTGAATAGGTTGGAATTATTTAATGTACACTCTTCATTGGCACGGGCTTGGCCCTCAATTTCTTCAATTAGTTCCCTTACTGTATTCCTCGTCATTCTCTTCCGTTTTGGTCAATGATATCCAATCTTCCTACTTTCCCCTTCACAGGGCACGTGGCAGGGATGTCCTCTATCGCCCCTGCTTTTTATACTTACACTCAAACCTTTTCTCTATAAGTTGAAACATTCTGATGCCATCTCTTGCTTTCATTTGAATAGGGTCCATGTTAAATTTACGGGCTATGCGGATAGTATTGTTTTTTAATCTCTAAGTCTGTAACACCACTCCCTACATTTTTTAAAGTCCTTAAACAATATTCGAAAGTCTCAGGATATAAACTTAACAATGAAAAATCCGAAGTGATGCCTTTGAATAAGTTCTTTTTCAAAGCGCCTTTCATTGCAATGGGTCTTACCTGGAACCCTGATAAAATCAAGTGACTAGGTATAGATTATTGCAAAATTCTTAGAGATACCCTGCACTGTAACATGGAAGCTCTACTGGCAAAAAATATCTACGCAGACGCAGGGTTGGTCCCCTCAGTTCTTGTCTTGGTAGGGCTGCTTGGACACTATTAAAATGATGCTACTTTGAATCATCAATTTTTATCTTTTGATGCTACCTATCAAATTCACAGTAAAGTATTTTACAGCTATTGATAGACTCTTATCTAAACTTTTAAGGAACAGTAAATCACCTTATATTTCTCTCCATCACCTCAAATCACCAAAATCAGTTTGTGGGGATAACTTTTCCAATTTCTCTTGTTATCATAAAGCTTTCGGTATCAAACAATATAAAAACTGCTTCCTTGGTCTTTCAAAAAGTCCACCCCCTTATTTCCCCCTTTTCTCATATCCATGTTATTCACATGTCCAGACTACCTATATACTGGGTACCTGCAGTTGTATCTCATTATTGTATTTTCTTTAAGCCTTACTTGGTTGGTCTTCTTCCTTTTATTGTCTCTCAATTGGTTCAATACAATAATACCATTATTCCATGTTCACCTCTGTCCTCTTCCTTTAATCTCTCTCTCTGAAGTCTTAGGCCCCCATTAGGAACCCGACATATCAGGTTCCGCGAACACACACAGATGTTGCTTGACATGACGGAGTACTGTTTGCACAACACCATATTTCTGTTTAACGGTGCTCTGTTCCGTCAGGTGAATGGCACAGTCATGGGATCTTGCTTTGCTCCCAGCTTCGCAAATCTTTTCATGGGAAGCTAGGAGGAGAGCATACGGTCTGATCAAACATTCCATCAGGACTTTATGAACGTGTCGATGTGGCTTCGCTATATCGTAGATTTGTTCATTATATGGAAAGGGTCCACTGATGAAGCCGATAACTTCATCAGGAAATGGAATCAGAATGATTGCAACATTCTCAGCGGGACCATGAACAAAACCGAAATCGAGGACCTTGATGTCAAGCTGGAGATTAAGGACAACAAGGTCCATACTTCCCTCCATTGCAAAGCCACTGCTGGCAACAGTATTCTGCATGCCCTCAGCAGTCACCCCGAAAATCTCAAATGGAGCATTCCGTTCGGGGACCTGCTGAGGGCAAAACGGAACTGTAACAGCAACCAAACATACTTGCAAGAAAGCAAGGTCATTTTGGAAAGATTCAGGGAAAGGGGCTATCCCAATTGGGTGCTCAAGACTGCCAGTAAAAGAGCAGAACAAATTGAAAGATCACAAACCATTGCTGACAAACCCACCAATACTGAAAATTACAATGATACCACCAGGCTCATACTCACGTACAGTTCTGATGCACATGCTATCAAGAGAATCATTACCAAGAACTGGGGGATACTCAGGTCTGACAATGTGATTGGAGATAGTATCCCTGTGAGACCTATCATCACTTACCGGCGAGGTAAAAACATTAGGTACATGCTTGTGCACAGTGACATCACATCATACCCTCCCGTCAACATGCAGGGCCTTGACGGTTTTTACCCCTGCGGCCACTGCAAAGCTTGCACCAACAGCAAGTGCTGCAAACAGGTCTACTATAATGGGATCACCAAAAACATCACCCAATTCCTCACATGTAGCTCCACATTTGTCATTTATGCCATTATATGCATGTGTAACAAGTGGAACATTGGGAGCACCACGTTAATGGCAAAGAAACAAATCTTGGAGCACACTCGGGCCATTACCAATTTTGACTCTAAATACCCTGTGGCACGCCATTTTAGGGAGAATTATTTTTCAAATGTCATGGATCTCAGTTACATCATCATTGAACAAATTGTCAGAAACCCCAGGGGAGGAAATAGGGTCCTCAAATTAAGACAAAGGGAGTCGAAGTTGATCATAGCCTTCCAGACCAAGTTTCCGGGGGGCCTGAACCAAGAGGAGGAATTGTCAATACATCTGAAAGAATAATGTCTGTCTCTTGAGAATGTTCCTCATGATCTTCCATTCCTTATGTAACTTGTCCAGTTCTGTGCCCTAGTTTTCATTGTGTTGCAATATATATTAACGTAATTTCATAACAGGTCAGTTCTGTTCATAAAGCTTTATTCGGTTTGTTTTACACATTCAGCTGAGCATTTTAAATAAAAACATAAGTATAAAATATCCATACATGTTTACAAAATAAACATCATAAACACAAGTACATTACGCTACACTTACTAGACAGTTTATAAGGAATTATTCCACGAGTCGACTCTCGAGGTGACTTTAGTACTGGAAGGAGGAACACTACTATATAAATATTTAAAATATTTAAAAACAGTTACGATTAATACTCCATGTTAAAGTGCGTAGTGCTAGAAAGTGACATATGCAAAAGACCAGAAAGTCACAGTCATCAAATAACTGTTTTTACCAAAGGTTTAACTTATACTCCTCGATTAACATGAGCATACATTTAACATAGCATAAGTTAAAATTCAGAATGATATGCAAAAGACTGTTATTCTCTTTACTCTATGTTTTATTCCAATACGATTTCTACAGCATAGTAAATAATAAAAAAAGAAAATTTTCGATACATATTGATAATCCTAACCTAGGATAAAGTGACCTGTGCATAAATACAAATTTGACCCTAGGACAAAAATTTCTCATAAAGTGCACTTTTTAATAGCAAATCTCAAGTAATCCTTCACACTGATAACAACACGATATAAAGTGACGTGTGCATAAGTGCAAAAATGCAAATATAACCAGCGATAAGTACAATATCGCAGTATTATAGATTTTCTCGCTGCCCTACATTTCAGTAAGTAGAGTGTGACATGAAAACATATGTCTGTGTTCTCTAGGGTACATAATAAATTCATAGCATCTAATGTTAAACGAGTATTATATTTTAAAAGGATAGGCTTCAAATAAAATTTCCTTATAGATACGTAAAATTTACAAAATAATAGGAAATGACAACAACTCTGCTTGGAAATATCATCACAGGGGCATTTCATGATAGAACCTTCCCCCATAACGGGGAAGGATACAAGGTGGTGTGCAATGCCTAACCGTAAGCAAGTTAAAACAAAACGGTGTGAAGGTCTTGACACATCCGTCAAATATGCCTGAAACCCACTTCTCAGTTCGAGTTGCCTATAAAAGACCAGTGTATTTTGAGTCCTAGGTAACTTAGTTCACTCTTCCCTCTTATACTGCAAAAACAAGTCTTTTATTTCTTTTTTTGAGAACGGTATTGCAAACTCTGACTCCGTAAGAATATTAAAAACAAACAGAGTGCTATACCAATGAATAATATAGCTCAACCATGAGATGCGAGAACAATGATCTAAGACAGTCTCTGATAATGGACTGTGTGAACTCAGTTTCACTCTTATGCCAAATGGAACGCCATAAGAGTAGGGGGCGTAAAGCTGCCAAATCTGATATGTAATTAAGGCCAGTTTCCTGATGGATTAAATCAGTGGAAGCTGAGGCCGGGGCACACAGCAACCGTTTTAGGAAACTGTTTTCATCCCTTTGGAGTTGAACTGTAGATGAGTAACCCCATAGGCCAGCTCCATACAGAGCTGAAGAAACACATCTTGCATTGTATATGGCCACCATGTCTCCTAGTTTAGTGGCAACGCGGAAAATTCCACTAGTGTTCCTAGTCATCTTATACCTGATATTTTCTTGTTCACCAGCCCATTTACCATTACCTTCAAAAGTGATACCTAAATAACAGAAGGTATTAACAGTTTGTATTATAGAGCCGTCCAGAAAAAAGGACCTTATTGACTTCATTTTCTTCCCGCATATCATGGTATATGTCTTTGATTTATTTATTAAAAGTTTCCTACCCTTAATAAAAACAGTAAATTCATCGATGAGTCGCTGAAGGCCTATTGGGGTACAGGAAATTAAAACAGCGTCATCGGCATATAGTAATACCGATACAACCTTCCCACCAATCTTGGGTGCATCTGCTAAAATATTATTTAAAACCGTGGCTGTAGGACACTCCAGCGCCGCACGGCCACCAGCCGTGCCGGTGCCCTCTCCCTTCGCTGCTCAGCCTCGCTCAGACCTCCGCCCAGCTCCGCCCAGCTGACCCGCCTCCCCCTGCGGCGTGCTCTGCTGCTAGGCAACGCTCGCACTCCGTGAGCGCTCTCCACCTCCAACGCGGCTCCGCCGGATCAGGTAGCACCCTGCTGCCCGGTTTGTCTGTCTGCGCTACTGTTTAGTTCAGTTTATGGAATTGTGACCTGTGACTGCGGTTTTCTGCACGTTTCTCTGGTGCTCGTTCCCCCTGTGCCCTCCCCGCCCCGCCCCGCTCCCCGCTTCCCGCCGCCGTTCTCGCGGCCACGCCCTCTTCCTTTCTGTGCCCTCCCTGCTCCCGCCTCCCAGCTGCCCCGCCCTCGCTCCGCCCCCCCACTCTCCACTTATGGCAGAGTGGATAACGCGCAGCGGTCACGCGCAGCGGACGCGTCGATTGTGCGCCGAAGGCGCGCCAAAGGTAAGCCCGTCTGCACCCATCCGCGCCTGGACCGCGCCCAGTGCCAGAACCCCTGGCCCCCACCGACGGAAGACGACCCGAACTCATCGCACTCAACACCGGCGGGATCCCTGGATGCTACCGAGCCACTCCAAGGCGCACCCACGGACCCTTCAGCTGCCACGCCTGCAAGTTCACCTGCATCCGGACCTGCCCCGCACCAGCACCCGCCAAGCCGAACACAAGCAGCAACCACCTCAAGTGCATCCTGCTCAACACCAGCTCCGTCCACAGACACGCCATCGAACTCTGGAACCTCCTCGACACCACAGCTCCTGACGTTGCCTTCCTCACGGAAACCTGGATGAACGACTCCTCAGCACCCGACATCGCCATCGCCATCCCAGAGGGTTACAAGATCACCCGAAGAGACCGCGTCAAACAGACGGGAGGAGGCATCGCCATCATCCACAGGGACACCATTCACATCACGACCAACACCGACGACACCCTGACAACCGCCGAACACCTGCACTTCCAGATCCGCACCGACCCGAACACCACCCTCAGAGGCACCCTGATCTACCGACCCCCGGGACAACGCACACAATTCAGCGAGGACATCGCCAACTTCGTCAGCCCGCACGCCCTCCTCTCCGCTGACTACATCCTCCTGGGGGACCTCAACTTCCACCTGGAGAACAACAAGGACCGCAACACCATCACCCTGCTCGACAACCTCGCCAACCTCGGACTCAAGCAGCTGGTGTCCACCCCCACCCACCTCGCCGGACACACACTCGACGCCGTCTTCTCAGCCAGCAAAGATATCGCCTTTAGCCATGCCACTGGACTCCACTGGACGGACCACAGCTGCGTCCACTTCACCTTCAGAAAAACGACGATCCATCACCACCAGCAACAGGTTGCTCGAAGAAGCTGGAACAAGATCACAGCCGACCAGCTCGCCACTTCCCTGAGCCAGCACCCTCCCGCCAGCTCAGCGAACCCCAGCCAGGCCGCCGACAACCTCACGAAGTGGATCAGCAACTGCGCGGACGAACTCGCCCCACTGAGGACCCCGCCCAGCAGACCTGGCAGCAAGAAGGCCCCATGGTTCACCGACGAACTCAAGAGCTCCAAGAAGAACTGCCGAGCCCTCGAGAAAGCCTGGAGAAGAGAACCAACACCGACTGATCCGCGCCACCAAGAAAACTGCATTCAAGGACCGGCTGGACAACAACGCACACAATTGCAAGGAACTCTTCAACATCGTGAAAGAGCTCTCTAACCCCAACGCCGGAAACAACGACATCACCCCTTCGCAAGACCTCTGCAATTCCCTCGCCTCCTACTTCCACAACAAGATCGCGGACATACACAACAGCTTCAGCACTCAACCGACGCACGCCACGACCGAACCACCGCCCCCCACCACCACCCTCCACGCCTGGACCCCGATCAGCACCGAAGACACCATCCGCATGATGAATTCCATCCACTCCGGATCTCCGACCGACCCCTGCCCTCACCACGTCTTCAACAAGGCCGACGCTGTCATCGCACCCCTCCTGCGGGACATCATCAACACCTCCTTCGACACCGCCACCTTCCCGGAGAGCTGGAAGCACGCCGAACTCAGCGCCCTACTTAAGAAACCTACAGCGGACCCCACCGAACTCAAGAATTACCGCCCCATCTCTCTCCTCCCGTTCCCAGCCAAAGTCATCGAGAAGACCGTCAACAAACAGCTGGCCGCCTTCCTCGAGACGAATGGATCCCTCGACCCCTCACAGTCTGGCTTCCGAGCCAACCACAGCACCGAGACCGCCCTCATCGCTGCCACCGATGACATCCGAGCCCTGATGGACAACGGAGAAACAGCGGCCCTCATCCTCCTAGACCTCTCCGCGGCATTCGACACTGTCTGCCACCGCACCCTAGTGCAGCGCCTCAGCTATGTCGGAATCCAGGAGAAGGCACTGGAATGGATCATCTCCTTCCTCGACGGAAGGACACAGAGAGTCCGCCTACCACCGTACAAGTCAGAGGCCACCGAAGTCATCTGCAGCGTCCCTCAAGGATCCTCGCTGAGCCCCACCCTCTTCAACGTCTACATGAGCCCCCTCGCGGCCATCACACACCAACACAACCTCAACATCATCTCCTACGCTGATGACACCCAGCTGATCCTCTCCCTGACCAACGACCCCGCCGCCGCCAGAGCCAACCTTCACGAAGGGATGAAAGACGTAGCCGAGTGGATGACGACCAGCCGTCTGAAACTGAACTCAGACAAGACGGAAGTCCTCATCCTGGGCTCCTCGCCCTCCGCCTGGGACGACTCCTGGTGGCCCCCCGCCCTGGGCACCGCACCCAAACCGACAGACCACGCACGCAACCTGGGCTTCATCTTGGACTCCTCCCTCACCATGACCAGACAAGTCAACGCCGTCTCCTCGTCATGCTTCAACATCCTGCGCATGCTACGGAAGATCTTCCGGTGGATCCCCACCGAGACCAGGAAGACGGTCACCCAGGCCCTCGTCACTAGCCGACTGGACTACGGCAACGCCCTCTACGCCGGAACCACCGCCAAGCTCCAGAAGAGACTCCAGCGGATCCAGAACGCCTCAGCCAGACTCATCCTCGACATCCCTCGACACAGCCACATCTCCGGGCATCTGAGAGACCTGCATTGGCTCCCCGTCAACAAAAGAATCACCTTCCGCCTCCTCACCCACGCACACAAAGCCCTACACGATCAAGGCCCGAGCTACCTCAACAACCGCATCAACTTCTACGCTCCCAAACGTCATCTCCGATCAGCCAGCCACGCCCTCGCCGCCGTCCCCCGCATCCGAAGAACGACAACAGGAGGAAGGTCCTTCTCCTACCTGGCCGCCAAGACCTGGAACTCCCTCCCTCCCGACCTGCGCCTGTCCCAAGACCACTTCTCCTTCAGGAAGAAGCTCAAGACCTGGCTATTCGAGCAGTAACAGCACCCCCCCCCCCCCAAGCGCCTTGAGACCCTCCGGGTAAGTAGTGCGCTCTATAAATGTCTGTGGTTGATTGATTGAGTTGCTGTATGATTAATAAAGAGGGAGAATAAAAGAGGGAACAATACACACCCTTGCCTGACGCCTCTTTGTACCGCAAAGAAAGGGGTACGCTCGCCAGTTGGCCCATGTCGGACACTACAGGTTAATCACTCATAGACCCGAGCTAAAAAGAACACTATCTCTTTTGGGGCCTCATATTCCAACAGCACTGTCCAGAGTAGGGAGTGATCCACTAAATCGAAGGCGCTGCTCAAATCAGCGAAGCATAAAAACAAGTTACCCTCTTTAGCCACTGTATTTTTATTAATGAGTAGATCCAAATTTAAACATTGTTCGATTGTACCTAAACCTTTCCTAAACCCATATTGGGCTGGGGTTAGGACTCTAAAATCTGAGGCCCAGGTTTCCAATCTTTTTAAAAGGACCCTACTCAATACCTTAATTGAGGAATCCAGTAGCGATATCGGGCGATATTTGCAAGCTTCAGAGCGTGAGCCCTTTTTTGTACAATGGGACAATTAAGGATTGTGCCCATGTTGTAGGGAAATTCCCCATGGCTGCAATGTTAAAAATCCTTGTAAGAATTGGTGCCCACAAATCCATTAAATCCTTATACAGATCAATCGGGACGCCGTCTGGGCCCGGAGCCTTCCCCCCTTTGCTATTAGACAGCCCTTCCTCTACCTCTTCAACATTAATCAGCAATGGTAATATAGGCCATGTAAAATCATCGGTTAAATATGAAGCCAAACACAACCTATCGGGGGGTTAAAAATATTAGAAAAGTGTTGAATCCATTCAATACAGTTCACATAAGATGTCAATTACAATATACAATTATCTTTAGAAAGGGGCTAATTTACAGTTTCCCAAAAGAGTTTACTATTGTTAGTTTCGGCAGCCATACTTAGTTTATCCCAAGCATCTGATCTCAGCTCTTTTTTATGTGTCAAGATGGCTTGCTTGTATTCAATTCGAAGCTCATGTACTAGCATTTGGTTACGAGGCTTAGTCCCCAGTGCGAATTTCAATTTATGTAATGTCTTCGAACAGTTAGAGTCGAACCACCTCGTACCAACCTTGTGTATGCATTTGGTATTCTTGGTTAAAACTTTCTTAATTATGTTATTTAAATCAGAGAATGTATTTAGTAAGATATCAGGGGTGACCTCTTCACTAAGACAATACTGAACGGCTTTTCTGCCTCTAGTGACCACTTCCGTCTGAATCTTAGAGGGGTCTACGCCATCCCACTTTATTCTCATCCCGTTAGGCCTAACAGGGAGAATATCCGAAAGTCGGTCCACAGTGTTAGTTAATTTGTTACCCCAATCGAGTAATATTATGGAAATACTATTGTGGTCGCTAACCACCTGCTCTAATATCCAGAGATCAGAATAGGAACTATTCTTTGAGATTACTATATGATTGGTAGTAATGTGGGTTGACATATATCCGCAAGAATTGGTTAAAGTCGCTGGGCAGACCCGGATATTAAAGTCTCCGACCCACAAGATAACTGCAAGTTTGCTGGATAATTTCAATACCTTATCTAACTCTTTTCCTAATGAGTCTAGCGGTGCATCCCTATCCCCATTAAAATTATTATTATAATGGTTAATAACAACCAAATCCTTACCCTTTGGGAATTGTAGCCTCAAAAATTGGCTGCGATCGCCTACAGATGAATAACAAGTGATGTTACACCCAATTAATTTGGTGGATATAAGCAACAACAATCCACCCTTAGGTCTACCTGATGTAGAAGATACAGCATTTAAGCAATGGTAGGTATAACCTTCCACTGCAACCACATCTGTACTCCAGGTTTCCTGGATACAGATGAAGTCACTTCCACGGGCGATAAAGTCCTGCCAGAAAGGCGTGCATAATTCTTTCCCAAGGCCTGCTATATTCCAAGTAGTCAATGTGTACCCTTCCTGCCTTGTAGTTCCTATTCCTTGGTTATCATTCAGATTTAATTTTAATGGAGTTATTATATCCATTAAAAGCACAGGTTTTATTGCAGTTGGGTTATCTGTCTCACCATTTCCAGCGCTCTCATGCACCATATCCGGTTCTATCAATTGGGTTTGGATATTACTTAGTTTATGTCCCCTACTAGTTGGTCTAGGAGTTGCCATCTGCTCTGACTCCTGTGTAGAGGGTGCCCCTTCTGATGTTATATGTCAATCATTGTCTTCCATCCTAGTCAGGCACTGAAATCTGTTATACAGAGGAATATAAAATCGTATTGGTCGTGCTGCTGCTGGTATAGGTATCCAATTGTTATTGGAATAGAAGGACATACGATATGGGGCTAAATTATCTGTCAGCAGATGTTTGTAAAAAACAACCAGTGGTAGTAATGTTGTATTAAACTCCCAACTTGATGGAGGTGGGGCAATAAGTAAAGTTTCACGAGCCCAATCTGGGGACCTAAAATTAATTATCACACAGTCCCCGTCAAATATTTTTTGAGCGCTGCCTATCCATCCCACTCTCTGTGTGAGTATTATCTGATCTGCGCTTGATGTTGGATAACCACAATTTTTTGTTAACCAGTACAAAGTTTTATTTATTAGATTATCGTGGGTTTCTTCTTGCCCCTCCTTCAACTTGGGTACATTACACAGAACAGTAACATAAGCGCCGCATGCTGGTGGTAGATGTATAACTGGTGGTATATAATTGCCCTTGTTGGTTTCTGTAGCACGTAGACCCTTCGACCGTTCAATGTTAGACCCCCCTGGTTTCACATTATCTGTCAATAAGGTTACACAATTATCCTTTGGTGGTTTATCTTGCATTTCCGTTGTCACTACTTTACTATGGCTATGGGTGTTATCCCTGATGTTAGATCGATTATTCACAACGGCAGTACCCCCTGAATGAATAGGGTCTGACTTGTCCCTTGCCTTCTTAGTTTTGTCTTGATCAGATTTGGTCACCCCCCCACTTGAAGTAGATGCAAGGGGCGGTGTACATATCTCACTGCAAGGTGTTTTAGTCAGATTGGTCATTTTTGTAATTTGGTCCTCGATCAAACCTACCCTAATTTCAATATTAGAAATCTTCAGGCTAATAGGCCCTAGTAATGTAGAAAACAGGGTCTCCATTCTTCCCCAGAAGCCCGTTTCCCCTACCTCACTGTGGTTTATGCCAGTATCCCTTAACTGCCCCTCGCACTTATCCCCTTTATGTCCCAAGATGTTGGGAACCGTTTTTCGATATGTACGGCCACCTTTCCCCTTATATTTATTTATAGGCTGCTCTTTAAGGGTATCATTGTGTTTACTTTTGGCTTTTTGCCCTCAAGTTCTTACTGGGGGGCTATCCCTGATTACCTCATCAGTTAGTTCCGGGTCAATGGTTAAAGAGGCAGCAGATCCCACTAACTCCACTGATTCATTAATAAGCAGGGGAGGCTCCTCACTTATATGTGGCAAATGCATAGTTGGTGTTAATGAGAGCCTACTAACCAAAGGAGGAATTCCAAAGGGAAGATTTTGCTGTGTTGGAATAGTCTCATGGCTCTCTACGCCAGGGAACCCTGCATATGAAGCCATAAGCATTAAGTAGTAAGAATTAGCCAAAGACAACGAAGTATTTTCAGGCTGTAAGGGTAGAGACATTCCTAAAGGGAGCGAGAGGCGCCTCTCTGTATTCTCAATGGCTGTAACAACTACCCCTATGGTCTTCTGCAGCATCTTGTCTATGGCAGTCAGACTTGGGAGGGGGGTAGTTGAAGCTATTTTCTGTCTAGTGTTTGGGCGATTTTGTACAGGAGTGTTTTTACCCATATTCCTAGGCACCACTAAAATTACAAACTGTATAATATGCAGATATTACTACCCGCAATAACTTACTGTGCACCAAGAAACAGATACCCAAAACGAACCCTGATAGTAAAAAGAAAAATCGAGACCTGCTAATTTGTCATATATATCAGTCTTCTGGCCTCGATTAATAATGATGTCCAACCAGGCGGCCCGCCCTTTGCCCGGGCTTAGCAGTGCATTGCGGGCGCGCAAGTTATAGCTAGCTTGACTAACTATAACGGGGGAATTTCAATGGTTTTGTATGAGTGAAATGTCCAGCTGACTATAACATGTGTGAAACCTATGTTTTTTTCAGTGAATTTCAAAGGTTTTTTAAATGATAATTTCTAACTTTAACATAACTGAAACCTATTATTTTTTTCAATGAATTTCAAAGGTTTGTTAAATGTCAATATCTAACTACAATATCCCTATAAACTATAGTGTTTCTTAAGTAAAATTTAAAAACACGTGTATACTTTTTATAGTAAAAAAAAACCTTAACAGTAGTGTTTTTTTACTTATAATTATACCTCCTGGTTTTATGGTATTTATTTTTCGGACATTTCCATCTATATATATCCATATATTTTTTAAATAATTGTATATCTATTTACACATATATATTTCGGATTTTGGAAAAAAAAAAATCTGAAATTAGTATATTTCCACATTTATTTTACTGATATATATTACTCTTTAAGGATCTTTTCTAAAAGTCTTTTATTATTTTGACCCTTTTACTTTTAGAACGACAGACCGTTTGCCCGACTACTCATCATTGACAGCATTTACAAACGCTCAAAAAATAACCCAATTTCCGTATTCATGCACAGTTTAAAATAATACAAAGAGGAAAATAAATACTTTTCTGTTTGTATTTTTCTGTAAACATCAGTAAAAACATAAATCAAGCAGCCCTACTTATAATTTAAGAATATTTTTAACTTAATTAGCAGTAATTAACATATAAGTGTGGTAAAAGTATGACACAACATCTATAATAACTGACTTACAACAACACCGTTCACAGTTGGATTCCATAGTCCATCAGCATCTTAGCACACCACTATCCAACTGTAAGTAATACCTTGCTTAATCTTCCCAACGCCCCAACGGCCAGCACACCTTTTCGAGGGTGGGTTTAGGATTTACAAATGCTAGCATTTTTTAATTTTTTTTTTATTAAAGACCTTTATTCTTCATAAAACATAGTAAGCATTACATATTCCACAATCTCGTGTTGTCGGCCAAAGTAACTCCGCTTAGCGGCACAGCAGAAATATGTTGGACACAGCCCTTTAGCCGGCATCCCGGGGGCCCGGCGGCTTATAATGCAACAGACATGCAGAGTCAACAGTGTTTAACCACATCAATGCAGTAGAATATATAGGACCATAAGTGTCTGCAAGTACCTGGCTTCTCCAACTTACACATTCCACAACTGTGCCCACGAGTCACATATTGGCGGTCTTCCCTACACATGTGCCCAAGACCTTAGGAATATGAAAAAGGCCTAGAAACAAACTAACTACCCCAACTAACCCCCGCCCTCCCCCGTGTGCCAGCAATCATGTTTCTAGTAACGTACTCCAATTGGTACTATCGGCTAGTTCATACTACACTGCCCACAGCTATCACTCCGGGATCCCTGCTCCAAGATCCAGGCTGCCTGGAAGAGACTCTGCATGTGCTATTACCCAGGTCCCCACCCACCCTCCGCCCCTCCTCCTGCAAGACACTACGTCTACTGCTCCACCTGACCTTCTGGGGATTCCGGGGGGTCCAGTGCCCTGTCACTGACCGAGCTCTCCTCCTCACTCTGCTGTACGTATGCCTGATAGAGACCCCAGACATTTTTGGGCCTGCTTCTGGGAGGGAGTAGTTCGCTATAAAGTTCTGACTGAGTGCAGCAGTAGAGCAAGTCACCCGCCCATCTCTTCTTGGTGGGAAGCGGTCCCCTCATCCAACACTGGGCAACTACCCTTCTGGCCATCAGTAGTGCCATATCTACAAGTCGTCCCTGGGATAACGGAAGTGGCTTAGAGTACCCCAGAAGCGCCAATGCCTGTCCAATAGTCATCTCCGAACCCAGAATCGTGCTAATCTCTGAGAAAACCTCCACCCAAAATCTCTGAACTCCCGGGCAGTACCACGCCATGTGGATAAAATCCGCAGCCGGCGCGTGGCACCGTTCGCACTCCGCAGTCTGCCTGAGCCCGTATCGGTGCAGCCTCTCCGGGGTATAGTATACCCGCTGTAGAAACTTAAAGTGCACTAGCCTATGTCTTCCATTAAGGGAGAGTCTTCTCGTGCTGGAGCAGCAGTATTTCCACATGTCATCATCAATCGGCAGCTGCAGATCTCTTTGCCATTCGTCTCTGGCTTTTGAATGCTGGATCTGTTAGTGTGCCACACCCAGTTTGTTCAGATTGGAGATTAGTTTGCGAGAGGACGTGGAATTAATAACATAAGTGAGCTTGGGGACCTCCGGAGGTTCCTCCATTTCAGGGCCCAGTACTTCCTTTAACGCACTCCGAACTCTATGAAACTGAAACCGCTGCAGGAGCGTAGGCCCCGGCGGTGTGGGGGAGAGCTGTTCCCAGGTCTTCGAAACCCCTGCGACAAACAGGTCTTCCATTTTCGTGAGTCCCAGCGCAGGCAGTGCCTCCGCCACTCCCTTTTCCCTCAGTGGACCCAGCCACAGTGCCCAGTCGATCTGCATTTGCGGCGAATACAGGAGTCTAGAGTCTCGCACACGAGTCAGCGCGTGCCACGCATGATTGGTGGATTTGAGCGAGTCTAGTTGGCCAATGGCACGGTCCTCCGGGAGGCAGACGGTAGCCTAAAGGGGGAGAGGCTCCGCAAACAAGCGTTCTAAGGCCACATGTGGTATGCGCGGATCCCCATGGATCCACGAGTGTAAATGAGCTGCTTGTGCAATACAGTAGTCTCTCTCCATATCAGGGGCCCCCAGCCCCCCCATTTCACAAGGGAGCATCAGAGTCGTCCACTTAACTCTAGGCTGTTTACCCCCCCACGCCAGCCTGGTAAGCACCTGCGTGAGCTGTTTGAAGAAAGCCTTAGACAGCACCACTGGTATGTTGTTAAAGAGGAAAAGGAACCTAGGCAGTACAATCATTTTCATGATGGCTATCCTTCCCATTAGGGACAACGGTAGTTTGCACCACGCGTCCACGTCCTCTACAAGCTTTGCGTACGCTACACCGTAGTTTTCCCTAACCAAAACATCCGGGTCAGTGTGAAGGTGTATGCCTAGGTATCTAACTGAATCGGTGGTCCATTTCAGGGGGTACTCCATGTCAAAGGGTTGGGTCACGGGCGTCAGTGGGAAGGCAATTGATTTATCCCAGTTCACTTTCAGTCCGGAGAGAGCGCCAAAGCGCACAACCTCTCGTAAGACGGCGGAGAGGTTCGCTTCCGGGTCGCGGACGTATAAGAGAGTATCATCAGCATACGTCGAGATTGCCTATTTTATACGTTGGAAAACGAATACCTTCCAAGCTGTGATATTCTCTGATTGCACAAGCCAACGGCTCCGCAACCAGCGCATATAGAAGGGGCGATAGGGGACATCCCTGTCTAGTGCCTCTGCTGATTTCGAACTGGTCCGTTACTCTATCCCCTATCTTCAGCCTCGCTGTGGGCCGGTAGTACAAGGCTCCCAGCATCTGCAAGAATGGCTCTCCCAACCCCAACTTCCTAAGGACTCTGATCATGAAAGGCCACTCCACAGAATCGAAGGCCTTTTCCATATCTAGAAAAACTGTTAAGGCAGTGTTTTCCTGACGCACGTGCTGCATTGTCCCTAGCACTGTGCGGATATTATATGTCAGGTTCCTGTTGGGAACGAAACCGGCCTGTTCAGGGGCTACCAGGTCCGGCACTAGGAGCGCCAACCATGTGGCCAATACTTTAGCAAATATTTTAGTGTCCACATTCAGCAGGGAGAGTGGCCTGTAGGAACTGCAAGACTCCGGGGGTTTCCCAGGTTTCAAGATGGTGATAAGTAGGGCTTCCCTCATGGAGTGGGGCATACTACCCTCATCGCAAATATCATCGAAGAGGGTGATCAGGTGTGGGACCAGCTTGTCTTTAAATGACTTATAAAAGCCAACCGTCAGCCCGTCCGCACCGGGGCACTACCAGATCGCATGCTCGCCAGTGCCTCCGAAATCTCGTCCTCCTGTATGGGAGACATCAAGAATTCCCTGTCTGAATCTGGCAAAAATGGCATGGCGATATGCTCGAGATAGTCATCGATCTCTTCCTCAACTCGCAGCGATCTGGACTTGTACAGCTCAGCATAGTACTGGCGAAAGGTTCGGAGGATCTCCTCCTCGTCCGAAATAACCTCACCCTCCGGCGTGAGTAGTTCATCCACCACAAGAGGCCTCCTGGAGCTGCGTATCATTCTAGGCAGTAGTGCGCCCGGTCTCTCCCCCTCCCCGTAAGTTCGCGCCATAGCGTATTTGCCCATGTGTTGCACTTCCCTGTCGGCTAGGTCGTGGTATTCCGTCAGTAGGGGTTTAATTTGAGAGTCAGCATTAGCATCGGGGTCATCCTGTAGGCGCCCCTCCAATTCGGACAGTCGGGATTCAAGCTGTTTCAAGTCACGTCTAATAGATTTAAGCACACTCGAGTGTTTGGACATCGCCATACCCCTGATATAAGCCTTAAAAGCATCCCACACAGTCTGGAAACTGTCAACAGTCCCCAGGTTCGTTTAAAAAAACGTGTCTATATCTTCCGCTAGTTCACGCCGAAATACATCATCCAGAAGGGAGTAGGGGGGGAATCTCCAGGTAAAGGGGGGGATTGTTTTCCTTGGGATCACTAAGTGCAGCAGTACAGGAGAGTGATCCGAGAGGGTACGGGGCAGCACCTCGCATCTCCTAATACTATCTAGTAGAGCCTGAGACACTAGCCAGTAATCTATTCTATTGTGAATATTGTGGTATGCTGAGTAGTGTGTGTAACCACCTTTTCTGGGGTGCTTACTTCTCCACACGTCCACCAGGTCCAATTTAAGAAGTTCTGCTTCATGTGCAAAGCCGAGGCCACTGGCCTCCGGGCAGGTCCCGCCGATCTATCCAGGTCTGGGTCGAAGACAAAATTGAAATCACCTCCCCACAGCATCCTAGAGGAAACGTGTGTTCTGCACTGTGCAGACAGCGTTGTGTAGAAGTCAGGGCAGTCATAATTTGGCCCGTAAACATTAACCACAATCAAATCAAGTCCTCTGCCCACACATTTAGCTATAACGAACCGTCCCTCCGTGTCCGACACCAGTGGCACCAGCTTTAGTTGGGAGGTTGGGTTGACCCAGGTGAGTACACCTCTGGAGTGTGTCGTAAACCCCGCCGCCACAGTGTGTCCCCCAAGACCCCTGGCCCGCAGCATCCTGCTGGTAAGTGGAAGGTGAGTCTCCTGGAGGAGAGCAAGGTCAACGTGGTGTCTGTGCAAGTAGCTGAGTACCTTCCGCAATTTACGATAATCATTGAGCCCTCTCACGTTCCACGTCAACATCTTCAATTCCTGCAAATTTCGTGATGCATTCCTGTCATTAGTATTAGTCATCCCAACAGTAGCCTCAATAGGGCGCAGACAGCTGTATTACTGTACCTCATTCTCTCTCTAGATTTGAAATCAGGCAACACATTGCTTGGCATTAGTTTCAAAACCCCACAGTCAAGATAGCAATTACAATCCCCAAAAAGTTTCCCCCCCGCTCAAAGTCGGCCTCCCCCAACCTGGCCTGACAGTCCCCAACCCGCCCACAGCCGACCACCCCCAACCCGGTCAGACAGAACCCCATACCGCCCCCCTTCACCCCAGAAATACAGACTCAAACAGTCCCTTAACTGGCTCTCACTGGAGCCTTAAGGCCGAAAGCACAAGGGCAGACGTTGCCAGCCAGAAGCAGTTATCCACCAATCCACAACTGCAAAGCTGACGCGCCCTAGTGCCCTGCCCCAGCTTAGATTTCAGTGCCGACAGCAAGTCCCAGGTTAATAAGTTCAAAGGTATGTTCTTCCCCCCTCTTTCTTGCAACTCAGTTCCACACAGGAGCATCCGCGCTCCGCTCTACATCCCCAATTAACTAAATCCTAGGCGTGAGTCAGCTGCTCAGGGTGAGGAACCCTCCCAGTCCTCCCAAACACACAGATAAAGCAGAACAGTCTCACCCAGCAGGGAGTCTTCAGAGTTCTTCCAGGGCTCAGTCCATTGGGAGCCAGCCGTGCGGGACAGCCCCTCAGCCAACAGCTCAGGGTGGTGTGTGAGCAAACAATAGGGGAATGATCCAACAATAACAGAGTTATGCCCATGGCTCACTGCAACTGTACATTCAGTCTTGTTCATCCATTGGCGAGGAAACATTGGCGTCGTCTCGGTCGCTCCCCTGGCCAGTCCTACGCTCTCTGGCCCATTCCTTCAAAGATTTTTGCAGTTCCCTGGGGTCCGTAAAGAAGTGCGAGTGACCTTGTTTGTTTATTCGGAGCTTCGCAGGATACATCATGGCGTAGTCCAACCCCAAATCGCGCAGCAGTTTTTTGTAAGGAGCAAATTGCCTCCTTTCCTCTTGCAAATAAATGCTAGCATTTTTTTTTATATATATTTTTATTGAAGGAAGAAAAACAAGAGGAAATATTACACATACCAGATGTCATACGGTAAAATACATTGCAACGATGAGTGGGCGAATAAGCCAAAATAGTAAAATCAGTATACCGGAGAGTAAGACGTCAACATGAACAGGTATATAAAAGAGAGCAACAATACAATCCAAAACCCCGTTAAGCTGACGCCAGCAAATTTCGTCCAACTCACGATTCAGGATAATTAAAACCAGAACAGACACCCAGAATATGTTAAAGAGATCGATTCAGGATAGGCAACCCTCCTCTTGTAAAAGGGGAAAAAAAGAAAAGAAAAAAAGGCCATAGAACTAAACAAAGACAAAATAAAAACCCCTGCCCAGTTCCCCCCACCCTGCACCCCTGCAATGGCTACGGCCTAACCCCACTAGCAGCGTGCCTGTTGCCCCACAACTAAGTCCTAAAAGAAGGTAAAGAGTGGAGAAGGAGAGATCATACATGTTCCCGGCCCCCCTCCCTCACCGCAAGAAGCAAACCACCCCGTGTTATAGACATGACACCGTGAAGCAGCAATTACAATACAACCGGGGGAGTTTGTAAAAACCACCCGACTCCCGCATCATTGTAGGCTACAAGTCCCGTATCGAATACAGCCGTGTTATCAAACCCGTACAATAAGACTCAACCCTGGCCACTCCGATTTTTCATGCGAGCTCTCTCCACTCGAACCGCCATCCCGAAAGGAGAATCATAACGTTCAAGCAAGTCAAAGTCAGTGCGATGCGATCTAATCCAACGTGATAGTACTTGAAATCCACACATAAAAAGGAGATACCTGTCCACCAACAGTGAGGCCCTAGAACGTGATTGAGTCAACTGGGAGAAAAAGAATGATGTATCAATCCGATAGTCACTGATAATATTATCCGGGGGCATAGAACCGGCTATGTCCATCTTGGGCGGTGTCGGCATTGAGTATGCAGAGTTATTGATGATTCCAGGCTCGCTAGCTGTTGTTCGGGAGCCGACCGAAAGCACCAGGTCAGGTTTCCACTCGGGGTCCTCTATCACTGGCATGCCCTGAATCGCGGGTAACACGACGTTTTCCAATGCTATTGTAGAGTCGTGGTCCGGTCTCAAACACATACTCTCGGCTGTTACGTCCATTTTGTGGATGATGGCGGCGACCCGCAAATGAAGCGCCCCAATGGCGGCCATTACGGTCTGCAGCGATGGCGTACATTCCACCCGCTCCATGTTTTCTCGCGAAGCGATAGATCAGACCTCTGGCCCGGAGGTCGACTACTCCCGGGTAACAGATACAAGCGGGTCCGACATTAACGGAGGGCACCCGACATTCTCGCGGTCTAGGCACCGTCGCCGCAAGCGAGGACCCAAGCCCGTCGACCCCGGGAGGTCAGCAGGGTCTTCGGGCAACGGACTCCCACACACAGCACCTGGTGCATCCCACCGCCGTATACTTAAAATCCACCAGGCCACTGTATCACCATCCAAACCGGTCAGGATATTCTCCACTTCGGGAGACCGGACGCCGACCAAGTTCCGCGGCTGATGTTGTTCAACTCTAACCCGGGTGGGTTAATAATCGAGGCCCCGGCTTCCACGCTGGATTAGGCCGAGAATGAAAACACGGCGTAGCTCCGTCATTCGAGGAGATGGAAATCTCGGGATTACACCTTTATGTTCTGCAACACTTCAGCCACATGGGAGTCTGGAACGATTTCAGGATCGATATCAGGATTTATGAACTACTGGCGGCGGTTGGTGGAGCCGGGAGCTTACGTGGCCATCTTGGTTGCAAGCGTAGCTCCTCCCTTGCTAGCATTTTTTTAATTAAGAAGCATAGTAATAACAAATATTAATCCTTTTTTTTTCTTCTAATATTAACAATATTTTTCTTTTATGTCTTCTATTTAGATATTTTCAATCGTGAGGATGCAAAGAACACAGTTTACCGAATAACACTTTTTAAACTCTCCAACGTATGTAGATAATAATACCTTATACATGTTACTATGGAAATCAAACGTTTACAGCTTCACAGTTTGTAACTTTTCCCAACACGTGCAGAAGTAAAACAGTTAAAACGTGAGCATGTGTAAACTGTAAACCGTGACATCTAAATAGGCGGAGCCACATCTTCCTTCCGTAGACTACTAAACAACCAAAAACTATATAAACCACACCTAGGGGGTCATTAGGATGATGGGCGGACTATTGGATAATGGGACCGCCCACCATAAGGGCAGGGGTCCCGTGGGGGTTATTGGGAAGCGCCCGCCACAGTGGCGGGCGCATCCTACATTTTTAACATTGTGGCGGGCGGTGCTTTCAGCACCGCCCGCAACAATGCTAAAAATGCATGCATGCATTTGCATACACAAAGCGACAGGCAACGCGCGGTGCCTGCCGCATTGTGTTTGCAAATGCAGGGGGGTACCACAGGAACCCCCCATGTGCACCCCCCACCTCGCCTTCACCATGGGGGCCCGCAGGGTCCCCCGATGTGAAGACCGCCTACCTTTCCATGGCGGCATTGCCGCCACGTAATGGCATCTGTTTTGGCCCATGCAAATATGGCTGGCGGTGTCTGATAGACACCGCCACCATATTAAACCTTTTCTGCCCCCGTCGCAAGGCAACGGGGGCGGAAAAGCGGCGGACGGTCTTTCCGTCCGCCGCGGTCCCCCCCCCCGCCATAGTAATATGGCGGGGGGGGAAATGAGTGGTGGGCGGGTAAGGATGTCTGGTGGATCGCCACCGCCAGACATCCTAATGGGCCCCCTAGTGTGCAATTTGTTTCGTTTTCCAGAGTTATTTCTGAGTTGCCAATCTGTGATGCAGGTTCCGTTTTCTAGTATCAGATTCATTTTTTGCGTCAACAAACATATTCTGGAGTTGTAAGTTGTTACAATATGGCAAAGGCATAGTACTTAGTTATAATTTGTGGCTATTTGTCAATATTTAAACATTTATATCTTAAAAAAATGTTATTGCATGTTTTTCGCTTTTTCTCTGTAAGATCAGCAGCTTGTTTTTAGAAACAGATGGATTACAACAAACATTGCTCCTTTTCTGTCTCCTTTCAGTTTATATATTGTGACTTTTTATATTATAATATTGACACTGTACTTCGCTTGAGAGGTGTTGGTGACCCGTCGACGCAAACCCTAAACATTTACAATCAACTTCACCATCTTCCAGTTGTTATCGTGTTTTCCCCTAGAGATCATATATTGTTAATATGTATATTATAACATTAACAGTTATGGTGATCTCAGTGGAGTTCATGATCCGTTGTCACAAAGAGTAATGATATGTAAGCAACGTTACCGGCTTCCAGTTTTCAGTCTTTTCCCCCCTTATGATCATGTGCTGTGAGAATATATACATATTATAATTCTCACCGTCATGATCTCAGAGGAGTTGATGACCCGTTGCCATGAAGATCAAACTTTTTCACCTCCTGGAGAAAAGAAGTTCAGTAAATAATTACCGCTCGAAAGTATTTCATTATGGATGTTCTGTTAAATACATAACTTTATTTTCCTTTTCTTCTTACTGTAACAATGATATCAATCGTTATATTGTAATAGATTGTCCAATTGTTACAGAAGAGGAATAGGAGATTTTTCAGCGCCATCTGTAATATAGCTTTCAAATATTAAAACGTACTAAAGCTAAAAAGCTATTTTTTTCAAGAAACATATTTTACGAAACTGCAGAATAAAAAATAGAGCTATCATGCATACTTTGTACTTTAAATATTTAATAAACCCTACCTTTCTGAATGTTATTTTCTAATTTCTATTCTTATTTGCGGTTCCTATTCACCTTCTCCCTAAAGAATATATAGGACCAGTACTATATATTATAAGAGTTCCATCCTATATATTCTTTAGTTAGTATGTGATTTGTTAGCAGAATAGTGTGCAACCTCTAAGCACTACGACAGAACGTTCCTGAATTCTACAGAATACAAATTTGAAAAATAATAATGCATACATTTCCATGTAATATGAAGTCACTTGTATTTAATTGTTTTTTACTTGTTCTCTTGATCTCAGATAATGTAGTGCAGGGGTGTTTGTTGTAGCACTTCTATTCTACTTTATCTAAAAGTAACTGATGCCCTCTTACATTATCAAGAATGTGGGGCAACACTTTTACAAACTGTAGCAGAAAAAAGAAGGATATAGCCACGCTTAACTGATATTTGATGAAATTCCATTTTTAATTGTCACCCCTTTTATATATACAGCGACAGTTTCTGAAGAAAGTTTATTTGCATTTGCTTAATAAAAACAGTTTCAAACCTAGACTGAATTTTTTGCTGCGCAACCACACCTCCCAATCAGAAAAGTAAACACCACATTATAAGTAAATAGTACTCATAAGAGGTATGTCACCCCGCAAACTTTATTAAAAAAACAGCGCAAGAGACTGTCATTTTCCTGCCGTGATTTATACACCACACGTCAATTATATAAATGAGCCTTGAAACATATAAAAAACATTTTTCCCTCATAATCCCTCTCCACTACCTTATGGGCACTGTACAGAGTTAATAGTCTTCCTAACCTGCCCTCAACTACTTTCTTTCCCCATACTCCTTTGGAAGTGCGTCACAATATCACTAACAACAGTCAACAGTTCCCACCCAATAAGGAGCAAACTTGTGCTCGGAACACTTTAGCCAATAAAATGTCCATGTTGTTCCGCACAGGAGGTAGGAATAACTGCCAAAAAGTATACTTTTAATACATCACAGCCAATGAACAATAAGCTTCGTAAAGTCCCGCTTGGAGCACGTTACCCTAATACTCCCTGAACAGGAAGGAATCGCTAAGAACACTTTTCCACTGACTTCTTCTACGACTAATGGTTCCTATGAAAAAAAATATACATCTCCAGCACAGCAACTATTTCAATTAGCAACATATTGTGGAGAACTTCTAACCTCTGTGCTCATGTAAGTGTTCCATGAACAGTTACTAAGGTAACAGGCAGACATCCATTTGAGAGTAGCGTTGAAAGGTACTGGCTGTACAAAAAACGTTATATTTACCCTGGATCATATACAAGACAGAAATGAAAGCAAAGTAAAACAAAACAATGTGTACCAGATTTACAACCCCCTTGTGCCACTTTCGCGTACACGCCCCCTGACAAAATTAAAAGTGTGTGGACCTGAATGATGCCCCTCAATCCCCGAGAACAACCACCCCCTGGAGATTTCTGTATTGTGTGACAGGGGCTCGGTGGACCTCCGCCTGGTGCCCTCGAGAGCCCTGGAGACCGCCATGCCCAGAGCCAGTTCCTGCAGTGTCCCGGGGTGCCTACCCCCGGGACACTGAAATTTGCTATGAGAAGGCAGCTCCCGCCCTCCCATAGCAAACTTAGTTTGAACTTTGAAAGACACAGCAGTGAAATCTGTTCTCACTTTCAAAATCCAAACAAGATTGCATTTCCACATGCAACTTAGCATCACCCCATGTGTAAAAGCAATGCCGGCTACAGAAGGACACGAGAAGTCGGCGGGAACGTAGGGGCATTGTACGCTCCGTCTTTTTTATTGGTAGGGTCACGTGTGTTGTGACGAATGCGCTGGATGGGTGGTGTGGGTATATACCAGCCATGACGGAGTGTACGTGCCATTTTGACAACAAGACCTGGAACTAAGAAATCACTACAATGGAAATCTGGGCCATGTAGTGTTGTGTTTTCCTGGTAGCGTAAGCGGAGTAGGCTGTACTAACGTATTCAGCCTCGATTAACTTACCACCACCCTCCAGGGCTTTTAAATGTTGGAATGGGGACCGCCCGGCTCCAGGACACTGCAGGAGCTGGTCCTGGGGCGTGGCAGTCTCCAGGGCCTTCGAGGACTCTGGGCATAGAGTCACGCAGTCTGCTTCACACAATACACTAAAAAAGAAGAGAAAGTGATGAGAGATGATTTCTGACATGTTTAATCTTCAGAGCTTGGATAATCATTAAATGGGGTTTGGCAGTGAAGTGCGTACTTATTCTGGACGAAGTCTTTTAGGGTCTTCAAAGATATCTGTTTTACTCGTATGTGTAGGAGAGTAGGGTCTGCAATCCTATGGTCACCCCCGATTTTTGCTTTTTGCTTCACTGGTTTACGACTTTCCCTGGCTGTGGGCCTGCTAATCAGACCCACAGCCTAGCTGTTCTCTCTCTAAATTGACAACCATGTACCTTAGGTGCATATACCAATTGGTACTGGGCCACCATATCAGTCCCTGTACAGTGTACTATAGGTGCCCAGGGCATAGGTGTACCCAGGGCCTACCAGGGGCTGAAGCATGTATTATGCCACCCCTGGCTGGCCATCTAAACAGACACAACTGGCTGCACGACAGCTGGGGCAAGGTGGTGTAATCACCCTTTGCTTTAGATATAGTTACCTATATCTAAACCTAAAATGGACACATATATTCCTATCAGTCACTCCTATGGCAGGCCTTATCAATCCTGAAGGCAGAGTGCTTGGAATTATGTGAGATGGTGCTCTGGCATGAGCTGAGCCCGTTTGCAGCTTGCGGAACCAAGTCCTAATAGCTGTTCCATGATAACGCTATACCATATACTCTTAAGTGCATTATAATCCTCGCGGGTAAATGCTAACTTTGGTATAGCATTAACAAATCATGTCGAGTAAGGTGTCATACGAATTGGAATACTACCCCCTTGCCAATTATGGCGACGGGGGTAGCATTCCACCCTTCTAGAGGGACACGACAAGTATGTAACTGTGAACCCCGGTTAAAATTAACTCGAGCCTCAGCATCACAAAATGGATGCTGCCACCATAGACACAAGTCTGACCTCCTGCTGCTGGGAGTCCTTCCAGCGAGGGAGGCTTGGACAAAGGGTTTCCTGCCTTAGGAGGTGCTAGCACCACCCCAGACAGGATTTTGTGTATTAGGTAGGACAGGTCTGAAAGGAATGAGACATGCCTGGGGCACACAAGGTGTCCCTGTGCATACACCGGTCTAAACCAGTTCCTGGGGCACTACATCCCCAGAGCTGGCGCAAGACCGGACAAAGGAAAGGGGGTGTAACCACCCCCCTTCCTGGTCCCACCCAGAGGAGGGACCTAGTCGTAGTGCAGCCCCCTTTAGCTGAATAAAGGTAGGAGCTGGTCCCATTCCAAATTAGATTATCCTGATCAACTTTACAAGAAGAAACTCTGGACTTCGACGTTCTGCTCCACAGAAGACTGAAGAAATCTCCCTTGTTGGCAAGGAGTGTCCACCCTGCACAAGCAGGCACAAGCAGGCACCATCAGCGTACAGCGGCTTCACTTAGTCGTCTTCCTGGAAGGATCCAGACTTCAGAGCCCGACGAGACCCAGACTCCCAGACCTCTCCGACCTCTACCTACATCTGCAGCACAGCTGAGATCCGTGGGTGCGGCGAGACATGTGGGACCGGCCATCTTGAAAGAAGCAGCACTTCACTCCAGCACGACTTCAGAGGCATCCTCGTCCAAGTGCTTTGGGGACTGAGAAGCCCGACCCCGAGCAGCTCCTGCACCGAAGACCAGCCCTCCAGCATCCACAAGATCTGCGTGGGTCCCTTCTGCCTGTTTGCTGCTCGACGCGTTGTCTGGTCACTTGCCGGCTGGCTAGTGACCTCCTAGACGACGAACTCCGACAACTTCACTGCTGGTCTGGTTGCTCCAGACTGGCCCTTGCTCCCTTCCAAAAGAGGAGCACCCCGACCCTCCTGGTCCAGTCCAGAAGCCGTTTCCACTCACCGCGTGGGTTGCCTTTGCCAAGGCCTGTTGAACCCGAATCCGGAGACGACATCGCCGAGAGCGAGAGCCTGCGTGGGACAGCTCGTGCCTCCATCCTGGTCGTCGAAGACACCACCTGGTCCACGTGGCTGCAGAGACAAGCGCCCACCTTTACCTGATCGCGACGACGACATTTGGTTCCACTCCTGGTTCCACTCCAGTCACTGGCTAGTGAATTTGAACATTGTCCCCTCTGCTTTCAGGTTCTTCTCTTCACTGATCCACCCTTGGATCACACCGGACATCTTCCTCCTGACCGCCTGCAGCATCTTTTCCTCCAGGCTCCATAGACTTCAACGCAAAACCCGACACAACTTGGCACCTATGCACCCGCAGCCTGTGGGTGAGGTAACACGAGCATTTCGGTGCTCAAGGGTAGCTTGACTCTCCTAGTGTCCAGTTCCACAGTCGTTTTAGTCCTATCTAGTCAGGGACGTCCGTACTCACCTTTTTCTTAAAACTGTACTGTCCATAGACATTTGTACGCATCTTGCGTGTGAGTTCACACTCTGCACAAGCGCTCCGTGGGCCTCCTATTACTTACCTTAAGTTAGTATAGCATGGTCCCAGCGATCCTACAGCCTCTGGACAGCTCCATTCCTTTGATTGACTTTCACATTCCACTTACTTAGTATATGGTTTGTCGTGCCCCTAGGGCACCATTGTAAATCGTGCAACTTAAACGTATTTTTCCTAAGAGTTTGCCATGTG
Source organism: Lissotriton vulgaris (assembly GCF_964263255.1). Taxonomy (NCBI): domain Eukaryota; kingdom Metazoa; phylum Chordata; class Amphibia; order Caudata; family Salamandridae; genus Lissotriton; species Lissotriton vulgaris. The sequence goes on along the minus strand of NC_141694.1, from coordinate 646,638,503 downwards.
CTTAGCCCTCTGACCTCATAAAGAGTTCAGAGGTGTATGTTAGTTAATAAATACTTGTTTATTTTCATAACAACCTGTAAGGTGTCCTTTCACTTGGTATTCAAGGGGTTATATGTGGTAAAACAGCTGGCTTCACATGCCAAAAGAGTTTAGCCTAAGACTGCTTTGTCCATGCTACCACTAGGATAGCTGGTCTATAAGGTTGACTTACAACCAATCACCATAAGGGTTGTTTGGACTGATACAAGGTGATCACTAGAACTAGTGAGCATCATATATCAGGCCAACTTCTCACAGTATGTTAAAAAATCAGAAACTTTCAACACCCCTTTTTGATTGGTTGTGAAGCATTGTAAAAAGACGTATTAGCGACCAATCCCTTTCCTTGCGCAAATTTTGAAAAAAAATTAATTGGCTGTTGTGTAGTTACGTCTACCTTCCTGATGCTAATTTTGATTGGCTTTCTTTATTGTATGTGACTTTACGATACACTCACCATGTATGTAGCCCATTTTGTGATGCACTTTATATTACTATGCGTTTCAAAAACTAGTTGTGGTAGAGTGTTTTTAACTTAAACTGTGTACTCTACTTACGAGTTTGTTGACTGTAAAGGTATTAAAAATATTATTATATTTTCTATTCTATCATAATTGTGCTGACTTTTCTCCGTTAGCGTGGAGTACTATGCTCTTTTATAAAATGTATAATTCTTCAAACCATCCTTGAAAGAAAAATGCTCATGCTTTCAAAATATTTTTATTGAGTCTTTTATATTCATCATATCGGTGAAATGCTAAAATTATTTTACATTCATTGGTATCACGCGTTGGACCACATTTATTTTATTTTATCATAAGCACTCATTACTTATGTTTACATTATATAAGTGTTGCCCCATCATCTTTTCATAAATGTTTGGGCTTTTTTTACTTCCAGATAAAGTAGAATAGAATTGCTACGACAAACACTCCCTCACTACTTCATCTTTCTTTTTTTATGTACATTTCATGTCATAATTACATTTAACAATCATAACATTTTAAACCACAATTATATTACTTTTTTCAAAAAAGTACTTGCGAAGATAATCCTCCTATTCTTAACGAGTGAAAATTGGAAAAAGCACTACTTAATATAAATACTTTTAGTCCAATTTCACTCTAGAAGATAGAGTTTGGTTTTTAGTACATTTTTCAATCCTAAAGAAATACTTGCATACTAGAAAAATATCTTTGTTGAAAGTCATCCAACTCCAGTTGAAGGATCATAAAGTTATATATAAATTAAAATTTACATTAACAATATGATCCCTCAGTGGAAATGAAAGATAAATGAAAGATTATGACATCGCTCCTAATCAATACTTTGCTCGTACTAATTTGTTAAATAACCTATATTTCCATTCAGATAATTTACCTCTGCGATATTCTTTCCTTCCTCCATAGAAATTCATCCAACTCCTCTGGAAAGTACATACGGTTTTATGTATTGTTAAATATACATTACCAATATGTACTCTCTGAGGAAATGAAAGATAATGTGCAGATGTTTCTGCAGTTCCGAATCATTCCTTTGCTCGTAGTTTCTTCGCCCGCATTGATACTCTGAAACAAAACTAATCATCCCGCAGGTGTGGTTTATATACTTTTTGGTTACATAACAGTCTATGGGATCAATTTATTGCTCCTCCCACTAATAAATCAAGTTTTTCAGTTGACAGGTGTTCTCATTTCCACTGTTTTAGCGTGTCACGTGTTTATGTAAATGTGCCTCTTTCCATACTATTTAACTTTCGTATAATTTCTAAAATGCTTTATTTAAACTCGTTTTTATTATTAAAGCATTTCTATAGGCTACTTTTTTTTAATAGAAGTATTAACATTACTTCCCCTTTTTTCGACTTATTATTCTAGTAACTTCCCTTTTTTTAAAACTTTTTTTATTTCTCTTTATTACCATATATCTATGTAATCCTCCACTCAGTAAGCATGTACTCATGCAGTGAGGCAGGCTTTAGGAAATGCAGTGATTCAAAGTGCTATATATTATGCATGTAGTGGTGTAATAACCTTTACAATTATGCTTGAGGACTAAAATTCCCCACTCACTATATATACCAGGTGTCTCTAACTAGTAGCTCAGGAGCTACTGGTAGCTCACCAACACCCTGAAAGTAGCTCTCAGAAGTGAAGCAAACCAAACCAATCTCAGGGCTATATTATCAAGAAAGGGGGATACATTATCGCCGCTTTTATCGGCAGGAAACTGCTAATGGGCTTGATAATATGCCCTTGTGAATTCCCATAGAAGCCCAGGTTAACACTAGAACCTGAACTTCTATGGGAATTCACAAGAGCATATTATCAAGCCCATTATCGCCGCTTTAGCGGCAGTTTTCTGCCAATAAAGGCGGCGATAATGTATCGCCCTTTCTTGATAATATGGCACTTAGAGATTCTGTGTATATCAAAGAATTTGAGGCCATATTATCAAGAAAGGGCGATACATTATCGCCGCTTTTATTGGCAGGAAACTGCAGCTAAAGCGGCGATAATGGGCTTGATAATATGCTCTTGTGAATTTCCATAGAAGTTCAGGTTCTAGTGTTAACCTGGGCTTCTATTGGAATTCACAAGGGCATATTATCAAGCCCATTAGCAGTTTCCTGCCGATAAAAGCGGCGATAATGTATCCCCCTTTCTTAATAATATGGCCCTTAGCACTACTCATTTCACTACCTTTAAGAGTTACAGACAGCCAAAGCAATGACAGGGCCTGTTCATAACACTCAAACACAAGCTGTGGTGGCGTATGAATTAATCAATTAGGGATGTATAGAGCTCACTATTCAACTGTGAGGGTTTCCAGGCGCTGGGGGAGTATGTGGAGGGGATTTGTGCAGCTTCGGTCATTCGAAAAGGTGGGTGTTATGACTCTTCCTGAATGCTTTCAGTGTGGGGGTTCATCTGATACTGAGGGGGAGTTCTTTCCAGGTCTTGGCCATCATGTACGAGAACGGTGTGCATCTTGACTGGTTATGTGAATACAGAGGATATTGGAGAAGGCCTGGTCAAAGGAGTGGGCCCCCCACTGGGCCCCCCATTATAAATAAAAAACATTCCCCCAGGGACTAATTAACAATTAAACGGGCTTCAGTTTTTTTTCTTTTTCACTGGGTACGCGTACCCTGCGAGTATACTGCGACTTTAAAAAAAAAGAAAATATATAGTTTTTTGCCTTGAGGGTCCTTGTGGGACCCCCTGAACAGGCCTAGGGGCTCAGGGTGTTTCTACCATGCCCCCTTTGCGTGTTTTCCGCGTTTCTTTCGCTGCTTTCTTATGCCTTGGTTCCACCGAGGCACAAGATGACTGCCAACACTTCCTGGTTTGGAGTGTTGACAGACAGTCGACAGCCAATTAGCATGCAGCTCGTGCTCGTAATGTTACGCATACTATCCTATGTCAGTACGCGTACGGTATTCCGTCTATAGATATATCTATGATTTTACTTTTGATTTTGTCAGGAACTTCTGAACCAATTTACACCATTTAACAAAAAGCGTAAACTACGAACCAAACTCTACCTTTTTGCCAAATGTGGTGTAATTCCGTTCAGCAGTTCGGGCTGTAGCCTCACTTAAAGGTCCCTATTGAAAATTACATGGGGAAAAAACGTTTTGGGACCCCCCTTTTTTCTCGGCCCCTGCTTCACGAATCACTCCGAAACTTTCAGGGAAGGAGCGGAGCGAGCGCCCCATCTTCGCGAAGGTTGCTCAACCAGCTCCAAAGTTATTCCAAATAGAATGTTGCTGATTTCCTATGGAAACTAGGTCCAAACTATAACTACCGACTGGTGACCGCCAGTAGGTAATATAAATATTAAAAAAAAAAAAAAAAAAAAAAAATATATATATATATATATATATATATATATATATATATATATATTCACTGAAAAAACCATAGGTTATAGACCATATATAGTTAGTAATTAGCATTTACAAAACTTTATTTTACTCACACAAAACCATTGAAATTCGCATATATAGTTAGTTGCACTAACTATATATCGTGCACCCGCAATCCACTGCTGATCATGTCACATATTACATCATTCATGACATGGTCAGTGACATCACTGATGACATCACTGATGACATCTCAAATGACATCACTGATGACATCACTGATGACATCTCAAATGACATCACTGATGACATCACTGATGACATCTCAAATGACATCACTGATGACATCACTGATGACATCTCATTTGACATTACTGATCACATCACTGATGACATCATTCATGTGATTATACGATGAACCTCTTCAGACTCTAATATAACCTTAGATACACTCAGTGTAAACAGACACTCACAGACTGTCACTCATCCATGGAGTTACTCACACACCTAGTCAGTCATGCAAAGAATCAATCACACCTCCATTTCCTCAACTATACAGTTATACACACCTTACTTATTCAAACATATACTAACACATATTTACTCTCTTATACAATCCCTGATACAAGTTCACAATGATCCATACAGCCACTCACACATTCACTGGCTCTTATGCACAGTTATTTATATATGTCAACTCTCACATGTACTGTGTTTTACATATGTACTTACTTTGACATGTAGCACTGAGATATCCATTCACTCACCAATACACTCATGCACACAGTCAACCGCCCATACAGCTGTTTCCACATGCACTTTTGAACCCATACATCTAGTGAATCAACTGCTCACACATCTATGCACAGAGTCATACACCTCCCAGCCACCCACACACACACTCAGTCTCCCATACAAATACTTGGGCAACCAATCAATAACCCATATAGTTACTCATATAGCTACTGATCAACACATGCAGCAGTTTACAGAACAACAGACATAATGATGCACAAATTAAGACAGTTTAGTCACTAACCCATGCACTCAGTGAGACACATTTAATCACTCACTCATACAGTCAGTCACGCACCTACTAAATCCTTCATCCAGACACTTATACATCCACTCATTCTTCAATATGTAAGACATATTTTAACTTTACAGAAACATACAGTCACTGGATGTTGTCATCAGTGATGTCATCAGTGATGTCATTTGAGATGTCATCAGTGATGTCACTGACCATGTCATGAATGATGTAATATGTGACATGATCAGCAGTGGATTGCGGGTGCGCGATATATAGTTAGTGCAACTAACTATATATGCGAATTTCAATGGTTTTGTGTGAGTAAAATAAGGTTTTGTAAATGCTAATTCCTAACTATATATGGTCTATAACCTATGGTTTTTTCAGTGAATTTTCAAGGTTTTGTAAATGCTAATTCCTAACTATATATGGTCTATAACCTATGGTTTTTTCAGTGAATTTCAATGGTTTTTTAATAGCAAATATCAAAAGCTGTAAAATGTATTCTTCTTTTAAAGGAAAAATATATTTTATATGTATTTAATATAATTTTTTTATGTATATAAATGTTTTGAGGGAACGAATTTATCAACTATCATGCTGAAGAAGAGTGTGGGGGAAAAAAAACAAAGAGGAGGACTAAGAGGAAAGAACAATCAGTTCAAAAATACAATTGCTTTAAAGCATGAAGTGCTTTTCCACACATTTACATTTAAATAACCCATATTATTTAGAACATACAAAATATCTACAGAGGAGACGGTGTACATTGAATTTTAGACTCTTCATTGGTACCTACATGTTGGTACTTACATCACCCACACAACACAACAGCTCTATTCAGAGCTACCCTACCTCAAAGCACTCTAAAATATTATTTTACTATTTCCCTTGGTTTTACCCTTGTTACGCTTTCCGGAACGCTACCCGGTGCGCGGACCGGGTGCTAACCGTGCGAAAATTTGAAAAAAAAAGGTGTTTTTTTTTTACATATATGGGCCTCCTCAGCCACCCTCAGAAAACCTAGGGGGTCAGGATATGTCTCCCGTGCCCCCTTATACCCATTCCCAACATTGTTTATCTTCCATCTTGTGACTAAATTCGTCCGAAACACAAGATGGTGGACTCTCGTTACGCTACCGGTGAGCTACCCGGTTCGCGTACCGGGTAGCGCTTCCACCGCGAAAAATTGAAAAAAAATGATTTTATTTTTTTGCCCCGCGGGGCCCTTTAATAGCCCCCACATCAATCCTAGGGGGTCAGGAGGGGTCTACCTTGCCCCCTTTCATTCATTTCCCCCTTCGTTTATTTCCACCTCTTGTCTCTCAATCCTACCGAGAGACAAGATGGCGGCCGCTCCGGACTGTTTAGAATGTTGACAGTCACCGGAGAGCCAATCCGCTTCTCCTCGTGAAGTTCCGTTACGCGTCTGGTACGCGAACCGGGGCGCTAACCGGGACGCTGTCACAGATATATATATTTTTTTAAACGTTAATTTCTCAAAATCCACTGGAGCACATATCTTGAGACCTAGCAAAGGCACATCAGGCAAACAGTCTCTACAATTTTGCCAAGTTTCATAGAAATCCATTCAGCCGTTCGAGCTAAAAGTGAGTCCAACCGCCCTATGGAAAACTCAATGTTAAAAACACGTTTTGGGACCCCCCCTTTTTTCTCGGCCCCCGCTTGACGAAACCCCCCCAGGGGACGCTCAGAAACAAAATGTGCCATTTTCCTGAAAATTTCAGCCAATTCCGTCCATCAGCGCCAAAGTTATTCAACATAGAATTTTCAGAAATCCCTATTCAAAAAAATCCTAACTATATATACCTACTGCCGACCGCCAGTAGGTTATATATATATATATATATATATATATATATATATATATATGTATATATATATATATATATATATATATATATATATATATATATATATATATATATATATAACATTTCTATGGCAAAATGAAACCCCTCATTTTGTTCCTTTTCAAATTAAATGTATTAAGTGTTACCACTTTATTCCAATCAAGATGACTTCAGGTGTGCCATACTTTTGTCATAAGTAAGACTGTTAGCGTTCTAGTTGTTCTTTAGAACACTCTGGGACATTCTGTCATTGGGCTATAGTTGGGCTACATCTGGCTGATATTTGGGCTACATTTGGGCTCTTTTGTCTCTGGTGGCCATCTTAGGAGACTGCATATCAGAATTTTTTAAATGAAATATAAGAGGATTTGAGAAGTCACTCAAAATGTGCCCTCATTTTTCTTTCTTCAGCACTAATCATAATTTCTATGGCAAAATGAACCCCCTCATTTTGTTCCTTTGCAAATTAAATGTTTTAAGTGTTAACACTTTATTCCAATCAAGATGACTTCAGGTGTGCCATACTTTTGTCATAAGTAAGACTGTTAGCGCTCTAGTTGTTCTTTAGAACACTCTGGGACATTCTATTACTGGGCTATAGTTGGGCTACATCTGGCTGATATTTGGGCTACATTTGTTTTTTTTTGTCTCTGGTGGCCATCTTTGGGCTACATTGGGCTATATTGGGCTACATTTGGGCTCTAACATATATATAGCCCAATGTAGCCGAATATATATTTTTCAAAGTTAATTTTCGTAAAAACCACTGGAGCATATATCTTGAGACATAGCAAAGGCACATCGGGCTACCAGTCCCTACACTTTTGCCAAGTTTTGTGGAAATCCATTCAGCCGTTCAAGCTAAAAGTGAGTCCAACCGCCCCATGGAAAACTCAATGTTAAAAACACGTTTTGGGACCCCCCTTTTTTCTCAGCCCCCGCTTGACGAAACCCCCTCAAACTTTCAGGGGACGCTTGTTGGACAGGCCACATGAAGGGCCCGCTCCCCCTCTGCCCGACCAGGCCCGAGCCCGGTCCCTCCAGTGTTACACACCACCCCTTCACGTTTTCCGTCCCCTCCGGGACCCAGGTCTCTGAACATCTCGACCTCGTGGGCCCGATCCACTCCTGGGCCGCGCGCCCAACCTGGGCGCCATCTTGGACACTGCACCACGAGGCCGCGTGGCCTCCGATCGACCCTAACCCTGGGCCTGGCCAGGTCTCAGACATCCCGGCACCACCATCCACCCAGGAGGTGAGTGGACTACTTGGCAGGTCAATGGGAGAAAGAGGTGTCGATGGCTCTCCCCCGCCAGGTACCGCTCGCCCCCAGCTCCCCCGGGCGCTGGCTCCACCCCCCTGCTGGGTGTCTGGACTCCCTCATCCCGGACCTCCCGACCTCCAAGTGCGAGGGTCCGGACATCAAAGGGCATCAGCCCTATAACTGAGGCAGCTTCAGAGCAGGAAGGGAGTTGTATCCTGGAGTCGAGAGACGCAGAGAAGAACTCATCCATGACGGACTACTGGCGCTGCCGTAGCCCTGCCTTGCGAACTATCGTCCTGCCTGCTGGCGCTGCCGCAACCTTCTGAAACCTTCATCGTCGTCGGGACCTACTGGCGTGGCCGCGGACCGTTTGTAACCACCATCTTCATCGGGACCTGCTGGCTCCGCCGCGGACCGTCGCTACCTTCGACCATCTCGGGACCTGCTGGCTCCGCCGCGGCCCGATCATCTAGAACGCCGAGCTCGAGGATTGGGAGCTATCCATCCACCCATTTGGTAACAAGACTGTCCCGCTACCCCTTTTCCCCACCAGAGACTCGAACCGAGGGGACCCCTGAGTCCAGACCTCCTTGTACCATTTAACCGTACTCGAAGAATTGCTGATAAAGTATCGTTTAACCTTATCCTTGTGTGGTGTCCGTCTGTGGGGGGGAAGTTACTTGTCTGTACGATCGCTGGAGACGGCTCTCCCTGGAGACCTCTCCCCTGATACTCGGCCGACCCTCCCGGTCCGTCTAACATTGGTGGCCAGCGGCGCGATCCGAATCACCGCATAATCGTACAGATAGTAGCTCACCCCACGACGAAATCACGATGTCAACCAAAGAAAGCGGATCCACCGAGAAATTTCAGATGGAGAAATTGGAAGAATACAGCCATCGCGAATTAAAACAATTCTGCATCGAACTAGGTATCGCTACCACCGGTCTAAGTACCAAAGAAGATTTCAAGCATGCCCTAGAGTCCTGGGCAGAAACCGGGGCCGTCAGACCCCCCGACCAAAATATCGCAGCAGGAGAAAAAGACACCACGGCCCCCGAGGAGCGAAGAACGGGTCTCTCGCAAGACGAGATCCAGGAACGAGAAAGAACACGACTACATGAACTAGAGATGGCCCGGCTCAAAATGGATGGTGAACTTAAGTTGGCCGAACAAAAATTAAGCTTAGAGCACCTGCGTCTCCGAGAAGAAAGGGAGGAAAAACAGAGACAAAGGGAGCTTGAGGAAAAAAGACTGGCATATGAACACGAGCGCAACTTAGCTGAGATAGATTTACGCAAGCAGAACAAAGAATTAGGGGTGCCCGAACAACCCCGCACCCCAGGGACAACAGATAAGAAGGTACACATCCCCAAGGATGTCGTTCGAGAATACTTCCGAGAGGACGACATCCAGCAATGGTTCAAGGCCTACGAAATCGCTATGACCGCCCACCGGATCGATCGAAGCGACTGGGGAGCCGGTCTATGGGGGAGATTCCTCAATGAGGGCCGCGATGCCCTGCTACAACTCCCGGACCATCTGATGACCTCCTATGACCACATGAAAGCTGCCCTCCTCACCCGCTATGGGCTCACACCCGAGATGTACCGTCAGAGGTTCCGAGACTGCACCCGCATCCCGGGTACAACTTGGGTGGACTACGTGAACTATTTCAGCCGAGCCTTCGAGGGCTGGATCAAAGGAAGCAATGTCACAACTTACGAACAACTCTTCAATCTCATGGTATGGGAGCATCTATCAAACAACTGCTTCATTGAGCTCCGGCAGCACCTCCTCGACAGCAAATTGACTGATCCACGGCAGCTCGCCGCCGAGGCTGACCGGTGGGAAATCACCAGAGTGGGCCGAAATGGATCCTATGAACAGAACCGGAACAACCACGGTCAGCACCGTCCCCGAGGAGGAGGAGGGGGCCAAGGACGAGGAAGAGACAACGCTCCGGCCGCCCCCGCTACCAGCACCACCCCCCCGGCCAACCGGGGCAGCACCCCGGCACGACCGGGATACAGAGCCAATGTCACGTGTCACCGATGCCAACGAGTAGGCCACTATGCAAACGACCCAAGTTGCCCACAGTACCAGAGCCCAAGACCCCGCCAGGTGGCTGCTGCTGCCCTGGGGGAAGAACAGATCTCCGAGGAGCAGGAAGAATATGAGCAAGAGCATCAAGAATGGGAGCCAGCCGCCATGGCTCTAGCATGCTTAGGGGGGAAAGACATGGTCCCGCGGGTCCCCCTACCCGCTAACACCCGGAAGTACAGCCAATGGGTGAGCATCAACGGACGCCGGGCCGAAGCCCTCCGTGACACCGGGGCCAGTGTAACAGCCGTCCGCTGTCACCTGGTGACCCCAGAACAGTTCCTACCAAATATTCTCTGCCCTGTCCGTTCAGCCGATAACTCGGAGAGTCTGTGTCGGATGGCCTGCGTCCCTTTCGAATGGGGAGGGGTCTCCGGCATGTTGAAGGTGACGGTCCGAGACGATGCCCCCGTAGACTGCCTCCTGGGGAATGACCTTGAAAGCTCTCCGTGGGCAGCCGTAGAACGAAGAGAACACCTGGGGATGTTAGGCATCCCGGACTGGGCGTGCGTCACCACCCGGTCCATGGCCGCCCGTGCCAATCCCCAACCCGAAGAACCTGAATGGCCGGCACCTCCTCCACCGGTCGCTCCCGTAGAAGGCACCGACCGTGCCGTCCCCCCAGAACAAGCCCCCGAGGGACTCGCTCAACCTCCGGACCTTTCCGGCCTGGATCAGTGGCACCAAGAGGGGGGGCCCACCCAAGAACAGTTTCGCCAAGAGCAGAAGACCTGTCCCTCCCTCGAGGGACTCCGCCAACAAGCCCTCGCCCAGAGCGCAGGGGATACCTCCGGAACACATTGGGTCTATTGGGACAATGATCTGCTATACAGTGAACAAAAGATCGCGGAGTTGGGGGCCAGTCGAGTGCTAGTGGTGCCCCTCCGTTTTAGAGACTTCTTGCTGAATCTGGCCCACGATGTCCCCCTGGCTGGACACCTGGGTCAAGATAAAACTTACAGCTGCCTAGTGACCCACTTCTTCTGGCCTAAAATGAGGAATGATGTCCTCCAGCATTGCCGATCTTGCCCCACGTGCCAAGCCAGTGGGAAGAGCGGCCGCAAATTAAAAGCCCCCCTGCAACCGTTTCCAGTGGTCACCACCCCGTTCGAGAGGGTCGGGATAGACATTGTGGGGCCCCTGGACCCCCGTACAGCACAAGGACATCGGTTCATCCTGGTACTGGTGGACCACGCCACCCGCTACCCTGAGGCTGTTCCCCTGCGAACTGTGACAGCCCCGGTAGTCGGCCGGGCCCTGATGGGGATCTTCTCCCGTGTGGGTTTCCCCCGAGAAGTCGTCAGCGACAGAGGCACGAACTTTATTTCAAAGTATATGAGGTCCCTCTGGCAACAGTGTGGGGTCACCTACCGATTCACGACCCCCTATCACCCTCAAGGAAACGGACTCGTTGAGCGGTTCAACCGCACGCTCAAAGGGATGATTGGGGGGTTGGAAGAGCCCCTCCGTCGCCAGTGGGACGTGCTACTGCCGTGCCTCCTCTTTGCCTATCGAGAGGTCCCCCAGAAGTCCCTCGGCTTCAGCCCGTTTGAACTCTTGTATGGACACCCTGTGCGCGGGCCGCTCAGCCTAGTCAAAGAAGGCTGGGAAATGCCCCCTCTAAAGAACCCTCCAGATGTCTTCAAATACCTCCTAACCCTCCGCAACCAGACCCGACGGTTCAGAGAGCTGGCAAAAGCAAACTTGGAGGCCAGTCAAGAGGACATGAAAAAGTGGTATGACCAAAATGCCTCCTCCATTGAATTTGAACCCGGCCAACAAGTATGGGTGATGTCTCCCACCGAACCATGCGCCCTGCAAGACAAGTGGACGGGGCCCTTCAAAGTAGTCGAGCGCAAGGGCCCTGTCACCTATCTCATCGACCTGGAATCTTCACGGAACCCCCTCCGGGTCCTCCACGCTAATAGACTGAAACCCCATTTCGTGCGTTCAGAACTCAGCCTCCTGATGGCCACAGATAATGGGGTCGAAGAAGACTCCGAACCCCTCCCTGACCTCCTACGGACTCGGGAGAAAGACGGCTCCGTGGACGGGGTCCGGCTCTCGGAAGCTCTCACCCTGGAGCAACGCCAAGAATGTCGAGACCTTCTGTTGCAATTCGCCAGCCTGTTCTCCCTCACCCCAGGTGTCACCTCCTGGTGTGTGCACGACGTGGACACGGGGGACAGCCCCCCTATCCGCCACCGGGCCTACCGCGTACCAGATCGGGTACGGGCCTGCATCCAAGAAGAAGTAACCAAGATGCTCACGCTCGGGGTCATTGAGCCCTCAGACAGCCCCTGGGCCAGCCCAGTAGTACTGGTCCCCAAAGCAGCCACCCCCGGCACCACGCCAGAACTCCGGTTCTGCGTCGACTACCGGGGCTTGAATGCAGTCACCAGAACAGACGCACATCCCATCCCCCGGGCAGATGAACTAATCGACCGCATGGGAGCGGCCCGCTACCTCAGCATTTTCGACCTGACGGCGGGCTACTGGCAGATCGGCCTCACACCCCGGGCCCAAGAACGGTCTGCGTTTTCCACTCCTGACGGCCATTATCATTTCAAGGTCATGCCCTTCGGCATGAAGAATGCCCCAGCAACGTTTCAGCGACTCGTTAATCAGGTCTTGGCCGGGCTCGAAGGATTCAGCGCCGCCTACCTAGACGACATCGCTGTATACAGCCACCACTGGTCCGACCACCTCCACCACCTCCAAGAGGTGCTACAGGCCCTTCAGCGAGCTGGCCTCACGATCAAGGCCAGCAAATGCCAGATCGGTCAGGGGTCCGTGACCTACCTCGGACACCAGGTGGGAAGCGGCCTGGTGGCCCCTCTGCAGCTCAAGATCGCCGCCATCCAGTCCTGGCAGCCCCCCATCACCCAGACCGAGGTACGCGCCTTTCTGGGACTCACGGGCTATTACCGACGGTTCGTGAAGGACTATGGTAGCATAGTGGGGCCCCTCACAGAACTCACGTCCAAAAATCAACCAAAGAAGGTCAACTGGACCCCAGATTGTCAAACAGCCTTCGAACAACTGAAGGCCGCCATGTGCTCCGCCCCTGTGCTCCAGGCCCCGACTACAGCCGGGAATTCGTCGTCCAGACGGATGCCTCTGACCACGGCATTGGGACGGTCCTGTCTCAATTGAACCCCGAAGGCCTTGATCAGCCAGTGGCCTTCATCAGCAGGCGACTCCTGCCCCGAGAGCAACGCTGGAGCACCATCGAGAGGGAGGCCTTCGCCGTGGTATGGGCCCTCAAAAAGCTCCGGCCCTACCTCTTTGGCACACACTTTCGGGTACAGACCGATCATCGACCCCTGCAGTGGCTGATGCAGATGCGGGGGGAGAACCCAAAACTACTACGTTGGTCTATCTCCCTACAGGGGATGGACTTCACTGTGGAACATCGACCTGGGCAAGACCACGCCAACGCGGATGGCCTGTCACGCTTTTTCCGCCTCGACGAGGAGAGTCCCCAAGAGGATGGGTGACTCTCCCCGCCTTCAGCTGGGGAAGACGCATGTTGGACAGGCCACATGAAGGGCCCGCTCCCCCTCTGCCCGACCAGGCCCGAGCCCGGTCCCTCCAGTGTTACACACCACCCCTTCACGTTTTCCGTCCCCTCCGGGACCCCGGTCTCTGAACATCTCGACCTCGTGGGCCCGATCCACTCCTGGGCGGCGCGCCCGACCTGGGCTCCATCTTGGACACTGCACCACGAGGCCGCGTGGCCTCCGATCGACCCTAACCCTGGGCCTGGCCAGGTCTCAGACATCCCGGCACCACCATCCACCCAGGAGGTGAGTGGACTACTTGGCAGGTCAATGGGAGAAAGAGGTGTCGATGGCTCTCCCCCGCCAGGTACCGCTCGTCCCCAGCTCCCCCGGGCGCTGGCTCCACCCCCCTGCTGGGTGTCTGAACTCCCTCATCCCGGACCTCCCGACCTCCAAGTGCGAGGGTCCGGACATCAAAGGGCATCAGCCCTATAACTGAGGCAGCTTCAGAGCAGGAAGGGAGTTGTATCCTGGAGTCGAGAGACGCAGAGAAGAACTCATCCTTGACGGACTACTGGCGCTGCCGTAGCCCTGCCTTGCGAACTATCGTCCTGCCTGCTGGCGCTGCCGCAACCTTCTGAAACCTTCATCGTCGTCGGGACCTGCTGGCGTGGCCGCGGACCGTTTGTAGCCACCATCTTCATCGGGACCTGCTGGCTCCGCCGCGGACCGTCGCTACCTTCGACCATCTCGGGACCTGCTGGCTCCGCCGCGGCCCGATCATCTAGAACGCCGAGCTCGAGGATTGAGAGCTATCCATCCACCCATTTGGTAACAAGACTGTCCCGCTACCCCTTTTCCCCACCAGAGACTCGAACCGAGGGGACCCCTGAGTCCAGACCTCCTTGTACCATTTAACCGTACTCGAAGAATTGCTGATAAAATATCGTTTAACCTTATCCTTGTGTGGTGTCCGTCTGTGGGGGGGAAGTTACTTGTCTGTACGATCGCTGGAGACGGCTCTCCCTGGAGACCTCTCCCCTGATACTCGGCCGACCCTCCCGGTCCGTCTAACAACGCTCAGAAACAAAATGTGCAATTTTCCTTAAAATTTCAGCCAATTCCGTCCATCAACGCCAACGTTATTCAACATAGAATTTTCAGAAATCCCTATTCAAAAAAATCCTAACTATATATACCTACTGGCGACCGCCAGTAGGTCATATATATATATATATATATATATATATATATATATATATATATATATATATATATATATATATATATATATATATATATATATATATATATATATATTCACAGAAAAAACCATAGGTTATAGTGGATATATAGTTAGGAATTTGCATTTACAAAACCTTGAAAATTCAATGAAAAAACCATTGGTTTTAGGCCATATATAGTTAGAGATTTGCATTTACAAAACCTTATTTTACTCGCATAAAACCATTGAAATTCCATATATAGTTATAAGCGCTAACTATATATCGCGCACCCGCAATCCACTGCTGATGATGTCACATATTACATCATTCATGACATGGTTAGTGACATCACTGATGACATCACTGATGACATCTCAAATGACATCACTGATGACATCACTGATGACAACATCCAGTGACTGTATGTTTCTGTAAAGTTAAAATATGTCTTACATATTGAAGAATGAGTGGATGTATAAGTGTCTGGATGAAGGATTTAGTAGGTGCATGACTGACTGTATGAGTGAGTGATTAAATGTGTCTCACTGAGTGCATGGGTTAGTGACTAAACTGTCTTAATTTGTGCATCAGTATGTCTGTTGTTGTGTAAGCTGCTGCATGTGTTGATCAGTAGCTATAAGAGTGGCTATATGGGTTATTGATTGGTTGCCCAAGTATTTGAATGGGAGGCTGAGTGTGTGTGTGGGTGGCTGGGAGGTGTGTGACTCTGTGCATAGATGTGTAAGCAGTTGATTCACTAGGTGTATGAGTTCAAGAGTGCATGTGGAAACAGCTGTATGGGTGGTTAACTGTGTACGAGTGTATTGGTGAGTGAATGGATATCTCAGTGCTACATGTGCAAGTAAGTATGTATGTAAAACACAATACATGTGAGAGTTGACATATATAAATAACTGTGGATAAGAGCCAGTGAATGTGTGAGTGGCTGTATGAATCACTATGAGCTTGTATCAGGGATTGTATAAGAGAGTAAATATGTGTTACTATATGTTTGAATAAGTAAAGTGTGTATAACTATATAGTTGAGGAAATGGAGTTGTGATTGATTCTTTGCATGACTGACTAGGTGTGTGAGTAACTCCATGGATGTGTGACAGTCTGTGAGTGCCTGTTTACACTGAGTGTATCTAAGGTTATATTAGAGTCTGAAGATGTATTATCACATAAATGATATCATCAGTGGTGTAATCAGTAATGTCAAATGAGATGTCAGTGATATCATCAGTGATGTCATTTGAGATGTCATCAGTGATGTCATCAGTGATGTCACTAACCATGTCATGAATGATGTAATATGTGAGATCATCAGCAGTGGATTGCGGGTGCGCGATATATAGTTAGCGCTTATAACTATATATGGAATTTCAATGGTTTTATGCGAGTAAAATAAGGTTTTGTAAATGCAAATCCCTAACTATATATGGCCTAAAACCAATGGTTTTTTCATTGAATTTTCAAGGTTTTGTAAATGCAAATTCCTAACTATATATCCACTATAACCTATGGTTTTTTCTGTGAATTTCATTGGTTTTTTAATAGCAAATATGAAAAGCTTTAAAATGTCAAGTACGTGATAGATAAAAACATTTTCGTATTTATGCACGCTGATGTGCTTTGAACGCTGCACCCCCCCCTCCCCTCTTTTGTCTTAGTAGTACTCTCTCTTTGCAGATAGTGAATGGTAGTTTACGCAAGCCTTTGCCCCCGTTGTAATCCGTCGTGCCTGCTTGTCTCTCCATTTGATTGATTGTTGTCCAAGCATTTACTGTTTTAGAATTGGTTCTCTTTGGATCATTCTCTATTTACAAACAAGCACAAAGTCGCAATACTCTGTTTAGTCTTTGCAGATAGTGAAAAATCGTGTAAAAAAATAAAAGTAATCGAACAAAATCAGTAGGCCACTAATTGGATCTCTTTTTGACCTCGCTAAAATAGAAATATTAGGAACAACCCTTCATGAGAAATACGAAAATAGTGAGATGAACTGAGCTCCACACCATGAGGGCTGCAAGACAGCTCGGCTCCATCACCCATCCCGCACAAAATAACGACAAACCCTATGCAAATATTAAAAATATAGACAACACACCAGCAAAGAAACAGGGTAAAACATTTTATTAAAAAACTATTTACATAACGTTGGTTTATAAGATGATGTCAGTAGTGGACCGATGTGTGAATAGGTCGAAAGCAGCACAAGGCTCCAAGATCCGGATGGCAAGCTCCTGGATGTTGGGTGCCATAGTTCAGAGTTCTGAGTTTGAGCCTTTTTCAATGCCTGTGCTTTGTTGAATCAAAATGGCGGCTTGACACAAAGCTGACTCAAGCGTTGCTACTGATGCTATGCAGACCAAAACTGGTTTTCAGTTTGTACATTTTTCTAGATTTTTCAATCCAAGTTTGGTTGACTTTGTAGAACGATGGCTTCAGATTTTCAACATACGGTGTGGTGGCGCTGACTGGGAGGGGGCGCTTCGCTCCGGCCCCCTCCCCAAGTAAGATTTTCATACGTGAAAGTACGTTAATGGTTTTGGTCCCTGAGATGCTTCGATGTCTCTACCATTCTCAAATAGCATAAGTTCTGGATGTTGGGTGCCATAGTTAAGAGTTCTGAGCAGTGCTTGTAACACTGTCTGAAGCTTATTTCCACCTACTGCAGCTTCACTATTCTCAAAGTAAGTGAGTGTCGTTTGTGGACCTGACTGCATTAGAAAACAATGTGATATGTTACCTTCCTAAACAGCTTGACGGAGGCCCCTGAGGGGCGGTGTGATGGCCATGGACTCGGAGAAGACGCTTGGCTCCGACACCCTCCCCAAGTCTTATAGCACTGGTGTAGCCTGAGATCGCCCCCGACATAGGCGGCCGGCTCCCGGGGTCCGGCGGAACTTTTTGCCTTTTGATGACTCTTCAATTCTGGACCTTGTCCCACAATCCGTTTGACCTGAAGACAAGCTGTAGTGGGGCGCCCCTTTATCGTTTTAGTTGCCATTCCGCCCGCTTTAGCTACACTGTGCCTCTTCCGCCATTCAGCTGTTTACCGCCCGCTCTTGCGACTACAGCGTCTCGCTCACCATGTAGTTGAGATGCGCCCGCTCTTGCGGTGCAGCGATAGGCGGCTGCCACAGGACTCTCAAAATGGCGGCCGGCTCTTCGGTTTTGGGCCTGGTCCACTAAAATGGCCCTGGGACACCTTGGAACTCGGACGCTTGTCTGCTAGGGCTTGGGTCCCATTCTCGAAAAGCGTCCCCTCAGCCGTGAAGATTCTACAAAAGTCTTGGGGGCCTCCGACTCCCGCAGGCTTCTGGTGGGGAGCGGCTGCCATGATTGCTCGTGGAATGGCCACGACGGAGCTACGAGATGGTAGTGGTCTCATGCTGACGCCAGCTTTAGTCTGAAACATCCAGAAACACTATAGACTACCAATTCGATCAGTTCCGGTAGCGCCCCAACATGACCCGGAAGAGAAGAACTTGCCCTCCCCTCTTTGACTGATGGTTCTTGTTGCCTGTCCCCTCTGTTGTCATTTAACAGAACTTTTTGGACTGCTGAAAGGGGTTGTGTTCTGAACGCTGGTTGGTGGAGACATTTAGACTATATTCTTGACCTACGTTGTCGCGTAATGCGTTTTATGACACGCCGCGTTAGCGCACCCGGAAGTGATCCGAGGCGCGGCGCGCAGCGCGTAACGTAAGCATAACAGGTCATGTGACTTGTTAATAAAACTTTTCATTGGTTCATTTTACTTTTGTTAATTTAATGATGAAAAGCTTGGTCATATGACCTAAAAATTACGCTTTTTATTATTTTCGAACAATATTTTTTTTTCAAACATATGTTATAATATTCCAGGCTAATGTACTTTCCCGGAAAATTTACAACTGTCTTGCAAGTAAAATATATTCCTTTTTCGAGAAAAAGGGCGTTTCTTCCTTCCATGACGGAGCCGTTGAGTAAAAGAGATTCGGCCTGCTGTCTTAGTCGCCGATACGCCTGATTATCAGATTCTTATCGATCACTTTATGTTGCAGACATGAAAAACACAACTGCCCTTGACCATTTATCTTTACTGCGTTCCTACATATTATACCTTTTATCCGTCATGTAATTGGACTGCTTTATTTCACTTGCCTTTTACTGATTCGAAAACAGTCACTAAAAGTAAAAACTTTACAAATGTAAATACTACTACCGTGTTTTGTTTTAAAAACCTTTATTGTGAAAATGTCAGTATACAAATACGGGCCTATAACCACGTGGGCCGGCCACGGAGCAAACTGAAATCGTATATGATGAGGAGACATTTACACTGTAGAAGAACGTAACGAGCGGGCCATTAGGTGACAAGAACAAAGGTGTCTAACAGTTGCGGAATCGGTGGACGTACATTTTGTAATTAAAATACGACAGGGCCACTTACAATAACATTTTCTAGATATACATTTGCGGGCAAGGAGTTACGAGTCCCATTTATACCGGCGCCATTTTGGGCGAGGCCGGGCAGGTCCAAGATATAGTCAAAATGTCTCCACCAACCATCGGCCAGACCAGAACCCCTTTCGGCCCTTTATGCTACAAGATGGTGTCTTCCATTCAGAAAATATTGGTGGCAGCATTTTGAAAGGAAACAGAAACAGCCGTTCTCCTAGTGAGTTTCACATTGTTACATTTAGGAAGAATGTTGAAGAGTAGTATGTGGAAAATCTGAAGCCATTTTTCTACAAACTCTCAATCAGACTTGGATGGAAAAAAAAAACCTGAAGAATGTACAAACTGAAAACCAATTTTTGTCTGTATAGCACCAACAGTAACGCTTGAGTCAGCTTTGTGTCAAGCCGCCATTTTCATTCAATCAATAGCGTCCCCCTGCACACATTCAGGGACCTGGTCGTGTCTTCAGATGAAACGCATTGTAGGAAAAGAAGCAGAAAGGAAAAGGAAAAAAGTTCCGACGGACCTAGTGAAGCTGCAGCAGGTGCAAATAAGCTTCAGACAGTCTTACAAGCACTGCTCAGAACTCTCAACTGAGGCACTCAACATCCAGGACTTGCCATTCGGATCTTGGTGCCTTGTGCTGGTTCCGACCTATTCACACATCGGTCCACTACTGACATCACCTCATAAGCCAACGGGGCACCCCACGCCGACTTTCGGCGCAGCATTGTAGGATGGCCACACCAGTGCGGCAACTTGCTGGACACAACATCGGGGCCATCCAGATCTCGGCGCGTTCGACTCACTGTACCGCAACAGTGACCGCAACTCAGCTGGACACGCCGTCTTTCGGCGCAGCATTGTAGGATGGCCACACCAGTGCGGCAATTTGCTGGACACCACCTCGGTGCCATCCGGATCTCGGCGCGTTCGAGTCACTGTACCGCAACAGTGACCGCAATTCAGCTGGACACGCCGTCTTTCGGCGCAGCATTGTAGGATGGCCACACCAGTGCGGCAATTTGCTGGACACCACCTCGGTGCCATCCGGATCTCGGCGCGTTCGAGTCACTGTACCGCAACAGTGACCGCAATTCAGCTGGACACGCCGTCTTTCGGCGCAGCATTGTAGGATGGCCACACCAGTGCGGCAATTTGCTGGACACCACCTCGGTGCCATCCGGATCTCGGCGCGTTCGAGTCACTGTACCGCAACAGTGACCGCAACTCAGCTGGACACGCCGTCTTTCGGCGCAGCATTGTAGGATGGCCACACCAGTGCGGCAATTTGCTGGACACCACCTCGGTACCATCTGGATCTCGGCCCGTTGTGCTGCCTTCGGCCTATTCGCACATCGGTCCGCTACTGACGCCACCTCACGTGCCAACGGATTTTCTACGCTTTTTGTAGCCCTATGCCGCATAACAGGTCATGTGACTTGTTTATAAAACTTTTCATTGGTTCATTTTACTTTTGGTTTCCTAAAGATGGAAGGCTTGGTCATATGACCTAAAAATAACACTTTTCATTGGTTTAGAACATTTTTTTTTCCCAAACGATGAAAGCCCCACCTTGTTTCTGGATCATTCAGACTGAAGCTGGCGTCAGCATGAGAGCACCACCATCTCGTGGCTCCGTCGTGGTCATTCCGCGAGCAATCATGGCAGCCTCTCCCCACCGGAAGCCTGCGGGAGTCGGGGGCCCCCAAGACTTTTATACAATCTTCACGGCTGAGGGGACGCTTTTCGAGAATGGAGCCCAAGCCCTAGCAGGCAAGCGTCCGAGTTCCAAAGTGTCCCAGGGCCATTTCAGTGGACCAGGCCTAAAACCGAGGAGCTGTCCGCCATTTTAAGAGCCATGTGGCAGCCGCCTATCGCTGCACTGCAAGAGTGGGAGCAACTCAACAACATGGTGAGCGAGACGCTGTGGCCGCAAGAGCGAGCGCAACTCAGCTAGATGGCCGCCACCTGGGGAGGCCCGTTCACGCCAGCTCCCCCACGCCCCCCCCCCGGGCCGCCGCACGCCAATTTTCGGAGCAGCATTGTAGGATACCAAAACCAGTGCGGCAGTTTACTGGACATCACCTGGGTGCCTGTCGTACATGTTGTGTCAGCCATGTGACACTGGACACAGACCGCTACTGACGAGGCCTCCCCCCGCACCACCCGGGACGCCCCACGCTGTTTTTCTGTGCTGCATTGTAGGATCCCTAAACCAGTGCGGCACCCAGGCGACATCACCTGGGTGCCGTCCAGAACTCTGCACGTTGTGCTGCCTTGGGACTATTCGCACAACAGACCGCTACTGACGAGGCCTCCCCCCGCCCCACCCGGGACGCCCCACGCCAATTTTCGGAGCAGCATTGTAGGATCCCTAAACCAGTGCGGCACCCAGGCGACATCACCTGGGTGCCGTCCAGAACTCTGCACGTTGTGCTGCCTTGGGACTATTCGCACAAAAGACAGCTTCTAACCATTGTTGCTTTTTGTGTTGAGAAATGTTTAAATGTTTTTAGTTTTTGTTCCGTTCGTTAAAGTTAGTAGTTAATAAAGTTTTATAACCTTACTTTGTTGGAGTGTTATCTATTTTTTTTAAAACGGGTGAATGGGGCCTTGAATCGGGTTATTGTCATGTGTGGGCTTTGGAAGTGTGCTGCTGCAGGATCGGACATTTCAAACTCAAATGCACGTTCTTTTTCTTACCTTTCCGAAGCATGGAGCGCAATAGCAGGCAGAGAAAGGGTGATGCACGTGTTGAACACTACCTGACCTGGCAAGTTGCTGGCAGTGCCCCCCCGCCCGCTCCTGAAAGAGGGCACACACACACCGCCGCCCCGAGTACTTCACAAATCTTTAAAAGACCATGCGCTTGTTCATGAGAACTCTTTGATTCCTGATATTTCAAGGGGAGTGCATTTCACGTAGCTTTGCTACTTATTGTGGACCTGCATACAACGAAGGGGGACCTTTGCCCCTTAATGCACCGCTGTCACGGTGTCCCGGCGTTACAAAGGATGTGGATCTAAATAAATATATATATATATGCCAAGGTGTATTGAAGAATGAGTGGTTGTATAATAGTCTGAATGGATGATTTAGTATGTGCGTGACTGACTGTATAAGTGAGTGATTAAATGTGTCTTACTGAATGCATGGGTTTGTGACTAAACTAAATGAATGTCTGTATCAGTTTGTCAGTTGGCATGTAAGTGGCAGCAGGGGTTGCTGAGTAGCTATATGAGTGTTTATATGGGCTATTGATTGGTTGTCTTAGTATCTGTATGGGTGCCTGAGTGTCTGTGTGCGTGGGTGGGGTGTGGGTGACTGTGCATAGATGTGTGAGTGGGTGATTCACTGGGTGTATGGGTTCAAGAGTGCATCTGTGAAGGGCTGTATGGGTGGGTGAGTGTGTGTATGGGTGTATTGGTGAGTGAATGGATATCTCAGTGGTACATGTGTAAGTTACTACATATGTGAAAGGCAGTATATGTGAGTGCTGGAGTATATTAATGGCTATATGTGAGAGTGAGTGATTATGAGAGTGGCTGTATGGATGAGTGTGTAATTGTATAAGAAAGTAATTAAGCATTACTATCTGTATGAATAAGTGAGGTGGTGTGTGTATAACTGTATATGTGAGTAAATGGGTGTGCGATTGATTCTTTGCCTGATTGAATAGGTGTGTGAGTAACTATGGATGAGTGGTGGTGTGTGAGTATCTGTATAGGTGTATGAGTGCATATGATAGTGATGTATTGATGATTAACTGCATGTATGAGTGACTGTATGGGTAAATGAGTAGATGTGTGTGTAGACCTAGGAATTAGTGAGTAGTTTTTGTAGTAACTGTGTCAAAGGTTTCGAAAATTGTAGTCCGTATTTTAGAGTGGGTGTATCAAAGTTTATATTAGGGTATGAGGAGGTGCATCAGATTATCAGTGATGTCATTTGAGATGTCTTCAGTGATGTCGTCAGTGATTTCACTGACCATGTCATGAATGATGTAATATGTGACATCATCAGCAGTACATTGCGGGGCGTGAGTTATAGTTAGCTCAACTAACTATAACAGCTGAATTTCTCTGGTTTTGTACGAGTGAAATGTCCAACTAACTATAATGTCCCTGAAACCTGTGGCTTTTTTCAGTGAGTTTCTAAGGTTTTTTAAATGCTGATTTCTAATTCAAACGTCCCTGAAACCTTTGCTTTTTCTGTTAATTTCAAAGATTTTTTAAATGCTTATTTCAACTATGCCTACAGAGGTAGGGCATGTGCAGAAAGAGGAAGAAAATCGCAGAAAGAAGCAAGAGAAATACAGAGAGAGGCAACAGAAGTCCAGAAAGACAAAGAAAGGTGTAGAAAGAAGCAAGAGATATGCAGAAACAACCAACAGAGGGGCTGAAAGAGGCCTTGTTGCAAAGTCATCCTGTGCCCCTAACCTTTTGCTGACTGGTTCTGGTGGTAACTGACTCTGACTAACCAGGCCCAGAGTCAGTGTTATGCTGAAGGACACTTAGAAGACAGTGAAAACACCTACATACACTAGGGTACAGTATGGGTTGGGGTACTCCTGCGATTGGCATGACCTCCCCTGTAAGGCCCTAGTACATAAAAGGGCAGGGGTATTAAATCTATCTCTAAGTCAGAGGTGCAGAAAGAAGGCAGACGAGTACAGAAAGAAGCAACAGAGGTGCTGAAAGAGGCACAAAGGGTGCAGAAAGAGCAAGAGAAGTGCAGAAAAAACAAACAGAGGTACAGAAAGAGGCAAAAGAGGTACATAAACAGGCAGGAAAGGTAGAGAAAGAAGGAACAGGGGTGCAGAAAGAGGCAAGAGAGGTACAGAAAGAGAAAAGAGGGTTGCAGAAAGAGGCAAGAGGGGTTCAGAAAAAAACAAGTGAGGTGCAGAAAGACAGAAGAGGGGTACAGAAAGAAGGAAGAGAAATGCGCAAAAAAGCAAGAGAGGTGCTGAAAGAGGCAAGAGGAGTACAGAAAGAGGTAGGAGAGGTGTACAAAGAGGCAAGAGATGTACAGAAAGAGGCAGGAGGTGTACAGAAAGAAGGAAGAGAAGTGCAGAAAGAGGCAAAAGAATTGCTGAAAGAAGCAACAGAGGTGAGAAAGAAGCAAGAGAAGTGCAGAAAGAGGCAAATGAGGGACAGAAAGAAGCAAGAGCAGTGCAGAAAGAACCAACAGAGGTGCTAAAGGAAGCAAGAGTGGTACAGAAAAAGGTAGAAAATGTACACAAAGAGACAAGAGAGGTACAGAAATAGACAGGAAGGGTGCAGAGAGAAGCAACAGAGGTACTGAAAGAGGCGCGAAGGGTGCAGAAAAAGCAAGTGAAGTGCAGAAAGAACCAATAGAGGTACAAAAAGAGGCAAACGTGGGGTAGAAACAGGGAGGAAAGGTAGACAAAGAGGGAACAGGGGAGCAGAAAGAGGCAAAAGAGGTACAGAAAGAGAAAAGAGGGGTGCAGAAAGAGACAAGAGGGGTGCAGAAAGAAGCAAGTGAGGTTTAGATTGACTGAAGAGGGGTACAGAAAGAAGGAAGGGAAGTGCGTAAAGAAGCAAGAGAGGTGCAGAAAGAGGATAGAGGAGTACAGAACGAAGTAGGAGAGATGCAGTAAGAGGCACGAGAGGTACAGAAAGAGGAAGGAGGGATACAGAAAGAAAGAAGAGAAGTGCAGAAGAGGCAAATGAATTGCAGAAAGAAGCAACAGAGGTGTACAAAAAAGCAAGAGAAGTGCAGAGAGAGGCAAATGAGGGGTAGAAAGAAGCAAGAGCAGTACAGGAAAAACAAACAAAGGTGCAAAAAGAAGCAAGAGTAGTACAGAAAAAGGTAGAAGAGGTGCACAAAGAGGAAAGAGAGGTATAGAAAGAGGCAGGAAGGGTACAGAAAGAAGCAAGAGAAGTGCAGAAAGAAGCAACAGAGGGGCTGAAAGAGGCGCAAAGGGTGCAGAGAGAGCAAGAGAAGTGTGGAAAGAACCAACAGAAGTACAGAAAGCGGCAAAAGAGGTACAGAAACAAGCAGGAAAAGTGCAGAAAGAGGGAACAGGGGTGCAGAAAGAGGCAAGAGAGGTACAGAAAGAGAAAAGAGGGGTACAGAAAGAGGCAAGAGGGGTACAGAAAGAAGCAAGTGAGGTACAGAAAAAGGCAACAGAGGTGCATAAAGACATAAGAGAGGTGCAGAAACAAGAAAAAGAAGTGCAGAAAGAGGCAAGAGAATTGCTGAAAGATGCAACAGAGGTGTGGATAGACGCAAGAGAAGTGCAGAAAGAGACGAGAGGTACAGAAAGAGATAAGTGAGGTTCAGAAAGAGGCAAGGGAAGTGCAGAAGCAGGCAAGAGAAATGCACAAAGAGGCAAGAGAGGAGCAGAAAGAGGCACAATTGGTGTAGAAAGAAGGAAAGGAGTGCAGAAAGAGGCAGGAGGGTTGCAGAAAGAACCAACAGATGTCCAAAAACAGGCAAGCGGGGTGCAGAAAGAGGTGGGAGAGGTGCACAAAGAGGCAATAGAGGTACAGAAAGAGGCAGGAGGGGTGCAGAAAGGAGGAAGAAAAGTACAGAAAGAGTCAAGAGAATTGATGAAAGAAGCAACAGAGGTATAGAAAGAAGTAATAGAAGTATAGGAAGAGGTAAGTAAGGTGCAGAAAGAAGCAAGAGCAGTGCAGAAAGAACCAACAGAGGTACAAAAAGAGGAAAGAGGGGTGCAGAAAAAGGTAGGAGAGGTGCACAAAGAGGAAAGAGAGGTACAGTAAGAGGCAGGAGGGGTGTAGAAAGAAGGAAGAGAAGTGCGGAAAGAAACAACAGAGATGCTGAAAGAGGCACGATGGGTGCAGAAAGAGCAATACAAGTACAGAAAAAAGCAACAGCTGTACAGAAAGAGGCAAGAGAGGTACAGAAACAGGCAGGAAATGTGTAGAAAGAGGTAACAGGGATACAGAAAGAGACAAGAGAGGTGCAGAAAGACAGAAAGGGGTTCAGCAAGAAACAAGAGGGGTGCAGAAAGAAGCACGTGAGGTGTAGAAAGACAGAAAAGCGGTACAGAAAGAAGGACGAGAAGTGCAGAAAGAAGCAATAGAGGTGCTGAAAGAGGCAAGAGGAGTGCAGAAAGAGGTACAAGAGGTGCACAAAGCGGCACAAGAGGTACAGAAAGAGGCAGGAGGGATACAGAAAGAAGGAAGAGAAGTACAGAAAGAGGCAAAAGAATTGCTGAAAAAAGCAACAGAGGTGTAGAAAGATGCAAGACAAGTGCAGAAAGAGGTAAGTGAGGTGCAGAAAGAAGCAAGAGCAATGCAGAAAGAAAAAACAAAGGTGTAGAAAGAAGCAAGAGCGGTAAATGAAAGGTAGAAGAGGTGCACAAAGAGGAAAGAGAGGTACAGAAAGAGGAAAAAGAGGTGCAGAAACAGGCAGGAAAGGTGCAGCAAGAGGGAGCAGGGATGCAGAAAGAGTCAAGAGAGGTGAAGAAAGAGTAGAGAGGGGTGGAGAAAGAAGCAAGAGGGGTGCAGATAGAATCAAGTAAGGTACAGGAAGACGGACGAGAGGTGCAGCAACAAGCAAGAGAAGGGCAGAAAGAGGCAAGTGAGGTGCAGAAAGAAACAAG
This sequence comes from Lissotriton vulgaris, assembly GCF_964263255.1. Classification (NCBI taxonomy): domain Eukaryota; kingdom Metazoa; phylum Chordata; class Amphibia; order Caudata; family Salamandridae; genus Lissotriton; species Lissotriton vulgaris. The sequence continues at coordinate 646,611,541 of NC_141694.1, read as the reverse complement.
AGAAGTGCAGAAAGAACCAACAGAAGTGCAAAAAGAAACAAGAGTGGTACAGAAAAAGGTAGAAGTGCACAAAGAGGCAAGAGATGTACAGAAAGAGGCAGGAGGGGTACAGAAAGAAGGAAGAGAAGTTAAAAAAAAGCAACAGACGTACTGAAAGAGGCGCGAAAGGTGAAAAAAGAACAAGAGAAGTGCAGAAAGAACCAACAGAGGTATAGAAAAATGAAACAGGGGTTCAGAAAGACATGAGAGCAGTGCAAAAAGAACCAAGAGACGTGCAGGAAAAGGGAAGAAGGGCGCAGAAAGAAGCAAGAAGTGTACAGAAAGTAGCAATAGAGGCTTAGCTCCCACCCTGCCATAGCAAACGGCAACGTCTCGGGGTGGGCACCCTGGGACATTGCAGGAGCTGGCCCTGGGGGGGTGGTGGTCCCCAGGGCCATGGAGGGCTGCAAGAGGGGCGCCTCGCGGCCCCTCCCTGCATTTTTAAAGCCCCAGAGAGGTGGTGGTCCCCAGGGTGGGGGTCCACAATGAACCCCCGCCCTTTATTTAAAACTGCCCCATTGAGGTGATGCTCCCTGGGGCAGTGTGTGGAGGGGCAGGAGCCCCTCCCCACACTTATCTAGATTAATTTAAGCCACAGGGAGGTGGCAATTCCCGGGGTTTGGGGGGCCAGTGAGGCCCCCCCACATAATTAGGAATGACCCGGGAGGTGGCGGTCCCCGGGGCAGTGTTGGGGGCAGGGGCCCCTCATGCATTTTTTAGCAAAAAACCCGGGGAGGTGGTGGGCCCCGGGGCCGTGGAAGAGGTGTGCCACAGCGGCCAGGGTGCCTGACTCTGGACCACAGGGTTCACGGTTCGATCCCCGGTGCCAGCGGCGGGTTAGCACAGCACCATTTTACTCTGGGCAATAGCTCGCTTAATCTTCCCTGACGGCCCCTAGCGCCGGGACTCCTCTCCAGACGTAGCTGTGCGCTTTACAAAGGCTGGTATTTCATTTAATATGATAAACAAAGCCCCGGGGGGGGGTGGCGGTCCCTGGGGATTAACAATTGCCCCCAGGACCTGGCCCACCGGTGGGCTTGAAACAAATGAAGCGTGGGAGACCGAGCTTCAGTTTTTTGGTATAATTTCAGCCGACTTTGCACACCCTGTGCGAATTCGGCCGAAATGATAAAAAACCAAAATGCTTTTATTGGCTCTGGAGTCCTTGTGGGACCCTCTGAGCAGGCCTAGGGGGTCAGGGTGTTTCTACCCTGCCTCCTTTTCTTGATTGTAAATGTTTTTTCTACTGTTCTCTTGTGACTTGGTTACCGAGTCACAAGATGGCTGCCAACACGTTCTGGTTTGGAGTGTTAGCAGCCAATCAGAATCAAGCTTGTGCTGAGGAGGATTAGCAAATCCTCCTCGGTACTCAGATATCAATATTTTTATTTTTTTGATTTATCAGGAACTACTAAACAGATTTACACCATTTTAAAAAAGTGACGCTTTCTGAACAAAGAGATACTTTTTTGCCAAATTTGGAGTAAATCCGTTCAGCAGATCGGGTTTTAGCCTGTTCCAAAATTCCTATGGAAATTAACATGGGGAAAACACGTTTTGGGACGCCTACTTTTTTCTTGGCCCCCGCCTGACGAATCACCCCAAAGCTTTCAAGACAGGAGCTGACCTGAGTGAACCATTAGTTTTGAAAATTTTGGAAAGATTCATCAACAAGGTCCTAACTATAACTACCTACTGGTGACCGCCAGTAGGTCATATATGTGTATATATATATATATATATATATATATATATATATATATATATATATATATATATATATATATGTAGCTCCAGGATCATTCGTGATGAAAAAAAAGGAAACCCACACTCATGGGGAATCTTTTTAAAGGTTATTTATTTTAACCCACAAGCAACAGACGCATTCGGGTTTTGGCAAAGTGCCTTCTTCTATGTCAATAGCCTTTTGAAATCGGCATGTTTTTAAACACTTACATTTTCAACACAATAGAGAAAGGATTATCGCTTCTCTTTTTACAGCGCCATTTTAAAGTGTCACATACTTCTATAAAATGTATAGCTACATCAATTATTATGTACAATTACATATGCTTAGAGCCACTATTGTCGCTATTTCTAACCATAATAGTTTGTAGATATGTATCAAAATTATAACAGTTTTCATATACAAATTCCAAATTGTAGCCGTGTATCGGCTTTTGCGACTGTGGTTCTAAGATCAACTACATCTTGCCGTGGATCGGCTAATGTCCCTTCCCTATGCAGTCCTATGTGAACAGTCAGTTCTTCCCCACTATTTAGCCCCCCAAGGAGTTTTTGTATGGAGGTCTATTATTTATCATGATTCGAGTCTCCGTAGTCTCTTTAACCTGTCCCCACCTCTGATGTTCAGGGGAACGTGGTCTAAACCAAAACATTGTAGCTTGTTCCTATCACTTCCATGGTGTTCCGCGAAGTGTCGCGCCACTGGATAAGACTGATCTAATTTATCGATTGCCCTCATATGTTCGAGGACTCTTATTTTTAACTGATGTACTGTACTCCCTATATATCGCAGCCCACAAGGGCAAACCAGACAGTACACCACATAGGGCTTGCTACATGTAATGAATTTGTTTATATGCTTTAACATCCCTGTGTCTGGTATGGTATATGTTAAAACCCTTTTGCTGTACGAGCAGGCTTTACATCAACTGCATAATATACCTCCATACCAAAACTCCTCGGGGGCTAAATAGTGGGGAAGAACTGACTGTTCACATAGGAATATGAAAACTGTAGGAATTTGAAGAATGTTTGGGGGACAGAAATGTAAAAAAATCCTATTATTGTCTAGTCTTTTCAATAAGTCTCTTACCGAATTGTGGTTGTAACATGCCATAATATAATAAAGTTAAACAATGAATTATGAAATTGTGAATAGATACCTCTTCTAAATTTTGAAATTTCGAAAAATTCTGTTTGGTATGCACATACTATTTAAATTATGATTAGTTGATTCGCAAATGTCAATTTCAAATTATTCACTGAATGATTTTAGATCAGAACTGAATAGGGAAGGGACATTAGCCGATCCACGGCAAGATGTAGTTGATCTTAGAACCACAGTCGCAAAAGCCGATACACGGCTAAAACCTGGAATTTGAATATGAAGATGGTTATAAATTTGATACATATCTACAAACTATTATGGTTAGAAATAGCGACAATAGTTGCTCTCAGCATAGGTAATTGTACATAATAATTGATGTAGCTATACATTTTATAGAAGTATGTGACACTTGAAAATGGCGCTATATAAAGAGAAGCGCGATAGTCCTTTCTCTATTGTGCTTATTTATTTATTTAACTTGTAACGCTCAACAGCTACCCGCAGTGGGTTTCCCGGCGCTGAAAATGTAAGTGTTTAAAAACATGTCGATTTCAAAAGGCTATTGACATAGAAGAAGGCACTTTGCGGAAACGCGAACACGTCTGCTGCTTGTGGGTTAAAATAAATAACCTTTAAAAAGATTCCCCGTGAGTGCGGATTTTCTTTTTTTCATCACAAAGGATCCTGAAGCTACATAATTTAGCGGTGTCGACGACCGCTTCCCGCATCCGTTGAAGAATGCTTCGCAAGTCGTGGAAATCTGGAGCGTACATATATATATATATATATATATGTGATCAAGAGTACTTGGTACTCGAAACGCGTCGCTTGAAAGGTTCCAAATAAAACAACATCTTGCCTGAAGCCGTGGGGTCCGTCTTCTTCTTTCGCCACGCTGAGTGGAGGTTTGAGGAATTATTCGCATATATATATATATATATATATATATATATATATATATATATATATATATATATATATATATATATATATATCTATATATTACCTACTGGCGATAGCCAGTAGGTATATATAGTTAGGATTTTTTCTCTATGGAACTTTTGAAAATTCTATGTCTAATAACTTTGGCGTTTGTGGACGGAATCGGCTGAAATTTTCAGGAAAATGGCACATTTTATTTCTGAGCAGCCCCTGAACATTTGGGGGGGTTCCGTCAAGGGGGGGCCGAGAAAAAAGGGGGGTCCCAAAACACGTTTTTCCCATTCATTTTTCCATAGGGCGTTTGGCCTCACTTTTAGCTCGAACGGCTGAATGAATTTGCACGAAACTTGGCAAAATTGTAGGGACTGTTAGCCCAATGTGCTTTTGCTGGGTCTCAATATATGTGCTCCAGTGGATTTTGAGAAATAAACGTTTAAAAAAACAGATATATCTGTGACAGCGTCCCGGATAGCGCACCAGTTCGCGTACTTTTCGCGTAACGGAGCTTTACGAAGCGAAGCTGATTGGCTCTCCGGTGTCTGTCAACATTCTAAACAGTCCGGAGCGGCCGCCATCTTGTCTCTCGGTAGGATCGAGAGACAAGAGGAGGCCAAAACGAAGGGGGAAATGAAGGAAAGGGGGCAAGGTAGACCCCTCCTGACACCCTAGGATTGATGAGGGGGATATTAAAGTGCCCCGCGGGGCAAAAAAAAAAAAAAATTGCGATCTTTCGCCGTAGAGGCGCGTCCCGGTACGCGAACCGGGCAGCTAACTGGGCAGCTAACCGGCAGCGTAACGGGAGTCTGAGGAGAAGCTGATTGGCTGTCAACATTGTAAACAGTCCGGAGCGGCCGCCATCTTGTCTCTCGGTAGGATCGAGAGACAAGAGGTGGTGAAAAACGAAGGGGGAAATGAAGGAAAGGGGGCAAGGTAGACCCCTCCTGACCCCCTAGGATTGATGAGGGGGATATTAAAGTGCCCCGCGGGGCAAAAGAAAAAAAAATTGCGATTTTTCGCGGTAGAGGCGCTTCCCGGTACGCCAACCGGGCAGCTAACCGGCAGCGTAACGGGAGTCCGACATCTTGTGTTTTTGGAGCGTCCGGTTTGCGTACCGGGTAGCGTTCCGGTAAGCGTAACAAGGGGAAAACCAAGAGAAACAGTAAAATAAAATTTAAAGGAATAGATTTCCACCAAACTTGGCAACATTGTAGGGACTGTTTGTTTGATGTGCCTTTGCAAGGCCTCAAGATATGTGCACGTGTGGATTTTGTCTAATTAAGGTTAAAAAAAAAAATATATATCTGTAAGCGTGCTCTGGCGCGCTTACGTTACGGGTTTTGTTTGCGCTGCAGAGACGATACGTCACATTTATGCGACGCGTCATGAGGCGTCTCACGTGGCTACGTGATACGTCACGTAATAAAGAATATATTTTACAGCTATAGATATTAGCTTTTTAAAAACCAATGAAATTCACTGAAAAAACCATAGGTTATAGACCATATATAGTTAGGAATTTGCATTTACAAAACCATGAAAATTCACTGAAAAAACCATTGGTTATAGACCATATATAGTTAGGGATTAGCATTTACAAAACCTTAATTTACTCGCACAAAACCATAGAAATTGGCATATATAGTTAGTTGCAATAACTATATATCGCGCACCCGCAATCCACTGCTGATGATGTCACATATTACATCATTCATGACATGGTCAGTGACATCACTGATGACATCACTGATGACATCTCAAATGACATCACTGATGACATCTCAAATGACATCACTGATACATTTTGGCATACATTTTGAGTCACTGCTGTGAAAAATATAATTTCACCTTTTGCTCTTTCGACAGAATGTCACAAAAGTGAAATATTACTTTGTAAATTCAGAATTCATGATGATAGTTCCTGTTATAACCGGGATCCCTGGTTGGCTGAGGTAGGTACCTTAGGCCAAGTAAGGACCCTCGCTTCCACGTCAGGGAAAGGAAGGACACCTTTTCAGATAACCCCTGCTCACCACCTTGGTAGCTTGGCACGAGCAGCCAGGTTTATCTTCAAGGCAAATGTGTAAAGTATTTGCAACCATGCTCCCAGTGACCCAATGGTGACACCACTAAAGGACTCCACACAAGTTTCATATAAAAACAAGTATAAGTTTATATGAAAAGATATACAATGATATCACATGATAATAATCCAACATATGCGTATTTGTAATATAACTCCTGGCCAGTTATTAGGTCAGCCTGCTCTTGTAAGTTCTGGCGGTATTAATGAGCAATTCTAAGTGATCCTATGCAATCCTAATGCAAAGCTATGCAGTTCGTAATGCAATAATAAGGCACTTTGCAATGTAAGATATTGCAGTTCGTGATGAATACTAATGCAATGCGTAATACAACAATCAGGCAGTTTGTTATGCAGAAATAATTCAATGAGTAATGCAACAGTCAGGTAGTTCGTTCTGCAAGCTAATGCAATGTGTAATACAACAATCAGGCAGTTCGTTATGCAGGAATAATGCACTGTGTAATCCAACAATCAGGTAGTTCATTCTGCAACCGAATGCACAGCGTAATACAACAATCAGGTAGTTCATAATGCAGAACAAATGCAATGCATAATACAACAATCAGGTAGTTCATAATGCAGAATTAATGCAATGCGTAATAAACTCCAGCACCAATCACGGTGCTTCCGACGGTCTCTCCGCCCCTCGTACTGACTTGCGGTCAGATTCCGTCACCCTATGCCCCCAACACAGATCTGGTGTAAACCACAGTGTAGCTCCACGCTCCGTCTTCAGCTCTGCTACTCCTTGGCTCGTACGGGCCGTGATATGAGCTGGAACAGAATCTCGCACTACCAGAAGGGAGAGGCCAAGAGCGTCTCTCTCTGAGCCCACACCCCGCCCCAGGCGCTGACACACGTTACCTGGGGGGTGCGACCTCGCTCTCCTCTCCGCCTCCTGTGACCTGGGCTTCTGATGCGACTTTGGTTGATTCCGGGCTGATGACGATAACAAATATCTCAGGCTGCAATAGGGCACACGCACCAGGTGTAGCTTAGACTCCCTTGAGCCTCGGAGGTACACAGTTACAGGAAAATCCTCACGAAGGTCTCAGGCTGCAGGAAGCCCACGCACACAGCGTCACTGAGATCCCTTAAACCTTGGGTGCGCATGGTCATAGGACAATCCTCACGAAGGTCTCAGGCTACACGAAGCACATGCACACAGCATCGCTGTGACTTACTTGGACTCCTGGCGCCCCTGATCACATCGATCACAGGGCAATTCTTCTGAGGGTCTCAGGCTGCAAAAAGCACACGCACACAGCGTCGCTGATACACTCTTGAACTTCTAGATGTGCACGGTCACAGGGCAATCCTCATGAAGGTCTCAGTCTGCACTAAGCACATGCACACAGCGTGACTGGGACTCACTTGGACACCAGGTGCACACGATCACAGGATAATCCTCACAAAGGGCTCAGGCTGCAAAAAGCACACTCACACAGTTCTGCTGAGACTCACTTGGACTCCAGGTGCCCACAATCACAGGGCCCAGCGTCCGAAGGTTTCAGGCTGCAAAAAGCACAAGCACACAGCGTTGCTGAGACACTTCTGGAACTTTTTGTATTCCTGAGTTTCCACAAACGGGAGCCAGCTCACCTCGGGCCCTTGGGGTTAGGTTACTTCAGGACACAGCACAGCAAAGTCCTTTCAAGCAGGGGTCACAGCACACAGCAAAGTCCCTTTAGTGTCTTCCTTGGTTAAAACACCAAACTGCAGGCCAGCCCTAGAACGCACAGCAAGGGTCAGTCCTTTCCTTCAGTGTCTTCAGTTGTTTCTTCCTTGGCAGAGGTTCCTCTTGACCACGAAGTAGTGTTCAATCCTTTTCAGTCTTGATCATTCCAATTCCAACGTTAAGGTGTTTCAGCTCTCATATTTATACCCCTATATGTCTTTGAAGTCTTTGTGTTCAGGGGGGTACTGACCCCTGTCCAAACCAGTTCTGGGTGCCTCCCTGCCAGTGACACCTTCTTCCTTTGATAGTGGGGGTCTGGATCCTTAATCACTCAGCAGGAAATGGAGCCGTTGTTTTATTGCTGCAGCCAAGGTCTCTTCACCTCTAGGGGCTACTCCTCCCCCTACACTCCAGATGCAGGTCAGCCTGTTGCTGTCTCACCTCCTCCATGGGTCAAGGCATTCCCCAGATCCTATCACTTTCAGATCCAGACAGTCAATCCACAACCAGGCAAACACACACAGAAATGTTAAAGCACAAAACCCAAGCCACTTCTAAAAGAGTGGTTTCTAAACACACAATGCAAAAACCACCTTCACAAAAAGATGTGTTATTGAATTGTGAGTTCAGACATACTAAACTTCACCTCTCCATCTTAAGCCTTTGGGAAGATAGGCTGGAAACATATTACACAGCCTCCCCCAATCTGTCCTATGGGCAAGATAGTCTTTCAACAGTGAAAAATTAAATGGAGAGTATTTCACTGTTAGGACATGGTAAACACCTTAGTACATGTCTTACCTTTCACATACACTGCACCCTGCCCGGGGGGGGAGGCACCCTGGACCTACCATAGAGGTGTCTAATGTGCATAGAAAGAGTTAGGCCTGGCAAGTGGGTGCACTTGCCAGGACAACATGGCAGTTTAACAAACTGGGTGCAGGCACTGCATTGGCAGGCCTGAGTTCTCTTTTTAAGGCTACTTGTGTGGGTGGCACAATTAGTGCTGCAGGCCCACTAGTGGCATTTGCATTACTAGCCCTGGCACACATAGTGCACTTTACTAGGGACTTTACTAGTAAGGCAAACATACCAATCATGGATAAACAATTACCATTACACTTTACACAGGGAGCATTTGCACTTTGACACTGATCAACAGTGGCAAAGTGCCCAAAGCATCTAAGTTGGAAACACCATGTCAGAAAACAGGTCTAGGGGGGGAGTAAAAAGGTTTAGGGAACTTAAGCCAAAAAGGGCCACGTCAAACAGTTCCCTATATGTTCTGTGCACAACAAATACATGTATTGATGCCTAGGTATCAATCACAGGGTTGCTTCTAAGTTAGGGGTTTAAAATATCATCAAAATTGATGAGGGCAAAACACACATTGTCGATAATGTCAGGTAGAACCCTGAGGTGGAATCCTACATGTTATTGACACCTGTCCCCTTTTTTTTTTTATACATTTTTTTATTGACAAACTGATGAGGAAAACATACCATTACATATACAATAAAGAAATCCAAGGTTAACGAAATAAATATAAGTGATTTCGATAACATATTTCATATTCCACTTAGTACGCATATGAAACACAAAAAACTTGATTCGTATTATAGATACTAGAAGTAGAGCAGCAGGGATGTTGCGATTGTTGCGTTTAACTGAAGACCCATTACAAACAGAAAGTAGTTCGATGAAGTCACCCCTGAAATTTCCAAATTTTCTAGGTGACCGGGGACCTCTGAGTTTTGCCAAAGCCAGCTCCATGGAGTAAATTTCATTTACTAATAACCACCAGTCTCCAATATGAGGAGTTTTAGGAGAAATCCAGGCACTGACTAGTATTAATTTTGCACAAGAAAAAAAACCGTAACTAGTGCTGGCCGAGGCAAAGAAACAGGATGTATATCCAATAGTACTGTTAAAGCGGTAATAGGTGGTAGGTGAATCTCCTTTATTTAAAAAACTTTGTGTAGTTCCGCCCAAAATTCCTTTACGGCTGGGCAAGAAAACCGCATATGTTCCAGGTCTGCTGCTATAACTTGACACTTGGGGCACTTAGTACAATCATAATAAGTATTATTAAGGGACCACTTGGAAATCCTTTCCGGTGTTTAGTACAACATGCAAGTAGTTCTAAACTGTTGCAGCCTTAAACTTGATGATCGACGGAATTATTAATATTGGAGAAAGAGCAGGCTATCTGCTTGGGTGTTATATTTATACCCATTTTACTGCTCCATTTCTCTGCTAATTTTGAACAGTCATCCGTTTTAAAAGCACTAAGACACCTGTAAGCTTCACTTATAGTCGACTTATTTTTGGATGCATATAGACAGTTCCAGATATCGGAATCTAAGATTTGTTAAATTTTATTTTTCCGTATCAAAAAGTCGTGTAACTGTAAATATTTAAATCTCATTGATTCCTTCAGGTCGTACAATATTTTCGGTGTATGAAACTCTAAGAACCCAAGTGCACCATACAAGTCACCCAAAACATTGATACCCTGAGCAGACCATCTTAGGGCCATACCGTCATTAAAAACCCCAGCTAAACCCGGATTACCCCAAAGTTGTAATTTCGGGTGGTAAAAAGTAGTCTTACAGAATACTAATATATTGGACCAAATCTTAACTGCATCCCTAGCAGTCTTAAATTTCACCCTCTTGAAATAGTTGGGGTCATTGACTCAAAACAAAAACATTTTTGATTCAGATTTTAACATAAATAAATGAAAAAAAACGGGTCTTCACTATTGAGTAGAGACTGGAGACGCTTAACAAACGAGGCGCAGAAATATAATTTAACATCAGGGAAGTTGAGACCACCCTTATACAAGCTGTTTTTTTAGCAATGCCAGCGATCTTCGAGCTTTTCGAAATCCCCATATGAAGCTGCTGAAGATTCCATCTAATTGCTTAGAAAAAATTATTCAGTGCTAATGGGATTGAACGAAAAAGATAAAGAAATTTAGGTAAAACCTTCATTTTGATTAGGTTGATTCTGCCAATTAAGTTCAAGGGGAGTCTGTGCCATTTTTTTAGTAGCAGAGTAGTAGATTTAATTAGCTCATTGTAATTAATATAATTAATTTCTCTTATTTTGGAAGTGATCTTTATGCCAAGGTAAGTGGCGGCTTTACAAATCTCTGGAACCACCGCCGTTGGCACATAATTAGCTACAATTTGAGTTTTATTTATATTAAGCTTGTAGCCGGAAACTTTTCCAAATTTACAAGCCTCTATAGTAATTCCTTGTAGGGCCTCTATAACATCAGACGAATAGATGGCAACATCGTTGGCATACGCACTAATTTTCAGTGCCTATAAGCCGGATCTAGAAGGCGCAATTCAGGGTTGTACCTGAAGAGCATATAGAAATGGTTCCAAAGAAAGGGCAAATAATAGTGGTGATAGGGGGCAGCCTTGGCGGGTGCCACGTAAGATGGTAAAATCTGAGGAGGTCAGCTCTCCATAGCTAATACAAGCTGTAGGATTATCGTATAGCGCCCGTATCCCCTTTATAAATTGCCCCCGAGCCCCATCTTTGTCATGACACACCAGAGATAGTCCCACCCCACTCGGTCGAAAGCCTTTTTGGCATCCAGCAAAATCATACCGAGTGGAGTGGATTCCATCCCTGCCACATCAAACGCCATTATGGCCATATTAACTTGAGTGGTGGTATCCCTCCCAATCACAAACCCATGCTGTTGCGGGTTGACTATTTTAGGCATAAGGGGAGCCAACCTGGTTGCTAGAATTTTTGCAAATATTTTTGCATTGGTGTTAATCAGAGAGATGGGTCTGTATGACCCCCTATCCTCCTTTGGTTTGCCCTTTTTAAGAAAAACATTTTTTTAGCCCTATTCCATGACTTGGGAGCTTTTCCAGTTACCCCAATGGACTGTATGACTTGTAGTAGTAGAGGTGACAGGTCCTCTAAACAGATTTTATAAATCTCAATGGGGATAGTATCTTCCCCTGCGGCCTTCCCAGCAGGTAGAGAAGCAATAGCCTGGCTAAGCTCTAGTCCGGTAATATCTTCAGAAAGTTGGTCCATTTCTGAGAAATTACCAATATTTATCGCATTCTCATCCAGAAGACTCTGGGGTATACAAGGAGCTACAAAAATCCACAAATTGTTCTAGTATATCATTCGGTTGATCATATAGCATATCATCAGATCCTCGAATATTGGTGATCAGAGTACTAGCTCTGTCCTCTGCAACCTTGTAGGCCAAGATTTTGCCGATTTTATCCCCTCCCTCATATTGCGCTATTCTAAATTTATGTAAGTTGGCACTATTTTTTTGAAAAAGTTTTGCCTCCGTATCAGCTTTCAGTTGCCCTAATTTCAAACTTATTTCAGCTACTGCAGATGGATTTAGCCGTAAAGCTGTAGCGAGCAATATTTCTTGTTCGGCAATACTGGAGATTAGTAATTCATTCATTTTGCGACGCTCTAAATTTTGTCTGAACACATAATCCTGTGTAAACCCCCGAATACTTGTTTTACAGGCGTCCCAGACCATGATACATGTGGTAGAATTCTGGTTAAATTAAATAAAGTTATTAAGATGGATTTTAAGTTCAGCTATAAAAACAGAATCCGATACTAAATATCTTGGAAAGGAGAATGATCTGAGGCAGGGTCGATTACGTGGAGTGGAGAATATCAACATTATCGGGTTATGGTCCGAAGAGATTCTGGGACACAACTTCATATAGCTAGTGTTCAGTAAATTATCGTTAGCTAGAGCCATATACAAACGGGGACATGATTTGTGAGGCGCAGAGTAATATGTGTACCCAGGAGTGTTTGAATGTATGTAGCGCCAAGCATCTTTAATGTTATGAATACGGAAGATATCTAGAATGGAAGCCCTGGTTTTGCAAATCCGTTGAAAACTCCCGTGCCTGGTGGTATCTTGTTTGTAATCCATAATGCAATTAAAATCGCCCATTATAATGAGCTACCCCTCCCAATTCAAAAGTTCTACGTTCATATGGTCAAAAACCTTAGGTTCGTCCTTATTTGAACCATAAACCACACATAAAACGTATTTCTGATTTTCAATACTTAACTGGGCAATAGCCCATCTGCCATCCTTATCGCAAGCAGTTTTTATAGTTTCCGCCCTGAGTCGTTTGTCTTTAAGGATGGCGACACCTCTAATAGAAGCCCCAAAAGCAGAGCAAATTATAGTATCATATCCCATTTGACCTAGCAGTTTTTTATCCTTATAAGCGGTATGTGTTTCAGATAATAAAACGAAATGCGGGTTATGCAATCTTAACTCTTCCGACACTAAGCGTCTCTTGCTGTTACTGTTTAACCCCGCAACATTCCAAGCTAAGCATCTTAATTTATACATTCAGGAAAACGAAACAAAGAAGGTACCATTAACCAAGTGGAATATTTCTGTTCCTGAGCAACAAAAAGCTGTATAACTTTGTTCGTACTTTTATTTCCCTTTATCGCATGTCTCCCCATCAGATTGAAAATATATTTTTTTATTGAACCCCCCCCCCCCTCCACCCCCCTGTCTCCCTCCCACCATGGGGAGAGACCACCCTTCATTCTCTGCTGCCGCTGTAGAGGCAGCACCTGAAGTGGTACGCCTGGTGCAAGCCCTACACTCACTTGACAAAATATTCTAGACGCTACTTAAGAAGGAGAGAGAGAAAAAAGAAAAGAGAAAAAAAGAAAAAAAGAGGAAGAATCCTAATCCCCCAAAAATTATGTCTTAAACTCCCTTATCTGCAATGTCAGCCTAGTGGTTCAGCTTCTTTAATGAATACGGCTAACGCCAAGCTCAGGTTCGATTAGATAACCAGCTCAGCTTCTTTTATATCAGTGATAAAATAAGTGTGGCCACCTTTAATAACCTTAAGGCGGGCAGGTTCTGGAAGGAAAACTTACCCTCCAATAGATTTAAATAGGTCAATTACTTTGCGCAGTTACCATTGTCTATCCATGGTGGCTTGACTAAGGTCCGAACGAACAAAAAGGGAAAAGTTCTCTATAGCTACAGGCGAATTAGGGCGTGCTTTTTGCCAAACAGTCTGTCTTAATAGAAAATTACTGAAACAGATAAGGAAAGGACGAGGAAATTGGCTCTCTTTGTTTGTTTGGACTAAAGGTAGGCGGTGTGCCCGCTGAATTTGGGAATCCCAATCCCAGTCGGCTAAATCTGGGAAGGCTTTTTGTAATAAGTTAACAAGAAAAGCCCTCGGGTCGGACCCTTCGGACCCCTCCGGTACTCCAAAAAGTCTCAAGTTCGATCTTCTCTGCCGGTTTTCCAAATCTTCAACTTTTAGTTGCAGCAAGATCATCTGAGTGTCATGTTGGCTCGTTACGGTATTGAAGCGGGTTGCCACCTCCTCTACATTTACCACCCGGTGTTGTAGGTCTTCTATATCCTGCGAGACCCCTCCAAGTTTTGAGGTTAATTCATGTAAGGAGGACTGTAGTTTATTGTTATCTTCCCGAAGCTGAAGATAATGTTCTTGTGCCTCTAAACGTTGGTTGCTTAAAGTTTGTAGTATAATATCCAGGGGAGAGGTGTACGTCTCCTGTACATGTTCATGTTCCTGAAGGATATTTGTTACTTTAACAGAAGTCACAGAGGTCGCAGATGTTAATGGGACGGGGGCAGTAGAAGCATTTGAGGTAGTGTGATTAGCGGTTATACTATAGAAGTTTGGTGCACTTTTGAGTGTACTTTCAAGTGTAGCTGTCGTCCCAGTAGAGATAGTCAGCGCCGAATCGTTAAGTGTTAAGCTTGGTGACCTCTCGGGCTCCAACACAGACACGGCTTCCTGGTTGAGTGAAGCAGTTGGTATATCAGTACCAGCTTTAGAGATATCAAGCGAATTCTCCAAGGGAACAGGGCAGCCTAAAGTAGGTCGGAATCCGTGGGGCTGGTGTCTGACAACCTTAAGGTCATACTTTTCACAAGTCCTTTTGCCTCAATCCATTTTCTGAGAGGGCTTTTGTCAATAAAGACTTTCCTGGCGGTCGCGGTGTTGTTTGTGATCAACCGATTGGGAGGGGAAACATCCTTAACAACGCAGGCATTACCCCGCGCTGCTATTACGACGCTGCCTTTACAATGCAAGTCATTACGACGACTTGCGCTCGAGGGCGCTATTGGATAGGGAATAGTTAATTTTCTATTCCAACACCTTCCCTACTGTAACGTGGGCTGGAGTTGGAATAGAAAATTAAACTATTCCACTATCCAGCCCTTACAGCGCAAGTCGTTGTAACGACTTGCGTTGTAAAAACAGCGTTGTAACGGCACGCGGTGTAAAAGCCCGCGTTGTATTGCCGTACATCCGATTGGGAGCAATACCTACTTTGCCCCCTTTTTTGCCCTTAGGTTTTTTTTTACCCTTGCGTCTTCAATCTGCCAAAGGTTTTGCTGTGCTATTAGCAGAATCGACCGTCTCTTCCTCCACCTCCTCTTCGTACTCTTCACAAGAGCCCAAATCAGCGCTCTCCTCCACACCCATGGCAATATTGTGGCACAGACCAGACCCATCACCCACCTCTAGGGTAGGTGGTCCAGTTTCATCTGCGGGAAGAATAGTGTCCCGTCCTGAGCCAATAGCAAGTGGCACCTCCAAAGAACCCAAGTCCGAGTTTCCCAACCTCTCAGCATCAGATGCCACATCAAATGTCCCATCATTTGTATTTGAGGTTATGTTTAAGTTTATATTACCCTCCAGATGCTTTCTGGCCACAAACAATGCATCTGTAGACTCTATGATGAACAATCTCTTCAGGAGTTTGTCTGTTGACGGCATAATCGGGCCTGCAACAATGTTAACAGTCTGAGACTCTGCCGTAGCTTCAGTACCTTCTGTGATAGCTGTGATAGCGGTTACTTTTGTAGCCATAGGCGTTATGTCTAGCATTGTGTCTGAAACCGCCAATTCTAACGGGGTGATTAAGCTACTCGTTTCACCCCTTTTTACAAGTCCAGAACTAAGCCCTGAAGCCCCCAATTTGGTGGCATTCTTTGCTGCACTTTTCCCCCCGAGGAACTCCCCATAACAGTCAACATAGGTTGACGGAGCAAGGGCTTATTCGTCGGTATCTGATCAGACCCCTTGTTTACTGTAGCCGCTGAAGTCTCGGTTGTTTCTGCTGCCTCGTTACTCACTCCGATCTCCACCCCTGAGAAAGCCACAGAAGCTGTAGAAGAAACTGCTGAGGTTGCGGTCGCTGTCGTTGTAGCAGAGGCCACAGTTGGCACTGCCGTTACAGCTGCAGCCACGGGGGGGGGGCAACAGCAGTCCCCAAGACAGTTCCTGAGACATTTTTGGTATTGCGGGTGGATCGTGGAGGATTCTTCGCGACAATCTCCGGTCTCCCAGCGCACGGGCAATGGGCTGCAGGCAAGACCAGCCAAACCCCGAGCCAGTGAGCAATCCGCGAATCGATTGCCGGATGACCCGTGAGTGACCCAGCAGCAGCCAGAGCATCGGGTGGTGATGAAATTTCACCGCTGTTCTGGTAAGTTTCTTGGCGCTCCGATATCTCTTTGTCAGCCCTTTTTTCTGTAGGTTTGATCACATATGCAGGCTCTCCGAACTTGAGCGTCTGTAACTCGATTCAATTCATTAGTTCTCGTCAGAGGTGGGGAGCATCCAGGTTAGCTACCACTCGGCGGCATCCGCACTCCGCTATCTTGGATCCCGCCTTCTCAATATGGTTCCAGTGACCTATTCCATGTACAATCGCATTTTGTGTATGCTTGTGGAAAATGGGACCGTCCGCGACGTGAGCGGCGGTCCCGCCATGCCAATTATGATGCGCCGGCCACACTGGCGGGTAAATCATGCATTTTTAAGATTGACCTGGGGTCTGTGGACTCCTTGGGGTCCAAGTAGCCTATTAAGGACATTCACAATTGTTTGGAAAATTAAATAATATTTGCTGATTAATAAAGTGTGTATAGATAAAAAAAGCAATACTGAAAATGTTAGAACTATTTGTAAATGTGAAGGAATTTGAAATTGGATGCTAACAATTACCTTGGCCTGCTTAGCTTGATTCATAGGAGCAGAGCACATACAGCACTGTTATATGGATGATTTGTGGCCTCAACTGAAACACTAGTATGCACTAGTAGGCACCTAAAAAAGAAAGGATGCATTATGAGCAAAAAATACAAAATGAAATGCTAACGTCTAGCATATTGCTTTGTCTTTTAGAGATAAAATTACATTTAGAAAAGCTCCAACCTTCCTATTAAAATTAAAATTTTGATTTTTTCATACTTTTTTGTAAATTTATGAAAATACATTGTGATTTCTGTATTTGTTGGATGTATAGTTGTTTCTGTAATTTTGTGTACTTTTTGAGGTTCAAATCATAGAAATTGTTTAGGCTGCGATCCCAGGCTTCCAATAGTCATTCTCGGGCTCCACAGAAGACAATAGGTTAACAATCAATGGTGTGCCATATCCGTTGGAGTAAAGATACGTCTATTCTTTGATAGATAGAATCAGATTTGCCCTCTGAAGACTTAGACCCACCCCATCATCACACTAAATATGAAAACAAGGCGATATACCTGATGTCCTAACCCCCATTCCTGCTTGCATTCCTTCCACCACCCTCATATACTTGCTTTTAAAACAAAACATCTCCCCATCCTTTCATAGTTGCCCCTTCTCTTCCTCATCCTGTATCCTCATACCCACAATGCCTTTCATCCAACCTGTCTGCCCTTTCGTGCCTCTGCGATTCACTGCAGGGGCATAGCTATGAATGGTGCAGCAGGTCCAGTGGGATTGGGGCCAAGAGGCTTGAGGTGCCCACTGAAAACTGATTAGTAGTATATCTTACCAGCCAAACAGAAGTCATGAGGCACATTTTTCTTGCTTGCTTGCACTAGGGCCCCTTTTACCTTTTTTGTACCAAGGCTTCACTTGTCAATTCCTCCTAAGTGTGCTGTTCCCATGCTTTCTCGCAAAGAGCAGTAGCAGCAAAGCCTGCATGCTCAGTAAAAGGGGATGCCCTCTTTCAGTTAGAGACCCTGTTCAATCCGGAGAATGACATTACTGTGAACTATCGTTCGCTTTGTGATCATGTGACCAGGAAGCTTGATCATATTGCACCGCTGAAAGTAATCAGGAAAAGAGGCAACCCTTCCGCGCCCTCGTACACGGAAAAACTGAAAAATCAGAAAATCGCCGGTAAAAAGGCAGAAAGGCAATGGAGGACAGATTATACAGAACAGAATAGGCTACTCTGGAGGCTGACAATAACTAAATATAAAAAAGAGATTGCCACAGCTAAAGCAGAACACTTTGCAGCCATTATCCTAAAAAGCTCTAATAAGTCACGCGACGTTTTCAAAATAGTAAGAGAAATGTCCCACCCTAATTGCGCCAGTAGCAACATCAAACCTTCGCAGGAGTTATGTGATGGTCTGGCCTCCTTTTTCCGGGAAAAAATCATAAAATTAGTGGAGAGTATAGAGGATGCCTCCACCTCCTTAGCACAGCACCAGAGCGGCGTGGATAATGAGAAGAAGAGAGAAGGAATGGATGGGCACTTAATGCCAAGGGCCATCTTGGATAAATTCGAAATTCCCTCAGTAAAAGAATTTGCTCAAATAGCCCTCAACATATCCTCTGGATCCCCACTGGATCCTCTACCCCACAAAGTTGTAAAGGAACTCGGGGATGAATTCTTTCCCGTACTCCGGCAGTTATGCGGTCAATCTCTCTGCACAGGCATTGTACCGAGGGAATGGAAACAGGCAGTTATTACACCCCTGCTAAAGAAACTAAATCTTGACCCCAGCTGCCACAAGAATTACTGACCCATCTCGCTCCTGCCGTATCCAATTAAGATCACGGAACGGCTGGTCAGTAGATCTCTGTCCCTCTTCCTGGAAACAAATAACATCCTAGAAGAGGAGCAATTTGGGTTCAGACTAGCACATGGGACCGAGTCAGCTCTGCTGGTGGTCCTGGATAACCTGCGAATGAGCGCAGACAGGGGAGAATCAGCAATTCTTATTTTGCTGGACCTGTCCGCCGCGTTCGACACGGTGAGTCATGACATCCTACTGACAAGGTTGGAAACCTTTGGAGTAGAAGGAACGGCGCTCAAGTGGCTGCGTTCATACCTGACAGATAGATGGCAGGCAGTGGCACTCCCTCCATACCAGTCTGAATTTGCTAAAGTCCCACATGGGGTCCCACAGGGGTCTGCGATCAGTCCAATCCTTTTTAACGCTTACATGCAACCCCTGATGTGCATCATCAAGGCCCATGATATTAGCATGATCAACTATGCGGATGACACGCAGCTGATGATCTCACTTAATGGCGCCCATGCAGAATCATTTGAGACCTTCCACACCTGCATGCTGGAAATGGCAACTTGGCTAAAAAGTAACTCGCTTCAATTTAATAGCAGTAAAACAGAAATCATGCAATGCAAAGTGGGAAGAATTGCCAGAAGACTGCCTGCTGACTTCTGGCCTTTAGCCTCAGATGGACCACTGACACCAGTAAAAATGGTGCGGAATTTGGGGGTCAGCTTTAATGATAATTTAAACCTGGAGACCAACGTCAACAAACAGGTGAGCAGTTGCATCACCTTAATGCGGGGCCTCCGAAAGCTGTTACCTCTCCTTCCAGCACAGACCAGAGCAACCGTAGTCAGGGGCACCATTCTTAGCCGCCTGGATTACTGCAACGCGTTGCTACTGGAATCTCCTGCATATCTGATTTCTAGACTCCAGAGTATCCAGACGGCAGCTGATAAATTGGCACTCTCTCGAGGACGCCGATCCTCCACCACCCTAGCACTGGCTGAGTTGCACTGGCTGCCCGTACCTCAGAGGATCCTCTTTAAATCTTTATGTACTGTTTTCAAAGCAGTACATGGTCTGGGTCCCAAACCTCTACAAAACAAATTTCAATGGTCTGAGCCCACACGGACCCTCCGCTCCTCATCCACTAACCTTATTAGCATACCTAGAATCAGGAAAGCAACTTACGGTGGCAGAGCCTTTAGCATAGCAGCAGCTCACCTCTGGAATAGCCTCCCTATTACGATTAGGAAAACCAGTGAACTGCTGCCTTTTCGCAAAAAGGTAAAGACCTGGCTCTTCCCTAAAGCTTAACCAACATAAGAGCAATCTGTTCACCCTCCATTCTGCCCCTTGATGATCACTTCTCAGTCGCAATTTTCCATAGCACCAGGATGCCCGTAGGGTTGCAGCGCGCTCTAAAAATGGTATAAATAAATAAATAAGTGATAAGAGCAGCTGCCAACCATGGATATAAATCTGCTTTTTCCCACAGGTCTGCACTGCTGCAGAGGAAGCAAGTAAGATGAACAAACAATGTTGTCTGGACAATAAACAGCAGTTTGTGGACAGTGAATGGTGTCACCAGACCTTATTTTGGATAAGCGTTGGCTAAGGAAATCCTTGGTGGTTATTAAAAAGTGCACGGCATTACCCACCATACATGTACTAAATAAGTCTTGTTTAAATCTCTCATATTAGCATACAATTACATTTTTAACTTGCAATTCTCTAATTTGGTGGTTTGTTTCAGAAAAGAAACTTCACAATATGTGTGTATGTCATGGAAAGAGGTCATACCCATAAGACAGTTAATCTGTTCAAGTGAATGCTTTGCAAAACTTCCTAGGGTTCCCATGTTACCAAATATGCTCATTAAGATACTTGGGAATGATTGGGAATGAATGCTATTCTGTCAGTAGATCAAACATGTTTCTGTTTGGTTGGATAGATTATCCATTAGAGATGCCTTTGAGGATCTTGTGCTAACTTTACTAAATCACATTTTAATCATTGAGTTAAATTTAAAATTAAGCAATGTCTGAGTGACCCTACTTCAATAGGAACAGTCCAGCCCGAACTGCAGAGTCAGGTTCTCCAGTTCGCCAAGCAACCCAATATTGGTTTCAGCATGACTTGGGCTCATCAGTCATCATGCTGGGTCTGTTGGCTTAGTGGACTAAAGCATCCACTGTGGGGCCTGTGTTCAACTTATTGGCGACAGGTTAAAATCCTGGCTGTTCCACCCAGCCTTTCATCCTTCTTATGTTGATAAAATGAGTATCATTGAGTTGGGTAACTATAAATATCTGTTATGCAGCGCCAAGATGCCCTTAGTTGAATGTGTGCTATACAGATACACATGTTATGTTATGTGTAGTCTGGTCACAGTGAACACGTGACTTACGTCTGGGTTTACCCGTCGTACTAAAGGATACAAAAGAATTATGGATGGAATGCTTGAATTCATCTCAGCCACTGGTAATTACACAGGCCGCATCCAAGTCCATTGTTATTTTGACACCATGCCACCTCAGTTTGGACCCAGCCATATGCAAATCAACTGTAACCCTGCTCCAATAGGAACAGTCCAGCCCCAACTGCCAGACCAGATCCTCCCTGAACGTGAAAACAAGCAACCCAAGACTGGTTTTGCCATGATTGAGACTTGTCTGGCAAGTGTAGCTTGATGCCAGTGGCATAGTGAATATGGGACCCATGTCAGGCATACCAGTCACACTTAAGGTGTTGCACTGAAATATACAAAAAAGTGATGGATGAAATTCTTGAATTAATTTCAACCATTGGTAAGTACTCGGTCTGCATCCCAGTCCATTGTTATATTGCACCCCATGTCACCTTGGTTTGGACCCGGCCATATGCAAATCAGTCTTGACCCTCCTCCAGTAGAAACAGTCCAGCCCAGACTGCCAGGCAAAATCCTCCCTGAACCAGAACACAAGCAACTCAAGAACGGTTTCACCCTGATAGCGGCCCGTCAGCTGGTTGTAGTTTGATTCTAATGCCAAGGTGAGCACAGGACTCACGTATTAAAATAAGCAAAAGATCATTGGAAAAAGGGTTGGATTAAGAGATAGTCTCATAAAATTAACATGGACTCTCACATGGAACATGCCTATGCCCACAAGTTACGAGAGCCTGAGAAGCATGCACACCACATGTCAGTATGCACACTCTCATTTATTTGCATATGCAGTTGCACATCCTCTAATATCTGTGCTCAAGTGCAAGAAATGTCACATAGCACATAGAGGCACATTGTAGTCTGAGTTTGTTATGCCTACAGGACTGAGGAGCTGGGTGGAGTGACAAACAGCTGCAAGCAAAATACCAGCCAAAACATGAAGTGTTTTACTCCCTTTCCATCAGCCAGCCTGGCCCTCCTCCCCCATTCCTGCCTAGCAGGGACTTGAAAAGTAGTTTGCTGTGTGATCACCTGGTCATAGTGCTGTTAAAACACGGGTTAACCCAGCAAGTCCCTGGGACCTGGGTGAATGGTTGATGCAAACAAAGTGGTCCCAGAAAGTTAATCAATCAAAATCACTCGAATGAATACAAGGAAAATTATAACAACATTGTTTTTAATCACAACGTGTCCTGTAAAATTATTCATAAAATGGATACACGATTAATCAAATACAATGCCCCTAGAGGGTAGGACAGGGAAGGGTAGTGATGGGATAGTGAAGGTATAGGAATTATGATACAAATCAATTGGATCTAAGTAAACCAGAAGTCATAATTGGTAAACACAATAGAAAGAAATTCATCAATCAATTAAACAGTTATGCCTCAAAGAAAGTAAAATCACAAATGATATGTCTGGGAAGAGGCTGAACATGAGAGGGAGTGTCGACGTTTCGACCCAAGTAGATGCAGGTGTGGTTTTGACCTTGCTAGAGGGTCTTCATCAGGACAGTGGAGCGAGGAGGATGGGGCAAAGGATCTTTAGTTGTTAAAAAGCGGTAGGGTACAAAGAAACTATCAGTGGAATTCAGAATATGGCTGCGTCTGTAAGCGATGCTATGTCTCTGAATATAAAGGAGACGTCCTAGTTTTCAATTAAGCACTGTGGTCACATAGATAGACACCTCGATAAAGTGGGGTTCCGATAAAGTTGTTTATGAAGGTACTCAGCCGATTAGGAAAATGGCTTTAAGTTAATCAGCAGAAGCGGTATATACGACGCATACAGCAGGAGGGTCTATGCGCGGTGTCGGAAAGCGATGTTGTGTCACTGAGTATAAACGAGATGTCCAGCTGGTCAATCAAACACTGTGGTCACATGGACAGCCGCCTTGAGCGAGTGGGGTTCCGATACAGTTGTTTATGGAGATACACCGCCGATAGGAAAATAAATCGGCAGATGCAGCACATGCAATGCATACAGCAAACGGGTCTATATGCAGTGTGGTTCACGGGATACCTGAGAGCAGAAGTCCTTCAGAGACATAGCATCGCTTACACAGTTTGTGTTGGCCTGAAGCAGTCCCGAAGACTGAGTGAGGAGTGTGGATATCACCACTTGACGCCCTACTCAAATGCTGTGGGCATCTGGAAGAATTAGAACCCTGAACAATGGGGAGAACACAGCATGAAGAGCAGTGGACTGCTCCAAAACTACCACAAATCATAGCAATAGAGATGCAGTTCTTAAGCTTTACAGTGGTAACAGTAGATATGATTAATCACACATCCCTACAGGGTAGTATGGCTATAATTAGCAAAGCAATTCAATTATAAGAGAAAATAAATATATGGGTGCTATATCAGATGCTACATCACTACCGAAAGGTTGCAACTTAAGTGAGGAAATGGATACCTTGCCCAAAACGAACCAAGTGATAGTCTGAAGCACACGTAGAGTAACCACAATCATAGCAGTATAAAAATGTACAATCAGAAAAATAAGACAATGAAAAATGTGAAAAATGTACCAGCCAGTCCTATTTATTTCCAACTACAATATGAAGTTTGTTCTTATGCTATGTTCACACAAGTTGTATTACAATGAGCGTGAATGGTAATGTCTTTACAATTTAAAAAAAAGTTTAGTTTGAGTCCTTGTAATCAAATACCCGCAGTATCAATTTACAGCCAAGTATTGATCTGAAAAATGTCAAAGGCAGCTGTAGTAAACATGAATAAAGATGAAAACAGCCAGATGGATACAACCAACATGTCTTTCGTCTATAGGACTTTTTCAAGGGCTGTAAAGGTATATGTTTACGTGTTATAGTCCAAAATTTGCAGAGAAAGGGAGAAAGAAGACAGAGTTTTGGGAAAGAAAAACGTATTGGACACACAAGAATAGGGAGAGTAAGGAAAAAATATTATTCGAAGAGATCAGAACCAAAGTCAGGACCACAACATCCCAAAGAAAATGTCAGTGTGGTTGTTGGAATGTCAAATCATATACTATAAAAGTGTCATCACAAGTGGAATATACCTAAAACGTGCACCAAGAGGTTAGAGTGCGAAACAGTTACAATGAAGACTAGGGTGGAATGTTACCAAATTTACGTCAGTATGAGTATAGAATGAATAACAGTGGGTAGCGGTTCTTGAAATCGACAGAATAATATTGATAAATATGAGATATTTAGTGCCAACAATGAACGGGATGAGGATCCTGCTATTAAGGGTAGAAACAAAGAGTATGGAGGGCAGCACTCACATTAAATGTAAAGTGATGTATATTAGAATGTAGGGCAATGCTAGTAACATGGTTGTATTTCAGAGAGTACGACGATCCGTCATTATTGACCTTAACATATGTTGGTTCCATAGTTATATGATATGAGTAAGCGATTACACCAAAAAAGTTCAAAATCCTGGTTAAGGGAAATTGAAGTAAACTATTGATTATAAGTAGTTGAGCTGGGAAATTAGTATGTGAATGATAGCAGAGCAGAAAAACATTGTGTGTAATGGCCAAGCATAATAGTGTCCTGCATATCATATTGCAGTTATCCCTATTAGGTATTTAACATACTATTGGTAGCACAGTGTTCATGGTAATAACAAGTATTTGTTATAAGCCTGAAGAACCTTAGACATTAGTGATGGCCACAAAGCGAATTCAGTTAAAATTAGCAATAAAGCAGAACTCACATAATAATGGGTTTCGGTCACAGGTGTGAACAGTAAAAAATAAAGGTTTCAGTGGCAGAAATGATAAGAATTTATTGTTATCGGTGTTGGAAGAATGAAGCTCAATGTTACTAATGTAGTGGATGGTACTAGCGGTGAAATAAGTAAATAAAACCCTGGCAGATGACCCGGGCAGTCAATGGTGATGTTTTAAAGAACTTACCGTTTGTTGACAATAGTGTGGGAAGCACATGTGGTGCCTGTGAATCAGGGAGTTGGTCAAAGCTTGTTAAAAATAATATGTCATGGAAAGTGAAACAGGACTGTTTAGCAAATATTTATCCAAGGGGAATGGCAGCATCATGTTGAAAAAGATAATGTGATCACAACAAAAGTTTTTATTATGAACAAGGATATGATATGATTATTCCACAAATGTAAGTGATGGCAAAGATATTATTGAGAAAGAAGGGATGGTAGAAGTGTAAGGTGTCATGCTACATAGGTTAGTAAAAGCCATGCCATGTAGCATAAAACAAAATGTGGCAGTAAGGGTTGAATTAGTAATCCCAGCATAAAGGTATTTAGAGTACAGAGTGAGAAGGCGATGAACATATTACCATAATCACAGGGTTACCAATGGGTACTGATACTGACACATAGTCATGTATGTGGGCAATGTAATATGATAATATCAAGAAATAGAGTAGTTGCAGTATTATCCAGTGTTATAAAACATTAAACACAGATTACTAGCATTTGTATCCAATAAAACTAGAAAGACATGCATAAAAGTAGTATAATAGTAAAACAATATTAATCTACAGATTAGACATTAAATTATACAATGTTACTGTCAAAATTACACAAAATAAAACAGGCTAGGTGTTTAGTTATTTAACACGTCAGCCACTGTAATTTCTATCCATAGCTTAAAATGACAAATTACATTTATAACATTTATAGTCAACACAAAGTGCAATGAAGCTGTAAAGGGATGCAAATCAGCAGACTATATGAGTGTTAGGATTTGTTATTATCTAAAGTGGCTGGTTGGCCCCTAATATGTGCTGGTAAACAACCCGTAGAAAATTAGGAATCCAATCAGTCTGATGATATAATGTGATGTAGTTCATGATCTCGATTAAGGCCCTTAGCTACAGTTCATAGCTTGATGATCCACCTAGTCTCCATTGTGCGAAGACTCAAAGTTTGGTTGCCACTCCTAAGGCTACTGTTAGTTGTTTTTAATTCAGGAAATTGTATTGATATATTATCAGGCATGGAATACATGGTGTTGTAATGTTTAGCCAATGTATGGATGTGCCACTATTGTGTATAGGCCTGGTATGTTCTTGGATATGTTCTTTGAGACTCCTAATGGTGCTCCCTTCATATATTAATGAACAATGACAAATGATGACATAAGTAACTAATTTGATGTTGCATTTGATTAACGTCTGATATTTTATGGTTCTTGTTACTTTTTTATGTGAATTCGAATGTATTGTCTATTGCATATTGCCACACGTTGCAGTTTCCACCTTTGCATGAACCCACGGTTGTGTGGTTTGGCCAGAAAGTTGATCTGGGATTGGTAATGGGAATGAGCAAACATTGTCATAATTTATATCACAAGGTTTTGCTCTTTTGTAGGCTACTTTTGCTTTGTGAGAAACAATGCTTTGTTGAGGACAGTCCAAGGTAAGAATGTGCCAATGTCTGAGCATAATGTTGTAAATGGCACTATTAGTAGAGTTGTGTGGTGTGTTATGCCGTGGGGTTTCTTTATTGTCTGTGCTGCGCTTCTGTTTTCTAGGTAATTTGGATCTTTGTACCTGTAGCATTTTCTGTTTGGACTTAGTCAACGTTACTTGGTTATAGCTTCTTTCTAGTAATTGAATTCCTCATGTTTGAGCTCTTTTTGGAAGGTAGCATCCTCACTGCAATTAATTGATCATGAGCATGAGGCGATGGAAAATGAGTGGGGTCTGGGGAATAATGAACCCCCTCTCCCAACTCTTGAGTGAGTGAGTGAGTGCTGGTATTTGTAAAGCGCACTAATGCCGAGGCGCCTTGGCGCTGTGTAGGGTAACATGCTGAAGAACTTGCCACCATCCTATTTAGTAAAGAGCCATGTTTTAATTTCCTTCCTGAACCGCAAATGATTGGGGATTTGCCGTAGCTGTTGAGGTAATGAATTCCAAAGCTTCGAGGCCAGATGTGAGAAGCTCTTCCCTCCCCAACGTTGTCTGTTTGAGGTAATAGAAATTTTCAGGTAGCGAATGTGTCCCCCACTCGCACCCTATCCATGCACCCATGTTCCTTGTATGTTGTGTAACTTCTGTTCTGTACATGCTAGACAGACGCAAATACATTTGCGTCCGTCCTTAACATGTCAGCTAACCAGTCATGCCAAGAAATCCCATTAATTAGGCTTCTAGGCACTCGGTGCCAACGTCTTTATATGGTGCACTTCTGAATTTCGCACACGTTTTCTCCATGTTTCCTGGCCCAGTCGAGCTAGGCCCTTACACGAGGCCCCCGAGCCTCATCTCTCCTGTCTCCGAAAGCTGTACGCATCCCTGACCCCTGCCTTACTTCCTGCCAGCGAAGCGGTGCCCGGCTCGGCCTGCTTACCTGCCAAAGTCATGTTTTGCCTATAGTTATCTGCTCAGCCTCCTCGAAAACACATTCCAGTCTAGTGAAATAGGTAAACATATTCCCGGCTACAAAGCAAAGGGCCCGGTCTTCCTGTCCTCCTTGCAAGTGATTTACTGAATCCGTTACCATGGTAGGCCCATGGCTCCGCACGTTGCACCAAGACACGTATGCACACACCAGCATTCAGTATTGGATGGCCCCTGCCCGAGAGACCTTCTACTTCAGACACTACATCCTCCAAACATAAGATACTAGATATGCTATGGGTACAGGTTGCCCTGACACTCCAGACACCAGTCTCCTCCACTAGTGCTAAAGTCAAAGCCCCTAGTTACACGTCATGCTAGTTGCACGCGCATGTAGGTCATAGGTTTCTGCTGATTCTGTAACTTTCTCTATGCATCCACCCACATGTGACGTTTCTTGTTACGCTTCTCTGACATGTACAGTGCACGCCCATGTGTACGCCTTTTTACACGCCTCCTGTTACGCACATGTGTTCTTATCTCTCTCTTTTTCACCTGTTACGCCTACTGTATTGGATTCAATTGTGCTGCTTTACTATATATAATGTGTAATGCTAATAAAACGTTGAATGTCCCTTCCCGAACCTTAGTGGTGACGGAACATGATATCCATCCTCGAGGATCATTGTCCATTAAAGCCCGTATGACTCAGATACCACGGACTCTGCCTCTCATTTGAATGAGCTGTCTTGTATCGATAATTATACGGAAAAATGCATAGGTAAATTTATTTACCACATAATTTAGCGCCCGAACAGGGACCCCCCCCCTTCCCCACTCGCCGGTGAAGTCACGCGGCCTTTGGCCCCTTCTACAGCCCCGACGGAAACCGTGCACGTTTGCGGGTTTTCCTGCTATTCTTTCCTCGGGCCCACGAGGGAGACGGAGACTGCGGTCCGGCGTCCAGACGAGGCGGTGAGGAATGCGGAGGATCCCGACCAGAGCCCTAGTCGAGAGAGCAAGGTCCGAGGTGTCCGGAAGCCCACCTGTTCCGAAGCGCATGCATGGTAGCGTGATGCGTGCCAGTCAGATGCCGTAGCAGTCCAGTCCAGTCCAGTTTCCGAGGCCTTCAGTTTCTTGCTTCCCGGTGAGTACCGTTGTTGGGAACGCATCTAGACGGGTCATTAATTTGTGCCCGGTAAAGACAGATTTGGGTACACAGATCTGGTCCTGACGTGTTCACTTAGGTGGATACGGTCCGACGTGTCTCTTTATGAGACCGGTCTGTACTGTTTTAGCAGTGCATCTAGTTATTCAGTTTTATCCCGAGAGTTGTTCAGAATATGTGTTTTCTGTGTTCCAGGTAATTTCAGTCCGACATGTTTTAATGTATTTCAATGTTGTGGGGTGAATGATTGTTTACTGTTTATTATATTATTGTATTTATTGTGTTCACGTCCGAATCACTCTAGTCATGCCGCTGTTTTCAAAATGACGTCAGATAGGTACTAGGAAAGGGATACTTGAAGAAGCAGTTCCTGTCCCGCCCAGGGACACTCCAGGATATTTTATGTACCACAAACATGGCTTAGATGCTGTGTTGTATTTAGACTTATGGGTGGATTACACCAAGAATCTGGAAGAGAAGTTTAGATGGCCTGTCTCAGGGACATGGGATGCCGAATGCATCATGAGAGTAGAAGAAGCGTTATGGAAAAAGAAAGCCAGACAATCGCAGAAGGATGCCATAGAATTATGGCGTAAAGAATCGCATAGAAGAACAGAGAAAGAAATCAGAAAAGCAGAGAAAAGTAGAGAAGAATCCGAAAAAGCCAGAGAAAAAGAGTTACTAGAAGAAGGAGAACAGGTCAGATTAGAACAATTAGACCGCCAAAGAAATGCACTCATTACAGGCATGTATCCAGTTCTTGCCGAGGGCCTGCCCAAAGCGACCCCGGAAGTACCCCGTAACTTGCCACCACCATTGGTTCCGACTAAACTCCGTCACAAACAGACCGCAGCAGACATTTTCCTTTCTTCCTATTTAGATGACGTAGCTCCAGCATATACTAATGTACCCGTACCACCCGCCAATAATGTACAGCAGCCTGTTCCGGCTGTTCAAGCCACGACCCCTCCACGTCTCCCAGACTCGCTTCCTGTACCTGTTGTCACTTCCCCTACTGCTATTGCCACTGGTCCCCCTACTATTGGTCCTCTCAATCCTTTTGCGTCAGATATGACCCAGAGTTCATCCCCGTTACATGTATCTCTTCTACCCGCTATGACGTCAGGTCATGCCCTCGCTTCTGCCTCAGGAGGTGCCGTAGGAGGTCACCCTCACACCCCGCCACAAGTACACCGAATGACAATGAGAGAATTAGCAACGCAGCGTACTCCGAAAGCAATGACATATGAAAAGCTTAGACAGTATATTACAGATTGTAGATATGATCCAGTACCTGGCAAGAGAGGAGACATGATGTTAGCCTCGTTACGTCTACGACGTGTTACAGATTATTTGGTGTTGTTACCAGGAATGACAGACTATCTAGACAAGATGTATCATTTTATTAGAACTGGAGAGAAACCAGAATGTATTCGTGAAGCCATGGCATATCAGAAAGTGGAGACACAAGGTTTACTATTACGATTCTTAATTAATTGTCTGATAAGGGAACAAGATCAGCCAGGTGTTGTTCAAGAAGAGATGGATGTACTGATAAAATGGGGTCAAAATATTGCAGATTGTAAACATGACAAACAGAATTGTATAGATGCCATGTCTAGAAAGATCCGTAAAGAAATAGTAGCAATACATAACAGACGGAAGGCTGAAAAAGCAGCCGAGTCAGACAAGAATGACTCCTCGGAAGAGGAGGAAGAAATAGAGACTCCAGTAGAGAGAGAGGATAGAATAGCGTACGTAGGTAGAGTGAAACCCCCTAAACAGTATTCTTTTGACAGACCTTTTGACAGACCCATTCGTCTAGAAAACAAGAAACGTTTCCTTTCCCCGATACCAGAGCAATGTTCTCTTGAACATATATTCCAAGTTACTGATAAAATACTGAAAGAAAGAATAGGTTATCAGGAACTTAATACCTTACGTGATCAGGAACTAGCCCGGTCAGCAGTCCAATGGGCCGGGGATGACGGTATATATAAAGATGATTTAGTGGCGCAAACGTTTTTGAGCCTTACTCCAGAAGAACAGCGACTAGCTGGTATATACATGATCCAACATCTCATTACATTATATGAAAATCAGCAATCCGATCCAGGTCCATTGTATAATATATTGCAAGACTTACTCCTGAGAAGATGGAGAGGCCTAGGTACAGATTTAATTAATACCATTCTAGAACAACGTCATAAATACAGAACTTTCCTGACTCCACATTTAGTTTCTGTTCCACCCCCAGTAAGACAGCCATATCACCTAGACAGACAGAATCCCTTACGAGAAGTTCATCCCGTTCTGAATACAGGAGGTACGCTTGAACGCGTATTCGTATACACTCCTTTGACTAAAATGGAATTATTGGAAATGAAGAAAATTGTACCTTGTCACGATAAGGATCCTGCAGGGTTCCACCGTGAATTAAAAGACATGTTACTTATGGGTGATTACACGTATTCTGACATTCTGAAAATGTTAAAAGTATTGTTGCCTGCAGGGATTTACGAAAAACTGAAAGAAAAGGAATGGGAGGTGGGAGATAAAAAGATCATTTGGACTGAATTAGAAGACGAGGAAAAAGGACGTACCCCAGGTGTAGGTCTTGGGGACAAAACTAAAGCATTACCAG
The DNA here is from genome assembly GCF_964263255.1 of Lissotriton vulgaris. NCBI lineage: Eukaryota > Metazoa > Chordata > Amphibia > Caudata > Salamandridae > Lissotriton > Lissotriton vulgaris. Next base: position 646,580,534 of record NC_141694.1, on the reverse strand, counting down.
GATTATTAGTACAGGTTTTGCCTAGATTATTGACAGTTAAAAAGGAAGACTGGGATGCGATCTCAGCCTGCAAACAGAAGCAAGACGAAGACACTAGTGATTTTTATTCCAGATTCGAGAAATGTTTCATTATTAATAGTGGCCTGAAAACAAGTAGCAAATCATATCCACATCTTTTTGTGACCAAATTAGTCGAGAATTCCTTACCCCAGGTTAAGAACAGAGTATTGAAAGTTGAAAGTACATGGCAAGCTAATACGCCTTCCCAAATGTTACAGATGTTACAGTACCACCAGAACAGAATTAGAGAGGAACACGATCATGAGCAGAGACGTATGAAAGACATGAAAATGAAAGTACTAGTTGCCCAGTCTGTTCCAGCAGATGGTCAGAAGAGGGGTAACATGCAGAACACACAGACTAGCCGTTCTGCAGCTCCTGTGAAAGGGAATTGCAATTACTGTAAACAGCCAGGTCACTTTATAAATGAATGTGCCGTTCTCAGACACAATATTGCTACAGGCAAAATGAAAGAAAGGCCACGTCCGCCTAGACCAGAACACGTTCAACAGAATATTCCACAGAATCCGCAACCTCCACAGAATGCACAGCAACAGACAGTAGCTGTACCCCAACCCATTGCCGCAACACAACACGTTACGCAGCAAATGTACCAGTATGCACAGTCCGATTACCCCGATTATCAGCAGTACACATGAAACAGCCTAGAGAGGGAGGTTGGCTTGCCCCTTATCGAGGTTCCTGTAGATCAAGATGGTCCCTATGTACATAGTCAGGTATTAGGGAAAGACAGAACATTTTTGATTGACACAGGGGCGAGCAGAACTACCATTAGTCATGACGAGGTCCCAGGGACACCCCTCTCAGGCTCACAGAATGTTTCCCTTGGATTTTCAGGAAAGCCTATTGTTAATGAAGTATCACAGCCAGTTCCCCTTGCAGTTGGTCCATTGTCCCGTACTACAGATTTACTGCTTACAAAATCATGTCCAGAAAACCTGCTTGGTATTAAAACACTGAAAGCTCTAGGAGCTGTTATATGTTGTTCCCGGAAGGAGTGAGATTATTCCTTCGTGATTTTAAGGGTCATTATGTGTTAAGAGATTTTGATGTAAGATTGAAAAATGTTCCACAGCATTTATGGGCGCAAGGTCCAACTGATGTAGGTTGTATGCACATTACTCCTTATCGTGTCACACTCAAGCAAGGTGTTGTACTGCCCCGAATCCGACAATACAAATTGCCCCCCGAGGCTGTAGCAGCCTTACTGAAAATTATTGACGAACTCATTGACCAAGGAGTAGTTGTAGAAACTGACTCCAATATATGTAATTCTCCTATCATTCCGATTCTTAAACGAACTGACCCAAATGCACCTCCGGTCTATCGACTGGTGATCGATCTTCGAGAACTCAATAAATGTATAGTACCACAGTATCCAGTAGTCCCAGATATTTCGTCACTATTGACTGCCATTGATTCCGAAGCTGCGTTCTTTACTGTAATTGATCTGAAGAACGCCTTCTTTAGTGTCCCCATTCATCCCGATAGCCAACACCTATTCGGATTCTGTTTAAATGGCCGAAGCTTCAAATTTGCACGTGCACCTCAAGGGTTCACGGAAAGTCCTAGTATTTACAGCCAGGCACTGAAAAGACAACTAGACAATATTCACATGCCTATTGACACTGCTCTACTACAGTATGTTGATGATCTACTGATCACAGCACGGACCGAACGTGACTGCGAGCGCGCGTCACTGACAGACTTGTATTTTCTGGCCGAGAAGGGGCATAAAGTGTCCCCTTCGAAGCTCCAATTCTGTGCCCAGCAAGTGGTATACCTTGGGCACTTGCTGTCCAAGAGGGGGAGACAGTTGACACCAGATCGTATCCAGTTAATTGCACATCTGCCACAACCCAAAACACAAAAGGAAGTACGGGCCTTCATTGGCCTCACTTCATATTGCAGACAATGGATCCCCCAGTATGCTTTTCTAGCCAAGCCACTCATACAGTTGACAACACAGGAGGCAGCGACTTCGACTGTCCTCCCTTGGACTCAGGAACATACACAAGCTTTTAATGACTTGAAGAAAGCTTTATGTCAAGCACCAGTTTTAGCGACACCATGTTACAGCAAACCTTTTACACTTTTTGTCACAGAACGCGATGGCACAGCATTATCTGTTCTCACACAAGATCAAGCAGGACACCATAAGCCTTGTGCTTATTTTTCTAGTACATTGGATCCAGTAGCCCAGGCCTTGCCTGCGTGCTTGAAATCAGTTGCAGCTACAGCTCTAGCTATCAGACAAAGCGATTCAATAGTGTTAGGACATCCCTTGACAGTACAGGTTCCACACTCCGTGGAAGTTCTTCTGAACCGAACCCAGACTCAGCACTTGACCATAGCACGATTGACAGGTTATGAACTGACACTGTTTCAGCCACACATAGAAATCAGACGCTGCAACATACTTAACCCTGCCACATTGTTACCCGCGAGTACTACAGATCCGACACCACATGACTGTGTTGAAGTCATTAATACAGTAACAAAACCCCGACAAGACTTGACAGACATTGCATTGACCGATCCAGACCTGACACTTTACGTGGACGGTTCATGTATGAGAACAAGTACAGGAGAATTAGTGGCCGCGTATGCGGTGACCACTGAAACTGAAATCATAGAAACACACCGTATTGACACCCTATCTGCTCAAGCTGCAGAGCTTATTGCTCTGACTCAAGCCTGTATACTAGCCAAGAACAGGAAAGTAAACATATACACAGATTCACAGTATGCATTCGGAGTCGTTCACGACTTCGGTGTTCTTTGGGAAGAGAGAGGGTTTTTAACTTCTCACGGTACCAAGATCCAGCATGGTCCCCTCATTCAGGCCCTGTTAGAAGCAATACACTTGCCTACAGCCATAGCCATTATGAAGTGCAAAGCACATACTAAAGTCACCGATACTATTTCCCAGGGTAACGACCTGGCAGATCAAACAGCCAAACTCACAGCTCAGACAGACATACCGACTGATATGACAAAGACTGAAGCACCTACACTGACACATTGCCTGACAGTTAAGGATCCCACTCTAGAAGTACTCGATATACAGACACATGCAACTCCAGATGAAATCAAGAAATGGACTGAACAAGGAGGGATCCAAACAGATCAGGGTTGGATGACGAAGGGAAGGGCCACATGGTTCCTCCCCGACTCTATGGTTCAAGTCATAATTAACACAGCACATAGTCCAGCACACTTAAGAGAGAAAGCCATGTTAGACAGTATACAGAATCTCTGGTACAACAAACATTTACGAGCAGCCGCAAAACAGAAAGTGCATACTTGCATGATCTGTTGTCAGTTTAATCCAGGAAAATGTGTCCCCGTGGAACAGGGTGGATTTCATCCTCCTGACCATCCTTTTGAAGTCCTCCAGATGGATTATATCCAGATGGACCGATGTCGAGGATTGAAGTATGTCCTCGTAGTCGTATGTGCTCTTTCCCGATGGACAGAAGCATATCCAGTCCCCGATTACACTGCTGTAACCACTGCCAAACAGCTGGTACGTGAGTTTTTCCCACGGTACGGTTTGCCCCGTGTCGTGTACTCTGATAATGGACAGCCATTCTCGTCCGAGCTTATGAAACAGGTATCACTCCTGTTAGGTTACCAATGGAAATTTCACGGTGTCCGACATCCCGAGGCAGCTGGTCTCGTGGAGAGACACAATCAGACTCTGAAAACTCGTCTTGCTAAAATATGTGCAGATAAAGGTGTAGATTGGATGGTAGCTTTGCCAGTTGCCCTCTTTTACATGCGAATGGTAGCTCATTCAAGGACAGGGCTATCCCCGTATGAGGTGGTCTTCGGTAGGCCTCCGAATATGTGGGGGACGCCTATGCCCCGTAAAATTACTGATGTTGACAGTTCTATGCTGACAGATTACTTGGCTGCATTGATGTCTGCACTACAATCTTGTCGTTCACAGGTCGCGGCAGCCTTCCCAGACAACACCGAGGTGAAACCGTATGTAATTGTTCCCGGTGACATCGTCGTGGTCCGCAATTTCGACAGATCAAGCCCTCTGGAGCCCCGCTGGAAGGAGCCTAAAATCGTTCTGATGACCACAAGGACCTCTGTAAAGATTGAAGGAAGGAAAGGCTGGCTGCATTCGAGCCATGTGAAGAAACTATATGGACTTCCGCCAAAAACTGTTTCCCAGGACTGCCACATTCCAGACACTGATACTAAACTCCCCCTGTTAGAAAAAACTCCGCAGCAGGAGTATAAGTCAAAGTTGAGGTCTAGTAAGTCAGACAGTTTAATTGTTTAAGTCCCCCTCGGGTGAAGCGGTTAGACAGGTTTCTGACATGTATAGAATAGATCCAAGTAGTCAGAGAGATAGGCGTGCCGAGAAAAGAAAAAAACACTGTAAAGTTTTGCACAGCGGATGCATAATTGCCTTGATCTCGATGTTCCTTCTGAGTCTTACGATTATATGCATTAGTCTAATGTTACACATTTTCTTTCCTCTTGATTCCCATGCACATGTTTCTTCTAATGACACTGTGGAGCACACTTTTAGTGACCTGCCCCCACATGAATTATCCTATCGTTTAGCCATACGCAACAATACATTCATCCGTATGTTACATCATTCACACCAGACCAGCAATGCCACTAATTGCTGGGTATGTGGCCGACTCCCTCCCTATCAGAAGTACAAGGGAGCTCTGCCCCTCTTTCCTTATCCGTTTACACATAATGGTTCGTATGGTGCATGGTTTACTTTAATGTCTTCCCTAGATAGTAAGTCCAAGGTTTCCCAGGGCAATTGGATATGGGGGAACTTGAATACAGTCATGAACAAAATATGTTTCCCAGACCAAGAGGGTCTTCCCCAAAGGACAGGGACCGATCTAGAAAATGAAGTGTATGGATTAGGTAATTTTACGCTTAACCTCATGATCCTGAACGTGCAGTCTGAGACTAATTCGGATTTGCCGTCTATTACAGTTTTACCAGTAAAAGGTGAATTATGTGTCAGAAAGAATGGTTCAGTACATCTAGGACACAGTGATTGTAATACTGTTGTCAAATTCAATGATAAAGGAAAGTCTACTTTCAGAGCCTCCCGCCATTCTTATTTCATATGTGGTCAGACAGCCTATGTACTTCTGCCATTGGATTGGGATGGGACGTGCTATATTGCATTCCTATTGCCACCTGTTTTTCTAGCCCCGCCTGATTATCACAGAAATCCACATCTTGTTCATGTAAGACATAAAAGGGAGATCAGGATCCCACTTGTTGATCAAACTGAAACTACATTAGAGCAATATATAGATTTCAATAAAGGATTTTTTCCATTCATAGGTACTGTCTCAAATAGTAAACTAATACGCAAGTTAACTAGAACCTTGGAAGCAGTAGTGAACGAGACTACTTCTGCTTTAGGAAACCTGACCGAGGAACAGTCTGCTATGAGGCTTGTTGTCCTTCAAAATCGCCTTGTCCTTGACGTCATCCTGGCAGATAGGGGCGGGGCTTGTAGAGGTATCGGATCCAGTTGTTGCGTGTTTATTCCAAATAACGCGTCGTCCGTGTATAAGGCCATAACTCGGCTTCATGAAATAGCTCACCTGATACACCAGAATCCAGGCTCCTGGACTTGGTCCGGTTGGTTCTGGAGTGTGATATCTGCCTGGGGATGGAAGTTGTTGTCATTCCTAGGGGTAATATTGGTCATAGTATTCAGTTGTTGTCTCTGTCTGCAATGTGGGCCAGCGATTTGCGGCTTGTGCGCCACAGCTTGTATTCCCCGTCCAAGTACACGTTCCCGTTCCCGAATCAAGAAAGATGAACAAATGATGCTTTATGAACAGATAGATGGTCTCATGAATATAGATATATCCCGAAGGGTGTAGTAGGGTCCAAGGAGGGAATGAGGTAATAGAAATTTTCAGGTAGCTAATGTGTCCCCCACTCGCACCCTATCCATGCACCCATGTTCCTTGTATGTTGTGTAACTTCTGTTCTGTACATGCTAGACAGACGCAAATACATTTGCGTCCGTCCTTAACATGTCAGCTAACCAGTCATGCCAAAAAATCCCATTAATTAGGCTTCTAGGCACTCGGTGCCGACGTCTTTATATGGTGCACTTCTGAATTTCGCACACGTTTTCTCCATGTTTCCTGGCCCAGTCGAGCTAGGCCCTTACACGAGGCCCCCGAGCCTCATCTCTCCTGTCTCCGAAAGCTGTACGCATCCCTGACCCCTGCCTTACTTCCTGCCAGCGAAGCGGTGCCCGGCTCAGCCTGCTTGCCTGCCAAAGTCATGTTTTGCCTATAGTTATCTGCTCAGCCTCCTCGAAAACACATTCCAGTCTAGTGAAATAGGTAAACATATTCCCGGCTACAAAGCAAAGGGCCCGGTCTTCCTGTCCTCCTTGCAAGTGATTTACTGAATCCGTTACCATGGTAGGCCCATGGCTCCGCACGTTGCACCAAGACACGTATGCACGCACCAGCATTCAGTATTGGATGGCCCCTGCCCGAGAGACCTTCTACTTCAGACACTACATCCTCCAAACATAAGATACTAGATATGCTATGGGTACAGGTTGCCCTGACACTCCAGACACCAGTCTCCTCCACTAGTGCTAAAGTCAAAGCCCCCAGTTACACGTCATGCTAGTTGCACGCGCATGTAGGTCATAGGTTTCTGCTGATTCTGTAACTTTCTCTATGCATCCACCCACATGTGACGTTACTTGTTACGTTTCTCTGACATGTACAGTGCACGCCCATGTGTACGCCTTTTTACACGACTCCTGTTACGCACATGTGTTCTTATCTCTCTCTTTTTCACCTGTTACGCCTACTGTATTGGATTCAATTGTGCTGCTTTACTATATATAATGTGTAATGCTAATAAAACGTTGAATGTCCCTTCCCGAACCTTAGTGGTGATGGAACATGATATCCATCCTCGAGGATCATTGTCCATTAAAGCCCGTATGACTCAGATACCACGGACTCTGCCTCTCATTTGAATGAGCTGTCTTGTATCGATAATTATACGGAAAAATGCATAGGTAAATTTATTTACCACATGTTAATCTTAGACACCAAAACCAGCCCGCGAGAGGCAGACCTCAGCGGACGAGTTGGCGTGTACCTTGAAAATAGATGTTGGAGATCGGAGGCCCCCCCTCCCGCCAGTGCTTTGTGCACTAAGCACAGTGCTTTGAAGTCAATCCTACTCTGGACTGGAAGCCAGTGTAGCTGCCTGATGGCCTGTGAAGTAGAATGGTATTTGGGCAGGCTGAGTAGCAATCTGGCAGAGGCATTCTGAATGGACTGGAGTTTGGCCAGTTGTGCACACCCTGCTCCCAACTAAAGGGCATTGCCATAATCTATTCTTGAAAAGATGGTGGGGATTAAAACCGTTTTCCTAAGATGGTAAGGAATAAATGGCAAGATCTTTCTCAGCGCTTTAAGCACAAAGAAACATGCAGACACTACCTGGTTCACCTGGGACTTCCAGGTCAGATATTTATAAAAAATGAACCCAAGGTTCCTTGCTTTCACCACTGGTACAGGACAGGCTCCGGCCATTGTAGGCCACCAGTTGTGGTTTCAGATGGAAGCTTTCTGTCCAAGTTCTAGGACTTCTGACTGGACTGATTGCCTTTGCTTACCTCCGATGAATCTCCTTTGCAAAGTGGTACTTAGGAGCTCATAGGGGCTATTGAATACATTTCCGCAATGAACAAGGTGTGCAAATCAGACCATAATAGTGGAATGCCTGAATTGATTGTAGCATCACAGTCTGAAGTAAGCAATGTTTTAGTTGCAAGTCTCACAATCTTAAACAGGCTACAACACAGGGCCCGGTTCACAAAAGTAATCTGAGACAAAATCTTAACTTTACGACTTTCGGTATACAAAAAAGGCATTTAGGAGTAGTAAGGTCAGGATTCCTAACTTTACTCCTCCTAAACTGAGACAAAATCCTAACTTTATGACTTTCGGTATTCACAAAAGTCATTTAGGAGTATCAAAGTTAGGATTCCTAACTTTGCTATTCCTAAATGCCTTTTGTGAATACCGAAAGTCTCAAAGTTATTTTTTTTTCCAGTTTAGGAGTGGTAAAGTTAGGAATCCTAACTTTGCTACTCCTAAATGCCTTTTGTGAATACCGAAAGACGCAAAGTTAGCATTTTTCCCAGTTTAGGAGTGGTAAAGTTAATAATCTCAACTTTGCTACTCCTGAATGACTTTTATGAATACCGAAAGTCACAAAGTTAGGATTTTTCTCAGTTTAGGAGTAGTAAAGTTAGGAATCCTAACTTTGCTACTCCTAAATGCCTTTTGTGAATACCGAAAGTCTTACAGTTAGGATTTTGTCTCAGATTACTTTTGTGAATTGGACCCACAGTGAGTGTGAACAATAGATTTTGAGTAAGTATGATAACTTATTTAAGTTCCATGAGAATTAATTTAAGTTCTGTGATTTCATGCCATTTAGTTTATTTTATGTATGTTATGTATAAAATAAAGGTGTGAAAGTGATGACCTTGTCTATGCCTTACATCTTTGTTGTGAAAGTGATAACTGTGTTATAATCTACCCTCGTTCCACCTCCCCCCCACCTCCAATGAGCTACACCTTGTCTGCTCGACCAAGCAATAACGAAGTCAAGGAAAATGTTGAGGCATAGCTTTCCCTCTCAAACCAGTGCTCACCTTTGACATTGACAGACAGCTCCTACAGTTTGGATCTAGGAGTAAGACTGACAGAGTGTACATAATGTAATCCAAAATCTCTAACGAGGGCCAGTGGAAATGGCTACTCTGCGGTTGTGGCATTTTTCACAACATTCTGCCACATAATTAATCTGCTTCATAACTTGCAGATTTCAGCAAAGAAATATGCTTCTAGCTCAAAAGGATCAACATTATGGTAATAAGTGCCACAAGTTGTGCACTGCAGTAACAAAGCCTTTGGAAGGGAACTGATCATCTTTCATTTGCAATTGATGTATTCAGTACTAAAGTGGTATTCAGGAAGTGAAACCTTTGACCAGACAGTATTAATGTGTTTTACAATGACAAATACTGAAAGAATCCTGGGACCAAATGTGCAGCATTACACTGCATCATTTTTTTCTTTTCTTGCTATGTGATTTAGTAAGCCATGAGGCTTGATTGGTCCCCACTGCCAAACAATTCCAAAGCCCATGTTTATGACCTGATCAAGGCTGCATTCCATACGTTTTTCATACAGGAGAGACACTGAATTGTGGTTTGAGGCTGTCTACAATACATTTTCCCAAGTTCCCACCTTCGCCTAGCCCAGACAACCCCCTCTCTGCTACGTCATTCATTACTTGCCGAAATTACTTTTCATGGTGTTTTCCTGACTGTGCAGTAAATGCTGTACATGTGTAACACCCACCCTGGGAGCGGCAACTGATTTCTCCAGGGACAGTTTTTTTTCTTTCCTTCTTCCACAATTGTAAATACTTCTTGGCACAGTATTTGACACTAATGTACAACAGCCCTCTACATAACAAGAAAAGAGCAGAGCATTGTTCATTTTTTTCTTCTAGTTGAATGACTAATAGTTTGCAGACTCTGCGGGAGACAAACACGCATCCGTATTGACCTGTGAAAGACTGCCTGTCTGGGTTGTTTAAGGCCACAGTTTAATTTAAGTAATTGTTTCAAGATCTTCAATTACACTAGTGGATATTTTAGGAATGCAGGCCGCCTTCTGTGGCTGACAAACACATCAAATGTTCCCACTGCAGATGAAAATGAAATCATTCAGAATTCTGGATTATTTGGGGAGGGCTGGATGTGAAATCAAATGTTTGAATTGCGTGTGTGGTGTTTGTGTAGCGCAAACCTAGCCAAAAGCAGTGAAGTGGTGTAACGGATCAGAGGCACAAATGCATTCACTGAAAGATTGTAGCATCAGCCGGGTTCTCAAAGCGGAAGGGGGATGTTACTAAGTCGTGACGTGATATACTTTAAAGAAGTGAGAGTTCAGCTCTTTGGTAAACTGGAGGAGGATTGGGTCAGTCCTTATGGACACATGAAATATGTACCAGACGCTGGAAACAAAGATGGAGAAGGCCTGTTGATGTGTTGTTTTTCTTTTTTATCACTTCCTGGACTCCAGTATGATGGAATCCTGACAGAGGTTGTGCTGGAAGATGGATTACTTGTCAGCCAGATGGGCATGGATGTCACTGTGATCGTTTTGTAGATAGATGATGCAGTTATTTTTGAAGATGTTTCTGGCCAGCAAGTGGAGTCATTGGAGTTTCATCAGGGAAGGAGTGATTTTGTCATATTTCAGCAGCATAGATGATGTTATATTTATTTATTTGAGCAGTTTTTTTATAGCGTAAACATGGCCAAAAGGCATTAGAGCTCTTTATAAATGTGTAAAAGGATAAATAACATATACTGATGAAAAGAGAAGAGTAGGATGTCAGACACAGGGTAATCAGCTGAGAAATCTGTCAGCAGATTAAGGCCAAGATATTAGAAGAGTTTATAAAGTTTTTAAGGTGCAGCAGTGTGGAGTCTGGAAGCAGGGATTTAATGCAGGCTCCTGCAGCCCATGTGGTGCAGGGACACCAGTATCCTCCCTCCCCTTTTCAGGCTAAGGCCTAGTAATATCTGTGATATATGGGAGGGTCAGCAGTCCTTCACTACATTCTGCGGGGGGCAGGGCGGGAGCATCATTCTGCGTTATGCCATTGTCTGGAAGGCCATTGAGTAGGGGATTGCTGCTATCCATATACAAGTGTATGCAAGGTTGAATAGCAGTTTTTCACTCTCTTTTTGGGATGAACAGTTTCACTTTCTTCAATCTCTTTTTGGGAGGAAAAGTTTCACTTTCTTCAGTAAGAGGAGCTTACCAGGACATCTTGTTTTATTTTTGCACCTTTTTAGATAAACATTTTCTTTTCTTATTTACCTTTTGAACTTTTCTTTTGCACAAAACTGTAGCAATTTACTTTCCCAGTCAAAATCTCATTCAATAATTACTTTTCCATAAACAGGGCAAAACTAATAACATTAGGTATGAAGACATGCTTAGAAAAGATTTGTACAAAGTTACAAGTATTAAGCGCCACTTCAAAATTCCAAATGTAAAAACATGCATAGATGGATGGTATTTTGAGATGAAAGCTGAGTCCACAAAGGCCCTCATTAGGAGTGTCTGGAGCCTGGATGGGATAATTACCGCATTTGGTAAAATCCAATACTCGAGGGATCGAAATTTAACAGCTACGATACCTATTGCGTATTACAAGTTCACCCCTGTGAAAGACATCCACCAAAATCTGCATGTTTCTGTATTATTCAGGTATCCTTCTCTCAATAAATGTAATTTGTTTTGACCTGCCAAAATTTGCCTAAGGAAAATTGCAGGGGTGTGGTATTTGCGACCAATTTTAGAATTCTAGTATATGCGGAACACCAAATTTTAATCGCCAGCTCATAATGAGGACAAAAGAATGGCTGACTTGGGGAGGACTTGCCATTGTTTGCTGGTGGATTGTAGACACTGATATACAGGAGCTTGGTAATAGAGTATTTCCCCCAAAAAACTGTTGCTGGCAGTCTAACTATCCCACTGTAAGTTTCCATGATGACAGATATATGGCCACTTGACAGGTGCATTTCCAGTGGCCACGTTAGGAGGAAGGAGGGGGGATTCCTCAGGCTATAGCGTCATTGGCAAAAAACATACACATACACACCCAGATGATTTTCCTGCAGTCAGTCTATCTATCTATCTATCTATCTATCTATCTATCTATCTATCTATCTATCTATCTATCTATCTATCTATCTATCTATCTATCTATCTATCTATCTATCTATCTATCTATCTATCTATCTATCTATCTATCTATCTATCTATCTATCTATCTGTCTATCTGTCTGTCTATCTGTCTATCCTCTTTTTTTTTTACAGAGTGGTAGCCACTCTGTAGTTATATTTAGGATTCCAAGAGTTTTTGACCTTTAATAACTTTGCATTCCTTTGAGGAAGATCCACAGATCTTTGCAGACCTATAGCTTCTTTTACATTGTCGGATGATGGAAAATTATGCAGCTATGGGTCGAGAGAGTGCAAAAAAAAGGAGGAGTCCTAAAACACATTTTGGCCAAATGCATTTTCAATAAACATTGCTCTCATGTATAGCGGCTAAATGGGCAGTCGGATTTCAATGACATTAATCAGGATTATAGAGTATGGTGCACAGATGATCCTGTTTGGTAGTACAGGTAAGTATTTTTAAAGTTATAAGGCATTTAAATGGAGTGATATCTGTGGTGGTTTTGCAAAATTTCGCAGTATTTTGTGAAAGTACTGCGATACATATCGATGACAAGGCATTGTGTGATTGGCTAATGATTGCCATTACAAAAGTTAAATGTAATCATATTATTTTATAAACAATTTAGCTGTGTTCTGGGTTAGGGCCTTATATATATATATATAGGTAAGTATTAGGTTTTATACGTATTACCTCTTTATTTGAGTGGTAATAGTTATGGAAAATTATTTAAAGTTTTCTAAACATTTAAACATTACAAAAAGTTTGGATTACAGCAATACTTCCTAGGAAGTACTGCAGTACTTAAACATTTTAATACATACAGGGGAATTTCAATGGTTTTGTATGAATGAAATGTCAGCTAACTATAACGCCCCTGAAACCTATGTTTTTTTCTGTGAATATATATATATATATGTATATATATATATATATATATATATATATATTCACTGAAAAAAACATAGGTTTCAGGGGCGTTATAGTTAGCTTAACATTTCATTCATACAAAACCATTGAAATTCCCCTGTTATAGTTAGTTCGGCTAACTATAACTCGTGGGCCAGCAATGCACTGCTGATGACGTCACATATTACATCACTTATGACATGGGCTGTGACATCACTCATGACATCACTCATGACATCACTGATGACATCATCCAGTGAATGTGTGTTTTTATGAAAATTAAATATGTTTTATATATGTACATTTCAATGTCGATGGAAGAATAAATGGGTATATAAGTGTCTACATGGATGATTTATTTTGTAAAATTGATTGTTTAACGGACTGATTAAGTCTTTCTTAGTGAATACATGGGTTAGTGAGTAATGTTTAAATATGTAAATATCTGTATCAGTCTCTCACTTTGTGCATAAGTGACTGCATGGGTTGGTGAGTAGGTACATGAGTGTCTATATGGGTTAATACTAGGTTTTTTGAGTATGAGTGTCTGAGTGTCTGTATGGTTCAGTGGAGGGTATTACTTAGATGCATGAATGAGTGCGTCAATGTTTGTATGTGTTAAAGACAGTGTTAGACCTGGCACCATTGGCGTGGGTTTCCCATCTATATTTGTTGTTGCATCATGTATTTTTGCTGATGTTAGATGCTTTGAGCACTGTGCCACTGCTGTCCAGTGCCACCATGCAAGTGCTCCCTACTGTAAATTAATGTCTTGATCAGTGATTCCATGATTGACTGATTTGGTTTACTTGTCAGACCCTAGTATAGTGCACTGAGTGTGCCCAGGACTTGTAAATCCAAATGCTGCTGGTGAGCCTGCAGCACTGGTTGTGCCATCCACAGAAGAGCCTTGTAAAATGTGTCTAAGGTCTGCCATTGCAGAGCCTGTGTGCAGTCTGGTACTGTCATGCTGACTGGGCAAGGGCACCCACTTGCCAGTCCCTAAAACCTTCCCTTTTCTTCATATCAGACACCCCTATGGTAGGCCCAAGGGCAGGGTGCATTGTAAGTATGAGGTAGGACAAGCCCTGATGTGTGTGGCATGTCCTGAATTACAGCCATTTTCATTTTTTACTATTTCAAGGCTACCTGTTCTCCATAGGCCAGAATGGGCAATTAGATTATTACATTCTTATAATCCTAACTGACTCAAAGAAAGTATGCCTGAACTCAGAATGATAAAATACATCTTTTAGTGAAGTTGATTTTAACATTCTGTCTTTGAAAATACCACTTTTAGAATGTAGGTATTTTCTTGTCTAACCATCCAAAGCCTGCCTCTGCTAGGTTGTGTATTCCTTGTCTGGTGTTTTTGAGTGACAGGGCTGGGGGATTCCAAGAGACAGAGTGAGTCAGCCCAGTGGTGAATAGAGAGATCTGCATCTAGATGGGTGGGAAGAATTGCACCTGGGACCTGAATAGGGCTGTGCCTGCCTTCCACAATGCTGGATCCACCTCCTGTGGTGCGGCTGATGTCTCTGCCCTGCACTGCGAAAGAAGAGAAGGAATGCTGTCAACAAAGTGCTCCAGGGTTGTACTTTTCCTTCCCAATGCTGGCTCCACCTCCTGTGGGGCGTCTGATATTTCTGCCCTGCACTGTGAAAGAAAAGAAGGAGTCTTGTAAACAGAGTGCTTCAGTACTGGTTTGGACTGGGCAAAGGCCCCTCTCCCCTCAGAGAACAAAGGATTTTGGGGTGTAAATATTGGGACCCTGATCCCATAAAATTAGATCACTTTTGGACTACAAGAAGAAACCTTTACTGCAAAAAGAGACCCAATAAGATATCTGGGTATTTTTGTAACTGCAGAGTATGATATGCTTTTAGAACTAAATTACATGAGAATGAAAAATAAAATCAAGCATATGTTAGATAAATGGCTCTTGCTACCTCTGACAGTGATTGGCAGGGTGTCAATGGTTAAAATGTCAGTTTTGCCTTTACTTATATTTTTGTTTACTAATGTACCGTTAAAAATTAATTTGTCTTTTTTTAAAGAATTAGAAACAATGTTAAGAGGATTTATCTGGGGTAATAAAACTCCTAGAGTTAAACTCCCGGCGGTGCAACTCTCAATAGATCAAGGAGGGTTAGCGTTACCCCATTTAAAAACATTCTACGAAGCTGCTTTTTTTGATATAGTGGCAGGTCTTTTGAGGGTGTATCAGACAAGAGACAATTTTTTTCTGGAGAAGATGGTCCAAGAAGCAGGCTCTCAAATCCCAATTTTTTTAAAGACCGCAAAACTCCCCAAAAAAACGAGGTATAAGACGCTGAAAGAATATACATTGCGCTTATTGCTGCTTTTTAAAAAACACGGTTCTGACGGTTCCCAATATCTAAGTTTGTTTGAATGTAGTAAAATAGGCCTTCCGTTAAGTTTGTCAAAGATTAAAAAATGGGAATTGTGTGGGTTTCGGGAATTGAGAGACTTGCTAGTCCAAAATAGGGTTATTGGTTGGCAAGAGGTGATAACTAGAACCAACATTTTAAGGCGACTGTCCTTTTTTGAATATCTTCAGATTACTCATTTTATTCAAAAGGAAGGAAGTGGTTTGTTGAATACCCCTAATAACTTACTAAATAACCTTTATGGTAGGAAGAGCAGCGGGATAGGGCAGTGGTATAAGTTGCTCCATTGCTCTAGTCAATCCCCACTTATTGCTAAACATCTGAATAAAGTAAGTCTCTCGACCCAGTGCTTTTTTTCCTTGAAAGATTGGGAGGCTCTCTGTTTACTGGGAAACAAATCCTTGCGTGCTGCCAACTATAAGAGGATGGCGTTTCTGTCTCGTTGGCTGGCCTATTATACGCCTGAGGCTATGGAAAGAATGTTTCCTGGAACAGAAAACAAGTGTTTTAGATGTTTAGCACACGGCCAGGGAGGATGGTATCATTTTTTTTTGCCTGCCCGATGTTGGAGTCTTTCTGGAAAGAGATATTTGCGCAAATTGAATTGGCCATTGGAAAACCATTCCCGCCTACGGTAGAAGTAGCCTTGTTTGGCATAAGCAAGGATAGAAGCAATATCAACAAATCGGAGGAGGTATTTATATTTATATCATGTGCGATCGCTCGCTCTTCAATATTACAAAACTGGAAATCAAGGGAAATTCCATCACTTATAAAATGGTTTAATAAGATGAGGAGAACCTGTCTTTTTGAAAAAGCATATGCGGGCAGAGTAGGTTCTATTAAGAGATTCGAAAGGAATTGGAAATATTTTGGGGATTTGGAACAACTGAAGGAGGGATGAGCAGCAAAAGAAGGATAAAGATAAAGAAAGGGTTAATACATTTAACTGCACTAGCACTTCTTTTAGATATCGCTGTATCATAGTTTTTTGCACATGCAGTAGCACTTTATTGCAGGTTTTTGCACTTTTTTGCAATGACACTTTACAAATTGCGGATTTTGCACAGACCTTTCGTTATTTGTATTCCTTTTTAGTTGCGCTCGATGAATCTCTTCCCCTTTTACTAATTCTCATGTCTGATATATATATGTGTATAGATGTCTTTTTTTCTCTATGTATTTATTTATTTAGTTATTATTATTATTATTATTATTATTTTTTTTTTAACCATTGAAATGATTATTGAAAAAGAAAACTGTAAAGATGCATTGTACCATTGATCATCCATTGCTATGTTCAATAAAAAAAAAAAAAAAAAAGAAGAAACCTTTACTGAGGAGAGGAACCTGAAGAAACTGAGGAGAGACTATCCCTAAGCTGAAATGCTGCTTGGGGGATTGGCCCGCAGTGGTTGCCTGACTGCCAAAGGAAGGAGGAAGGAACTTTGTGTACTTTGCTTTCAATTTGTGAAGAATCTCCAAGGGCTTTGAAAAGAGCTTACCTCCTGCTGAAGTCTCAGGGACAACAGATTTCACTCCCCAGCTCCTCAGAGTTCTTTGGAAGTGCCTACTGCTGTTTTAGGCCTTCTGAGGGACTGCGTGTCACAAGGATCTGGATGCACGACTCAACGAGGAAGAAGCGTGTCGTCGCCGCTGCTGCTGCTGTCGCATCTCTGAACAAGGGTGTCGCCGCTGGAGATGTCGTATTGCACCACATCGAGAGAAGTGTCTCGCAATGAGGAAGAAGCGTGTCGCTGTCGCTGTGGCTGCCGTTGCATCTCTGAACAAGGGTGTCGCCGCTGTCGCTGTCGCATTGCACCCCATCGAGGAAAGCGCCTCGCATCCCGGAGAAGCGCGCCGCATTTCTGAACAAGGATGTCGGCACTGTAGTTGTCGCATCGCGCGGAAGCTTCTCGCAAACGTTGGAGATGAGTGTCGCAGCAGAAGCTGTTGCCGTTGCATCGCTGAACAAGGGTGTCGCCGCTGCAGCTGACACATCGAATTGAAACTACTCGCATCATGGGAGAAGCGTGCTGCATCTGGAAGATCTTCACGTCTTTATGTCTTTGCACCAGAACTTTGCTGCATTTCCATCGCTGCAACATTACTTGTTGTGAAAGCACAACGCATCGTAAGCTACATTGACGCAAAGTGTCACATCTTAAAGAACTAAACTGAACTAAGCTAAAACTGCCATCCTAAGTATAGTATTGTATATTTTTGTCGTTTATGGTCTTGTGGTAAATCTATATAAAGAATACTTATTTTTAATATAAACCTTGTGTGGTGTCCTTCGGTAGTGTTGTCACTGAGTTACTGTATGTGGTCACACATGCTTTACACACTACCTCTGAGATAAGCCTGTCTGCTTGTGCCAAGCTAACAAGGGGGTGAGCTGGGCTTATTTTAGGAGTGTATCCCCCTTACCCTGACTAGAGACAAGGGTCCCTATTTGTCACAAGTATCTACCTGTGCCAACTAGAGACCCCCAAATCTAACATTGGTGGTCAGTGGTGGGGATTCTGGACTTGCATTTGTGACTCATGTACAGTGATTGGTGAACAGTACTTAGTGAGTGCATACCATAACGCAACCACATACTTTTTGGTATATTCCTTTTTGTATTTTCTATTTTTTTGAAAGATGCCAGATTCAGTTGTCATGGAGAAAGCAGAATCCATAGCCTATATTGATTGGGAATGGGAAGAAGCGAGGCTAGGAAGCTACAAAGTAAGACACCTGAAGTACTTCTGCAAGAAATTCAATGTTTCCACTTCTGGATTTAAAGTAAAGGTGGAATTCTACAAGGCGCTGAGGGCCTGGGTAGAAGCAAGAAAATCCCCTGAAATTGAGGAGAGGGATGACCATGCAGATGTACAGCAGGAAGGGCCATTTGGCCAGGGAGGAAGGAAAACATCTTCCCCCGCAGGTAGCAGTGCTTCTGACAAGAGTCTGTCTCCAGAGGAGCTGGAGGACAGAGAGAGATCTAGGCGGCATAAAATGGAGATTACCAATTTCAAGGTGAATAGGCAACTGGAGATAGAAAATAGGAGATTAGACAAAGAGGAAAAGAAATTACAGTTTGAGTATGAAAAGGTTTTCAATCAATCAATCAGGAATTTGTAAAGCGTGCTACTCACCCGTTAGGGTCTCAAGGCGCTGGGGGGGGGGAGGTGGGGGTCGCTACTGCTCGAACAGCCAGGTCTTGAGTTGTTTCCTGAAGGCGAGATGGTCCTGGGTCAGCCGGAGCTGGGTGGGGAGGGAGTTCCATGTCTTGGCTGCCAGGTAGGAGAAGGATCTTCCTCCGGCGGTGGATTTGCGAATTCGTGGGACGGTGGCAAGGGCGAGGCTGGCGGAGGGGAGTTGGCGGGTTGGTGTGTAGAATGCGAGGCGGTTGTTGAGGTACATGGGGCCCGCATCGTGGAGAGCCTTATGTGCGTTAGGCATGGGCGGAAAATCCGTTCCGCTCGCGGATTTTGCGGATTTTCGGGAAATCCGCAATCCGCGAGATTTGCGAATTTCCTGCAAAATCCGCAAATCCGCGAGCAGCGGATTTTGCTCGCACTGCTCGCACTGTTCGCGTGAGTTCGCGCCCCGCGAATAAGTGCGAAATTGCAGAAATATGATCTAAGCAAAACTGAAAGTAACTACTTACCAGGTTCAAAAGTTCAGGCACATCATTAGTAGCCATTTCCTGTAGTGCTTCCTGAGGGGCCCCTCCAGAGTTCAGTTGCCAGTTGAAACTATTATGTGACCCTGCTCTGAACCTCAGAATAGTTACACATATGCCACAAAGGTCATGAATTACAGCTAAGGGAGACAAGCAGGAGCCAGGCTGGAAGTTAAAATCCATTAATCAGCCCCTAATTCATTATTGTCAGTTGGGGCAGGGCAGGTGTTGTAACTAATTTTGCAACAATGAAAGCACTTAGCAAGTGCAAAAGATCACTAATCAGGGCGCACTAAGGAAGCAGGTGCCAGCTAAAAAAATATTCTGTGACACATTAATCAGCCCCAAATTAATTCAGGTCACTTGAGGCAGGGAAGGTGTGCTTTGCTTTGCCGAAAATAATGTACACTGGACAACCAGAGGGTGTGGTGATGAAACAGAGGGTGGCATGGGTGGGCCAGAGGGTGGCATGAGTAGTCAGAGAGTGGCAGTGGTGACAGAGAGTGGCAGTGATGAAGAAGAGTGTCCCAAACAGGTTGGACACGTAGAAACAACAAGTTCGCAAAACTTGCGACCCGACAGGTAAGTTCGCAAATTGCGAAATTGTAAAAACCCTCGCGAACTGGCAGAAACACGGGCGAACACAAAAAAAAAAAAAATCCGCAAATTCGCGGGAATTCGCGGATTTTGCGGATTGCGAGTTTGCAAATCCGCAAATTCGCGGATTGCCAATCCGCAAAATCCGCTCATGCCTAATGTGCGTGGGTGAGGAGTCGGAATGTGATTCTCTTGCTGACGGGGAGCCAGTGTGGATCTTTCAGATGGGCAGAGATGTGGCTGTGGCGGGGTTGTCCAGGATAAGTCTTGCAGAGGCGTTCTGTATGCGCTGTAATCTTTTCCAGAGCTTGGCTGTGGTTCCGGCGTAGAGGGTGTTTCCGTAGTCCAGGCGGCTGGTGACAAGGGTCTGGGTGACCGTCTTCCTGGTTGCGGTGGGGATCTATCGAAAGATTTTTCGTAGCATGCGCAGGGTGTTGAAACAGGATGATGAGATGGCATTGACTTGCTTGGTCATCGTGAGGGAGGAGTCCAGGATGAAGCCCAGGTTGCGTGCGTGGTCTGTGTGTTTGGGGGCGGTGCCCAGGGCAGGTGGCCACCAGGAGTCGTCCCAGGCAGAGAGGGATGGTCCCAGGATGAGGACTTCAGTCTTGTCTGAGTTCAGTTTCAGACGGCTGAGCTCCATCCATTCCGCGACGTCATTCATTCCTTCCTGGAGACTGGCTCTGGCGGTGTCCGGGTCGTTGGTGAGGGAGGGGATCAGCTGGGTGTCGTCGGCATAGGAGATGATGTTGTGGTTGTGTTTGTGTGCAATGGCTGCGAGGGGGCTCATGTAGATGTTGAAGAGGGTGGGGCTGAGCGAGTATCCTTGCGGGACGCCGCAGATGACTTCGGTGGCCGCGGACCGGAATGGGGGGAGGCGGACTCTCTGGGTTCTTCTGGTAAAGAACTAGATGATCCACTCCTTGGATTCCGGTGTCGCTGAGGCGTTGTATCAGGGTGTGGTGGCATACCGTGTCGAAGACTGCTGAGAGGTCCAGGAGGATGAGGGCGGTGGTTTCCCCGTTGTCTAGTATTGACCTGATGTCGTCGGTAGCTGCGATGGGGGCGGTCTCAGTGCTGTGGTTTGCTCGGAAGCCGGACTGTGACGGGTCGAGGGATCCGTTTGTCTCGAGGAAGGCAGAGAGTTGTTTGTTTACCGTCTTCTCGATGACTTTGGCAGGAAATGGGAGGAGCGAGATGGGTCGAAAGTTCTTGAGGTCTGTGGGGTCCACGGTGGGTTTTTTCAGGAGGGCGCTGAGCTCGGCATGCTCCCAGCTCTCCGGGAAGGTGGCGGATGCGAGGGAGCTGTTGATGATGCCCCGGAGTTGGGGTGCGATGATGGAGTCGGCTTTGTTAAAGATGTGGTGTGGGCATGGGTTGGTAGGGGAGCCGGAGTGGATGGGGCTTATTGTGTGGGCGGTGTCTTTGGTGTTGATTGGGGTCCAGGTGCAGAGGGTGGCAGTTGGGTGCGCTGGTTCGGTGGTAGGGTGCGTGGTCTGTGAGCCAAAGCTGTTGTGTATGTCGGCGATCTTGCGGTGAAAGAACGAGGCAAGTGAGTAGCAGAGGTCTTGCGAGGGTGTAATGTTGTTGCAGGCGCTGGGGCTGGAGAGCTCTTTAACGATGCTGAAAAGCTCATTGCTGTTGTGGGTGTTGTTGTCCAGGCGTTGTTTGTATGTAGTTCTCTTGGTGGTGCGGATCAGTTGGTGGTGCTTGCGGGTGGCGTTCTTGAGGGCTGTCATGTTCTCTGTTGTCTGGTCCTGGCGCCAGGTTTTCTCCAGGGAGCGGCGGTTTTCTTTGAGTTTATGAGGTTGTCGGTGAACCATGAGGCTTTCTTGCTGTGGGGTCTGCTGGGTGGTTTCTTCAGTGGTGCAAGTTTGTCGGCGCAGTTGGTGAGCCATTGTGCGAGGTTGCGGGCTGCTTCGTTGGGGTCCCTCGTGATGGTGGGAGGGTTCTGGCTGAGGGAGGTAGTGAGCTGGTCAGTGGGGATCTTGCTCCAGCTTCTGCGGGGGGCCTGTTGCAGGTGGTGGTGGGTCGTGGTTTTCCTGAAGGAGAAGTGGACGCAAGTGTGATCTGTCCAGTGGAGTCCGGTGGAGTGGCTGAAGGAGATGTACTTGCTGGAGGAGAAGACGGGGTCAAGTGTGTTTTGAGGGAGTTGGAGTATAAAACCAAAGTATAGAGGTTACACCCTCTGGTGGCAGCATACCGTCAGTGCCTGTGGAAGCTAGAGTGTATATTCCCAAATATGTGGTGAAAAAGTTTTATAAAAATGATGATATTGGGCAGTGGTTCAGAGCCTATGAGGTAGCCATGTCTTCCCACCGGGTCCCTGAGAGAGATTGGGGAGCGGGGTTGTGGGGAAGGTTCCTTAGTGAGGGGCGGGACATACTGTTAGACTTGCCTTCTGAAGTCCACAATTCATACAGCTACATTAAGGATGCATTAATGTCTAGGTATGGTTTGACCCCTGAACTCTATAGACAGAGGTTCAGGAAGTGCAAGAAGTTAGAAAACAGTACCTGGGTAAAATACGTCACTTTGTTTTGCAGAGCATTGGATGGTTGGGTGAAGGGCAGCAAAATTAATGATTTTCAAGGTCTCTTTGATTTGATTGCATGGGAGCACTTGTCTGATAGTTGTTTTTCAGAGCTGCGCCATCACCTGATTGATAGCAAGCTGACTAACCCTAGGAAGCTTGCTGAGGAGGGGAACCGCTGGGTTAGCACCAGGGTCCACAGGGGTCACATGGGAGACTCAGCCAAAGGTGAGCAGTGTCCCCAGCGGAAGAGTAGGGGGGGACAAGGGTAAACAGAAGGAGTTCCCTAAAGGGCCCCCAAGGGAACCAGGGGAAAGGTTCCCAGCCTCCCCCTGAGAGAAAGCAAGGGGTCCCGACAAGTAGTCCTGTTCCACAGGGACCCCTGAAATGTTACAAGTGTGGTGCCCTGGGTCATAAGGCGAATGATCCCAGGTGTCGCCTATTTGGAAAAGCAGCACCCACTGGTGCTCCACTCCGGCAGATGGCTAGTGTATCCTTGAGGGAGGAGATTGATGTCCAAGGTGGGTGGGGAACCGCACAGATGACCCTTGTCTCTTTTGGAGACTGTGAGGTGGTCCCAGAAACTCAGCTGCCCAGAAGCACTAAGAAATATGGGCAGTGGGTGACCATCAATGGTCACAAGGTGGAGGGTAGCTTGTCTCCTTCCCAGTATAAGAATTGGCTTGGTAGTTTGGTTTGCCCTGTTCCCATCATGCACTGGGACAGGAACAGACTAATTTGCATATAGCCAGGTTCTGAAGCTGGGATGGTGCAGTGAGCTAAAAAACGGTGATGGATCAAGCCCTGATCTCTTGACTGGGTAGGAGTATTCTGCATCATTCAGAAACTCTGTCCATCACCTTTTCCAAAATTGATTTTATCCACACTATGTGTGGGAGGGTATACTCAGACGTGAGTCCCTAGCTCATTGCACCATCAGGATTCAAGCAAGCCGGGCCGACGACGGCTGAAATGCCAGAAACCGGTCCCCGGTAGCTTGTCTCCTTCCCAGTATAAGAATTGGCTTGGTAGTTTGGTTTGCCCTGTTCCCATCATGCACTGGGACAGGAACAGACTAATTTGCATATAGCCAGGTTCTGAAGCTGGGATGGTGCAGTGAGCTAAAAAACGGTGATGGATCAAGCCCTGATCTCTTGACTGGGTAGGAGTATTCTGCATCATTCAGAAACTCTGTCCATCACCTTTTCCAAAATTGATTTTATCCACACTATGTGTGGGAGGGTATACTCAGACGTGAGTCCCTAGCTCATTGCACCATCAGGATTCAAGCAAGCCGGGCCGACGACGGCTGAAATGCCAGAAACCGGTCCCCGGTAGCTTGTCTCCTTCCCAGTATAAGAATTGGCTTGGTAGTTTGGTTTGCCCTGTTCCCATCATGCACTGGGATAGGAACAGACTAATTTGCATATAGCCAGGTTCTGAAGCTGGGATGGTGCAGTGAGCTAAAAAACGGTGATGGATCAAGCCCTGATCTCTTGACTGGGTAGGAGTATTCTGCATCATTCAGAAACTCTGTCCATCACCTTTTCCAAAATTGATTTTATCCACACTATGTGTGGGAGGGTATACTCAGACGTGAGTCCCTAGCTCATTGCACCATCAGGATTCAAGCAAGCCGGGCCGACGACGGCTGAAATGCCAGAAACCGGTCCCCGGTAGCTTGTCTCCTTCCCAGTATAAGAATTGGCTTGGTAGTTTGGTTTGCCCTGTTCCCATCATGCACTGGGACAGGAACAGACTAATTTGCATATAGCCAGGTTCTGAAGCTGGGATGGTGCAGTGAGCTAAAAAACGGTGATGGATCAAGCCCTGATCTCTTGACTGGGTAGGAGTATTCTGCATCATTCAGAAACTCTGTCCATCACCTTTTCCAAAATTGGAGGCTTTTAGAGATACAGGAGCCTGGAGTTCTGGACTTTTTGGTTCCGTCCAGAGGTGTCAGGGTACAACACCCAAAGACCCCGGAGTCCCACCTGCCTTGGTGCACAAATGAACAGAAACACGGGCTTCTCGATGGTGGCGTCAAAGACCAAAGGTTTATTACTGCAGGGACACAGAAGTCACAGAATCTACACACGGGCAGAATCTAGGAGACTGTTCGATTTGTACAAAGTGGGTTGCTCCTTATATACTAAAAATTGTGCTCTAGGCAAATATTTCACATGTCGGTACATTCCCAAACCTTTGTCTCTAAACAATAAATATTTGGCGTTACACAGGAACTGTCGATAATATCTGATACCAAACATCACGAAGAGGGGTTCCCACCAGTCCATCACAATCCCTTGTCAATATTGCATTCAAGACCCGGACCGCCTCATCGTAAAGTTCGTTACCTCCCCCTAATAAAGGCCCAGAAGGAAAAGGAGCAGAGCCAGGTGCAGAAGATAGAAAACGGGATAAGAGATGTTTGTGGGTTGTAAATGGGCAAGGCTACCGGCTTCGGCCGCCTAATCATGATCAGGTACAATGGACAGGAAAACCAGTTCAGGTGGGCTGGCCTCGGGCAGAGGAGGCAGCCTTTGTCGAGTCATGCAGCTTCAGCGTGATCTGGTTTAAGGTGCACGTGTCATGTAAGAGGTGAATCTCCGGCTAAGGCTACGTGTCTTTAATCAAAGTGAAGTGAATGAAATGATCAGAGGCTATTGCATATGTGAGGGCAAGGAACCACAAAAATGGCGGCCACGATCTAAGATGGATGCCGTGTGTGTATCAGAAATGTGTCAGTGGAAGGAGTGCTCTTGCTCGTAGCGTAGCGAAAACACTAGGATATACTAAATGGATCATTTGCGGTTCGCTGATACTAATTTTATGTATTTCCGACAAACTTGAAAACACGGGTTCAAGTCGTCACGGAACCGTCACGGAACCTCAGACCCTCCTTTTGCCCTTACATAGGCAATTACTCAATCTATGTCTGAATCTAGTTCTATGCTCATCAGGTCAGTGACATGTTGTTGTATCATCATCCTTTCTCGTGTCTTTTCTCCAAATGCAGGTGGTTTCCTAAAACAGGTTGTAGCACAAAGACTACACAGAGCAGGACCACACTGGATAATCAGACAACATGAGAATAGTAATATTAAGATGACACCAATGACCATTAGAACCTTCCATCCCCACGCTGAGATCAGAGTCCAAACCCACTCCATAAAGGACCAGTTTCCCTCATCTACATGTATGGAGTCCGAAATCTTGTGCAACTTAGAGATCGCCTCGTAAACTGTTGGAGCATTATTAGGAATAAAGACACAGCAGCTCGATTGGATCATTCTGCATACCCCACCTCGATCTGCAAGTATAACATCTAGAACCATACGGTTCTGCAATGTCATGAGCCTATCCGCCTGAAGCTCAGCTGTCAGATTGCTAAGGGCACCAGCAGTTTCGGTAATAGTAGATTCAACTACCCGTGTTAGCTGACGTATGTTTCTACTATTGGCCATAGGCCCCCAGAACGGAAGGAAGCCTTTGAAGAAGTCTCCAGCTTCCTGACCAGCTGTATCTTCCTTACTGAAAACACCTCTAGCTACTCTTATTCTGTGGTAATCCGGTGAAGCAGTGTATGTCGGAGGCAATAATCGAGCAATATAACATGATCCTGAGAAGTCGGCAGGCAACCATGTATAAGCTCTGTCTCGACAAATGAAATAGGTACCCCTAGCAGTAAGAAAGGCAGGGGAAGAGTTAGCCGGAAACACATAAGTCTCTACGCACTCACTCCTCCCTAGCTGAGCTCTCGGATTTCTCCCATTACCTTGCAAACAGACCTGACCTCGGTGAGGTACGACCCAGATTGGAGTTGAGCTTTTACGCTTGCTTTCTCCTAAACTAAGGCGATACTCTGAAGTATTCCAACTTAAATATACTCGCAATTCGTCTCTAGGGTAAGATGGAGTATTATTGACGTCTTTGATCATGTCAATAATTCCCTGGACTAAAGCTTTGTTGGCAGAGTTATATTTAGTGGAGCGTGGTGGACGTGGAGGATAGGTCTCAAGAGCATAAGCAAAGATGGTTTGAAGGGCCTGAAATGATCCATTGTAGCTGAAAGGCAAAACCAGATAGGGAATACCTTTATCCATAGTGTGGGGTATCAAGCCACACACCCAACAGTCTGTCGTGTTAACTACCAGTTGGTGTTGGTGCAAGAGCTGTACAAAAGTATTATTAATGAATTCTGAGCGTCGAGCTTGCTCATGTTCCGGAAACGAGTGAAAAGAGTGTATAGAAGAAACAGTAGAAATAGCAGGATCAAGGGGAGGTACTGTAGATACTGGCACAAAAATCAAATTTATGCTAAAGACAATTCCACCCACCAGTGTTGCTAAAACAATCAAAAATGTAATGGCACATTGCATCAAGAAACATTTGCTATGAAGAATTCTATTTAGTCTGTTTCTGCGAACGTAAATCACATTTTCTCGTTGCAGCGCAGGAAGTTCCATCTTCTACAATCCGCTCGCGACCACTGATGATGTGTACGTAGATGAAAATGCCTCTGTCAGCCCTGGGAGTTCCCAGTACTAACAGAAAGATCGACCTTGTGTCAGACCCCTGCAAATTCAAACTAGGCACACAGCCACGACCCTACGGCTACCCAGACGGCAAGGCAATTTATTAAAAACAATAAACAATAGCAAACTTCCTGGCTGAAAAGCAAAAAAAGTCCAATGTATATAAATATCAAAATCACAATATGCAGTTGCCTGCTTTATTAGTTCGTTTTATGGCTTCTAAGGTTGTATCTTTTCCTTGCTGGTACTGTTTGATCGGAAAATAGTGTATCACTAGCAGCTGTTGCAGAGTTTACGTTCGCAGATGGCAAAGTTTCTTCTGATGCTGGAGACAAATGTTCAATGTTCAAAGTAGTCTTTTCAAGAGGAGAGTCACGTTTCAAAGTGTCAGAAATCAAATCGGCATCGCTGAAAGGGACAAATTTTGGAGTTATTTCAGATTCGGAGGCACCAATTCCCTTCTTCACCCAGTCGTCGTAGGGCAGCGGCAGTGGAACACGCTTTACGTGAGAAGCGTGGATCCAGTGCTTGCGACCAGCAACACGTACAGCTGTCCTCGTCGCCAGCAGGATTTGGAAGGGGCCGATGTAGCGAGGCTGAAGATTCTTTGTCCTCGCAAAATTTCTGACCACCACGTGGTCGCCGGGTTTCAGCTGATGCCCTGGACTCTCCGGAGGTTTTGGCAAAGCATCAAAGACCTGTTGATGAATAAGACTTAATTTAGCAGTCAAGTCGTAAAGATAGTCTATCAACATAGGATATTCAATGGAGCAGAATTGTTTAGGCCTTGGCACACCCCAGACATTTGCCGGGCGGCCAAATACAATCTCATATGGAGAAAGCCCTATTCTAGAATGCACTGTTGCTCTCGTTGATAACAAGGCCAAAGGAAGTGCGTCTGGCCAAGCCAAACCTGTGGATGCTTGAATTTTGGCTATTTTAAGCTTGAGGGTGCCATTGTAACCCTCGACTAAACCAGCAGACTGGGGATGGTTCGCACTATGAAATTTT
Source organism: Lissotriton vulgaris (assembly GCF_964263255.1). Classification (NCBI taxonomy): domain Eukaryota; kingdom Metazoa; phylum Chordata; class Amphibia; order Caudata; family Salamandridae; genus Lissotriton; species Lissotriton vulgaris. The sequence goes on along the minus strand of NC_141694.1, from coordinate 646,552,940 downwards.
TGTTTCAATCCTAGACCAGCACACACACTCTGCATAACTTTCCCTATAAACTCACTTCCGTTATCTGACCATACAATCCGTGGCATTCCATACCTAGGGAAAAATTCTTTGAGAAGAATTTTGGCAGTTGATAAAGCAGTGTTGTCCTTTAGTGGGTATGCTTCTATCCACCTGGAAAAAGCACAAACTACCACCAGGACGTATTTTAAATTGTTGCAGCGTTCCATGTGAATGAAGTCTAACTGTATTACTTCAAAGGGACAGGAAGGAGGAGCAAAATGACCAGCTGGAGTTGGAGTTCCCTTGCCAGGATTATGCATCAAGCACACCATACAATTTTTCACCACTCTCTCTGCACACTTACTGATTCCCTCATTCTTCCAAACCGGAGCTAACATCTTACATATCCCTTTAGAACTTATGTGCGCCACTCCATGCGCCATCGTCACTACTGCAAGCACATACGCATCAGGCAACATCCAACGCTGCTGTTCTGTCAAATCGATCCAACATCCATTCGAGTCCAATTTGCCCGTACTTTCTCTCCATACGCGTTTCTCTTCCTCAGTCGCTTCTTTCTGAATCTCTTTCACACCTTCCATTGTGTCCTCACACATTCCAGACTCAGCAATCCATCTTGCAGACGTAGCAACATACATTCTACTCATCATGTCTCTAGCTGTCTGTTTAGCGGTTTCATCAGCAAAGGCATTCCCCCGACCAACATCATCCGTGATTGCTTTATGAGCACTGCACTTCACAATCGCAACTTCAGTCGGTAAGGTTAGAGATTCTAACAAGTCGTTAACTAGCTGACCATGTTGAATCTTAGTCCCATGGGACGTAATGAAACCCCTTTCTCTCCACAACCGGCCAAAACTATGGGCCACGCCAAATGCGTACTGACTATCTGTAAACACATTCACTCTCTTTCCCTCAGCTAAAACACACGCTCTCGTAAGAGCTATTAACTCTGCAGCTTGGGCAGAATTCTGACTCACTCTTGCAGTCTCCACAATCGTCTTCAAAGTCGTTACCGCGTAGGCAGCAGTCACATCACCATTCTCCAATTTAAAACATGACCCGTCCACATACAGCGTACCATCTGGGTCGGATAGAGGAGTATCTCTCAAGTCGATACGACCTTTTGTCTCTTCCTCCGTTTTGAAATAACAGTCATGTGGCTCAGAATCACTCGACTCTTGATCAGTCGGCAACAATGTTGCTGGGTTCAATACATTGCATCTTTTGATCTGAATATGACTCGCTAATAACGTCAGCTCGTAACCAGATAATCTCGCACTAGTAAGGTGTTGTGTCTTCGTTCGGTTCATGAGTGTGTCCACTGCATGAGGAACCATGACCACTAGCATATTGTTCATCACCAAACCAGCAGATTGTCGAATGGAAGCTGCAGCTGCCGCTGTAGCCCTCAAACAACTAGGCAATGCTCTAGCTACCGGATCTAATGTTGATGAGAAATACGCACAAGGGCGTTGTTTATCACCAAACTTCTGTGTCAAGACACTCAACGCGCAACCTTCTCTTTCGTGAACGTAGAGCGTGAATGGCTTACTGTAATCAGGTGTGCCCAATACAGGAGCTGAACACAAAGCTTTTCGTAATTCAGCAAAACTCTCTTGACATTCATCAGACCATGGCACCGGACTCGGAACATTTTTCCCAGTCAAAGCTACCAATGGCTTTGCTAAAAGTGAAAAATTTGGGATCCATTGCCTACAGTAAGAGGTAATACCTAGAAAGGCACGTACTTCCCTCTGTGTGCGTGGAACACTCATCTGCGTAATTGCTTTTATTCTTTCTGGGGTCAACTTCCTTCCCTCCTTTGACAAGAGATGACCTAAGTAGGTTACTTCTTGGCAGCAATATTGCATTTTGGAAGGTGACACCTTATGATTCAAATTAGACAAATGATGCAATAGTGAAATTGTAGCTGCCTTGCAAGTTTCCTTGTCATCGGCAGCCACCAAAAGATCGTCTACGTACTGTACTAGGGCAGAACCTGGAGGAAGGACAAAAGAATCTAACTGGCTTTTTAAAGCTTGACTGTAAATAGATGGACTTTCACAGTAGCCTTGTGGAGCGCGTTTAAATCTGAAACTGCGACCTCCTAAACAGAAGCCAAAAATATCTCTGCTTTCCTCGGCTATCGGAATGCTGAAAAAGGCATTCTTCAAGTCGATGACTGAGAACCAATTGGCTGTAGCGGGAATCAATGTTAGCAAGGCAGTAATGTCTGGCACTACAGGAAACTGCGGAATTACAATCTTATTAACTTCTCTAAGGTCTATGACAAACCTATAGACTGGAGGCTTTGTAGGATCTGTTCGTTTCAAAATCGGCAATACAGGACTATTACAAACATTTCCTCGCGTTTCTTCAACCACACCTTTTTTAATCAAATCTTGCACAATCAATAAGAGTGCACGCTCACCTTCATTCGATATTTTATATTGAGGAATTCTTGGAAATTTCACATTCGCTTTCAAAGTTACTACATACGGTGGAATCTCTAGTAGACCTACATCATTGGGACCAGTCGCCCAAAGAGAATCAGGGAGTGAACGTAGCTCCGGCGGGAGTTTGTCCATTGACAAGTACATCGGAGAGGTGAGTCTTTTACCCAAAGTAAGCTGTACTCCTTCCGGAGAACAGTACAATGTCGCATATAGTCGTTTTAACAAATCTAAACCAAGCAGATTTTCATTACAACCTGTCGTCAAAATTAAGGGTGCTTTCAATTGACACGGTCCAACAGAAATAGACAAAGGACCAGATATCGGGTTGTACACAGGGGCGCCTGAAAAACCTACGGAAACATTTGTTGAGCCAGACAAAGGTGCGCCAGGGAGTTTCGCATGCATGATAGAACTTTTTGCGGCACCAGTATCCAACAGAAACGGTTCGACTACACCTGATGTTGCTACTGCGACATAAGGCCCACTCTGATCCACTGGAACTGATACTACTCCCTCTCTCTGTCCATGGCTGTCCTAGTACCCATTTTGTTGAAATCCCTCTTCAACTTCACAATAATCCTCAACAAGATATTGCTGAGATCTATTCTGTTGAGCTGACTGTACATTTCGCTGATCAAAGTGATTAGAAGGACGATCATTAGTTTGTGGAGGCATAGCACCTCGTCCCCGACCTCTAGAATTCTGTGCAAAACCACCACGACCTCTCTGAGCTGCTGCCGCATTATTTTGCGCTAAAATCTGACAATCATTTTTATAGTGACCCTCTTTCTTACAGTACGCACACTGATTCCACTGGTATTGAGGCCTGGTCGAATTATAATCTGTCTTTTGATACGAATTCTGTTGCATATTAGTCTGATTCGTGCGAGGCGGATACGCCTGCTGTAAAAGAACTTTAGTCTTTAAATCTTTCGTTTTCTTCTCTGATTTCTCCTTTTCCTCTTTATCCCTATTTTCATAGTACTGTGCAGTCGCAAGTATTTGCGCTGTCGTAGATACAGCCCACGCACTTTCTGAGTCTTTCAATTTATTGCATAATTCGGGTAACAAATTATGCACAAATTTATCGACAAACAATCTCTGTCCTCCTTCAGTGCTCATATCCTGACCACTATGGTCTACAAAAGTCTCTTCGAACCTCGTGAAGAAGTCGGAGACACTTTCGTCTTTCTTCTGCTTGCATGCGGATAATTTATCCCAATTAACACGCAATGCTGGCATCAGAGTCTTCATTAAATCTATTATTCTGCCAGGAAGATTAGCAATTAGGGGTTCGGGTTTCGCACCACCTGTTTGTTGAGCATCTGCTGCAGTGATAGCTGCCCAATCACCACCTAAAGCAGCCTGATGATCCTCTCTACGAATTTTAGCCCACACTGGTTGTGGAACTACATTACCAAACAACATATCAATGTCGGCTAAGTTCATTATACAAGCCTCAACTGTCTGTGTCAATTCCTTGTAATATCCGGCTGGATTCTTACGTGGATCTGGCAAGGCCTGTTTCACTGCTAACACTTCTGCTCGCTTCCACGGAATATGTATCCATACTCTTTGGAACTGTGCTGGAGCAGCTGCAATACCCGCATTATCATCACGTTGTACTGCCTCGCGCCAAATTGGAGGAACTTCCCTCATAGGATATTGGCGACTTGGCTTCATTCTACCTTTCTCTAAATCTCTCGGGGAACGAAGAGATGGATCAATCCTAAAACTCAAAATGAGTTCCATCGCTATCTTTATATTATCGCCCACTATCATTCCAGCAGCAAACTCTTTTTGAATTTTAATTAAATCTTCCAAATCTGATTCGACATCGTCTTCTTCTATTTCCTCACGCAACAACGAGCACATCTCGTCGAAGACGTATCGCTGCGTTGGCTCTCCCCATTGCATAAATGTCTCTAACACATCTTTCGTACTATATCTTCTAACTTTTGTAATCCATCTGAGAGCTGTGGAGTCTAAAACTCCCCGTTCCTCAGTACTTGGAAGCTGACTCCGTCTCTGAACAGAGTCAGGAGTAGGAGTCTTAATCAAGGTTTTATATACAGGCGACAGCATATTAGTAACAGAATCAGTAATTCTTCGACGAACAGAAAGTGGAGTTAGTACACTCGCAGACATAGAGAACGCAGTAGAGGTAGGAATAGATGACGAAACAGTAGGAGTATCGAGGAAAATAGTTTGAGGACCAATAGGTACAGTGGTAGGTATAGGAGCGGGTAGTGCGGGAAGAGGAGGAGCTGTAGGAACATTTACATTCACCACAGGAGGTATAGGAACTTGATTCTGAGGAACAAGAACACCAGGTTGTCCAGCAACCGGTAATTGAACATCCGGTATAAGTGGAGCCGCAGCACCTTGTGCGTACGGTGGAGGCGACCGTAACAGATAAGATAGCAGAGGATCGTTTTCGGAATCCTCCAGTATCTTAGCCATTTTCGATGGCAAGGCAGGATAGCACTTGTCAATCGCTAAGTTACGCTCTCTAATGGCTACATCTATGGCTTTCTCACACTCGTCAGCCTGCAACTGCTTAGTCGCTTGCTCTAGAGTTAACTCTTCTAGTTCTTTTTGCTCTTTTTTCAACCTTTTCATTTCTCTCTGTTTGGATTCTTTCCGCCAATAACGAAAAGAGTCAAACATTGCCGGCCGGGCTTTCTTCCTAAACAATTTCGCTTCTAAATTGTCGAGAATCTCTTGTTCAAAACTACCATGCAGTGGCCAACTAAGGACACCATCCTTCTTACAATAACGGACCCATATCTCATTATAAGTTATAGGACCCACACCATACTTACAATATAGGTCATATAGGGGAGTCCCAATCGGAGGAACCAGACAGGAATCCTCTAATTGTGAGTCACTGTTGCAACTAAAACAAGACAACATTTTCCGACTTACCATTCTCAGTCCGGAACACAAAACAAACAAACACGGAACAAATTGTGCACTTGAACCAAGAACTTAGGCCTACCAAAAACGAACTGATGTATCGATACCCAAAACTGAACCAAATAGATTATCGTAACCAGAACAACTAGTGATAATCTTACGAAACCAAACCAAACCAAGAACCGATCAAGGATTTTTAACAATCCTCACAAAAGTAACCAGCTAGCTATCACTAAATACTTAACTGAGTCACTGAAGACGTCACCAAGGAGAAACCCGTCACGTTTCGCTGTACTAAGGACTGCACCACTTCGGGTCCAAGACAGGGCGACGGTCAAGGCAACGGCCCACTGCAGCCGTCCTGAACGGGAACCCTCGTGGAAGAGAACTTCAGGGCCACTTTTGCGATATGCCGGGATCGATGAAGTGGGGCGCCTCCCTCAGGAATCTTCACACGAAGCTTCTCGAACTCTTCAGGCTTTTGGACCGGTACCGAATGACGTCGCCCCACGTTGGGCGCCAATTGGAGTTCTGGACTTTTTGGTTCCGTCCAGAGGTGTCAGGGTACAACACCCAAAGACCCCGGAGTCCCACCTGCCTTGGTGCACAAATGAACAGAAACACGGGCTTCTCGATGGTGGCGTCAAAGACCAAAGGTTTATTACTGCAGGGACACAGAAGTCACAGAATCTACACACGGGCAGAATCTAGGAGACTGTTCGATTTGTACAAAGTGGGTTGCTCCTTATATACTAAAAATTGTGCTCTAGGCAAATATTTCACATGTCGGTACATTCCCAAACCTTTGTCTCTAAACAATAAATATTTGGCGTTACACAGGAACTGTCGATAATATCTGATACCAAACATCACGAAGAGGGGTTCCCACCAGTCCATCACAATCCCTTGTCAATATTGCATTCAAGACCCGGACCGCCTCATCGTAAAGTTCGTTACCTCCCCCTAATAAAGGCCCAGAAGGAAAAGGAGCAGAGCCAGGTGCAGAAGATAGAAAACGGGATAAGAGATGTTTGTGGGTTGTAAATGGGCAAGGCTACCGGCTTCGGCCGCCTAATCATGATCAGGTACAATGGACAGGAAAACCAGTTCAGGTGGGCTGGCCTCGGGCAGAGGAGGCAGCCTTTGTCGAGTCATGCAGCTTCAGCGTGATCTGGTTTAAGGTGCACGTGTCATGTAAGAGGTGAATCTCCGGCTAAGGCTACGTGTCTTTAATCAAAGTGAAGTGAATGAAATGATCAGAGGCTATTGCATATGTGAGGGCAAGGAACCACAAAAATGGCGGCCACGATCTAAGATGGATGCCGTGTGTGTATCAGAAATGTGTCAGTGGAAGGAGTGCTCTTGCTCGTAGCGTAGCGAAAACACTAGGATATACTAAATGGATCATTTGCGGTTCGCTGATACTAATTTTATGTATTTCCGACAAACTTGAAAACACGGGTTCAAGTCGTCACGGAACCGTCACGGAACCTCAAGCCTGTGTGACAGCTGTCAGGTGTCACCTGGTGTCTCAAGAGCAGATTGTCCCTCGTGCATTTTGCCGAGTTGTTGCCACCGACAACAAAAAAGAGTCATTGTCCAATGGCTCAGGTTCCCTTTGAGTGGGGGGGTCTCTGGTACTCTTCAGGTAGCTGTGAGGCCCGCCATGCCTGTTAACTGTTTGTTGGGGAACGATTTAGAGAGCTCAACTTGGGAGAAGGTGGAGAAGAGTACTCACTTGAAGATGGTGGGTCTGCCTGACTGGGCATGGGTGACCACCCGGTCAATGGCAGCCAGTAGGGGTACTCAAGAGGATCTGGAGCCTGAGAGGGAGGCCCAGGAACCTGCCTTAGAGAGAAGCGGCAGGGGGCACGGGAAACCGGCCCCCACAGTTTCCACGGCCCAGGAGGAGGTAGACCCTGAGGGGATGCCCTGGAGCCTACTGGGGAACAGGTAGCTGAACTGGGGGACCTGCCTGAGCTGACCCAGTGGCAGCAGGAAGGAGGCACCTCCAGGGAAGAATTCTGCAAGGAGCAGAGAGAATGCCCTTCTCTTGAGGGCTTGCAGCAACAGGCTGCAAGCCAGGCAGCAGGTGATCAGTCTGGGTCACATTGGATCTACCGGGAGAATTGTCTCCTGTATAGTGAGCCTAAGGTTGCTGAGCCTGGGTCAGCCCGTGTGCTGGTGGTGCCCCAGAGTTTCAGAGCCTTCCTACGGGGCTGGCTCATGATGTGCCATTGGCAGGACATTTGGGGCAGCACAAGACCTTTGAGAGGCTTGTCACCCACTTTCATTGGTCCCAAATGTGCAAGAGTTCAGACACTCATTGCAGGACATGTCATTCTTGCCAGGCAAGTGGAAAGAGGGGGGAGAAAGCGAAAGGCTCCTCTCCAGCCATTCCCTGTGGTCAGTACCCCCTTTGAGCGGGTGGGGATTGACATTGTGGAGCCACAGGACCCCAAGACAGACTGGGCAACAGGTTCATCCTGGTCTTGGTGGACCATGCCACCTGGTTCCCGGAAGCCATACCTCTGAGGACAGTGACGGCCCCCATGGTAGGAGGAGCACTGATGGGAAACCTTGCGAGGTAGTGTCTGACCGTGGATTCAACTTCATTTCTAAGTATATGAAGTCCCTGTGGCAGGAGTGTGGGAAACTTACACGTTCACCACTCCTTTCCACCCCCAAGGAAATGGGTTGGTTGAAAGGTTCAACTGAACCCTGAAAGGCATGATACTGGGTCTTGAGGAACCCATGAGGTGTAAGTGGGCGTCCTCTTACCATGCCTACTCTTTGCATACCGTGAGGTGCCACAGAAATCTCTAGGGTTCAGTCCCTTTGAGCTTCTCTATGGACACCCAGTCAGAGGACATCTGAGTCTGGTCAAGGAAGGCTGGGAGCAAACTCCCAGGAAACCTCCCCAGGATGTATATAGGTAAGGTAAGGTAATTTTATTATGCTTAGTTAATTAAAACCAGTGCAAACATTTTACAAAGGAAGATTAAAATATCATAAGAAAATTGATTCATTAAAACGTCATTAAAAAGAACATGTAGTAAAAGCCCGATCTAATGTCCAGGTGCATTACTTTTGAGGCAGAAGAGCATGTATCATTGAGTTCTGGTTAGCGTCTATATGTTTCCTATGTCAATGATCGGAATGTTTTTTGATAGTTTTTGCTCAATTATCGCAAGGAACTTTACATACCTGCAGTTCAGTTTCGTGTTTGCAGGGTTTAGGCAAGCCAGCACCGCTTGCCTTCTAGTGCAAGATCCTATCTGCTTAAGCTGGACCTTTAAGAGCTGTTGGCATGCTGGCCGAAGCTCTTGGCAGAGGCAAGTCATATGACGTATTTCGCCCTTCTCTGTGTTGCAAAGGTGCAGGCATCGTGGCCATTGCTCCTGAGCCATGGTGGAAAATGCTCTCTAATGGGCAAGACCCCTAGTCTGTATTTCAAAAACTTCAGTTTTATTGTCATGGAATAACCCTGACTGAAGTATGGTTGTGGTGTCAGGGATTTATATGAGTTTATAATCATCCATGCATGATTTCTCTTAGCAAATGACTCTTTGTCCTCTAGTAGTGAAAGAGTTTTACCGGTTTTCCAAACCAGTTTTTTGAACGTATTGTGGCTGAGTTGCATGTCCCAGATCACTGATAATTTAGTAGCCCCCAAGGCTGGCTTCAGATAAGATCTTGCCTGAGATAGGTCCCTGCTTTGGATATCTTGCCATAGCAGCACATTGAAAGGATGTATATAGCTACATGCTGGGCTTCAGGAACCAGACTAGGCGTTTCAGACAACTTGCTGAGGCGAATCTGGAAGCCAGCCAGGAGGAGATGAAGCAATGGTATGACCAGAATGCCACTCTGGTAAAGCTTCAACCTGGTCAGAAAGTGTGGGTCATGGCCCCAGTGGAGCCCTGCACGCTCCAAGATAAGTGGACCGGACTGTTTGAGGTTGTGGAGCTTAAGAGTCCAGTTACCTACTTGGCGGACTTGCAGTCTCCCAGGAACCCCTTGAGGATCCTGCATGTCAACCGCCTTAAACCCCACTTAGAGAGGTCTGAAGTGGGCATGCTCTTAGCAACAGATGTTGGAATGGAGGAGGAGACTGAGCCTCTTTCTGACCTCCTGTCTGCAACAGACAAGATGGGTAAGTGAATGGTGTTAACCTCTCTTCCACCCTGACCCATGAGCAACAGAGTGACTGCAGCCAGTTGCTGGGACAGTTTTCTGATCTGTTTCCCCTGGTATCTGGTGTCACAGATTGGTGCATCCATGATGTGGACACAGGAGACAGCTTACCTGTGAAGCACAAAACTTACAGGGTAACTGACAGGGTGAGGGCTTGCATCAAAGAGTAGGTCTCAAAGATGCTTGTGCTAGGGGTGATTGAGTCCTCTAGCAGTCCTTGTGCCAGCCCAGTGGTCTTGGTCCTGAAGGCTGCCACGCTGGGTGCCACACCCGAACTCTATTTCTGTGTGGACTACAGAGGACTCAATTCAGTCACAAAGACTGACAAGCACCCCATCCCCAGAGCTGATGAGCTCATTGGTCAGCTAGGGGCTGCACGGTACCTCAGCACATTTGATTTGACATCTGGGAACTGGCAGATCGCCTTGACTGATCGGGCAAAGGAGAGGTCAGCATTCTCCACACCAGATGGGCATTTCCAGTTCCATGTTATGCCCTTTGGGATGAAGAATGTCCCTGCCACCTTTCAGAGGTTGGTCAAGCAGGTGTTGGTTGGACTGGATGAGTTCAGTGCCGCGTACGTGGATGACATCGCAGTGTTCAGTGCCAGTTGGGAGGAACATCTGCGCCACCTCTGGGAAGTGTTGTTGGCGCTGCGGAAGGCAGGCCTCATGATCAAGGCGAGTAGGTGCCAGATCGGGCAGGGTTCTGTGGTGTACTTGGGACACCAAGTTGGGAGCGGCCAGGTGGCGACCCTACAACCCAAGATTGATACCATCCTGGCTTGGGAGCCACCCAAAACCCAGACAGAGATAAGAGCCGTTAAGGACTCACAGGGTATTACAGGAGGTTTGTCAAGGGGTATGGCAACATTGTTGCACCCTTGACAGAGCTGACTTCCAGGAAGCAGCCCAAGAAGGTGATTTGGACTGACAAGTGTCAGAAAGCTTTTGAGGCCCTGAATGCTGCCATGTGCACGATGCCTGTGCCCCTGGCACCCAACTTCTCCAAAGAGTTTATCGTTCAGACAGATGCTTCAGAGCACGGTGTGGGGGCTGTTTTGTCACAGATTAATGAGGAGGGCCTAGGTCATCCTGTAGCTTTCATCAGTAGGATGTTACTTCCACGGGAACAGAGGTGGAGTGCTATTGAACGTGAGGCATTTGCTGTGGTCTTGGCACTGAAGAAGCTGAGGCCATACCTGTTTGGGACTCACTTCCGGGTTTAGACAGACCACAGGCCCCTCAGATGGTTAATGCAGATCAGGGGTGAGAATTCAAAGCTGTTGAGGTGGTCCATTTTCCTACTGGGTATGGACTATACGGTGGAACACCGCCCTGTTACAGAACACGCCAACGCTGATGGTCTGTCCAGATTTTTCCGCCTTAGTGATTAGAACTCCCAGGAGTTATGGTAGTTCTCCCCAAATTTCAGCTGGAGGGGACACTTGTTAGACCTGGCACCATTGGGGTGGGTCTCCCTTCCATTTTTGTTGTTGCCTCATGTATTTTTGCTGGTGTTAGATGCTTTGGGCACTGTGCTGCTACTGTCCAGTGCCACCGTGCAAGTGCTCCCTACTGTAAATTAATGTCTTGATCAGTGATTCCATGATTGACTGATTTGGTTTACTTGTCAGAACCTAGTATAGTGCACTGAGTGTGCCCAGGGCGTGTAAATCGAAATGCTGCTGGTGGGCCTGCAGCATTGGTTGTACCACCCACAGAAGCAGCCTTGTAAAATGTGTCTAAGGTCTGCCATTGCAGAGCCTGTGTGGAGTCTGTACTGTCATGCTGACTGGGCAAGTGCACTAACTTGCCAGTCCCTAAAACCTTCCCCTTTCTTCCTATCAGACACCCCTATGGTCGGCCCAGGACAGGATGCATTGTAAGTATAAGGTAGGAAAAGCCCTGATGTGTGTGGCATGTCCTAATAGTGAATTACAGCCATTTTCGTTTTTCACTATTGCAAGGCTACCTGTTCTCCATAGGCCAGAATGGGCAGTTAGATTATTACATTCTTATAATCCTAACTGACTCAGAGAACACAGTAGAAATTCGAGTTTAGAATGCCTGAACTCAGAATGATAAAATACATCTTTTAGTGAAGTTGATTTTAACATTCTGTCTTTGAAAATACCACTTTTAGAAAGTAGGTATTTTCTTGTATAACTATCCAAAGCCTGCCTCTGCTAGGTTGTCAATTCCTTGTCTGGTAATTTTTGAGTGACTGGGGGATTCCAAGAGACAGCCCAGTGGTGAATATAGAGATCTGCATTTAGATGGGTGGGAGTAGTTGTACCTGGGACCTGAATAGGGCTGAGCCTGCCTTCCATCTCCTGTGGTGCGGCTGATGTCTCTGCCCTGCATGTGAAAGAAGAGAAGGAATGATGTCAACAAAGTGCTCCAGGGCTGTGCTTTCCCTCTACAATGCTGGCTCCACCTCCTGTGGGGCGTCTGATGTTTCTGCCCTGCACTGTGAAAGGAAAGAAGGATTCTTGTAAACAGAGTGCTTCAGAACTGGTTTGGACTGGGCAAAGGCCCCTCTCCCCTCAGAGAACAAAGGATTTTGGGGTATAAATATTGGGACCCTGATCCCATGAAATTAGATCATTTTTGGACTACAAGAAGAAACCTTTACTGAGGAGAGGAACCTGAAGAAATTGAGGAGAGACTATCCCTAAGCTGAAGTGCTGCTTGTGGCATTGGCCTGCAGTGGCTGCCTGACTGCCAAAGGAAGGAGAAAGGAACTTTGTGTACTTTGCTTTGAATTTGTGAAGGATCTCTAAGGGCTTGGAAAAGAGCTTGCCTCCTGCTGAAATCTCAGGTCCCGCGGTGGAAAAGCTCTAATATGGTGGCGGTGTCTATCAGACACCGCCAGCCATATTAGGATTCATGCAGAAACATGCTTTTCCACAGCGGGTTTTCCTCCGTGGAAAAGCATGTGGTCTTTGGTGTTTGAGAACTCGTTGCGGGCCCCCAGGGTGTCGGGGTGGGGGGTACCTATGGTACCCCCAGCATTTACATGCACAAAGCGGCAGGCACCCCGCGGTGCCTGCCGCTTTGTGCATGTAAATGTTAAACATGAATTTTTAACCTTGCGGCGGGTGCTGCTTCAAGCAGCACCCGCCGCAAGGTTAAAAGAACAGGATGTAACCACCAGGGTGGCGGTCACATACTAATTTGCATGGAGGGACCACCGCTGCCCATGCAGATGGTCCCTCTTCCTCTGGGGTGGAGGACGGATGCAGGTCCGTCTGCCATCCTAATGACCCCCTTAGTTTGCTATTGCGCTGCTCCCGCCCTGCCATAGCAAACTACAGTGTCCTGGGGTGGGCACCCCGGGGCACTGCAGGAGCTGGCCCTGGAGGTTGGTGGTCCCCAGGGCCATGAGAAGGCTCTAGGAGGGGGGCCCCCTCCCACACTTTACAAAGCCCCGGGGGGTGGTGGTCCCCGGGGCTGAGGGATCCGTCATGGACACCCAATTTAAATATTTAGAGCCCCGGGGAGGTGGCAGTCCTGGGGGCGTGTGGGGGGCTTAAGCCCCCCCCACACAGGTTATTTAAAAAAAAATCAAGCCCGGTGGGGTGGCGGTCCCCAGGGCTGCGGGGGGGCTGAGCCCCTGCAAATGTTTTTGAAAAGCCCCCTGGGTGGCGGTCCCCGGGGTTTGGGGGCCTTTGAGCCCCCACCAATTAATTCTAGAACCTAGGGGGTGGCGGTCCCCAGGGCTGGGGGGGCCTTTGAGCCCCCACCCAATATTTTTGAAGCAGTGGTGGTGGCGGTCCCCGGGGCTGGGGGGCTGAGAGTCCCCCGCACATATTATAGTAACACCCTGGGGGGTGGCGGCCCCTGGGCTGGGGGCCCAGATTACATGAACACATTGCCCTCGGGACTTGGCCCCACAGGGGCTAATTACCAACGAAGCGCGGGAGCACACGCTGTTTTTTATTTTTGCGGTGGGATGCGTGGATCATACGCACATCCCACGATTTAAAAAATAAATAAAACAATTTTGAGTCCCTGGGGGTCCTTGTGGGAGCCCCTAAGCAGGCCTAGGGTTTCAGGGTGTTTCTACCCTGCCCCCTTTTTGCATTTTGCAAACTTTTTTGAGTGGTTTCTTGTGCCTCGGTTCTACCAAGGCACAAGATGGCTGCCAACACTTCCTGGTTTGGAGTGTTGACAGCCAATTAGCATAAAGCTTGTGCTCCGGAGGATCCGCGGCCCTAGATATATATGTGTTTTTACTTATGAATTTCTCAGCAACTACTGAACGGATCTACACCATTTAACAAAAAGGCCTCTTTCTGAACCAAGGGCTACCTCTTTGCCAAATTTGGTCTAATTCCGTTCAGCAGTTCGGACTGTAGCCCTGTCTAAAGTTTCCTATGGGAAATTACATGTGGAAAACACATTTTAGGACCCCCCCTTTTCTCGGCCCCCACCTGACAAATCACCCCAAAAATTTCAAGATAGGAGTGGACCGGAGCGCCCCACGAGTTTTTAAAATTTCACGAAGATTCGTCAACCGGCTCCAAAGTTATTGGAAATAGAATGTTGCGGATTTGCTATGGAAAATAGGTCCTATAACTACGTACTGGTGACCGCCAATAGGTAATACATACATATATATATACATATATAGTTCTGTTTACTATGTTTACCTAACAATTACCCTATGAAATGGTAGCACGTGCACTTTAAAAACACACCCTTCACTATGACACGCTGTCATGTGATCAAGGCTCATGCGAGCCGAAACGTTATGGCAACAGCAATAAAGTAATTTCTTCATCCTAAGACTTTGGTCCGTGTCTGGTTCCTGTTCGTGGCTGAGTGAGAGACGGCAGCGCGAGGGAAACAGAGATTACACGTATATTTAGCCGCTTGATTCTGCGCGGCTATACACGGGACCCTCTCCAACGCTATGGTTAACGCTGATCGTGGAATCATACCCAGGCTTGCTTGGGCATTTTGGAACTTCCGGTAGGAAGACGAGCGTTTGATCCCCCTGATTCTGGAGGTGTACACCGGAAGTGAAACAACCCCCGTGTGAACCGCGCCGAAGAAGGACGCAGGGAACCGGGGAAGAGTTTCGTACTCTGAGAAGTGACTGTACCACATATTTCAAGGGGAGGAGAGAACAACGGATGCGCGGGCACAAGACTGTTTGTTACATTTGTGCAAACTAGTTGCTAAAACCTGCATATATTCATGTTTTGCATAGTACAATGTCTGCCGACAGCGTGAAGGAAAGGGAGGCTCGGGCGAGCACAATGTTTTCTGATGATCTCCCCATAACAGCTACCATTCGCGAGAGGTTGGGTATTACCAGTGGCCCCAAAAATTACACTTTACATGAAAAAATTAAAATACTTGAGAAAAAATCCAGACAGGAACAAAGCAAATGGTGGGAATCTAAGTCCCTTCAGCGGTATATTGACGTAAATAGAATACCACGAGGGTTACGGATCCTAACCGCGCCGAATTACGAGAACCCGAATCCGGATTTGATGAGGGAATGGGCAGAGAGTAACCTGGAGGCGTCCAGGCATCTGGCCTTCATTCTCATCAAATATGCTGATGTCGACCGCGCCAAACTCCTCGATGAAATTGCAGTGATATTGGAGGAGCTAGAGGCTATGGGTCCTGAGGAGGAAAAAGCTAAACTAATAAAAGAAATGGACACACGACTTAAAAAGGAGGAGGAAAAAATAATTGCACGCAAGACTTAAAAAATCCAAAAGGATATAAATGATTATAAACTGGGACAAATATTCACTTTCTCGAAGAAATATGACAGTATACGCACAGCAGCAGGGGGTGCGCAACCTGGTACGCGCAGCAGATGGAATAACAAGACTGCACATAAAGATCCTATGGACTGAACTGCATCGGACTTCAGTTCCGGGACAGGAAGTAAATCAGAATCTGAGCAACGGGGTGCAGCATCCGCAAGACAAAACCGTCACCAGGTGAGGAAATAGGTTTTTTGTGGCAAGACCGTCTGCAGTTCCTACGACCTGGGACTCGAAAGAATTACAGCGAAAGCACAAAAACTATGTCAGGCGGAAGAGGCAGAGGGCAAGAAAACGGGGGACAACCCAAAAAGAGGGGCAGGGGCCAGTGGTCCAGGAAATGATGACAACAAAAAATTCACAATTAACAATTATTAATCTTACACCCATGATCTTTAACAACTAAGGAAGAGGATATTCTTAAATTAGGACTATCCTATGCCCCCAAAACAAACCTTAATTATGCCGCAACGAGGTTGGATATATATAAAGCCACCAGAAAACTGAAACTCAAAAAATTTCATCGGATGAGAACTGATAAAATCCAGCCGGAAATCAGTGAATCTGATCAAGAAATATCTACAACCACGTTTTCGCAAGACATGTACAAGCTATGGGAAACTGAAGGGGCGGATGTAAGTGCAATAGTTGATAACATCAGTACCATGGGTGCTAATCAGGAAACAACCAAACCCTCTAATGTGGTACCCATAACACCATTCAAACCGCCCCCCACCTTCTGCCCATTTATGCCACATGACGTCATAGACGTATTCCATGAGAATTTAACAAGTGATCTAATGGATCTACACAGTAAGATATGCAAGGGTCATTACAAGCATGATCAGTCAACTGCTGACTATGAATCATTGATGTGCAGGCTCAGCAAAGATAGGAATATCATTGTGCACCCCAGTGACAAAGGAGGCAACGTCGTATTACAAACCAGGGCTAATTATGACAAGGAGGCCTATGCTCATTTGAACAATCGTGACCACTATCAAAGAATGAATGGTGGCAGAATCAAGACTATGCAGAGTTAATATCATCTACTCTTGTCCAAATGGAAGTCCAGGAAATTGTTATCAGAATCAGAGTACAAATATTTGAAAACTGATTATCCTGTGACCCCGGCAATCTACTTAATTCCCAAGGTCCACAAGGACAAAATCAATCCCCCAGGCAGACCCATCATCACTGCCAAAAGGGCCTCCTTGAAAGGACATTTGTATATATTGATTACTTTTTACAAAGTCACGTTAAATCTCTTGAATCATATATACAGGACACAGGGGATTCTTGTTCAAATTGAAAGATGTCCAGTGGCAGGATGGTGACTGGATGTTGACCTTAGATGTCATGGCCCTGTATACTAGCATCCGCTATGCTGATGGTATAGCGCTGGTTAAATATTATCTTGAGCGAAGGGATGCTAGATTTGACCAGCACAACAATATGTTAATCCAAATGCTTACATTTTGCTTGGAACACAATGTTTTCATGTTCACCAGTTTGTTATACAGGCAACTTCAGGGTGTTGCAATGGGGGCCAGTTTTTCTCCAAGCTTCGCGTGTTTGCACATGGGAGCTTGGGAAGAGCTGGTCCTCAAAACCTGCTTTCACCATGAAATGGTGAACCAAGTAATAGCATGGTACCGGTTTATAGATTACCTTTTTGTGGTCTGGAGGGGAGGTCAAGAGGAGGCCATGTAGTTTGTAGAACGACTTAATGACAATCAGTACAATATAAACTTCACGGTCACTATGAGCCAAAAACAGGTCCCCTTTCTTGACACTGAGGTGTATGCCAGTGGGAACAAGCTGGAGACTAGACTATATCGGAAAAGTACTGCTGGCAACACAACATTACATGCAGGCAGCACTCATTCAGCTCATCTTATAATGAGTATCCCATTTGGTGAAATGATACGCCTCAGGAGACTGTGCAGTAACGATTGCGATCTGCGTGAGGCACAGTTAGCCAGCTCAGAGAGGTTTCTAGAAAGAGGGTACAAACACAAAATTATTGATAAAGCAATACACCCAGCATTACTAGCTAAATATGATACCTCAGTTGAGGCATCGGAACAAAATATGTTAGATAATGCAAATAACCCTGAATCAGTTGATCCGTTTAGGTTAATCACTGGTTATTGTAACCAACACAAGGACATTCGTAAAATCATTAACAAAAATTGGCCCATTCTACTCAAAGACCCGGTAATTGGTCACCTACTACCGAAAAGGGTATCCATAACGTACAGTAGAGCTCTCAACATGAAGGATAGGTTGGTCAACACTGGCCCTGAAGTGTTGGATAAAGCATCTTGGCTACAAAGCAAGGGAGGTTTCTTCAAATGTAAAACCTGTAAAGCCTGCATGCACGGCATCAATAGAAGGTCTTATAAAGAAGGTTTTAGCAATCACGAACACCTGATCAATAAAACCTTAACATGTAAAACCGAATTTGTGGTTTACATTCTTGAATGCCCCTGTAGATTAAGTTATGTGGGGAGCACCAAGCTCCCCGTTCATAAACGTATATTACAGCACCTTAGAGCCATCACCTCTCAAGATAATACCTACCCTGTTGCACGACATTTTAAGCAACATCACCAGAGTAGCAACAAGGGACTCAATTACTATGTTGTGGATACAGTTCTGGCGAGTAGATGGGGGGGAAATAGAGAGGCAAGATTGCGCAAACTGGAAACAAAGTACATCCTACAATTGAATACCAAGCAGCCTTGGGGGTTAAACCTCACAGAAGATTTATACCCTTGTTTACACTAGGCTGTGTAGGACATGAATCGATGCCTTCAAAAATTATTAGGTGCCAGAGTCCATGATATTCTTTTAGGTAGTGTTTTTATGAAAATGTTGACTATTTATTGTTTTAACATGACTCTAGCATATTTTATATCTTATTGCACTAGTTGTTTGATTTAATGTTTAATGCATAATGAATTGTTTCAATGAATTTGTATTTATTGCGCTATTTGCACATGCTCCCTTTTTCTCCCCCCCCCCCCCCAGGCCCGAACCACCTGTAGTGAATGTAAAATCACAATACCCTCAGGTATAGTGCATACTTCAGTATTATCTACCTCCTGTGTTTAAATTAACTTTCAAGCTGTATTTTCCTATGTAATGGATATAGAGTGTTTCTCAAGGTACAATAAGGGAGCATAGCTGGTAGCCCAACTCTATTGGAACAGGCAGACTGGGCTCAGTCTGTCGGGATATAGGCTATCGGAATTTGATGTCTTAAGTTATTTATTTTTCTGCACTATTGCACACTGCACTTTCGTAGGTATTTAGCACTTTAGGTATGGGTAGATTGTGTAAACAGTGCTTGAATTTAGCACACAATGACACTTCACCGTAGGGGATTTATCCCATTATTTTCTTAGCGACAATCGATGCTGACACATGAGATTCACAATGTGACATATTGCCTTATTCTTTGGCTAAAAATTGTGCGGTACGGTGGTGCATCACCAGTTATTCAGTGTTGGTATTTTACCAGCATTTTTACCTGTATGTTTTAAATTGTATATACCGTTTATTTTAAAATGATGTTACATCAGGTCTGTTTACTATGTTTACTTAACAATTACCCTATGAGATGGTAGCACGTGCACTTTAAAAACACACCCTTCACTATGACACGCTGTCATGTGATCAAGGCTCATGCGAGCCGAAACGTTATGGCGACAGCAATAAAGTAATTTCTTCATCCTAAGACTTTGGTCCGTGTCTGGTTCCTGATCGGGGCTGAGCGAGAGACGGCAGCGCGAGGGAAACAGAGGTTTGACACATATATATATTCACTGAAAAACATAGGTTTCAGGTACATTATAGTTAGGAATTAGCATATAAAAAACCTTAGAAATTTACTGAAAAAACATAGGTTTCAGTTATAGTTAGCTGGACATTTCACTCGTACAAAACCATTGAAATTCTCCTGTTATAGTTAATTCAGCTAACTATAACCCGCGCGCCCGCAATGCAATGCTGATGATGTCACATATTATATCACTCATGACACGATCAGTGACATCACTCATGACATCACTGATGACCTCTCAAATGACATCACTCATGACATCACTGATGACATCATCTAGTGAATGTGTGGTTTTCTGAAAAATAAATATTTTTTATATATGTATATCTCAAGGTCCATGGAAGAATAAATTGGTATGTAAGTGTCTAAATTGATGATTTTTTCTGTACAATTGATTGTATGACTAATTAAGTGTATCTTAGTGAATACATAGGTTAGTGAGTAATGTTTAAATATGTAAATATCTGTATCAGTCTCTCACTTTTTGTATAAGTGGCTGCATGGGCTGGAGTAGCTACATGAGTGTCTATTTGGTTTATTAGTTATTTTTTTGAGTATCAATATGAGTGTCTGAGTGTCTGTATGGTTGGGTGGAGGGTATTATTTAGTTCATACATGCATGAATGAGTGAATCACTGTTTATATGTGTTGAATACAGCATCTGTGCAGGACTGTATGGGTGGATGATTGTGTATATGGGTGTGTTAGTGAGTGAATGACTGTCTCAATAGTATATTTATATGTAACTACATATGTTTTAAACCAGTATATGTGAGTATTGGTGTATATAAGTGAGTATATGTGAGAGTGAGAGATTGAAAGAATTCCTGTATAAATACGTATGTGTTTCTATAAGTGATTGTTTAAGAGAGTAAGTGTGTGTAAGTTTCTGTAGAAGTAAGTGTGGTGGTGTGTGTATGACTGTATATACAACTAAATGGATGCTTGATACTTTGTTTGCATGTGTGAATATGTGTGTGAGTAACTCTATGGATGAGTGTCAGTGTGTAACAGGATGTATAGATGTATGAGTACATATGATGAGTGAGTACATGTATGAGTATGTATGGAACTATTGGTGATTGAGTGGATGTGTGTGTAGATCTTGGAATTACTGAATAGGTTTGTTTTCAACTGTTATTGGTATCTCCATTGTTTTGAAAATGTTAGTTTCTATTTTTGAGTGTGTGTATCAAAGGCTATATTAGGGTGAGAGGAGGTCTGCCACTCTATCACAAGGATGATGTCATCAGTGATGTCATTTGAGATGTCATGAGTGCTGTCACTGACTATCTCATGAGTGATGTAATATGTGACGTCATCAGCAGTGCATTGCGGACGCGCAAGTTATAGTTAGCTGAATTAACTATAACGGGGGAATTTCAATGGTTTTGTATGAGTGAAATGTCCAGCTAGCTATAACGCCCCTGAAACCTATGTGTTTTCCGGTAAATTTCTAAGGTTTTTTGAAAGCTAATTTCTAAATATAACGTAACTGAAACCTATGGTTTTTTCAGTGAATTTCAAAGGTTTTTAAATGCTAATTTGTAACTATAATGTGTCTGAAAACTCTGTTTTTTCAGTTTATTTCAAAGGTTATTTAATTTCACAAAAATTTTTATTGAGAGAGATGAGCAAGCATTACAGACACGAGCATATATCATGCATGGTTCCGGTATCAACAAGAGCAAGTATGCGAGTATAACGGGAACAAAGGAGGGGTAAATTAAATTAAGATAAGATAAATCAATAAACAATTTAAGCAAATAGTAAGGAAAAAAGAAAGAAAACACAGGCATTGCATCAGTACATTTTCAAGGTTACAGTCATAGGTGGAGCAAGATAACCATATAAGTCAATGAGGTCAGTTGCTTGGCCAAGTAGGCAATCCGAACTATGGGCAGGGTGCATATGTGCATGGTGCATATGTGCACCAGGTAATCATGGTGGTTTAAATAGGTCGAAGTGAGCGTCAAGCGAGGACCATAGGTTCCTATAGGGGGGGCGCCAAAGGTTATTTAAATGCTAGTTTCTAACTATGCCTACAGAGGTAGAACATGTAAAGCAAGATGAAAAAACACACAGAAACAAGAAAAAGAAATGCAGAAAGAAGCAACAGAAGTCCTCAAAGACGAAGAAAAGTGCATGAAGAAGGAAGGCATGCAGAAAGAACAAACAGAGGAGCAGAAAGAGGCCTTGTTGCAAAACCATCCTGAACCCTCAACTTTTTCAAATGGGTATTGATGGTAACTGACTCTGTCTAACAGTCCTAGAGCCAGTGCTATGCTAAAAGACACTTAGAATACAGTTAAAACACCTACATACACTGGGGAACACTATGCGTTGGGATACCCCTGTTATTCGCATGACCTCCTCTCTAAGCCTCTAGTATATAATAGGACAGGGGGATTAAAAATACCTCTTAAAAAGCACCAGAGGGCGCGTTTGCACACTGGTGAAGGGAGGGGGGCTGAGCTGACAAGTGCAAACAAGCCCTGTGGCTGTTTTCATTTGGTGGATAAAGTCCCCTTGAATCCTGAGTGTCCCTTGGGTACAAGTAGCCCACAGGCATCTCCAGTTAGCGCCACGGAGCTGCGTTGCACGGGGGTGTAAAAAGGGGCACGGCCTGGACCACTTCTATACAACGTAGCACAGTGGCGCTTACTGGAAGCACCTGGTAGGCTAGTTGGCCCCTATTGGCCCTCTGAATTAAAAGGGAATTATTTCCCCAACTTAAACCGCACCACAGGGCGTGTTTACACATGTCACGTCAGGCCCCCTCCCCTCCCTTCACCACTATGTAAACGCGACCTGGGGCCATTTTAATTTTGGAGATGAAGTCCCCTTGAATCCTGAGGGTTCGTAGGGTCCAACTAGCCCGCTAGGTACCTTCAGTAAGCGCCACAGAGCTGCGTTGCAGAGAGGTGTAAAAAGGGGTACGGCCTGGACCACTTTTCTGCAACACAGCGCAGTGTCGCTTACTGGAAACACCTGGTGGGCTAGTTAGCCCCCAGGGGCCCGCAGGATAGAAGGGGAATTATTTCCCCAACTTAAAACGCACCACAGGGCGTGTTTGCACACGTCACCTCAGGGCCCGTCCCCTCCCTTCCCCACTGTGTAAACACACCCTTTGTCTGTTTTAAGTTGGGAGATTGAGTCCCCTTGAATCCTGAAGGTCCCTAGGGTCAAAGTAGCCCACTAGGTACGTCCAGTAAGCGCCGTTGCAAAGAGGTGTGAAAAGGGGTACGGCCTGGACCACCTCTCTGCAACACAGCACAATGGAGCTAATTGGAAGCACCTGGTGGGCTAGTTGGCCCCCAGGGACTATCAGGATTGAAGGGGAATTATTTCCCCAACTTAAAACACGTCACAGGGCGTGTTTGCACACATCACCTCAGGCCCAGTCCCCTCCATTCGCCCCTGTGTAAACACGCCCTGTGTCCGTTTTAAGTTGGGAGATTAAGTCCCCTTGAATCCTGATGGTCCCTAGGGTCAAACTAGCCCAATAGGTACCTCCAGTAAGCACCACAGAGCTGCATTGTATAGAGGTGTAAAAAGGGGCGTGGCCTCTGAACACCTCTCTGCAAAGCAGTTCCCTGGCGCATACTGTAGGTACCTAGTGGGCTTATTGGCCCCCAGGGATCCTCAGGATTGAAGAGTAATTAATTCCTCAACTTAAAAAGCACCACAGGGCGCGTTTGCACAATTGTGAAGAAAGGGGTGGGCCTGAGGTGACATGTTTGCAAACACGCCTTGTAGCACGTTTTAAGTTGGAAAATTAATTCCTGCTCAATCCTGAGGGTCCCTAGGGGCTAACTAGCCCACCAGGTACCTCCAGTATGCGCCAGAAAGCTGCATTGCAGAGAGGTGTTCAGCGGCCACGCCCCTTTTTACAACACTCTGCAACGCAGCTCCGTGGCGCTTACTGGAGGTACCTGGTGGGCTAGTTGGCCCCAGGGACCCTCAGGATTGAAGAGAAATTAATTCCTCAACTTAAAACGCACCACAGGGCGTGTTTGCACACATATCACCTCAGGTCCCGTCCCCTCCCTTCACCACTGTGCAAACGCACCCGTGGCACTTTTAAGTTGGGGCCTGTCCCCTTTTTTATTTTTTGTTTTTAAATAATTTGGAAGTGGGCCGCGTGGCCCCCCTCCCAAGGCCTTAAAGACTTTAGTACATAAGAAAAGGCATTATTACATCCACAAATGGCCCAATTTATCGATTCAGAGCATTTACGAAAACAAAACGTTTTGCACATCTGCCCTTAGTTACTACTCTCAATTGCGGCAGCTTTGGCTATTGGGCTACATTGCCTCTCAATGGAATTCACACCAAAAAAATCAGGAGGTACTCTTGAATAGCTACGACTAGGGCAGATCCCCAAGGGTAATCCTGGTTACCTGGTATACTTTATTAATTGCAAAAAATGTGGAAATGTAACCTAAAAGTAAGAGCAAATCTATGAAAGTAAACTTCTATGATTTTTAATTGTTTTATGGAGGGGTTCTATCTGCAATGCTCTTTTCGTTGCAAACTGCTGCAGGGACAAATTTAGTGTATGTCACTATATTTATTTTTAGAGAAGGACCCCCTCCTCTTCTTGCATTGGGGCCTTCTTGTTCAGGGGGCTCCCCTCACATGAGTTGTTTGGTAGGTAAAGCTGCACCGCTGGTGCGACCACTAGGTTCTGATATAGAGCTGTCAGCTGTCCGACCAGAGTGTCAAACAGGGCTTCGCCTTCCTTTGGGCGCTGTCTCCAGGGATATGTTACCACACAGCGGGCACTGCCGACACCTCTCGGACTGTGTGTGCACAAGAGATGACACCAGTGGGTGATGCTCGTTACAGTGGAGTAGAGATGCACAAGTCTGTCATGCGCAATGAGGCTACCTTACTACTCATTGTCGTCATGAGCATCACAGCCCAATAGGTTTCTACAGCCTCTCTAAGCGAAACTAAACTTCAGTCAAGAGCTACCGTTTTGGACAGCAGATGGCACTGGGGTGAGTGTTTCCCTTTCTCGGCCACCATGCCACTTGCAATGCGAGGCTGACCTGCACGGCCAGACTTTGAGAACTGGCTTGCCGCCCTGATTAACGGCCCGGAGCCATTCAACGTACCGAGCTGGAATAGCCTGGCGGATCATCACGCTGCCTTCACTGTTCCCCGCATTGGAACCCTGGGCGCCCGAGCTTTGGTCCACGCTCGGAGTGGACTTAGAGCAATCAGGTCTTGTGTCTGGGTTTCGATATTTGTGTGAGTACGTTGCTGCGCTGCCTGCGCTGGCTCCTCTGCAGCCGGGGAAAGGACCACTTCTGCCTTCACTCACAGGATTAAAAAGGGTCTGAGGCTGGTGAGAGTTACTGGCAGCAGCAGTGGAAAACCACGTGGAAAGTGAGACGGCGATAGCAGCAGGGGCAGTGGAATGACCATGCGGGGCCAGAAAAACCTCAAAACAAAAGAAATAACATGACCCACGAAGAGCCGGATGAAAATGACTAGCTGGCGAAAGATTCCGAAAAGCAAGATCTCCTAACCAAAGGTAATAGGGAAGGAGGGGGTTTAAAAAAAAGGGCAGGCTTGGAGGAGTGTACTATTTAAATGAAAATCTAGCTGCAGGTATTGCAGGACATTCCCCCTCTATTGCTAGACATTTTCCTGTGTTAAAAAACCCCATACACCTGTCCTGACCCCCACTCTCAATCCTATCCCCGCTTCAACTGATAGTAATAACCCGCCTGACACTGCGCCCTCTCAAGAGTTCATGCATCCTTCATTACAACATGCACAACTACTCATGAGTGGTCACAACGGAGAGACTATCGTTAATAACAAAGCGCTACCTCCAGCTTCTACTCCTGGCGAACAAGCTGCCATAGCAGCCGCTGCTGCTGCCAACTCTACTAATGTCATCACTCTCTCTACCTCCTCTTCTGCCTCCACCCTTAATATCCTTGAAATGATAAAATACATCTCTGACAAGGTTACAAAGTCTGTAGTAAATGGTGTGGAGAATGTGATCCATTGTTCAATAGATCCACAGACCCCAGACTTAGCGGATTTAGCAAATTAAAAGTTTTTCTCGGTCTCAGATGGATCTCACTCAGGCACAGGTGACAAAGCTTCAAGCTTATCAGAAAGCAGCAAGTCTGAAGGGATGCAGAGTGATTCAGTAGCCGGTACTATTATGAAAAAAGCTTGCAGCAAAAGGCGTAGCCAACTAAAGGGGGATCATCCAGATGTACAAGGGACTCTACCTTCAGGTATTTCTAGCTAGCAACACGGGGCAAGTCCATTGTAACTTCCGCAAGCACGCACGAACCCTCTCTGTTGTCAATTTTTTAGTCTATCAAGCAATTTCAGAAGGAAGCTAGAATCGATAGTCTAGCTGTGAAGGGGGCCTCCAAAAAACTTCAGGGAGGCATTCGAAAATTAAATAAAATTTGCACTGATATTGGCGACAGGGTTTCTATGGTGGAAGCAAGAACGGAGACTCTAGAAACGGAAGTTCTGCAAGTAAAAGAGCAATGTGTTACACACAAGGCTTGTCTTACCGACATGATGATCAAGATGGAGGAGCAGGAGAACAGGATGCGGAGGGACAACCTGAGACTGCTAGGGATCCCGGAGGGCGCCGAGGGTGAAGACCCTAGAGGGTCTATCGTGAAACTACCCCGGACAGCCTTTACCTCACAGTCTAACTGGAATTGGGATCAGGAGATCCAAGGAGCTCATCGCTTCCCTTTCAACCTGAAGTCAAAGCGGGATGGAAGTAGTCTTAGAAATGAGAAGCCCAGAGCCTTTCTAGTCTTCTTTGGGAATTTTCTCTTGAGGCAAACAGTCTATGATCAGGCCAGGCCCAACTCCCCGAAAGAAGCTGATAGGATAAAGTTTTTTTCCAAACCAGACTTTAATCATGCGACAGTTGAGCGGAGGTGACGGCTCCTCCAACTAATAACTCCTTTTCAACAACAAGGTGCCCATATATACTTGATTATTTATTTATTTATTTATTAAGCAATTTGTATTGCGCAGACTAAACCCGAAGGTATCAAGGCGCCTATCAAAATCAATATCAATAAACAGAAAATATACAGAATATAGAATGCCACTAATGCAGAATGCCACTAGGGGTATGCAAGTATGAAAAGATGGGTCTTGAGCGCAGATCTAAAAGTTTGCAGAGAGGGGCTAGATTTTACTTCGAGAGGGAGGGCATTCCACCACCTGGGTGCCAAAAAGGAAAAGGCCTTACCTCCCCATCTTACTTTTCTGACACGAGGTACAGAGAGGAGGAGTTTGTGACCGGAACGAAGATTTCTACTAGGGTTGTGCCGAGAAAGAATGGATCCCATGCTTGTAAGGTTGGGTTTAGCAAGAGCTTTATACACCAGGCACAAAGATTTGAAACGGATCCGGTATTCAACGGGGAGCCAGTGCAGTTGTTTTCGGGCTTCAGTGGCAGAGGCACGCTTAGGTAGGTCAAGAGCAAATCTCGCTGCCGCGTTCTGGACCACCTGCAAGCGCTGTAGATGACTCTTGTTCAACCCTGCATACAGCGCATTGCAGTAGTCAAGACGCGAGCCCAGAAAAGCGACAGCAATTTGCTTTCTTGCCTGGGGTGACAGGAAATGCCTGATTTTCCTCAGTGTGTGGATAATCCCCCAGCAGGTCGAAACAGTCCTGTTGACCTGTTGGCACATACTGAGGTTGGGGTCGATCATAACTCCCAGGTTTTTAGCTGACAAGGTGGGCTCGGGACATGCACCCAGCGAATCCGGCCACCACTCCGCCGACCAGATCGATTCCTTTCCACCAAAAACCATCACCTCCGTCTTCTCCCCGTTCAGCTTTAGTGAATTGTGGATCATCCACTGGCCAACTGCCTCCATGCAGGATCTAAAATTAGCGGCAGTTGACGTAGCTGGCTGGGAGAGAGAGACTAGGATCTGGGTGTCGTCCGCATAGGACACTACCTCCATCCCAAAAGATCTAATAAGTCTGGCAAGGGGGGTCACGTAGATATTAAAAAGGGTAGGGCTAAGCGCTGACCCTTGGGGGACCCCACATTGCACAGACAGGGATGGAGATAGGAATGAGCCCAGCATTATCCTTTGTTCTCTGTGGTCGAGAAAAGAGGAAAGAAGTCCCAGAGCAGGCCCGCCGACCCCAATTTCCCTTAGGCGAGATGTTAATACCGCAGGAGAAAGGGTGTCGAAGGCCGCAGTGAGGTCTAAAAGGATCAGGAGGGAGGTCTGACCCTCATCAACTCTGGTGCGGATGGTATCCAGCACTATGGTGAGGGCAGACTCGGTGCTATGTTCCCTCCTGAACCCATGCTGGGAAAGATCCAGACAGCCCGAGCTCTCCACAAATGCAGCCAGATGTTTATTTAAATAGGCTTCGAGCATCTTTGCGGGAGCCGGGAGCAGTGAAATGGGGCGAAAGTTCTTTAACACCCCAGGGTCCAGAGAAGGCTTTTTAAGCAAGGGTTTTACAACAGCATTTTTCCACTGTTGGGGAAAAATGCCTTCCTTCATCGCTCTGTTCATGATGTCAACCAGAGGAGGAAGGAGAGAATCTCTGCACTGCTTGAGGATCTTTAGTGGGCAGGCATCCCGGCAAGACTGAAAGTAATTTATGGAGGAACAACCCGGGTTTTCTTATCCAAGATCAAAGCAGGAGAATACCTGAAAGACCTAACCAGGAGAAAGAAAACATGAAGTAACAAACTTTAAATCTTTGATAAAGACTCTCCTGATTTTCCTAATTATCAATCCAAGTTGTTGAGTCGTAGTGGAGGATATTTGATTGGCACCTTTAAGCTTTGTCTTCTCTGGTGGTTTTCTTTTCTATCATACGTGAATCTATCTGTTTTATTTTTTTCTTACTCTTCAGGTCGTCTTGTTAGTAAATAATGAAACACTAGGTGGGGTGGTGGTCGGGACCTCAAACATGCTCACCATCATTCAGGATTTTCCTGACTCTCTTTTTTTGGGGGGATGGGGGAGGGTGTTTGGGACTGCATTAAACACTGTAGGGCTAAAGGTTAATAGGCTGAACTGGACATTATCTAAACTTTAAATCTCTGTATCATCAAAGCCTAGGAAAGTTGGATGGGGACTTTTTTTGGGCAGGTGTGGGTATTGGGGTTTGGGGGGTGGGGACTGGGGGGGGGTGGTGATGGGTGCGGGGTTGTGGGTGTGGGCAGGGGAGGGGTGGGTTCAGGTCACCGTAATTCATGTACAGGTCACCGCTTGAACTAATCAATGATCCACTAAATAAACTTAGGATTGTCTCATTAAATATATGTGGTCTGAATGACTCTGCTAAGAGACAGAAAACTGCGCAGGTATTATGATTGATGAGGGTAGATATAATCTGCCTCCAAGAGACTCACATTAAAGGCAGCCAGAAATCCCTGCTGAATTGTCTTGGGTTCAAAACTATTGGGGCAACCTCTCAGGGGGCTAAGGTAAAGGGAGTCTGAATATTGGTGCGGAAAACTTTATCGTTAGCAGTGAATCAAGTTAAATCCGACACGTTGGGGAGATGGGTTATGGCAAGGTGCTCTCTATCCCCTAAATTTACATTCACGATTTGTTCTGTCTACGCCAGTAACCTAGACAATCCAGGAGTAATAAATTACGTAAATGAAGAGCTCGCTCATTGGCCACTTCCGGTAATCTTATGCGGGGACATGAACTTAAACCTACCTAGTACCTGGGGACCCGAAGGGTCATGGATTTATCAAAGTCGGAAACCCAAAGTTTACCGAGCATTGCTTAATCTGATAAATACTCATGCCTTAAAAGATGTTTGGGCCTCCCTGAAGTCTGATCAAAATGGCTTTACTTTCTACTCCGCTCCTCATGCTTCATTTGCCAGACTTGATTACTTTTTTGTCTCACCTGCCTTAATTCATGACTGTTCTATTGACGTAGTGCCACGACTACTATCGGATCTTAACCCCCTTATTTTAAATTTAGAAGTTTGGGATAATCAGGCACTTACTTCGCATTGGACCTTTGAAAAGGCATTATTGTATGATAATACCTACAGAGAGCATATGGCCCAGTGGATCCAAGAATGTTTTAGTTTTAATAACGGATCAGCACTCACAATGGTCGTATGGGATGCACTAAAAGCTGGTATAAGGGGCGAGACATTACATTTCTCTATCAGGAGGAACCGCAAGGAGAAGCTACAAACCATCATGATGCAGGTGCAGTTGATAGAAGCAGAGAAGAAACTAATACAGGCGGTCCAGTCAGGGTCGGGAGTATAGGAGGAGCTGCTTGCAGTCTCAGTGGCAAAATCAGAGATGGGTATAATGCTGGCAGAAAAAATAGCTACCAAATGGGCAGCATCAAAAGAGAAATGTTACAAGGTAGGAGAACTTATTGGTCATCAGCTTGCCATTGCTACTAGGCAACAGGTCACGGTTAATACTATCACTGCAATAAACATAGATGCTGAAGGAATAACCTCTGATCCTGAAAAAATAGAGGAAGCATTCAGGAAATTTTATGAGAAGCTCTACTTGGAAGATATAAAGGAACAAATGAAGACATAGAAACCAGAGTCAGGGAATACTTAGGTAGAATACCTGTTGCCAAACTCAATTAGAAGGCATATGAGGTAATGGAAGTCTCTCCTGTATGGGAAGAGATTTTAGCAGCACTTACTAGCCTTCCGGACGGCATAGCCGCCGGTATGGATAGTATACCCGTCACATTTTATAAAGTTTTTTCTCTGCAAATAAAGGATGCCTTCACTAAGGTAGTAAGATCTATTTTTGAGGGGGCAAAACCTCCGGACTCTTGGTCATCAGCTAAAATAGTTATATTCCTGAAAAAGGACAAATCACCCCTGGAAATGCCATCATATAGGCCTATTACGTTAATTAATACTGACTCTAAAATCTTCTCTAAAATTATTGCTACCAGATTCTCTGTCAACATTGAGTCATTAGTCTCCAAGTTGCAACATGGCTTCATACCAAAAAAAGGCACTACCGAGCATGTCCGCCGTACTATTCCTCTATTTGATGCCGCAGAGTTGTCATGAGACCTGACCTCACTAATCCTCTTAGATGCTGAAAAAGCGTTTGATCGGGTCTCCTGGCAATTTCTCTGGGCTATCATGTGAAAGATTGGTTTTAGAACCAAGAATACTCCAGGCGGTGCAGGCCCTTAAGCAAGAGCCAACCGCCAAAATATGTATTAATGGCCACCTGTCCAAGCAGATCAAGATCACAAGAGGAATGAGGCAGGGGTACCCTTGTTCACCCTTGCTAGTCACACTCTACATTGAACCTTTGATAAAAAGAATCAAATTAAACCCCTCTATCTTGCCAGTTAGCATGTTTGGTATATACACAAAGGTCATGGCTTACGCCGATGACCTAGCCATAGTAACCCCTGAACTCGAATCGGCCATTAGGGCCTTGGAACAAGAGGCCCAGGAATTCGGAGTATTTTCTGGCTACTCCCTGAATAAAACAAAAACACAGATAGTCGTGAATGAGAAAATAAGCTGGGAAGATAGCAGAATTACCGATAAGGCGAAATACTTAGGAGTCAATATAGACTCAGACGTAGACTCCTTAATCTCAGAAAATTTGTCTCCTCTTGCTATCAACATGGAGAAGTCACTTCAAAGAATTGGCCATCTACATCTAACTATTGTAGGAAGGTGTAATGTCCTAAAGATGACATATTTTCCCAAGCTACTTTATTTTTTCCGAACAATCCCGCTGATTTTTAATAATCATATACTTGCTGTTTTTGATCAAATCTTCTGGCGGTTTACCTGGGCCTATTCACAGCCAAGAAGAGCCTTTACTCTCCTCCCTCTACCCAGGGAGAAGGGAGGCTGGACTCTTCCCAACCTAAAGTTATACTATTGGGCCACTGCTTTACAACATTGCTGTGAACTTTTATATGTAGATTGTGTGTCAAGCTCTTCGGGATTGCCTTCACCTTACCTCTTGCTTATGTGGGAGAACGCAAGGGGCTACCTCTGGCGTCAATTGGAGTTCTGTTACTACAAGCAAATCCGATTTAAGACTATGATTAGCGCTTATCAGGTCTTCTGTAACGTTCGCAAGGTATTCGGAATATCCAAGTTAAATTGTTATTCCCCGATTAGGCAGAATGATAACTTTCCACTGACCTTTAAAAATGCATACTTTCATCAATGGTACTCGGCTGGTATCCACAGACTAGGGGACCTGTTCAACGCCGGCTGTATACGGACATTTCAAGATCTGCAAATCTATTATAAGTTGGGCAGTAGCCAATTTATTCAATATCAGGCTATTGCGAGTTACCTAACACATAAAACTGGGGGGTCAGCAGGGTTTACAGCAGTTGATCTTATTGATAAACTGCTCAGTCCTAACTTACCATGGATAGGAAGTATCTACTATATCTTGAATGAACAGCGGCTAGATGATCTGAACAAGATTGACGCCAAATGGCAGCTCAAGTTGAACACACACCAAACACTTTTTGTTCCGCCTTGGACCTAGCGCAAACTTGTATTTTATCTCCTGAATTGCAAGCGTAATTTTATAAAACAGTTTTTTTCTTATATATAACCCCCAGTAGGGTAGCTAAATGGGCAACTGGTCCTGGGGCAAACGCTGTTTGAAATATATTGCAGACGCTGTACATATGTTCGCTGCCTGTCCTAATCTAAAGCCGTTATTAGCAGAGGTCCAATGGTTCTTAAGTAGAATGCTCTCTTTAGATATTCATCTTACGCCCAGTACCATCTTGCTAGGGCTTTATGATCGTATTGACCTAAAAGAAGGAGGGGCATTAATATTTGTTGCAATGTCCATTTTGCGGATATGCATTGCAACATATTGGAAAGATCTGAATCCCCCTTCGTTTGGTCAATGGCATGCGAGATTGTTCGCTACTTTCAGGCTGGAATGGGCAATCTATGCTAAAAAGGGGAGGAGGGCTAAAAAAAGGGGTTTGCTGGTTTGGGACCTATTGAACAGATGGCTTGAAACTATGAATACTCAGACTGCATAACACACTGACCTCTTTATATTATTTTGTTTTTTTCTCTTTCCCACCTTCGGCTCTGTCCACCCCGCCCTGCCCATCCTTCCGCCCCCCCTGCCCTGCCCCCCCCTCTGCCCCCCTCTTTGCGCCTCTCCGCTCCCCCCCCTGCCTCCGACCTGTCTTCCATCTCTGCCCCTCCTCCACCCCTTCTTTATTGGGTGGTACATGATTGCCTTATAGGACATAATTGGTTCTTCGTTAGCCTTTTCGTTTAGTACTTACTGTCTAGTCCAGAGCTTTCTAAACTGTGTGTCCCGACACAGTACTGTGTCTCCTGCAAGTGGTGGGTGTGTCGCGGGCACTTAGCACATAACTCCTGCTAATTAAGAGGCATTCCTAGACACTCTGCTCTATGGGGGCTGGGCGAATCAACAAAGCCTTATTAACAAGTAAATGGTCTTTTAAAGACCTTTGAAGTGCTTTGGTGTCGCTGTGTGTGTGCCCGGGAAGCTGGGGTAAGATGACAGAGGGTGACAGACAGAGGGAGGGAGACAGAGAGAGAGGGAAACCGTGGGAGACAGACAGAGGGTGATAGAGGGAGGAAGACAGAGGGAGACTGAGAGAGAGAGAGAGGCAGAGGGTGACAGACAGCGGGAGACAGAGGGAGGAGGGCGACAGAGGGAGGGAGACAGACCGAGGGAGGGAGGGAGACAGAGAGAGACAGACTGATGGAGACAGACGGAGACAGACAGAGGGAGGGAGACAGAGAGAGAGGGAAACCGTGGGAGACAGAGAGAGAGAGGGAGACAGAGGGAGGGAGTCTGGGGTAGACAGAGGGAGGGAGAGGGAGAGAGAGGGAAGGAGACAGAGAGAGAGGGAGACAGAGGGAGAGAGAGGAAGACAGAGGGAGGGAGACAGAGGGAGGGAGAGGGAGGGAGGCAGAGAGGTAAACAAAGACAGACAGAGGGAGACAGAGGGAGGGAGACAGAGAGAGGGAGACAGAGAGAGCGAGACAGAGAGAGGGAGACAGAGAGGGTGGGAGAGGAGAGGGAGACAGAGAGGGTGGGAGAGGAGAGGGAGAGAGAGGGAGGGAGAGATAGAGAGAAGGGAGACAGAGAGTGTGGGAGAGGAGAGGGAGAGAGAGGGAGAGAGAGAGATAGAGAGGGGGCGGGAGACAGAGACAGACAGAGATAGAGACAGAGACAGACGGAGACAGGAACAGACAGAGACAGATAGAGGAAGAGACAGTTACAGGGGCAGACAGATAGAGGCAGAGATAGACAGAGACAGAGAGGGAGAGAGGGAGACAGAGGGAGGGAGACAGGGACAGACAGGGACAGACAGAGACAGACAGGGACAGACAGAGACAGGTACAGACAGACAGATAGAGGCAGGGACAGCCAGATAGAGGCAAAGACTGATTCAGACAGAGACAGAAAGACAGAGAGGGAGAGGGAGACAGAGGGTGACAGAGGGAGAGAGAGAGAGAGAGAGAGAGGGAGACAGAGGGTGACAGAGGAGAGAGAGGGAGACAGACAGAGTAAGGGAGCCAGAAGGAGGGAGACAGTGGGAGGGAGACAGAGGGAGGGAGACAGAGGGAGGGAGACAAAGGGAGGGAGACACGGAGAGAGGGAGACAGAGAATAGAGGGAGACAGAAGGAGACAGACAGAGAGAGAGAGAGAGAGAGGGAGACAGAGGGAGGGAGACAGAGAGAGAGGGAGACAGAAGGAGGGAGACAAAGGGAGGGTGACAGAGAGAGAGGGAGACAGAGAAAAGAGGGAGATAGAAGGAGACACACAGAGGGAGAGAGAGAGAGAGAGGGAGACAGAGGGACAGAGACAGAGGGAAAGAAACAGGACAGAGACAGAGGGTGACAGACAGAGGGAGGGAGACAGAGGGAGGGAGACAGACAGAGGGGGACAGACAGAGGGAGGGCGACAGATAAAGGGCGACAGATAGAGGGAGACAGAAGGAGGGAGAGGGAGGGAGAAGGGAGAGAGGGAGACAGACAGAGTGAGTGAGACAGAGGGACACAGAGAGAGACATAGAGAGAGATAGAGAGATGGAGGGAGACAGAGAGAGCGAGGGAGGGAGAAAGAGAGACAGAGAGAGGGAGACAGAGACAGACAGAGATAGAGACAGACAGAACCAGTGACAGACAGGGACAGGGGCTGACAAATAAAGACAGAGACAGACAGAGACAGAGAGGGAGACAGAGGGAGAGAGACAGGGACATGTAGGGACGGACAGAGACAGGGACAGACAGACAGATAGAGGCAGAGACAGAGACAGGCAGAGACTGAGACAGACAGACAGAGAGACAGAGAGGGAGAGGGAGATGGAGGGAGACAGATGGAGAGAGAGAGTGGGAGACAGAGGGTGACAGAGGGAGGGAGAGGGAGGGAGACATAGAGAGAGGGAGACAGATGGAGATAGAGAGAGGAAGACAGAGGAAGGGAGTCAGGGGGAGACAAAGGGAGGGAGACAGAGAGAGAGGGATACAGAGAGAGAGGGAGACAGAGAGGGAGTGAAACAGAGGGAGAGAGACAGAAGGAGGGAGACAGAGAAGAGAGACAGAGGGAGACAGAGGGAGAGGGAGGTATAGGGAGAGAGAGGGAGACCGAGGGAGAGAGAGAGGGAGAACATTTTCTTCTGGGGGAGAAACCCCCGAACCCTCCTTAGATGGTGTGGGCTCGCTCGCTACGCTGCCTTACTGTGTCCCAAAATGATGCAGCTCAATAAAGTGTGTCACTAACATGAAAAGTTTGGAAAGCTGTGGTCTAGTCAATGTTGAAAATCTTTTTTACTGAAAACAGCCTAAGTTTTGAGTATGTAACGCTGATAAGCCTTCACAATATGTTTTTCTTTTCTCGTCTTTTCTCTTTTCCTTTGACCCGGAGTGGGAGGCGGAGGGGGGGGGGGTGTGGTACGTAGACTACACAAATTAATTTTGTAAATTGTTGGATTTTTTTTCAAAAAATGAAAACAAAAGTACTACAGTTCCGAGAATGCATGTGTTTTTAAATGAATGTTCAGGGGTGGGTATCAATGAGCAGATATCTACCAGGACTCACTAACTTAAATCTTCATCCATTACCCTCTCCTCCTCCACCGCGTCCACACCCACCCAATCCATATCAATGTTCACACACACAAGTCCATATCACAGGCGTGCCATGCAGTGGTGTAGCAAGGTGGGGGCAGCAATTACCAGCAACCTCCCCTACATCCCCACCCCACACACAGTCTCGGCGGCAAAGGCAGGGCGGCCAAAGGGCCTATGCCACTGGTGCCAGCGCTAAATACTGCCAGTATATATTGATTGAAAAATCATTTTTTTTTAAACTTGCACCTGAAACGGTTTCATTGTAAAAGCAGTTCATCAACAAACCATTATTATTTTGAATACACATCACCTGAACAATCGTTTGGAGGAAGCGCTCAACTGGAAATAACATAAGTTGATTTGTAGAAACTCTAGGATTTAAACTTTGTAATTGCTTTTCATGAGACTCATTCTAGAAGGGACATAAAATAGTATTGCTAACAACACTGCATTTGAGTCAAAATCTACATGGGCTTGTCACGGGGTACCCACTTGACAACAAATGACGTATTATTCAACACTTCGTTGGGGTTAATAAACGCTATATTTAAGCACTATATACATATATCCACAGACGGAGACAATCATTTTAGGAGTTCGCGTTGAAGTGGAAGCAGTAATTATTTGGAATACGCTCTGACCGAGTTAAAATATGTGTCTGATTTTCGGGATGGGTGCTGAAAGTGAAATAGTTTACAATGAACAGTGTCCAAGTGAAACGCTGCATTTGCTTTTCGTAGAGCACCCTATTGAAACTGACCGAAATATAGTGTGTAATAACTATTGGAGTTGAATGTTTGTATCTATCTTAACGAGCGTCTTTACTGGAAAGAAGAGCAAACAATATTACTTGTAAAACACATAGTGGGAGTGAAACGTGTCTGCTTTCAGGGGACACCAGTTGGAAAGAAAACAAAACATTATAATTGCAAATATATTTCCGAAAGAAAGAGCTTTGTGTGCTTTGCATCAAGATGCAGCCGGACAGCTGTGGGACTGAAGCGGGGGTTCTGCACTCTGCACTAAACTGTTTTTGCGGATGTAAATATGAATGTAATAGGGCAGAAGTTATCTTGTATGTTAATATTAGCAAAAGCACAAGACATACAAAAAGACACGCTTACAAAGACAGTTAGAATAAAACACACTACAAATCCATAATACAGACGACATACTCACGTGGACGCATTACCCGAACAGTCTCAAAGTCAAGATCGAACAATAGGTCGCTGGGCGCTCTGAACCGTTTATCATTGCCCCGGGACTTGCCCCCCCCCCCCCGGGGGCTAATTACCAACGAAGCGCAGGAGCCTGCGCTTTCTTTATTTTTTTATTGGCAGGATCCGCGCACCCATTTAAAAAATTTCAGAACACTGGCGGGCAAACCTAATCTATCGTCCCTAGGCTTATTATTTAAAGCATTATTGCAAGACATACCACAGGGTCAAGCTCAATTTCTTTTCAAGTATGGGGACCCAAAATTTTAAAAAAAAGTTAGACTTAAGATTTTGGGGGCAGCCTTAAGAAATTGGGTATATGTTAGGCAGAGGCTAGATATTCCCTACTATGCAGTACAGGCCCCCATCTGGGAATCCCCCGGAACATCTTGATGACCAACTATCTCGGCCCTTGAGGATAGCAGGGCTAGAATGCTGGGGGGACCTCCAGGAAGACTTGCACCTTTTAAAATGGGTGGTCTTATCTAGTCTGACTGGGGGATCACTTACCAGATTCATATACTACCAGTTGTCTGGATGTTGGTCAACGAGATCATGGAACCTTAATAAACCTAATCCAAAATTTGATCTAATTTTCAGGAGAGGAAGGTGGAAAAATCAAATTTCGTACTGGTATACAGCTATGTTAGATGCTGAGAACATCACAGAATTAGAGCTACAGAAACTCTGGGGTAACGTATCAAATCCGGACTGCGAAATCACTGAGGACCAGTGGACCGACTCTTTTACCATCTTGCAGGCAGTGGTTAAGTCTGCTACATTGAAACAAAACCATCTCTACACTATGTACAGGGCATATATAACTCCCAAAAAACTAGTTACATTTTCTAATTTAGAACATTATTGCCCCAGATGCAGACACCCTTCCGCAGATGATGTACATATGTTTGTTGCCTGCCCAGAGATAAGAAACTATTGGGCTAAGATCCAAGACTTTCTGGAAGATGTTCTTCAGCCTCCGCTGGAAATCACCACCAGAACTATTGTTCTTGGGTTGAGCCATGGTTATAATGTGAACGATCTCCCCACAAGATTTATTTTTTATGTTATGCTTCTTGCAAGGCGTGAAATATGTAGAACATGGAAGGACCCAATCCCCCCTACCTTTTCGAACTGCCTAAAACATATTATTCTTACCAGTAAATCTGATATGGCATGCAACCCCACACGTTTTGTTAAAATCTGGGCGGCCCTTGTGGCTTGGCAAGACAGGTGAAAGGTGAAAGGTCTTCCTATGATTTATCCTGGGCCCTGCCGGTTCCCTTATCTCCTAAATATCACAGGGTGCCAGCTACGGTGTGGACGGGAGTGTATTGGGAAAGCAGTGGCAACTTGAGGGATCAGGCACTTCCACTACGATATTGGTCTTTAACATCAGGACTGGATCAGGTCGACCAAGCGGTAGAAGTTGCCCAGTTTCCCTTCAAGAATTTCCACAATGGTATATGAGGAAAACCAAAAAAAAACAAAAAAAAACCAGAATGAAACACAATACAAATCCATAATACAGACGGCATACTCACGTGGACGCATTACCCGAACAGCCTCGAAGTCAAGACCGAACAATAGGTCCCTGGGCGCTCTGAACCATTTATCATTGCCCCCAGGACTTGGCCCCCCAGGGGGCTAATTACCAACGAAGCGCAGGAGCCTGCGCTTCCTTTTTTTTTATTGGCAGGATTGCCATTTAAAAAAAAAATAATAATTTTGGGGGCCTTGGGGGTCCTTGTGGGACCCCCTGCGCAGGCCTAGGGGGTCAGGGTGTTTATACCCTGCCCCCTTTTTGTATTTTGCGAGTTTTCCTTCTGTTTTCTTGTGCCTCGGTTCTACCAAGGCACAAGATGGCTGCCAACGCTTCCTGGTTTGGAGTGTTGACAGCCAATTAGCATACAGCTCGTGCTCGGCCCTAGATATATATGTGATTTTAATGTTAATTTTCTCAGCAACTACTGAACGAATCCACACCATTTAAGTAAAAGGCACGACTCTGAACCAAGGGCTACCTTTTTGCCAAATCTGGTGTAATTCCGTTCAGCAGTTCGGGCTGTAGCTGCGACTAAAGGTTCCTATGGAAAATTGCATGGGGAAAACACGTTTTGGGATGGATCCCCCTTTTCCTCAGCCCCCGAATAGAATGTTGCAGATTTCCTATGGAAAATAGGTCCTAACTATGACTACCTACTGGCGACTGCCAGTAGGTTATATATATATATATATATATATATATTGTAGGCTTGTTTTCCGTCAGCTCCCCTTCACTCGCCACCGGGTGCTGCTCAGGCGGGGTGACGGACACCACGCTGGTCCCTTGCAGACTAAAGCTATGAGTACAAAAAGTACGCAGCACTCGCAGGGACGAGTCCAATATTCTTTATTGGACTAACACACTTCTAAGACGCGTTTCGGCAACCGCCTTCGTCAATTAGAGGCCGGCGCCACCATTAGGCAGAGTTTAAATACATCCGTTCCTAATCATAAAGGAAGGACACATTACTTGCATTAAACAAAAACACCATTACTAAGTGGTACAAATGCAGTTAAAGTTCCCTGTCTGATATTATGACCTGGATGGGCTAACACAAATAACAATGCAAGCTATTAACCATATATACATTTTCAAAACAATTCAGCCCTGGATGGCTTAACCCAGAATATGTCAGTTGCGCATCATGGTCCACTAAATTATACAGAGATTCATAAATGGACAACTAATTCCTCTCCGCTGTTCAAACCTCCTGGTCTTTTGGTTTGGTTCTCAATTATATGTCGCGATTCCAACCTTCGTAACTTGAGTAACCTGTTCCCTCCTCTTATATCTGCAGGCACCTGATCCATACAGTAGAAACTGAGAAGATCTCTGTTGCTTTGGTGGAATACCTCAAAATGCCTCGCCACTGGGTATGTGGGGTCCTTGTTCTGAATGGCCCTGAGATGTTCCAAGATCCTAATCTTGGTAGGGTGTGTGGTACTCCCAATGTACCGCAAGCCACACGGACATACAAGACAGCATACCGTGTGGCTTGTGTTGCAATTCATTAAACTTTTGATCTTCTTAGGTTCCTTCATCCCTGGTACTAGGTAACTAGACACCTTTCTACTGTTTTTACACGCTTTGCACTTGAGGCATGGGTAAAATCCCGCCAATTTACCAAATGGCGAGCTTTTCTCATCTCTCCCACAGTGACTTTGGACAACACTAGATCTAAGTGACCTTGATCTCCTATATGTAATAAGAGGAGACCTCGGTAAGTCTTTACCCGATGATGGGTTCCGATCTAAGTATGTGCCAGTTCTTACCGCACTTCTTCCTAATTTCCTGAGCATCGCTAGAATACTCCACGATCAATGTCATGCTATTCTTATCCTTGCTTTTCTTCTGGGAAATCATAGGACTTACTTTAGATACTAGTTCTGATCTTGGCTTCCTGTCAGCTTTCAATTTGGCCTCAGCAAGTACCAATTCACTGTAGCCTCTAGCTTCGAACCTTGTTATACTCTCTCTGGCCGCTGTTTCATAGTCACATTGTCGTGTACAATTTCTTTTAATTCTTAGGAGTTCGCCATATGGTATACTCGATACTGTTTTCCCTGGATGGCAACTGGTGGCGTGAAGCACAGAGTTTCCTGCTGTCGGTTTCTGTGTAATGCAGTACAGATTTTTCCTTCAGCAATGAACACCCTAAGGTCCAAAAACTTAACTGTCACTGTGCTAATTTCGCCCGTAAACCTAAGATTCAAATCATTCTTGTTGAGTACATCAACATATGCCCTAGCTGACTCCTCGGTACCTCAATAGATGATAAATAAATCATCTATGTACCTGCTCCAGGTTATTACTCTCTGTGTCCATTCGGCATTCTCTTCCGTCCAGGCCACCTGCTCCTCCCACCAGCTCACGAACAATTTTGCATAGCTGGGGGCGAAGCAGGTGCCCATGGCCGTGCCACACAGCTGTTTAAAGAATTGGTCCTGGAACAAAAATATATTGTTACTCAAACAAAAAGTTATGAATTCCAATACCATTTCGTTGTGTGCAGCTAAGTTCATATATATATATATATATTTTTTTAGGAAGCCTTTACGGCGAAACGCGTTTGTCTTTTTAGGGGCAGGGGGGTCTGCCAATAAATTGTGAAACATCTGAAGCTTGGAGTGCTGTCTACTTTCTTGGAAAGAAGCAAGTGTTTGCCGATATATATATATCTATATATATATATATATATATATATATATATATATATATATATATATATATATATATATATATATATATATATATATATATATATATATATAAATATATATATATATATAGATATATATATATATATATCTATATATATACCGCATCACTCTATGCTACTCCTATCTACGTCACTCCAACATACTCCAATACACTCTATGCAATTCGACTGTATGCCACTCATCTCTACACCACTCCACTCTCCCCCACTACACTCTACACCACTATACTCTGCACTACTCCACTCCACACCATTCCAATCTATGCCACTTCAGTCTATGGCATTCCACTGCACACCACTACACTGTACACTACTCCACTCTATGTTATTCCACTATAAGCAACTCCACCCTACACCACTCCACTCTATGCTATTCCACTCTATGCCACTCCATTCTATGCCACTTCACTCTACGCCACTCCAGTTTATGGCACTCCACTCTACACTATTACACTGTACACCACTGCACTGTACCTCCCTCCACTCTACTTTACACCACTCTACTCTTCACCATCGCACTGTATGCTATTTAGCTAAACAGCACTCCCCTTTACGCCACTCGATTTAACTTCACTTCACTTACTCCCCTCCACTCTATGTTATTCTACTGCCCATAATTACACTCTACGCCACTCCAATCTACACTATTCTGGTCTATGTCACTCCATGCTATTACACTGTACACCACTCCACTCTACGCCACTCCACTCTACCCTATTTAAGCATGCACCACTCCACTCTACCCAACTCTACTCCACGCCACTCCACTGTATTTTGCTGAAAGACACTGTACTTCACTTAATGACAGTCTACACCCCTCCACTCTACCACACTATACTCCACTCTATAGCTCTCCCATGTACAACCATGTACTCCTGTCAGTGCGCATCTACAGCACTGTATTTTACTCTTTGCCACTATACAACACTCTACTCTACTCTTCAATACTCTGTACAACTCTCTCTATACCGCTCCACCCCATTTTACTATACGCCACTCCATGAGACGCTGCTCCACTCTACTCCACTGTACTCCACTATTGCACCATATGCCACTTTAATGTACGCTACTCTATGCCACTCAGCTGTACAATAGTCTATACCACTCCACTACACTCTACCGCACTCTACTGTGCTCCACGCCACTCCATTGTACAACACTATAATCCACTCTGTGGCACACCACTCTAATCCACTCTGGGACACTTTTGTCACTCTACAACAGGTCACTCTACTCTATTGTATGACACAGCACCCAAGTCACTTTACCCAAATATATGCTACACCAGTCCACCCTACTGCACTCCACACCACTCTATGCTGTGGTTCTGTGGTTCCGTGATTCTGAACCTGTTCAATAAAGGTCATCGGATATAGACGATTTTGGTGTCAGCGGACCGCAAATGACAAGTGCAGTATGTACAAGTGTTTTCGTCATAATCGATCAATGGGAACACTACGTATTCATGGATTTCGTTCGAACCCTCGGGTTCCATTTTGTGTACGGCAGCCATTTTGTGTAGTTGCCCTCACATAGGCCGATGACTACGGCCGAACGAGTCTTTGGGACACGTACACCTTTAGCTGACTTCTGAGTGACCTATACGAACTGACTCCCTTGCCCGAGGCTGACCTCGTTGAGCCAGTTCCTTGTTAAGCAGCTGGTCAGATAGAGATCAAAGAGCAGGACATTGCTGAGTTTATGGTACATGCACACACCCTTCTATCTTGCTTCTCATCTGCTTCTGTTCCTTCCTTTATGGCTTAATTATTGATTTGGGTTGAGGTCTTTATGATGGGTCCGTCCGGCCTGTTCGAGCAGGAATGTTGGATTTTGCTTGGTCATTTCTGGTGGGCTGGACAACGGAAAGTGGGATTGTCGTCATGCGATATGTTGAAAATGTCACCCTTCTATTGGTCGGTTTGTATGTAATCGATGCTAGCCAGGAATGTGAATTTTAGCATAAAAGACGATGCTCCGCTCTATGAATTTGTGCAGTCTCTAGCGAACCACCAGTGTTGGTTTTCGTAGACCTCTGTTCCTGGTTGCAGCCAATAAATTTGGTCTTTGACGTCATCAAGAAGTGTCCCGTGTCTCTGTTTGCCGAGGCAGGGGAACTCGAAGACATCGGGCGTTTTCCCTGGCGCCGCTGGGTTCTAAAACCCGGTTCTTCAATGCCACTCTACATTACACCACTCCACTGGCCTTTTCTCCACTCTACTCCACTGCACGACACTTTACTACACTCTGTGCCACTTTATACTTCTCCACTCTACACTGCTCCACTCTACCACACTCTACTCCACTCTCTGGAACTCCACTCTACAAGCCTCTACTACACTGTGTGCCACTGTACTCCACTCTATGCCTGTACACTACACTGTACAAATCTCTACTCCACTGTTTGCCTCTACACTCCACTATCCAACACTTTGCTTCAATGTATAATACTTCCAACACTCTGCAACACACTCCAATTTATGAGAGTTT
This sequence comes from Lissotriton vulgaris, assembly GCF_964263255.1. Classification (NCBI taxonomy): domain Eukaryota; kingdom Metazoa; phylum Chordata; class Amphibia; order Caudata; family Salamandridae; genus Lissotriton; species Lissotriton vulgaris. The sequence goes on along the minus strand of NC_141694.1, from coordinate 646,509,599 downwards.
ACTTCAATACGCCCCTCCATTTTACTGCACTCCACGCAACTGTGCTGTAGAACATGCCCCTCCATTCTACGGCACTTTGCTCCACCATACGCTATGCCACTCTACTCCACTCAACTGTACTCAACTGTGCTCTACTTTCCGACATTACACTGTATGAAACTAAACTATATGGAACTTTCCCCCACTCTACTGCAAGACACTCTTCTTGATGACACTGGATTCTACGATTTGAAGCACATTTTTATTTAAAAAACATTCAAGTTCAATGAAAAAACCAAAGGTTAAACCTTAGTTATTGTTATGAAAACTTTATTCTATATATACAAACCAAACTACACAAACATTATAACATGTAAATGTATATTTATACCTTAAATGCATAATGTATGCATCACCTTTAAATTACAATTACTTTATTTATTATTTCTTTACAAACCCAACTTAAATTACACAAACATTAGAAATTCTAAAAGTTGTAATTATACCTTAATTTATAATTTGCTCAACAACTTCGAATTATTTTAACTCATGCACCTCCATGCACAGTGTATTGAACTTGTTAGCCAAGGAACATTAACTCTAACTCTACCATGCACTGTATTTTAACAAATTATGTGATTTGGAATGCCATGAGTGTTGCTATGAATCCTATAATTTAAGATGGTATAAGTGATGTAATATGAAAGGGTATAAGCAGTGCACGTTGAAAGTGTGAGGGGTCGGGGAGTGCCAGGCTGGCGGAGCGCAACGGTTGAGAAGTAGCATTGTGCAACCAATAAAGCGCTCATTCTATTCTTGACGAGTGAAAGATTATTCGACAACCTTTGATGCGTTTCAGCCATCAGGCGGCCTTGATCACATGACAGCACCAGGAAAAACGCATAACCATATATAGTTCAAAACAATAGAAAGAGGACTGGATGAAGAAATATTAAACTGTGAAGAGGCGCCCTCTTGGAATACTGTGTCACTATATGCAATATCCAAATTGATGTATGAAGAAATACTATGTATAGAGCAACACAATAGATATATGGATTAACATAGTAATTGATTATAATGCTAGAATGATATGAAAACACTCTGCCCAGGAAACCCCTGGGAATGTACCAAAGTCCGATGTGATACACATATAATATGAAGTCACATGTATCCAACATACATTAAACAGACTATAAATAAACATACCACCAAAGAGCGACTTATCTTTTGTGCAGAACACCCACATGCATCCCATAAGGAAAGAGTAAGGGATTCCTGGTCGATATAAAACCCTTGCATGTCGAGATCCCATTCCTTTTCTCCTGTAATATAAACATATGTACAGGTTAAAAAAAAATTAAAACAAAATTGTTCCCTTGGCGATTTTTCGTTTATAGGTTTTCACAGTCTATCGTTCACCGACCAGTCTACAAAACAACAAAACAGGGGAGATACAAGAGTTTAATTTAGATTCCACCTATAAGGGTGAGTGTATTATTAGATTAGAAATTGTGAGACATTAAGTGAATGAACACTAAAAGATCATTAATAAATACTCATCTTCACAGTTGCCAAAATTAGGAATTGGTGAAGTATGCTCCAGACCCCCAGTTGGGAAAACAGGGAATCTCTAAGAGTTTTGAATAAAGGTACGCTAAGCTAAGTTCTAAAAGCGTGGATGGGTATGTGGTGAAAGGAATGACCCGCATATTAAGATCAAAGGGCCCAGTGTGACATAAGACTATAAGATTGATATACAGGACATTAGATAATGTGGGTTGAGGGAATCTGTATGAGTGTCTAATAAAGGTACGCCCTGCTGATGTTCTAAACACATGGGTTGAAATGGAATAGCATAGAGAATAAGATCAAAGGAACTAAGGCTAAATATGATTGGTATACTGATGTATAGGACATCATATGGTGTGATTTAAGTGGGACTACAAACACCAAGTAACATAGAGGTGGCATGTGTAATTAGGCTTGTATAATCAGTACAGGAAATTAGATATTGAAATTGTAATCCAATGTACTATAATATTTTTTAAAAAGTTTTTTATTTGCAGATTATTGTGTTGGTTTTTAACTGTCCTGAGGAAGGTGGTGCACATAGCAGAATCCACCGAAACGCATAGACAACAAAACTCTGTGGTTTTATGAATATTTCACTGTTTATGTTTTTAATGTTATGCTGAAAATTGGTATCATTTATTTTAAAGCATAGTATTCCAGTATATGTGATAACTAAGCACAGATAAGTGAATGAGCTGTTATATAAATGATGAGCAAAGAAAACATTTCTTTCTGAAAAACTGAATATATGCTTTTTAGGTCGAGGGACCGTTAAGCTGCGAAGCAGCTTCCGGTCCGGAGAATTAATGTTACTTAGTAGGGCTTCAGAACCCGCCTCCCTGCTCTGTCTCTCCACCATTGGCTGGCTTCCTAAATGGAGGCCAGCCATTGGAAGAGAAGGGAGCCACTCCAAACAAGCCCCGTCTCTTTCGGATTCGGGGCGTAAGTTTTGCTGTTCTTTAGCTCGTGACGTCTTCCGTCACTCAGCAAAGCAAAACACGCCCCCAAATCCGAAAATGTTTCGAGCTTTGAGGCCGCCATTTTTGTGTTTGTTAAAAATGAGGTAGGTCACCTGCTCCCGCTGTCCTCGTTCCCGCCCCCTCCCGCTGTGCGCAGCTCCCGCTCTCTGTGGCCCCCGCTGTCCTCGTTGGGAAAGTGATTCTTTCCTGCAGCCATTAGTCGCTTGGTCAGTGGGTAAAATGCGTAACGTGCTCTCATCTCTCCCTCCCCTTCACTTGCTCTTCCCCAGGGAGACGGTGACCCTCCAAGTGAACTCCGACATAGATTGCTTCAACCTAAACAACCCCCTCTTATTTGGGACGGATGTAACCTGGGTCCGGTTTTAAAACGCTGCTTTGCAGTAGTTTATCTAAAGTGACATTTTTAGGTCTGTCCTCGTTCCCGCCCCCTCCCGCTGTGCGCTGCTCCCGCTCTCCGTGGCTCCCGCTGTCCTCGTTGGGAAAGTGATTCTTTCCTGCAGCCATTAGTCGCTTGGTCAGTGGGTAAAATGCGTAACGTGCTCTCATCTCTCCCTCCCCTTCACTTGCTCTTCCCCAGGGAGACGGTGACCCTCCACGTGAACTCCGACATAGATTGCTTCAACCTAAACAACCCCCTGTTATTTGGGACGGATGTAACCTGGGTCCGGTTTTAAAATGCTGCTTTGCAGTAGTTTATCTAAAGTGACATTTTTAGGTCAGTTGGAGTGGCGCAGGTGTTCATGCAAAGACCTGATGATGCTGCGCAAGACGCCCGTGGTCACCTCGGGCTTTGTAAATTTGAAAGCTAACGGACACAAACGTAGCTGCTTCGCTATGGCGCTCGTTTTTGTCGCCCTTTGCGCTGACCCACGCTCGCTCCCAATCCCAAACCAGCCCGGTCATCGCTTATCAGGAGTATTTTTAAACGAGTTGCGAAAGCCAATATTTGCCTGTAGCACGATAATAGCCTCCAGTCCCGTGTGCCAGGACATCCGTGTTTGTTGGGAGTTGGCCCCGGGGCGAAGAAGTGCATTAGCAGTCGCTGGGAGTGCTTTAGCTCTTGGAAACTCTAGATCGCTCGTTAATTATCGCAGATGTTTTATTCTGCACCAAGGTCCACACCAGAGCAAGCCTGGGGCGCGGCCCTCGCTTTATCATACATTTGCCCTCCCCCATATGCCAAAGCCGTACCGCTGACAAAGATATAGCAGAAGGCGCGTTTATCTCGGTACACCGTTCTCTCCTGCTGATGTGTGTGGAGTAAGGACACAGGTTCCTCACAGAGTTCCCCAAAAAAGCAGGCCTTCTAGTTCGACATAAGGTGACCACTGCCTGCGAAACTTTGAGATCTAGGTGGGCTGTTTCCTTTTTTAGGAGACAATTAAAGGGCTAGAGCAAGTACATTAGGGTGGGCATTACGCCGATTTCCTGCAATCCACATATGGTTATTTTATTTATTTTATTTGTACAATTTTATATTGCGCGGATATAACCCGGGAGCACCTGCAGCGCAACATGGCACAGAGGTGCCCACCCGCCTCTCACACCTGCAGCATGTGTCTGTACAGAGCATTTGCCCACACGTCTTCAGCCAGCCATGGGCACTTGGAGCATGAATGTCTTGGTGTCTGCATGGAGTTGAGCATCGGTGGTCAACGAGTCTCTGCGTCTGGAGACTCAGTCCACTGCAGGCGTCCTCCCTGCTCAGAGATGTGCGTGCATTCACATGGCCCGCGTGGACTGGCACCCGAACGTCTGAAGACACCCGCGGCTGCCGTGTGCCCTTTGCCCTCCGCACCCTCCTTCCTTCTGAGCCTGCCTTCTCTGGTTGTTGTCGCAGGATGGCCAGGACGTGAGAGCCGGAGACTGCAAGCTCAGCCCGCACCCTCCATCTACCTCCTTCCTCCTCCCCCTCTTTCTGCTGCAGCGCTCAGAGGAACTGAAGGTAAGGAAACACCTCTCAGCTCGTTTTCTTGCCTTCTGCCCCCTGATTACACTCGTTTTTCTTGCCTTCTGCCCCCTGATTGCACTAGTTTTTCTTGCCTCTGCCACCCTGTTTGTGCAGTTTTTCTTGCCTCTGCCACCCTGTTAGTGCCGTTTTTTCTTGCCTCTACCACCCTGTTTGTGCCACTTTTTCTTGCCTCTGCCACCCTGTTTGTGTCGTTTTTCTTGCCTCTGCCACCCTGTTAGTGCCGTTTTTTCTTGCCTCTACCACCCTGTTTGTGCCACTTTTTCTGCCTCTGCTCCCCTGTTTGTGCATTTAGTGCCCTTTTTCTTGCCTCTGCCACCCTGTTTGTGCCTCTTTTTCTGCCTCTGCTCCCCTGTTTGTGCCGTTTTTTCTGCCTCCGCTCCCCTGTTTGTGCCGTTTTTTTTGCCTCTGCTCCCCTGATTGTGCAGTTTTTCGTGCCTCTGCCCCCTGATTGTGCCGTTTTTCTTGCCTCTATCCCCTGATTGTGCCGTTTTTCTTGCCTCTGCCCCCTGATTGCACTCGTTTTTCTTGCCTTCTGCCCCCTGATTGCACTTGTTTTTCTTGCCTTCTGCCCCCTTATTGCACTCGTTATTCTTGCCTCTACTCCTCTGATGGTGCCATTTTTCTTTCCTCTGCCAACCTGTTGTGCCATTTTTCCTGCCTCTGCCAACCTGTTGTGCTGTTTTCCTTGACTCTGCCACCCTGTTTGTGCCGTTTTTCCCTCCTCTGCACCCTGTTTGTGCCGTTTTTCTTGCCTCTGCCTTGCCTGGGTGGAAATGCAATCGGTCATGCATATGCGAGCAATTAAGCTATTGGCATTGTAAATGACAATGCCATTTATTTAACGATTAAGCTATTGGCAATGTAAATGACAATACCATTTATTTATGATTAAAAAAAAAAATGTCATGAGCAATGCCAATAGCTCTACCTTTAATAATGCCGAGACCATTGCATTGTAAATGCTTGTTTAACTGTTTGAATAAACCACAATAGAATTTACCTTTGGAGCTGTGAGGTTGAATATCTCTACTGAACTAAGTGCTTCTTTGGGGTTCTACTTAAATCTGTGTGGTGAGCAAATGTTGTAAAATGGAAAGGATGAGATCTAACTAGATGAGACTGGTCCATGAACGATAGAATGTGATAACCTATAAACGAAAAATCACCAAGGGAACAATTTTGTTTTAATATTGTGATTTACCCAGTTCCCTTTTGGTTCAAGGGTTACTCTCTATAGCTTATAACAGGTTCAAAAACATACATGGAAAAACTCACAGTCTACGACAGAGCGGCAATATTCAAACTAATTAATAACTAATCCTTCTCCAAGTCTTCTTTAATTTCCTCCTCTGCGCTCAGACCTATAGTACTCTTTGTTTCAAGATCAATTATATGTTTTCATTCCTTCCTTCGAAGCATCCTTGTTCTGTTGTCCCCCCATGTCATATGGTATTGTTCTATGAAAAAATATGTTGTTTCGATCTGTCCCCAAAATGTACTTTATTGAATTGTCTTGCCACAGGCTAATGGCGATCACAGTTGTCTATTGACCTTAGATGTTCCTAAACATGTGTCTTGACTGCGTGGATGGTAATACCAATGTATCTCTTTCTGCATGGGCATTCAAGTATGTACACTACAAACTGCAAGCTGCAGGTCAAAAACAGTGTTCTTTTTTTACTTCCCTTGCCGTTAGGGACTTCATATTCCTTTTTACTCTTGCTGTTTATTTATGCCTTGCAGCGACTGCAGGGGAACAAAGCATGCAGTGTCTGTTCCTTGTTGTTTTCCGTTACAGTAACATCACTGTGTGAGAGTAAATCTCTTAAGAAACGACCTTCGAGATATGTTAAACTTGGGTTGTCACTATTCAAATCATCCATGATGGGGGTCTCTTTATAAAATGTCCCAATTTGTGTGAATCAGTTTGTAGACTGCTTTGGATCCAGTGTTGTATGTTGTAAGCATGTAAGTGTTCTCCCATCCCTCACTATCTTTATCCCCTTTGTTATCAAACAAAATTCTGTCTGGATTGATCCCCATTACTCTTACAAGACCACACTATCACTCGAAAATGTCCGTCAGTGAAAATGTTATGAGTCATGCACTATGTGAGGTAATAAGCAGTGCACAGTGGGGTGCAAGGTACAGTAACTTCAGTTAACTATAACTGGTGAATTTCTGTGTTTTCTTTTGGTTTAAAATGTAATGTTTTAACTGACATGTGTACCTAACTATCACGTCACTTTAACATTTGTTTATTTCAGTGAAAATAAATATATAATACACACACACAATCTCTCATACACACACACATATAGAGATGCCCATAAATTAGAACACTATTTATCGTATTGTTAAGTCCTGAGTCGGTCAAGAAGCCGCTCCTCTTCATCAACAATGGTAGTAAACAGCTTATTACCCTCTGCAACTCTACAAATATGGAGTCTAATTTTTTTTTTTAAAGCATATAACCAAAACCAGTGTAAGAGGTTAAATTTGTGCAGTAAGGTTAAATCACATTTAGTTTTCCTGACTATCAGAAGAGTTGTTTTCCTGTATAAAGTCAAACATCCAATCTGTGAGTCAATTAATAGTGTTTCAGTGTTTTGCTTATGTTAATTTTGCTCTATTGTGGAAATCTACTGGAATTTGACCTTTGTGCTGTAGTAATATGAGAATGTGAATTAAATAATACAAATGCTCTAAACAACCTAAGTACCCTATGGGCCTGATTCACAGAACTAACTTAAGACAAAATCCTAAATTTACTACTTTTGGTATTCACAGAAGTTAGGATTTCGTCTTAAGATAGACTTAAGACAGACTTAAGTTAGGATTCTGTCTTAAGTCTGTCTTAAGTCTGTCTTAAGACAAACTTAAGACAAAATCCTAACTTCTGTGAATACCAAAAGTAGTAAGTTTAGGATTTTGTCTTAAGTTAGTTCTGTGAATCGGGCCTTATGTGAGTGGCAGCTGGGACCGGTCCATTGGGGCTGAGGGGCCACACCCTATCACCTTTTGCCCCTCAAGAACAGTGTCTGTCAGGCTGAGGAGCAAAGGTTGGCCTGACAGACACTGTTCAAGTTCAGGTCAGGCAGCCAGGAGCTAGACATGCTCCAAATTTGCAGGCTCCTAGCTGTCTGAGTTGAACTTTCCCGGGCTGAGGATGTCACAGCTCTTGTGGGCATGAGAACCTCGGCTCAACAAAGGTCCTTGAGGCCCTCCCCCTCAGGGAAGAGGGGTAGTGTCACTCATTGCCTCGCACCTGGGTGCTCAGTTTTAAGCCCTGAAGCGTCCAGGGTCTGTCAATCAATGACACTTCGTCACAGAGTGGGGTGGGGTCCGCAGTCTCACTGACGCCATCTCACTCTGTGACGATATAAGGACTTCTGCCTTCCATTATTGGCTGACCATAGGCAGCCAATGAGGCAAGGCACTGGTATCGAGCCTTCTGGGACCTCTGAGGCAGAGCTGCAGGTAAGTGTGATTTTTTTTTCAATTAATGTTTGGTGCATGCGTGCGTGCATGTTTGAGTATTTGGTAATGAGTGTTGTGAATGGATGCGTGTGTGCATGTGTGTGTATGTGCGTTCTTGTGTGAATGCATGATTGTGAGTGTGTTTGTGTGCGTGTGTACTGTCCACCCCCTCCTTCTTAAAATTATCAGCCGCCACTGATGATTGGGCCACATATATATATTCACTTGGAAAAAACACAGTGAAAGTTGATTTATGTTGTAAAGTGACCAAAAACCCGAAAAAGGCCTGAACTTTGCCAGTAATGTTATGCAACCCACGTCACACACCATACTTCACACCATTCACCATGCTGAGTACACCACTTTGCTGATGGAATGTTAAAAAAGCCTTCCTAAGTGGGCAGTTTGAGGTATGGTGTGCGTTGTGCTTTCCATACCATAAATGGTGTCTTTTTGGCTTTTTTTTTGGCCTTGTGCTCACTGAACCATAACTAACCATTAATTCTGGGTTTTTACAGTACATTTCTGGTTTGTTATTATGTACTGCATTCACCTGCCATGTGCCCATTCTTGCTTTGCGTAGCAGATGTTGGATCCAAGTTCTGGCCGAAGGTCAGCCCCTCTGCCCAACATCCACGAGTGGACAGCTGTTCGTATTGGAGGTTGGGTGAAGGTCTGGCCTTTGGGCTGACCCTGCACCTAATCCCCCAACTGAAGAAAACCTTCAGGCAACCTTTATGTTGTACAGCCTCTGGCGGTGCACAGCTATGGATAGGCAGTAGACCTCATCTATCGCCAGCCTTGCATCCATCCCCCACATGTGCAAGGCCTTTGGTCATAGGGCATGTGTAGTGTCATGCAAGACAGTGCCGTTTTCAGACACTAGGCTTGGATTTGCGAACCTGATAGGGTTTCCGGTCTTGTAAACCCATTCAGGGGGTTTGGGTCCTTGGGCACCAAGCAGCTGACAGAAGAAAAAACCCTGGCATCCAAACTTGTAATTTGTTTGAATCTGGGTCCTCCCACTTTCCTTGAGCCCAGGTTCAAAGCCAGTTCGAGGACTCAAAGGGTTTTAATTTGGATCCCCAAACTGTCCTTAGGTCTTGGCTCAATGACAGTTTGAGACTTTATGTTCAGGATCATGAGGTTTGAAAACTGTGTTATTAAAACAATTGGTTTAATAAATACATTTGACCCAAATGAAAGTCCATTTGGAAGCCCTCATGAGACACAGGCTCAGGGGCTGCTCTCCATGCCCACTTAAATTTCTATTCATGTTTTTTGCAGGATGAATGTAATGCGCCCCACATCTTATAATGGCATAATAGCAGGCACAGAAGAAATTGTTCTGTTGTGGCCAACCAATCAGTGCCTTTGGGTCCATGGACCTAACTTTAAAACTGTAGTCTCAAAAGTGCTGATGGGTAAAAGCTCCTTCATCATACGACTTTCCTTCATGTTTTGAATTAGGTCTTTGAACTATCATGACACCTGGTGGTCAAGGACCATTGGAGGACTTAAACATGCAAAATGTCTCTAAGTTGTAACTCCTTGCTGCCACTTGGCACATTTTAAATTACTAATATCTCAAAAACTACTAAACAGATTTACACCCAGTGCTTATTTTGAGATGCAGATATGGACCCTGGCATTCATTTTTGTGGACTTGCACGTATTATTATTCAAAAGACTTTGAACCAGGCAAGAAAGAGAAAAACACAAAGTGGGGGAGAAAGAGAAATACAAAGACTGAGAAACTGTGACAAGGGGAGAAATCAGGTATGAAAAAGAACCTATAAGAGTGATTTAAAGGGATATGGAGTGTCTGATGGTGAATTAAAGTCCAGATCTAGTCTTTAATCCACTCCTAACTAATCACAATGATAAAGGAAGTGTAACCAGAACGACCGAAGGTACTAATATTCACTCTCCTTCTTTTATCCTTTCAATATCAATCGGAATCGCTTTTATTCTAAAGCCTTCTGAACACATTCCTGTAGAAAAGTGTAATCGAACACCGCGCATGCGCATACACCCCCACTGACACGCGCATGCGTCCAAAGCAGCCACTTTTGGCCGTGCGGACGGCCAATGCGCATGCGCTAAGTGAGCCCTATAGACACTATTCTATTTAACATGCTAACAGCAATACGCGTCACTGCGGGAATGTGGCCATTATTGTGATAGGCGCACTGGCGGATTCTCCTTATATGGACTGCACCTCACATCCGATAATTAACGAATCACAGAGCGATCAATCAGCACCTCAAGGCCTATACATGACAGGGCCCTGAACGCTAGCCATTATCAGCGGAGCAGCGTTGGGGGGTACAAGGAGGTAATCTTTAGCGGATTCTGTGAGTATTAAGTAGACAAACTATCAGAGTCCAACTAAGCACGACCCTAAACAGTGAGTAAAGGATATTGAAACCATTTCTTTACCCACATAGATTACGAATCCATCAACCCACCCTGACGTTCTGGATATGCTCATGAAGCAGGAAAATACCATAACAATGAGTATGTTTCACAGAACCAGTACTAACTACAGTGTGTCATTTATGTTGTGTGTTGTGTCTGTCCCTTTTTTCCTTACAGGTTTATTTAACCATTGGGGCTCCAGGTGACTGCACCTGTTTGAGCCAGCCCTTTGTGGCAACCAAATTTATTCGCTATTTCTTTTTCTTTTTAGGCCATGCAACTGCATGAACCAATACCGCTGTAGGCACACTATAGCCTCATTTCATCACTGTAAATAGTTTCACTTTTCTTTTACTTCCAAGAAATTTTTTTTTCTATAAAAACACGTGAGTAGGGTTGGGAAGTTGTGCCCCCGTCCTGAAGAAGGAACACCAGTTCCGAAACATGTCGACGCACACCAGAGGTAATGTCCATAATAAAGACAATTAACCTCACCTTGCACTTCTTTTATTAGTACCAGCTCGAGGTCTCGAATAAAGTTTTTTCATAGAACCTACTAGCCAAGTACTTTTTAACCCTCACCACACCCTCCACTCACATTCTCAGATACCCCACCACTTACACCTTACACACACCACACATAGTCAACTCTGACAGTGCTCCCGCGTAGTCGCTGGTCGCAGCACGCCGCATCCCTCTAGTGGGATGCGAAGACCCCGATGATGAAGCATGACACCAAGGGGCCTGTTGGTGTGTGAGGGGTATTTTTCACAACACTGAGTGTCCCCCATTTCTGGGGCCTGCACTCGGAGTAGGATTCTTTTTGTTTAATTATCAGTGCCCGTGGAGTGAGAATCCTATCTCTATACTCTACCTCCCCCCATTGTTGATATTGGTGAATTAAAGCAGCATGATCTGGAATCAACATTGCACAGCCTTGGTAATCAGCACACCGGCCTTAAAAAGTGTTGGGCATGGGGTTCTGAGCAAAACTTTGGACTCCGGCACTTTTTCTTTTACAAATTAGGCACTGTAAATTACCTCAAACCATAAAAACATGCTTTCTGAGTGAAGTTCTTTTTATATGTCAAGTCTGGTGTAAATCTGTTCACCAGTCTTTGCTGTAACAGAAAAAAATTACTATCGGAACATAAATAGAAAACGATAGGTTTTTTAGCCTCTCTTGTGACTTTTTTCCTCTGCACAGATATGCACAAAATGTTGCATGCCAAACCTTATCCAGTCACTAGGGGTGTGCAAAATGTTCTGCAGATGTGTCAAATGGTGCCAAAGTTATTAGCAATCCAAAAAATGCATCTTCAATGGCTCTTGGGGCTGAACCATAACAACTATTTATTTAAAAATGATTGAGTTGATAAGTTTGTTATCACCTAATGAACACTATCACTGTTCTTCCTTGGCATAAATACTTCAGCAAAACAACCTTTACTTAAGCATCGCATGGCTACAGTAAAACATACACCTTGAATTAAATGATTTGCACTAGAACTGATAAAGCGCAAAAATAAACTTATGGAGCTCAAAATACTAAATACTTTTGTGCCGCCAGAACTTCACTTTTTTGACCTTCCGGTGGGGCAATATGCTGTGGCATATTTACAAGGCTACATAAAGCAACTTTATGTTGCTTTTTATAGGCTTGTAAATATGTGCCACTTTTGCGCAGAACACTGCGTGAAAGGGGCGTTCAATGGGTGTTGCTGTGGGTGTTCCCAGGCAACACCCATGGAATCTAAAGCATTCCCAGGTTTACGAGAAATTATAAACCAGAGAATGCGTCAGACTTTAACGCCACCCCTGGGGTGGCGTTAGGGAGGCGCAACAAGGAGAAATTGTAGGAAGCTGGCTCTGTATATACTATAACAACGTAAGGTATAGAGTGCACAGAGTCCGGTTGATCCCCAGAGGTAGGCAGAGGTAAAAGTAGATAATATCTTACAGATACAGTGCATCCTGCCCTTTTCTTTTGACAAAAGGCAGCGCAGTAAGATTCCTTGCGTGGCTCCCCTGCGCCAAAACCTCATAAATGAGGCCCTTTGTCTCTGTCCACATGGGGTACATATAAGTAAAAATATAAGTATGCAACTGAAACAAGGAAACTGGATTAATGTGATTGTTGCAGTAAGTTCAGTGTCTCATCACAAACATCGGGTTACATTATTATAAAGTTGTGAAACTTGAAATCAGTTAAACAAAGCAATCAAGTAATATCTATGCTCAGCATCAGTCACTAGACAGAAGCAACCCCTACCCCCAGTTAGCTAATGTCTGAAAGTTTGACTGCTCCTTAAACTTGATTCTCTGCTTGAATTAAACAGTGAAACCTCCTGTCATCAGCAACAAAAAAACAAAAAAAAACTACTCAGTTGGTGAAAATGATAGCGTCAACCTGAGAATCACTTCAGACTCACCTGGAAAAGCATCTGCCTCCTCGTGTCACATCAGCATATCTTTGAACTCCTACTTGTCTCTCAGTCTGGCTAAAAAATTGTTTTCTCTGTTTGTTTTTTCCGTCATAGGTTAATTCAATTCAGGATTCATTGAGACTGTCTACAGGCGTGCCCATCAAACACCTGCACGAATGAAGAGGTTTATGGGAGGGAGACACTGAATTTGAGCCATGGCAGTGAAATACTATTGAGAGGAGGAAATCTAATGAAATTATCCTTTCAATCATGTTCTAAGAACAAAAAATGCAAAATCGTATCCTTTGATACTGCTTAAGAAGAGCTAAATTAGTGCTTAACCTGTGCAGGGACACTGGAATTATGTGACAGGAGGGGGCCAATTTGTTCGTCAGGGTAGAGTAAATTATGTGTCAAGAAAAGCCCAATTGTGCAACGTAATGCGGCACATTTTTTAATTGTATTACTTAGTTATGTTGTATTTTTTATACTTGTTAACACTGTCTGGGCATTGGCTGCATCCCATTAGTACCAGTTTAATACCCAAATATAGCAATAAGCAACAGAAAGGTGACCAGTCAACCTTTGCAAAAGACCTTCGACTGTGCAACAACATGTGCCACTGCGTTGTTTGCAACTTTTGAAGTGTTTGAGCTAGAAACATTTTTTTTTGTTAAAATCCGTAAATTATGTGGTAGATGATGGATTATGTGGCAAATGCAGCAGCTTTATAAATATTCAAAAATTGCCACAACAGCACAATTTCATAATTCCAGTGGGCCTGGCCATTGGCTGGGGTCAGCCACGGCCCGTGGAGGGCGTTTCGGTGGGGCGGAGAGGCGGGGCGGGGAGGGGCAGGGTGGGGGGTACTAAAAACTGGAGTATGGATAATTGAAGGTAAGTAATTTTACGATTTTTGCGATGCAGGGCGCGCTACGAAATTCGTTTTATTAATTAAATTGTTTACTTACCTTCAATTATCCATACTCCAGTTTTTAGCAACCCCCACCCTGCCCCTCCCCCGCCCCGCCTCTCCGCCCCACCGAAACTCCCTCCACGGGCCGTGGCTGGCTGGGGTTGGCGGGAATGGCAGTCATTTTTGGGGGCCGGGACTTGTGTTTCATTATCAGACTGTGATTGAAAAATGAATATCCGCATTATTGTAACTTTAACCACATTAGTGTAACTGTTGCTTGTTTGCTATTCTAACTGTGCTGAAATGAAGTGCCCGTCTATGACGTTTTGAGCCACTCTTTCGCCTTTTGGCTCCTGAGACGTGATGAAGTTGATTTACTTGATCAGCCAAATAGGTTTACATTCTTGTTACATTTGAAGGTCGATGTCTTCCTTTCTCATGATCCGAGACCCCAGCACCAGCACCTGCGCATTCCCTTACTTTTACAATGTCATGTGAATGCTATTGAAAGCCAGAGGTTGAAATTCTGTATATTTGTGTCTTGCTTTTGCTTCGAATTTGTTTATTTTACATTTGCTGGGGAAACCTCTGGCTGAACAAATCTATCATTCACAGATCATATAGTGTGTGTTAATAAACTCTTCACACTTCGCTTGGCACATGCACAAACTTCCTTTAAGACAACTTTAACACAGAGCAAGAGAGAGAAAGACAGAAAGGAAGAAAGAAGGTGACACAGAAATTAAAAAAAGAATGTGCCAGAGTGTTATAAAGAGACAGGAAGTTTTGACTGGTTGTAGTAATAGGCATGAGGCATAATCAAGACTTGGCAGCCTTAATATTCTGCAATCAAGACATTCTGCAGTGCAGGCGGTGGTGGGTTCCTAAAAAAATGTTGGGTCCCTGAACTCTTACTCTTTGCACAAATTAATCACTGGGATCAGTGGAGCTAGAAATGCAGTAATCAAGAAAGAAAAAAAATTGGAGAAAATAAATTAAGTTACTTTACAAACTAACATGGGCCTTAGATTTACTTAATTGACATATTTTCTGAAGAATTAAAGAGACAAAGTAAGATAGAATCGTATTCATACTGGTTCAGGGGAAATATCAGCTTTTGATAAATGTCCTTGTATACAGTACTTGCAGTTTCAGGTTGGTCACAGTGTAGCACCCTGAAAAGTTAATAAAACAATCCTAACTGTTGATAAGTGTAACCACAATGTTTTAGCATGGACTGTATCTCTTCCAGATGTATGTTTATGGTATTGCGTTTGTATCTGGTGGACGCTGTTAGAGGCATTTTAATTTGTAACATATTTTTTATTTTTGCATGTGGTATTTTCACAAAGATTTTGTGCACCAAATTTAAACCCTGACAACTGTTTTTTTTTTTACTCCTGACAAATTCAAATACCACACACACAAATTTGTTTACGTCACGCGGCTAAAGCTGCTGAAAAATTCAAATACTTTTAACGCAAAACTTAGTGCGTGATACGAGCCAATGTGCTCTGTTACAACTGTCAGTCAGCCAAGAAAAAACGCAGCTTCTGTATGACACGACGGTTGACATCTGTATTGGTCAGTTCCTGTTTATACCGTGGGTGTCGGCATCTAACCTTCGCTTTTTGCCCTCGTTCACAGGTGCACACGCTAAGGTGGGGGCGGATGTATTTTTCATTACCCTTTACACCAATGGACGCGTCTGGTACCCGCCTCCGCCTGCTTTTAATTAGAACAAGTGTCGAATGAAATAAAGTAGCATTCTTGAAAATATGCCACAGTTCCTGTTCACTCAGGGACTGTTTTGTTTCAGGCGCAGTGCAAATACGTGTTGTAATCTCTCTATACTTCAATTGTTCGACTGCTGCCCCACCCGCCTGCGCAGTTCCACAATTAATAAGTCAGACCGAGTAGAAAGCAGCCGCCTGTGCTGGTTCACTTACGTTCCCACAGCTGGAGACAGTGTACTTTCCTAACGCAAAGCTCGGCTAATAAATATATCCTCCTGTCCGCCTTAGGGCTCAATTGAGATCGCTGGCACATGACTCGGAGGTACTGCCAGCAATTAGACCTGAGTTTATGATTTTTTTTTTTACATATCCGGCAGTGGTTATCCATGTTTACTTTTTGCTCATCCTGTTATTATTTATCCATATTTTGTGAAAACACAAAGTCCTGGCTGCTATATTTCTGCATTTATTTGAAGGACAACTGCATTCTCAGGTATGTGCCTGTTGGGTCTGTAGTCACTAAAAAGAAGACGCACTTGCTGTGTTTCACCGTTTTTACAAATAATAACTGCCTGAAAAAAACATATTGTTTCCGTCTTTTTATCAGTAGCAAATATAGAAATTCGTAGGGCTTTATCAAAACTTTTACAATTCTACCAACAAATAGAAGTAACCTGGGAATCACCTTTCTGGTTTTCGTTATTCTTTTCGCAACATTGCTTCAATAAACTGACAATTGTTTACTTTAAATTTTCATAGATCCCTTTTAAGCTTCTAGGGAATTTGGAGAAGCTTTTAACGCGTGACTATGAAATGTGTGCATTGCAAACACTGCAGAGCAATATTTGTAAACCTCGGTTGGTGCAGTAGGCAGTCACAGCCGAGGTAATACGTATTAATCGCAGTTTACCAACATACCTGGAACACTTTCTGTACTCTCCGGGGTAGTCACAAAAATATGTCTTTGACTTCACAAAGTAGTAACATTTGTTAGGTTTACACAATTCCAAGCACATACGTCGAAGTAAACACATATTTCTTTTTGTACACCTTACAACTGTAGAATTTTCCACTGAGTGAAAAAATTGAGGTTTACAGTTAAGGTTATGACGTCCATGCCACATAACTTTTTTTGCCAACTGGAAAATGGGTTTTCAGGTGGAGTAATACCTTCCCCACCACAGCAGCAAATGAGGGAGGGAGTGTTTCAGTGTTTATCGCAACGAATTCGCAATCTTATTGAAGACTCTTTGGCGCTAAAATAATCTCACACATTTTCTATGAAAACCATTAAGAATGTTGAAAAATACAAAGTAAGTCAAGAATTTTAGGGTTTTCCTAACTTCCAAAGGGTCAACCCCTATCCAATTCCTGTAAACAACGATATTCTCATCCTTGATCTATGACTGTGAAAGATTTTCCATACTTGTATATTTTTTAGGAGAATGGATGCCACCTTCAGGCATGCAACAAACATGATGATTCTATATCTGGGATAAAGTACCTCCTACATACATTATAATGATATTGCCAGTCACCAAATAGTACCATGACCATATGGAGGAAGGAGGCTGAAGGATGAGTTTCTTTCTAAAGTCATGGAATACCGAGGTGACTTCTATTGTCCTTTTAATGTATGGCAAAAGGTATTTTATTCCATATAATGCATGGTCACACCATCACCATTCCCACAAAGCACATAAATCCTTTGTGTCGTGCTGTTTTATCTAAATTGCAGATCCCATGTATAAAAGCAGAATCTTTATTGTGAAATTAAACACACACCCGCTCATTGGTTAAACACCAGCTGGAGATTTTTTATCTCTTAGAAACAGTCAAACCAGATATACTATTGTTATCAGAAACTTGGCTCACACCTGAGTCTATTCCTGATATCCTGGCCGCCTTCCCTGATAAATAATATATTCTCCCGGCAAATAGGCCTCAGGGGAAAGTGGGGGGTGGAGTTGCTGCCATTATTTCCCATACCTATAAAGTCAGTTCAATCACAATGTCTTCTATCCCATTGGTTGATTTTGTACTATTCAAACTTGACTCTGACAGTCTCCCCCTTACGTTTGCCCTTTTTTATCAACCTCCTGGCCAGTCACTGAGTTTCCTCCAGTTATTCGGTAGCATGGTGGCCGAGCTGGCGATTAACCATGCCAAAATTCTCATTATAGGGGATTTTAATTATTGGCCCCATGCTCAGCACGAAAGTGCCCTCTCTAGGGAGTTTACGGATATGTTAACTGGTCTTAATTTCATCCAGCACATCAGTGTAGCCACCAATGTTAAGGGCCACATATTGGACCAGGTCTGGTCATTAAATCAGGATGTCTCAAACCTACAGATTTCCCCATGTGCCTGGTCGGCTCATTCTTCTATTTCCTTTTCCCTACCTAAAACTGTTGCTACGAAATTTTGCTCCTCTGACCCTCTCTCGATCCGTAACTGGGGTCGAGTAGATATCCCCTCTCTATGCCATTCCTCGGCAATAATGACCCCGAGTACTCTCGGCCCGTCCGGCTCATTACTCTCTGTCCATGATCAGGCCAAAAATCACCACACTTGGCTAGCTGAGGCCCGGGACATCTTTGCCCCCCTGAAAAAAACTTAAAAACAAACAGCCCCACTATGCTCAGCTCTGGTTCTCTCAGGACCTGAAAGACATGAAGCTCGCCCTTCGACAAACCGAGCCCAAGTGGAGATCAGATTACTGTCCCTTAAAGAAACTAATTTTTCTTACTGCTCTTAAAGACTACAAATCAGCCATTCTTGGGGCAAAAACGAAACATTTTTCTGAAAATTTTTTGAACTCCTCAAATAAATCGAAAGACATTTTCTCTATAGTTAACGAACTTGCGAAACCTGATCGTGTAACCATTAAGCCCTATTCATCTCAGTCTCTATGCGACTCCCTTAACAGTTACTTTGTGGATAAAATAGTCAAAATTAAAGCTAATATTCCTAAACCCGATCCTAATTTCAATCCAGGATGCATCCCGGGCAAGTCTTCTTCTTTCCTAAACTTCCCTCCGATTTCTCAAGAGATGTTCCTTTCTCTGCTTAGCAAAGTTCGATCCGGCTCACCCTTGGACAGTTGTCCCGCCCACATCACTCGTAAGATTTTTCTTAATCTCCCTGATGTACCTATTTCCCTGTTTAACAACTCTATTCGCTCAGGGGTGATCCTTAAACCATTCAAATCAGCAGTTGTCGCTCCCATTATCAAAAAACCTGGGGTCTTGAGTAACTTCCGCCCAATATCCTTGCTGCCTTTCCTAGGTAAAGTCTTAGAGGCCTATGTAACTAACTGCCTTAGCTCCTTTGTGGAAAGCTCTCAGTTCCTAGACCCGCATCAAGCTGGATTTAGACCCCAACACTCCACGGAGTCCATTGTCGTTGCAGTCCACGATGAACTTAGAAAGGGGACGGACCAAAACATCTCTCAGACCTTGGTGCTCCTGGATTTGTCGGCGGTGTTCGACACCGTTGACCATGCCATCCTTCTTGAATGAGTCGAGAACGCCAGAATCCGGGGCACCCCGCTGAGGTGGCTTGCATCATTCTTAGAAGACCGAAAGCAAGCGGTACGCCTCACTACTTTTATGTCTGAGGTCAAGGGACTCAGGCATGGGGTCCCTCAGGGTTCTTCCCTCCCCCGTTGTTATTAAACCTGTACATTCTTCCCCTTATTTCCGAACAGCAAAATAGGCGTGGTCACCTTCAATTATGCGGATGACCTCCAGCTCATCTTCAATATTGATTCTTCCCCCACTGCCACTGAGAATGTTCAGTCTACTATGAAGTTCATCAGCAGTTGGATGAATGCTAACCAGCTCAAGCTTAATCCGGATAAGACTGAGCTGGTCCTCACCCGGTCACCTGGAAACTCCTGGAACTCTAATTTCTGGACTCACTACCTGGGCTGTGCACCTAGCCCGGTCAATTCAGTTAAGAGCCTAGGAGTCACCATCAGTAAGGATCTCTCCATGAGACCCCAAATTAAACCAGTGATGTCTGCATGGGTTTTCCATCTTCGCCGCATCAGAACAATTAGCAGATTCCTTACCCATGATGCCCTAGTCCAAGTTACGCTGGGTCTAGTAATATCCCGGATTGACTATGTGAACTCATTGTATATTGGTAGTCCTGCTTACCAGTACCACCAACTTCAACTCATTCAAAACCAAGCTGGGAGACTCATCTTCGGACAACCTAAGTCTAGCTCTGCTAAGCCTCTCCTGAAGAGCCTGCATTGGCTCCCGGTGGTCCAGCGCAGCCTCTTTAAAGTGGGCTGCTTGATTCACCAGGCCCTCTCTCACCAAGGCCCAGCTTTTATTGCCTCCCGCCTCCACCGACATACCCCCTCCCGAGCTCTCCGCTCCTCAGGTTCTAACCTGCTGTCCACTAGCTCCTTTAAGCGCAAAAAATTTGGGGAGTTAAGATTTGCCTCACAAGCCCCACGTTTCTGGAATGCTCTCCCTCTTGACCTTCGTCTCACCCCCTCCAATCCTCTATTTATGAGGACTCTGAAGACATTGCTATTCTCTCAAGCATACAATAAACTTCTCTTCCTCACAGCTCTGTCTCTTGCTCGTCCTTGAAGCGCCAAGAAACCGCTGGTGAACGTGCGCTGTATAAGTTCCTTTATCATATCATATCATATCATATCATATCATATCATATCACAAAAGAACACAGTCACTTTTGAAAATAGATATTAGAATCTGTTAAATGCAAGTCAGGGACTCGAGGCATCACAACGTAGAGACAGGCTTTTATACAGGAATTGTATTATAAATCTGCATGTGTAATTTATGCACATAAATTAAACTTAATGTGCACAGAAAACTTCGTATTTTGGTTCCATTGGTTATTTTGATATTAACTCAACGCACCCACTTGTTCCTTGATCAGTCAATTAGGGAATTCCTGCAGTAAAGACTTGTCCAGGAAGTAAACCCAGCATCTAGCCAATTAATGCTTTCTTGCAATTAATATTCCTACTTCTACAATGTATATTGTATTTGCCTTACTCGCTCACTGAGACAACAGAATCCCATGCAAAACATTTGGTCAATGCTAAGTGCTTTAAACATTAACGATTAAGGCACTGTAAAGGTAAGTGAACCATTGCATTATACAGGGTATTCTGTAATCCCTGTATAAGCAGCAGTACCTTTTTTTTTGTAATTGATGACTTGTGAGGCACCCAGTTGCCACTTAGAAAGAAAGAATGTCCGAAATCGACTACTATAAGTTATTACAGCCAAGTTCTGACATCACAATGCCTACTGCCAGAGCCAGCTGTCGGGGTGAAAGACAAGTTGGGTCACGGAGCATAAGTGAAGCAGGTGTTTAAATCAACAAAAACATTGCTTTTATTTTTTCCTGTTCTATTTTAATAGCTTACAATGAAATGAAATGAATGTAATGAAATAGAGTTTTGTAAAGCGCATTGCTACCCGGAGGCCTCGTAGCGCAGAGGGCGGGTGGGAAACGGTAACAACCAACTAAGCATTAGTGGGAGAAAAGTGTTTTCAGGGTTTTGCAAAATCTTTGGAGATCGGGTTCACTGCGCAAGGAAAGCAGCAGGGAATTCCAGTCAGATGCCGCGTTCCACGAGAAAGAGCGGCCACCCCATCTGGCTAGTTTAATTTTCTTGTTTGTAGCCAGAAAGGTTGTGCTGGAGCGCAACGATCTCCGAGGATGGTAGGGAGTAACTAAAGAACAGATCATTGCAGGATCTTTTTGCCACATAGCTTTGTGCGTTATACACATTGCCTTGAATTTTACGCTGGCCTGTATGGGCAGCCCGGGTAGTTTCCCCAAGGCGGCTACGCCTGAGTGTCTTCGAGAGAGTCCGAGAAGAAGACGTGCCGCCGCATTCTGGGTTACTTGGAGTTTTTTAATAGTACTGACAGGAGCGCCCAGATAAAGGGCATTCCCATAGTCAAGGCGGGACAGGATAATAGCCTGGACCATTATCCTTCGGGCTTGAAAGGGGAGAAGAGGCAACATTTTCCTCAACGTTCTCATCAGGCCAAAACATTTGGCAGAGAGTTTGGTGGCTTGCTGATTAAAGCTTAAGTTGTTATCCAGCCATATTCCCAGACTTTTGATCAAATCTTTTGGTTCTGGGGGGACACCCATGCAGGTCGGCCATTCAATGGTGGGTCTTGGTACACCAAATGTTCCCAAGAACATCAGTTCCGTTTCTCCCCATTCAATTTTAGGTGGGACAGGGCCATCCATTTTGTTATTGCTTCTAGGCAACTGCCCAGATTGTTGGATGTGCCCTCTAGCTGGTTCAGAGCCACCACTAGTTGGGTATCGTCTGCATAGGTTACTATTTCAAGGCCATGGGGACGCACAATCTCTGCCAGGGGCTCCATATAAGCATTAAAAAGTGTAGGGCTTAGGGAGGAACCCTGGGGCACTCTGTGAGTGAGGGGCCGAGCTTTGGATTGAGTGGCACCCTCTGACACCTGAAACATCCTATCCTATAAGAAGGATCGCAACCAAGTGAGGGCTTGACCTGCCACTCAAAGATGTTTTAGGCGAGAGATTAAGATGTTATGGTTCACGCTGTCAAAGGCGGCACTCAGTTCTAGCAGCATAATTGCCGTGGTGCCGCCTTGATCCATGTGCTTCCGGGCTATCTCTGTTACTGTCAGCAAAGCAGCCTCTGTCCCCAGTTTAGGGCAGAAGCCTGCTTGAGAGTCATGAAGTAGGTGGTTGAATTCCAAATAGTCAACCAAGATGGAATTGATGTGCCTCTCAAGGAGCTTACTCATCCAGGGGAGAAGGGAGATTGGGTGATAGTTAGCCATAATTGCTGGGTCGAGGTTAGGTTAAGCAGTGGAATCTCCCCTAGCTGGCAGATGGATTTTGCGGGGATGTTTCCTGTATCAAAAGGATTCTGTTCATTCGGTTTAAAAGAAAGCGAGATTGATTGAATCTTTGGAAGAAGTACTCTGCCTGCTTGTCTCAGCGGCTTTGAGCTTCTTTTGGATAAGGGGGAATAAGTGGGGTTTTAATCAAAGATTGGCGATCTGAAAGATTTCCCTCAGGGCATTAGCTGCCATCCTGCCATGACAAGTAGAGAGAATACATTTATTTTTTGAAGTTCTTAGACAGAGAAAAGCTAGAATATTTCTGCATGTTTCTTCACATTCCGAGCTGCTTCAGCATTTTTTTTTTAAAATGTACTTATATAGAACTGTTTCTAATATCTGTGTGCAACAAATATCTAACAAGTTTGTGATGTATGAGAAGTTTTATTTTATTCATTGTGTTTGCAAACATGCTCGCTCTTTCCTATGGAAGATCTACACACCAAGGTTTTAAGTAGTTTGTGGGAAAGGCCATGTTGTGACTGTATTATATGGAATAAAGTACCCCCAGCATACATGATAAGGGTGTTGCAAGTCACCTTGGAGTTCCATAACTTTATAATGGAACTCAACCTTTGGCTTTGTTACTTTTTATGGTTATGGCGCTCCTCGGTGACTTGCAATACCCTATATGCTGTACAGCATGGTTACTTTATTACTTATATAAAACAAATATCAAGTCATCACTACAAATAAGTGGAATACATTTTTAGGGAGTTTTGCTTTTAAAAGTTAATATGACAAGTTGAAGAGTAGAGCCCAGAGTTTGTGCTAGGATTGAGATTGCTGAAATTCTCGAAAAGATGTGATTACATCACTGGATAAATAAGCAGCAAAACAATATTAAAAGTAATGGGTCGTTCTGGAGGTCACCGGGGTGTACAGTGGAATGTCCAAATTATAAAAGACAAGTATTCGCAAAGCCATATAAGTCTGGCCATGACAAGCTGGTACTTTTAAAAAATATATATTTAATGCATATGCAACAGAAGAAATAGAAAAAAAACATTCAGACACCTAAATGTGTCCCCATATGCTTGCAATAAAAAATTAAATAAAAATATCACTGATGCAGCTATTTTACCCATGATGTTTTTAAATAGCAAGACGTGAAGCTGTGCTACATCTTTTATTATTATTATTATTTGTGAAGAAGACACGTTTAAATTACCACCTAAACAAATTGCAGGTAGCTGCAATGAAATAATGACATTTAAACACTTTATAACAGCAACTCTTAAATTGAGATAGAAAATACATCTCCATCTAACTGGGACTTGAATTGCAAGCAACATTATGGTCAGTATTTTAAATTAGTATAATAAAATAAAAACTCTTTTAACTAAGCTTGTCACTGAAGACAAAGGAAGACAAAGTGCTCAGGCTTTGTTTGGGTACTCCAAATGAGGACAGCCAACTGGTAAAGTCAGGTGACCTAATGCCCCATGCTGTGGTGGGTGAAAGCAAAATGTGGACAGGAATTAAACACACCAACTGATGAAGCCCACTGACCAGAAGCCCCTCAACGTATATTATGTGTGACTTTTGGAGAAAAACATTAGTCTGGCGAGACAGCTAAAACTGTCTGAAAGACCTGACCAAAAAAAACTGGACTGGTGTAACAAGGCCAGGAGAACACATAAGAGCAAAGGCATTTCAAATGTTTCAGAAATGAGAGCTAATAAAAAGTGTTTTTGTTTAGAAATGGCAGATTAGCAGAGATTCCCAAATTTAAATTACACTTACGATGATGGAAAATCTACCAGTATACACCAGCTACAATAAAGACCAGGTCGAGTGAAACAGATCCATGCCTATAATACTGCACTCACTATTGGCAGAGCCATTCTTTGGAACACAATCCAGTGTAGTATAGAAAGAGAGAGTAATGAGAGTATGCTCTGACACCCAAAGAACTCTATCACTTGGGGCCTGAGTATGATCTCGCTTGGAAAACCCTCTGTACGACTCAGATCCGGAGGGCTTTCCTAGCAAATTGTGGTCTGCGAGTCCGAGCGACTGAGTACGATGCACCCGTATGGTGACAGACTCGATTCGCTCGGACTCCCATTGAACTCCATGGGCTATGGGAGCCTGTATGCTGAATGCATACACAGGCTCCAATATCAAAAAGGGTGGGTGGGGAAAAGCGTACACCCTGTGGCAGGCACCCAATAGTGCCCGCCACACTGTGCATGCATGGAAAGGATACTCCCACAGGACAGATTTGGAGGGCCCCGGGTAAAGGGGGCCCACTACACCCCCGAAGTCTGATCCCACAGGCGTTTCATCTCGTTGAGACCGAGCCAATACGACTGTCCGAATCGTGCATTGTACTTGCTCATTCATAAACCGGCTACATTGCTCGGCATGATTCGGCTGCGAAAGAGTCGGACTGACAGGATCGGGTTTAGAAACGATTCGGTCGACGCGGACAAGTTCTTCCATCACACTTGGTTGTTCAGAACGGGGGACGATTCAGTTGGAAACATAGGCTCCGAATCGGATTTGCTCGTTCCGGAACCCATCTGGAGGCCTTCCTAGAGAGATTGTACTCAGGCCCTAAGTGGAGGATAACATGACTTCTAGAAGCACCCCACAAATGGACAGTACTCCAGGAGGAGACTAGAATACAAATGCTTTTGTAATTGGGAAAGGCAAACTTGTATGTACTCCTCTTATTGATGTGTCTGCCATGATACCCAGTAATATGCGAAAAGAGAAAGTAAACATTAATTATTAACCATTTGGTCATGGTTATAAGGCATGCATCTTCTGTGCTTTCTTCTCAGACATTTGTAACCTGTCGACCCATGACAGCTTAGTTCAACGTGATGCAGATCATCTTCCCCTTTATCAAAAGAGTGCCTCCCGCCCTGTATATCTAATTAAAGCATGGAGGAGGGAAGCAGGACACAACAAATTCTTTTATGTTATAGTTAAATTTCCACCTCCACAAAACAACAGCCCCAATCCGTGCAAAAAACAGACTTTTTCATTACAACATCTCCCCTGCTTCTTGGTATTATCCAGGATAGATAGCGTGCCAATGTATTTTTGGAAGGGGAAATAAGTCATGCGTGGACCTGATGAAGACAGTTCCTAAAGAGTTGGCTTTTAATGTGATCTATCATGTTAAATATCCTACAGTGCTTCAGTGTCATTAAATAATAATTATTATAAAGACGGCTGTGGTTCTAAGGTTCCGTGATTCTGAACCTGTTCAATGAAGGACGTCAGATATAGACGATTTTGGTGTCAGCGGACCGCAAATGACGAGTGCGGTATGTACGAGTGTTTTCGTAATAATCGATCAATGAGAACACTACGTATTCATGGATTTCGTTTGAACCTTTGGGTTCCATTTTGTGTACGGCAGCCATTTTGTGTGGTTGCCCTCACATAGGCCGATGACTACGGCCGAACGAGTCTTTGGGACACGTACACCTTTAGCTGACTTCTGTGTGACCTGAACAAACTGACTCCCTTGCCCGAGGCTGACCTCGTTTAGCCAGTTCCTTGTTAAGCAGCTGGTCAGATAGAGATCAAAGAGCAGGACATTGCTGAGTTTATGGTACATGCACACACCCTTCTATCTTGCTTGTCATCTGCTTCTGTTCCTTCTTTTATGGCTTAATTATTGATATGGGTTGAGGTCTTTCTTATGGGTCCGTCCGGCCTGATCGAGCAGGAATGTTGGATTTTGCTTTGTCATTTCTGGTGGGTTGGACAACGGAAAGTGGGATTGCCGTCATGCGATATGTTTGAAATGTCATCTTCCGATTGGCCAGTTTGTATGTAATCGATGCTTGTCAGGAATGTGATTTTTAGCATAAAAGACGATGCTCCGCTCTATGAATTTGTGCAGTCTCTAGCGAACCACCCGTGTTGTGCTTCGTAGACCTCTGTTCCTGGTTGCAGCCAATAAATTTGGTCTTTGACGCCACAGAGAAGTGTCCCGTGTCTCTGTTTGCCAAGGCAGGGGAACTCGAAGACATCAGGTGTTTTCCCTGGCGCCGCTGGGTTCTAAAACCCGGTTCTTCAGTTGGCGCCCAATGTAGGGCGACTTCAGCGGTACCGGGCCAAGCCTGAAGATCGTGAGGAGCTTTGTGTGAAAATTCTGGAGGAAGGCCTGCCACTTCATCAACCCCTGTATGTCGTCGTGGTCCGAAAGTCTTTGCTGCGAGGTTCCCCGCTTTCCGACGGCTACGAAGGACTGCTGCCCTGACTGTCGCCCTGTCTTGGAGCCATTAGATGATTTCTAGAGCAAGACGATAGACGGGTCTTCTGGTGACGCCATCGACATTTCAGTTAAGTATGAGTGGAGCGTCTCCCAGTCCTTAGTTTTGTTTTGGTATCCCATCGGGATTCTTTGATTTGGTACCTGCAGGCCCCAAAGCCGAGGGACTCGTGTTTTCGCGAGGTTATCATTTTTGATATTCCCTTGAAGTTTGAAGCTAGACTAGTGAGCGAAGATGCCTGGTCTTAGCAGACTTGGAAAGATATTTGGTTGTGGTTGTACTAGGGATTCCCGATTGGAGGATTCGTGTCCAGTTCCTCCGATTGGAACTCCGACCTATGAGCTCTACATAAAACATGGAGTGGGCCCCATCGCGTATAATGATTTTGTGCAGATAGAAAGTGATTTGTTTTAAACTCACCGCGCCGTGTATCTTACTGCTGTCACTGTCCATTTTAATCACTGCTAATTGCACTCGAGTATCAGAGCGCTGTATGCCCTCCTGAGCTCGCTCTCAGTCATACCGCAGCCGATTAAGGTGCTGCCGGGGGACTGCCTTAGACGCCGCCATCTTGGACGAGGACCAGACGAGCGGTCTAGTGCTCGGCCCTTCACGCCCTTGAGGGATATAAAATGGCCACCTCATCTAGGGAGCGCAGCTGGTGCGCCGGCGGCGCGCCGAAGTCGCGCCAAAGGCAAGCCCGTCTGCGCCCGTCCGCGCTGGACCCGCGCCTAGTGCAGGAAACTATGGCCATGTCCAAAAATTACACTACTCAAGAGCGGAGCTGCTTAGGATGGATAAATACCCCTGCAAACACTTGCAAAGAATAAACCCGGGAGATCTCTCCCCTACTTTTAGGTGTGCTTCCTGTGGCCTGCAGATGCTTTATAATCCTCCCTTGGCGTCACACAAACGGTCTAACCCACTTCTGGCCAAGAATAAGTGCCTTAATGATCATCAGTGGGCAGACAATAACCAGCAGGCTGGGTCAGGATCTCCGGTTAGCAGGAAAAGGTTCTTAAAGTGTATTTTATTGAACACTAGATCTATGGCTAAACATAAACATGAAATTGAAGCACCGATCTCAGACCATGCTGCTGACCTAATGTTTCTAACAGAAACATGGGCATCTGATGCCTCTGGCCCGGACCGGAATGTTGCTGTTCCTGAAGGCTACTCTGTAGAATATGTAAATAGAGGAGGAGCAGTGGGTGGTGGAATAGGGATAATCTATAAATCCCACTTAAAATTATTTGCACTCCCCCAACAGGACTTGGAAGCCGAAGCCATGAGTTTCAAAATTAAAGATAATAACTGCTTGATTTTCGCGGGTCTGCTTATCTATCGTCCCCCTGGTCCGAGAGCCCCGTTTATTAGAGCACTCCATACTTACTTAGAAACTACCTCGGACTCTATCGCTTATACTATCTTGGGTGACTTCAACTTCCATTTAGAAGCAAATAACGAGTCTGAATCAACTACACTAACGGATCATTTTCTTAGTTTTGGTATGACTCAATTAATCTCAAATCCCACTGACATTGCAGGACATACCCTGGACGGCATTTTTACAAACAATAAACATATTAAAGTTACTTCTTCTCAACCAGTTCCTTGGTCCGACCATAATGCTATTTTTTTTAATCTGCAATTAAATACCTTGGTCAGCCGACGGAGAGATCTTACACTCCCTGAATAGAGAGAAGCTCGAACCCACTCTTATGGCTAACATACTTGCTAAGGATCCCCCTGTATTTGAGCATGGCAACACGGAAAATGGAGCACTCAAATACCATAACTGGATCAGTCATGCAGTTGATGAGCAGGCTCCAGTGGAAATAAAAAAACCTAGAAGACGGTCTGCCACTGCGCAATGGTATTCTACAGAGGTGAAACAAATAAAACTGAAATGCCTGTGACTAGAGCGGTTGTGGCGTTTAGACTACAATTATCAAAAAAAATTGGAATACACCAAAGCCCTGCACGAATATAAATTAGCAATAGTTCAGGCTAAATCAGCCTCTTTTACAAATACAATTCAATCGGCCTCCAATACTGCTAGAGAACTATTTAAAACCGTCACCCATCTGACTAAGTCCCCTCGCGATACTATCTTTAGTCCCAACCAGAATATGGTGACAAGGATCGCTACCTTCTTTCAACAGAAGGTTCAGGCAGTATATGATGACCTTAGTACCTCAGCAGTAGATTCACTTACTGACAACAGTACGACCACCATACTATCTCATCCCAGCTTCTCCTGCTTCCCTCTGTTAGAGGAGACGCAAGTGATGGACCTAATCATACAGATGAAATCAGGATCCCCGCTAGATCCCTGTCCACCGTATGTACTGCATATGATTCCAGAGATTGTATCAGCCACCCTAACTCCCCTGGTAAACAAGGTCATCATTTCAGGGGAATTCCCTAGCAGCTGGAAGAAAGCCTGTATCCGCCCCATCCTTAAGAAGGACACGCTGGACCCTACCGAACTCAAACATTATCGGCCCATATCCTGCTTGCCCCTACCAGCCAAGATTCTGGAGAAAGCTATGAATAAAGAAATGATGAGATATATAGACTCTAATAAACTATTAGATCCCTCACAACATGGTTTTCGACCTTGTCACTCAACTGAGTCCACTCTGATCATGGCAACGGAAAACATACGAAGGACAATGGATGAGGGTGGTAGAACAGCCCTGATCTTATTGGAACTTACAACGGCGTTCGATACCGTAAATCATCCGGCCCTACTAAGCAGATTGAGAACCTTAGGCTTTGCCGGCACGGCTCTGACCCTTCTGCCATCCTTTTTGGACTCCCGAACTCAGCAGGTGCACTGGGAAGGCTTTCAATCTGATGAATTCTCCCTCCCAGGTGGGGTTCCCCAGGGCTCGGCATTGTCACCTACATTGTTTAACTTGTATGTCACTCCGTTGGCCGCCCTAATCCAATCTAATGGCCTACAATTATTGTCGTACGCCGACGACACTCAAATTGTAGTGTCAGTATCTCAGTCTATTGAAGCAACAGCAGAGTGTTTTAAGACATGCCTCATTTGTGTAAAAAATTGGATGAGTGGTCATTTTCTAAAATTAAACACGGATAAGACCGAGATAATTGAGTTCGGCCAAAAACCTTCCATTTGGAGCGACCTCCGGTGGCCTCCAGAGGCGGGCTCATGCCCTGTTCCTGTAGATAAGGTTAGGAATCTTGGCTTCATGCTAGATAAAGACCTTTCCTATAAAGCGCAAATCAATCAGGTGACCTCCTCCTGTTTTTATACCATCAAGATTCTCAGGAAAGTCTTACCATACATCCCGTCAACATTAAAAAAGAAGGTTATGGGTGCCCTGGTAATGTCCCGAGTGGACTATTACAATTCACTCTACCTGGGCACAGGAGAAAAACAGCTGACCAAACTTTAGGCAATCCAAAATGCTGCAGCTAGGGTCCTACTGAACTTACCACGTTGTCATCCAACCTCTAAAGCGATTCGTAAACTTCACTGCCTGCCAATTAGGCGTAGAATACAATTCAAAGCCCTCTGCCTGGTCCACAAGTCCTTGTATGGCAAGGGACCTGATTACCTTACTAAACTCCTTCCGCTGTACTTGCCAGCTCGCACTTTGAGATCAGCCAACCAAGACTTACTATGTTAACCAAGAATAAGGAGAGCTCGATGGGGAGGAAAATCCTTTTCCCACCAAGTCTCCAGATTATGGAACTCTCTGCCCCCTGCACTGCGCTCACAAAAATCTAAAATGTGCTTTAGAAAAGCTCTAAAAACTTGGCTTTTCTCTCGGTATTAAACTTGCTCTCTTCGCTCTCTCTGTACTACAGCGCCAAGACGCCGCGGCATTCGAGCGCTTTATAAATATTCAGTCAGTCAGTGGATCAAATATACCAGAAAAGACGGTGTCCTACAGTGGCCCCGTTATGGTAGCTTTGAAACTGAGATTTTAGATAATCTCGAAGTGAAACTGTTCAAGAAGAAAGCCCGGCCGGCAATGTTTAACTCTTTCCGCTTATGGCGAAAGGAAGCCAAACAGAAAGAAATTAAGTTAGCGAAGCGAAATAAACGAGAACGAGGTATGTCAATGGTGCAAGCTGCTATACAGTTTAGGGATAACGAAGAAGAACAAGAAAGCGAACAAATGCTTAGGCAACGTAAATTGGCGGTAGATAAATGCTATCCAGCTTTGCCACCTCATTAGCAAGAAGAAAAGAAAGATCTTGTGAAAGATCCTTTGATGTCGCATCTATTGAGTTCGCCACCCCCTTATGTGCAGAGTGCTACGGTACCTACACAAGTTATAGTTGCGCAACCTCCGGTTGCTTTGCCTCCTGTGGTTCCTCAACAGCCAGCTCCTATTCCGTTGGCTCCTATTACTTTAGCGCAGCCTTCTCAAGGGCCACCGACTTTGCTACCTCCTTCGTCTGTTACTCCTACCCCTGTATTGCCTGCTGCTCCTGTTACTGTTCCGACTTTGGTTTCTTCTCATTCTGCTTTGTCTCCTGTTCTTTTGTCAACTTCTCCTTCTGCTCGACAGAGAATGACTGATGCTGTTGCTGGTCTCTTTTCTCCTCTTCTTGGTTTCTTGGGTATGTCTCCTGTTGTAGAGCGTAAGCAATTGCGTAGCCAATTGCCTGGTCCTGATGAACGGACAGTGTTAGATCACTTAGCGCGTAAATGGGTTACGTATCCTTCGCACTATGATTTCGAGTGTGTTATGGATGTTTTCCGTCAATGGGAAGCACCGAAACAAAGATATGTTTTTGATATGATGTGTTCTTTCCTTCGTGAACAATGGGAAGATGGTGATTTAGGACAAGTTCCGCCTGAGTTGTACCGTATACGGTGTGAGTTTGCGAAAGGGACTTTAGTGGGTCTTGAGGTTGAGAAAGCAGTTGCGACGTTGTTGTCATTTAGGAGTGAATCTCCTTCTCAGCGATTCTTTGAACCTGATTCTTCAGTTAGGGGAAAGGCGCGACAATACCCGATGAGAGAGGTTCCCCCAGTTTGGAGACAGGGTAATGCAACTGTTGTTCCACCTATTCTGCCTCACTTTCAGCGAGTTTGGGTGCATGTTCCTTGGAAACGTGCTGAAGTTTTAGCCCTTAAGCAGACTTTGCCCGATCCACGTAAGAATCCTGCAGGGTACTATAAGGAACTATCTCAAACTGCGGATTCATGTATTATGAATCTAGCCGATATAGACATGTTGTTCGGGAATGTTGTTCCACAGCCTTTATGGGGATTGATTCGTCATACGGATCATGCACAGGAATTCGCTGATACATAGAATAATCTTAGAGCTGCAGATAATAGACAAGTAGGTGGTGCTAAACCAGAGGATGTGATTTCTGACCTCCCTGATAGGATTATTGATTATATGAAGACTTTGATGCCTGCTGTGCGTGTAAGCAGAAGAAAGACGAAACTGTGTCCGACTTTTTCACTAGATTCGAAGGGACGTTTATCGACCATAGTGGTCAAGATATGAGTACGGAAGGTGGTCAACGGTTGTTCATTCACAAGTTTGTGCATAATTTGCTTCCCGAATTGTGTGCTAAGTTGAAGGATTCTGAGAGTGCTTGGGCTGTTTCTAAGTCAGCACAGATTTTGGCTACTGCCCAGTACTATGAGAACAGAAATAAGGATGAGATAGAGAAAACGGATAGGAAGACTAAGGAATTGAAGACTAAAGTTCTTCTACAGCAAGCTTATCCCCCTCGTAATAATCAGCGCGATTATCAGCAACCTCAGCAATATCAGAAAAACTCGCAACGGTTTGAGTCTTCTTAACAGCGTTTTCCCGTAGGCCCTAATCAATGTGCGTATTGCAAGGAAGAGGGTCATTTTAAGAGTAGTTGTCCGGTTCTGTTACAGCGCGCGAATGGTGCTTCTGGTGTGAGAGGTCGAGGTGTTCAGCAAGCTCCTAGAGGTAGAGGACGTGGTGTGTTTCCTCAGAATACGCGTTCTTTGCCTCCACAGAACTCTATGAATAGCTTTGATCAGCAGAATTGTGCGTCTGGTAGGACGGCTCAGTACTATACGGACGATTACTATGCGGAAGGTGAGAATGTGGATGGTAATGATTGCTAGGACAGCCATAGACAAAGAGAGGGAGTTGTTTCAGTTCCAGTAGATCAGAGTGGACCTTATGTTGAAGTGATTGCATCAGGTGTGTCAGAGCCTTTTCTGTTGGATACTGGTGCTGCAAAAAGTTCTATTATGCACTCTAAACTCCCTGGCGCACCTTTGTCTGGCTTAACAAATGTTTCAGTAGGTTTTTCTGGCGCCCCGGTTACGAATCCGATTTCTAGTCCATTGTCTATTTCTGTTGGACCTTGTGAATTCAAAGCACCCCTTATTCTGACGACAGGTTGTGGTGAGAACTTGTTGGGATTGGACTTATTGAAGAGATTGTATGCAACGCTATATTGTTCTCCTTCAGGAGTACAGCTTACATTGGGTAAGAGAGTGATCTCTCCGATGTACTTGTCTAAAGATCGACTTCCACCTGAATTGTCTTCTCTCCCTGATTCTCTTTGGGCTACTGGTCCTAATGATGTGGGTCTCCTAGAGATTCCGCCATATGTTGTGACGTTGAAAGCGAATGCTAGATTGCCTCGTATTCCGCAATATCGCATTTCTAGAGATGGTGAAAGAGCACTTTTGGCGATCATCTATGATCTGATTCAGAAAGGTGTGATTGAGGAAACACGAGGTAATGTGTGCAATAGTCCCGTTTTGCCTGTTCTGAAAAGAACTGATTCTTCACAACCTCCTGTATATAGGTTTGTGATCGATCTCCGCGAGGTGAATAAGATTGTAGTTCCGCAATTTCCTGTTGTGCCTGATATCATCGCTTTACTGACTTTGATCCCGGCTACAGCCACGTGGTTTTCGGTGATTGACTTGAAGAATGCTTTTTTCAGCATCCTGATTGCCGTGGAGAGTAGAGATATTTTTGGCTTCTCTTTAGGAGGACGAAGTTTCCGGTTTAAGCGCGCTCCTCAAGGCTATTGCCAGAGTCCATCGATCTATAGTCAGGCTTTGAAAACACAACTTGATTTGCTTGTTTTACCTGATGGTGCTGCTCTTATCCAGTATGTCGACGATCTGTTAGTTGCTGCCGACAATGAAGAGATCTGTAGAAAGGCTACTTTGTCGTTGCTACGTCATTTGTCTGATTTCCACCATAAGGTGTCTCTTTCGAAGTTGCAATATTGTCGACAAGAAGTTACCTACTTAGGTCACCTTTTATCGAAAGAGGGAAGGAAACTGACTCCAGAAAGAATTCAAGCTATTGCGAAAATGAGTGTGCCTACGACACAGAGAGAAGTAAGTGCTTTCCTAGGTATTACGTCGTATTGTAGACAATGGATCCCTAATTTTTCATTGCCTGCTAAGCCTTTGATAGCTCTTACTGTTAAGGATACTCCAAATCCTATTCCTTGGGCTGACGAATGTCAGAAGAGCTTTTCAGAATTGCGTGATGCGTTGTGTTCGGCTCCTGTGTTGGGTACTCCCGACTACAGTAAGCCTTTCACATTGTATGTCCACGAGAGAGAGGGATGTGCATTGTCGGTTCTGACTCAACAGTTTGGCGATAAGCAACGTCCATGTGCTTATTTTTCATCGACTTTGGATCCGGTAGCTAGAGCTTTGCCGAGTTGTCTGAGAGCTACAGCAGCAGCGGCTGTCTCGATTCGACAGTCTGCTGGTTTAATGATGGACAATACACTGATTGTGATGGTTCCACATGCAGTGGATACCTTGTTGAATCATACTAAGACACAGCACTTAACTAGTGCTAGGTTGTAGGGTTATGAATTGACACTGTTAGCGAGTCATGTGCTCATAAAGAGATGCAACACATTGAATCCAGCCACGTTGTTGCCGATTTCAGTTGAGACAGATGTTGTTGAACAGCATGATTGCTTCCTTAGGACAGAGGAAAAAACGAAAGGGAGAATAGACCTTAGGTATACTCCTCTTCCAGAGTGTGATGGTACCTTATGGGTTGATGGTTCGTGCTTTAAGCTTCCGAATGGTGATACGACTGCGGTATATACTGTTAGGACTTTGCATACGATTGTTGAAGCTGCACGTATCCCACATAATTCAGCGCAAGCAGCAGAGTTGATTGCATTGACAAGAGCATGTGTGTTGTCGAAAGGAAAAGCGAGTGACTGTGTACACCGATAGCCAGTATGCGTTTGGTATGGCTCATAGTTTTGGACGTTTGTGGAAAGAGCGTGGGTTCCTGACTTCGCATGGAACTAAGATTGAGCATGGTCAATTGGTGAATGAACTTCTTGAATCTCTTACTTTGCTGTTGCAAGTTGCGATTGTGAAATGCAGTGCACATAAGAACGTTATTGATGATGTTGGTCGTGGTAATGCATTTGCAGATGAAGTCACAAAAGAAGCTGCGAGAGATGTGATGAGTCCAATGTATGTTGTGGGTCCGGGGAGATGGGTTCCAGATGGAAGTATGTGTGAAGATACGATTGAGAGTGTGAAATCCATCCAAGCTGAAGCTACAGAGAAAGAGCTGAATGAATGGAGAGAGAGCAAGGGTAAATTGGATTCAATGGTTGTTGGATTGAGTTGTCAGAGCATCAGAGATGGTTGTTACCCAATGTGTATGTACTTCCAGTGGTTACGATGGCTCATGGAATGGCTCATATCAGTGTGAAAGGGATTTGCAAGTTGTTAGCTCCAGTATGGCAGAATGCTGGAATTCCTAAGTGTGCAGAGAATCTGGTTAAGAATTGTATGGTGTGTTTGATATACAATCCTGGTAAGGGAACTCCAACTCCAGCTGGTCATTTTGCTCCTCCAACGTACCCGTTCGAGGCTTTGCAGCTAGATTTCATCCACATGGAGAAATACGTGTTAGTGGTTGTTTGCTTTTTTTCGAGATGGGTGGAAGCCTACCCTTTGAAAGATAACACTGCCTTGTCCACAGCGAAAGCCCTTATTAAGGAATTCTTCCCTAGGTTTGGTTTGCCGAGAATGATTTGGAGTGACAATGGGAGTGAATTTGTGGGTCAAGTGATGAAGAGAGTGTGTGATGGATTAGGAATTAGGCAGAAGTTCCACGCTGCAAATCATCCCCAATCAGCTGGTTTAGTTGAGTGCTACAATGGCACTCTTAAGTTGAAATTAGCCAAGATTCAAGCGAGCTCTGGTTTACAATGGC
The DNA here is from genome assembly GCF_964263255.1 of Lissotriton vulgaris. Taxonomy (NCBI): domain Eukaryota; kingdom Metazoa; phylum Chordata; class Amphibia; order Caudata; family Salamandridae; genus Lissotriton; species Lissotriton vulgaris. The sequence continues at coordinate 646,473,750 of NC_141694.1, read as the reverse complement.
CAGATGCCTTGCCATTAGCCCTTCTGTCCACTAGAATGACTGTGCATTCACGAATGGGTCTGAGTCCGTATGAGGTAGTGTTTGGTCGCCCGGCAAATATTTGGGGAGTGCCGCGGCCGACAAAGTTTAGTGAGATAAAGCATCCTGTGTTGCTTGACTATCTGTACGAATTGACGGCTAAATTGCGTGTTTTGCATCAACAGGTTCATGATACACTGCCACAAGCTTCTGAAGATCCAGGACACGCTATCGAACCTGGTACATGGGTGTTGGTGAAAAATTTCCAGTGGACCAAGAACGAGCAGCCCCGCTGGAACAGCCCATATTTAGTCCTTTTGGCCACCCATTCTGCAGTACGAGTGCACGTTAAAAAGAACTGAATCCATGGCGTACATTGTAAGAGAGCCCCTTTGCCTCTTCCGACGACCGGTGGGTCCAGAAAGGACTTCCTGATTCTGAAACTGAGACCCTGCCTCGTTTTCTGCCCTTTAGCTATGCCCGTTTGATTGGAACGAACACTGAGCAAGAAAGTGACGATCTTCTTCAAGAAGCTGTGCTTCCGTTGAATTGTTTGAACACTGTTGAACCTGAGCTATTATTCCGTGAACAGACATTGCTTGGCAAAGAGCGTTATAATTTGTCGCTGGACAAATAAAGTGAAATTCTTTCTTTACTGATTTTTGAAGGTTAGCTCTCCTCCAAGGAACTATTTTGATTTTTGATTTTTGTTTTTTGAACCACCATCCGGGTTCAGCTGTAGGGTCGCGGTGTCAAGTCTTTGGAGTGCAAGCCGAAAACGTTAGGTCGATGGTTCTGGTTGGTCTAAGGGAGTTGCCCTGGACTGACAGACGCATTCCTTAGCACAGAACACCCTACCGCCGCAAGCAGCAATTAAAGAGGATGGAGTTTTTTGAGATGGAGAGACCTGTTGAAAGAATAAGCTTCAAGAGCAAAATCTGTAAATTATTGAGCAGAAAACGGTTTTTAATATTGTGTTTGCTTATGTTACTTAGCTTAATGATGTTTTTAATTGGATATGTGACATTCTCTTTTCAAGTGAGGTTTGTGCCCACTATGCAACCTATGCCTCCTCCTACTGTTTCTTCACATTCTTTTCACCCTCTGCCCGAACATGAAACTGTTAGAAGATTGGAATTTGCTAACAATTCCTTTGTTCAGCTCCTGCATCAACACCAGCTAGTAATGAACACGACAAATTGTTGGGTGTGTGGCCTTATGCCCCATAGTACCGATAAAGGTATTCCTTACCTGGTTTTGCCTTTTAGCTACAATGGTTCTATTTAGGCATACAGAACGATGTTCATCTATGCTCATGGAGTCTATCCCCAACGTTCCATGAAAGATAGTCCGAAGACTAGTGCTCTGGTCAAAGGTATAGTTGACATGATTAGAGGAATTAGTTCGTATGAGACTATCCCGAGAGATGAGACACAAGCATAAATTGGATGGAACGTTACTGGATACGGAGTTAGTCTGAGTGTTAACCAGCGAGTGAAAAGTTCCCCTCCGATTTGGATAGTGCCCCATCAGGGTCATTATTGTCTGCATTGTAATGGCAAGAATCCGAGAGCTCAGTTAGGGAAGAGCGTTTGCCCTGAGACTTATTATTTGCGTCTCAGACTTCCCCAGCATTTCTAGCAGCTAAGGGTACCTATTTCATCTGTTACGACAAAGCATATACATGGTTGCCCCCTGACTTTTCGGGCACATGTTTTGTTTTGTTCCTGTTGCCACCCACATTTACAGCTGCGGCAGAAAACCACAAGACGAGAGTTGCTAGAGGTGTCTTCAGTAAAGAAGATACCACAGGACAAGAATTGGGAGATTTCTTTAAGGGTTTTCTGCCGTTCTGGGGGCCTATGGCTAATAGCAGGAACATTCGACAGTTGACGAGAGTGGTTGAGTCAACCATAGTCGAAACTGCCGGTGCCCTTAGTAATTTGACTGCTGAGCTCCAGTCGGATCGCCTTATGACTCTTCAGAACAGAGTTGTGCTAGATGTCATACTTGCAGATAGAGGTGGGGTGTGTAAACTGATTCAATCGAGCAGCTGCGTTTTCATTCCAGACAACGCTCCGACAGTTTTCCAGGCCATTTCCAGACTACATAGGATCTCCGAGTCTGTACATATAGACAAAGGAGATTGGTCGTTGATGGGATGGTTTTGGGAATTGTTATCCACGTGGGGATGGAAGATTTTGATGGTCATTGGGATGATCTTAGCTATCCTTTTCCTGTTCTGTCTTTGCGTACAGTGTGCTCCTGCTATATGTGGCCTTTGTGCTACTTCGTGTGCAAGGAGACCTGTCCAGAGAGAGTTGCTAAGTACTAGGATGATGCTACAGCAACATCTTGATGATCTGATGAATATAGACCTGGATTCAGACTGACATGGGTTTGAGTTTGTTGCCTATGTAAGGGCAAAAGGAGGGTCTGTGGTTCTGACGTTCCGTGATTCTGAACCTGTTCAATGAAGGTCGTCGGATACAGACGATTTTGGTGTCAGCAGACCGCAAATGACGAGTGCGGTATGTACGATTGTTTTCGTAATAATAGATCAATGAGAACACTACGTATTCATGGATTTCGTTTGATCCTTCGGGTTCCATTTTGTGTACGGCAGCCACTTTGTGTGGTTACCGTCACATAGGCCGATGACTATGGCCGAACGAGTCTTTGGGACACGTACACCTTTAGCTGACTTCTGTGTGACCTGAACGAACTGACTCCCTTGCCCGAGGCTGACTTCGTTGAGCCAGTTCCTTGTTAAGCAGCTGGTCAGATAGAGATCAAAGAGCAGGACATTGCTGAGTTCATGGTACATGCACACACCCTTCTATCTTGCTTGTCATCTGCTTCTGTTCCTTCTTTTATGGCTTAATTATTGATATGGGTTGAGGTCTTTCTTATGGGTCCGTCCGGCCTGATCGAGCAGGAATGTTGGATTTTGCTTGGTCATTTCTGGTGGGTTGGACAACGGAAAGTGGGATTGCCGTCATGCGATATGTTTGAAATGTCATCTTCCGATTGGTCAGTTTGTATGTAATCGATGCTTGTCAGGAATGTGATTTTTAGCATAAAAGACTATGCTCCGCTCTATGAATTTGTGCAGTCTCTAGCGAACCACCCGTGTTGTGCTTCGTAGACCTCTGTTCCTGGTTGCAGCCAATAAATTTGGTCTTTGACGCCACCGAGAAGTATCCCGTGTCTCTGTTTACCAAGGCAGGGGAACTCGAAGACATCAGGCGTTTTCCCTGGCGCCGCTGAGTTCTAAAACCCGGTCCTTCACGGCAGCAGTGGGAAAATACCACTCGCACAAATACCTCCCAGCTAAGTTGGTCAGTAAAGAAAAAAATCTTATCCAGCGCTACCACAGACTGCACCGCTGCTGCCAAGAGGTGCAAATGAGCACAGTGCCGGAAGCAATGACAGCTGCAATATCCCAATTGGTGAAAAAAGAAAAACAAATGTATTCATAATAATGATGCAATTCATTCGTTCCAAATGCCATTTTGGTTTTTGGAACGTTAATATACAACAAAAAAAATATTTTGCATTCCTAGTGTGTGACTGTCAATTCACAGAATAAAATCAATCCAGATGAAATCGTTACTGCCAACATATGCTTTGTCTTAAAAAAATATTTCATCAGGCCTGCCAAGGTGTAGCACGGAAGACAGCTAACACCTGATTTGTTGTTCAAGTGATACTATTGTACAAGAATTATGTGATGCTCAAAAAGTATTCACCACAGAACAGGTCGCACATGTACGGAGAAGACCTAGTAGTACCACAATCCACAGCACAGCAAGAAGTATACCTGTGGTAGATGATAGTACAAAATGTATGTAGGGTAACCCCTTTGATAAGGGGTGTAATCTCTGACATCAGCCTCCACGGGAAGTGATTGATTAAAGTCTGTGAATTAACTGTACCACACTAGGAATGCAAAATAATTTTATTTGTGCTACGTTAAAGTCACAAAAAATAAAATTGTATTTGGAACTAATGATTTGTATCATTGCATCAGTTTTTCTTTTTTCAACAACTGGTATATGGGGCCCAGAACTGGAATAGGCACCCCAGGCAGGTCAGAACTCGCAGCAGTGTAGTTCCAAAAGGCTGTAGGTGAAGTCTTTGTGTCCCTGAGACTTCAGAACAGGAGCCAAGCACACTCAAGCCCTTGGAGATTCTTCTCAAGCTGGTTTTACAGAAAAGTCCTGTCATTGTCCTCTCCTTGGCAGAGGCAGCAACTGTAGACCTGCAGAACAACACACAGCAAAGGGGCAGTCTCCTCCTCAAAGCTCTCTTCTTGGCAGGGGTTCCTCTTGATTCCAGAAGTAATTCAAACTACTGGGGTATTAGGTCTAATACCTATACCCCATTTTCACTTTGAAGTATTTGTAAGAAAGTCTTTCTTGCTCAGTAAAACCAGTTCTGTCCTCCCTGGTCCAATTCCCATACAGGGGGTGGAGACAGCGTTGTGAATAGCAGCCACAGCCTATTCAGGTGTCAGTGACAACTCCTCCCACCACCCTACCCAGGATGGCCCATCAGTATATGCAGGGCACACTTCAGCTCCCTTTGTGTGAGCGTCTGGAGTGAATGCACAAACAGCCCCTGTCTGTCTAAAACCAGACAGTGAATCCACAAGAAGGCAGAGGCACACAGGATGGTTAAACAAGAAAATAACCACTTTCTAAATATGTAATTTTCAAATACACAATTTACAAACCACTTTTACTAAACGGTGTGTCATTACATTCATAATTCAGAGATCCATACATTCCAAGCTTCTAGCTGTTCCCAATTGAAAGTTACACTTGTAAAATGATACAAGGCAGCTCCAATGATAGCCTGTGGGGGAGCTAGTCCTTTCAATAGTGAAAAACGAAATTGGCAGTCCTTCACTATCATGACATGGAAAACACACCAGTACATGTTCTACCTTTCACATACACTGCACCTTGCCCATGGGGGTACCTTGGGCCTACCTTAGGGGTGAGTTACATGTAAGAAAAGGGAAGGTTAGGCTAGTAAGTGGATACACTTGCCATGTCGACATGGCAGTCAAAAACCGATTTAAAGACTCTGCAGTGGCATGCCTGAGGCAAGTTTGCAGGGGCTTCTTATGTGGGTGGCACAATCAGTGCTGCAGTCCCACTAGTAGCATTTGACTTACAGGCCCTGGTCACAAATGGTGCACTTTATTTTAAATTTCCTTATTATGTTTTTTGAATATCTGAAAACAGACATAACAATGCAAGCATGACAACATCCCAGTTTGGGTTGCATTACAGGTGCCACCATCTATTCATAATACACCCATCCCATTGTAGCACAATACATTTCCATAAAAACATCAGGGGGTTTCAGCAGTTCTAGGGTGAACTGTTGATGATAGTAAATATGCTCTGAAGCTTTCCTAAATATTCTTGGCATGCAAAGCTTTCAGCAGCTCCTCAGTATACGTAACCAATTGTTCTTTACAGTATGTCATGTCCTGGAGCCATATTTATGAGTCACTCTCTTACCCCAATGTATAGCTATTCTCCGTTGGGCCAGCAGCAGCGCTACAGCCACCAGTTTCTGATTTGTCGCTTGTAGGGGTTTGTCTGATCCCAGGAGGCAAAGGTTTAAGGGGCATTGGTGCACTTTACTTGGGACTAACCAGTAAATCAAATATGCCAATCTTGGATAACCAATCATAATCACAATTTACACAGAGAGCATATAGACTTTAGCACTGATCAGCAGTGGTAAAATGCCCAGAGCCCTAAAGCCAACAAAAACAGAAAAAATAGGAGAAAGGAAACAAAAGATTTGGGGGAAATCCTTCAAAAGGACCAGGTCCAACATAACTCCCTTCCAGCTTAAAGCCAGGGTAGCCCAATCAATGCCTTGATGGACTTCCCTGATTGGGGCGATAGAACATGGACCACTGCCTACAACAGCAGGGGTATATTCCAGTTCTATGTCTCGCTGAACCCAGTTGGATCCCTCTATACATACTGTAAGGGCCCACTCGGTTAACCCACGGGGACCCCTTCTCTTCACCTGTGGATCCCATCAGTGCAGCACTTAACCTTATTTTACTCCCAGATGTAGCCCAGTAGCAGACAAGACCACCGTGAACAACACAGTGGTGTGGCCCAGTCCATCCCTGGGGTGTGACTCCTGTCCCTCCCAGGGGAACCTCTGTCTACCAGGAAAGCAACCCATAGAGGCCACTGACAGCAGTCAGTGATGAGAGCCAGGCCTCATGCCTTTTAGGGCTCTCTAACCTCTGTGGTTTCTCAGAGTGGGGTGGTAGCCCCGGGTGCCTGGTGCCCTTTATCCACTCTGCCTCCCACCAGGTCAGGGATGGCACCCTAATCCTGGTGCTCCAGTCCAGGATCTGTATCCTGAGGCTAGACAGGAGCTAGGGGTGAGTGTCCCCCCTGCTTTCTCTTCTGGGGTCCTGCCTCCGCCCTTCAGGAGTGACACCTGCAGAATTAAAATTTTCAGGGTGCCTGTGTCCTGCACAATTCTACCACCTTGTTCAGAGGTGCTATCCTGCAACTGGCCTTTCAGCCCAGGGTCCATACCCTAAGGCTGGGCAGGGGCCAGGGGCGGGACTTTCCTCCCCCTACCCTTCACTCTTGGGCTCCGCACCCTCCCATCCTGAGGGGTACCCCCAGAAAACAAAAAGCTGGGGACATTGATAGCATTTGCATACTCCTACAGGTCAGGGGGAGACCCTGAACCTAGCCCTCCAACCCAGGGTCTGTACTCCTAGGTCAGATCTGTGCCTGGCACACCAGGACTTCTGGGGAGTGTACCCACTCACCAAGGAAAACATGTATTGTCTGAGAGTGTGCTTGGTGCAGGCCTCCGGCCTCCTGTCAACCTGCCAGTGGGTGAAGACACAACCAGGCCAGAAGTGGCTTCACCAGGGTCAGACTTGGGGTGCTCTGATCTCAGAGATGGCAACCCCTGACCCACTGGTCCTCCCACTGGGGTCTGTCTCCCCTTCACCCCTTTCTCTGGACTCATGCACCCTCCCACTTGGAGTGGTGCTGCCAGTCAACAGAACCGGTGGGATACTTGTGACAGCCACCCCCAGCTCACCTGACACCCTGGGACCCTGTCTCACTTGATTGGGGACAACCTAAGCCATCTCCGTCAGGATCACCCCCAAAAGCTTCTTCAGACCCTCTGGAATCCACCAAAAGGGCTCCCTCCAAGACAATCTCCCTGGGGTCAGAGAACTACACTCCACCGGGTGTTGGCATAGCTCTAGAAAACAGGGACTGAACACATTCCCTCCAGCAATAAATTCACACAGCCTCTAACAGGTGTTAACCATACTACCCTTCACCTTATCATCCAGTGCCCTGCAAAAGTAATCCACATCACCCTCCTGAGACGGGTGAGACAGTGTGTGACTGTTTCTGTCATTCAATCCATACTCTTCTGTGCAGTCTCCATACTCACATACAAGGGCTTCTACCATGGGGGAACCCTTCTCTCTGATCCTCACATGTAGAGTCAGTAGAGTGTCCCTCCCACCACTAGGAATATGATCCCCTCTGCCAGTCCCCCAATCCTCCTCAGGGACCCTGCACACCAAAAGAGCTACCTCATAAACCTTAACCCCCTGGGTTATGTCAAGCCTCTCCTTGTAGATGGGCACCAAGTCTCAGTACTGGGCATAACACCTTTGCTGCCACCATCTGAGCTGGACTCCGCCATCATGGCCTCCACCTCCAGCCCAGCCAAGCTCAGTTCATGAGTGTGAAACATTTCCTTTTCCTTGGCTAAGGCTCTCATGGCCTCAGCCCTCTTGAGGTTACTGGTCTAACTCTCTCAGCTTCCGCTCACAAGTGAGACTCAATTCCTCTCTCTCAGGGCCATTGCCCTCACTTTCAGAGAACTCTGCATCAGAATCATCTGGTAGCATTGTTTCCCAGTGTGTTACCTCATTAATACAGGGCTGCCTTACGATCCTGCCTAGTGGATCTTCTCTTCAGAGGCTTGAATAAAACTTTTAGTTTCCTCACTGTATGGATATAAAGGTGACAAAAGTTGATTTCGATTCTGTCATGGCCTCACAGGTGCATGTATTAACCAAAGTTTCAAGTATCAACAACAAATTGAGGAGAAGGGAAAAACAGTATGTGGTTGAGTAATGGTCTGCACTATACAGTAGTGTACCCCAATCAATGTGGGTCAAGTACAAATGCAAGTTGAAAATTCTCACCGCCGACCACCAGTGTTAGGAATCAGGGTCTCTAGTGGACAGTGGTATGCACCCTATCCAAGTAGGAACTCTTCCTTCTAGTCAGTGTAAGGGGATTACACAGCTAAAATAATCCGTGCTCACCCCCTTGGTAGCTTGCCACAAGCAGACAGGATTATCTCAGAGGCAATGTGTAAAGCATATGTACATAACACATAAAGCAACACACTGAAAACACTACAAATGGACACCACGCCAGTTGTGAAAATAAAGTATCTTTATCTAAATCAAGCAAGACCAAAACAACAAAAATTCAACAAACAGAACTGAAAATATGACTTTTAAAATGTTTTAAGAAATCCTGTCCATAGAAAGTACCTCAAATTTGTCAAAATCACAAGGCAACACAGCCGCAGAGGAGAGTAGTGTTCAAAAACACAGCTAGGCGTCAGTTCTTGAGTTCTTGGGGAGGCGATACAACAGTTCTGCTGAATGCAGGAGAAGTGACGCATCAAATCTGGACTGTAGGGGGAAGTGATGTGTTGATTTACAAGGTGAATCTGGTCTATGGGTGTTGCATCCGACAAACTTGCTGGCAAGTGGCTCCCCTCTATTAAAAAAAGTGTGTTTTCTCTGCAGTTCTCACTTTGTAAAGTAATCTGGTGAAGACGCTTGAGGATCTATCACGTTGGCAAACCAACAGAGATATAGGTCACTGGAGACATTTCCTTGGTGTCCTTTATGCAGCTGTAGTGCAGGAAGCTCTATACTACTGGTTAGGGGATTAAGTCCTCTTGAATGCTGAGGGTCCTTGGGGGCCAACAACCCCTCCTGTAACCTTCAGTAAGTCTCACACAGCGGGATTGCAGAGAGCTCATTGGAGGCCGGGTCGCTTTTCTCCACTGTGCAGATGTGCCTCCTCGGGCACTACTGGTGGAGGATGTAGTCCCCTTGGATGCTGAGGGTCCTTGGGGGCCAATCACCCCTTCTGTTACTTCCAGTAAGTCACACATAGAGGGATTGGTGAGAACTTGGATGGAGGCCCCGCCCCTTTCTTCACCACTATGCAAACACACCTTCTGTTACTTCCAGTAAGTCCCACATAAAGGGATTGCTGAGAACTTGGATGGAGGCATGCCCCCTTTCTCTGCCACTTTGCAAACACGCCTCCTGGCACACTACTGGTTAGGGAATAAAGTCCCCTTGGATGCTCAAGGTCTTGGGGTCCAAGAACCCTTCCTGTTACCGCCAGTAAGTCCCACACAGCTGGATTGCAGAGAGCTCGCCGGAGGCCCTGCCCCTTTTCTCCACCACTCTGCAAACATGCCTCCTGGCGCACCACTGGTTGGAGGATGAAGTCCCCTTGGATGCTGAGGGTCCTTGGTGGTCAAAAAGCCCTCCTGTTCGACCAGTAAGTCATAGGCAGTGGGATTGCTGAGAGCTAGTTCGAGGCCCTGTCCTCTTTTTTCACTACTCTGCAAACTTGTCTAGTAGTTAGAAAAAACATAGAATTCACTGTAAAAAACAAAGTTACAGGGACATTATAGTTAGGGTCAGATTTCACTCATACAAAACCAGTGAAATTCAGTAGTTTTTGTTACCTGTGCTAACTATAAATTACGCCCCCACAATGCACTGCTTACTTGAGGCACTACCATAGCCCTATTTCCTCCAAATGATCCGGCATACTCTTGAGCCAAGTAAAGAAAGGTGTGGCCAATCACCAATATACAAATAAAGATGCTGCTGGAGTCCTTGCCTGCCTCAGAATGAGCCACTGACTGTGAAGCCTTCATCAAAAGTAATGATTTGTAAACAAAGAAAACAATTGACTATGTTAATTTTAATATTGTTAGTGGCTTTCTGCTTGTCAAGAAAAACAAATAAATAGGTTACAAATAAAGGTACAGTGAAATGCAACCAATAAATTGTGCACCTCTCTTGATGGCAAAAAAAGCTTTTCCTTTCAGCTTTAGAACTGGACACATACAGTGCACAGAATAGTCTGTGTAGTAATTGGTTCAAACTTATAAGGTGATGCCAAGGACTACTAATGATTTTAAAGTTGCAGTCGTCTGAAAAATAGGCTGTGCACAGTAAGCTTTCAACTTAAATGGAAACTAAAAACATTCTCTGACCAGGTAACCTTGGAAACTGCTGTCTAGTTGAAAGGGACATTTTATCATTGGATAAATATATTTAGGTATTGCCACATTCAACCAATGTCTTTGTTTACAACAGAAACTTCAATAAATATTTAATTGAATACAAGACCCTGACATAGATGATTAATTTAATTTCAGCTTGCAGAGAGGAGGATGCAGTAGTCACAGGAACACAATAGTAAAGCTCATATAGAGATTTGAGACATCCCAGAGACAGAATCTTTTGTGGAAGGTTTTTACAGTGTGATTATACAGCAAGTAGAAACCAAAGGTAATTGAGTGATATTTGTCCAAGTACTATTATTGTGGGTACAAAACCGCAAATAGAGCAACACTCTACTGCTTTTGCAATAATTATGGGGCTAAACCTTCCATGCAGAATCACA